>NC_140496.1:59012939-60212939 GCF_964271855.1 Acomys minous
ACTGTTTCATTTGCGTTTTTTTGAAGAACAAGATGGTTATCAGGCTCATAACTTGTGTGCTTGGGTACCATAGTCCTTGGTGCCTGGGAACTCACAGGGAACTATGGGTAAGTTGGGAAGGAGCCAAGTTGGAAGGGGAGAAGATGTCCCAATTGCAGGAGATCTTCCCTCCCCTGCCCTTACTAGGAGAGCCTGTGAGTTGAAAGGGGATCAGAAGCGCATCTTACAAGGACACAAGCACGTTTTGCCTGATTGGCTCCAGGGATGGTCAGACCTAGCAGATGTCTTGGCTCAATGTCCTGCATGGTTTGATTGTACCCTAAGTGGCTTTCTATTGCTGTGACAAAGGGGGTCAAGGTCATTCCAGCAGCCACAAGCAACTTGGGGAGGAAAGGGTTTATTTAATCATACACTTCACAGTCCAACATGGAGGAAAGCAAAGGTAAGGCACCCAAGGCAGGCGCCTAGAGGAAGGACCTGAAGGAGAAACCATGGAGGGATGTTGCTCAGCGGCTGGCTCCCCATGGTTCACTCAGGATGTTTTCTCATACAACCTGGGACCACCTGGCTAGGAGGGCATCACCTACAACAGGCTGAGCCCTCCTTCTTCTATTTACCCAGAATTTGCCCACATAGATATGCCCAAAGGCAAATCTGATGGAGGAAAAATTCTGAGTGACTCTAGTTTGTGTCAAGTTGATAAAGACTAAACAGCACAGGTGGTCTGCCCTTTCCGAGACCCCTGGCGATGGATGCGTGGTAACACTGAAAAGGTCACTTGGCATCAATTTTTCCTGCTCTTGTTGAAGAATTAGGTTGGGTCTTGGAAACTTGAGGCACAGGAAGGATGCTGAACTGGAGGGGAGAATGTTGTAGGATCCTACTTTGACATGCTTAGAGTAAAAGGCTATGGCTTATGGAAGGGACCAGGACTGGTCCCTCTCACACATTCCTGCAGCCAGCATGGTTCAATCACAATAGAGCATGGAACACTCCAAAACATGTGGAATTGCTGAACAACTGGCCTTTCTGGCACTGCTGAACCCCTAGATGTACACTATTGTCTTGCAGGAAGTGTGACATTAGCATAATTCAAGAGACGTAAGACCTAAGTCCAGGGGGCAGCTCTACTCTCAGCACCATTACAATAGCTTTGCCATATCTGAGGGGTCAGTGGTCTTTGTTCCTCTTTCTCTCTACCTCTTCGAGTCTCTTATGGCATTCTCATCTTATTGTTGGCATCTTTGTGCCATTTACCAAGAAAGCCTTCTGGTTTTTGTCCTAGTGAAATCTAATTCTCCATGTCAACCATCTCATACCAAGAGTGCGGGCTCTCCAGCCCTAAAGACTCATTCAGCATCCTAAAAAGCCTGTTTCGCCCTGCACTTCAGTGCCTCAGAGATGGGTGATTCTGTTCACTGATCTCCGGGAAGTTCAAATGGGTATTTGCAACTCAGTGGTGAGGAAGTCGGCCTCTCCCATGAAGAGATGGTAACGTTGAGAGAGAGCCTGAAGGGAAGACAGAGGGACACAGGGGACTGGAATTGACATAGCCATCTTGATGATCACGAGGGACTTGGTGTGGAGCCATAGAAAGGTCCAAGGGTGAAGGGGCTGGGCCCAAGGGAAGAGTACAAAAGAGGCCTCAAGGCAGAAGGCAGGAGCTCCTGAAAGACTTTAGCCTCCCTATCTGCTGGCCACTGGTTTGTTATGACATCACCTACTAAGCATAGCACTATTAGGAGACTCAGAGATGGTGATTCTCCTCAACCAGCTGCTGAGAGGACTCAATCCACGAATATGCAAATGATATGTGGCTTTTGCAGAATGGAATTTTCTATTGCTTAAATCCTCAGAACTCTCAAACATGTTCTCACTGGGTGCACTATCTTGAACTCAACCAAGTAAATTCAATTAAGAAACAAGAGCCATCCTGCTGTTTGGATTTATTGGTAATTAGATTCCTCAGCCAACATTTGCAGTGCTGTGTAATTTATAGCAATCTTATGCATCATCCTCTTGGTGCTTGAAAAAAAAAAAACCAACCCTAGCAGCTCCATTTTACAGAGATAAAGTTCAGGCCTACAAAGAGATTCAAATAAAGCCACATGGATAATTCTAGATTGTGTCAAATTGTCAGTTACAACCAACCATCACAGTTGGCCTCCAAAACCCTCAGTTTTTCCCAGCGAGCACATTCCTCATCAAGACCATGGGCTTCCTGAACTGAGCCCTGTTTCCAATCCTAGTACACTGATCTTTTGACTAATCATGGTAATTTGATTCTCTTTGCTGGGACTTGATTTATGAAGAAACATGAAACTGAACTCTGCATAATGAAATTGAATAACTCTTCTGTGGATGCTTCTGGAGAGGACATTTTAGCTTTTAAAAGAACTACAAGGAGTATGGAATTCTCTTCTGGCTTTGAACATGTTTGCCCAGGAAAATGATCACCAGAGGTCTGGCAGCCATTTTGTGGTTGTGAGGGAACATGGCTGGCAGAACGTAAACGCCTGGGAAGGAGTGTAGAAATAACCAGGACCCTTATAGAGGGTCGTTGTTTCTTAAAATGGTGTGTTATTTAACTCTGGAGTTTCTGTCTTTCTAAGCATCATGTTAAATGCAAGGTATTCCTGGGGTGTTTGTGGTTGTTGCTATTGTTGTTTGTTTGTTTTTTGAAACAGGGTACTTTGTAAAACTGTCTCAAAAGATTATGTGCCCGGCTGACCTGGAACTCAGTACATAGACCAGGCTGGCCTTGAATTCAGTGATCCACCTGACTCCTCTCCTAAGGGCTAGGATGGATTAAAGGTGTGTGCTACCACATTAGACTTGACAGATTTTATTAATGCTTGCAACATTCCAAGTGACGTTGAGAGTTGTTTGTTTGTAAAAATGTGTTAATTAACCCCATGTCATAGGACCACCTTGCATGAACCATTTTAAACAAAAATGGTTTTACTGTTCTTTTTTAAAAAGTTTATTTCACATATACACAAATGTTTTTCCTGCATGTGTACATTTGCAGCAAGGGGGCCACTGTCGCCCACAGAGGTCAGAAGAGAACATCATACAGGAGTTAAAGGTGGTCCTAACCCACCTGGGAATTGAACCCAAGTCCTCTGGAAAAAAACAACCAGTGTCCTTAATTGCTGAGCCATCTCTCCAGACCCAGTTTTACTGTTCTTGAGATGAGCCCATCTCACAGAACAAAGAACCCCTCCAACTAGGCGAGTGGCTGACATAGAAGGCAGCCAACCTTCTCACTGCTCAGCCCATCTAACCCCAGACTATAATATTAGAAGGACTTGTGGGATTGACTTAGGTCATTTTTAAGCTTCAATCAATAGATGTTTGTAGTTATATGGGGCTACTTCACAAGCTTAGGAATATTTCATTGAAATTCAGTTTGCTTTATAATCTAAAATGCTTTAAAAATAATTTGGCTGGGCATTATGGAGTAAGCTTGCAAACTGGACTTGTGGGGGATTGAGACATGACATTTGTAAATTCAAGGCCAACATGATATACATCGAAAGATCCTGTCTCAAAAATAATATCAAATGAAATGCCACAGTTATATGTTTTATATACCCAATGGTTACATGCCAAAGACTATATTAAGCTGAACTTTCAGCTTTTCAGTGCTTATGTGTGTATCACTCTCGTTCCAACTGTCATGTGAATGTTTGTTGTTTCAGTGTGTTGCTTTTCTGTACTGGTCTTTCTTTCTTTCCTTTTTAGTTTTTGGAGATGGAGCCTTACTATATAACTCTGGCTTTTTTGAAATTCATTATTGTTCTGAAACTCACATACTTCTGCTTCCCAAGTGCTGGGATTAAGAGCATGTGCGCCCACAGCCTTTTCTTTTAAATGTATGCCTTCTATGTTTATTTATATAAAATCATGTACATGGATGAAATATAGGATGCCCAGATCTGATGAACCAAAAAGCCAGATAAAGTTTGCTTTCATTCAACATTTTGTGTGGTGAAAATACAATCATCAGTTTTTAAAAACAGCAAGCAGCAAGGCGTGTGGTGGTGCATGCCTTTAATCCCAGCACTCGGGAGGCAGAGGCAGGCGGAGCACTATGAGTTCGAGGCCAGCCTGGTCTACAAAGTGAGTCCAGGACAGCCAAGGCTACACAGAGAAACCCTGTCTCGAGAAACTGAAAAAACTGAAAAACCAAACCAAAACAAACGAAAAAACAAAATACAGCAAGCAGCCCAGTCGTGTAAAATGTTGGATTGAGAATGTTTTAATACCTTCTTAGATCTGGGTGCTTCATTCTTCCTCTTGGAGGTTAGGGAAGTTCACCTTGGCAAGTAAATTAATACATATGGTTAATTCTGTGTCACTGGTCAGTGTCTTAGTTCAGATTCTACTGCTGTGAAGAGGCACCATGATCATGGCAACTCTTATAAAGGAAAACATTTAATTGGGGCTGGCGTACAGTTCAGAGGCTTTGTCCATTATCATCACGGCAGGAAGTGTGGTGACACAGAGGCAGAAATGGTGCTGGAGAGGTAGCTGCGAGTTCTAGGTCTTGATTGGCAGGCAGCAGGAAGAGACAGTGAACCACTATACCTGGTTCCAACCCCCGGGACACAGTTCCTCCAACAAGGCCACACCCACTCCAACAAGGCCACCACACCCCCCCAGTAATTCCACTCTCCAAGTCTGCAAGGGCTATGTTCATTCAGACCACCATGGTCAGCAAAGAATTCAGAATAGAATATGAATTCAGTGTTTCAAGGAAGTAATTCTATTTATAAATTTTGAGTAAGTATCATAGCCCTGGGGGGCCAGGGCCATCACTCATCATGTCATGACAGCTAACAGTGGTTATCATGACCAGCAGCATCCTGGACCCCTGTCTATACTGACTGACTTCACCCACCCAACAGCCTTTCATGGTGAGTACCATTTATGGGTCCATTTTATGGATGGGAACACCAGGACAGTGGTGCTTAGCTGGCAAGCCAGCATCCTGGAATTTGGATTCACAGAGCTGACCTCTAGGACCCAGACTTTGACTGTGCTCTATTTTCCTCTAAGGAGTGAACATTTACTGAGTTGAAGAACTCCTTACCTTCAAGCTAGACACACTTCAGCTAAAAAATAAGAACAAGATTTTGTTTGGTTTTGTTAGTGTGTTTATTTGTTTGTTTTTACTGAAAATTCTGTATACGTATTTGTCTGTGTGGGTTTGTGCACATGAGTGAGTGCAGGTACCAGAGGAGGCCAGAAGAGAACTTTGGGGCTTCTGGAACTGGAGTTCCACACAGTTGTGAGCTGCCCTCCTTGGTGCTGGCAACTTAACTCTGGTCCTCTAGAAGAGTAGCCAGTGCTCTCTGAACCAATGTGTTATTTCTCCAGACTCCTTTGTTTTTATTTTTTCCTTTCTTTCTTTCTTCCTTCCTTCCTTCCTTCCTCCCTTCCTTTTTTCTTTCTTTTCTCTTTTGAGGCAGTGTTTCTCTGTGTAGCCTTGGCTGCCCTGTATTAGCTTTGTAGACCAGGCTGGTCTTGAACTCTCAGAGATCCGCCTGCCTCTGCCTCCCTGAGTGCTGGGATTACAAGCGTGTGCCACTGCGCCCAGCTTATTTTTGTTTTCTGAGACAGAGTTTCACTGTGTATTTCACTCTTGCCTTGAACTCACAACAATCACCCTGCCTCAGCATCCTGTGTACGGTGCAGCTGCAGAGAGCAGGCTTCGTGCTGGCATGGTGCTTACTCCTGGACACTCGTCTTCCAAGCTTTCAGAACTGAACCTGCAGGGAGAACAAACCCTGCTGCCGCCCTACCTATGTGAGACCGAGCGTCTTCTCAGTTCTGTGCAACAAAACCAAGTCACAAAACGTGGTGACCTGTGAGGTGGTGGGAGCTTGCAGCAACCTCTGGTCTCCCTTACTATTAAATGCTTGTATTCACTGAATTGCAGATAGGCTTGGTGACAGGAAAATGTTTCCAAACTAAACTTAGAAACGTTCTCCACTGGTGTCCACAGTTGTCGTATCTGATGGATGTGGACCTGTCTTTCCTGATCTGGGCAATGACCTCAGAAAACTCCTGCAGTTAGAATGAAACAAATATTATAAAAGCACTTAAGAGCAGTCAGAGGCATTCAGTGCCCAAACAAAGAGGAGTCTGTCTGCCTGGCATCACCAGAAGGCAGGAGGTGGATGGTGCTGCGACGTCTGGCAACTCAGCAGGATTGAGAGCCAACAGCTCTGTGCAGCTCCTAGCCTTTAAGAAAAGGTCAGCATTGGTGCAGCCAATACAGTCCCCTTCCAGGCAAGCAGAGGAGCAAGCTGGGGAGACACTGACCCCTCTGTCCTGCCACAGAAACCCCTAGAGGCTTCTGTTCTCCTTTTATTGGTCAGACTAGCCAATAGTCCATTGCAAGGGAAGCTGGGAAAGTACTTAAGACCTCAGCTCTGTATATAGGGGAGAGTGTAAACAAGTCAGGAATGGATGCTGAGCCGGCACAAGGATAACAAAGCCTCTCCTCGCCACTGCCTGTGCCCCAGTGTTACAGTAGAGCACACGTGCTAACTGTGCACCCAACACTATGCTAGGTTTGGCTGCAAAGGTTTTTCTCACCTGAAGAATTTGCTAGATTAGCTCGCTACCCAATTTTTTCAGTGTTAAGGAATCATGGGAGATTCTCAACAGTGTGTGTGTGTGTGTGTGTTTGTGTGTGTGTGTCCGTCTAAGAGTTGGATCTCTAAGGACACTTCAGACTCTATACTCTTCTGGTTCCACATGAATAATTATGAGTGAAAATCTCCCTGACCTCTGCCTTTAATGTTATTATCGGCAATATGCAGTGATCTGTAATTTCCTGGCAGCGGAAGTCATCTTTGTGTTGATTTGATATGATGGAGGCAATCGGAATGTGATCTATGAATTTTATCTTAAGAGCCATCAGGGCCACAAGCTTAGGAAACAAGGGCAAGGTATGGGGATGTGGCCACAGCGGCAGCACACTTGAGTAGTGTGCACAGGTCCCTGGATCTAACTCCCCGTATCAAAACAGGAAAGACCTGTCCTTTTGCATGGATAGGTCTAGGAAATTAAAGGGGAAATTATACTAAACACAACTTTTCACCGGTTATTTTTTCTTTCCTTTAAAAAGGGGTTTATTTATTTAGTTTCTTGGTTACATATTTACTCATTATGCATGTGTGTGTGTGTGTGTGTGTGTGTGTGTGTATGTGTGTGTGTGTGTATGTGTGTGTGTGTGTGTGTGTGTGTGTGTGCCCACATGAGTTTATGTGTACTATGTACATGCTGATGCCCACGGAGGTCAGAGGGCATCAGATCCTTGGAACTGGAGTTAGAGAGGGTGTGAGTGATGAGACACCTAGATGCAAGTGCCAGGAACCAAATGAGGCTCCTCTGAAGGGACAACAGCACTCTTAACTGCTGAGCCATCTCTCCAGTCCTGGTTTGCAATCAGCTTTTTTTCCTTAGCATCCTGGCCTCTTTTCACAGGCTGGAGCCTGAGGCCTGGGGACCATATAACGCTTTACCGCTGGACATCCTTAACACCCACTACTGAAGTGGAGCTGCTTCCTGTGCGGAACCAAAGGGCGGCAGGGAGCACCCATGTGCCCCCACCCTGTCTCTGGCAGGAGAATTTACAACATTCTAAAAGTACCACCTCCCCTGCCCCCTTTTCCTGCTGTAGGGCAGCTGGGCGCTTTGGTGGCAGTCCCTGGGCACAGGTGTGGGAAGGAGCACAGGGGAACCCTGAAACTGACCAGGGTACCCCACCCCCTATCACTCTCACCCTTCTAAGAGCTTTGTAAGCACCGATGCCCTCTACCCCACTTCTCTGCTTGGGATGCCAAGAGCAGTTGCTTTTTCTTTTCTTTTTTTTTTTCTTGTTTTCCCTGCCAGATATTGCCTGATTGTGTATCCATCAAACCAAACAGGAGGGCTGGGGAGGTGGCACTCCATAAAAAGCCAGGTATGGGGGTGCACACCTATAATGCGATGGCCTGGGGAGGTGGGAAACCGGAGGATGCCTGGTGTTTACTAGTCAGCCAGTCTAACTGAATTGCTGAGTCCCAGGTTCAGTGAGGGATGGTGTCTCAAGAAATAATATGAATGGACTGAAGAAGACTGCTCAGCAGTTAAGATCACTGGCTGCGCTTCCAGGGGTCCTGAGTTCAGTTCCCAGCAACCACATGGCGACTCACAACTGTCTATAATGTGATCTGGTGCCCTCTTCTGGCCTGCAGAAGTACATGCAGATAGAGCACTGAATACATTAAATAAATAAATAAATAAATCTTTTTTAAAAATGGAAATAATATTGAGAGTCATTGAGGAGGACACCTGATGTTGACATCTGGCATATGCAACATGTACGCAAGCACATACTCACACATGCACTTTCCCCCACAGGTAATCACACTACATGCTATGCACACATGCCCAATAAGAAAGCTAAACAAGACAGTCTCAGCCATCCTTATTTGCCGTCAGTATAACTATCTGCATGCATCAAATCAAGTACATCTACAGTTAAGCACTAGAAACGACGAAATGTTCAGCAGGTGGCTGGATGCTAGACTAATACACCAAGAAAAGCCATTGAGCAAGTCATCAGTATGGATACCATCCATGACCCAGCCCTCAGGGATGCTCAGTGTTTACAAAGTGCACCAACATCCCTCCACCAATACCCTACTCCAGGCCTATGTCATCTCTAGTCTTATGCCTGGAACTTTCTGATTGGACTGCCTGAATGTGGTCCTACCTCCTGTGTCCCTCAAAGCAGAGCTGGGATTGTCCTTCAGAGTCACTCACCTTCTTCTAAAGCTTCTTTTTGCTCTTCAGAAGCCGCTAAGGTTCATGAAGTCCTCTGTTCCTCCGTTGGCCGCCCTGCCTGCCTTACCAGATTTCTTTCTTCCTACCCCATATTTCTTACTTGAGAACCCCAGGCATCCTGGGTCCACTCACATGCTCAAATGAACCTTTCAAAGTATCATCTCTACCTGGGGCATCCTCACGTCCTTCATTGCCCTTACCTCTTCAGCTCCTCTCTCTCTCTCTCTCTCTCTCTCTCTCTCTCTCTCTCTCTCTCTCTCTCTCTCTCCCCCCCCCTTCTCAAAAATTTTGTCTTATTTTATGTGTTTGAGTACTTTGTCTGTCAATATAGATGTGCGCCATGTATGTGCTTGGTGCCTGAGGAGACCAGACCAGAAGAGGGTACCAGATTCCCTGGAACCAGAGCCACAGGAACTAGTCCAGATGTTGTGGACTGCTGTGTGGGCATTGGGAACTGAACCTGCGGCCTCTGTGAGAGCAGCCAGTGCTCTTAACCACAGAGCCATCTCTCCGGCTGGCCTCTTTCTCTTTGGCTTTTCATCCACTCTCAAGCTTTACATTGGTACTTGCTTCCTCTGACTTCCCAAGCCAGGGAGGAAGTCCCGCTGGGTGCATTCTCAGCCTCCTGCCTCCCCAGCCTCTTCATGGTATTTTGGTATTGCCTGCTAATCCTTGCTCACTGCCAGCCAGCTGTAAGCTCCGCAGAGGCTGAGAGTGTGCCTCAGAGACCTGGTGGGTGCTTATTAAATATGTATGAATAATAATTCCCTTCTATGCTCTCCTCTGATGGTAGGTTCAAAAATGAGGGTTGGAGGAAAAAAAAGGAGAGGCCAAGGTGGTGACAGCTAAGGCTCTACTCATGAGTCACTGCACTGCAAAACCCACCGCAGAGGAGCCCAGCTCAAGCACATCTCCAACAGCCACACATTTGTTCTGTCTAACTCTGGAGCAGCGAACGCTTGGAAGCCTCAGCTTATAGGGCAGGAAGAGGGAGCCCAGCAATAACAACACAGATCTGCCTCAGTGTGTCATGAACGCTGGATGACTCAGATGTCCCCGAGAGGGGACACAGCTTCTCTTTACTTCCCAGTAACCCTAGAGAGTGGGGTAGCTTATTATCCTTAGCTGTTGGTGAGGCATATGGTTTATTTCTATGAATTTTAAGATTCGTTCTTTGAGAATTTTGTATGATGTATTTTGACAATATCACCTCCTCCTCCACTCCTCCAGATTCACCTCTACTTCCATGCCCATCTAAGGTGTGAATGTGTGTGTGTGTGTGTGTGTGTGTGTGTGTGTGTGTGTGTTAACTCATCAGGTACAATTGGTGCTTTCATCATTCTTCTGGACATGTGATTTTCCATTTGGGTGTGGTCAGCCCACCAGGGGCCACATCCTTAAAGAGAACTGGCTCTTACTTCCCCCCTCCCCCCGCCCCCAGCAGCTGTCAGTTGACAACAGCTCCCCAGCAGCTGGGGTGGGATTTTGTATCCACTTCCCTGTCTCCATGCTGGTCTGGCTTGTGCTTGTGCAGATCTTGTATACTGTCTCAAATGCTATGAGTTCCTGTGTGTAAGAGGCACATGATTTGTAGAGAAGGTAAATGGCATACTCAAAGCCACAATCTGAACATGACCCAAAAACATGACTTGAAGACAGAAAAATATTTTGTAGCTGGCTGTGAGTCCATTCAGTAAGTGGATCATCTTACCCATATTCACCAAACAATGGCTTCTGAGCCATCCTGTGTGTCAATGCCATTCTAGGAAAACTGAGCAAAAGCAGAGCAAATAATAATAGTAATAACAATAGCAATTTTTCTACAGTTTATTTTATTTGCTTTCAATACCTCTCAGCTTTTTCATTTCGGCACACATATGTCTTCATGGTCTTTAGTCACACAGTCATCTGCTAGGGCAGGATAAGCATCATCAGCGACACATCCCTCCTGTTGATGGTTATTTGGATGATTTTCAGTTTTCTAACATCTTAAGCAAGGCTTCGGTCAAGCCACTTGTTTGTGCACCTACGCATACTTGTTCTGCCAGGGTCGGACTTCTGTAAGGAGAGCTGTTAGGGTGAAAGGCCATGGACTTTTTCACTTGGACAGTCACAGGCAAATCCCTTGTTCATGCCTCCTGGGCTGCAGCAATTTCAGCTCCTGCCCACGCTGGAGGAGGTTGTCTTCCTTTACTCTCAGTCAAAGCAAACCTTGAAGGCATGTGTGGAGGTTCTTACCTATAATTTCTATATATGTAAGGCTGGGAGAGAGGAGGATTACCAGGAGGTCAAGGCTAACTTGTTCTATGTAGTGGTTTTTAGGCCAGCCTGAGCTACAGAGTGAGACCTTCCAAACAGGAAGACTATAGGGTTGACTCTAGCTGAGACTCCTAGCAGCGGGGAGAGATATAGAGACTGAACTCGCTACCCCCTGTAGCCAGGAGGACTTCTAGTGGAGGAAGGGGTCACCCCATAAAGCCTTAGTTCCAAAATTTGTCTTGCTTACAAGAAGTGTAGGGATAAAGATGGAGCATAAATTGAGGGAACAGCAAACCAATGAGTTGGCCAACTTGAGACCCATCCCATAGGAGAGAGCCAACCCCTGACACTATTAATGATACTCTGATATATTTGCAGACAGGAGCCCAGCATAACTATCTTCTGAGAGGCTTCATCCAGCAGCAGATAGAAACAGATGCAGAGACCCACAGCCAAATAATAGCTCAGGGAGTTTTGTGGTAGAGTGGGAGGAAGGATTGAGGGAGGCAGAGGCGTCAAGGACACCACAAGAAGATCTACAGAGTAAACTAACCTGGGCCCGTGGGGCTCACAGAGACTGAACCACCAACCGAAGAGCATATATGGCTGGACCTAGACCCCCTACACATATGCAGCATATGTGCAGCATTGTCAACATGTGGGTCTCCCAACAATGGAGTAGGGGCTGTCTCTGACTCTGTTGGATGCCTTTGGATCCCTTTCCCCTAGCTGGGCTGCCTTGTCTGGCCCCAGTGGGAGAGGATGTGCTTAGTCCTGATGCAACTTGAGGTGCAAGGGTGGGATGGTACCCCTTGGAGGCCCCCTTAAGGTGCACTCCACACCAAACCCAAAGACCGCCAGCCCTCCTAGTCGAATGGGCAGGTTCCGTGGAGAGCCAACCCATGCTCACATTCTCCTCCTCCTCCTCCTCCTCCTCGAGGTACAGGAAGATGTGTGCAGCTTGCTCCTCTTTCCTTCATACTCCCTGCCCAGAGTGGAGAATCGGCCACAGTATCCCCCCCACAGTATGTGCGCTGACATATTAAGCAAGGGGAAGCAAGCTGCAGGTAAGTATCCAGCGTATAAGACGACCCTACCCCCAACTTTGGCATGGATTTTTCAGGGTTAAAAAGTTGTCTGATACGCTGGAAAATATGGTACTTGAGGAATTCCAAGGCATTGAAAAGCACAAACAAACAAACAAAAACATTGGCTGGCACCTGAGAAATGAAACTGGATGGAGCTCATCCTCCTCATAAGTTACCCCCACCCCACACAAACCAACCTGTCAATCTTGGGTTGCTAAGGTCCCTTTGTCATTTACATGTCTCTCATTGCTGGAGCAAGAGATCTTCTCCTGTGTTAATTTGCATTCCTTTCTCTGATTATTTTTCTATATTGCTTTCTCTTCTGTACCATTCTATAGGAGTGTTTTACTTAAGTTTGTGTGTCAGCCCTTTGAATACGTGATCATGTCAAAGGGTTTACTCCCAACCTGTCCCTTGGAAATTAACTTTGCAGATTTATTTCTTTCAAAAACCATTAAGTGTTACATAATCTGAACAAAAAAATCAGTATTAAAACCTTTATTTATTGACTTATTTATTCATTCATGTATTTAGTAGGGTGGGAGGTGGGGAGGTGAGAGAATAACTCGCAGGAGTTGGTTCTCTCTCCCCACCACGTGGCTTCTAAGAGTGAGGTCACTAGGCTCAGCAGGTGTTTCTGGTCTCTGAGCCCTTCTTGTTGGCCTTGTTCTGTCTTCGAAGGGTTTGAAATGTACTTAGAAATACCTTACTCACTTCTAGAGCTACTTACTTAACTTAGGTATTTATTTAACGTGTCTTCATGAAATAACTATGTGCAGGTCACTATCCCATACACTGGTGAAAACTAGATTCTCTTGTATTTCTCTTAGTAATCCAATTGTTATTAATATTATTGGTTTACAAATAGGCTGTTAATTCATTAGGGATTTCTTTCCAGGTACCCTGAAGAAGGAGAAAGAAGAGCAAATTCCCCATGCCAGGCTTGGCTGGCAGATAGCAAGTGGATGTGAGTGCCATTGCTGCGTGGCAGCTGATTTCCGTACATGAATGCCTCTGTGTCTGTTTTTAGCTGCACTGCTGCTGAGCCCGCACCACACTGTTTTAATTACCATAAATTTGTGATATACTTGCTGTCGGGCAGCCAAAGATTTTCTTAACTATCCATGCTCAATAGATGAATTTTCAGGATCAACCCAAACTGCCCTCACACCTCCCTTGTCACTTTGACGGAATTGTGTGGGACATGGATCTACATGAGGGTGGCCCATGGTCTCTTTTTAGTATTGTTTCTATGGAAGGTCTCTATGTCATTCGTTTTGGTCAGAGTCTTTTTTTTTCCTTTCTTTCTACTCAAGAAAAGTATAGTTTGTTCATTTTCATATGGATCCTGCATGTATCTGGTTAAGTGCAGTTTAGTTTGAGGACAGGGTTAGCTCAGTGCTGGGCTCCTGCCTAGGATGTTCAAGTCCCAGCCCTGGTCCTCTAACAAGCATTCTGGGTTCCTGCTCATATTAATCGCTAGGTGTGCCGGGCAGCTCTTTGTCAACTTGACACAAACTCGAGTCATCTAGGAAGAGGGCACCTAAGCAGAGAGTGACTCCATCTGATTGGCCTACATGCATATAGGCCATTTTCTTGATCAGCAATCAATGTGGAAGGGCCCAGCTCATTGTGGGTAGTCCCACACTTGGGCAAGTGGTCAAGCACGTCGAGCAAGCCATGAGAAGCAAGCCAGTAAGCAGCACTGCCCACCGTCTCTGCCTCGGTTCCTGCCCTAGCTTCCCTTCATGATGGACTGAAAACAGTAAGGTATATACTGAAATAAGCAGTTCCCTCTCCAAGATGCCTTTGGTCATGGTCTTTATCATAGCAACAGAATCAAGCAGGAATATTATGTAAAAGCAGCTTGCATTACATTATATTTATTAATTGAACACTGCTGGTATACAAGAGAGCTATTAAAGTTTTTTTTATGAAAAAAATTTGTTTTTTTTTTGTTTTTTGTTTTTTTGTTTTTGTGCTGTGGATGGAATCTGAGGCCTCATGAGTTCTATGACTGAGTACATCCCCAAACCATTTTTAATTGACAAAGTATGTATGTTGTGTGTGCGCACCTGTGTGCTTGTGTGTGTAGCCTTGGCTGGCCTGGAACTTGCTATGTAGACCAGGTTGGTCTTGCATTCATAGAAATCAGCCAAACTCTGCCTCCCGAGTGCTAGGATTTAATTAATGAATTAACTGTTCTTTTTGGAAGTGGGTCTTGGTTGCTTTAGCTGACCTGGAACTTGTGGCAATCCTCCTGCCTTAGATCCCCCAAGTTCTTCGATAGCAGGCATGAGCCAGTGTGGCCAACTGGTTCTATTACGATTTTCAGTTGTTTTTCTTGGTGCATCTATGTGGATGACTGTAACAAACAGCTCTGCATTGTGTGAACTCTTTGATCTGCATCTAAGCACTTGACACAGGCTAACTCCTCTGTCGTAACTGCCCTTCAAAGGAGTCATTGCTTTTGTGCCTGTTTTTCTGCCTGAGAGATCAACTGACTCACAGAGGAACCAGAAGAATTTGATTGACAGGAACAACAGATCTGGTCCTATGAGTAGCCAAACGGGGCACTTACTGTAGTAGAGCCTAGTGAGGCTTCTGAAAGCCCTGCACCCAGAACACAAGCAATGAATGAGTTCCCACCGACTCTGATTGGAAGCGAGGACAAATCACCAGTGCTCTCAGTTGAAATTTGCATATTTTGTTCTTTAGGGATTTTTTAATTGTACCTTTTATTTAAAAATATTTTATTAGCTCAGCCCTCATGTGGGTCGCCTACTAAGGAGAATGGGGGTTAACTCTGACATGGACTCTGTTGCCTGATTTTTGATCGCTTTCCCCTGGCAAGGTTGCCTCTACAGGACACAGGGGGAAGAGCATGTGTTCAGTCCTGATGCAATTTGATGAGCTGGGGTGGGTGGGTAGGGGGGCTCCCCTTCTCTGAGGAGTAGGAGAGGGGGATAGGGAAACAAGGAGAGAGGATAGGACTGGGAGGAGGAAGGGGGGCTATGACCCAGATGTAAAGTGAATAGTTAATTTTAAAAATATTTTGCTTTACAGATGATGAGAGGAGCCTTTTGGCATTTGCAGTTTTTAACTGGCACGAATATTTCGTGCATATGGCGGTTGTTGAAGTTGTCAGCTGTCCTCAGCTTTTGTGTTCTGGGCCATCAGGGCATCTCTTTCTTCCTTGTAGCCCCAGCTCTGAGACTCTGTAGGGTGTTTCCTTACTCTCTGACAGGCAGGCTTCCTCTGTTTCCTTTCCACTAGACTGTATGTCACATGCATGTGCTTATGTGTGGCCCACGTGTCCTTCATCACTAAAGGGACACACTTTCATTCCTAGATGGCTAAAGTCATTTACTAGAAACGGCCATTGGATGGGGATTAGATGGTGGCTCAGTGGGTTAGAGCGTATGCTGTGCCAGCATGCGGGACCTGAGCTCAGATCCCCAGCACTTATGAAAAAAGCCAGCCACGGCCAGTGCCATGTGTGTGCCTGGTGCCCACAGAAGCCAGAAGAAGGTGCTGGATCTTCCGAAACTGGACTTACAGACAGTTGTAATATGCCATGTGGGTACTGGGAACCGAAATTCTTCAGCAACAACAAATGCTTTTTAACTGTTTAGCCATCTCTCCAGCCCCTCTGACACATTTGTAATCCCGGCACTGGATGGGCAGAGACAGGACTTCTGGGGCTCGCTGCTGCCCAGTTTAGCCAAAATATGGTGAGCTCCACGTTCAGTGAGAGCCTGCCTGAAGGGAAAAGGTGGAGCTCAACAGAGGAGATACCTGAAGCCCTCCTCAGACCTCTGCACATGTGTGCATGGAGCTCACACATCCACAAGCATGTGGAAGCACATACATGCACATGTAACATGCACATGTAACATGCATATGTAACATGCACATGTAACATGCACACAGTCATAGAAGCTGATCAAGTTCTGTTTGTTTTTTAAAACAAGATCTCTCGGTGTAGTTCTGGATGGCCTAAAATTCACTAGTAGACCAGGCTGGCTTCAAACTCACAAAGACCTGCTTACCTCTGTCTCCTGAGGGCTGGCATTAAAGGCATGTGCCATCAAGCCTGGTAATTTTTAAAAAATTACTCGGCAAAATGATCACATGGGACTGAATTTTACGAGTAGCAGGAATTGTCTCCCAGTGTTTTCTTATCCTAAATAACCGATATATGTATCTTGATGATCTCATGCATAGAATTAGTGGGTTGCCAGTTTTTTTTTTTAACTTATTTTTTTGTGGTGGTTGGACTCAAACCCAGGGCCTTGTGAATACTAGGAAAGGGCTCTACTACTGAACTTCACCCTTAACCCTATGGTTTTTGGAGATAGGGTCTTATATGTACCCCAAGGCTGGCCTGAAACGCATTAGCTCCCGGCCTCCTCTTCCTGAATGCTGGGATGATTACAAGTGTGTATTTTACTTGTCATGATGCAGCAATCAAATTCTTCTTCACAAAAGCAACTGAAGGGAGTGTTTATTTGGGCTTTCACTTTGAGGACAGGGTCCATCCTGGAGAGGGAGGCATGGTGGCAGGAGACGGGGGCAGCTCGGTGGATGGCGTCCACAGTTGGGAGGCAGAGCAATGGATGCTGGTGCTCCACCCACCTCCCCCGCGTCGTCCAACTCAGGGCCTCAGCCCACGGAATGCCTCCATCCACAGTAGGGGGTTGTCTGCCCACCCCACATAATAAACTCCTCATCAGGCACACCCAGTGGTTTGTTTCCATGGTGATTCTAAACTCCATTAACGCACAATCAAGGGTTACCATCACACAGGTGTGTAGCCCCACCAGCTTACAGAAGGAAGGGTCTATTAGGTTAACCACTGTAGCGGGGGAGTCATGTTGGGGAAGCATGGCGCAAGCAAGCATGGCGGCTGGAGCGCGGAAGCAACGAACTCACATCCGGAACTGCAACAGAGAACAAACTGGGGATTGGCGCAAAGCTTTACAATCGTCAAGGCTGCCCCCAGTGACGTACTTCCTCCAGCAAGGCCACACCTCCTGAACCTGCTCAAACACCACCAACAACTGGGGACCAGGTGTTCAAGCACATGAGCCTATAGGGGCCGTTTGCGTTCAAACCACCGCATCTGGCTACTGTCGTTTTATTTTAAAACCCTTTATTTTACATTAGTCCTGAGTGAAGTGCACTTTCAGCAATGCTATTATCAAAGGTAGCAGGTCTCCTTCCCTGGCAGCCTAGAGGAATCTAGCACATACTTACTTCCCAGTGGTTTTCCCACTGCCCCATGGCTGGGGAGTGGCTAGGATTGTCACTCAACAGCTGGATCCACATCCTGAGATCTTTCCTGTGTTTTACAGGAAACCACAGAAAGTTCTCCCATACTGCAAGGCTCTCCAGGGCAGCTTCCTTCTGCCTGGTCTCCTGGGATCTGAGGGGTTGGTACGGGAAGACAATGACGAAGCTTGTGAACAGGAAAAGGCAGGCAGGCGCCCCTCGTCCATCTTCTCACGGCTTGGCTGGGAACAGAGTGAAGATCTAGGACTGACTCAAGCAGGGAAGTCCCGGGTTTTTTTTCCCTCTCTCTCTTTCCAAGAGGACTTACTGATTGGATAGGCACAGACATACAAGGCCTGTGTGGGAAAGAAAGGCCCGAGTGACAGGGAGACCCCCCAGATGGTGTAGAACCAACAACACAGGGCAGCACTCCTTAAATAGCAGGAGACCCAATGCATCCCTCCCATCCTGCCAGGGTGCCCTGGAGGACTGAGCTGAGCAGATGAGGACCATGAGGCACAGTCCCCTGTGAGAGAATCTTCTGTAGAGGGCAGGAACAGCGTTGCACTAAATAAACAGGGAGTCACAGCAGTTACAAAACATTCAGTCTCGAATAAAGAAAAAAAATTGTCACAAAGGCTTAAAAAAAAGCAAGAGGTTTTCACATTGTATCCTCGAGTACATGACAGGAAGTTAGTGTGACACCAGAGACACACCCCCTTCTCTGTCCTTTCCGTTCACAGTGTCGGATTTTCTCCCTATGGTTTAAAAGGGCTGCTGGGCCTCTAGGAATGGTGTCCTATCTGCAGCAAGGAAAGGTGGGGAGGGCCAGGAGCAAGCTGACCAGTTCTGGCCATGTTTTGTAGAAATGTCTAAGCTTCCTCAGAATGTGCTTTAAGTTACTTCTTTTGAGAATACTCAGGTCCTGTGGTCATCTCTGAATCGATTCCCGAGCAACGTCTTGAAAGGGCATGGTTGTTTTAGCCAGGCAGTTTAACCACCCTTTGTGCCTGTCCTTGTCATTAGAAGTCCCCAAGGGTAACTGGAGAGACTGGGATTCTGCTGAGTAGAAGGGACAGACGTCTGGTGGTGTCTGTTAACAGAAATTGTGTGTCAGGAAGACTTTAGCAGCAATGATCACATTGTTTGCAAGGCCAACGGCAAACTGAGAACCCAGAAGTCTATATTCAAACATTAAGAACTTCAAGCTGGGCATGGCGGTGCATGCCTTTAATCCCAGAGTTTGGGAGGCAGAAGCAGGTGAGCCTCTGTGAGTTTGAGGCCAGCCTGGTCTACAGATTGAGTTCCAGGACAGCCAGGACTACACAGAGAAACCCTGTCTCAAAAAAAAAGTTTCAAACCATCAGTGGTCAAGTAATCGTGGGACCCTTCTGAGTTCCGGGACCTGTGTGGCTGTGGAGGCACTGAGTGGGGCAGAGAGAAGAAGGACCTCAGAGCTTCTTAGAGAAAATAGCTAGAGAGGGGGACATAGAAGGCAGTGGGTGAGCCAGGTGTGGTGGCGCACACCTTTAATCCCAGCACTTGGGAGGCAGAGGCAGGGGGATCACTGTGAGTTTGAGGCCAACCTAGTTTACAAAGCAAGTCCAGGACGGCCAAGGCTACCCAGTCTTGAAAAACAAAACAAACAAACAAACAAACAAAAGGACAGTGAGTGAGTGCCAAATGAGCACAGCACAGTCTGTCTCTCCGTCCTGGGCAGCTTGGATTGGAGCCTGGAGGTGACTTTTACATAGGGTAGATATGAGAGGGGCTGCAGATGGATGCTGCATTTATCCAGCACCCCCTGGTGGGGGGACACAGTCCTTCAGAGGGAGGAGCCCTTTGGCTGTAGCCCCACTCTGGTAGGCATGGACAGACTCAGCCTCAAGGTGCCTTAGGCAAGCTCACCTGCAATGCAAGCTAGCAACAGGAGTCAAGGGGGTCATCTGAGGGGACCGCTCTACAGAGGAAAGGCACCATTGTTCCTTTCTCCGTAGACACCACCCATCCCTGCCTGGCCAATTTCCCACCACCACTGATCCCAAGGTCTCGGTACTAATTTGGAGGATGTTAATTTTCAGAGATTGATTACGAGTGGTGGATGGCGTGGTGCAGAAAGAAGAGGGAAGGAAGCCACCCTCAGAGCAGGATTTGTTTATGCAAACCTATCCAGTCCCTTCCTACCTTAGCCATCCCCCTAGCAGCTGTGCCCTGCAGTGATGAGCACAGGACTTTGGTGACGTCACCCGCTCTGCTGCCAGGAGACATAAATTCCACTTCCCAGAAGATGCGGCAGACTGTAGCTTCTGGGCAAACAGTAACTCTAGCTGTAAATATTGGCAGAGAGACTTTTAAATGGAAGATCTGTGTGGGCCTGGAGCAAGCAGGCTGCAAATCCCCTAATGAGGAAGGTCTCATGCTTCAGATGAAAAGGCAGAACCTGCAGCAGCCACCCAAAAAGTATCAGCTCATAATTCTAATAACTAAGCAAAATTATGTTTAACTGAGAGAGAAAACTATAGAAACCAGGTTGAGCATCCTCCAGAAAACAAAACAAAACAAAACACCCAGGTCTGAGCAGTGAGAGAAAAGAGATATATGACACCCTGGAGCCAGAGTTGGGGTTGGGGGTGGAAGATCAGAGGGAGAGGGAGAGGGAGGGGGAACAACAAGGGGAGAGAGAAAGGGGGAGGGGAGAGAGAGAGACAGACAGACAGACAGACAGAGACAGGGACAGAGACAGAGACAGAGACAGAGACATTTCCCTGGGGAGATCTGGGATCACCAGAGAGACCATGGACTCTGAAATGTAGAGCTAACGTTCACCTGGAAAACACACAGAAGAGGCAGAGGGCAAGCTTGAAGCCGTCTCCCAGATATGCCTCGTGGACTTGTGGGAAAAGGCCACCTGAGATGTTTGAAATAACTGAAGTCAGGTTCACAAGGTGTCCCTCTGAAGAGCCGGTCACTTCCAAGCCACCAGAGGAGGGAAGCAGAGCCTGCTTTCACCTTGCACACCTTTGGGGCGCTTAACATTTCCCAGCCCGTTTTCCCAAAGGAGAGGACAACATCTGGGGACAGAGTCCAGCCGTGCCAGGCCTATAACACTGTAAGCCTCAGGCTGAGAGCCACCCCGCCTAGGGAGGCACAGGGCCACCTAGTCAAGTGTCACTCACACAGCTTCCGGTGCCTGTTCACAGTCTCCAAAGCCCTGTGCAGTGGGCTTGGAGCCTCCTGGGGCTTCCCAACGGAGCCGGACACTAAATCCTATTCTAGAATGTTTCTTCTTTTGGACTGAAAATGTAGTTCAGGCGGTAAAATGCTTGACTGACATGCCAGAAGATGGGGGTTAGGTGCTCATTTATAATCCTAGCCCTTGGAAGGTTGAGGCAGGAGGAGCAGAAATTTAGGGTTATCTTTACCTACCTAGAGAGACGGAACCAGCCTATGCTACAAGAAGCCCTGTTTGAAAAATAAAATGACATGAGACTCTGTCTCAAAATAAGAGACCAAATAGAACAGAATGGAGGTTCCCAGAGACTGGAGGGGATGGGAAATGTGTCAGCGGAGAGATATGGGTTGGAAGGTATGAAATTCAGTTAGACAAGAGGCGGAAAAATCTGGAGATGTACTGTACAGCAGGAATATCATTAATTATGTATTGTTAAAAGATACATAAGTATTCTCAACATAGCCAGGCATGATGGTCAAGGCCTGTGACTCCCAGGCTTGGTAAGCTGAGGCAGGAGGGTCACCAGGTGATGGAGCAAGCCTGGGCTATAATGTAAGTTCCCGGCCTGGTTGAGTTATATAGGAAGAGCTATCTCAGACAACTAAACATAAATAAAAAATAAATATGGATTGAAAGAGGGAGATTATCTCCTCCTGCCCAACTGAAGATCTCACTCTGTCCTGGGGCATTGGTCTTCCCCAAAGCTGATCAGAGCCGCTGGAGTAAGAGGACACTTGGTCCAGGGCCTTTGCTCCATAGGATGTTTGACCCGCCCGAAACCTGAGTCTGAGAATCTTCTGTACAAAGCTCACCTGGAAACATCAAGACAGGAGCAGACAGGGAACCAGGCAGTACTTGCAGCTGGAGGAACGCAACCATTTTTTCCTTGTCTTTTTTGTCACAGAGCCTAACTCTTGCTGTATGCAAAACTGGCTTCCTGAATAAATGAGCAAATCCATTTGAGATTAAAAAAAAAAAAACCAACCTTGATCTGAACTTGGCTCTGCCACACAAGCAAACCCCCACAGCTCTCTTAACTCTCCTTCCCTTGGCGAGGTGCTGTATTCTTTGCGCCGTCGTTGGGGAGCCCGGGAACTGAAACCTGAAAGAAGATGGTCAGCTAAAACGTGCTAGACAGACAGGAGAGATGGCTCAGCAGTTAAGGGCCCTTGCTAACCTGGCAGAGGACCAGGATTCAGTTCCCAGTACCCAAACGGCAGCTCACAACCATCTGTAACTCCCACTTCAGGGAATCCTGATGCCCTCTTCTGGTCTCTGTGGGCACTGCACCCACACACTGTGCGCCTACACTCAGGCAACGCCCACACATAAATATAAAAATAAGCAAATGGTTTTTTAAAAAATGTGCTAGAGATGGGAAAGTTCAAAAGCAGTGGTGCTGAGGTTAAAAGCGCTTTCCTTGCTGTTTGTCTGGCCATACACCTGCCATGCTAACTTCTGTTCTCCTCCACGCCCTTGTAGGCATTGAAGGGATGGCAGGTGAAGGCTGGGAAGAGAGTTCAGAATCAGGATGCTGACAATCTCTCCTAGGAGCAGCAACCCCCCCCTGAAAGAGCACCTCTGTTACCATGGCAACCTAGACCCTTCCCACTTCACTTCTCTCGGACCAGAAAAATAACCCCATCTTAGATAGCCTTTTGTGCGTGTGTCTGTGTGTGTTCCTTGGGAGAGTGAAAGTGATCTAATATTAGGACATCTTACACTCCATTGTTGGTCATTAAGAGATCAGGAAGTTCCCACAAAGAAGGCTTTTATTTACCTCCCCTAATGGGACATAGGAAATGGGCCATCTTTGATACTTTAGACCAGGGGCCAGTACCCTGCTGCTTCTAGACTACGGCATGTTTTTGCACAGCCTGTGAGCTGAGAATGGTTTTCATATTTTTAGCTGCTTGAAAACTCAGAGCAATGGTTTGTGACAGTGATGACAACATGTGATTGAATGTCTCTGTCCACAGCAGTGTTCTCTCAGCCCACAGCGCCCCACTCCCTGCTTCTACAGTTGAGACAGAGCTGGGAGTGAGACTGTAAAGCCACCAAACCCCACATAGCTATTTGGACCCTTGTCAGGAAAATCTTGCTCACAGTGTTCAACTCAATAAACTTCTCCTGAGAATGGACTTGTGGGAGGCTCCGCCCATCTAGGGTCACTGAAGACTGAGTGAGGCCATAGCCAGGATTTGAAAGCCATCATGGTATGCGTCTAGAGAAGCCAGGTCTTTACAAAGAGCCCTGCATACTGGTTTATACAAAGAAATTCTAGAAGGAGGTGACAGAACTTGCCAGAGTCTAAACTGGTCTGTTCCCAGGAGATCTCAGTTCTTCAGCAGAGCCCTCTGGTCTGCTGAGGCAACTCCAGTGAATGACAGTCTATACAGGTGCCTGGATATGGGTGGTTCTCACATGCAGGTGCCTCCCCGTGCCAACCTTCTCCAACTGGAATTTTGCAGATAAGTGCAGGCATACCCATCCTTGATACGCTGAAGGCCCTTAGGCCACAGCTCCAATGGCCCATTGGTCACCTGCCCTCTGTGGTAGCTATGCCCCGTTCCTTCAGTGGATTGCTTTATGGCTCCTCTGTCGCCCTTTTATTGCAGTTACTGCCTGCAATCGGCTGCCTCCCTCCTATACTCAGCCTGCCTCCCACAGACTTATGTCTCCTTCCCTGGTGTCATCAGTGAGCCTTTCCTGGTGTCACCTTTAGGAAGGCTCCTCATGGGAGACACAGATCGGGCTCAAATGTGTTCAAAACCAACAAGCTCTTAAAGTCACAAACTAATGTTCAACGGACTAGTGGTGTGTCAGAAACTGGCCGGTGCAGCTCAGGTCCAGGGACACTGGACCTTGCTTCTGTCCAGGCCTGGAGAATATACAGTGCTTATATGATGACATTTGTGAACTGCTCAAGGACACTGGAGAGTCTAACTGGGCTTTTGAAATTAATAACTGTAAGTTGAATTGGCTGTTGACTAGGCAGGAGGACTTGACATGAGCCAGGGGAAGGTGCCAAAGGCTGAAATTTGCAGGAGGAAGGGAGGAGGTGTCACATGGCAGGACCCTACGGAGAAATGAACTCCTGTTAGGGTGCACGAGAACTCAGTAGGATAAGGGATGTGTCTAGGCCTCACATTAGGTAGTGATGGATGATGCACTCATTACGTTTGCTTTGCTGCGACAAAATGCCTGAATAAAAGCAACTCAAAGAGGGACAGGCTTATTCTGACTCATAGTTGGATGGTATAGGCCATCCCATGAGGAAGGCACAATGGCGGAAGCATAAGGCAGCCTATCACACCATTGTGTGTGCGGTCCAGGAGCCCAGCCCACGGAACAGTGCCACTCACACGCAGATGAATCCTTCACAGGCATGTGCACAGACTCGCTTCCAACCCTGACTCCAACCCTCATCAAGTCTACCATCAAACTAAGAATCATAAATGAGAAAGGGGGCTCTTCCAAGCTGTAGAAAGGGCACTCAGGCAAGATAAACTCTGATTTGGGGGGGGGGGTGTCTAACTTTGCTTTCTGTTGCTGTGATAAATCGTGTGGCCAAAAGCAACTTGGGGAGGAAAGAGCTTTATTTGGATTATATTTCCGGGTCACAGTCCATAACTGAGGAAGGCCAAGGCCAGAACTAAATAAGAGACCAGGGCGGAACAGTGCTCGCTGGCTTGCTGTCTGGGCTCACGTTCAGGAACCATTCTTACGCCTTCCAGGACCACCTGCCCAGAGGTGGCATGGCCCATGGTGGGCTAGCCCTCCTCAATCAAGAAAATGCCCCACAATCTGTAAAGGCAGTTCCTTGATTGAAGCGCTCTCTTCCCAGGTGTCTCAAGTTCGTGTCAAATTGACAAAAACTAACCCGCATACTGGGAAAGGGCCGAGAGGGCTGCCATGTCTTCACACAGGTGAAAGGCTTGGCTTGAAGGGTGTGTTGTTCTGTGTTGTGTGACCTGCTCTTCTGTCCCTGCTCTCGGGTTCCGCTTGGCCTACCTAGGATGCAGGCTTCTTTCGCATGTTGATCTAGTGGGCCAGACTCTCTGGAGTTCTTCCCAGGCTCTGTGAGATCCTGAACTGCAGAAGAAGGCTGTGTCTGAAACATTTGCCCAGGGACAGATGATTTGCTATGAGAACCCCCGTTACAGTCTCCGGCAGCATCTCCGTGCCCTGTGAACACCTCACCTCCTAGTGTTAACTTAAATTGTCAGAAAAAAAATTGTTCCAGAAGGCAAAAGCAGAATCATCCAGGGCTGCTTTTAGCCCCTTGGAAAGCCATTCACAGATCCTTGTGCCTTGACTTAATGTCCTTATGACTATCAAAACCTTTGAAATGTATTCTTAGCAGAACACTCCAGCTTCCACAAAGCCAAAGGCTCAAAGTGTTATGGATGACATCTGAGACCCACAGTAGAAATGCCCTCGCTTTACTGTAGCTCCTCACCTGTGGCCCTCACCAATGTATTTGGTAAATGCCTTGATTTATGACTTTTCTTGCTCTACTAGTAAAAATCTCACAGAATCACTTCCACAGTGAAACGTGTCTTTAGGAACATCCTACATTTATGTTCCTGGGCCATGGTCATTTATTTATCTCTGACTCCAGGCAAAAGCTATGGGTTTTTTTGGTTTGTTTGTTTGTTTGGTGAGTAGACAATAGAAAGGCATATATGAACACATGTATATATTTTTAATAAAATATACATGTAGTGTTGAAAATTGCACACATGTGGAACTCTGTGTTATAAACTACTTTCAAAGAGGTAGTTTTGACACTGAAGGGAGTCAGCTACTTGTCACACTATCTAACGGATAAGTATAGTGACACAGAGACCATGGCTGAGGGCTGCCTCCTTCCATGGTAAAGTGGATACACGGTGCTAGACTGCTTGGCTGGAGTGAAAATGGATCCTTCTTTTATTAGCTAGTTGGTTAGTTAGTAGTTAGTTAGTTGGTTAGTTAGTTGGTTTTAGATAGTATCTAACTGTGTAATCCAGGCTACAAACTCCATCCACCCACCTCAGCCTTTTGAGTGCTCGGATTCCAGGTATTAATCACCAGATCCAGGCTGCTGGACTCATTTTCAAGACAGAAAACCTTCACCAGAAGCCCTTCCCTGCAGACTCCTGGCTGCATAAGGTTAAGCAGGGTTTAATATTCTTTCTTGGCTCAGTCCCTGGATGGGCAGATGAAGATGCAGGACTGCCAGCTTGGATGGAGGGCAGGATTGGGCCAATGCTTAGCATTTATGCCTTGCTGTACCATATATTTTTTTAGACTAGTGGCTCTCACACTTAAGTGTGCATCCCACTCACCTAGACAATTTATTGAGGCCCAAATTGATGGACTTGGCTGCAGAGCTCTGTGAGAAAGACTGTAAGCTTTGTCACAGGTGAAAGCAATCTTGGCAGGCTTTACCCTTGGACACACCATGGATACCTTGTGATAGACTGAGTCTGGAATTCAGGAAGCAGACCTGGGGACTCCACCTGGACTATTATTTTTCTAATCGACCCTCAATGGGAGAAGGAGACCATCCTTCACACGTGACACAGGCAGGTGGAGAGGAGAGAGCAGCAGCAGGTGCAGACCAGGCTTGAGCGCACATGGATCAGCGAACAGGCTGGACCAGCACACAGGTCAGAGACACTTAAGGACCCATCCTGTGGAACAGATACCGGAAGGTTCACTCTTTTTTCCCTTTAACCTTCTTTCCCTCTTGTGTAAGCTAGTTGGGTTGTATAATAAAGTTTAATTGTTAAGAAACAGAGCCTACAGAGCTCCTGGCTTTCAATGTTGGGAGAGGGGCCTGGGGTTCTTCATTGTCAACCCATCCTCAGGAGGAGAGGATCTCATGAGTCCCAGAATTCCACTTGGGGGACCAGTCCTTGGGGACACTGACTTTCTTACTGTTGAGACACTCACCACTCCTTTACTACCTCCCCGCAACTAGTTCCTCCATCTTAAAATGACCCCACGGCTCATTTCACAGGGAACAGAGAAAAGCAGGGGGGAACATGGCCATGCCATCACATCTCTGTTTGCCTTGCGCTATGATTTCCTTTCTGCTGCTGTGTAAGATTTTTTTTTTCTCTCACTAACAATCTCTCCCTCAGCCACAGGGCTGCACCCCCTTCATCGGCCCAAGGATGTCACCCCCAGACACGACCCCGCTATAGGCCGCTATCACAGCAAACAGAATCACCACACACCAAACAACAGAAGAAGGTAGTACCTCCACCCCCTGCTTTCTCTGCAGCAGAGCTCCAGGGGTCTCTCTTCCCGTCCTCCACGCGTCCTCTCCCACCATTCTCTCTTGGATCCAGTCCAGGCCGACCTTCGTTCTCGCTTCTGCACTGACAATGCTCTCTTTGAAGTTATTATCATACCTCTTGGTCGTTGTTTCTGTGACAAGATGCCTGAGACTGGGTAATGTTAGGTCTGACGCTGGGACAGGAAATGGATGACTTTCAAGGGGGCTAAAAATAACCTTAGATAATGTGGCTATTGTCTACAACATTTTAGCTAACCGTGAAGTTCAGTCATCTCATCTTGTAGAGGTGTTCACTCCCATCTACCTACGCTTTCTGATTAGGTAGTTTTCTCTCGTGTCTCAATTTGAAATGTCACCTCTCTGCTTTACCTCCCATTTTGTACCTTCAGCCCAGAATTTTCCGCTGAATTCCCAACTCTCCAATCTTCTATTACCTTCGAGGTGGGCTTGACACAACTAACATCTCCAGACTGACTTCCTTACTCCTCCCCAGAAATGTGTGTGGTAGACAGACAGACAGACACAGACAGACAGGCAGACAGAACACACACACACACACACACACACACACACACACACACACAGAGTGAAAGAGCGAGAGAGAGCGCAACAGATAGTGAGTGAAAGAGAGAGCAAGAGAGAGGGGGGGATGGAGGGAGAGAAAGAGAGAGAGAGAGAGAGAGGGAGAGAGAGAGAGAGAGAGAGAGAGAGAGAGATAGATTTTTCTTCTCCCCTACTTGGAGCTAAGCAATAGGAACTCCATTCCTCAGTCCTTGAAGCAATCTTTGTCTCTTCTCTCTCACTTTTCACATCCAAACACAGCACACACCTCTGGGCTCACTTTCAGAATGTATTTAGGACCCGAAACTTTCTGGCACCGGCACCTTTCTTATTTTCTCCTCATTTCTCTTCTGTGACCTAAGGCACCATTCTGAAAAAAAAAAAAAGACAGCCTGAGTTTGCATTAAGTGTCAATCCTGTCCTAGAACCCCACACCACAGACTCCTACCCACAGCAAATGTCAGAAGGCCTCCCAAAGGACTGCAAGGAATCGCCAAGGCTCCCCTCCAGCGTCACCATGAGACCCTCTTGGCTTGATGTGTCCTGAGCACATCAAGCATAGACTATCTTTTACTGTCTGTGACAGCATCTCACATAGAGAAATCTGAGACCATATTAGCTTTTCAATCAAGCATGGTGAATTACTTGGTGGAAATGGGATTTTGGGAGTTCCTACACAAATCTAGAAATTGGCGAGTAAGTTATACCTTGGGCAGGAGTTAGATCAGGTAGAGTCAGTTCCATATAGTCTTGGCAGCTATGTCCAGACCTGTGTGTGTGTGTGTGTGTGTGTGTGTGTGTGTGTGTGTGTGTGTGTGTGTGTGTGTGTGTGTGTGTTTTAATCTCTTCTCAAACTAGAAATTCGGGGCTCTTAACTTAAACCAGCCCAATGGGAACTTCTTCCTGGTGTGTATACAGGTGCCCATGCATGCGTCTTGGGGTGGTGGCCAGACAGCAGCAACCTTGGGCATCATTTCCCAGCCTCCGGCCACCTTGCTTTTAGAGACAAGGCCTCTCTCTAATTTGCCTGGGGCTTATCAAGTAGGCAGGCAGGCAGGCTGGCTGGCGAGCCCAACAAATCCACCTGTCTGTGTGTCCTCAGAGTGGAGGTTATAGATAGGCACCACTGAACCTGCCTTTTTTTTTTTTTCTGGGCTCTGGGAATTGAACTGGAGTCTGCAAGCATTGAGCCATCACCCCAACCCAACAAGTCTCCTGCAATACTACAATGTCTCCCTGATTAATCTCATTTCTCAACCCTTTCCCCACCCCCACCCCCCCACACCTGCTCATGGCTGGTCACTGTGTTTAGGCTGGAAAATACCCCGCCTGGCATAGTCCTCTGTCTTCGGTCCTCCCACAAGACGTTATACTTAACTAAAGCATCCTGGTCAGGCCAGGAAGCGTCACTCTGATGGTTGTGCCTAGTCACAACATGGCCACCTGTACCTCAACAGGGAAATGGATTCTTCTTTCAGGACAAATCACTCATCCATTGACATTGATGTGACTTTCTTCTTTCATAAAAGCCAAAACCCTTTTCTCATCCCCCAGACAATGTTCTTTGTTAAAAATAGAAAAAACACAGCATCCTGTGAAAATGGCAAACATTTCCATTAGAAACTGACGTGCTTGGAGCCCAGCCAGCCAGGCACTGAATACAGACCTGCAATGCCGAGAGCCTGATGAGCATCTTCAAGTGGGCACCCTCCCTTCTGAGAAGGTTTCACTTCAAGTGGAGGGCTGACCTTCAGTCTGAAATGGTGAGCTTGCCAAAGGGATCCGAACTGAAGCCTCTGCAGCAACCTACTGGGATGACACTGGACTAACTGGCCAAAGCCTAAGAAGAAGTCTCTTGTGTGCAGCGTAGGTGACACTCCTTTGGGGTTAGTGGTCCTTGGCAGAGTTCCTTGGGCTTCCTCCCCTCCCTTTATCTTTCTGCAAGGCTGATTTCCCTCCATGACCCTTTTGCGAATAATGGAGCCACTTCTCTTTGCCCAGCATTGTAAATTCTAAAAGAAGCCTAGCCTGACATTAAAACGTTAAGTGCAGAAACAATCTTTCATCAGATGTCAGGACCCAGAGTATGTGGGGACCTTTGCAGTGTCGTTCCTTAGACATTGGCCTAATGCATCAAGGAATGCAAAGCATGTGATTGTTGTAACTTGCGATGCTCTGGCCATGGGAGCTGGGGTGGAGTGTGCCCTCCACTGTGCTGCTCAGCACCCGGCCGTCTTGTCCACTGCCTCAATGTACTTATCTTGTCTAGTTTTCCTCCTCTCTACCTTTGAACCCCTTTGAACCTTTTACTCCCCCAAGACAGAGATTGGAGGACAGCAATCCCACTCCCTCTTCTGAGTAATGACCCTTGAATCAACTTGATTCCTTCCTCCAGACTCCCTTCTCTTGAATATTAGCTCTGAGCAGTCTAAAGCCCAGAACTAAAAGGCTTGAGAAGACTCTTACTATCTTACCATATTTGATCACAATGATGTCACTCACATAGGAGGTTCAGTTAGTTTAACGCAAGACATGGATTCCAAATGTGGCAGGTAAAAATCTTAGTGGAATTGACCATTAGCTTTCCATATGGACAAGTGGAAGAGAAATCTCTATAGTAAGGCCCTAAGAGGTAGGTGGGGGCCCCTTGGGAGCCGAGCAATGTGAAAAGGATAATCAAAATCTGATTTCAAAACATCAGCTTCACCCTATTTGGAACTGGGCCAATGAAGGAACCCTTCCCCCATCCATGCCATGTTGGAATTTGAGTAACATGTACAAGTATCGTGAAGATAATTACAGCTGCTATGTGTTAACACGTCAGGCCTGCCAGGCCCAGAACACACCACTGCACAACTGTTCTTCCCATCTGCCTTACATCCGCTCTGCCCCATCTTCCTCGCCGTTCCCTGAGCCATGGATGGAGGCAGGGTTGGGATAGAGGATTCATCCAAACTGAGCATTTGCAGTTACTTAACGCTCAGTACTTTTGACCAGTTCTGTGTCGCCATGTCAACTACTGTCCCCTGCAAAATGAAGCTTCCCTGGCCGAAGTTGAGAATAGCACAAATCTGTGGGGATAACCACTTGTTTAGAAGGCCTCCTATTCAATCAGAAAGCTGTTGGTTACCCCGGAGCCATCATGCTACTATTGCAGCAGTGGGCACGTTGTGCCACAGCCTAGCATTCATCATGTGAAACAGGCTCCCACTTGGTACCACTAGTGCTGATCCAATGCGATGCCCAACTTTAATTGTCATCTTCATTGGATTAATAAACACCTAGCTCATTAATAAGGAACACCTTTGGGTATGTCTATGGGGTGTTTTCCAGAGAGAATTAACTGAAGGAACAAGACATAATTTGAATGTGGGAAGGCTCCTCGTGCCACCACACCTTCCCCACCATAATAGACTCAATCCCTTTACTGGGGGGGGGGGGGCAATGTAAACTTTCAACCCCTGAGTTACTTGATGCCAAGGAAGAGAATGAGGGCAGACGTCTGTGTGGTCCAATTACTGGCTGGTTTTATGTTGACTTGACACAAGCTAGCATCATCAGGGAGGAGGGAACCTCAATGGAGAAATGCCTCCTTAAGATCCAGATGTAAGACATTTTCTTAATTAGTAATTGATGGGGGAGGGCCCATCTCATTATGGGTGGGGCTACACCTGGGCTGCTGGTTCTGGGCTCTCCAAAAAAGTAGACTGAGCAAGCCATGTGGGAGCAAGCAAGCCAGTAAGCAGCACCCCTCCATGGCCTCTGTTTCAGCTCCTGCCTCCAGGTTCCAATACTGTTTCAGTTCCGGTCCTGGCTTCCTCCAGTGATGGATGATGATGTGGAAATGTAAGCCAAATAAACCCTTTCCTCCCCAGCTTGCTTTTGGATATAATATTTCATCTCAGCAATAGAAATCCTAGGCCATCCACTGTTTGTGGCCCAGTTACCCCAGAGCCCTGGGGTCTGGGTTTGGATTGTCTTTCTAATTCACTGGAAGTGCGTGACCTAACTGACTGGGGTCAGCTTTCTGATCTATTTCATCTGCCTCTCAACACTGACTACATGTTAATGTTGCCATGGATACCTTGAAATTATCCTAACAGGGCCATGATGGTGACCATGGAGACTCCGGGTGGGATTCGGTTGCTGGTTTGGTTCTTATGACTAACTTTAATGTGTTAGAACAGGTATCTTAAAACTGTAACGTACCTCAGAAATTGTACCCAGAGGCCTTATCAAAACTCAGCTTACTGGGTCCCACCCCTAGAATTTCCGGGACCCCCCCCCCAAACTAAGATTTCTAGCAAGTTCTCAGGCAATGCTCATGCCACATACACCATATACCTTCATGAACCCGGCTATGAACAAACCCTAGTGTAAGAGAAGACCACATAAACCAGGTTTCTATATTGGAATTTTTTTTTTTAATCCTTAATAGAGACCAGCAGTATGGGCTTTGCGTGCCCTGGACCCCTAAACGTCCATGCATGAACTCTGACCTTTTTGCAAGAAAGACTGTGTGGGGAAGCCCAGGGCCTATATGGAGGAAGAGGAGTTTGTGAGGTCCAGCCTCATGGCCTTCCTTGGCCATGGCATCAGCCTCAGCACTGAATACCACAAGATGACTCCAGTGGAAGCCGCCTTTGAGCAGGAGCGTGCCGCCTGCTGAACCTTGCCCTGACTCCTGACAAAACCGCACTGCGTTAACACAGGGGTTGCTATTGAATTTGGGGTGCTTTGTTCTGCTACATGAGGCGACCCTGTGCCGATAAGTGAAGTACATGCAGTGTGCCATACAAGTACTTGACTGACGGCAAAGGAACGGGGTGCAAATACACACGACGATAGTCTGGGCCTGAGAAGGTATGTGCCGTTCTGTGCCACCCCACCCACTAAGTTTGATTCCTACAGCCAATTAGATGCCCCAGAGATAACACCTCTGCAGCGAAATATGCAACCCCAGAAACAAGGCCTCCTTGTGAGTTGTGCGGAGGCTTCTGAGTTAGCATGAGCTCCAGGTTGGGGCTCGGGGGTGGGGGTGGTGGTGGGGAGTGGGGGGAGGGTGCAGGGAGAACTGGCCAGTTGTGAAAAGTGAGACCCTTACCCACGGAAGGGCTCTGTCTGCTCCCAAGCTCAAGTGCCTGCTTCTCAAGGTGGAGTCTGGGCTTTGGGACCAGCTCTCGTTTTGAAGAAGGGGATTGATTTGATCTCCTCCTCTTTCTAACTCACTGGAACCTCCCTCAGCCCGAGGGGAATTTTTAGAACTGTATAATAAGGATGCTTTCAGAATCACAGCCCTTTTTTTTCCCCCTGAATGTGTTTCTTATGTAAATGCTGTGTCAGAGAAACTTCTCTCTCCTTTACACTTCCATCCGCTTTGAAAACCTGCAAAATAGAAACAGAAAAAAGACACCTTGAAAATACATCAAGTCTCATCTGATTTCCATTTTTACCTAAGGCTTCTCTTCAAAAAAAAAAAAGCCTTTATAAAAGCCTTTATTCTTCTTCAAGCTAAGATTAATCTTAAATCAGCTTGAAGTGGAGAAGCAAAGAAAATAAAAATAAAAATAAAATAGTGGCTCCTGTGCATTTGTACTGTCCAAATACATAGAAGGCAAGGCCTTTAAAGCAGGCTCCGAATCCCTGAAAAACTTAAGTGACATGGGGAGGGCCGTGGCAGGGCTCAGTCAAGGAAACTTCTAAGAGGCTGCATTAGAGGCCTGGGGTGTCTTTCCCCCCAGGGCACGCCCATGGGGGAGGGGAGCAGCCTGGACTCACCGCTGGCCTTCTGGGGCTCCTCCCTTCCCATCCACCCCATATAGTCCAGTGGTTTCTTCACAGGCCTGTTTGCCTTGCCTTGGGAACCCAGAAACACACAGCAAAATAACATTTAAATAAAGAATAAATGTCTTGGGCTTAACCGAGGTGTGCTTGAGCGAATGGGTTTGAATCCCGACCCAGGCACTTATTGGCTGCATGAAGACAAATCTTTGAGGGGATCGGATACTCCGGGCTGTTGCGGGCTTCGTGCGCACTGGCTCCACACCCTTATTAATTGGTCACGTTATAATGAAGCGGTGGGGCGAGGAGACTGGACGCTGGTGGGGGAGGGTTAGGATGAGAGAGGGTAAGGAGAAAATTGAGAATCTCCAAAGGAAGGTTTTTTTGTTTTTTTGTGTTTTTTTTGGTGAGTCTTAGTTACTCTTGGGGAGACAGCTCAGTCAGTGACATCAGTGACATGTTGTGCAAGCGTGAGAACTTCAGTTCTGATTCCCGGACCCCACACAGGAAGCTGATAAAAGAGACTCACCTTGTAATTTCAGTGCAATGCAGGGTGGAGGGGAGACGGGAGCTGGAAGAAGGACACACTGGTCAGTTGTCTTGTCAAATCAGTGAGTTCCGGGTTCAGGGAGAGACCCCGTCTCCGAAAATAAGATTACTCTGGCTTTCACATGCACCGGTACACAGGCTGTACCCACTTCTGCGCACGTACAAGAAAAAATCTGTAGGGACTGAAAGTAAGGAGAGGCTGTGTGAAGCAGAAGATAAGAATGCCAAGCCAGTTGGAGGCAGTGTCACTGTGTGAGCCCATACTCGGCAGCAGGCTGAGCCAGGTGTACCTGCGGTCCATCTAGGCTGCGGTTGCGATTTTCTTTCCCTCGCCTCAATATCTCAAGCAGTGTTCTTTGCCTGGGGCCAGCTGCGGTCACAGGGACAGCCATCTGAATTAATTATGAGAGACTGCATTTTTTCCATCCTCGGATTCCTAACCAGAAACAGAGGTTAAAGTACAATAATAACTCACAGCCCCCACCCCCTACTCTACCCCTCCCTGCCCGCGGGAAGGAAACAGTGAAATCAGCCCATTCAAGGGAAAACCAGGAGAAAGCTGGAGGTAGCTGGTCATCCCTCAGGCCGACAGGGGGCGCCGCTGAGCCAGACCTCCACTTGCCGATAGCCCCCTCCCCGCTCCCGGCCCGTGTAGCCGTCACCCTGCTTTCTGCTCTGCCCTCTAGCTAGGAGATGCCCAGAGCTGACTGTTGTCATCTCACCCACCGTTCGGCCACCTCATCCAGATAGTCCCAATGAGGGAATAGCTGAGTTCCCAGTCAGAGTGGAGAACGTTGGGTACCATCCCCTCCTTTACCCTTCCTCCACGCCCACCCCCTTCCAAGCTGTTCTTCCCTCTTTTCCTTCCCACTTCCCCTCCTCTTTTATGAAAGGCCCCAGACAGTAGGTGCTACAGACAAGTTCAGTGGCTCTTTGACCGTTTCTCATCTCCCAGGGAGAACGGAGCGGTGACATTTGGACAGCAGTGTCCCCAGCCTTCTGCAAGTGCTGCCAGGAACCCCCGTGCACTGCCTCTGTGCTCAACACCCTCACTGACAACTACATGGTGGGCAAAGAGTGAAAGAGGTTAGTACACGCTCAGAGTTACTCTAAAGTTGTATTTGTAGAGGGAGGAATCGTGCCTCTCCGGTAGGTCTGTGAATGGATGTACGCAAGGAGGCAACACATTTCTCAGTGCTAGGATGGCATTAAACTGTAAATGGAAGGCCCTTCCTTAGGATGACACAGGAGCGGGGACAGAGTCAGATGGCTGAGACCTGAGGAGCTCTGTCCACTCTGTGAGACCCAGATCTTGCCTGTCTGCCCCACACTCCGCCTCTCCACTGCTGAGGAGCTCACCAATAGGACTTCTTGGCTCCACAGCATCCCATGCTCAGCGCCAAGTACCATGATGCCTACAATTTGTTCTGCATCTAGATGTGCACAGAAGAAGCCCCAGACTCTAGGGATGCAAAGCATGGAGTCAGATCACCTGTTTATGGGGCCAGGTCACCTTCGTTCTCATCCCCTGATATGCCACTGGCCTGGCACTCCGGGCCTGGCTTTCCCTGTGTGTAAAATAAAAGCAAACTTTGCCTAAGCCCTGGCTCTGTCATATGAACTGAACGAGGAAATTGGAGCTAAGTGTTTGCACAGTTGCCGTACATCCCGGACTCTCAGGCGTGGAGGGAAGACAGGTGGGAAAGCAGCTGGCCTGAGCGGCCAATAGCCGAGGAGACCAGAGGAGGCTGAGGCAGGATCAATAGGTGACCTGGAAGTGACCACAGGCCTGAGTCTGGGCTGTCAACTTTGATATCCTGGAGCAAAGATACATAAGAGCCTAATTCCTGTAACTGTATTTCCTTGCAGAGTACACTGTGCTCTGCCAGAAAGCGCTGCCACGGGAACATTTTCTCATTACGATATAATATCATCAGCGCTAATGTCCTCCTTCTCAACGAAGTCCAGAGCACTTAGAGATTGCATACTTGATGCCCAACTCACAGGCTGGTGGCCGAGGCTGCCAGCCGCCCCCACCAGGCTTTCACTGCAGAAGAGAAAGCAGAAGCCAAGGGTGTCACAGAGAGGCACTTGCAAGCAGCAACTTTACTGCTCTGGGGACCCACTCAGAAAGGTCACTTGCCTTGAAGACACCATTAAAGCCAGTTTGAGGGGACTCCAAGAAAGAGAGGGCCTTGTCTGCACACTGCACTCAGCAGGAGAAACTGGGGGTAGGGGTGGGGACACTTTGCAAGTCTGTCTGCTCCAAATGGGTGCTTGCTCCCAGCCTCCTTTGCGGGCCGAGTCAGAGAAGGCCACATGCAATCCAGTATATATGCTAGAAGGCGGGAGCCTTCCCTGCATGGTGGATTTGGTTTCCAGAGGGACTTCTGCTATGGAGCTCACATGACAGCGACAGATTTCTCCAGACCAGGCACAGCTCTTGTGAGAAGGCCCATGCTTTGCTCTACCGTGGGGCCGTGTTTGGCATTTTACTTTGCGACAAAAAGGGAAGTGTTCCTAACAGTGTCATTCCGGGCCTCCTGACTTGCTGGACTCTCCTGCACCATGCTGGACATATGCCTGCACTAGAGGTCTGAGTACCAAATACCTTCACTGTCCCCCAGGATCCCACAGCTGTCCCCCAGGGTCCCACAGCTCTATCTGTGTTTCTGCAGGGTGTAGGTTGCACTCAGATGTCACAGGGCAAGAAAGACCACAGGTCCTGAGGTGCTTCAAGCACAGAGCAGTGGACTTCCTGTTGCTGATGGCATGGGGGCTGGGGGGGGGGGCACTGACTGGACTCCAGGGCTGAGGTGAACTATAGGCAGGAGCTCATTTAGTGTTGCCAGAGAGCCTGGGGGCCAGGGCCTCCTAACCAAATGTTACAGCGAGGAAGGCAATAAGGAAGCTGGGACACAGAAGGGCTAGCCAGCAAACCTACTCTCCCCTAACTGAGTCTGTTGGAGTGTTACATCACCGCAACAGGAAATGGCGCTAACACACACACACACACACACACACACACACACACACACACACACACACACACACGTTGCCAGGCCACTGGCAGAAGAGCTTCTCATTAACTGGCCCTGGCTTTCGGCTTCTCCCCAAGGTGGTGATGGAAGTGAGATCCTCTGTCACCCGTATAGAAAGCGAACACAAATGCAATTGTGTCCAAGGCCAGCAAGCCCACTCCTTGCTTGCAGAGAGCAAGAAACAAGAAGCACACTTGTGGGGTCCTGCTTGAGGCGGTGAGGAGCAGTGGGTGAAGCGAGTGATGGGCCAGAACAATAGTAAGGGATATGCCGAAGAAACACAGCTGTGAATCTGTACCTTCCTCCTCTCCGTTCAAGTCAATGAACATTCATCAAATACTGGCATTTGACTGAGCCACTGCTAATAAAGGTTGGGGTTTTGTTTTGTTTTGTTTTGTTTTTGTTTTTTGTTTTTTGTCAGAGACATTGATCTCAACATCCAGGAGTCATCTGGTGGGAGGCTGACTTAATTTTAAAGTAACACAAAATGCCCTGGAAACTTCAGTCAACCAAGGGGCGAGTCTGCTTCCTGGTGGTCCCCAGCACAGCCCTGACACTGAGGCATTTACGTCTTGTTGGAGTGATGATGTGTTTTAAGAGATGTGTCAGCTGACCCATCCTGGGGCTAAGCCGTTCCCTGCCAGTCTGACCACCGGCATGGAGCCAGCAGGGTTTGTTTGTATGAAGAATGGAGGTTGTAAAATCGAGCAGGCCACAGTGCTGGGAGAGGAGAGAAGCTTGCCTCATATTTGCAACCTGTGCTTGGTTGAGTGGCAGTTGGGGTTAGCTTCCATTCACACGCTGCCAGCAGCACTCAGTCATATTATGTGCTGTCTTTTGGAGCACAGGACACAGGGCACGCCTTCCATGCAGGGCGATGGTAAGCCTCCCGCCTGTGAGGAAGCGCACACTGCTGGCCAGAAGAGGCAGAACCCTGGGAGGGGTGAGAAACAACTGTTTGTTTTTGGGGCAGCCTGAGGGTGTCCTAGGAATATCTTGCTTCTTCTTCCTTGTAATCTAGGAAGGTAGGTTTAGATGTAAGATTGTAAAGATCCCTATGTCCAGAGGGTTTCTGCGTTTGGGGCAGACAGCTTACTGTACTGGTCCCAGAGCACAGCCTGTCCAGGGAGTGAGGGCCATTCAGCCTCATGACCAAGCAGGAGTACTTCCTATTCGAGGTGCCTTAGAGCTTTCACTCTCCCCATCTCACTGGGAGTTCCAGATCAGCAAGGCCAGCTCTATGAGAACCACTTCAGGGCCAGCAAAATGACTCAGCGGGTAAAGGTACTTGCTGCCAAACTCCATGGCCTGCGTTTGATCCCTAGGACCCACTGGGTAGAAGGAGAGACTTGACCCCCAAAAGTTGTCCTCTGAACACACACACACACACACTCACACACACACACATGCACACACATACATACACATACTCACACACACACACAACACACTCACACACACACAACACACTCACACACACACATACACACATACAAACACTCACTCACACGCACATACACACACATACATCCATACACACACACATGCACACACACACACACACACGCACATACACACATATACGCACACATACATACATACATACACACACATGCACACACACATACACACACGCACATACACACATACACACACATACATACATACATACACACACATGCACACACACATACATACATACACACACGTACATACACACGTATACACACACACACACACACACACACACACACACACATGCACATCTGTGGTCCTCATTTTACAAGAAAGGACCGTGATGCCTTAGAAAGAAAGATTTAGGGACCTGTTGTAAAACCTCTCAACAGTTACAGGCACGCAGGCTAGGGTTGCTTTCTCTCCACAGTGTCTAAACACCCGAAGGGAAGCATCTTAAAGAAGGAAGGATGTGTTTGGGGTGTGGGAGTTTGCCTCCTGGGTAATTCCAGCTCCTGTCCATCACAAAAGGAGGAGGTGTGTCGAATCTGGGAATCTGGGACATTTCTAAAACGCGTGAGACTCAGGTCCCTCCGTAGAGTGCTCTAAGGGAGCACTTGATGGCAAACAGATATGGCACAAGCAGACCACGGTGCAAACAATGCCAGGGCTCACTCTTTCCCCTGCCCACCTGCAGCCTACTGGGTTTTGTTTGTTTACCTGTTTAGTTCTGTCACCTAGCAACAGCAAGCTTCCCCCAAGGGCAGACAGAACTCAGCTCTCTCATTTGCCATTGAGTTCCTGATGCCTGGAAGAGAAACTGGCATGATATCAACGCACAATACCTATTTTTGGCTAAATAAACAAATGAGAATAGGATCCTTAACAGGCATCTCCCGGGAAGTTTGTTTTGTTGGTCTCAGATAGTGAACCGAGGGCCCTGCACCAGCTTCTTAGAAAGCTCAGAGAAAAGGGAGCCTTAGCGCTGGGCCTTCCTGGGAAGGCTGGGGATTTTATTTTTCCTGATACATTTTAGAACTTTATTTCAATGTAACTATATGCATAAAAAATACACTCATATTGGCTAATAGAATGCAATTATGTTTAACTTACCCTACACAATCTTGACCAGAAACTTGGTACATGGTATACAATTTAAAAAAAAACAAAAAGCAAAAAACTACAATCTGGTTTATTTCTACCTATTACAAATGTATAAAAGATCCTCCTTTAAATGCTGTTGAAGGCAGCAGAACCTTGAGAAATATACCTTTGGTTTGCCTCAGAAAAGTAATACATATTGCACTGTAAAGGTTTATAAAATCGGCGCAAAACATTGTTGTAATGTTACAATACCAGTTTTAAGAGTTCAGTAACTAATGGAAGCCTATGGAATACATGTAGAACTGTAGAAGCTGTCTCACCAGCAGTGTAAGGAGACTTAAATCCACATTCAGATCACTTTGTACTAAGACTGTCGGCCCCCTTCATCTGCTGAGACCAACCAGGAAACCCTAGAATATAACCTTGATTTTTGCAAAGAAAATGAAGTTTCATTGGCATTTTGGCTCACAGACTTTTGAGATCTTTTCTTGCAGAAAAGAAGGAATTGGTTGTCAGGGCCTATATTAGGCCTGGCCCTTGGGGCCATGTATTTGTACTTAAATTGTTTCCGTGGAAAGTGTCTTAGTGATTGAAACTTCTGGTATAATTGGGAGGTCTCGCATTTGAAAAATATATTGATTTGCATGGGATTGTTTGGGTCTTGTTTGCTACTCTCTTCTCCCTTCCCCATCACCACCCTCATAGTCTAATCTGAAGGTTGGTTTTTCTCTCAATAAAGGAACAAAAAAATGAAGATCTTACTTGTCAATTGGTATCTAGTAACTAGTTGGTAAACTTGAAATGGTAGAATTCTTTACAGCCTGATCCTAGGTAGCCTTAGGAAAGTATAACTCAATTATTTTTGAACCTGTATTCACCTTATCTTTTCAAGATTATCTTAAGTTATATTTTCTTTTTCAGAGCTGCTTATTTTGGGGCTATTTTTTTTTAAATTTAATTGAGGTGTAATTCATTGTTTTTATAAGATATTTTGTTTTCTTTGTGACTGGATGTGTTTAGTCTTTCAAGAGGGCCATTTTGGTTTTTTAGATTTACTTTTAAAGTCATGAAGTCATCAGCTTGGGCTACTTTGCATGTAAGTGCTAATGCAAAGTAAAACCCAAGCTGACTGCATGCAGGTCACTGTGAATGTTGACAACAGAAGGCTGGGGATTTTAGGGGCTGCTAGGAGAAGATGCCAGGAAAGCAGAGCTGTGTGTGAGCATCAGGGGGGAGTCTGGCTGTAGTGTGAGAATGTGCCATTCCATGGGGGGCCCCAAGTTCAGTTGGCAAGAGGAAACCATTCCAGGTCTTGCCACAGAGGGGAGGCTGGCCAGACCTAGGGATCGGTAGATGGCTCTGGGTGGGGCAGATGGGAGCAGGAGCCCAGGTAACAGGTGACAAGGATGTGCAGATGCTACTGTTAGTAGGAAGGGATGTCATAGAGGATACATTCAGGTGCAGAAACATGGAGGCTAAAGGACTGTGAGGCTTCAAACATGACACGGAAGCTCTGAGGTCACGTGCTAGGAAGAGAAAACTGAAGTGGGAGGAGTCTGGTGGTAAAACCAATAGGATGTGCTTGCTCTGTGCACCACAGGTTTAAGTGTTTCATGGGAACTGCCTAGTGAAAAATCTCCAGCTTGTTGCCAGAACAGAAGACATGGGTGTGGCCCAGCCTGTCTCTCTGGACCCCTGAGCCATAAATAGTCAGGGGGACACAACTGAGTAATGAGGAGGGTGTTTGGTCTGGTTCGGTTTGGTTGTAGATGTGGGGTCGGGGGAGCTCAGGCTGTAGACCAGGCTGGCCTTGAATTCATAGAGATCTGGCTGCCTCTGTCTCCTGGGTGCTGAGATTGACAGCAGGGCACACACCACTGGTCCCAGCTGGGAAGCTTTCTGAGGCAGCCTGCAGGGTTCTGTGCTGCAGCGTGCTGGCTCATTTCTTTATGTACATCCAACATAAAGGGATCCGAGGTTTCTAAAGGGAGTCCCGTGGCTTGCTGGATCAGGTAGACACTTTGTCTCCCTGTGATTCCTGCAAGAGGCCAATGAACATCGGGTGATTTGAATTTCAATGCTTTTTTATCAGACCTTCCGGTTTAACTGAAAGCTCCCAGTTCCTGCCTCTCCCCACGAGCCCATCTGGTTAATAAGTTGGACTTGCAATCACAGATCCTCCTCTTCAGCGCGCCATGGCGATAGGCTGGGTTTTTATTGTTGCCGTTCTTGGGGTATTTTCCTCTGCTGGGATCTCCAGGAGACACACAGTTATCTACAGAAGATCGATTGCCGCCCTCCTCCTTCCAGCCTTAATGTCATACATTGTTATTGAGGAACTATGGCCCTGGAGGTGGAAGGCTGAAAGAAAACTATGACTTTTACTGAACCCTCAAATTCCTTTCTTCCTGGCCTAAGGGCCACTGTTCCGATCATAAACTACAGGACTTTTAAGAAAAGCAAACAAATGCCAGCCTACCTTGCAAAGGTCACCAGGCCTGCGGAGAGGGTGAGTGAATGATTACCCTCTGCCACAGTAGGCTTAGAGGGGGTTTACAGGGCTCAAAGGTGTGACATCCTAAGAAGTCTTCCTCTTCGATATGTCACCTTAAGAGCTCCACCCACCAGCCTTCCAGGAGTATGAGCAGCTGCAATTCGGGCTTGTAAAGGGCAGGGACCTGCCCCACCCCCTACCCTCAGACTTCCACTTGGAAAGACTTCCTGATCCCCTTCTCCGCATGCCTTTTCTGTCACCCGCATTGTGAATGACCAGTAATGACATAGGCACATTCCCAGGCGGTGACCTTGGATTCTTTTTTGGTCTTGGATTTTCAAATGTTCATGGATAAATCAATAATGCCTACCCTAGTTCAAAGGATAGTTGAAGGGAATCAAACAAGATAAAGCATTAAAAAAAAAAAAGAATGTACAGGGAATGTACAGGACATTTGTTCATGAATCGTAGGGGCCCGTCCTGTCCTTTTCTGGAACATTCTCACCCTCCACCCACCTGTTCTCTGTGGGCGGGTTGCACTTTCCACTGTACTGTAACTGTCCCCGTGCAATCAACATGTCCCTTTGCCAGCTGCATTGGGAGCTCGGGGAGCCTTTGGGTCAGGATAGCCTGTCTGCGTGCCTGAGGGCCACAGTGTGGCTTGCTGTTCTCCACCACTGCCACCGACAGTGGTCAGCAGCCAGCCCGAGAGGAGGAGCGAGCGTCTCCTGACACCTCCACAGCGCAGCACAGATGGGTCTGGTCAAGGCCAAACAGAGGGTCCATATCAGCCAGAGGTGACAACCAAGGCCTCTCTGCTGTCGATCCATACACTAGTGGAAACAATGTCCTCCTGGTCACAAAGGGCAGGCTTCACATATGTGGCTCCTACATGGAGGTGGCCAAGGACAGAGAATGTTTTCAATGACCCTCACCACGGGGACAAAAGAAGAATATTCTAGAAGGAGGCGGAAGAGGAAAGAACAATGTGAGAGAAGAGTGTGGACCTGGGTGTAGGAGAAAGGAGCCCTTTGGGCAGCTCTGAGTTCCTCACCTGAGGTTGTCTTTAGGGCTTGAAACCACAGGCTAGGTTTTGTCGAGAGGGCTAGTGATTGGGTGCCCGTAGAATATTCATTTCCCCCCTCCATGTGGCGTTGGGGTAGAAGGAAGGTGGCAGAAGGCTTCACTCTACACTGCGAGCAAGTTCCGGCTGTCACTGGGAGAGCCGATTTGCTCAATTACAGCACAGTTCCCTTACACTCAGCACCAGTCCCTGTTCCTTTGTATCCAAGGGCTCATGGGTTGGGTCCTGACAGGCGAGTCCTGAGGTATGATCTGAGAACTTAACATATAAAGCTGGCAAAGGAAAGCGACTCACTCCCTGAGCAAAGCTGTTGAATGAGAGGAAACGAACGGTCTAGACTCCTGAAACAAAGCCACGGGGAGGGAGAGCTTCTGCCGAGACCACTACTATTTGTTCCCAGGCTTCACAGGAAGCACAACAGCCCGGAGCGCCTTTCTGACATGCACTGTACACATGCAGAGTGTGTGTGCTTTGTCCACACAGCCCTCACAGCGAACCATCCATCCGGGTTAGGACAGCTAGTTGCGCGCAGTAACTGCTATGCAGTGCAGTTGGTGTGCCTCTTTCAGGCCTCCTGCATCGCTCTGTGCTCTGCACAGAGACAGGAGCCAGACTTATTTCAGGAGACAGACTTCTGGAGCCAGAAGTTCTTTTCTCTTTCTCACTGTGATTGTTCAAGATCTCAGAACCACCTTACGAAAACTGGAGATCAAGTCCGGCTCTATCCCTCCCCCAACAAAGCAAAGGCATGCCACAGAACAAAAATCCGTCTCCCATCCATCCATCTACCCATCCGTCCTTCCATTCGAGGCTGCGAATGCTTTGGAGCATCCATGAAGCATCTGTTCCACACAAGGCATAGTTCAGGGTGCTGAACACAGTAGTGAACAACATAAAACAAGCCCCATCTGTGTGGAGTCAGTTTCCAATAGGAAGGCAAGCCAAGCAGATGGGGACGGTGACAGGGTAGTGGGGGAGAGCGTGACACCATGTTAAGTTGGTCTGGGAGGGGTGAGCCATGTCAACATATTGGATGGAAGGCTTATGAGCCAAGGGGCAAATAGGTACAAGGTGTGGAGGAATGTACTTGGCATATTCAAGACAGAGCAAGGGAGTCAGTGTGGGGGGGACTAGCTTGCAGGCGCCCAGTGGCAGGAGCCAGATCGCATGGGCCTTGCAGGCCATAGTCGGGAGTTTTAAATGAAGTGATGAAAGGTTACTGGAACAGTGAAGGAACATGATTCAATATGCAAGGATTTAAAAGCATCCTAGCTCCGGAGAGAGGCGGGGGATGGGGGAGACGGTGGTAGGATGGGGTTGAGGCAAGACTGGATCTGCAACAGTCCAGAGGGTCAAGGTGATGATTTGCCCCAGATATGTGAGGAGTTAGAACTTGGGGCCATACTTAGAAAGCCGGGGGAAGAGGTGGGGGGGTCCAGTTGACTTGGATCAGGCTATTGCAGACGGACCCATAGTTCACCAAAATAACCCTGGGTGCAGCATCACCTTCCCACCTGACAGGGCTACAACGCTGGGTTAGATGTGTGGGTTCGAAAACCTTTCTAGATGCATTGTTGATGTAGAAATAGGACCCCGCTGGCTCTCAAGATGAGGCAAATCCAAGAACCCTGGCCGATGTCTAGGCAGCAGAGCTGGCCTTGGTCCTTGGGGCCAGGTATGGGCGGCCCTAGAGGTCTGGAGCCTGTCACCAAGGGCTGTAGCCCTCCTGGAGATGGAGGAGAAATGGTTTGTCTGACAGAGGAATCGGCTGGGCTCCAGATCCTCCTGTTTGAGTTTGCGTTAAAAGGCAGCGGTTCCTGAGTGGGGTGGGTGAGACCAAGCTGCTGTGAAGGAGATCTGTACAGCTTGGTGTTAGCCTTCAGCGGTGGGAACTCCTGTGGACACCTCCTAAGGGTCTGTGACCAAAGTGGCCTTGAACACTTTCTCAACTTGCCTATTTGTTGACTTGAGAGGGGGCCTGCACAAACGGATGCACCAGCCAAGGACATTGCAAACAGAGAGCCTAGACCCCCTGCTCAGACGTAGCTGATGGACAGAGCATCTTCCTTGTGTGGAAGGCAGGAGGGGAGCAGGGGACTGCCTCTTGCATGAACTCTGGTGCCGGAGATTTGATCACTGCCCCTTGGTGGAGAGGCCCTGTGGGAACACAGAAGAAAGGGATGTAGGCTATCCAGATGAGATATCCAGATAGGCTGTGGTCATTCGGTGGGGGAGGAGGACCCCACCTGTCAGAGGTCTAGCGGAGGGAAATAGGGTGGAAGAGGGAGTGAGGGAGGGTAGGAACAGGAAGATAAGAATAAAATAAATTATAAACATTTAAAAATAGAAAAAAAGAAGAAAACCTACAAACATGACAGTGGCTGTGTGTTTTGTTTTGTTTTGTTTGATAACTGGCAGATTTAAAAGTAAATCTTTTTATGTAGCTTTGCTTCAATCTAGCCCTCAAGCAATCCCCACAGATTAAGTTTAAAGGGAAAATAAACAACTCACATTAAAAATTAACAAAGCACACAAAGAAACAAGCACCATTATTGATTGAAAAAAAAAAAACAACCCAGAAATGATTCTCTGGTGATTTCAGATATTTGAATGTTCTTACATGGAATAAATCCTTCAATATATTTAAAGATGTAAAGGAGGAGCTGAGAGCATGGACATGGGCAGGAGACCCTAAAGCAGTGGTTCTCACCCGTGGTTCTCACCTGTGGCTCTCACACTGTGGTTCTCACCTGTGACTCTCACCTGTGGCTCTCACACTGTGGTTCTCACCTGTGACTCTCACACTGTGGTTCTCACCTGTGGTTCTCACACTATGGTTCTCACCTGTGACTCTCACCTGTGGCTCTCACACTGTGGTTCTCACCTGTGGCTCTCACACTGTGGTTCTCACCTGTGACTCTCACCTGTGGCTCTCACACTGTGGTTCTCACCTGTGGCTCTCACACTGTGGTTCTCACCTGTGGCTCTCACACTGTGGTTCTCACCTATGACTCTCACCTGTGGCTCTCACACTGTGGTTCTCACCTGTGGCTCTCACACTGTGGTTCTCACCTGTGGTTCTCACACTATGGTTCTTGCCTGTGGTTCTCACCTGTGGTTCTCACACTGTGGTTCTCGCCTGTGGTTCTCACACTGTGGTTCTCATCTGTGGTTCTCACACTGTGGTTCTCATCTGTGGCTCTCACCTGTGGTTCTCACCTATGGTTCTCACACTGTGGTTCTCACCTGTGGGTCACAATCCATTTTGGGGCTGTATAGCAGATACTGCCCATCCATAACAGTAGCAAAATATGGTTATGAAGTAGCAAAGAAATAAGTTTATGGTTAGGGGTCAGCACAGCATGAGAAACTGTATTGAGGGTTATAGCATCAGGAAGGTGGAGAAGCATGGCCCTAAAACCTAATCACACAAATTTGAGAAATGACCAAATAGACCCTTAAAATAAGAACCAAAACAGTAGAGTTAAATTCGGCGAGCACAGCCAACACCAGATTAGATGCAGCTTAAGAAAGGATTAGTCAATTGAAAGATGTGTGTGTGTGTGTGTGTGTGTGTGTGTGTGTGTGTATAAAATGTATATAGTATATGGGTTATGTATAACCAGAATGTAGTTTAGCTTAAGAAAGAATTAGTCAATTGAAAGATGTGTATGTGTATATATATATAATTTATATAATATATGGGTTATGTATAATATAAAATGACACGAATCATGAAAGAAGGTGGTAGTCACAGCGCATAGACTGTTGAGTTTAGCTCACACCCACATTAGACTTCCCATAGGAAGAATTGTAAAGACAGTTTTAGAATTTAATGCTAATATTTCCTGAAAATTATTGGGAGTTATTTTTCAAATTTAGAAATTTAATCCAAGAAAGAAGAGAAACACACACACACACACACACACACACACACACACACACACACACACACACACATCACAGTGGGGGAGAGAATATGAAGACCAGAAGGAAAAGGCAAACACCCTAGGGACAAATGCTCAGTTGGATGTCTTCTTAATAGTCACAATGGAGGTCAGAAGAGGGCCGAAGACACTTTTACTGTGCTAAGGACAGTTGTGTGAGCCAAGAGTAGACAATTTCTCTGAAGAATGAAAAGGAGACTCCCCACCTGCTGCTCCTGCAGTGTGAGCAGTCTCAATACAGAAAATGCTAGCACGCATATTCGAGGAGAAAAGGGATGACACAAAGCCTTAAATTCCAGAAAGTAAAGATAGTGTTAAATGTGTGGAGCAAATAAAATAGAACTTTATGAGATAGTGGATAAGAAAAATATCCATTCTGCTATGTACCTGTGTGTCTGGGTTGTCAGACGGGCTAAAACAACATCCGGACAGACAGGAGCAGACAGGAAGGAGGTGCTGGGAAATCAAGCCTCCTAAGATCCTCGTCAGAGTAGAGTGAAGATGCTGGCTAACTCTGGATTTCAGGCTATAACCCAGGTAGCTGTTAAGAGAACCTAGAGAGAGCAAGAACCTCCCAATAAGCAATGCAAGGAAGAAGAAGAAGAAGAAGAAGAAGAAGAAGAAGAAGAAGAAGAAGAAGAAGAAGAAGAAGAAGAAGAAGAAGAAGAAGAAAAGGAAGGAAAGGGAGCAATCATCTTACTTTCAACAGAAAATGTGGGTCAAAAGGCATAGGGAAAGGATGAGGTGGATCAGCTGGAACCAAAGGGATAAGAGAAGGGCAAAGGAGCCACATGTGCAATCATCGTGGTACATAAACATAGAGCCCCCAGAACAGGCTCAGCTTCTACCATTAAAACAGAAGGTTCAAAAGAAAAAAAAATGCTGACCAGAAGGTAGGGCTACACCAGGAGGCATTAACCAGAATAAGATGGAGCCTCTCCAACAAAATCACATATAGGCAAAGTGTTTACAAGGTTAGAAAAAGGCTACTTTATAACAGGCCTGTTATCTGGGCAGATAGTGACACCACTGAGCCTACATGCCCCTAACGACATTGTTTCAACATTCAGTAAAAGTTTAATGAAAAACACAAGAAACTGAAACCTTATGACATCATTGGGAGATTTAAAAGCAACTTGTTTAGTAAATGTTGGGAAAATGCATAGGGAAAAAGTCAGCAACAGAGAAAAGTTAAGCAGCATGTGACCAGGTGACCTGACATTTATAGAACGTCAAATTTATATTTGCATATCTTCTTGGCATGCACAGAGAATAATAAGGAAATGCTGACTTAAAAGCTGGCCGCATAGATAGAATCCGAAGGGACTGAAGTCCTTCGCACCGCCTCTGTGGTTAGGAATGCAGATATAGCCAGCTTACCTATAGCCAACCTGCCTTAGCTACTTTTCAATTGCTGTGACAAAGCACCATGGCCAAGGTGACTTAAAGAAGAAAATATTTAACTGGGGGCTCATGATTGTAGAGGGCTAGAGTCCAGGGTCTCATATCACGGTGGCGAGCATGGCAGCGGGCAAGCAGACACAGTGCGGGAGCAGTCAGAGTTTACATCCTAACCTGCAAGTGGGTGGCACATGAAGAACTAATTGGTAGTGGGTGAGCTACCCAGTGAGCCCCAGTGACGCACCTCCTCCAGCTAAGCCACACCCAATTCTTCCCAAACAGTCCTACCAAACAGGCATCAAGTATTCAAGCATATAAGTCTTTGAGGATACCAGCCAGATTTGATTAAGGACCCACCAATAGACAACGGCATTTTAACTCAGTCCTCTCTTTTACAGCTGTCCTGTGAGATACTGGCAATTAGGGTTTCAGCCGGTGAACTGGTGGGTTTTAGGCACCCGCAGCTGTTTGGAGAGACAGGGGAATTGGAGATGCAGAGAAGTCAAGCAAATGGTGCCGGGCATGTGCTCACTCGGCATCACAGGTGAGGAGCACGCAGCCAGGTGACGCAAATGGCTGAGTGCCTTACATAGCCCCACACCTGGAGGTGGATGGGAGCTGGAAAGGAGAGAGAGAGGGGGGAGAGAGGTAGGAGGTAGGGGCAGGGGGGTAGGAGGAGAGAGAGAGAGGAGAGGGGGGGAGGTAGGAGGTAGGGGCAGGGGGTAGGAGGAGAGAGAGAGACAGAGACAGAGACAGAAGGAGGGAGGGAGGGAGAGAGAAAAGAAGAGAAGAGAAATGAAGCAAAAACAGGGAGAGATGGGTCAGCATCGAGAGCCCTTGCTGCTCTTCTTGGAGACCCAAGTTCAGTTCCCAGCACCCTTGTCAAGTGGCTCCCATCTGCCTGTGGCTCCAACTCTGGGGCTCACAGCCCTGTTCTAGAATCCTCAGGCACCTGCACACACATGGCCTGGACACACAAGACACACAAATATGCCTTTATTTTTATACAAATGACAGAAGAAACTGGCCAACGCCAAGGAGCGCCGTGCAGTCAATCCATTCTCCGGAAACACTGGAGCTGAACCTGTTCAGTATCCAGGCTGGGCGGTCCTGCAGGCTCCTCTTTCAGAGCTTAATTTTGAGCAAAGCCTGAAGCTTTAGCTGACGCAACTACAGGGGGCCAGGAATTCAGCATTAGCAGGAAACCACCTGTCTTGTGGGGAGCCAGGTGTGGCTTTTAGATTAAGACGGTACATCTGTTGGGCCCTAGAAAACCAAGGACTTCACAAGACAAGGCGGGTTTTTTTTTCCCATTTGTGAGTGCGTGCTGCCCTCTGCTGGCCAGATATTGGAACAGTGAGAACAAGCTACACCCTCCACAACGCACAGCTCTAACTGGAAAACACTTGGAATGACAGGCCTATGGGTCCACCCCCCTCTAAACCTCACACAGTTTTAACAGCGCAGCCAGCTCCACTTTTTGTATACTGTGACTGCATATCTGTTTTAATGTTTTCAGTGTGATGGCTAGAAGGCAAATCTTGGTGATTTAGCACAAGTTTTATCACTTCATACTTAAAAAGAAAATCATACAGTTAGTGTAATAAGATAGGTTTCCTGGCTTTTAAAACTGTGATTTACTGTGTGAGAACATGAGGGTCTCACCATTTGGTTGCAGTATTTAAAAAAATATATTGATTTTTCACCAAAAAGGAATCAGAAGTGGTGGTACGGGACTATAGTCCCAGCTACTTGGGATGCTGAGGCAGGAGGATTGCAAGCTCAAAGCTTGCTTGAGTTACAGAGTGAGTTTAAAGCCAACTTAGGCCTTACTATTGATGTTTGGCTGCCCACCAGACCTGGATGGGAAGACCCCGTTGCTGAAGAGAACATTCGCTGGCTGCAGGACAGACAGAAATCAAGCTGGGCTTAGCCAGAAACTTCTTCCCTAATGGCTGGCTGATTTATACAGGGCCAGAAGGCTGCTGGAGACAATTGTCACTGATGGTTCTACTCAACTGTGGACCTTGTGTGCTACCTTCCAGGCCAGACGTCCCCACTGGTGCAACAGTGGCATAACTGTTAGGGGGACAACCAATAGCTTTCTGGATGCAAGGCTTGCGTCCTAGGATGAAACCCTTGTCTGGTACTGTAGTCAAATGCCGATGGCTGTAGAGACGATAGGCCCTGGGGGAGGCTTCTGTTGGCTTCTGTGAAACGGACACTATATGTTTGTCAAAATGCCCTCAACACACTCATGTTGATGTCTATAGATTTGTTCCGATGTCAGCGTTAGATGGAGAACCTTCTTCTTGCAGTGGTCAGCAGTGACAGCATTAACTGGGCAAAGTGCTGAGAATCAGCGGCTGCTGAAGGCTCAACCTTAAAGGGGACATCTTTGTCATCCACCACAAGGCTTGGGGGGTGTCCTGGAATGGGGGAAGTGTAAGAGCTCATGGAAGGGGTGGGGTGTTGTGGGCTGCTGCCTTCAGCTACAGCACAGTCCCTGGACTCTTGAACTCTCAGGGGGTGTGGTCACACATTCAAGACTGGGCTCATTGCCATCCCATCACCAGCAGGGGGCGCTCACAAATGATGGCCCCCTTCCCATCACCAGCAGGGGGCGCTCACAAGCTCCCTCCCTTCCTGCCAGTTTATAACCAGTTAAGGGCAGCTTCTTCAGTGGTGTAAACACTAGAAGGTTCCCATTCTCCTGTACCTAGTTCCTTATCCATGTTCCTGGAAAAAACCCTTATTAAGGGCATTGGTTCACACACATGCACACACACACACACACACACACACACACACACACACACTCACACTCATACACAAAATTTCATACACGCATGAAAATATCACAGTGAAGACAATAATTGTGTATGATTAATATATTCTAGTAAAAAAAAAACTAATAAAAAAATAGAGCCATCCTGGGCAACTTACTGAGATCCAGCCTCAAAAAGAAAGGTCAGTGCAGCTCATGGGCAGGGCGCATGCTCAGCATGTAGAGGCCTCAGGCTCAGTCCCCGCCACACAGGTTTCTTCAAAGCCCCCAGATCCGTGGTTTGTACTTTTAGGAATATTACTTTGGTAAGCATATTTCGGGAGAATGCTCAAAATTCACAGAGGATCCCCCAGGGTTGAGAAACATTAAGAAAATGCCCAAAGAAACCATGGTTTCCGAGAGCACCTGAAATCCCCAGACAGTGTACAGACGTGCCAGGCTGTGGGCCTCAGGGCTCTCAGAATGGGGGTGAGCAGTGCCTCGATTTCCTTCCCGGTGCTGCCACTGGAGCCATCACTTGAAATGTGCTTCAGACCGAGAAGCCTTCCCCAGAACACAATATGACCGCCTCCTCCCCAGCTTCACACACACACAGCCAGGGGCCCCCATGCCCACCCATCCCAGCCTGCCTGAGGTCACCACTCTGACCCCTTTCAGCTATCCACACTTTCTCCCTCAGGATCGTCCTGTGACTGTATTCTAGCGGACTTCCTCCTGTATGTAGTGATGGAGTTTACCACTCTGCTGTTCACTTCCTATCTCCTCCAGGGAGTCTGTCTTGTTCTCTCCTGTGCTCTCAGTGCCTGGCAAGTACGTATGGGTTCGCGGGTAAGCGAATGGGCGGAGCTAAGGAAGGCATCCAGACATGGCGACATGACACGGATGGAAGTTCTAGCCTTGACTGTGGTAGACAGGGCTGTGGCTGGAGTCAGGTGACAGCTGTACTCTTCTCTTGGATTCGCGCTACACCTCACGATGACTCCTCATACCTGACAGAGGAACACCAGACCAACTCCTGAGCCTGGATGGACTACTGGCCTCTGCTTGGAGTCGGAGGGTAGAATTGTGAAGGACACCAGCCGCCAGGTGGCGCTGTGTGTCACTGGTGGGGTCCTGGTCCAGACAGGCTGGAGAATTCTCCAGCCCAGACTCTGTCCGTTCTCCTGGGCAGACAAGAAGAGCCTGAGCAAGGAAAATCAGTCACTTGGGGAAAGCTTTGATGTGAGCTGTCCCCAGGAGAGGTAGGGATGGTGAAATGCTTGCGTGGCCTGGGGCAGGAGCGGCTTTGCCTCTGATGAGCTAGCTGCCGGCTTGCTTTATTCTCTCTGTCATTCCTGGCATCTCTCTAGCACAGGGTCCTGGCAGCTGACAGAGGAACCACCCTGAGCACGAGTCCAAGCAGGAAGAAATGCAGGAAGGATTCCTTGAGCCACCTCAGGGCAGAGCAGCCTGTGGGTTCTTTAGGAAGAAGGCCACTTTCTGGGCTACAGCATCCAGCTCACTTGGGTTGGCTGACTGAAGGAGGTTGCTCTTTGGGACAAAATAGTGCTTCAGGAAGTGCTGGCTCACACACCTATGCAACTTCCGGACCAGGCGCAGGAGTGCTTGATGGAAGACCTGCCAATCCTTGAGGTGGGGGTATTTCTCACAAGTCCAGAAGAGCACAGTCTGAGGAGGAGAGATGGTGGGAACAAGTTGAGTTTTCACGGCTCTGGGAGGAGGAGCAAGGCATCTTGGGAAATCCGGAATCACCAGGAACTCATGATCCGTCCATTGCCTCACCTGGGCCCGGGGCTGCCTAGCTGCCACACCTCTCAGCTATCGTCTCTCCCTTCTCTCCGACACCCCAACTGTCAACACTTTCCCACTGAGTCATTCCTAGCTCCAAGCAGAGGTGTTCTGCCTCCTAGCAGACAGAGAGCATGGAAGCCCTCATCTCCCAGACCAGAGAGTTCGGCCAACATGGCAGTCTCATTTCCTCTTTGCATTCACCACCCTCTCACAAATCCCTGCCTCCCAGGAACCATGACGGCCTCTTGGCCTGGTGAGAGCCCTCCTGCTCTCCCACGGCAGTGCCGTCCCTCCTGCATGCCTTTTTCAGTCTTATGCCTTCCTACCTTTCAGTGTACCAGACCGCCTGCCGCCACACCCTCCTTTCTAACCAACTACTCTCTTGGCCTCCAAGACAGTGCTCTTCCAGGCTTTCTCCTCGAATCCCAGCCACTCTGCTCTGCACCCACGCATGCGTGCTCTGCCTTGGGGTTCCTGAGGGTCAGTCCCTAGCCTCTTCTGCTCGTGCCCCTCCCCAGCCTGGTGCTCCTTCTCCACAAGGTGGAGGGCTCCCATGGCGCCTCCTCCGGGCCAGATTCTGCCTCTGACCTCCTTAGACTTGGGTATAGGAAAGCTATCTCAGTTTCAACATGCCCAGACTGAACTCCTGGCCTTTGCCACAAACCTGCTCTGCCTCTAGACCTGCTAATCCCGCCAGCCGCTCCAGACACAACCCGGGGCAGCATCCTCCCTGTCACTCACAGCCCAACCCGCACATCTTCCTGCTCATTGGCCTCTCAGACCTGCCACTCAGCCTCACCTCCCTCCCTCCCCCCTCCCTCCCCACCATATACACCACCATCTTTGGTAGAGGTCTAACCTGTCTGTGCCTGTTCCAATGTCATTGTTTTCTAAAGCATAAATCTTCATTGGTTTTTGTTGAAATAACAAGTCCTCTTACAGCTGGTTAACTAAGACGGGGTCTCATTATGTAGCCCTGGCCGGCCTGGCACTGTGTAGACCAGCCTGGCTTCATAGTCAGAGCTATCCTCCTGCACCACCACGCCTGGCTAAGGATACAATTCTGAACATGCTTTGTGAGGTCTGCTCCCTGCCTTGCCTGCCAGCCTTTCAACCAACGCTGCTGTCTAGAAGAATAGGGAACGATCCTAGGTGTCCTAGGTGCTACCAGCTGTGAGTGGACAAACAGGGCACAAAGACACAATGGAGGGCTGTTCATTGAGAAGGAAAGAAACCCTCTCCTGGGCAGCAAAAATGGCTGGGAGCAAAACGGAAGGACATGCATTAAGTAAAAGGAGCCCAACTCAGAAAGACAAACACTGCGTGTTCCCTCCCACACATGGAAACTAGAAGATAGGGAGAGCTTAATGTGGTGTGACGAGGACTAAGAAGTAGGAGAGGGGGTGGGGTGAAGGGGGACAGGGTAAGGGAGTGTTGTACCTTGTCCACATATGTAAAAAGTCACACCAAACCCCATTATATATGCAATTAAGCACGATAATCAAAAAACAAAAGCCGGGCGGTGGTGGCGCACACCTTTAATCCCAGCACTCTGGAGGCAGAGGCAGATGGATCTCTGTAAATTCGAGGCCAGCCTGGTCTACAAAGTGAGTTCAGGACAGCCAAGGCTATACAGAGAAACCCTGTCTCGAAACACACACATACACTCATACACACACACACACACACACACACACACACACACACACACCAACTAAAGCAATCAAGTCCTGCACGAAAGAAGAACACCTGCCGCTCATCCAGAGGACCTGAGTTCAGTCCCCAGTCCCCTGGCCAGGCAGCTCCCAATGCTTGTGACTCCAGCTCCAGGGGACCTGTACATACATGGTATACAGTCACACAGGCACATGTACATAAGTAAAAAAATTAATAATACATATTTGAGATTTTAAAGAGTGGATAATCCCTTCCATTAAAGTGGGCCTGGGAGACTGAGGAGGGAGGGAAGGCGAGCGAGAGATGGAGGGGAGAAAGACAGAAAGGAGAGGAGAGAGAACACACACCTCTCACCAGATACAAAATCAACTCAAGATGGATCGTGGTGCTAACATAGACGGCCTGAGGCTATGGAGCTAGAGAAAACAAAGGCGATGCTGTGTGGTGTTGTCATAGGCAAAGATTTTTTTAGGGAAGACCCAACAGTACAGGCAACAAAGGGGAAACCAGATGAACACGGACACATTGGGCTTGGAGGTGTCCGCACTGCAGAGGAGGAGGAAAGGGAGGGAAAGTTAGCAAGCTGTACACTGTAAACATGCGGAATCCACTCAGAACTCAAGAGCAAAAGAACACACAGCACCATGTAAAGTGGACAAATGAGAGGAAGTGCCGCTTCTCAAGAAAAATGCACAAGCGGACAAGTGGACAAGTGGACAAGTCTCAGTCTTCAGGGAAATGCCGGCCGAACCACAGCGAGATGCCACCTCACCCAGTGAGACAGGCTGTTGTTAAAAAGACCACAATAAATAAATAAATAAATAAATAAATAAATAAATAAGAAGATAGTAAGGACTGGGGCATTCATACAGTGCTGGCAAGAATATAAATTAGTATAGCTTTTGTGGAAAGCAGATGGGAGGTTCCTACAAAATTTAAAACTTAGGTATAAGTATAGGAAATGAAATCAGAATATTAAAGAGCTAACTACGCTGTATGGCTATTGCGGTATTAGTCACAATAGCCAAGGGAAAAAAATGACCAGCCTAGGTGTCCACCAACAAAAGAATAAAGGAAATGTGGCATGTCTATGCGGTGGAATACTGCCCAGCCATGAAAGTGAGTGAAATCCTGTCATGTGCAGCAACGTGGAGAAAATGGAGGTGTTTACGGTGAAGAAAGGAACCAGCAGACACTCACTGCACACACTCAGTCACACGAGCGAGCGCCAGGACAGCGGACTCCACAGAAGGAGAGACGAAAACAGCGATTATAGGATGGGAGGGGAGAAGGGACAAACATAGGTTGGGCGGTAATAACAAAATCCACAGGAGGAATCCGTTTAAGTGCTCGCCGGCACAGCCGAACGCCTGCAGTCCACGGCACTTCATTCTGTTTTGAAATAACTAGAGGAGTTCAAAGGCTCCCAACGCGAAGGTGGGATAACGTTTTAGGGAGAAGGGAAAACTGATCACCCTGGCTCTACACGGTGGACGTCCTGTGTGTCTCAAATTTTTATTCTACACATCACAAATATCACGCGATACAATGTATGACACACAGCTGGGGTTTATATGTCTCCGGGAGCAGAAAGCGTAATGCGGTGTGGACATCTTGAAATCGACCACACAGGTCCCACAGCCCTGTCCTGATCCCCATCACGCACTGGGACCCACCTAGCGACAGTTGCCGGGACTCCCTCCACCACGCCCCGTGCTCACCTGCAAGTGGTGGGTGGTGATGACAGGCCGCCTCCCCGGACACCACACATCCTCCTTCAGCTGCCTCAGGACCTGAAAACACTGCTTGCGGCAGCCCCCATCCTCGTCCAGCTGCTCAAACAGCACCTGTTCCGCCTGCGAGAAACTCAGCTGCCAGTGATAGCTGGACCGGGCCACCAAGTTGAAGCCAAATGACTGGAAAAAGAGGAAAGGATCAGGAAAAAACGAAAAGCACGTGGCTGCCTCAAGTGGAGAGCAGTTCACAGAGCCCGAGGGGCCCATGGCTCACAGCACGTTGCCGTGTGTCTGTGTGATGGAACATTACTCAGCCCGTAAAAAAGAATGGAATCCGGTCATCCACAGGAGCGTGAAGTTTAGAGAAGAGCATATAGAGTGCAATAAGCCAGGAAAAGACACGCACGAACTGAATATTCTCACTCTTATGTGGATTTCAAAACATGGAGGCGCGGGGAAGACACGAAGCATCATGAGTAAAGGGGTAGGCGTGGCTCAGACCCCTTTACAGCAGCTGCTCTACCCACGTCAGAGCGCTTAGGCACTGACAAGCCTTCCCTTAGGTCCTGGGCTCTGGTCCCACGCTCATGCCGCCACCTGAGGGATGGGGTGGTAGTGGGGCCACACACACATTGGAACAGTAGCTTTAAGGAACCCCACGTCCCTAGGAAGCTGTCACGTGGCCAGTCATGTGCTCGCCAAAGCGGTTCGCACTCTATAGAATGAACCTCCCCCCACCCCACCCCCCACCCCGCTGCCTGCTCACCCATACCTTGACGCACTCCACTCTGTCTGGGGAAGGCCACCGCTTCAGACACCGAGGCCACTGGGCTTTCTCAGACCAGGCAGTGAGGATCTCCACAGTGGGGGCCAGCTCTAGCTCCACCTGGCCTGTGGACGTTTCCATGGCAACCCAAACAGCAGCGCGGTTTGCTAGCACACTGACCTTGCCTGATGGGAAAGAAGCAGACAGACACTTCAGAAGAGAAAGCCTTGCTCTCCACAAGCAGTAGGGCAGGACTCGGTGAGCAGATGCTCTGAGCAGCTGTCAGTGAGACTGTCACAGTGTCCCCTTCCCTAGATACCAGACAGCCAGCCACTGTCATAGTCTTACCAGGAAAGCTCACGGTCATTGGGTCTTTCCTCCTACTCCCAGAGCTTTAAAGCATGCGGTAATTTAGGGCTGGCGCTCGTGCATATGTGTATGTATGTATGTGTGTGTGTGATTGAACCCAGGACACCTGCTGGTTACAATTTCTCTGAGCTATAATCCCAGCTACCTTGTATAATCCCAGTTACCTTGTTTGGTTGGTTGGTTTTTTTTTTTTTTTTGGGTCTTTTTGTTTGTGTGTATGTGTGTGTGTGTGTGTGTGTGTGTGTGTGTGTGTGTATTTTCCCAGAGCTGAGGACCGAACCCAGGGCTTTGCGCTTGCTAGGCAAGCGCTCTACCACTGAGCTAAACCCCAGTTTCTATTTAAATTGATCGGTTCTTTTCAGAAGGTACAATGAAGGAAAGTCATAGAATAAGTGGGAAAAGGGTCACGTTGGCTACTGTGAGATGGACTCTGACATTTCTGTTTCACTTCCTGCTCCGTCCCAGCGGAGCACCTGGTTGGCGGGGAAGGCGGGAGTAAAGACAGAGCTCCTCCCTCTGGTGTCAGGATCTTGCTGAAGGGTGGCACCTCACTGGGGTGTCTTCCAAGGGAGTCCTACTAACCTACTTTTCATTTGCGCCAGTCTTGTGGGTGGTGCTTGCATCTTTCTTTTCTTTTCTTTTTCTTTTTTTCTTTCTTTCTTTTTGGCTGTCCTTGAACTTTCTAGGCATTGAAGGATGACCTTGAATTTCTAATCCTCCTCTCTCCACCTCCCAGAGTGCATCGGTCAGAAGTGGCAGCAGCGTGCCTGGTGTGAGCCGTGCTGGGGAGTCGAATCCTGGGTGCTCTGCACGCCAGGTGAATATTCTACCCACTACACTGCATGTTACCTGAGTCTCAGGATTAAATAATCCACACAGTCACCTTCTTACCCTCCATGAGCTATGAGCAGCGTGGAGACTCTCTAAGCTGTTCTGCTCAGCCTAGCAAACATTTACAAATGTATCGTCCGACACTGTAATTTTCACAAGACGAGTTTGCCCGTGCATGTCTCTCTCAGCAGAGGCTGGGCACTGTCTGCCAGGCAATGGTGTCATCATTTACTGGGCCAATTCTCTTGGATAGGCAATTAGATTTTTTTTCTATGTGGTTACTATTTTCAAACCTAGGGCAGAGGATATTCTTGGCCCTATTTCTTTGTGTGTTTGCAAAAGCTTATTTGTTGAGTTGACAAGTAAGCACATCATAAAAATAAATAATGAACGAATTGCCCTTTAAAAATGAAACACTGATTTTTGCTCCTGGAACAACATGAAAATGCCTGTTTCACCTGAGGTACCCCATACGCAGCAGAAGCACACACTCCTCAGCGTTCTCCTCACAGCTGTTAGCCTGCTGGGCACTTCTACTATGCTTCTATTGTTGTTGGGATTCTTTGTCATTGTTTATTTCAGATTTATTTTAGTTTTGATCATATGGTGTGCATGGCTGTGTGTGTATGCACATATGCATGCAGGTATCCGAGGAGGTCAGCAGAGGGCGTCAGCTCCCGGGGTTGTGAGTCACCTGACGTGGGTGCTAGGAACTGAGCTCGGGGCTTTCTTGAGTGCAGCTGTTGCTTTAACCACTGTGCAACGCTTTGGCCATGATGGTTGAATTTTATAAGACAGGGTCTCAAACTTGTAGTAATCCTCCTGCCTCAGCCTTCCCAGTGCTGGGATTACAGACATATATCAGCAACCATGCCTGGCGATCTGCTAGAATTTTTAACATTTTAAAATCTAGCTTTCTTTCTTTCTTTCTTTCTTTCTTTCTAACTATTTATATTCTTCCCCCAGGATTCTTGTTTTTTGTTTGTTTGTTTTTTTTAATTCATCGTTTCTCTTTGTTTTGTGTGTCATTATTCCTGTTGATCAGCTCATCTTTTTCCTTCCTGGTTTATAACTACTTTTGTAATTAAGGAGTTTACCCAGTTTTCCCATGTGTGTACATGCGTTTATATATGTACATCTGTGTTAACATACATCAATCACCCTGTACTGTGGCTTCAGTGTTTGCAGTTGTCAAGGTCAGTGGATCCGAAGGCTACATGCCTTCTGCCGTTGTAACTTGGTGTCTCCAAAGCACGTGGTCTTCACACCCTGTGTGCAGTCAGGTGCTTGGTGTTGCACAGAAATATGCTGATAACCAAGGTATAGGGGTGTGTGTGTGAGTAATTTGCTGCTTTAAATAAGTTCGTTGCGGTTTGGGAAGGGCACAAAACCCACAGCCTGAGGTATGTCTGCCAGGGCGGTAATTTTGACACGGAAGTATTTCCTGAGAACAAATCCCAGCCCTGGGGTTTCATTAACAGACGCTCGTGCATGCATACAGCCCCCCTCCCCCGCCAACACTACAATGCAAAAGATGACTAGCTATATCTCTCCTCCAACCTGCCCTTGCTCAGCTCACCTGAGAGGTGACAGGCTTTCACTGCGTTTTCCACCAGCGTCCGGAACACCTGCAGGACTTTGGCTGGTACGATGTCCCCCTCGATGTTCACATCCGCCTGGTGCCACTGCCACAGGGCCTTCATGAACTGCTCTGTCTCCAGCCACTGCTGCAGGCCTTCGGGGTCCCGCAGAGGGCAGGTGAGCTTGGCGCCCTGCAGGTTGTAGTACCGCCAGCGCTGTGCCTGGGCCCCCTTGTACCCTGCGAGGCCTCTCAGTGGAACTGTGACGTGGAACAGGCTGGGGGCCAAAACCTAAGGTTCAAAAAAGAGAGTGGGGAGCTGAGTTCACACACGGAGGGGAGGTGATAGGCAGAGGGGGTGCTGTCCTGTCCAGTCAGGCAGCTCGAGTGACCGTGTAATCTTCAGCCATGCGATGAGGTACACAGGAAAGAGACCCCGGGGATGGCTAAGAATTACATGGTTTTGGTTGTGAGCCTAACCTTTAACGGCTGGTGGCGCATGCCTTTAATCCCAGCGCTCGGGAGGCAGAGGGATCACTGGGAGTTCGAGGCCAGCCTGGTCTACAAAGTGAGTCCAGGACAGCCAAGGCTACACAGAGAAACCCTGTCTCAAAAAAAAATAATAATTACACGTGTTTGTTTTGCAACTAACCCATTTGAGGCTATGGCAGACATAGTGACTTAAGGAATTCTGGGTTTTGTGGGGCCACGAGTTAAATATGAAGAAAACTCAGAACTCTGAAGGGACCTGAAGTTTAGGAGAGAAGAAATGGCGAGGAAAGAATTCCACTGAGCCCCCTCCTCCCTGGCCCTGCTGCCACCGCCACCCCAACCAAATTGCTGGCTGTGCCTGTCCCTTCTCTGAAGTCACACCAAAAGGAAACTCTGATACCACTTCCCTAGTGAGCGACCTAAGGCTCAGAGGGGCTTGCAGACCACCCCAGGGACACTGACAGCAAGAGGAAGAGGAGAAACTGGCTTCTTGTCGTAGTTTTGTTCAATGGTTCTACCCTGGCTGAGTTCAAGAATCAGTGTCCTGGGACAGCTGAGCGTCCTGGTGTGGAAGGGAACGGGACTGAACTTTAAAGCGCCACCTCTTCTTTTCGCCTGTCACAATGACCCAGGCTCAGTATGAATGACCAGTCTGTATAGAACCAAAGGTGAAATGAAAGCCTGTCTGTCTAAACGGTGTGAGCCATGTTTAATGAGGAAAATGGACGTGAACCCACCCACTCCTACTCTGCAGGAACCAGTTAAGCAGCAGCCAGGAAGAGAGCCGGCAGGCACGCGGTGCAAAGGACACGGTAAACAGGTTGAGAGTGCCGATCTGCACAGAGGGACCCTGAACTCTGCCTGCACCCAGGCAGCTCACAGACAGCCTCTTTGTTCATTCAGCCACATCTTTTTTTGAGGAAAGTTCAGCTTTCATCTAGGGTCTGGGTGGCGACCAGCGGCGACTGATCCAGCCTCTCTTTCAGCAACCATGTGACGCGGCTTAGATGTGGAGTTATGTGACTTCCGGCGTCCAGGGGCTGGATTAAATGGGGCTAGACAAACTCCTAAACTACAAATGCAAAGTTTTCCCATGGTGGGAATCTGCTTACACATGAGTTCGAGAGTCCAATGGTGGGGCTGGACAGGTGGGCCTGACCACACAACGTGGCAGCCTGAGTTTCCCTCTCCGGCACCCACAAAAATGCCAGAAGTGTGGTTGCATGCCAGTAATCACTGGGGAGGCAGAAACAGGCGACTTGCCTAGGACTTGTTGACGATCCAGTACAAATGAGCCAGTGTGCTCGCTCCTGGTTCAGCGAGAGACTCTGTCTCAAAATGTAAAATGGTAAGCCACTGAGGAAGATGGCTGAGGTTGGCTTCTGGCTTCCACAGACGCATCCGCTCAGGGAGCACACACCTGAACAGGTACATAGGCACCCACCCACACCCACATACCCGCCAACATCAGCATCTAGTGAGGACAAAAGCTACAGCACCCCCAGTCACAAACGGGGTTCATTAAACACCGAATTTAGTCTAAGGTAAAAATTAAGGCCATCTTATGTGTTTTGTTTTGCTTTTGTAACCATGGTCTCCTGTCGAATTTGGTATGGATATATGGTAGTTTGAGAATTTTCTCCAGAGGCTCTGGTATTGAACACTTGGTCCGTAGCTGATGGCAGTGTTCGGGGAGGTGGTGTGGCCTTGCCGAAGGAAGTATGCCACTGCAGGCCGACTTTAAGAGTTTAGAACCTGGCTCCACTTGCTAGTCCATTCTGTTCCACGTTTGTGGTTCAAGATGTTTTCTGCTTGCTCCTGCTGCCAACGCCCCCACCCCCACCCCCTCACCCCCCGCCCTGCCTGCTGTCATCAGCTCAAAAGAATGACTTCTCCCATAGGTTGCTTTGGCCACAGTATTTCATCCCAGCAACAGTAAAGTGAAACGGCACATTAACACATGTCAAAGGTGACCAGCAACAGAAAAGAAAACGGCACGCTAACAACATGCCAAAGGTGACCAGCAACAGAAAAGAAAACGGCACGCTAACAACATGCCAAAGGTGACCAGCAACAGAAAAGAAAACGGCACACTAACACATGCCAAAGGTGACCGCGCACGTGTCTGTCGTCCTTCAGCCTCACTCTCCAGCTCCACTTCCCAAGAGCTGAGATCACACGGGTGCTGGGGATCAAATTCGGGGCTTTGCGCGTGCTAGGCAAGCATTTTACCAAGCTATATATCCAACCGTCCTTCAAAGCCTAGTACACAGGACACGGTGTTAGCTAGCACAGGATATATTTCGAGCTATCGATCGATCTGGGACTATAAAAGGGCCCCGGTCTGAGGAGGGATGTGGTGTTGCTCTCTCTAGTCCTGGGGTCTGGATTTGCCTGACTGAGACTGGCCTGGGAAGGAAGAGGTGGGCGAGTGTCCTAGAATGGCAGGATCAAAGCTAGTTTTATAGTTTCCACCCTAGAATAAGTTTCTTGATATTTGCTTCTGCTTCAAAATCCACACGTCTTAGGACCTCGTGAGTGGACCTGTATCTGCCAGCCCACACCAGGCCAGTCATAGCTCTCGGTACCGTGCTCGTACTGGACGCCGGGAAAGAAGCCACCAATCAGCACGGCCCTTAAAATCAAGGCTCTTACAGACTAGTGGGAAAACTGGCCATATAGAACTACTGCAAGATGAAAGAGATTTGTACGCGGAGAGAAACTAAGACCAAGAATGGCGAGGATTCGGAAGGACGCAGAACCTCACTTCCTGTTTCTCGGTGGAGAAGAGGATGCAGCCCCGCCCACATGCGGGCGGAGCTTCAGAGTGAGATTGCTGCTGATCATCCCGCACTGGCCCTGGGTCCCTCAGCAGGGAGGAGTTCCGATGCACTTCTGTAGTGCCTCGGAGCCACTTCTACCTTCTTCCTACCCTTCACCTGTTGCCTAGAGACTATCGCCGCCTTCAGCTGCCTTCCCACCAGTCCCCTCACCTCCCTCTGCATAGTTCCTTCTCTATCCAGTTGTGTTTCATAAAACGAGCAGGTGCTTAATGGAGCCTTGGCCACGAGGCAGCATGCCTGAGGATCAGAGTCTCTGGCGTTTGGGGCCAACCAAATAGGACTCAGTCAAGCCCTTTGGTCTTCTCGACTCTTGCCTCTGTAATCTAGGGTTTTCGGGGGTCCTCCCACAAAGAAAAACTTCCTGAGACGTTGTAAATAAGGCCTGGAAAAGGGAGCTGTGGAAACCTGGGCCAGCGCTACATTCTCAGCCAGCTAAGTACCCCCTCTCACACATGGAGCCCGTCCCATCCAAGGGTTTGGGTGCCTCCTGGAACCCCTCAGACTGCAGAGCTCTGCTTACTTTAATGTGGTCATTGTATGTGTCTGAGATGGACACGGCTTGGAATCGACTGTCCTGGTGGCTGATTTCTGTCGTGAGGCGGTGGACGACTTCCTGTACCTCCTCCACAGTCTGAGCAATCTGCTGGCGCCTCAGGTCCACCTGGGTGTGAGAAGATCAGGAAAAACAGTTATAGGACCCGAAGCACCAGCACAAGTGACAAAGACAAAGGCACAGTAATGTCTGACCCAGAGCTCAGGGCGAAAAATCTTGCCTCCCTGGAATCCAACAAAGGAGTTTATCTACTTTGGTCTGACAGTGACCATCATGACACTGTGGTTTCTTCTGAAACAGGTGCAGTCACTCAATATTTCTCCAGGAGTTACTCCTGGGCAGAGGCTGCAGCATGGTAGCACACACCTGTAGTCCCAGCACGTGGGAGAGAAAGGCAGGAGGGTCAGAAGTTCAGGACCAGCCTTGGCTCTACAGTGAGCCTCAAAAAATTCAAAAGCAAGCTGGGCGTGGTGGCTCATGCCTTTAATCTCAGCACTCGGAAGGTAGAGGCAGGCAGATCACTGTGAGTTCAAGGCCAGCCTGGTCTACAAAATGAGTGTAGGACAGCCAAGGCTACACAAAGAAACCCTGTCTCAAAAAAAAAAAATCAACAGCAAATCAGATATGTAGTTAAAAACACATAGATGTGCATGCAGACTGTAATGGCCCTATCAGTTTTAGTAAGTGCCATAAGGAATAGTGAGTTAGGAAAAAGACCGGCAAGCAAGGTATGCGGCTCTTTCAGATAGAGGTCAGAGAAGAAGGTGGCATTTGAGTGAGTCACGGAGAGAGCTCCGGAAAGCAGATCCCCAAACCATTCAAAACAGCCTGATAAGAAAATCCCAAGATTTTCAAAGACAACAGCCTACGCTAAGTCATCCACCGCTTTAGCCACCTGCGAACTCCTAGAGCTATCCCGTGGACAGACAGAACACACCTATTTGCACAGGCTTCATAGCTCACCAAGTCAGTGCGTAGCTAAGTGTTTATGTAGCACCCACTGTATGCAGGGTAAAGCTTCATGCTGGGCGACAGCAACAGAGCGGACAGACATGAAGACTATGTACTCACAAGGCTGAGGAAGCCATGTGAAAGAGAAGGCAAGTGCGGGGGCTCCATCGTGGGGAAGTGTGGGGTGCGGCTGGGTACAACAAAGAGGGAATCCCTCACTGCAGGATGAGAGCACTTTGATATGTACACTGCCACACACAAAGCGCTGTCTTTGGAAAGCAAACTTGTACTGTTCAATGCCAAACACTGCGCTGAGTAGCAAGAGATTAAAACGCAAAACAAAACAAAACTTTACAGACCGGAGAATTTCATCAGGAATATCAACTACACAAAATGCTCTCTCAAAGTCCATGTATTCGGCTTGATCTTGAATCTGGCAGTCAGATCTGCAGCTTAACAGCTTCTTCTTCTTCTTTTTTTTTTTTTTTTTTTTTTTTACCACTAGCAGCCACTCCTCAATTTCTATTCCTGTAAGGCCCAGCCCACTACGTTGAACACGAGGAATGGCGTTGAGGAGCCCTCTGTGAATGGTTGTGCCCTGTGGAGGCTCGGCAGCTTCCAGACTTCAAGTGGAAGGAAGAAAGTCATCACAGAAGGGTGGGAAGTTCAGGATGCCAAAATTAAAGGAGGGTGCTTTTGGAAACCTTTGGTTTCCCCTATGTGCCTGATTCAACTCTATTTGGCCAGTTTTCACAGAATGCTCACTTTTTTTAGCAGGACTGTGTACTGCATGGTAAGAGACTTGCAGGTAGACTGTCAAAGTAAGATGGATTAAAATAGTCACAGTCAACCATAGGATGCCATGGGACAGCAAAGGATGGTTGTGTAATCTGGAGGCCAAAGGTCCTTCCTGGAGGCAGAAGGTAAGGTTCGAGGGAGTCAGCGGGGAGTTAGGGATCGGCTCCGTTGGCAGAATGAGTGGCCGCATGAAGCCCTGGCCTCCGCCTCCAGCACCGCAGAAACTGAGCGTGGTGTGTGAGCCTCTAGTCCTGGTGCTTCTGGAATGGGAGCAAGAAGGACCATTCATGGTTTCTTAGCAAGTCCTGGGCTACATGGGAGCTTGTCTCAATGTATGTACGGCCCTGAGAGGCCAGCGCCGCACAGGAGCCTCCCAAACAGAATATGATGGGGAGCGAATGGGGACAAACTTATGAGGATAAAAAGATCACCACGCCTCAGGAAGCTTGACCACGGAAGCAAACAGATTGGGCAAACCCAGTGGAGGCAGCGGCCAGCCTTCTCAAACTGACCTCATGGGGCTTAGGCATGTGTGAACATGGAGGGAAATGTCAGTTCAGGAGGAAGAGGCTGCACACTGAGGAGGGATTTCCCAGGAGAAAAGCTCATGCAAATCTTCAGGAAAGCATCACCACATTGAGTCAGAAGGAAACAGGATGAGGGAGGCAGGGGGAAGAGAAGGAGAGGGATGCTGGGAATTGGAGCTATTTCCTGCTTGGAGTCTGTTTTCTTCACGGGGTGGGAGACGAGGCAATATGGAAACAAGAAGCCAGAAGGGTGGCACTTCTCAGGGGGTGAGGGATGGCCTGGGTACATGGGTAAAGAGGCCAGGAAGCGAGGAGTTGTGGCCATGGTGGTGGCCCATGAGGTTGTGGTGTATGGGTGGGCTCTGTTGTAAGACAGTCTGAAGGCCCTTTTAACCCTCCAGGCTGATGGGCTGAGCTTGGGGTGTGCTAGGCAAGAATGGGGGGGGAGGGGAGGGGAAGCTGGACGCTAGGTGTGGTTTCAGTCATTGATTTTTTTCCAGCCTGAGGATGAAGTGTTTAGTCATGGTTGGTAGATAACAGGGCACTGAACAGGGACTAATCAGCCAAATGAGTGCAGTGGGGCGAAATTATACAGGACCATTACAAGTAACACAATACAAGAGCCATAGGAGATGCTCTGACTAGGTAAAACACTGGAGTCAGAGCCGCGAAGTTCTCAGAAGGCATGGAGGACCAAGGCTAATAACCCAACCCCCCCCCAAACCTTTAAGTTCATGATTCCACTGAATTTGAATGTGAAAAACCCAATGGACACACACACACACACACACACACACACACACACACACACACACACTCACACACATGCACACACATGCACATGTGTGCATACTTGAATTCAAACGCTAAGTAGCCTAGGTCGCTTTCTATTGTTATGGAGAAACATGTATATTTGGCTTACACATTGCTAAATTATATTCCAACACCAGGGAAAGCAAGACAGGAACTCAAGCAGGGAAGGAACATGGAGACAGGAACTCAAAAAGACCATGGAAGAGTGATGCTTACTGCCTGCACTCCATGGCTTGCTCACCTATCTTTCTTATACAACCCTGGACCGCTCGCTCAGGGGTGGTACTGCCTCCTCTCACACCAATCATCGATAAAGAAAATGTCACCATAGACTTGCCTATGAGCCAATCTGATGGAGGCATTTCTCAATCAACGTTCCCTCTTCAAAATGACTCTAGGTAGGCCAGGAATGGTGGTGAATTCCAGCACCTCTTGGGAGGAAGAGGCAGGTGGATCTCTGTGAGTTTGAGGCCAGCCTGGTGAGTTCCAGAACAGCCAGGGCTACACAGAGAAATCCTGTCTCAAAACTCAAACCACCACCACCACCACTGAAGAAAAGACTGAAGCTTAACTAAGCAGCACACTAAAAAAAAAAAAAAAAAAAAAAAAAAAAAAAAAAAAAAAAAAATTCCATTATTGTATTGGTACTACCAAGAAGAGGGCGGGCAGGGGGCAAAGCACTCCAAGAAACAGCCCTCCTTGGAAAAAAAATCTTCATTGTGAACTTGACCACAGACTGGCCAGTGACTGGGCAGAACAAGACTGAACGCATCCTGGAAAGTGCCTGTAATCGCTCTCATTATCCGGTGTTTAGCTTACCGTCCTGATGTGTTCTAGTCTGCAGACGTGGAAGTCAGAATAGAGGACTCAGCCAAGTCTGAGCTACGACTACAAATTCTTCTCTGTTACTTCTTACACTCAGATGCCTTAAGCTTAGCACCTTATAATTATTTCACCTTCAGACATCACCTTACCTAGTGTCACTGAATGGAGTGAGTACCAGAGCAGCAGGTGTCTCTCCTATGCCACACTGGCACTTAGAAGAGGCTTCCAATGCTGTTTTCCACCCCCCAAGAGGGTGTAGGTGGAAACACCTCCTATGCCCCCTAGAAAAGGAGTCAGGGCTCATGAGACAGCGAGTCTAGAGCTGCTGTCTTGTGGATACTACTGACTGTTCTTGCATGCCACAGGCACTAGGGCAACACAGTAGGGGCCAGGCAGTGGAGCAGGCATAGATCGGAGCCCCAGACATGTCTGTCCTCACACTGCCTGGGCTGCTGAAACTGGATGCAACTCTCATTAGGTGATGCTCAGCTAATTCCTCCCACACCACTGGCCACATGTGCAGTGTAGACCCTCACTAATACAGGATCACCAAGCCGTCTATAGACCGCAAATGCTTTGTGCTGAGGTTCCCAGGGCTCTGTGGCTTGTCATGTCCCCAGTCTAGACTGTGGCCACGCCCCTGGACTATTGCCCTTGCTTATCTTGACTGAGGCCCAGAGACACAAAACAAGAAGATTTAGACCTCTGGGTGAGACAATGCAGGCATAAGGCCCAAAGGCAGGGAGTGTAGACCCCTCCAATCCCAATCCAGAATCCTTTTCCTTTATAGTCTCTCAAGTGTCAATGAGCCAGCAACACAGACTCATCGCCAAAAGTATTTCAGGCAAAGAAAAGCTTGAAATTAAATATAAGGGGAAAATAGGATAATTGAAGAAAATAGACTTAAAATATAATTCAATCCAAGTTTGAACTTGGAGCCCTATCCAGGTTTCACCTACCTCCTCTGCTGAAAAAATCAAAGAACCAAAAAAAAAAAAAAAAAAAAAAAAAGGCCCAGTCTCTCTTTTCAAAGGCTGCATTATGGGTGTGGCAGAACCCAGGCAGTACCAAGCCACCCTGAATCAACCAGGCATAAGAAGCTGGATGCTCCAAGGTCACCCAGGGCAGGCCACAGCTTTGCCCAGGGCCCCTCTCTCCCCTAGGTGAGTCTACGTGCCTGCACACCCGTCCCTGTCTCATCCTAGGCTCCCTCCCCTCCTCCCTTCCTGGCCTCTGGCTTATTGTTGACCCACAAGTCACTTGCTACTATTAATAGTGCAGGTTTGTGAATAATTTACTGTTTCAAATACAAATTATTGGGAATTCAAGACTGCTCCCTGTAAGAACAGCATGCTGAGTCACTGGTGTTGCAACCCTCTTCCTTGAATTCCACGGAAGGGCACTTAAGCAGCAGCATGCGGGAAAAGTTGTTTGGGGGCCTGGCTGCACCCGGAGCAGGTGGTCTACATGCATGAGCATCAACCAGTTGGAAGACAGGGAGAGAAAATGGCCGAGAACTTCCTCCTGGACAACAGGAAGTCGGACTGCTAATCTTGGAATTGCTCTGAGTCCAATAATTGGCTAAGCAGAATAAACAGGCAGTTCCCCTGTCCTGTAGAAGTGATTCTCGCTTAGTTTAAGGAACAGAAAGCATACATTTAGTGACAGACGCAGGGGAGACAGGGGTCTTCCTCTCTGCTCAGGCTACTCTTGTCAGGGACGAGGACCGCCTGCAGCACATGGTATCTGTGCCTCCAAGCACAGCAGCAGCATGGTGGAGCTGTGGTTACTCAATCCTTCCCGGGTACCACACGCTCCGTAAGAACAGTAGCACCTGAGCCTCCTATCCTACAGTGTTTGATGATGGTTCCCATATTACAGATAAGGAAACTGAGGCTCAGGAGGCAACTCACACCAGATGTAGTACGTTACAGACAGGCCTTGTTTCCTACCTCAGATTCAGAAAGGGTAAAAGAAAGGGTAGCTTAAAAGAAAGCATAAAAGAAAGGGTAGCTGAATACAGAATGCCCATCAAATGGGGGTTGGTGGGCAAATTGGGTTTTCTCCTGTAACTTTCCTCTTCATCTACTGAAGCCTAACACATCCTCCAAACCCTCATGTCCATCCCTTTTTCTGTGGACCACTTCTCCCATCAGAGCCAAGGCCCTTCCTTTCACTCTGCAGGGCTCTCCATTGCAGGTGTGTGTGTGTGTGTGTGTGTGTGTGTGTGTGTGTGTGTGTGTGCGCGCGCGCGCGCGTGCGTGCGTGTCTGCTGCATGCTGCACTTGGCCCTCCCTCTGACTGTACACAGACTGTCATCGCCTTCATCCTAGGCTTTCAGAACAGACTCCACAGGAGTGGCTGGCCATCCCTCAGGCATGCTTAGCATTTCTTTCCCATTTAGCAGACCGCATCTCAGGTTTTGAGCTTCCCCCAAACCACAGACCAGGATTTGACATAAAGAGGGGGTTCCATGTGCATCCCTAAGATACAGCCTCCAGGCCCAAGAGGGTGTGCTGACACCTCAGCACCGTCACCACACAGCCAAGGGACTTTAGCATCTCTACAAACTTCTTTCTTCCTCTATAGAAATGGAGGGTGGTTGATGGCCACACTGAGTGTTAGGTGCACCTCCACCCATCAACACCTCTCACAGTGTTTTTAACTTCAGTGGACTCCGATGGTATTTCCAACCACATCTGTCCAAGAAACTCTGGGAATGTGGAAGCACAGGATGTGTCCAGGGTACTGTTGGTCTCTCTGAAAAGGTAGAAGGAACCACCAGCATTTAAGTCAGCGGCCAAGGCACTGCCAAGAGGAGTCAGGGTGCAGCCAGTAACCAGTGTCAGCTGCACAGTTCCCAGGATGACAGAAGCGCTCTGTGCCCCAGTGTTAGAGAACCTTTAATCCAACTCAGAACAACGCAAGAAGGATTAAAATGAGCCCCCCCCAAAATGTGGGGGTGACTGAGGTTTGTTCTGGCTCTTAGGGAGCCAGAAGTGAAGGCTGGCCCACCTTCAGGGACAAGAGAGGAGCAAGGATGATGCTGCCAGACTTGGGGCCAGGGCCTGCAGCCTGCTGAGAACTGGCTGGCACTCAGCCACCATATCCAGCCCAGACAACGGGCCTGTAGTTGCTAAGTTCCCCGATTCTTTTTATCCCCACGGAGACAGAAGTCCAGATTCCTATGCAAGAAGAGGCTCAGTTTTTTTGAAATGAAAGGAAACTGTAGAAAACGCCCTAGAGAGCAAACAGACCAAGAGCCCAGGCTGGGTTCCAGGCCAAGGATAGCATGTAGGACTTCTGGTGGTGGGAGTACCCAGAGGCAGAGGGTCAGAGGACTGGATAGGCGAGACCACGTGAATGCCATGCTAAGAAAACCGGGATGTTGTTGTTTTTCCAGAAAACGTAGGAGCCCAGGAAGGGGCCAGTCGACTCTGCTTCTGTGTAGAGGGGTGACGGGGAATCACCTTGCTCACTGTTCACTAGTGTTTCCTCCTTGTTCTCCCTTGATGGTTTGGTCTAAAAAGTCCACTCCTGTCTCACTGTGATAATAATCTTTGCTCTGTTTATATATAAAGGCATGAAAGCCAGTCCCCACCTCTCAGTTTAAACCTCTTTGTTTAAACATTAACAACAAGCCTTAGAAGCCTCAGGTGTAAGCGGGACAATGGAACAGCTTAAATTAAGTAATATTTAAGGTCCCTATAAAGTCCGACATCAAAAGAGCCTAAAATTGAAATTAGCCCTTTTCTTTCTCCCCATGCCCACCTCCCTCTTTCCCTCTCTCCCTCCCCTCCCCCCTCTCTCTTTCTTTTCTTGAGACAGAGTCTCACTATGTAGTCCAGGTTAGTCAGGAACCCACTCTGTAGACCAGGCTAGCCTTGAACTCACAGAGATCTGCATGCCTCTGCCTTCTGAGTGCTGAGACTAAAGGTGGGTACCACCATGCCCAGCTTACAAGTGAAGTAATTTTTAAAGGATTTATCGTTTTATTTTTATTTTACGTGTTTAGGTGTTTTTGCTGCACTCGTGATTAAGTGCCACAAGTGTGCCTGGTACCCACAGAGGACCAAAGAGGCCATTAGATCCCCTAGAACTGGCATTACAGATGATTGTGAACGGCCATGTAGATGCTGGGAATCGAACCTGGGTCCTCTGGAACAGCAGTTAATGCTCTTAACTGCCAATACATCTTTCCAGCCCCCAAACAATATTTTAACACTATCAGTTTTGCAGTTTTTTAAACTTTGCCTTAACTTTGTTTGCTTTTTTTCTTCCTTTTTCTCTTTCTTTTGAGGCACTGTCTTATATAGCCCAGGATAGCCTCAACTTTTGATCCTCCTGCCTCCTCTTCTTAAATGCTGACATCATAAGTGTGTGCCATCATGCCTGTGCCTGACTAGCCACTTCCCAGTGACCCCCATTAGACCCTCATTTTATGGAAAAAAAAAAGTCTGAGGCTCAGATAATTAACTGGCCAAATGAGAGCCTGTCTCAGAGCCACAGAGACTCGGCTCGATGGTGTAACCCTCCTCAGCACCCTGAGGGTAGTGGGCCTGTGTTCCCCGAGAACCAGCTGTGACCTCCAGAAGCAGGGAATCCTTCTGACCAGTGTGTGTGGGGTGGCGAATTAGAGGGTGTGCCCAGGAGAGGGCGGCCCTGGCTCACCTTACTCAGCAGGCCATCAGCTAAGTCTCCCTCTGGAAGAGACTTCATAGCATCTTGGTCAATCCCCAGTATGGCAGCCACCTTCTGTTTCTTCTCCCGGTGGAGGACGAAGCTGGTGGGCAGCTTGCCCAGCACTGTTACTCTCTGGAGGAAACTCCTATGGAATTGTGAGCGTGGATCAGAGGCTGGGCCTCTTCTTGCCTGCTCGCTGCGGTTTTCCTTCCCAACCTGGGAGAATCCGTCTGCCATCCTGCAGGGAATAACTCCCTGAAAGAGAGATTAAAAAGGCGCCTTGATGAAACGAACTGGAGCCCACCTGATGTTACCTGATGTTGACTTAGCCCAACATTTTTTGGTCGTCTGGGTGCACCTTGGTGCCCAGTATCTTTACATCTCCTCGTCCTTATCCTGTTGACAGTAAATATCCCTTGCCCGCCACTCCTGAAAATTCTGCAATTGATTTACTTCCTTACCATAAACAAATAAGAAATTGCAAACAAGCTGTCTGGTTTCCCACCATCGTGCCCAGCAAAAAGCCTTGTCAATCAGATCAGGGCCAGGGCTGGCATTTAGAAAAGCATGAAATTCACAGAGACAAGTACACACACACACACACACACACACACACACACACACACACACACACACACGCTTACAAACAGGCAGATACATGCAGAGTAAAGCAGGGCAGAGCCCTGCCTCCCACCGGCTGACCTTAGAATGTGATTTCCTTCTCCCACTTGAAGGCTGGCATTCAAAAATAAACTCAATATAAACCGGCCCCTTAAGAGTCTAGGACACATCTAGTTTTACCAGTAAAACTCATCCTGGAAAACAGCTCAGACAGTAAGTTCCCAGTCTGACTGGCTGGTGCTAGTTTCTGTACAGGGGGGAAAAGTATCCCAGCAGCCTGATCTTCCTGAAGTTCATGAAGATCACAGTCTGCTGCTGTCTGTGATCCAACCGACAGACAGCGAAGCTGGCAGGCCAGTTCACGCCTGAGCAAGGCTTCCAGGCAGGCGGCTCCCCAAACCAAGCTCCTTCGTGCTCAACCGCAGCCAATCCAGCCTCTCCATTCTCTCCTAGCGGCGTCGCATTTGCATACCCTCCCAGACCGCGCCAGGTGAGAGCCGCACCAGACCCCACCCACCTCCTTCCTCTAGGCGTTGAGGCTGCTTCTCCCTCCCCGGTCTGTCAGTCCAAGGTCTTATACGGTCCTGAAAAGCTGAGCAAATCTCCCAGAATGCCCCTCAACGCCTTGATTGCCCACCCGCTTTTCCGTGTCACGGAAATCCCCTTCTTTTTATGGCACATGCTCTCAGATGGTCCAGAATCTTCTTCCCTTGGTTTCTGCTACCACGTCAGGTTTTGTTTTGTTTTTTGTTTTTTGTTTTTTTTTAAATAAATGAAACAAGTATCGCTTCCCCTTCGCCTGCCTTTTGGAATTCTCTTTCCACGTCACTTTCACCTGCACCGAAGTCCCCATTTCTCCCACATACTTTTGTTTTCTGCCCTTGCTTCTGCTTTTGCTGGAATCTCTACCTCACAGTCCCTGTCCTCTGGTAGGGCGTTTCCTGGTAACAGTAAAGTTGCTCTGGGTCTCAGGATTCAAATGCCCCTTCATCGTTCTCACCGCGATGCCCACTCCTCTCAGTCCCTCCAGTACCGCAGATTCAAATGTTGTATCTGGGACTTTCTCTTGCTCCAAGATGGAAAGATACTTGCCAGGGATGAAGAGGAAAATCAGATCACTGAGTGACGGGAGGAACCCGGAGAAGGAAAGGCTTCTGAGCTCAGCTGCCTTCCCGGTAGATGCACAGAAGATCGGTGTGTTGTGTGAACAGAGCTTAAAGACACTGCGTGGCCCGGTTTCTAGTGGGTAAGCTTCCACAGCATGGGGCTACCGCACAGACACGGGCTCTGGCAGCTCCCATCTGACAGGCTGAGGAAAACAAGCTTTCCAGGCAGATACAGATCTCTAGATAATTGGACAATAGGTCAGCAAGACTGTTGAGTGTTCCTGAAGCACTGTGCTAGGCCACCAAGCGGGACCCATTTTATTCAGGTTTTCTTCCTTCCTCAGGAAATAAAAATTCTCATTCTTCATGACTCATATGCAAGGCGGGTTTGAAGATAGGAGCCGGCTTGCGTTCAATTCAGACTGTGGGGACCGGGCAGGCGAGATGGCTCAGCAGATGTAAGGGTCTGCCACCAAGCCACGAGAGCTGACATCTGTCCCTCTCCACCTCCCAGGACCCACATGGTAGAAAGAAAGAACCAATTACTCCCCCCTCCACACACACATATGCACATAATAAGTAAATAAATGTAATAGATTGTGAGGACCAATAACATGTTTAATGTCTGCTTACCAAAATATTCAAAATATTTCACTTATTTATAGTTTTGTATTGAGGTCAGGGAGCGAGGTGTGCACATAGAGGTCAGAGGACAAGTTTGAGTTTGGGTGTGTCTTTCCTCAGGTACCTTCCACCTTTTTTTTTTTAACAGTCTTTCATTCTCCGGGAACTTTGCCGGCTAGGTCAGGAGCTGGCCCGGAAGTTCCGGGCTTTTGGGCCCTACCTCCCATCTCACCATTGCTGGATCACAGGTGGCACCTAGCTTTGTGTAGCAGAATCTAAAATATATGGTGAGGCCTAGGCTGACTTCAGGGGCGATGGCTCAGTCAGTGACGTACTTGCCGCTCAAGCATGAGGACCTACGTTTGACTCCCCAGCACAGTGTGAAAGGCCAGATACAGTGTCCCATGCTAGTAATGTGGAGATATCGAAAGGAGGAACCCTGGGGCTTGCTGGCCAACCAGGCCAGCCTGCTCAGAGACCTCCAGGCCAGGAAGACACCTTGTCTAGAGAAATAAAGTGGACAAAAATCTAAGGAGCTATACCTGAGGCTGATCGCTGACGTCTATGCTCACATGAACACACACACACACACACACACACACACACACACACACACACACACACAAGGGCTTCAACCCAGAAGGAGCAAAGCAACAGGAGAAGATGTGTCTGCACCTGAAGGGAGTCACTTTTCACAGCCTAATGCTGGCAGGAATGCTGAAAAACTGCCCAACAATGAGAACATGCTAGAAGCCCAGAGAAATCATGTTTTTGTAACAAAATAAAACAAACAGACAAAAACAAAACAAAACAAAACAAAAAACACCACTGCATCTGGCCATCTGAAAAACGCTACAGTGTTTCCTAGCTACTGGGATTATCCCAGCACCCCTCAGAAAAAAGAAACCAACCCTTACTTACTTAACAGCAATGGCTCTGCCCTGTGCACAGCTTGAGGTCACTAATAGTGGAAAAAGCCAGGCTGAGAGCTCCAGCCAGTGGCAACAGGGCAAAAATGATCCTGGCTTAGACGCAAAAACTCTTAAGAAATGGGTCTGGAGAGATTGTCAAGCAGTTGAGAGTACACACTGCTTATAGGATCTGGGCTTGGTTGGTCCTGAGCAACTGTCTCTAATTCTAGCTCCAGGAAATCTAACGCCCTCTTCTGGTCTCCTCAGGTACCTGCACACACAGACACACAGACACACACACACACACACACACACACCCAGGCAGACGCACACGCACACACAGATACATACCTACAAGCATGAAGAACGCACATTCACATATAAAAAATATAAACTGTTTGTAAAAGAGAGGAAGTATGAGAAATGATTCAGTGTGGGCTGCGGTAGGAATGTTTATTCTCCAGGTCTGTATCCATCCAAGTGCACAGGATCACTAAGACTTTTCTGGATCTTCCTTATTCAGTGAACTGAGCCCAGAAATCAGCCTGGAGACGTGGTGTTTTGCTTCATTTTAACAGAAGATAGTCATCAAGGCTGTGAAGCTCTTGATTTGGCTTGGATAATATCTTATTATCAAATCTCTTTGTCTACTTCAGGAAAAAAAAAAAGAACTTTGTATTTTCATTCACAGCTCTTCTTGAATCCAGAATGCCTCTCAAGTCATGTGAGGCCAGGCTACGTTTATGTTGCTATCATCAGAGCAAGTGAGAGTGTGGGGAAAGCAGATCAGGAAGTGGAGAGTTTCTTATTTATATATTTAACGCTGTCTGGTAACTGCTGAACTGCTGCCCACCTCAGTTTCTGGGATGTCTGAGTCAGGAGAAAACACCTGGTTGACGGAATTCGTAGTTTTACCTCTTGGGCATTCAGAGGAAAGCCCCTCCCCCACCCACCCATTGTTGCTTATGAACCATGCAAATCCATCTGATTGCTTACTCAAAAGAGACCAACATGAGGATATAGTTGGAGATAAAAGTTTCCCTGTCATGGATTTATGCAAATATGGCCACTTGATCTATGACGGAGGGGGGAAAAAAAAGAGCCATTGAAGAAAAGATATTCAACAGGTGAGATGGAAAAGGTGTGAGCAACAGGTCTGTCATAGGACCGGAAGTCAGATTTTAAAAGACCGATTGGACATGGCTCACAGATCTCAGTGAAAAACGTAAAACCTAAAGCATGTAGAAGGAAAGGCAGGGTAAGCCCTTGTGACTTTGGGTTAAACAAAGAGTTCTTAGAAGTGACAATCCAACAGCCATGATGTCATTCATTGTAAAAGGGGCATGATGCCCAGCAGGTGTGTGTGTGTACACAGGAAAAAAGTCTCAGGAGAAACCAAGTGTGACAGCACCTCCTTGACCTTGGTCTTCTTCCTTCTAGAAGTGTGAGGCTTACTTCTGTGGGTTAGCTGGCCCAGCCTGTGCTGTTCTGTAGAAGGCCAGGAAGCATGGTGCTCCTCTGTGGAAGGACTCACTTGTGTTTGCCAGAGCTGGACCAAAGTGTCCTAGTGGCTTTGCCCTTTACTTTACCCTTGCCACCAACCAATTGATCATCGGTTGCCCCTACACAGACTTCAATCTTCTAGGCAGCATCTTCGGTCCCCAGAGGATCCCATTCCCTCCACCATCTCTCTTCAGAAGACTTAGTGAGCACTCTGTCAACAGGACTCTTGAAGCCCATGTGCCTCAGAGTCCCTGACAGAGACATCAGCTTTGGGTATAGGAAGAGGCAGGTGCCTCTCCTAGGATTTGCATATTGAACCTCATGGGTTAGCAGCAGGGGCCCCAGTATGCTGATACTGAGAGGGAGTGTGGAGCCCTGAAGAGGTGACACTACTGGGAGGTAGGTCATTTAGTCTTGGGAGCCACTGCCCTTTGCTGGAATTATGACATTCTCATGGTGTCATGGGTTGTTTATCACACATGGATTTTCACAAAAGAGCAAGCCTGGCTTCTCTCTATACTCTGGCTTTGTGTCCTACCTTGAGACTGTCATGATGCTATCTGCCACAGAGTGCTCAATCAGAGAATAAGGACAAATATGAAGGAATTTTATGTTTTGGACCTTCCAGAACTAGAATTTAACAAGCCCACTTTCTTTAGGAATTATCCAGCTTCAAGTACTGTGTCACGGTGATTTGAAATGGACCATTCAAGTGCTCTAATTAAGAATGTAGTAAAATTTTCTTCCATTAAAAATTTATAAATTCTTTTATAAAATTTATAAAAAATTAAAAATTCTTCCACTAAAAATTTCTTCCATACTTTTCCTTGGGACGTCACTAAACTAAGATGGGCCACAACGGCTGCCCAGGAATACTGTGTTCTTCCTGAGAGTGATATCAACCTCTTAAAAACAGTTCTGGAGGCCTCACCAGAAGGACAGACACGCAGCTCTCGCCTCTACCATTCAGAGAACACTGTGTTTGTTGTTGACACAGGACTGAGAAAAATCAAGCGCCAAGGAAAGAGTGGCTTTTCCCACACAGGCTTACCAGAGCATAGACTCTACAACTGATGCCAAGAAAAAAAAAACCATGTGGCTTTTGGGCAACTCCTCCATTGATAAGGGTGACCAAGGTCAGCCCATTCACACCAGTCAGCCTACATTATCAACCTGCTCGTGAGCTATAACCAGGACAGTGTGTAACGACAGGTACCAACTGGGATAGCTTTAGTTCCTAACCTTACTGTAAAATAACCTGAAAATTTTCTTGGATCAGGTCTGTGTCTCGGTGCCTAAGCTTCTTGGGGGTCACAAGCTCATCTGCAGAACTGTAGGGTTCCTGCACTGTCTTCATATAACATGTCTTCATGTAACTCTTATGTCAGCAAGGGCAACATGACACTTGATGCCCTAGTCAATGAAAGGCTATCAACAAAGTCCTATTAACAAATGATGTGTAGGCTGTTTCCATCCTCTCTAACGCAGCATCCATCATAGTCATTTCTCAATGCATTTCCCCTATCACCATGGCAACCCCCATCAATCATAAGTAACTAGTACAACAGAATCCACAGGGAGAAAAAGGAGGCCCTTGTCTCCAGTTTATGTGGCTTCATTTCAAATAATGACCTTGTCTCTCGGTTTATTCTGGCCATATTATAATCCCAGATAGCCATTTGCTGACATCAGAAGGCTTCAAGGACTTTTGGGCTCTTGGCATGAAGGACTGCTAACATTTGTTTCCTCTTTAATGTTCAATTAACAGCAAGATTGCACAAAGCCTCAACTCCCCGGCTCAGTCTCTGCCTGGCATTAAGTGAGACAAAAACAGTCAAGGAAGACAATGCTGACTGGCACAAGGCATCCAAAGGCCAGAGGGAAGCATGGGAGTGGTACACCGTTCAGCCCCACCTATGACTTTGTGTCCAGGTCAGCTCATATCACTTCTTTTGATTAGTTATTTCTAGAAGCTTCTACAACCAAAATATCTATTTTAACTCCCTCAGATTAATGGAGATAAGCTAGTTAGAGATACACTGAGGCTTGGCTGAAACTACTTAGGACTTATAATAGCTTTCCGCCGTGAGCTGGAGACAGTAATTCTTCATACAAATGCATAAATAATACCGCTGTCTGTACTCACAGGTCTACTGATAACCTGGTAAGTGGGTTTCACCTTTCCCCATTTAAAGTCTTAAGTCAAGTCTCTCAGGGAAGTAGAGAGCATCTGTGGTCAGCTGTGGGACATCGCTGACCCCCTGCACTGACTTTGGTGCCACAAGGCAGAGTTAAATACTCACGTGCCAGGATATTTATTAGCTAAGCAGTCATAGGAGGAGAATTTACATTGAATCATGAAAAGTGGAAAGATGGTGAGACAGTTTAGAAAGAAGAGATTTCCAGATAAAAGCTGGTTGAAAAATCAAAGCCAGTGATGTCAGGGAAAAGGACAAAGACCTTCAAGACTTCCCTAGATTCAGACAAATATCATCTGCTTTCTTTCATTTGTGCTTCCTGGAATACACACACACACACACACACACACACACACACACACACACACACAGTGTGTGTGTGTGTGTGTGTGTGTGTGTGTGTGTAAGTTGTTAATAAACACATGGCATGACTGTAGATGCGAAGCTGTCCAGCGGAACAAACATGATTGATGAGGGAGCAGTGTGGCTATGAGCGGACTAGGCTCAAAGTGCAGCATATATCTGTATAGAAATGTCCAATTCCAACCTACTACTATGTCCAGTGAGGACACAGCAGGAGGCAACATTACAAAGTTAAACATGAAAAGCGCACCATACAAATATGAGAAAACCAGTAAACATTGACAGACTGTGGTTTTTAAAGTAAGAATTTAAAGACTTGACAATCTGGGGGATTATTCAAGAAAAACAGCTGATTCTGAGTAAGGAGAATGAGTTTTGTGAGTTTTGATGTTACTTGTTTATCCATTATGGTAATTTTACTCATATTTCGTTATTCAGCTCTGCTGTAGCTTTGTAATTTAATAACATAGACTCATAGTTTAAAAAACAAAACAAACAAAAAACCCCAAAAACTCAGCATCTTGGCAGGCCAGGGCAAACAAAGGGGACTTGGATTCCTCCAAAGTGTCACCTGCCAGAACTTCACCCGCTGCACCATCCCCACCCTTCCAGGTCTGGAACCTCACCTGTTACACCACTGCATACTCCCAGGCCTGGTTCCTGCCACCCAGCGCCTGTGCCAGTCTTGCCTGGTGAGTTCCTCCAGACCCAAGCCTGCCCACACCATCTCCATATTCCTGGGCCTAGGCCTGGGTGTACAGCTTGTGCACTGGCCTTGCTTCCCCCTCATTAAGGCTTTTTTATTTTTATTTTTAAGTAGATGGAGACCATCAGAGAAATCCACACCTGGTCAAAACTGCAGAGAACCGTTGCCTGTGGGATGCTCAGGCGTCTCCAACATAATCCTTATACCTAAGGCTCAGGCAACGTCGCAGAAGACGGTGTAGAAAAACAGTAAGAGTCAGAAGACCTGGGTGACTGCTGGGAGATAAACATCTTTTGGACATGACAGCGAAGCTGCGCCCATGAAGTCTCAACAATACGGCCACTGAAGGAAGACCTGCACAACAACACCAACAGGAATGCCCGTGTGGATGGGGAAACCTCACAAGGCCCTAGCCCTTGATGAGGAGCTGCAGGCAACCAATGCCTGTCAGAAGAAAGAAGGCCAATCAGTCTTCTCTATGGTCAAGCCCTCTGATCAATTTCATTATCCCCAGTGGGCCCCTAAGCAGACATATGAACAACACTAAATGGGCTCAGCGGGTTGTATGTAAACACACACACACACACACACACACACACACACACACACACACACACACACTTAAAGATGAGGTCATGAGTCAGAAGTGGAGTAGGGGACACAAAGAGGAGTTGGAGGGGGGGGAGGGGAGGGGGGAGGGGAGGGGGGAGGGGAAAGACTCATGCATGAAATTCTCACAAATTATTAAAAACAAAACAAAACAAAACAAAACCCAACCAACCAAAAAATTTGTCATAGACATGCCACTATTTGATGTTCCCTTCCTAAAAGATTTTCCTTGAGGAGATTTTTTAAAAAACAATTACAAATAATTGTGTAATTTCATAGCTGCTCAGACAAATGGGAAATAAGACAAATAACATTTATTACCAAAGAGCAAGAAAAGAAAGGTCAGGGGATGGGGTGTCCACAAACACTTTAATAAGCATCTACCTATTTCTGGACTTGAAAGTCCGTGCCTATGTGAGTCGAGCCTATAACCAAGGCTGAGGAGATCCAAGGAGGCTCCAAGTTCTCAAGGCTCAAGGCTCAGCACAGGCAGGAGAAGATGGAGTCTGAACTCTCAGGATCCTGGATGCTCCTAAAGACATGAGCCAAGCTACAGCAGAGTTTCTTGGCAACAGCTGGAAAACTTCCTGATTCCTGCTGAGATAGAAATCTGTCCAGTGATTAGCTAATAAACAATTAAGCCTCATGAACAAAGACATCTGTAGTCATACACAGCAAAGAACAATTTTACAGAATTAGTTCAGAAAAGTCACTAAACAAGCAAGAAATAGCTGTCATAGCAAGCAGTAGCAGAAACAAATGTTTTGATAATGGGGACTATAAAGCACAACACTGATGTAATAAATGGGGCAGAATCAATAAAGAAAAAGGCCTGACTCTACTGAATGAAAAAGTATGTCCCTTACCACAGAAGCAGGGAGATGCGGAGATGTCCAAGAAACCCTCTACATGAGAAACAAAGATTCTACAAGGAGATAGAAATAAAATAAGTGAATATAATGGGTCAAGAATTAGGCAGGCCTCAGACTGCTCTGTGGCAACATGTGGTAAAAATCAAGAATGTGGGTAAAAGGAGGAAGGGAAGAACCATCCCATAAACAGGAAGGGAGCAGAGATGCTCTCAGGTGCACTGGACTACAGAAAGCTTACAAGTGCACACCTGTCCTGAAATTGCACTGCAGTTGATGCTGGGGAAGTTGAGACCCCTTTCTGCAGATGAGTGCTATCTGATCGCTGCTTCACACCAGGTGCAATACTTCAAAAGGATAAAAGACCTAGGTGCAAACACTGAGCCGGCAGAACTCAGAGCAGAAAGCTAGAGGGAAGTCTCATGGCTTTGGATTTGGCAATGGATGCGATACTGAAAACACTGGCAAAAAAACAAAACAAAACAAACAAAAACAAACAGATAAATCAAATTACATTAAAACCTAAATTCCTCACATCAAAGGTGCTGCAGAGAAAGGGAAATGACAGCAGAAAGAGAGAGAATACTTTCAAAGCATGTGTCTGATATGAAATTGAATTATAGGGCAAACACAGAATTCTGCAGCTCAACAAGGATGGCAACCCCCAATTTAAAATGAGCAAAGAGTCTCAAGAATTGTTTCCCCAAGAAAGCCCTAAAAATGGTTGGTAAAAACATTTAAAGAGGAGGACCATCTCTGTTCATAGGGAAATGCAAATCAAAGCCACAGTAAGATGTCACAGCCATCAGGGTGGCTGGAATTAAAAAATTAGAGCTTAGCTGTTGGCAAGGACGTGGATGGATTAGAATACTTGTGTGTCACTAATGGGGACGAGAAATGGCACAACCCCTCTGGAAACTCATAGGGCAACTCTTCCCCCAAACTAAGTACAACTGCAGGCTAATCTAACATTTGACTTCTGGGGACATCATTGAAATGGAAGTAGAGGCTCAAAGAGTTATTCATAGGACCACATACACTCATGGTGACATTGGTTACATCAGCTAAAAGGTGGACGCAGTCATGACTATCAACAGTCAAATGAATAAACAAAATGTGACGTGCACCTTGGATGGACTTCTATGCAGCTTTGGAAGGAAAGGGGGTTCTGACATACGCTACAGCCTAGAAGACATCCTGCTAAATGGAGTTAACCAGTCAGCAAAGATCAAATGCTTTATGGTTTCTTTTAGATGAAGGCCACAGAGTAGACCTGCCGCTGCTAAGGCCGTGGGGACTGAGAACACGAATCCTGTGCTAGTGAGTATGGATGACCAGTTCTGCATGAGCAGTTTCTGGAGAAAGATGGCAATGAGAGTTTCGCAAAAGCAGAAATGCACTTAACGCCACACGACCGTCCACTGTCTGAGATGATGAATGCTATCTTGATGCTTACATCCATGACAGGAAAAGATAGGCGATATCTAGACTCTAGCAAGAGAGCGCACAGGTCAGGAGACGGAAGAGGAGCCAGGCCTGCCCGCTTGGATCTCTAACCCCAGCACTGAAAGGGCTGAGGTGGGAAGACCACTGGGAGCAGTCAGCCAGCCTGGGCTTTAGGGTAAGTTCCAAGGCTAGCCCAGATTACAAAGGGAGACCGTGCCTCAGAAAACCAGACCCAGATCCCAGCAAACCCAATGAGAACAATTGAGGGCAAAGAGGCCAGAACCCAAACACCAATAAAGACTCGAAATGTCAGCGGGTTGAAGTTCTCTGTGACTCCTGAGGTTGCCCGGATGGTCTGTTCTCTGTAAGGGCTGTGGAGATGTATCATTCAAATGAGAATGTTTATGAGCCGTCAGACGACGGATAATCACATGGGGAACAGACTGCTAGAGACTCGAAGGGTGATGGCAATGGTCCCAGGAGGGTCACATAACACCTTCCAGTCCTCAACAGGAGACAGAAGTATCCCCAACATAAAGGTCATGGTCAGTCTTATCAAGTGCTCATAAGCAATGAGGCCCAACCATGACAAAGATAGCTTTAAAATGCCTAGAATAGAAATTCCATTTGTATGTCAATGAAATTCATTAAGAAGTAAACATGAGCTGGGCATGGTGACGCATGCCTGTAATCCCAGCACTCGGAAGGCAGAGGCAAGGCAGATTGCTGTGAGTTTGAGGCCAGCCTAGTCTACTAAGTGAATCCAGGACAGCCAAGGCTACACAGAGAAACCCTATCTCAAAAAAAAAAAAAAAAAAAAAAAAAAAAAAAGAAGTAAACATGTACTACATAGCCTAAGTAACTAGGAAATTAAAGAAAATAATAAAAAAATCAACAATCGAGACATTCACAGACATGTTTGCTGATCTAAACTAGGAGGGACAAAACGATATGCACACAGGGGTCAGAAAGAGAGACCCATCTCCAGAGGCTTACGCTGTAAAACCTTTGGCCATCAACTTAAAACCGGAGTTAAGCAGACGATGTCCCAGAAGACAGTGAAGGAAACTAGCTCAAAAGCAGCTAGACCATCTATAAAGGAAACCATCATAAACTGCACAGCTGTTAGTTCTGTCTCTCCAGAAAATGCTGGGCTGGGTCTTTTAAACTTCCAGAAGCATATGATTCAGAAATATGTATAATTCATGCACACATGTATGTATTCTGTCACAAACACCAGAGAAACAGAGAAAATAAGCCCAGGCTATGCCCAGACTCTAAACATGGAAGTACCTGTAATGTTTGCTGATTTTTTTTTCTAGAAAGTGTGATAGACAAAGTGGTCCTCAAAGGGTTGAAACTTCCTGTCTCCTATCACTTATAGTCCATCCCTTTGACCCTTAACCTTCTGCCCAAGCTGCTACAAGCACCCAAGACTTCTGGATCCCTAAGGCCTGAGGTTAGGATGTCCTTTCTCTACCCAAGACCTACTTTTAGGTGGTCTCTGCCCTATGAGCTCTCCGCCCCAGCCCAGGACGGCTTATTTTATTGCTGGAGACAAAAATGAAAGACGAGCAACTAGGGGGAAAGAAAAATGCTCAACCCATTCAGAAAAATGTAATTCTAGGCCATCATGTCACTTTGCTCCGTATATCAAAATAAATTCCAATAAACTAAGATAGTAAGCATAATAAAGGAACTAGGGGAAAAGATGAAGTCATACGCATGAGGGACTTTTGTGGGACAGTACGGCAAACTTCTGGTAATAACTTGAAACTTCAAAATTAGAAACTGCACATTTGAAGAGGCAATCTTCAAAAGAAAAAAATAGAAATGCTTAATCAACATTTAAAGAACTCTATCTCTAGGCACCGATAGCGTGCAAAGTAAGTTGTAACAATAACTTGGCCACCCTACAGACACCCCTACCACAACTGATAATTTGACAAGGACTAGGATAAAGGCCCCGTGTTCAAGAGATTGTGAGAATGCAGCCTTTGCATATTGCAAATAACAGTAGAATCTTATATAAGTGTTGTCGTTAAAACGTCCTAAGCTGTGCCCATTGACCCAATACGTCATCAGAAGGAGCAATGGAAGGGACGCTCTCCATATGCCTCATTTATAGGAAAGGAAAATCAGCCAAGAGCGGCATCAGTAACAGCTGGAATTTGGCTAAGTAAACTACAATATGGGTAGGTAATAAGACCTGTGGCCTTGAAAAAGTAGCTTAGAGAAAGACGATTTAATACCAGAAAGTGTCCGTGAACAATGTGACAAGGATGCACAAAAGTATAGGAGTAGCTGTCTCTAGCTGGTAAGGTTGCATTGAACTTTCCTTTGCTTTGTTGGGGCAGGGTCTTCCGTTAAGCTGAGTGGGTAGCCTTACACCAGAGGTTCTCAAGAAGTGGGTCATGACCCCCCCACAGAGGTTACATACCAAATATTTATATGATTCATAGCAGTAGAAAAATTACACTTGTGAAGTGGCAACAAAAATAATGTTCTGGTGGCTGCGGAGGTCACCACAGCATGAGGGTCATGGCATTAGGAAGGTTGAGAAGCACGGCTTTAAACTCTCTAAGTATCCCAGGCTGGTCTTGAACTCGCCTCCTGCCTGCCTCAGCCTCTTCAGAGATAGGGTCAGTCACTTATATACCATGTCTCACCAGTGTTTTAATGTTAGCTTTTCTTTCAGGCTCCCATAATTTGAACAAGGACAGCGCTTTCCCCCAGCACACCTGTAAGCAGAGAAAACCTTGCCTTCTTTCTCTCTGCAGAGCGGGTCTCAGCCAGCTTGCCTCCACTGAACCTGTGTTCACATTCATGGACACACACACACACACACACACACACACACACACACACACACACACACACTCTCACACATGACAGAACCCTCAGTTCCCTCTCATCCTCACTTACCCCTTCAACCTGCTTCCAAAGAGTGAGAGGTCCTGCGTCCTTTGCTGGAAGAAGTGTTTTTTGTGTAGCCCTTCCACTCCCCCCACCTGAAGGCTGCTGCCTGGCCCAGGATTCCTCAGAAAAGTGGGAGGGGAAGTCAGCTTGCCCCAGGGGGAAGGTGGTTTTACAGACATTCTTTCCCAAAAATGACAGGTCTTCTAGGACCATAATGAGTCTGGCGGGCCAGATGGCGCGCGCCTTTAATCCCAGCACTCGGGAGACAGAGGCAGGTGGATCTCTGTGAGTTTGAGGCCAGCCAGGTGTACAAAGTGAGTCCAGAACAGCCAAGACTACAAAAAAAAAAAAAAAAAAAAAAAAGGAAATGACCTTTATAAACATCACACTTTCTGTTACATTATTAGTTGCCAAACAAAGTGTCTCTAATTAAAGTAAGAGGCCACTTTAGAAAGAAATTTTTATTAAAAACCACCAAAGCCTTTTAAAAAAAGGATTGCTGGGGATTGACCCCAGGAAGTCTCTCATATGCTAAGCACAGAATTTGTCACACAGCCACGCCCTAATCTATTCTATTCTGTTCTATTCTACAGGCTGGCTTGCAGCTCCTAGATTCAACTGATTCTCCTATCTCAGCCTCCCCATGAGCTGTAGGTGTGAACTGTCGGTCAAAAGACAAACATATTCAAAAGCCATCACTTAAAAAAAAGTCGGGCTGGGCAGTGGTGGTGCACACCTTTAGTCCCAGCACTTGGGAGGCAGAGGCAGGTGGATCTCTGAGTTCAAACCTTTCTAAAACGCTCCTTGACATGTCCTGAGGGGCACATCTCATTTTAAGTCCTACTATGTGCGGTTTTTATGAACAGTTAGCATTACGCAGATTTACAGCACAGGCTATTAACATTTTATATGGCAGATGGGGAGAAACGAGATGCCGCCCTGATTCTACAGATTTCTACCAGACCAGACACTGAGACCTCAGGAGGCGCTAAGGCATCTTCAGAGAATAGTTTGAACTATTCCAACACTAAACGATACCTGACCACAAAATAAATGGATTTCCTGTTGTGATGTGAAAGAAAATGTGATGATATTTGGCAGGCCAGGTTGTCTGCCCTGGGCTACTAAATGTGCCGATGAGAAAAGACAGACATTTCTAAGAGGAAACGTCCCTACCCTTTATTCACATTTCTTCTCTGTAGCATGCATTTTAGTCTTGATTAAAGTGCTGGGGACGGGGTGATTGGAAGTTACAGATTTCTTCAACATTCTAGGCACAATTTCTAAGATCTCATTCCTCAAGATATTTATTGTCCTTAGAAAGCAAATGTTGTTATTCTGAGCGCATTGCCCAGACGCGGATATCTGAGGTGTCCCGGTAACTTCACTTCAGTCTTTACGTCCTGAGACACTTCAGCTCCTTCTCCATCTTCCCCCACTCCCTAAGCACCCAGACTCCAGTCAGGCCAAAGAGTGGGAAGTCTCACAATTTGCATCACCTGTCTTGCTGACTTTTGACTGTCCCAAGGCCACTACAATGTCCTAGTCCTCAGATTTCTCGAACAGACTCAAAAGCAATGCAGGTTAACAGTGTCTCCAAAGTGACCGATAAGAGCAACCTCTGGAGATACCCCCGACATCTGCCAATGCCTTTCCAAGGTCTTACTTGCTGTGGCCTGTTAATGAAGGCACAGACTCCTGATGGTCCATATCACTGAGTGACAAGTGTCTTCCTTCACTGGAGAGAGAAAAATCTCCATGATTCCCACAAACATGAGGATCCTTAACTGCACTGATTCCTGTGTGCCAGCTCTGCTCAGCCGTGTGCTGGTGCTCAGCGAGCGCTGTTACGAGAGCCACAGACAAGGTGGAGACATTGCTAGAGGTGATCCAAACAGCACTGCTCCCTCCTGAAATCTCTTTCTTCCACAGGAAGCAGAAGGGGCAATTAGTTGTGTGAGCCCTGTCATTCCCCAAATAGGTCTAGACTCAGCACCGCCATCCCTTGCTGTGACTCTGAGAAGGTTACTGTCCCTCGCCTCCCTGTTTTCACCCACCTGACAGCTGTGAGAATATGTCAGACCCCTCAGTGTCCTTAATGTTGTGTCATAGAGTTGGGACCCTCTGAACAGTAGTGACAGTGTGTCAGGTCTCTTCATCAAAGCCCAAGGAAAGATGAGCTCAAGGGGAAAACAAGTGCGTTATCTGGCAAGTCCTATACCTATTCTAATGAGACCCGGGATGCAGCAGTAGCTGAGGAAAACGCCATGCTTCCTGAAAGCTCTTGGGTTCTAGAAGCTACTTGTGTTTTTCTGATCATTTATATATACCCACACAGGAGTGCGCTTCCAGCTCTGTGAGGCAGCCTGGAATGCTTTGATGGTTGAGATGTACAAGCCCTGGACTGTCTCCTCACTGCTCACATGACAGCGTCACATCCCCTCACTGCTCACATGACAGCGTCACATCCCCTCACTGCTCACATGACAGCGTCACATGACAGTGCCTTTGCCAGCTGCTTTGCTGACCATTCCTTCCTCCGAGTAACCTGTTCTACTTATTCCACGTGACCCAAAGAGTAGCCATTGCCCTGCTTCCCTCTAGGTGCCCCCTCCAGGGCACTCCCTAGGGTGGCTGCTGTCTGAGGCCTCACCTTGCCATCACATGTCAGCTGACTGCGGATCCAGCCCTGCCCTGCCCTGTAGAATGAACTGGGATCATAAATTCTTTCCCCGTGAAAGTGAGCCTGTAAAACTGTCTCTGCTAGGATCTTGCTGAGTCAACAGTGTAGAATTCCACAGCACAGTGGAATCTGGATGTGATCTTTCTTTCTTTCTTTGCCTCTTTCTTTCTTTCTTTCTCTCTTTCTTTCTTTCTTTCTTTCTTTCTTCCTTCCTTCCTTCCTTCCTTCCTTTCTTTCTTTCTTTCTCTGGTCCCAGGTATGTTTGGGGGCCCACTACTAAGGAGTAAGTAGCTTTTTCTTGGGGTGTGTCTAGATGGAGAAATAAACACAGGGAGCTTGTCAAGTGTCCTCTTAAGCCTCATTTCCAGCTGTTTTTGTTTTTCTGACTAATCTAAAGTGATGTGTATTTAAGTTAACCTTTGAAAGGCAGCTTTTGGGTCCTAACAAAGAAATCTAAACACTGATTTAACCTGGGGTTTTTGTTTTATTTTGTTTTGTTTGTTTTTTAGTTTATTGATCTTTAAATACCTGGAGCCAAATTGACAGCATTCCTAAACTTCTGATGTGTCAACTGGAGTGGTGGTGCACGCCTTTAATCCCAGCACTCATGAAGTAGAGATAGGTGGATCTCAGTGAGTTCAAGGCCAGCCTGATCTACAGAGTGAGTCCAGGACAGCAAGGACTACAAGAGAAAACAAACAAACAAACAAGCAAAAAAAAAAAAACCAAACAAACCAAAAACCCGTCTAATGTGCTATTTCCATTAGATGAGTTACTTAAGAGACATGGACATTATAGCATTGATGATTAGACCCAAAACTCCTCCAAAGAACACCTGCCCAGTGCAGTGATGGCCTTTGAGGATAGAAAGATGACCAGTTAAACACACATTCATGCATACACATACAACATACACATCACATGCACAATACACACAACCACACATGCTACATTGCCACCTCCCAAATATCACCCATACAACACAAAGACCAATACACATGTACATATATATTGCATGCATTCACACACATACTACCCCACACATATACAAACACTCATGTACAGACACATATCCACTACATATACCCCATAAGCATATTATATACATCGCACATACATATATACTATACTCCTACACAACTGCCACAAACCCTACATATACAGATACATGCAGGTAAGCACACAAACACACACACACACACACACACACACACACACACACACAAACCACACACCCCATACGCACAGTACAAACACCATACTCCCATACTCACACTTATACCACATTCCCACACTCCCCCACATTATACACACACACACACCACAGACCAAATATACACACAGCCATACAGAGACACACATACACTACATAGATCACATATAAACCCCGCACACCTCACGTTCCTTCTTCTGCACACGGTAGGCTATAGTTTTTTCATAATAAGTCTGAGTCTGCATGGACAAAATAACAGGGTAACCAATCTCTTACTCACTTCTGTTTTGAGACCCTACCACCTGGCACAAAATGCCAGCATTGTGTGGTGAGGGAGCCTTTGCCATTACACATGACTAGCATTCCCAGAGCGAAACTATCCACCGACATCTTCTCAGATTGATTTGGGAGAAGAGAAACCCTCTGCAGGGCTGACTAGATAAACCAGGTAACCAGCTGCCTTCTCCAAGTCCATTCACTCCAAAACCAAATAAACTCCTGCCCAGTTACTAAAGTGAACAAAGTAGCTCATTGTTGCCTTTGAGTTCAGTGTGACAACAGAGCTTTATGAAAGAGTGGCGAGAGCTTCGTGGTGCATTCTTTCAAAAAGGCTTGCATGTCTGTCCAATCCTGGATCGGGTTCTCTGGACTAGACGATGGTGAGGAAAAAAAGATACGTACTCCACCTCCACAGAGCCTACGTCTTAGTAATGAAGACAGCATCCTTTATTAAACCACGAAGTTAGCACGAACATAGAAAAGTATATGCTGCTTTAAGAGAACCTAAGAAAGCATAGTGAACAGAAGAACTGGCCCGGCTGAGGACACTGTTAGCATTAAGAGAAAAGGAGGGCAGCTGAGGGCTAGAGTGGGGGGTGGTTCAGTGGTAGAGTGTGTGCTTGGCATGCCAGAGGCACTGGGTTCAAACCCCAGCACCAACATAACAAAAAAAGTACAGCAAATGAAGTTCAGAAATCAAGACTTGTTAGCAACAAAGGTGTTTTGTAAGCAACTCAGCTTATTCTTTCAAACAATGGCCTCAGTAGTGGGGTGGAGGGACGCCCGGCTTAGCCACATAGGTAGAGAAGATCAGTGCACACTGACTTACAGCTATCACCATGATCCGTGTCTGCCTTCTCTAGCCAACTAATCATTGCATTGGATTGGCAATATTATTGACCTATCAGATCCATAACAGTTGATTCATAGATTCTGTCTGCTGGATGTCTTATCGACATACTTCAAGAGGTGACAGGTTGGATGGATGACTTGAAGTCACTCACATGCCAGTTCCCAGAACCCATGTTATCTGTCAGTGCAAGGGATGCCTCTGTGAGGTGAGCAGGGCTAAGGCCCTCAGATGGGTAGATTAGATCGAATTCTCTGTGTGCACTGATGTCTACACAGGAGCCCATCTTCAAGGGAGGCAGGAGGTCAGAGGGAGGAAAGGGCACTTCAGTGAGCAGGAATGATGACATCAGGGCCAAGGAACGCTGCAGCCCCGGGGAGCTGCCAGAGGGAAGGAAGGAATTTTCCTCTGGAGAATCTGGAAAACAGTCTCACTGATAGACGTCTTTATTTTGAAGGAGCTTTAAGACTCGGTTTTGATTTCCAAAACCATCATGTACAAACACTGAGTGCTATTTAGTTCCAGTAGCAACAGAAAAGGATGCCATCCCCAGCCTTTGTGCACACACACCTCGCCACCACTCCTGAACACTAAGGCCCTTGAAAGTACCTTTATGATAGCTTCTTCTTCTTCCTCCTCTTCCTCTTCTTCTTCTTCTTCTTCTTCTTCTTCTTCTTCTTCTTCTTCTTCTTCTTCTTATTCTTATTCTTTTGGTCTTTCGAGACATGGTTTCTCTGTGTAGCCATGGCTATCCTAACTCGCTCTGTAGTCCCCCATGCCCAGCGATCGGCACTTCTTCTGATTGCTGGGTTTTCTTCTGAACTCTATGAAAGCAAACGCTCTTTCCTCCTCTCCACTTTGACCGCAATGTCTAACCCCGGTAAACTATACTGGTAGCACTCATTTCTGGTATAATGAGAACGGCATGTGCAGACAAACTGCTGCTGCTCTGCCACGTTTCTCCCCTGGGAACTTTGGAATTAACTTTTCTGTTGTAGCTGCTGTGTCACAACAAGCACAGTGTAGACATACTAATCACTGTTCTCTATCTCAGGGCGGTGAGATAGAGGCCTTGATGACAACGTCAGGGTTTTAGGGCTCTGTGGAAGGGGCTGTCTGGCGGATGGCGCTCCAGCAGTAGGCAGGGTCGAGCATTTCTGCTTTTACATTTAGGTGCCTGAGCCTGGTACTCGCTGCACAAGGGAGAGAAGCAAGCATCCACACATGCTAAAATGTGTCTGTAATAATAAAAAGGGCTCTAGGAAGCAACGGGGATCCGGCATGAATAGAGCCGCCAAGACCACCACGGCTTCTGACGTTCTGAAGGCACTGCTACTCACCGACTTCCGAGTGTCTGCAGAGGTTCCTTTGCACACGCAAGTCGGGGTGCTGCTCCCTCAGGACCTGTTTCCTCACTGCCCACTCACTCCTCTGCCCTAGCATTGGGGACTCTTTTATTAAATTCTCCTCAGAGCATATTTGTGTGTGTGTGTGTGTGTGTGTGTGTGTGTGTGTGTGCGTGTGCATGCGCGTGTGCGTGTGTGTGTATACGTAATCATGCGTGTGCGTGCGTGTGTGTGTGTGTGTGTGTGTGTGTGTGTGTGTGTGTGTGTGTATACACATAATCAGTTAATTCTATTTCTTCATCTTATGCTCTGAAGCAGAAATTCTGGAGAGCCAGTTTTATTCAAAACCAATTATTCCACATGGTCCACACAGAGGCCTTTTTAATAAATCTCCCCTACTATTTCTAAAACATAAGCATTTCTAAGCTTCATAAGCGCCAGAATTGTCCAGATGTTACTACAGGTGCCAGGCTCCCTTTCAGGAGACATTTAGGTTTTCCTGCGTCCTCATGGGTGCACTTCTCTATGGAGAACATGGCTACCTCTTCATCTGCTGGAAAGAAGGACAAGACTTTCGTGTTTGTGTAACACAATAGTAATTACATGAGTCACTCTCTTGAGATCTTCCCACCTCAATATTTAAACCTGGTTTCAGTCCATCATGTGCATATGAAACTGAGTATATGCATTCTCTGAATTGTCCACGTACAGATATATGTAAATTAATAAATTCACTGTTTTACAACAATTAATAATGGCACAACGGTGCTTCTTTGCACATGCATGCAAAGAATATGTGCACTAAGCTTGAGTATGGCAGATAAGGACAGCATGTCTTTCTACGGCTGCATGCTCTGACTTCATACATTGTGAATCACCTCAGAATCACCACCAGTACTCTGTTCTCCAGTGAAACAGGAAGTACAGCACAGTGTAGACATAGAGGGAAGTTATCTTATAAATATACCCACACATTATGTATATATACATATATACATACATATATAAGTATTGTTTGTCACTATGCAAGATTGTTTCTTACAATGAGTTGTTTAAAATATTGAAGGAAAAAGTGTCTCATAATTATATAATATGCATATCTTCAACCTGATCTGTTAAAAATCAAATTGAACAATTTTATGTTTCTCTCATGATGTAAATTCCTTTTTCTTCACTTTTATTTATTTTTATTTTATTTATTTTTTTCTTCACTTTCAATATCTGTAGTCTGACACATTTTTCTGGAATCCTTTTTTGGTGCTACTTTTTCTGACCAAGATTACAAATTTCATAATTTAGACACCTGGAAAATCTGGTTTTTACTACCGTTTTTGCTGTTTTTAAGGATGTATTAACTTTTTGTTGCCTTAGCTTTCCCATGTGAATTCTGACACTATTTCAGGTCTATAGAAACTTTATTTTAATTACCATTGCCATTGACTACCCACAGCTCTAGTAATATTGCCTGAAAGAAATCAAGTGGCTCCACCACTGTGAAGTGCAGCTGTAAAAAGCAGGTCTCTACCTCACTTCCATTTTTTTTTTTGAGACAGGAGTTCCCTGTGTAATAGCCTTGGCTGTCCTTGACTCACTTTGTAGACCAGGCTGCCCTCTACTCACAGAGATCCATCTGCCTTTGCCTCCCGAGTGCTGGGATTATAGGTGTGTGCCACTGCACCCAGCTAACGTCCATATTTTAAATTCTGCATTTGATTGGCCATAGCTAAACTGCATCAAGAAGCATAGCTGCAAGGGAAGCCAGGCAGTGTACATTCTTAGCCTTAAAGCATCTGCAATGCACGGAGAATGGTGTATTTCAAATAGGGTGACAAATCACGAGTGCATCATGAGATTGTCTTATGCCACAAACGATACTTTTAAAACATGAAATGAAACTGTCAAATTATATTACATGAAAGCTACACACACATTTATTTCATATTTTATGCATATTTAAATACCTTTAAGGAGAGGGACTATATAGCAGCATTTAGTGGGCTGGGGAGGTGGCTCGATGTGTAGAGTGACCGCTATGCAAGTATGGAGTACCCGAATTAGGATGCCCAGCAGCCATGTAAAAGCTAGATGTGGCCGCAGTGGAAACAGGTGGATCCTGGAGCCTCACTGGCCTGCCAGTCTAACCAGAATGGCACGCTCCAGATTCAGTGAGAGACTGTCTCAAAAAATTACACGGAGAATGATAGATCCTCAACATCAACCTCTGGTCTCCAAATACAGAAGCATGCAGATGTGCACACATTTGCATATGTAAGCACATATTGTGGGGGTGTGCGTGTCTGTGCATGTCTGTGTGTGCATGATGTATGTGTGTTGGAGTGTGCCTTCCGCAATGCATGTGTGCAGATCATAGGACAACTTCATGGAGTCAGTTCTTTTCTTTCACTTTTATGTGGTTTCTGGGCATCAAACTAAAGCATCAGGCTTGCACTGCAAGTGCCTTTACTCACTGAGCCATCCTGTTGGCCCCAGAACAGTTTTGTCGTTATTGGGTTTCTTTGTGTTTTTGGTACTTTTGTTTGTTTGTTTGTTTGTTTTGGTTTATTTTTTGTTATATAGCATTTCTCTGTGTAACAGCCATTGCTGTCCTGGAACTCACTTTGTAGACACAGGCCCCATAACAGCTTTTATTGTAGACCAGGATAAAGTCTGAAGGACAAGATACCAGAGGATGCAGATGCCGTGTGCAACTCACCACACTGACTACAAAAGCCTTTACTTCTTTTTTTCTGAGACAGGGTCTCTCTGTCCTGGACTCGCTTTGTAGACCAGGCTGACCTCGAACTCACAGCAATCCATCTGCCTCTGCCACCCGAGTGCTGGGATTAAAGGCGTGAGCCACCGCTGCCCGGCAGCCCTTACTTTGTTAAGGGAGCTTCCGTGGAGGTCCTAGGACAACCTGCAGTCTTCGGTTCTCCACTTTCATATTATGGGTCCCACACATTGAACTGGAGGTTGAGCCTTCTTGCTAGTATTTCCTGCATTCTTAGTCTGTGGATAGCTTTAACTCAGGGCGAGTATTGAATTCTATGCCCACGGAAGTGGTTGATGTAGGGCATGCGTGGGTTTTCCACAATGCATCATCTTTGCATCCTTTGACACTGTCCTCCTGGGGTTCTCTTTTAAGCCCCTGGCCTGCTTGTTACAATCCACCTCATACAGAACTAATGATTTCTGGTAGGTTCTGTACTTGTCAAAGTTGTTACTGTACTCCAGATGCACTCTGTATGAACAGAAAACCCACATCCTGTGATCCTTTATTAAATTCACAGAAGACAGCCACTAATACCTGGTTTTATTTAGTCAGAAAATCCCCTCACCTTCTCCACCTAAAGACCAATGATATCGGTAGGAAGAAGTTCTACCGAAAAGCGGGACGCCAGCTCCAAAAGCTGAAGTAACAGTGGCTTGAACATGCATGTGCTAAGAATATAAACTATATATTAAACTGAACAGTGTGTGCTTAGGCCTCAGTCACCACAGCGGTGCTCCAGGAACTTGACTTTTGTAATCTGTTAAGGTGTTCATGTTCAGAATTGAAGAGCATCGCCCTTGTCTTAGAGCAGCTAGAAGATGAGCAGCCATGTTTCAGGGGCTGTGGCTTAGGTGCAGCATCCAAATGCAAGTGTCTTTGCACAGATCGTGCAGTGTGAAGACTGCACAAGCCATCAGATCCCTGGGTCTGACACCTTAAGTTTTCCTACTTGTCCTACATTTTTTCTTGATACCTTTAAGGGAAAAAAATCTTAATTTTGGTGTTTTCTCCCCAAACTTATGGCATCATTGTATTGTTACATGTGTGTTACACACACATTTTACACACACACACACACACACACACACACACAAACACACACATCCCTGTGTCCAAAGCACATGATGTCTTCAGCAATATGGACTTAAAGCTTCTACTTTTGGGGAAAAACAAGGATCATAGCAATAGTATGTAATATTTTGGTCAGGGTTATCCCTGATCAACAACTCAAAAGAGGGATTATTTGCCCAGTGTTGGGCCCCTTGCAAGTCTATAGCTCTTGGTGGGATCATTGTCAGCTAAGATGGGAAATTTTTATTTAAACTCTCTGGGTATATTTATATACTGACTTCCATGTATTATAGGTATTTTTAGGTAGATAGTTAATAGTATGATTCCTTATGACTTTTCAGACATCCTTACTATTATTTAAAAGACATTTTTAATGGATTAACTAGGCAAACAAAATGTGCTACCTACCAATGAAGATTTCTGTGGTTTTGTACCATTAGTATTCATTAACAGTTATATTAGGGAATAAAATCCACCTTTACAAAGGCAGTGGAAATAATTATTAAACTATGCTAGAGGGCTACGCAGGGAGAAGAAAAAAGTTAATAACATATCTGACAGGAGCAGCCGATAGCCAACCGGTCTTCTTACACAACATTTAATTCAAACTGGGGTCTCTCTTTCTACCTCTTAGCCAAAAAACAGCCAACCAACCAAACCAAGCCAAAACAACAACAGCAACAAAAACAGAAACAAAACAAAACACGGGGCCAGAATTACATGGCCCTTCATTTACTTAGCCAGAAGCATCGGGAACCTCAACAGCAACAGGGAACGGAAAAACGCACATGGGAAGCGAAGCCATGGCACTGACTTCCATGGTGGCTAGACTGATGGATACATTTTCTAACGTCTAATATATAACTTTCTATAATGGGTTATATCACATAAAGAGAGATCAAACCAACCAAAGTTATATATATTGATTTTCTGCTTTATTTTAAACATTTATTTGTCAAGAACCAGGGGTTTCTGGAAGCCCTTTCCTTCCTCTCCTAAGGAGAGCTGGCCTCTATTTCCCAGAGAAGAGAGCAGCAGGACACCACAGTTTGGGGAGTGGGCATGAGCACCCTTTGCTGGGATTTGCAGATGCTACACTGCAAGAAGTTCCATAGTCTTTCTGACAGCTAGACACATGACCTCCTTCTTGTAGGGTCTTCACGCCATCTTGGCCAGTGCTCTCTGCAGTGGTGGAGACGGCTCCCCATCATCAAGGGCACAGAGGGGAAAAAACATTTAACAAAGGAGCAGATGGGTACAGTGCGAGCCAAGACAACATGGAGGAGACCGGGAACTATTGGAAGGCAACAGGATGCAGGCTTCCTCGGGTTCCAGAAGCATCCAGAGAACACCTTTCCTCCACTCCCGTGTGCTTTCCTTTCCCAAGAGATTAGCCTGAGCAGAAATCCTAAGCACACAGCAACCTCCCCGGCTGGGAAACTGGACTCCTGGCTTATACGTCTATTTGAGAGTGTTTGAGTTTTGTGAGGAACAGGTTATTAAGAGTGACTTTGATTACTTTGGAAAGCCATGGAAGCACTTAAGGAAAACTCAACATTTTCTTTTAAAACCACCATGCCTTTTGGATGAACAGGTAGAGACTGATGTAGGGCAGCGTTCAAGCCCTGGGGTGCTGTCCAAAATCCCTTCTTGGACACTGAATTGAACAAACACTGTAAAAGACAATCTTCTCTTTTACTTAAGTCATTTAAAAAGTGCTCAGCACATGCCTTGCTGAATACCCGCGGTTTGTAAAGGTTCACTGTGGACTGAGCATGATTTTGAAGTTATTGCAGACGTTAGAATCTCACAAAGGGGAAAAACAACAACAACAACAACAACAAACAAGTTCCCAAGTGTTTCTAAGTGGCAACTGGAAGGAAACATTGCACAACCGAAGTGACAGAGGGAGCTACCATGCCAATGATCTGGAAGGCAGCTGAAGACTCATTTCACCAGCTGAGGGAAGGCTGGGGGCTCCACACAGCACTGGGAGATTCCTGGTGGGGAGCCCCAAGTGACAGGGGTAGTCATCAAGCTTACTAGGCAGATGAAATCTCCCGGGAAGGTCTGGCTAATTCTAGTAAAAGTGCCAGCACTTCCGCACACCGGCCCTTAGGTCACGAAGCGCGGAAGTGGCACAGAACACAGGTCAGGCACCTAGAAGCTGGATCTGAGCTGTGTGGCCAGAGACACGATACTGAGGTCAGCCTCATCCTGAACAAGTTAGCAACGATTCTCTCAATGCACCAAGGTTCTCCCTTTTGGAATCTCTCCTCCAAGCTCCTCTCGGGTCTGGAGAGCATCAGTGTGGGCTGAGTGGTGCTGAAGCTGAACCCGAGGCACTAATGATGATGGCGCTTTGCTTCCGGGCAGGAGCGTGGGCTCTTCACTTGATCATCTGTGTCTCCTCATCTGCATCGTAGAACTCTTCCTCCTCATCGCTCTCGCTCCCCAAGCTGCTGGCCTTGTCCAGGGCCTGAAACGGCAAAGGTGATCTTGTGGGGGCAATAAAATGATGTGGTGACCACCCAGAGGATGAGAGTCACCACCCAGACCCCTACAGGACAATTTTGCCATTGTTTTGAGACAGGGTCTCTCATAAATATCAAGTCAGCTTCCAATTAGCTATGGAGCTGAAAAGACCTTGTGATCCTCCTGCCTCCACCGCCCAAGTGCCAGCTTTACGGTGTGCACCGCCACTCTCAGCTTTAGGTGGTTCTAGGGGCCAACCCCCAGGGCACCTGGATGGTTCCAGCAAGTGTCTCTGTACCTGTGGAGGATCCAAGGTCTGTAGAGACAAGGCTTCCTCCCCTAACCTCCTGTAGGAGTACTTCTGCAGGTCAGAGAACGTCTCCAGCAAAGGGCTGTTCAGAGTCTCTGGCAACAGCAGGCTCAGGAGGCCTGAGGTCAGGCCGGTGGCTCCAAACACGATGAAGGGCAGAGACCACTGCACGTCCTTCTGTGGGGACAGGAAGTAGTGTGAGAACAAACAAGGTGACGTCAGCAGCCCTGTGACCAAGGACTGCCAGGTTTACTGTCTAGTCAGCACCTTCCTACAAGAACACCATCCGCCATGTTTTTCTTTGCTCTGTCTAAGGCAATTATCTGGGAAAGTCACAGAAAGTTCCCTCAGGCATCGCAGAGAGGCATGTGAGCCAAAGGACTGCAGGCGAATATGGACTAGAAGCCTTAGACCAACCACAGCAGGCAAGGCACAGCTGTGGCTATCTGTGAGCAGGGCAGGCCCTCACAGGCAGAGTCCACAGGAACTCTCAAGTCCAGCTTCCACCCGAGGGAAAAGTCGGCTCCACACTGACCTCCACGATCTCTTCATAAGAAGGAGACCCTGAACTATTTGCTGATAATAAACTTTGCAGTAGTCACATGTGTTATAATGTCATCACCGAGAGACCCAAGATTAAAGGAGCAGGAGCTGAAAGAAAAATGTCCCGTGGCATGCAGAGTTTGGAAACTGAGTCGAACATGGTGCTACCAGCAATTGCTTCAGAGATTCAAAAGGTATTTTTAAGGGAAAGTCAGTGTTTCCTTTCAATGCACAGGCCCACAACCACAGGGCTGGTTCTAACCTTTGGGGTATTTTTTTCTCAAGACCCTCTAGAAAAGCCCTCAAAGGCACAGTAAGTAATATCTTAATGTTGTTTTATTATATAAGAGCACATTGTGATAAAATACTTTAAACATGTTTCAGGATTTTAATGTGTGTGTATGTGTCTGTCTGTGTGTCTCTCTGTGTGTGTGCGTGTGTGCGTGCGTGTGTGCATGTGTGTGTGTGTGTGTGTGTGTCTGTGTCTGTGTGTCTGTGTGTGCTGGTGTCCATGGCAGTGTAGGATCCCCTGAAGCCATAGGTGGCCATGAGCTGTCTGTCAAGGGCTCATGGATCGAACCAGGGTCCTCAGCCACAGCAGGCCAGCTTTAGACCACCGAGTCGTCTCCCCAGTCTCTTTTATAAGCGTTTCAGAAGCTGAAGTCACTGTTAGCGGACTCACAAGCTTGACACAGGTGCAGTGTTCTTGGTTACCACATGCCTGACCTTGGGACAGCTCAGGGTCCTGTGATTGATCTCATGACTGTCTGTCAGTTAGGACATTTATTGTCCCAGGGTTAAGACAGTCTGTTATTTTAAAAACAGCCTTTATCATGAAATCTGAGTTCTGTAATCACTTGTCAGCTCCACAAACAGGGCTGGGGCTATCTGTAGGCTCCCTTCTCCCAGCTCTACTGCCCATGTCTGGCAAAATCAACGTGAGACCTGCAGGCCCCCAGGGTTTTCCCAGGACTTGAGCATTTTAAGGCCTGGAGGATTTTAAAGCGGTCAATTATCTCCCCTGCTCCCCATCCTTGTTTTGGAAGATAGAATGTAAAAAGTGCAAAGAAGACAGGGGCATGCATGCTCTAGATGTGTCTCTCCTCCAGTTTTCCTTCCCAGTGGTGAGCACGTATTCAACCTGCTTCTAAAGCACTTCCTGTCTTTAGAGCTAGTGAGAGCCACTGCGAGGGTCACCTAACATATTCACAGTACTTAGCACAGAACCCAGTACGCCACAGAAGACCTTACATAGTACCCGGCTTCTGAATGTTGGCAGGAAGGGGCTCACTGGTACCACCCCACCCCCCAATGAGTCCAGATGAACAGTCAGACCCACAAGGGGTGAACGCCCCCAGTCCATCCGCCCTGACAGCGTACTGGGCTCTTCATCAGAAAAGCACAGGATTCACATTTGTGTATCTGCTCTTGGTCAAACCTGTTCAGTACCTCTTTCTACACAAAGCAATAAGTGAGTTCCAAAGCAGAGGCCCAAGAAGAACAGAACCAGGAGGTACAAACCAACCAGTGAGGGGATGAAGGGAGCAATGATGCCACCAATTCGGGAGAACATGGAGCACGTTCCAAGGCCAACATTCCTGGAAGGCAGAAGAAAAAAAGGCAAATTAATTAAGTAAAAAAACCACTGGGTTTCAGGGGGACAATTTAAAGATCCTGAATAGGAAGAGTACAATGAGCCCAAAATAGTAAATTCCTAAGTAGAAGGTATAGTGACTTTTCTCTGAGGCCGAAGCCTCAGACGTCACTAGACACATGAGGCTTCTCAGTACCTGAAATGTGACTCATGGGGATAAGGAAGTGAACTTCTATTTTAAAATCAATTCTTGCTATGGTGACCCTGGCTGGTCTGGAACGGTGGCAATCCCCTACCTCTTCCTCTGAGCTCTTGGAACTGAAAATGTGAGCCCCTATGCTCGGCAGAAAGTAACTTTTTAAAAAAGACTTATGTATTTTCATGTGTATGAGTGTTTTGACTGTATGTATGTGCACTGTGGGCAAGCCTGGGACCCTTGACAATTAGAAAGAGCTTTTGTATCCCCTGGGACAGGATTTACGGTTGTGAGCTGCCATGTGGGTAGTGGGGAGTGGATCTGAACACAGGAACAGTCAAGGCTCCTTAACCACAGATCTATCTCTGATTTCTGCAGTTATAATTGATTTAAATAGTCACGTGAGGCTAACAGCTGCCATACTAGACAGAAGATGGTATGGAACGAGCATCTGAGTCTGTCTCAGAGAAAATAGTTTAGTTCCTCTATCAGTTAACATAGCCAGAGAACCAGGGCTCTGGGAGCCAAAAACTTTGGCCATCTTTTTTTTTTAACTCAACTAAATATTGAAAGCCAAGTGTATAAACAGGAAATAACATGTGTGCCCTGTCAGGTAACCTAGAACAGCATGAATAGTTTAGGCAGAAAAGTTAGAGAGGGAGCAGAGAGAATGGTACTGTTTCCAGATAGAGTGGCCACGCGGTTCTGGGCCAGCCCTCCTATCAGCATAAAAAGTGTCCCTGTGTGGATGGCATGACACCCAAGTCATAGCACAGGTCACAGAAACAATCGAAGATGAGCAGACAAGAGCAGATGCAGATGTTTCTGGGAAGAAACTTCAAGTCAATGAGCAGAAAGCACCTCTAGGCCTCTTGCTTGAGGTAAGGGAGGGGGTTCTTTTAAATGGTCTTTAAGGAGGGCTGGCAAAGGGCTGGCACAGGGAGGACCAGCCCAGGGCATGGGAGCACAGCCAAGGCTGCAGCCCCATCTTGATTGTGGGGTTGCTCTTGTCTCCATGAAGGGATATTAGGATAGGAGACGTTCTTTCTTACATAAGCATGCACTCACCACGCACCTAAAACGACTGGCCCTCTGAAACTGCAAGCACGCTTGCTTCCTTTCATAAGGGTTGTCTTGGCCACTGTGTCTCTCACAGCTGTGGAACAGTGACTAAGACAACGGGTGACTAAATGCTCTTTTGATTGACAGGTGCCTCCCTAAAGGTAGGGAAGGCCATCTCTACCCTTAAAAGCACAGTCGACAGAGCCTGGTGGCGTGAATGGGGTGCTGCAACATGAGGACCATACCTGATGACAGTGGGGTACAGCTCAGAGGTGTAGATGTAAACAATGTTGAAGGCAGCACTGATTGTCAGCTTCCCCAGCAGGGACAAGGAATGGCTGTTGACCACTGCAAACACACCTGTGCCTGAGGAGGACAGACAGCGCTCGTCAAGTCCGCGGTAAGAACTGTCAGCACACGGGTTTTTGTGGGACACTCAAAACCTAAGATACTGAAAGTATTCCACTGAAGTGAGTGAGGGGTAATGGCAGGAAACTTTTGAAGGAAGATATGACAATGCTCTATAGAGAACAAAAGGGGAAAGAAATTTGGAAAACATAATTTTTTTCTTCCCAATTTCTTGTTATTAATTGGGATTTAGATTTTAATTTCTTAATCTATTTATATAACATGCAAAAGTATACCGGTTTCACATCCTTACTAAAATACTATTGATTATCCTGTGGCCCTTTCCTTTATTGACGGGGATTCTACAGTTGGTGCCTGTCAAACACACTGACTGCCCCCCCCTTCAAAAATCCACACACCCCTGCCTTCAAAAGAGCAATTTTCTCCTTGCGAAAAGAAAAACAATACTCAATCTTTCTCTGCCTCCTCCTGTCTCCGTCAGATTTGCCCCTGCACTTCCTCCCTGACTCCCAGCATTCCAGTCTGCTGCCTTCCTCTCCCCGAAGTCCTGCTCGGGAAGGCCAGCAGCACTGTCTCAATCACCCATGTCTCTTCTTGACATTCCTACTAAACAGTAGACTTTGTCCCTTCCTTGGGACTTTGTGGCTCATGTAAGCCCTTCTTCCCTTAATACCTCAATGAAGCAGTCGCTCCTCCTGTGCCTGCCACTGACTCTACCTTGCAGTCCATCAGCAGGCATGCCTCAAACTCAAGCACTCTCTCGTCATTCCATCTTCTTTGCCAACAGTATATTTCAAGGCTCAAGCTAAGGTTAGTGTCTTATTTGTACCTGTCAGAGTCACAGAATTTCCTGTAGAATAGGGCACACAGTTGATCACTAAGTATATGTTGAGCTAAAAGGTGCTAAGACTCCATCTGACATGCATGTGGTAGGAAGAGCCTGTGTTGTTGCTGCCTCAGCTGTCAACAAGGAAGGCTTAGCATATGCCTTGTTCAAAATCTTGTCTGCCTCCTGCTTGACTGTGGGACTCAGCTCCATCTACTTTTAACATGGCATCATGAAAGCACGAACAGGCATATTAAACATGTAAGGCTGTACTCAATGCTGCCAAGATATTTCATGGTGGCATTGGCTAGTGTTAGTTATATATTTAAGCTACAAGGCCTCTCTAGAAAGACAAGCCGTGCCTGCCAGCACTTGCTCCAAGGTATGTTTCTGGCACTCTGATCTCACTTCCTCTGGTAGCAGTTTAATGAGATTATTCACATGCCATTTAAACCAGTAATGAGGATACATGAGCCTCTTCGCTATTTTTTAGAAAACTGAATCAGGAAAAGGTATTGAGTAGCACTGACGAAAACAGAAATGTAATTGTTTGTGTAAACTGAAATTCCTCAAAAACAGACAAGCAAGACACCCAAGTGGAAAACCCTACACGTAGGGAGTGACTGGTTGGAACTTTGTAATTGTGGAGCGTTAGACACGCAGTACAATTTTCAGGCTCTCTTTAGCACCCTCATTCGCCACCCCAGTGTTTGAGCTAATACCCATAGCAGAATTGCTACTGTAACCCACCTGCCTGTGGTCCCCACAAATGAAACTGGTAGCAATTTATTACTTTTTTTCTCTGTGACCAGTAAAAGCCTATGTGACTGCTTTTCCTTAATGGAACATGTTCCCCTGGGCAACTATGTAGGTTCCTGGACCATGGTCATCCACTTTTGTCTTAAGAAAAACATTATCTCTTGTTCCTGTTGAGGAGTGCTGACTTTTTACTGCAAATGGTTTTTGGTACAGACAGATCCCCTCACACCCTGCCCCATGCACAGTGGCATCTTTCTAAACCACATAGAGGTACCCTACATCTTTACTAACAGGGCAGAAGATTTCCTCCACACAGAAGACACAAAGATAATCACTAGCTCCACAGGGTCCAAAGCTGCAAGAGGACTCCCTTGTGATGGTGGAAGACACCCCCAGCAGTAGCTCATGACGGGAGCCTGGCTCTGGCCAAAGGCCAACGCCACCCCATCTGCTGCTTGTACCTTCTCTCCTCTGCTCCTGCCAACACACCTGCAGTACCCCTACAGGGGAACCCACCTCTCCCCCAAGATGGCTTATGTCAACAGCAGACAGCTTTCTTTGTTAAGGTTCCTGCTTGTGCAGCTCCTGGCCTGCTGGCTTTGTTCCCGAAGGCTCCACAGCCACTGAGCCAGTGCCCTGCCTTCCTGACCTACATTCCTAGTCACTCTCAGTGAGAGTGGTCAAAGTATTGTTTGGGGGGTAAAAAAAGAAGTGATTTAAAGGGGAACTTAAAATGAAATTGTGGTTTTTAAAAAGTGGATTTTTGCATAGTGCTTTCATTGTGCCAAACTCCTTGAGGTCATAACTTAGCTCTAACAATGCAACTATGTTTTCAGGACTCTTTTAAGCCTCTTGGAGCCATTGGAATAAATGTCTCTTTTGTCCACTTATCATTGAGTTGTAAGATACCATTCTCTATTTTTGATTCAATCTTCCTCGATGTATATATGCATGTATGTATGTGTGTGTGTGTGTGTGTGTGTGTGTGTGTGTGTGTGTACACACACACACACACACACACACACACATATATATATATATATATAATGAATAGGTTCACATTCCTCTGCGGCTCAGGTTGGTTCCGGACTCCTGGTTCCAATTAGCAAAATTTCATCTTCGTCATTCTCTTCTTTTACTGGATGATCATAAGGAAATTTGTTTTATTTTGCTGTGTTGAGAGATAGGCAGGTCACAGGCAGCCCAGGCTGTCCTTGAACTTGTTAGGTAGCCGAGTACGACCTTGAACTCTCTCCCTCCTCCTGAGTGCTGGGATTACAGGCGCCCTGCTAGACTTTATTCAATTAAAAAAAATTTTTTTTTATGGTGAACAGTTTCTTTTGCTATGACTACGGATGTCCTCTTCTGTGGTGTCCAGTCTCCTGTCGGACCCCTCTCTGTGCTGCTTTTGCGTGCTGCCTGATTCCTCTCTAGATACATGGTGCACGTCTTCGTTATGGCCTCATTTTTCTGCTCATTCTAAGGCATTATAATAGCTTCTTGGACTTGTCTGCTTAAATGCACAGAATGGACATAGTAGCTGCTTGGACACTCTTCCACTTAGGCACACGAACATAGTCACAGCCCCTGCGTGGATGCTCTGGCCTCCTCATTCAATCACTCGTGCACCTCTGGGTTGTTTCTGCCGATTTCTTCCCTTGTGTGGGGGTTTTCTCCTGCTTATCCATGCCTGGAAATTGTGACTGAAAGCCGTGCAAGGCTGTTCCCTGGTTAGGTTTCCTTAGTGTCTTTTAAATGCTACATTGACTTTGCTCTGTGATGCGGCTCAGTTACTCAGAATCAGCTGATCCTGCAGTGTTTGTGTTGAGCACTCTTCGGACCAGCAGCTTTTCCCGGTTGGTCCAGGCTATCTTCTCTGATGGTTGGTTCGTGTCTAGCTGAAGGACGCACGAAGCACTCATGGCCCTGAGTTCTAGTGACGGCTGGTCCTGCTATTGCCTGACGGTGTCCCCCTCTCCCCTCTCCCTTCTCAATGCAAGCCCATGACCTTCCCCACTCCTGTCTACTGGTCCTCCCCAGTTCTATCTCATGATCCTCCCGACTCAAGCCTAGCAGCCCTCCCCAGTGCTCCCCATTTGCATTGCTCCTCCCCACTCTTGTCTGGTACTTTTCTCCTGTCTTCGGGAGTTGCCTCCACTTCATGCACAGGGAGGGTATGGAGGATTTCTCGGAAGATCGTTGGGGGTCTTGCTCTGTGTGTTTTACTCCTCTCAGTACTTTTGCCCAGCAATGTCTAGCCATCTTATTATCTATTTCTCAATGTCTTTGCCTAGCAACTTCTAGACACCTTAATATCTATTTCATTGATTCAGTAAGTTGCCAAGATTGGCTGCACTTCCCTCTCTGTGCTGTGGCCTGGAGACCCTGAACGAGGACCCTCTTGGAGCCCACTTTCCTTAGTCTTCTGCCTGGTATCATTGCCAGGTGCACCCTGTTGTCCACTGGCTGAATATGAACATTTTAATGAACATTTTGTAGTTATAAAGGATTTATAGTTTAAAGCAAGAAGATGGCTGACAGTTCAAGCACTTGTTACTTTTTCTGCGACATTGTTATTCATTAATTTTGGATCACAACGTTCCCTCATTAGACGCCAAGCTGTCTGAGGCTAGGAAGTGGGCCTTGGTCGCAGACGGGACCTTGTATCCATAAATGCTGGAGAAGCTGGGACAGAGATGGGAGAGCGGGCTGAGGAAGGAGATGAGACGTGCTGGCACACACTCTTAGACTGTGAGGTTGCTGACCTGGCACATGCTCACATCTTCCAGAGAGGCCGCAGCTACATGAGCCTTACCCTCAGGCACTCAGTGCTAACCCTAACATCATCTCTTAAACCCTGGCTAACCCCAGCAGGCCTGGAGACTTAAGAACTGGCTCTAATCACACAGTGGTAGTGCTCAGACACCACGGCATCACCATTTGTAATTACGATGGTCAGTGCATCTCCACTAGAGCTCTGGCTGAGTCTGTGAGTCAGGGAGGCCTGAAATGGCAACCTCTTGTTAGAAGGCTGGACACACTACCTGACCAGTCTGAACTTTAGTTTCCTCATGTGGTAAGTGACACATAATAATAACCTTCTGAATCCAGCACTTCATCAACACGCCAAATGGTAATTAATATTGCAAGATTAACTGGGACCCTCCTCTAAGCAAGAAGACAAACCAAGTAAGATGCCTACTGACCAATCTGTGTAAACAAATGAGTAAGTGGCCCTGCCAGCATCCCTAGAGGAGAGTGTTCCCCAGGAGGCTGACCAGGAAGGGAACACGTGGCTGGGGAGCTCCTCTCTAACACAGGCTGAGGGTCTTTTTTTTCTCAAGTGCTTGGTCCATACGTGTTTCCGATTTCGGTAGACTTAGGAGTATTTGCACATACATAGTGAGATGCCTTGGGGAAAGGACCCAGGCCCAAGCAGGAGATGCATATGTGATTTATAAACACTGTATACACACAGCCAGGAGGCAGCTTCATACAACACTTTCAGTGCACTTGTGCTGTGACTCATCATGGAAGGTCAAGCGTGGAATGTTCCACATTGGGGCATCACGTTTGTTAGGGCAAAAAATTCTCAGCCCTGAAGGTTTTTGGATTTTTGGAACATTTTAGATTTCAGCTCTTTGGATTAGGGCTATTCAACTTATAGTAATAAATCACAGGCTGCAAGACACTAGACAGCTGGGTTTTTAGCATATTTTCTGTATCTCCTAGAGATATATTGTCACAATATCCACAAACACTCCCAGAAACTGAGAGCCACAATCAAATACAGATGCTAAAAAGAAGCCAGTGAGCAAAGGGCCCCTGAGCTGGCAGGAAGTGGGGAGCGCAGGTGTGGAGTGCTGAGCGAGAAAGCTTGGGGAAATGAGCATGGTGGGGAAACGAATGGTCCTCCTGCTCCCTCGAGCCGCTAGGTCTCTTTCTTAATACATACACGAGCCGCTGGTAGACACTGCTAGGTCTCTTTCTTAATACAGACTTACCAGAATGTAAGTTTAAAACTCTGGGGGGAAAAGGCAGATTTAAAACAAAACAAAACAAAACAACAACAACAACAACAAAAAATGTTTTAAAGGGTAAATATAAATAGTTTAAAGAATGTTTAAAGCTCAAAGAGGAGTCCAGAAAGAATAGCAAAGGTTATACACAAAAAGTTGGCCATCTGTTCTCTCTTTAGCGATGAAGCAAACGAAGGAAAACGGGCTCAGGCATCATGGGTAAGGGTCTTTCTAGCAGCCACGTCTCCTAAAACCAGAAATCATTAACTAAGGGGCATTGTAGAATTTCTTTCTTAGGAATCTTTAAAACTTGACAGGCTGTCCACTTTTTCTAAGCACAACAGCCGAGTTATATTCCCCAGCCTGTGGAAAACATCGCTCATTCTGTCTCAAGCCATGTTCATCAAGGGGCAAAATCCACAGAGAGTTCCAGCATCTCTCAGGACAGAGGTGGCTGATGAGGGCTGGCTGATTGGGCAGGAGGCCACTCACGTGCTCGCCTTGGGTTTTTGTTTTGTTATTTATAATAGAGTTAACGTTGCAGAAGGGTTGTGTCCTAGAGGTGGGCTACCTGAATGTGCAAAGAAGCAAGAAGGAAAGAGAGAGAGAGAGAGGCCTTGGTCTGGCTTCCGGAAGTGGGATGAGGCCAGAAAATGCTTATGATAACTGGTCAAAGCTTTGCTCTCTGAGATGATACATAAATGCGGCTGCTGTGGTACAGAACCACGTTCCCAAGTCGCCTTCAAAAGACAAGGCTGTTATTTCCTGCCTTAGACAAGGGAAATGAGGAGCTGGCACTGGCAGAGGATAAGAAATGGGCAAACATCCTGGATTCTCTAGTTTCTGTGAGTTGATAAAAATCCCTGTCCAGCTGTGGTACAATACTGGCCTACATCACTGTTAAAGCTGAAGGACGGGGCTGGGCGTGGTGGCTCATGCCTTTAATACCAGCACTCGTGAGGCAGAGGCAGGTGGATCTCTGTGAGTTCAAGGCCAACCTGGTCTACAAAGCGAGTCCAGGACAGCTAGGGCTACACAGAGAAACCCTGTCTCAAAAAACCCAAACAAACAAACAAACAAACAAACAAACAAAAAACGCTGAGAGGCAGTCTGTGTTCAGAGCGCAGAACTTCAGGTGGTGACTGACAGTGGAGCAGGCACACTGAGGGTCAGGGAGTAAGGATGAGCAACCCGGAAGGCTCTGGATAAGAACCTGCAACAACTGAACCCCAAGGAGTAGCAACTTAGTAGAGGGGCACTTAACCTGCCAGTGCTCTGACGGGGAAGGGACACTTCATGCTTCCAGAAGTTACCAAATTGTAGTCAGACTATTGCCATGGTTCCCGTCCAGGACACGGGAGCCATCCGACAGTGGTCAGAATCCCAAAACTCAGCACAGGGTGCAATAAGCCCACATCCCTTTGTAGCAAAGCTGTGAGGACCCTCCTCACTGAGAACCACATCTCCCTGGGCAGGAACTATCGTGCCTCCAGAGTGCAAGTACCAACAAAGAAACACAAGAACCTATGTATCTACAGAATCTCTTTTTTATTGTTGAAATTTTTTCTTGTTATGTAGCCCAGGCTTGCCTGCAATTTGCTACATAGCCCAGGTTGGCCTCAAACTTGGAGTCCTGCTGCTTCCGTCTCCTGAGTGCTAGAATTGCAAGCATACACTGCCACACCTGGCTTGACAGAATTCCTAGGTAGGGGCAACAGTGTCGAATAGGATGAAAAAGAGTTATTTATTTTAAATAGGGTCTCATGTATCTGACCTCAAACTTGTTATGTAGCCAAGGATGACCTTGAACCTCCCACCCTCCTGCCCTCATCTCCAGAGTTCTAGGATTACAGATTGGCCACCATGCCCAGATTTCACGGTTTCCTGGAGCTTGAACCTAGGGTTTCGTGTAATACAAGCACTCTACCCAAAGGACTGCCTTCTGAACCTGTACTGCTTAGCAAGCTGAAGAATTATAAAACCACTAGAGCATTTATTTATTTATTCACTTTACATCCCGATCATAGCCCATCCCTCCTCTACTCGCCGTCCCACCCTCCCTCCCTCCATCTTCCTCCACTCCCCTCCCAGCCCACCCCCAGCTCATCACGTCGCATTAGGACTGAGCACATCCTCTTTTCCTGTGGCCTGGGGAGGCAGCCCAGCCTGGGGGAAGTGACCAAAAAGTAGGCAATAGAGTCCATGTCACAAACAGCCCCAGCTCCCCTTACTAGAGGACCCACATGAAGCCTGAACCGCCCATTGGCTACATCTGTGTAGGGGGCCTAGGTCCTGTCCATGCATGGTCCTTGGTTGGTGTTTCAGTCTCCACAGGCCCCTCTGGGCTCTGGTTGGTTGGCTTTTTTTGGTCTTCTTGTGGAGTTCTTGTCACCTCTGGGTCCTTCCATCCTTCCCTCCATTTTTCCACAAGACTCCCTCCATTTCACCCAATCTTTGGCTGTGAGTCTCAGCATCTGTTTCAGTCCGCTGCTGGGTGGAGCGTCTCAGAGGACAGCTATGCTGGGCTCCTATCCACAAGCATAGCGAGATATCGTTACTAGTGGCAGGGCTTGGCTCTCCCCCATGGAGTGGGCCTCAGGTTGGATCAGGTAGGTTGGACATTCCTAGTTTGGTTTTTTTATGGCAGGGTTTCTCTGTGTAGTCCTGGCTGTCCTGGAACTTGCTCTATCGACCAGTCTGGCGTCCACACTCAGAGATCTGCCTGCCTCTTCCTCCCAAGTGCTCCCAGGATTAAAGGTGTCTGTCACTACCACCCAAATGCACATGATTTTCAAAAGTGTGTGTGTGTGTTTGTGTGTTTGTGTGTGTTCCACAGCATGAATGTGGAAGTCAGAGAACAACTTGTAGGAGCTGTTCACCTTCATCATAAAGATACTTATGATCAAACTCAGGTCCTGAGGCTTTGTGCCAAGGGCCTTTACCAACTGAGTCATCCCAGCAGCCCTTAGTCACTCTTGAAAAATGACCACAGCAGGTGAGTATTACTCTTATGCTGTTGCTGTTATTATTACTAACATTGGGGTACCAGATGGAGACCTTTAGGGGCTACCATTAAGAACCAGTGCTCAGTCTCCAGCTTTGAGACTGACCAGAGGGTGCAGTTTCATTTGCAGCTCGGAAGGAGTCTCTTTCAGTGCAGAGTGGGCCTTGGCCTTCTCTATCATCAAGTAAACAACTCTAACGTCACTAATGCTGCATCCCAGACACCCCAGATGGTATCTTAATAGCGTAAAAGAATTAATAGCACACCTCCGAGGACACTATTCACCCAGAGAATAGTTCAGGCAATGCAAAGAACCCAGCCCATTAGAGCCCACACAATCGCTAAAGAATACGCAGTCACAGAAATGAAGCACGGCATATGGTAATCCCTTTACTAAACCGAGGTTCATTGTAATAAAAGTGCTGTTCAGAATCCTCGTGGAAATTTGAAAGGCATACCTCTTTTTTCTGGAAGAAACATCACAATAAGACAGGCTAGTCCTCCGAGGCACAGAAATGCTGCTAGTGTCCGCTTCCGACCAAACCTGAACAATAGGACGAAATCACATTTTTCTCTCCAGGATCTTATAATGTTGTCGTCCCTTTCCTGCAACTTTCCCACTTAAATGTCCTCAATGCAATTTTTAAAAAAAGGAGTGTATAGCAAATGTAGCTGGCCAGGAGACAGATCAGGACATCATAAGCGTGAAAAAGGGGACCCCCCCGGGCGGCAGGGTCAGACTGTGTACACAGGAAGGAATCCTTGTGTTCCCAAGAGTGTGCACTGGGCAGGACTGCTGTCGCGCAGGCCACCCATTACCTCTCTCAGCCCCAATAATACTCACGTAGGTGTGTGCTGTGCTACACGCTCCGTCTTTTAGAGACTGAAGCTGATAAAGGGAATGGAGTGCTCTAGTTTGTTTTATTCTCTGGGTACCCTACTCTTAATGGTGTTGAAAGTTTAAAATACAAGGGTTGGTGGGGCTTTTATTTGTTGTTGTTGTTGCTCTTTGTCTCAGTCGTTTAGAAATATAAACAAGAAAAGAACCCTTTTTTTGTTTGTCTTGTTTTTGTTCTTTGTCTGCTTGTTTTTTGTTTTCTGAGACAGGGTTTCTCTGTGTAGCCTAAGCTGTCCTGGACTCACTTTGTAGACCAGACAATCCACCTGCCTCTGCCTCCCAGAGTGCTGGGATTAAAGGCATGTGCCACAGCATTAGGCTGAAAAAAAATTCTTGTTAGTGTTTTCAATTCAAGTAAAACATACTACACACTTTAATTTACAAATAAGTTCTGGGCTTGGAAAAAAGATGCTACATTTACTTCCATTCTCCAGGGACCAGCAATAGGCGAGGCCCTCTGCTAGGAACTTCAGTATATACTTGCAATTCTGATAACTAATTTGTCTGGATACTTTTAGGATTGCTGTTTTTAGACTAAGTACAAATAGAAGCTTGATCCCAAAGGCACTGTCCTCTCTCCCTTTCAGATTCCAGTCCTGCCTTAAGGCAGTGGCTGCTGGAAAGCAGGAAAGGTCTTTTTGACAGCTAATTTCTAGGTTATTTTTAATAGCTAGTATGGAATGGCTTTTGAGTGACATTGCTTATGATAGGCAAGCCCTAGGCATAGGCTACACCCATGAATAGCTTCCTGATGGTACTAGAAGTTGCCATGAGAGGCATACACAGGAACCTGTAACTGCAAAAGGAAGAGGATGTGCTCTTACAGGATGATGTGTGTGATGGCTGGCCTGCTTCCACCTTGAGAGTAAGTGATGGTCGCTAGCAGAGGACTCAGACAAGCCATGTGTAACACTCTGGGAGAAAACCCTCCAACTGAACAGGGACCTGCATTGGGCTGCAGTGCTCTCAGCTGAAGCATACTGGGAGGTGTGGCGGCAGGCAAGTCAGGGCTGGACTATAAAGGGCAGCAGAGCTCACGACCCCAGTGCTTTTCTGGCCTTTTCCTTCAGCTCACTAGCCCACTCCTACTCTCAGCAATGTTTTACTCTTTACTTTTTTTAAAAAACAAAAATAAACAACCTGGAACAGGTTGGCCCGGCACTTAGCACTTGTCTGCTGATCCTTCTCCTCAACCCCCTCAGATGCAGGCTAAAGGCTGAGCGTGTTTTCCTTGGCACCTGGGATGGCGCTGTGTCTCTGACCTCTGTGCAAAGCTCAAAGGCATGGCGTTCTCTCTATGTCCCCTGTCCAGACTTCCAGCTTGTCTGCCCTGTTATTTTTTCTTCAGAAGTCTAATAAAATTGTCCTCAAGCTTCCTTCCATGTCTGTCCCCAAATTCTTTTTATTAACAAGGCTAATTAACCCCCAGAAGAATCTTGGTTTCCTGATTAATAGTAGCTTGCTATGCAATGCTGTAGTTTGGGTTGAAATGAAACCGTCTAGACAATACGAAACGGAACAACTCAATTGTCCCTCACTCGCTAAGTAACAGAGGGAAAAACAGACAGATAAGGATGATGCTAAGCTCTGGGTGTCTCTCCTTTGCTCACAGGCAGCAAAGACAGGGCACGCTCTGCCCCTTCCGAGGAGTCTTAGGAGGTAGGGAGTCTTTTTATTTCTGTCGGGTTTTGTCTTCCTGCTTAAAAGAACTGAATTCTGAGTTAATGGGATTTTATCTGCATGGAGCTAACAAATCACGCTGCTCAGGCCTGTGAATCTGCATCGATTACTCAACACCCCTCAGAAGGTGGTACCTTTTACACTGAGTTAAAGCCTACGTCAGCACCCACATACACAAAACTCAAGAACTACAATAAAAGCAAGCTAGCTGGCATTTGGCCTGAGAGAAACTCTGATGGACAGTGCTGGGCATGCACTGTCTGTGGGCAGAGAGCACAAGAACTGGGTGTGCCAATGGGGAAGAACGTGTGTGCACTACAATGCGTAGCCTCAACTCGAAGCCCCGTTGTCATCCATACTCACCATCTTTGGTTAATCAGGTAGATGCAGAGAGGGTAGGATGGAATCTCTATAAGGCCAGATAAAGCCAGGTTGGCATAAATACTCCCCCCTAGGTCACCCGCACTCAGGGTGAGGCCGTAGTACACCAAGCTGCACACGAACCTGCATCGGGGATCAAAAGACCGGGAGGTGAGAGAAAAGTCCATAGCACGGAAACAAGAATTTCTGGGAGAGATTAGACAGTGAGTTTCTCTCCCCACCTGAGCTTTCTATCTTAAGCTAAACTTCTATCCTGTTAAGAAACACAAGCATAATGGGGCTTTGGGAGTGATTTATGTCTACTTATTACATGAAGCAAATGAATGGACAGTTCCTGCTTGAGGAAAGACATTGTTCCTGCCTCCTCAAGCGTTTCTGCACTAAAGTGGAAACAATGGCCCTATTCTTACTTTATTGGGTTCAACAATCTAGGGGACATTGGCCTGTGGCCTTGTGATTTTATCAGAAGGGCTGGGCAGAGCTTCCTGTGGGGAAAGCCAATGGGGGTGGGGGGTGGGGGGGGAGAGGATGGCTAGAAACTGGGCCCCTCAGGTGGGCCATCTGCAGGCCACAGATGCCTGGCTCTCCATCCCCCTAGTCTCTTCCCATCTGAGGTCTTCAACAGGCGCACACTGTCTAGTTACCAGAGTAGAGAAGAAAAGGCCAGGTCACAGCAGAGCCAGGACCTTCTGGGAAGATCCATGGCAGGGGGTGGTGGTGGCAGCTCTTGAGAAACAGTGACTCGTTTCTGCACACCATCACTGAAATTCACACCCAGGGAGCACCTCCCAGCCCTGGTATTTTGCCAGACCCATGTCTGTCTCCAGCAGTGGGGACTGATGATGCCAAAGAGCTCAGCTCAACTGAGGGCTCATCTAAAGCTCCATATCAGAGTGAAGTGGTCAGAGGAACATCAGGGCCCAGCAAGCCACTGCCTTAACATCACAACACAGAACAGCTGGTTGCAAGAACCCCGAGGCTGGCCCTTACTAGTATATGAAGACAGTACCAACCCGCAGGTTCCTACCCAAGTGAGAGATTACTGGGGCTTTCCACTAGCTGGTGCAGTTCCCCGGGGCCAGTGCTTGCTAAACAGATTGTGCATTTGCCTCTATTTTGTTCTCTCTAGAAAAAGGCTGGTATGCTGTGGCTACATTGAGGTCAAATGGCAAAGGGGACACTTTACTTATCCCTCTGCCAAATCAACAACAACAACAACAAAGCCATAGCAGTGGGCCAAGTGTCCTAGGTTATACAGTGGGTTGCAATACAGCTCAAAGACAAAACAGGAGGACATTTAGCCTAACAACATCTATAATGCCCCAGAGTCACTTCCTTACAACACACACACACACACACACACACACACACACACACACACACACACACACACACACACAAGCTTCATAAGTAGGTGCTTCCTCCAAAGCAGCTGACCATACGCTGAGCAAACTAAGAGCTGGCTAGAGCTCTCTGGTCCCTGTACCTAACTAGTAAGGACCTCCAATCAGCTGAGTCTGCCTCACCCTGTGGGCTTGGTTTCCAAGGGGCTCTTTGAACCTTTGTGCCTCCAACCTTGTGTCTTTGTTTGATATTCACTATGCACTTATCATTGCCTGAGGCATGAGCCTTATCGACTGTCTCCCTGAGACTTCCTTCTTCAAAAGGAGCCACCCAGAATCGTGGATGCAGCTTACACCAACTCAGAAGCCTGCTGAGAGGCAGGCTGGAAAACCTAAGCAAGTGAATAGCAGGCTCAGAGTGTTAACCCTTCATCTACTGACCTAATGTGTGATTTTTCCCAGCCCTTTAACCTCCTGGGAACCTATCAGTGCCAGAGATAACATTCCCAAGAAAGCAGACGGGTTTACACAGCATGCACTGAGGGAGAGGGGCCTTGTTCTTTTGAGTTTTGTTTTGCTTTGAACAAAACCACCTCCTACTGACAAGAGGTCAATCTTTCTGCAGACCTGTGGAAGGACTAGGTTATCAAGAGACCTTTAGCATTCAAATTGAAGATTTCACAGCATCTCTCAAAATTACCAGATGAACATCAGGATCAGAGTATGTCCTAGGAGGATCCGGTAACGGAATAGATCCAGGAAGCTTCCGGTTTCCCTGTAGCTCCTGTTGGCCGGATGTGTTAGTGAGAATGTGCATTTGAGTTTGCGGTTCCTCTTGGCGATGAGGTACAGAGCCTCTTCCGCCTCGCTCAGTCGACCCTGGGAGTATAACCAACGAGGTGATTCAGGAATGAATCTGAAAGACACGTCATTAAAGGCTGGATATTCATACAGGCGCACGTGCAGAGGAGGGAGACCAACAGCCGCCTCAGCAGGTGGTTTCCCTCACCATGGCTCAGTCAATCACAAACTTGAAATATGACTTCCCCAGTGACACATGAGCGAGAACAAAGGGGCAATGCTGAACACGGAGGTGACGGTAAATGGTGGCTCGTTTGATTAGTTGGAACTGAGCACATGCTTTTCAAATATTTGTTTCAATAAAGGTAAATAGTTCTCATTTTCTTTTTAAACAAGTTTCAGTGAGTGACTGGCAAATCTCCAGTACTGAAGGATGCATGTTCCTCATACGCAGAGGTCAGGCACAGCTCTGAATCCCCACCAGACGCTGTTGATGGATGATATAGTAGTGGGCATCGCCTAGCTTTATCTTTTTCTGAGACGCGGTCTCACTATGTAGAACAGGCTGGCCTCAAACTTGCTACATAGCTCACAATAGGCCTGAGTTTAAGACCCTCCAGAGTGCTGGGATTACAGGCAAGCACCACCAGGCCTAAACAACTGGGTTCTTAAAGCTCTGGAAAAGTCTTACGTTGAGATAGAAATCCTTGTTGAAGAAAATTGTGAAAGGTGGTGGCAACATGTTATTTAGGAGATAGTGTTACTTTAAGATTACACAGAGGCAGGAAACAGTGTAACAGACTTTTGTTACTCTGAATGTTCACTGCTTCAAAAGACTCAAACCACCCAGCACACCAGCTTCGCAGTGTCCTGAGGATCTTTCCTGTTTTACCAGGTCTGTAAAGAGTAAAAGTTGCTGGCAGGTCAATGTCTAGTTACAGAACAACAAGCATTTCCTAATACAGCCACAGTGGTGAAGCAACGCTGTGCTATGCCGCTAGTCTCTGCACAGTTCAAAACCTAGATACTGTATAAATTTGGCTTCATCATTCCGCCTGTGTTTTAGGAGGGCTTTCTAAAGACATGGCAGAATGGAAGACTTTTTTTTAAAAAAAAAAGTATGGTGGAGTGTGTGTGTGTGGTGTGTGTGTAGGTGTGTGTATGTGTATGTGTGTATGTGTGTGTGCATGTGTGTGTGTGTGTGTGTATGTGTGTGTGTGTGTGTAGATTTATACGCTGTGTTCTTAGAAGCAGAAGATTATGTCAGGCATTCTAATTTACTCAATCTTCGCCTTGTTCCTTTGTGGCAGGGTCTCTCTCTGAAGCTGGAACTAGGCTGGTGGCCAGCAGTTCCCCTTTCCCTGCCTCCCACAGTGCTGGATTACTGGGGTATGTGGCCACATTTAGTTTTTCATATGAGTACTAGGATTTGAACTCAAGTATTCACGTTTGTAAAGTAGGCACTCTTTGCAGCCTGGAAGCTTTCTTTACTAAACACAACATCCAAGAGCTTTTTAAAAAAAGATTTATTTGTTCATATTATGTATACACTGCTCTGTCTGTATATATGCCTGCAGAACAGAAGAAGGCATCATATCACATCATTGATGGTTGTGAGCCACCATGTGGTTGCTGGGAATTGAACTCAGGACCTCTGGAAGAGCAGTCAGTAATCTTAACCTTTGAGCCATCTCTCTAGCCTCCAAGTACTTTATGTTTAAAAGTCCAATCTGACACTTTCTGTCTTAAGTCAAATGCTGATGGATAAAATAGGTGGTTGTTGTTGGTGGTTTTTTTCTTTCTAGATTCCTGATACTTCTCCATAAGGATTGTGAGAGAAAGAAACACTACAGCATCTGGAAGCTTAGTAGACAGTCATTCTGTCTAGAACCATTTAGTGAGCATTGCCATTTTATACAGGGCAGTATGGTGGGTGCTAAGAGGAAAGATGCTGGGACAAAAAGGAATTTTTACAGAACTTACCCATTGGGAACAAAGACACCCACGTACAACACTGGACTGTCAATCAAACCCATCTATAATGTCTTATAAAATCCTTTTGTTACTTCCTTGCTGCCGTTTAATTATTATATTGACTAACAGGTAAATAGCCAAGTCACCACTGTTCTGTTGGATGCTGCATCTCTCAATGATCAGTTAGATCCACTGATGTGGAGCCACTACGAACAATGATCTTGATATAAACAAAGTGAGCTGGAAGAAGACAGCGGAGCTGCCTAGCAGAGAAAACATATGAAAATAAAATTTAATGTGGGAAGAGTTGGAATGGGGGTGAAAAAAAACCCCAGCAGGAAGCGTATCAAAATCCCACATGATTATCTACAGTTAATGCAGCCATGTTCTCCCCAGCCTTTGTGTTTAATTAGCGATAAAGCTCCTTGCAAGACGTTGCCAACCATATTGAGGGTGATATTTGAGAGTGATGAGACTTTTAGAACTCAGGTGTCGTTCTCCCTCTGCTCTCTATTGTTCATGTTCTGAAGTCATTTCCCAGTGAGGACATTTCCTCATCCAGCACCAAGCAGTAACTAACTCAGACTGTAGACAAAAGAAGAAGAAGAAGAGAAGAAGAAGAAGAAAAAAAGATACAATGGCTCACACCATTCATTGATTTTGCACTGCTGCTGAAGGAGAGGTGAGAGCCAGGCTAGCTGCAGAGGTATGTGCTTTGTTAAATATTTGAAAAGAAAACTCATTTATTCACCAATACTTACATGACTCCTTATTAACTCAATGCACCATATAAGGCACACCTTTATTTAAAAACTGTACAATGTGCAAGCTAATGAAGTACTATTATTTCCCTTTATAACAAAATCATCTCGCCACAGTTCACATAACTCAATCTTTTGATGATTTTTCCCTTAAATACAGGCTAACTCCTCTACTGCAGTCATTTCTGCATCTCACTATTGTCTTGTTTTCACAGACTCTAGGGAAGCAAATTTCAGTTCAGATGCCACCAAATCTCAGCTTTAGAAACTGAATAAAGAGTTACTAAGTTAGAGAGCGACTGAAAGTAAGATCCTACCATGGTCTGTCTCACTGTATGCTGCAGGGGAAATCCCAGATACTGCCAGACACCATCTTTGTTTACACATAAGATTTTAGTCTGAAACCCTAGTGATGAAACAGTTTTCATTGGCCACGTTAAAGCCTGATTAAGTGCACTGAAGTTGGTGGCTTACCACCATGATGGGACACTTGGGTGACTGCTTATGGAGCCCACCCTGGCCTAGGAATTATTCTTGTACATCTCTGAGCACTCCTGTAGACAAAGCATCTCTTGTAGACTCCATACTCGGAGGCCCTGACACGAGACTCCTGTGCAAGGTGGACAGCTGTCCCTACATGTCCAGCACTTAGACCTGGCTCCAAAGCATCAGACCTCAGTCACACACCCAGCCCATGGTGACACGCAGCTTGAAGATCTTTAAGCTTAAGGCATTGGGTTAAAAAAAAAAAAAAAGGAAGGAAGGAAGGAAGGAAGGAAAGGAAAGAAAATTTCAATAGTTTGAAGGCCAAATGCAGTCTACTGAGAGATTACTTTAAATATGAGATACCTGCATTCTGAACTAATTAACTAGCATCTCTCCTCTCCTCTCTCTCTCTCTCTCTCTCTCTCTCTCTCTCTCTCTCTCTCTCTCTCTCTTTCTCTTTTAAGGAGCTGACAAGAATTGAATGTTTGCAGCTTAGCTCTTCCCAGCATTCACTGCAGGTAAGCTCCTGAAAGAAGTAACGCTGCTCGCTTGCTTGCATCCTTCCAAGATCCTCCTGTTTATGGCACAAACATCCCAAGGATAAAGGACTACTTACAAAGACAAGAGAAAGACTGCTGTTCCCTGGAGGTTGACCAGAACAGCTAGTGTCCTCCAGGAGCGGATGAAGTATCCTAACAGGGCATATTGTGCGATGCCAACAGCAAAGAAGAGACCGCCAATCGATCCTAATGCAGGGAAAAAAGAATTGTCACCGGCAAAGACTACCCACAATGCCCTTTCCAACCCGGATCAGTGAGCATGTCCTCCTTGTGAGACATCAGCCTGCACTACTAAGTGTGGGAGGCAGAAGACATAGAAGGACCACACCAAGCACCCAGCTTAATGTTAATGATAGAACATCAAGAGGGGCCAGAAATCTGTGAAAATGGGCGAAGGGCAGATGAAAACATGTGCCACATGCAGACAAGATGGAAGTTCAAGGCTTCAGTCAAATGCTTTCTGTTCTGGGTGTTGCACTGACTTCTGCCTGCATCTGGGGCCGGAGATATTTTGCAATGGGGGTGATGTGGATTTCAGGTCATGTAGCCCCTTCAATGCTGGTCTTAATCTTTTTTTAAAGTTTTGTTCTGTTTCTATTTATTGTTATGTGTGCCTCTATGTGTGTGGGCTTGTGTGTGCCGCAGTGCACTTAAGGAAGTCAGAAGATGACTTGCGGTAGCTGCTTCCTTCCTCCCACCACGTGGTTCCACAGATCAGACTCTATAGGCTTGGCAGAGTGTGTGTTAACCCACCAAGCCATCCTTTATCACAGAGGCTATTCATGAAAATATCATCTTAAGCCTCTCCCAATTCCCCCGTCTTCCTTCCCTACCTAATTTGTCACCATCAGATGTTGGCGCTTTACATTTTCTTGTTTCTCACCTGCTTCTCCCAAGTAGAACATACGCTGTTTGAAGCATAGATTTTTGTCAAAACACTAACGGAAAAAATATCAACCACAGAACTTTAAAGAAGCCTATGTTTTTTTTTTAAATAAGAGTTGAGATGAGGATTAAATGCAGTGACTTGCCTGATGTTCTTGCAAATTCTGTAAAAACCTTTGACACAATTTCTGTAATAGCAGGTTATTGAGCTACTTGTTGAGAATAATGTATTGTGTGTGATGTTTTATGAAACAGGCACTGTTATTAACCACACGTGGAAGCAATAAAATAGCTTGAGGGTTAGGGGAAGGTGTCTACGACACAGCGTGCTGTGTATGGCAAAGCCAGGTCTGCTGGCATCCTGAGCCACTTGCACCTTCTTTCTCATGCCTATGGCAAGGCAGTGTGGGGTTTTTTGTTTGTGTGTGTGTTTGTTTTTGTGTTTCTGAGACAGGGTTTGCTGTGTAGTCCTGGCTGTCCTGGAATTCACTCTGTAGACAAAGCTGACCTCGATCTCAGAGACCTGCCTACCTCTACCTCCCAAAAACTGGGATTAAAGGCATGTGCCACCACTGCCTGGCTGGAAAGGCAATTTTTGAATGGGATTTGCTGGTCTTGGTCTTAATTTTTCTATGATAATCCTATAAACAGATGGCTTTTTAAAAATTGCAGTTCATAACATCATTTTATGAGAAGACATGACGACTCACACACTATTTTCCCTAGCTAGAAAAAGAAAGCGCCAAAGGGAGGTGTGCGTGCACACACACACAAGTGCACATGTGTGTTCAGAATTCTGAAAGCACAATTCAGCAAGTGAGGGAACAGAGACGGTATGGAGTTCCTTGAAAATTTAAGACAATCAATAGCTATTTGCAGGTTCATTATAGTGCATCAGATAGCGCCTGGCTAGTTTCCAAGGGCAAGGCTTCCCCATCACACAGTATTCACCTGTGACAACACAGACAACAGAAGCAGCCAGAGGATAAAATAGGTGGTTTCAGAAGAACCAAATTTACACTCCACTTCTACCAAATAGCACAGCAGTGGTTCTCAGCCTGTGGGTTGGGACCCTTTTGGGGGTTGGCCAACCTTTCACCAAGGATGCCTACCAGATAACTATCCTGTGTATTAGATATTTATATTATGATTCCTAATAGTGTCAAATCACAGTTATGAAGGAGCAACTAAATAATTTTATGGTTGGGGGTCATCACAACCTGAGCGGCTGTTTTGGAGGGTAACAGTGTTAGGAAGGCTGAGAACCGTTGTGCTGCGGTGTGGTTTTGAGCAAGGCGCCGAATCTTCCTGAACTGCAATCTTCTCACCATTGAAATAGGATCAACACTGGTCTCAAAAGGTAGTTCTCACTACTAATGGTTTCCAGAACATAATGCTTGTCATACAAGTGCTAGACTTGTAGCCTCTCTCCTGTTCTCCATGCTGGGATGGAGCGTATGACAGAAAGCAGTTTAAGGGTGGGCAGATTTGTTCCGGCCTGCACCCCGAGGGGCGGAGAAGCAGGGCAGTCAGGGCATGAGGCCTCCTGCCCATGTCAGGGCAGACAGGAAGCAGAGAGGTGAATTCCGGCACTCGTTTATCTTTTGCTTTCCTCTTTATTCAGTCTGCACCCTCAGCCATTGGATGGGGCCACCTTCACTGTGTGGGTCTTCCCTCCTCTGCTAATCGCCTCTGGAGACTCTATCACAAACATGCCCCAAAGTGTGCGGCACTGAAGTATTCCCGGACACAATCAAGTTGCCAATTGCAGTTGGCCACCACAGCCTCCTATTACAATCTGGACTTGGGTTTACACTCTTATATCTATTAGGGTTGGGGGCAGGGAGGACACCTGAAGCCCCTGGGTATGAGTACCCACGTAAGAATACTTCTAACTTACTTTCCTTTCTAATTTCAAGAACTCCTCAGCCACTGCGCTGCACTGAAGAACTGACTCTGTCTTGTTACTCCTGTGCCACTCAAGTGGGGACGACCGATCACAGTTCCCTTAGCCGTAAGAGGAACCTTAGCTGGATGAACCCGCATGTTTTTGGTGCTGCTGGGGCTCATCTCTGGCTGAGAAAGTTTTCAGAGAGGATGGAGAGCACATATGAGAAGTGCCCGACTTGCAGGCCTCAGGGCTCTCCTAGGCCAAGCTGCACTGTCTCGAGATATTGAGAAATGGTTTCTCTCCCTGTATGTGCTTTCCAGAGTGGGGCGTCTATAACAGATACTTAGTTCTGACTTTATTCTGTGAGAGGTACCAGTCACTGACCCAATTTTCAGACCCAAACCCTAAAGCCTCCCTTGGGCCTCTCTCTCTTTCTCTTTGCATCTCTGCTGATCCTTCTCCAGGTCACGGCCACTCAACTATAACTCGATCCCCACCCCCACACCCCCACCCCTCTCTCTCATACACACACACACACACACACACACACACACACACACACACACACACCGCCTCTTTCTCTGCTGCAGCTCCCACCTTGTCTGAACCATCACTGGCTTCGCACAGCCAACTACACAGCTTCTTGAAAGACCCCTCAGGTTTTATTTTCTCTTCTCTGTTGTCATACACTCACGAGAACAATCTTCCTGTATGCACTCCCATTATTCCTTTATGTGATATAAGCCCCATGACTTTCCTCTGAATTTTGAATAAAGATCCAAAATTGCTCGTGCAGCTCACCTTAGGACAGGCACCGCCTGGTCCATCCCTACCCATCCCTTTCTCTCTCAGCCCTTCCTTTACCTTTTTCTACTGAACCACGGTCTCCTTTCAGGTTTGAAGAAGCTCTCCCAGCACCCTCTCATCTCCCTCAGGCCTTGGTCCTTGCCATCCCAACGGCTGGAATTTCTTTATCTGAACTGCACATGCTCAGTCCTTCCTCTTCATTCAAATCTTAAATCTGAGGCTTTCTTGAACCATCCTATTTAACATAACTACTCTGGAAATTACTATCTGGCCCATTACATTGCTTAATTTTTCCTCACTGTCCTTAGAACTCTCTGGAATTGCTTATTTCCTCAGCCTCCCCTAATCAAAAGATAATCTTCATGATAGCAAGCTTCTAAAGCAGGAGAGGCAACCAGCACTCCAGCCTAGCTACGACCCTAATGAACCATACCAACAACCAGCATGGCACAATAGCCCCAATGATACAATCATGGCACACATCCCTTGGGCGGAACCAACGTCTCTCTAATTGAACTTCAGACCTGCTGAATAAGAAGGAAACTATGCCTGGTACTAGAAACTCAGTATTGATGAAGACATGGCTATTGGAGGAGACTCTACAAGCACTAATTTACTGAACCAGCAAAATCCATAACAGTAATCTGTGTCATTATACTGACATGTAAGTGTAGCGGTCTTCACCCCTGATCAAGAAAACTTTTCTTTGCAACAGATACAGGCAGCTACTGAAAAACACAAACAACCAAAATGCAGAGCTGTGAAGCCCAGTCCCAGTGGACACACCTACAAAACACTCCCACACCTAAGGCTCAGGGACACTGCTGAAGAGGGGGGTGAAAATACTGCACAAGCTAGAAGATCGGGGGTTGTCTGGGAGAGTGTATTTCCTAGAAATGTTAGAAGCTTTGGGGCTGGAGAGGTGGCTCAGAGGTTAAGAGCACCGGCTGTTCTTCCAAAGGTCCTGAGTTCAATTCCCAGCAACCACATGGTGGCTCACAGCCATCTATAGTGAGATCTGGTGCCCTCTTCTGGCATGCAGGCACACATGGGGGCAGAGTACTGTGTAAATAATAAGTAAATAAAATCTAAAAAAAAAAAAAAAAGAAGTTACACCCATAAAGTCTCATGAATATTACTGTTGCCCAAAGGTTAGCTGAACATTGGCAATACTATTGGACATGCCAAAACGGACAGGGAAAAGCCCATGAGGCCTCAACCTTGCACAAAGAGCTGCAGGTAACTGAGGAAAGCTGAGACCCCGGGAGGAGGTCTTCCTTAGGGAAGAGCATGCCAACTGGTTGTCCAGTGTCAAATGGTCAGCCTTGAAAACTTACATGTAAGTAACATTATATGGACTAATCAGGTTATATTTAGGGATATATACATAGCTATGCATGCATGTATATAAACATTCACACATATGCACAGAATAACAATAAGTTGACGAGAGGTGGGAGAGACATATGAGACGGCTTTGGAGGGAGGGAAGGGAAGGGAGAAATGTAATTATAACCTCAAAAAATTTTTAATTAGTGAATTAGTCTTGAAGAGTAGAAATGGCATTATCTCATAATATTGTCATTTAGATAGATTTTTATCAATCATAAGGCCAATTTTGTTCCCATATTGGTACAAAAGTAGTGTTTGTACCAATGACTGCCAAGTCAACGAAATGTTTGTTTTCTTAATCTCAAAAAGTTATCAGTGCAAATCCATAATCTGAAAGGTAGAGGTTTAGACATAGGAACTCTCCTAAGACAATAGTTGAAGTCACATAATGTGTGTGTGTGTGTGTGTGTGTGTGTGTGTGTGTGTGTGTGTGTGTGTGAAGTTGTACATGTATGTGTGAGAGGGTGTACATGTGCTGTGCATGTGCGTGTGTATGTGTGTGTGTTGTAGGGATGTTGTGTGCAGGTGCTTATGCCGGTCCCCATGGAGGCGAAGGGCTGATAGTTTCCTCTTCTATTGCTCTCCACATTCTGGTTTGGAACAGGGTCTCTCACAGAAACAGAACCTGAACCTTGCCATTTCAGTTAGGCGAGCTGGTCGGCAGGCCCCAGCAAAGGCGATGGACACACACCATCACGCCTGGCTTCTTATGTTTGTTTTCGAGAAAGGGTTTCTCTGTGTAACCTTGGCTTGTCCTGGACTCACTATGTAGACCAGGCTGGCCTCGAACTCAGAGATCTGCCTTTCAAGGGTTGGGATTAAAGGTGTGCACCATCACCACTAGGGTGGTTTTGTTGTTGCTGTTGTTGTTATGCCTGGATTCTTACGTGAGTGCTGGGGAACTGAAATCAGCAAATATTTTGCTCACTGAGCCATATCCTTAGCCCCCAGCCTTTATGCTGGCTAGTTTTATGTCAATACGACACAAGCTAAAGTCATTTTGAAGGAGGGAACCCCAACTAAGGACCCTTCAAGACGGGTCTATGTGGTGCAGTTTTCTGATTGATGCTTGTTGGGCAGTGACACGGACACCCCCAGGCCAGTTCTTGTGTGCCATAAGCAAACAGCTTGAGTAAACAATAAAGATCCACTAAACAGCACTCCTCCATGGCCTCTCAGCCAGGTTCCTGCCTTGAGGTCTTGCCCCTAGTTTCCCTAGATGATAGACTACAAGGGGTATAGTGAAATAAACCCTTTCATCACCAAGTTGATTTTGGTCATGTGTTTTATCATAGCAACAGAAACTTTACCTAAGGCAACCTTTAATTACTGGGCTGGAGAGAGGGCTCTGTGGATAAAGGTGCTTGCCGTCAAGACGGATGACCTGAGTTCGATCCCCAGGTGCCACCTGATGGAAGGCAAGAACTGACCCCTGCCAGTTGTTCTCTGACCGTGTGCACATGGGTACATGTGCGTGTGAGCACACGCACACACAAAGTAAATGTAAAAAAAAAAATTAAGCGATTCTCTTAACTGCGTGTGTGGTCCTGAGAGGATGCTGGAAGTACTGGAGATAATTCCAAATACGGCCTCGACTTAGAACTTTTGCATCAGTGAGAAATGCTACAATGATGCCCTCTATTGACTGGGGAGAATGGTATAAACTGGTGAGAGCCATGGACCAGGATTCAGTAGGATGCAGTGAGAGGCCTCAGGAGGACAAAGTTCCTAGTTCTCTGCCCTTGCATGGTTTCCCACTGTAGGGCACAAAGTGACGGATGCTGTTCTGAGAAAATGGGACACTTGCCACAGGCATCTGCAGGCAGGTCCTGAGGTAGGTGGCCACCTCCCTGTCTGTAAGGCAGGCCCAGGGAAGACGGCTACCAACAAATATGAACACCACCAATACCAACAAATATGCTTTGAAGAGCACACTGGAGGCAGATGTAGGCTGAGCATCCCTAACATGAAATCCCCAAATCCCAAATGTTCCAAACTCTGAAACATTTTGAGAGCACACACAATTCCTCAAGAGGAAAAATCCATACTTTACCTTGGAACCCGATGGCTTGAAGCCAAAATAGAGTCACTAAAAATGCTGCATAACACCACCTTCAGGCTATGCACATAAAACACCTATAAAACATAAATGCACTTTGTGTTTAGAAGTGGGCCACATCCCCAAGGTATTTCATTATGTATAAAAATTATGAATCTGGATCACTTCTGGTCCCCAGCATTAGAGTAAGGAATACTCAACCTGTCGATATAAAAAATGCCTCAAAATCCAAGTTTCCGGAGCTGCACAAGGTGAAGCAGTACCTGCAAGTGCCCAGTAGGCGGTGCCCACGCACTCGTTTAGCAAGACAAAGGCCACCAGGGACATCCCTCCATTCATCATGCCCACCAAGAAGCGGGTTACTGCGAAGAATTCATAGGAGGGGGAAAATCCATTTGCGATAGCAAATAAGATGTCAAGAGCAAAACCTGGGAAGAGAGGAACAATATTCAATGACCCAGAAGCAAAACAGCATTTGAAGAAAATAATAAATTATATTCATCAGCTTGTGAAATAAACCTTTGTAAGCTTAAATGTCCTGAGCTATGTCATTTATTTATTTTTTCTAACCATTTGCCTTGAAAACTATAGAGGGAAAGCAAAGCTTGCTTTCTTTGTTTTACAATTTCTGTCAATCACACACCATTTTCAGTTATTCATAATAATGCTAGAAATTGAAAATCCTCGCTCATACTCGGCCTGTCAAGACAGCTATGCCAAGTCCTGTAGAGCTCATTTGAAATAAATCAACACAGAAAAATACAGGGAAATGGATGGGAAGGCTGTGGCAATCCTTCATTGCTCTCTTTAGAAGCAGGGCACTGATTACAATTTGGGGGTTGCAGAGAGCGCTGTCGAAAAATCTTTTTAGCGAAAATATCGGGTCTTAGCCAGGTGAGCTCATTTTAGAAAGTCACTTGGCCAGAGCCATTGCTAGCTAGCCACAGCACGGCCTCTCGCCAATGCCATAAACAGAAGCTCTCTGTCCACCAGTGAACTTTAAGGAAATAACCTCCTTATTATTTCCTCAAGAGTCTTAAGGAAGATTCAGTGTACGTGCGTAGTGACAGGTTACCTGTGAGGTAGACTTTTTTCCTTCCGAAGCGATCTGAAAGCTGACCAAAAGAGATAACTCCAACAAACACACCACTGAAGAAAAAGGAGCTGGCCACACTGACTTTATAAGATCGGTTGGCAATTAAAAACCACTAGAAGAAGAAGAAAAAAAACCACAAGGGGACAGTTTAGGCCACAGATAGCAGTATATGCACTGAACAAAACAACACAGACTCACTCGGACACCTGACTGCATCAAGCAGCATTAGCCAGAATATGGTAGAATATTTCTCTCTGACCACAGCCAAGGAGACCGCTTCAGAAACACCGGAAACCACTGCTGCTGTGCTGTGTTTTCAGGGTATTCTTTGTGCACCTCTATCAGAACGGAGCACAGCATGTAAGTGCTAAGTACGTACGTGATTATTGACTATGGCTTTCTCCTGAGTCCTTGGCGGTGTTTGGGGAGGAGGAGAAGCCTTGTTCTATTTCCATTTTCTGGATGCCTACACATCCCATGACACATAGGAAGTAATCAATGAATAGTTCTTTCGTTTAACAGATTAGTGTGTTTAAAATTCCTTGAATACGTTCCCCCAAAAAATAAAAATGGAAAGGTGGCTGGGAAGATGGCTTAGAGGTTAAGAGCACTTGGCTGCTCTTCCAGAGGACTCAGGTTTGATTGCCAGCACCCACATGGCAGCTGACAACTGCCGGTAGCCCCAGTTTTAGGGAATCCAGTACTGGCTTCTGATTTCTGAGGACACTGGGTAGACATACATGCAGGGAAAACATTCAGGCACATAAAATAATACAATAAAAAGTTGAAATAGAACATCATGTGATCCTGCAATTTCTCTTCTGGGTGTATATTCAAAAGAATTAAAGCGTGAGCAGATTCCAAATCCCAAATTCAAGCTCCCCATCAACACCCACGTCACTACACCGTCATTCCCAATAATCCCTAAAGTCAGTGTAACCTGTGTCAACCAACAGATCAACAGAGGAGTAAAGTGGACATACTCATGGACAAATGGAATATTGTCCTATCTTTAAAACTAATGCAGTCTGATTCGTGCTATAGCCCAGATGAACTTTCAGAGGCATTATAGCAAGTGAAACAAGCCAGGCACAAAGGCATGAATATTGCATGACTCTAATCACATGAGGTGCCTGCAAGAGTTAGCGTCACAGAGACAGAAGGAGTGGTGGTTACAGGCACGAGGAGGAGGAGGAGCAAGGGGGTCAGTGTTCAGCGGGAACAGCCTGGAGACGGACAGCGGCGATGGTTGCCGAACAGTGTGAATATACGTAATGCCGCAGGATTATACGCTTAAACGTTGCAACAGTAGGCTTTGTGCCATGCATCTTTACCACAATAAAAAAAAATTCCTGCAGTGCGATTATCTACTTTAGGACAACTGTGAACTTAAACAGAAGGCAATCTCATTCTGATCAGCATATGACACCCTATCTAAATGATGATTAGGAGTAGGGACCAGTAACGTAACGTCACAGAGGTAATAATCTCAGAGGACACAAAGACACCCACATTCCATCTTCCCAGTCCCCTTGCAGAGCCACCCAAAAGCTCTTCTCCCTGAGAACTCTCAAGGTGGCACTCTTCTGGGTTGCCTGTCTCCATGTTTAATGTTACCTGCTCCCCCATGCTTTGACAGTTAGTTACTCAGTAGGGCTCCCAAGCCACATCTTGTCTCTCCTTGCTCTGTGCCTCCTGTAATCCTGGACTGATGATGAAGAGCTTGACGAGTCAGGTCTAAGGACCATGACAGACTGGGTATAGTAAGTGTTAGAATTTCACGTGAGAGCGCTCTGGCATTTGGGGGAGAAGGATTTTGTTCTGTGAAAAGCTGATTTTGCACACACGGGTAGTGGTGCAGAAGACTGTTCAGCTCAGGAGGAAAGACTAGGGTGTCCTAGAGAAGACAGCTCAGCATTCACCACGGGGACAGCCCTGCTCCTGTGACAGGTGAAACAAGGCCAAGTGGAATTGTTTCTTAAATACAATTAACCTCTCAATTCAGACACTTGGTATGTTCATCATGTTCGTAGCGTTCATGATTACACGCTTTTAAAAGCTGGCTTGCAACTTCAGCCTTGGTTCTGTGCTTCAGTCCAAGCGGACTGTCTGCCAGTCCGCTTACACGGTGAGAACTTCAGTGGACACTGAGCTGGGTCTGTTAATCAGGAAGAAACAACTATCCTGTTGACTGTCTTTACTGAATTTCTCATATCCACTGAAGAGGCTACAGTGTCGTCCCTCAGCAACTGAATAGCTGTCAACTTGTACAGCGATTTTAGGAAGAAATGGCCCAAGGGACGGTTAACCAGCAAATTTTAAAGCCTGGTTCTCAGGCTGCCAGTTCCGAGGGTCAAAGTAATTTCTACTAATTTTTCTTCAAGTTGATGCTGGTTAGGTTAATGCACCCTCCCATCCCTCCCAGAATACACTCAAGGACGAACAGAAAAACTGAAAAGCAGATTTTCTCAACGCTAACTAGAATGTGAGATCTGTCCCTCCCAGAGTTCCATGAGTTGAGAGTGGCCGAGGGAGGCCATCAGCTGACAGACAGATGTGCACAACCCTGTGCTGACTGTTTTGCATGTTTCATTTTCACTTTTCTAAAGTATCACTTAAGTTCTTATTACCTAGTTACCAATGTGATCAAAAGTGTTTTGCTTTGTTCAGACGTGACTAAGATGCGGTAAGACAGGATCCCTGTATCTTAAAGACAATGTACAGGTATAGTAACTATCAGGGGTGGCTTGGAAGACTAAATCAGCTGCTAGCTCTTTCTTTCCCCTCGTGGTTGATATACAGTGACAGGTAAAATCCGAACCAAGAAATCACCAGGACACAAGAAATTAAACTATAATATATCAAAATACAATGATGACTCTGACATTCTCAAGAAACATCAAGTCCTTAGTGGCTAGAGATTACTAAAGTGGTGACTCTTACTTTTTATTAATGGCAGGCCAAATTCTAAAGCAATTGGAATGAATGTTCTTTTTACACTAATCCATTTCAAATTGAAAAACCACTTGCAAATCCAAAGTGTAAAAAGCCCACTTTTTCTCCATGGATATTAATAGGGAAGAAAGACTATAAAGAAAAAAATATTTTTAGCCCCTCGTGTTGACCTGACTAAATAACATACATCTATTTTATACACATGCTCTAATCCCTAAATAGAATCCATGAGTATTTATTATATTTATTTCAAAATGGACTGGAAGAGCCTAGTGGCAAAAGCACAGAAACCATCGCTCACTCAAATACAGAAAACGGGCTTGAGAGGAAACCAGCCACAATGTAGGGCAGGACCAAGAGCAGGTGCCTCTACCATAAAAGATGAGAGGAATATAAACAGGGCCAACCCAGGTGCCAGCCCAGCACCAGGTGCCCAGCAGAGCCTTCCAGCTCTTAAAGAGCGAAGGCAGGCGAGCAGAGCTGATGAGAACGAAGGTGGACTTCCTTTTGGCTGGGTATCAGTGACTCGCTTGGGAGAGGTTTTTGTGCAGTCTTCGGTCTTCCTTGTCTAAAGGTTGAGAATAAATGGGATGGCCTGATAAGGACATGGGTCCATGGAGGGCAAACCTACTGTGGCTGAAATTAAGTGTATGATGGAGATGACAAGCTGACAGTGATGAGGCCCAAAATGCAAAAATCCCACTTGGTCCCTACATATATTAACAAGAAAGCAAGACTATAAAGACAAATATTTTTAGCCCCAAATGCTTAGTGAGCCAGGCTAGTCTGGACAGAATGGGGGCTTCTAGAAGAGAACAGTCTCAGGTTAGACATGCAGACTTGGTACTCAGAGAGTCATCTGGGAGCAGGAATACTGGAACAGATTACACCAGCGAAACACAGAGAAAGCGTTGGAGATGAATTTTCAATGAAGTCATAAAATGTATCTTTAGCATGTCTTGAATTCATCAGACCTTAAGCTGTATGGAGGTGTCAAGTCAAATCAATCATTTCTCTGACGTGGCAGAAATATGATCATCTGGAACAAAAAAGAAAGCAATGTACTTCCCTAAAATGGACTCCATGCTAAGGCACAATTCTAAAAGCAAAGTTAGCAGCCAAGTAGTGAAAAAAAAAACCCAGAGTTGAAAGAGCTGTCAAACAGGCAGACTGCACACTTTACAGCTAGATAATTAACCAACCGACTTCGACACATTCTTCTCCTCCTGTCCCCACAGCCGCCCTTTGCACAGAAATGGGGAAGAACCTTCTACTTTTAATCCCCAGCATGTGTTCCACTCAGGAAACATGCTGGCAGATCACAGATCAGAAGGGAATTAGGAATAAGTAGACCTCGTAACTTAGAGCAGTGGCTCTCAACCTTCCTAACGATTTGACTTTTAATACAGTTCCTCAGGTCATGGTGGCCCCCAACCATAAAATCATTTTTGTTGCTGCTTCGTAACTGTGATTGTGCTACTGTTGTGAGTCATAATGTAAATATTTGTGCTCTCTGATGGTCTTAGGTGACTTCCGTTCAACCCTAAAAGGGGTTCCCGACACACAGGTTGAGAACCACTCACTTAGCAGAACAGACTAAGGTATTGCTGGAAAGTAAAAGTGAGGGAGAAGGAGAGAGAGAGAGAGAGAGAGAGAGAGAGAGAGAGAGAGAGAGAGAGAGAGAGAGGGAGAGGAGGTGGGTACTCTATGGCTTCTGTGCTTAGAAAAAGGAAGCTGATGGTAGGAAAAAAATGATACTGTTTTAAAGTCACCTTCCCAGCAGTTTTTACTGAATTTTAAAATTTGGCTAGTCTTATGTCCCAGGGTGTGCCTCATTCCGTGGTGTGTGTGTGTGTGTGTGTGTGTGTGTGGTGTGTGTGTGTGTGTGTGTGTGTGTGTGTGTGTGTCTTAGATACAAATGCCCAATAAAATTTCTGGTTTTAAACTGGGTTTGTGTCACTGACTTGCAGTCTGTGTGCCATCCTCAGGTCCCCACGTGACACCAGCTGTGGGCGCCATTGTTTTCCTTCCATGCTGCACAGTGCTGGACCACCCCCTCCTCCCTGACTGCCCCCACTCCCACCCTAGAGCACGGACAGCGCAGCACACTCTCCTCGGGTGAGCATAACTGCTAGAGGGCCTCCCTGTGAGCTTTGGGAACTGCAGTGTGTGCGGCCTGACTCTGAGTGGCCCGGGAATGTGATGGCTCTGTCTGTCCCATGTTCCCCCTGTGGCCTTACCCCTCCCGGGTTCTGGTGACTCTCATGGGACAGAAGGTGAGAGGCGGAGTCTCAACACAGACTCCTCTTTCGAAAGGAGCTGGACCTGGTGAGTAAAGAGCTGTGTGTGGTCGGCTTTGCTGAGCATTAGGTCATTTCCCTCCTCCAGGGAGGACTGGTCCTCTCCTGCTCTCCTTGTTTTGGCCCAGGGCAGGTGATGGCTCAACAGCACCCACACATGCATGATGCGTGACCTGCCTTGCGGGAGCCCATGTAAGGGCACAGCCATCCAAAGGGAAGCAAACATTTCTCTTTTTTTTGCCAGCAGCCTGATTCCTGTAGAGAACTGACCTTTCTTCTTCGCTCACGGCTAGGCCCCTGCCTCCCTCTCCCCACACAGCACACACTCCAGCCTGGTCCATCCTCCTCAGTAGACCTGGCCCTCTCTTCTCCCTGACGTATCTTCCCACATTGTCTTCTGCATGATGCATCGTGAGCCGTGAGTTCCCTTGTCTCTCCCAAACGATGCCCTGAGCTTCCTGAGGGCACATTTGTAAAACCCGTGCTAATCTTACAGTGCCTGCCAACACTAATTAAACACTCACTGAATTATGTATGTCGTGAGGGAATGCTATATAGTCTTACAGGCATCCTCACAAACCGAGGATTTTTTTTCCTGTTTCTGGCTGACCTTGAACTGGCAGTGTTCCTCCTGCCTCTGCCTTCTGGGATCCCACCATGTGCAGCCCTGTGTCCTGGTGTGATTACTTCAAGCCTTACATTTTGAGTTTACTAGCACGCAGAAAGTACTGAATCTGGCCATCGTTCGTTCAGAGCCACTGAATGACTTCCTCCTCAAAAGGAATATAAGGGACATTTGGAATTTGGGACGCTGTCCTCCTTTCTATAGCCAAACTGACATCTAGAATACTTGAAGTTTCTCTCATGGAAGCGTGTTCTTGAATGCACAAGTATTTCTACTAAGAACAGCACCCATGATCACACAAAAGGCAGTGCCATCCTGGGCCTCCTCCACAAGGTGAGCTTGTACCGGGGCCCAGTACAAGAAATAGGGGCAGACCCATGGCTGTCCAGTCTACCTAGTCAAAATGCAGAGGGAGAAGGCAAAGGCAGCTCCCTGGCTGCTATGGCAGACCACGTACACATGAGCAAGCAAGACTGGCATGTGCCCACTGATCCAGCTCCCTGCAGCTCCAAGTCTCACTTTGGGAAAAAAAATCAATTTATAACCTCCACTTCCACACCCAGACTCCCAGCTTGTGGATGCTCCAAGGCTGCAACGCCAGGACAGACAGCAGTTTCCCAGCACCCCAAAATTACCTTGAGGGCTCTACAGGACCTTGAGGGGTTACTGATGGCAACTCCGCGCAGATATCATCACCGACCCCCCCTCCTTTGTCCTTGTCTTCTCCATAAAAATTACAAATGGCTTTGTGCAGGGAAAACCTCACTCCGGGAGCAAATCAGGTAATGAGAGCTCCCGCGAGTGGGGAGTACTTGGACAGGGCATTTCCAGAGCTGTTTTATGGTGATTAACTAACTTGCTTCATTTCCATGTAGTTGTCACTCTGAATTACCACTTAATGGGTGAAGTGTGCAGGCAATAGCGATCAGTAGCACAGGCGTAAGGAAGCAAGACATTAAAAAAAAAAAATTAGCCCCTACAGCAATTAATTGCAGTGGATTTTTCAAATAGTTTTAATACTCTGTCTTCTGACCCCAGGGTCTAGCTTGGGGAAAAAAAATATTAATCTCAAGATAATAGTCAGTCAACTTCAGCTCTTCAATATCCACAATGATATTAAAGATTCCAACCTTGTGCTTTTTGGTTGCAAACATTAATTAAGCATGATAATTGTGTGTCTCCGAGATATTTGGTATTTTCTGTAGGAGTCAGAGCTCAGGGAATAATTTGAATACAGCAGACAGCAATTTGCTACATAAATCCACCCCAATGGCTATTAGCTCATTTGAGAATAGTCAAGACTCCTAGATTAGAGGTTTTTAAAAAAATTAAATACCATGTTAATCACATAACCTTTTATTCACCCTTTCCAAACCCTCCATAAAACCACTCTTCAAGATCAAGTACAGTAAGATGTTGGTGGAAGCTAGAAACTGTGGATTTTCACACACTATCCTAGACTGTGGAGTTCTGCACACACACTTATTTTATTTGGGTGTATTTTAGTGGGGTGAGGGGCATGCATGCCACAGTGCATCTGTCAAAGCCAGAGGACAATGTGCAGGACTTGGTTTCCTCCACGTAGTCAGGCGTCAAACTCAGGCCACCAGGCTTAGCAACAAGTCACCGTCTCTGAGTCACCGTCACGCTGGCCCAAGAACTTGCTTGCATACTTTGATTTCTAGACTAAATAATGTTAACAAGAGCCATGTCTTAGACCATGCCTACACCACAGACTGCTTCAAAACCGCCAATGCGAAGACTGTAAGAACAACTGACAGCTGAAGACGGAACTGAAATCAGACCAGTGCTAAGAAGTGGAGCCGAGGTCGGCTTGGAGCTGCACTTCAACTGCTATTAGGATGAGCTCGACTTGGTGCCCAGACCGGTGAGTGGCCTGCGTTGCCAGCCGTGCATGGCTGATCTTTGCTCACCAGCCATTAATCTGCTCTGTTGCCAGTCCTTGGCTGGATGGTGGACTGGGGGAAACGGCAACAGGAAGGCTGGAAGCGCCTGTACCAGCCACTTCAAACAACCCCAAGAGACCTCTGAGGTGCCAGGCAGGAGCAGCCTGAGAGCTCACATGCGGCTCATGTACTCTGCATGAGGAAGGCAACGTACAAAGGGCAGACGCCGATGCTGTGCCTGTCCCTTCCAATAAAATTAGACTTTGAGAAAAATAAGCAAGCCCATGTTTAAAACGTAAGGCAGAAGAGTCCTATTATGTCTTCCTGGATCTCCACAGGAAGAGAGGAGTGGGCCATGGTGCTGCTGGGCTCCATCGACTGAGGAGCAAAGGACGTGTTCATTCCCCATATCTCCCATTTCCTCCCTTTACCCATCTTCTTCTCTCCTAACCAGTGTCTGTATGTGTGTGTGTGTGTGTGTGTGTGTGTGTGTGTGTGTCTGTGCATGTGTCTGTGTGTGTGTCTGTGCATGTGTCTGTGTGTATGTGTCTCTGTGTGTGTGTCTCTGTGTGTGTGTCTATGTGTGTGTGTGTGTGTGTCTCTGTGTGTGTCTGTGTATGTGTCTGTGTGTATGTCTATGTGTGTGTGTATGTGTGTCTCTGTGTGTATGTGTCTGTGTGTGTGTCTCTGTGTGTGTGTCTGTGTGTGTGTGTGTGTGTGATAGGATCTCATCTTCAGTCTAGGGTGGATTCAAACTCATAATTCTCTACTCCTTGAATTCTGAGGTTACAGCCATGTCCCATGGGGCCCAGCTTGACACTTCACATCTCTCTGGTATTTCCTGTAGTGTTAGGAAGCATGTCCTTTCATGTGGCTTGATGATAAAGCAGAGCAGAAGCCAGGCCTCTTCCACTGTCCTGTGTAAGTTTGTGTGTGCAAGACAGAGGCGTAGGCTCCCCACATGTCTAGAACAAATACCCTAAGTCATATCCTGGGGAGAGCAAGTGTGGAACACCATTCATAGACAGCTGCTTCCTGGCCTGCCTGCTTCATGCCTGAGTAGGAGGGCCACAGGAGTCAGTGAACAGGCCCCTCCATTTACTAGCAAGTTCCACGGACACTCCAAGGACACATTATTCCTATTTCTCTATTTTTCCAAGAGGCACTCTCAAGCAGGACAGTGGCAGCTGGGAAGGCTATTTATTTATTTATTTATTTATTTATTTATTTATTTATTTTAAATGCAGCCTTCTGCCCGAAGTGTATGCGCCACAGTCTCCTCATAGTCACCTTGCTTGAGTGCAGCAGCATCACCAAACTTCCCAACCATATTTTCATTCCTCACCTCTTGCCACTTCAGTGAACTTAATACACAGCTCAAGAGAGTGAACGCTTGGTTGTGTTTTCCAAACAGGGCCTTCTGAGGCTAGCGGAGGCAGAGCTTGGCTTCAGCCTCTCTTCAAGGACAACAGCAAAGTCCCCCAAGTCTTAGATATGATAGGGCTGGATCAATGGCTCAGCAGTTAAGAACGCATACTACTTTTGTGGGGGACCTCACTTTGACTCCCAGCATGCACGCTGGGCAGCTCACAGGTACTTGAAGCTCCAGCTTCAGGGGACTCAGTGTCTCTGGCCTCTGCAGGCACCTGTACGCCTGTACACACACACTAGGCACATACACGTATGCCTGTGTAATTAAAAATAAAAATAAAACATCTTAAATCTGATGCATTGTCTAAGAGATAATTTAAAACTAAGGCTTATATGGAAAAGTGTTTGGAAGTGACTCATGTAATGAGAAGAATGCTGCTGCAGGACACTTGACTCCACTGTGAACCCCGAGACTGTGAACTGTCAAAACCTGTTTCTCGTTGTGGTGTGGCTCAGCCCTAGCACACACCTTTAATCCAAGAGCTTTCTGTAACTGAATTAAATAAAGTTAACCCTAGGTCAAGAGGTGAAGCAAGTAACCAGCTGATAGGGATTAAGCAGAAAGGAGGGACTTTGAACTGAAGGTATTTAAGACAGTGCGGAGGAGAAGGGGCTTTTGGGCTTTTGGGGGGGGGGTCCTTCCAGGATCTCAGCTAAATAGGAAGGTTTTTTTTCCTCCTGGGAAGTCTGTTGAGTAGGAAGGTGAGCTGGATGCTTTCTCTGCCTCTCTGAACTAGCAGGTGTCACCCTAATTCCTGGCTCCTGAGTCTTTATTGGAAAAATTGAACAATTGGGATTTTCTTTCTTTATAACAACAGAATACGGATTCACTGGAACCCAGAAAAGCAGCCTAAATGGCATATGGTTTAGGGCACATACCTTGACCTCTGTCTTACTTTCCTATTGGTGTGATAAGATGCCATAGCCGAGGCATCTTAGAGAAGAGAAGGTTTACTTAGTGTTTTGTTGTTGTTGTTGTTGTTGTTGTTGTTGTTTCAGAGGCTGAGTTCATGACCACCGTGGTGGGAAGCATGGCAGCAGACAAACAGAATAGCACTGGATCAGTAGGTGAGAGCTCACATCTTGATCATCAAATAAGAAGCAGAGAGAGCAGAGGCATAGCCCCAGGTTTTGAAACCTCAAAGCCTACCCTCCAGTAACACACTTCTCCAACAAGGCCACACCTCCTGATCCTTTCCATCAACTGGGGAACAAGCATTCAAATATATGGGCCTAAGGGGGTCATTCTCATTCAAGACCACAGTGACCCTACTGTGGTTTACACAGTAGAGCTATTGGCCTATGGAAAGCTTATGGTAGCTAGCCTCTGACCCATGAGCTGTGAAAGGCAGTCACACTGCCTGCCTCTCCATCTTATCCTCTATCCATGAATCCTTGTGGAGGTTCATCTTCCCACCTACAAACCTGGAGCAGTCGCTGAGGGGCCTGTGGAAGCAATGGCGTTCAGTCCCAGTAGTGGACAGTGATGCCACCTGAACTACTTTATGAACAAAGCAGACAGACCATGGCCATCCTTGCAAGAGGTTCATGGACCCACTCAGGCTGAAGCAACTGGTTGAGAGCTGAGAAGGTCCACAGATAAGCATGACTCCAGAAGTCCTGTAGCAGGGCAGCACATCTACATAACTCGGCTGTGCACCAGAGCAGGCCTGCTTCTCCATCTCAGGTTTGGATACTGAGGAATTGATGGAGGTGCAGGCTCACCATATGCAGGGCAATGTGTTTGTTCCCTCAATATGACTCTGGTAGGAAAGGGACAGACCATGTGCCTTTACGTCCTAGAATCAAATAACAAACATAAAGTCAAGATGGATAGTAGCATAGAGATCCAGATGCGGGCATCTAAGTAGGTACTGATGAGAATGAAAAGGAGACAGACAAGTTCTCCAGGAAGAGAAAGGGGCAGAGGGGCAGAGAGGACGAGAGATGGGAACAGAGAAGCACACAGAGAGAACAGCAAATAGGGTCTCACTGTGTAACTCTGGCTGGCTGAAACTCACTATGTAGACCAAGCTAGTCTTGAACTCATGGATATCTATCTGTCTTCTTAATACTGGGATGAAAGGGGTGCTTCATCATGCCTAGCAAGTCAGAGAACTTGCAACATGAAAGCTTCCCAAGGAAGAGAAACTGGGATGTAAGTTCAGAGAAGGCAACGATGCAGAAAGGTGGAAACAGAAATGACAGAGACGGGAAGAGAAATGATACACAGGGGAAGGGAGGAGGAAGGAGCCAACATCGATGCAGACTGATAGGCAGATGCGAGAGAGACTGGGACCTACAGACATACTCCAGTGGGACAAGATGCAGCAAGTATGACAGCAAGGCCCATCCGAACCCTCCATCCGTTGCTCTCAGGGATGCTCTTGCTGGGGAAGGCATCTAATTTCATCTTCCCTTCACCAACCACCTCTGTCTCTGTGGAGGTAGCTCTCTGAGCTCCCACTTGATAACCTGCCCTTCTGTCTACGCTCAGTCAGCCACAAAGCACTGTTTACTGTGAGCTTCCACGGTAACAACCCAAGGACATGGGCAGACAGCTGGCTACCATGAAGTGTAGAGTCCAATGCCTCTCCCTCCTGCCGTGGAGTGCTTTCAATATGAGGCAAGCAGCAGTCTCTCAATGAACACTGGCGAGAAGGGGTATCCTTCCCGTAACAGAAGGGTTTCTAGTTATTCATGTCACTAGTGTTACTGTCACTCAATTCTACTACAATATGTTGTGTGCCTGTGGCGCTGAAGCAGTGTTGCTCTATTTTACCTAAATTACCTTAAAGCATTCAGTAGAGTCAGTGGCCTAGTTTCCACTGGCCTGTAATCCCAACTACCCAGAAAGTTGAAGCAGTAGCCAGCCTGGACTAGAATACATTCAAGAAAGGGCCAGGAAATCCAGTGAGATCCTGTCTCAGCATAAAAAGTAAAAAGAAAGGTATATAGGCAGCTATGGAAGAACACTTGCTTAGCATGTGCAAGGCCCTAGGTTCAATCCCCAGTACCACAGAAAATCAGACAAAAAAGGCTGCTGTTGGTGAACTGAAAGCATCTCGGAAGTCACAGATTAGCTCAGTGTGTTTGGACGACGCTCCCTACACCTTATATGCAACTTCTGAGGTGAGTGATGTGACCCCATTTCAGCCCTGAACTATCCGAGCTCTGGAAGTGTCTCCTGTCTGGTCCAAGTGGGAGGGGAAGGGGAACGGTGTTTAAGATACCTCTGAGAGAAAAGAGTCGGGATTCTCAAGCCTGCAAGAAGGTATACTGTTAGCTTCTTTGATGGTGACAATTAGGTAAAGAAGTCGTTGGTTACACATGTGGCTGACTTTGGTGTGAGACTCAGTTGCGTTATAGTGATAATGGACTTGGTGAAGAATGTATCTAGCGCTCTCATCTGCTTCACAAGCCAAGGGGAGACTAAATGGAACCTGACTAATACCACAGGCTGGACATGAGCCTGAAAGATAACCTGGGATATATTAGGCAGAAGACATACAGACACACAGACACACACACAGACACACACACACACACACACACACACACACACACACACACACACACACACACACACACCCTTCTCTTTCTTTCCTTTATCCCCCCTACCCCCATCTTGTTGGGGATGGATCTTGAGGCCAGGCCCCTGTGCATGTTAGAATTCTACTACTGGGCCACATTCCTACCCCTCCACAAAGGTCTCCCAAGTACTTTTTAATTTAATTTTATTTTTTTATTAATTTATTCATATTACATCTCAGTTGTTAGCCCATCCCTTGTATCTTCACATTCCTCCCTTCCTCCTGCTTCCCCCCTACTCCCCTCCCCTATGTCTGTGACTGAGGGGGACCTCCTCCCCCTGTATTTGCTCATAGGGTATCAAGTCTCTCCTTGGTGACCTATTATCCTTCCTCTGAGTGCCACCAGGCGTCTCCATCCAAGGGACATGGTCAAATATGGGGCACCAGAGTTTGTGTGAAAGTCAGATCTCCTTCTCCACTTAACGGTGGAGAATGTCCTGTCCATCAGCTAGTCTGGGTAGGGGTTCAAAGTTTACTGCCTATATTTTCCTTGGCTGTTGCCATAGTTTGCGGAGGACCCCAGGGCCCAGACTTGCCTGTAGTTTTCCAGGACCCATTGGATCCTTCTATTTCCTCATTCTCCCAGGCTTCTCACACCTAAAGTCTCAATAGGATGTCCTCCCCTCTGACCCACTTTCCTGGTAGGTACAGTTTTTCATGGGGACGTACACCTTGGACTAGTGTCTCGATATAAGTGAGTATATACCATTTAGCTCTTTTTGCTTCTGTGTGAACTCACTCATTATGATAATTTCTAGTTCAATCCATTGGCCACAAATTTCAGAAATTCCTTGTTTTTAATAGCTGAGTAGTATTCCATAGTGTAGACGTACCACAGTTTCTTTATCCATTCTTCTACTGAGGGACACGTAGGTTGTTTCCATGTTCTGGCTATTATGAATAAGGCAGCTATGAACATGGTTGAGCATATGTCCCTGTTGTGTGGTAGTGCATCTTCTGGGTATATTCCAAGGAGTGGAATAGCTGGGTCTTGAGGAAGCCCTATTCCCATTTTTCTGAGAAAGCGCTAGATAGATTTCCAAAGTGGTTGTACTAGTTTGCATTCCCACCAGCAATGAAGGAGTGTTCCTCTCTCTCCACATCCTCACCAGCATGTGGTGTCAGTTGAGTTATTGATCTTAGCTATTCTGATGGGTGTATGATGGACTCTCAGTGTTGTTTTGATTTGCATTTCTCTGATGACTAAGGAGGTCGAGCATTTCTTTAAGTGTTTCTCAGCCATTTGATATTCCTCTGTTGAGAATTCTCTGTTTAGTTCTGAGCCCCATTTCTCTATTGGGTTATTTCTCCCAAGTACTTTTAAAAATCAAAATGACCCAGGAGGATGTCTGCTTTGTGAAGAGCAAAGGCACAAGGCAAGGACAAGGTAGGCATACTTTTCCTATTCTCCCCTAAACCCTGCTGAAAGAGGAAGAAGATGACTCTTAAAAATTAGGGGAAAAAAATCTATCCAGGACCCTAGAACTCAAGAAACGCACAACGGTGTGCTCCCCACTTACTCCAGCCCCATATACAAGCTAGACATTGGAGAAACCAGCAGATCAAAAGTGGCACATACAGAAGGCCCCAAGCTGCCATAAAGGTATTGGCTGAGAGCTAATTAAGCAGTGCCAAGTACTGTTAAGACTGTCAGTGTCATGGAAGAGCTCACTGTGGGTACTCAGCAGTGCTTGGGTTTCCTCCAAATGCACTGATCTGGTTTGGGCTGTGCTATCAGTTTCCCTTGAGCCTGAGACTTCCAGTGAAGCGGTCACCGAGCGACACCCAGCCAGAACAGCATCGTGGCGGCCCTGCTGCTTGAACCACTCCAGGTAGAAAGAGCTCCACAACGACAAAGAATGCTGACGTTATGACCCCTCAAGAGGCCTCGTTCAAGTTCTGACAAGTCAAAATTACACCTGCTTGGGAAGTCTTTGAAGCAGCCATGACAAGCCTCAGTGAACTTTGGGTGGCCCTACCCAAGCTCAGCTGTTCTCGCTCAGGATGTGGGGGGGACTAAGCCAAAGGTTCGTGATTGGTTAAGCTAGAAACCAATGAAGGAGCGCCTGGTGAAGATGCCTGTAGACAAATATACAGGCTAAAGCCAGCTCCTGATGAAAAAAAAATCTCCCAAATACTTTATACAGACAAAATTATTCTAAAGCTTTTGTACAACCAGGAACAAATGAAAAAAAAAATTAACTTGGAAAAGAATCAAGCAAGAAGAACTAATCCAATCCACCGCAAATTCATTAGTAGCTACATTAATACAATCCTAGGCCAGCCCGCAGAGAGTGAAGAAAATGGCTCACAACAAGTCTCCAGCAATACGATGCTAGTTTTTATGCGGTTTTTCAAGTGACAACATCATAGTTTAGGAGAAAGCACCTGTAGACAGGAAGAACTAGGAAAGGGTGAGCCGTGGGAAGGAAGGGAGACCACACTCTGAAAGGCTGGTGCGAATCCATGTGGAGGAAGGCAGCCACAACAGCATCAGCAGCGTAGCTGAGACTCACAGAATGGTTTGGGCAGGTGTTGCTGTTTGGAGAAAACGGGCAAAAGGCAATATGGTGGGTTTTTCTTTCTTTCTTTCTTTCTTTCTTTCTTTCTTTCTTTCTTTTTTTGTATTTTTTTTCGACTTCATGTAAATTTAGTTATTTCAAATTAAATTTTTAATTAAACATAAAAAGGATACATGGCTGGTAAACTGAGGGATAACTTTGGTAGCAAAATAATTAAGGGGCTGTAATAATCTATAAATTACTGAAAAGAGATCTACACAGACATACTTTTGATAGATATAAGGACCAAATATACAGACACATGGGGCGCGGGGATAGGAAAAGATTCCAGCTTTCCAAAAGAAGCAGGCCCTGGGCCTCTCATGGGGAAGGGTGTGCTGGGTTAAGAAATAATCATTTGGCCTGTATTAACATAATCGACGCTGGTTCACACCAGAATCACGGGTGGCCACTAAGCTTGGGTGGAGATCAGCTAAGCATCATCGACTGCAACGGTAAAGTCAGTCCCCATCGACGTCTTATTTCTTAAAAATGAAAGAATAAGAACTGTACACAGAATGAGGAGACTCAGATGATTCCTGGAAAACATGAAGTCAGCATCACTAAGACAGAGAGCTAACTGAGACAGCACACAGCGGGCACAACCCAACATACACAATAGCCCCGTTTGTCTCTAGGGGAGGAGTACAGATGGTCTAAAAATAATGTCACAAAGAAAACGAAGGTGAAAGGTCACACGATATTGAGCAGCTGAGGACGACTAATTGCAATCGTGGAACTCAGATCAGATTTGATACATTTAGAAGAGAAAACAATCCTGTCGCGGGAGGTATTAATCAAACGACACAACCGGATGCGGACAGGACACAAGTTCTAGCTAGGTATCAATCTGTTAAGTTGGTATCTGAGGTGTAGCTGATAATTTTAGCTCTGAAATCGATAGGCGTAATTCTCCTCTTTGTGAGAGAACGTCATTGTTTTCAGGAAATACTGGAATACTTAGTGTGAAGATACTGGTGTGTAGGACTTTAAAGTTGGCTGAAAACCACAGACAGTGACAGTCCTGCAGAAGCAAGTATTAACAACAGATGACACTATAGAACTTAAGGGTTCGGCTTTTTTTCTATCTCCATTCTTTAAATTAGTTTTCTTCACTCCCCTCTCTCCCAGGGTGCCAGATAAGAATAGAACCTAGGGCCATAGATATTTCAGGCAAGCATATTACTACTGAGCTATATTCTTAGCTCTGTCAGTTTGAAATTAGTCACAAATAAGGGAGAAAAAATACTAGGCTACTGTTGCCAACCAAGAAGAAGCTAAGAGATGTGCACCCTAGTCTGGATGCAGACTGTATATTTCTTGGAATCAGAATGAAGAGCACAGACTTCCCAGCTAGGACAAATCTAGATCCAATACCAACACTGTCCTTATGAGTTAAGCTTGACCTTGGAGTCTTGGTCTCCCCATCTGTCAAACAGAGAAAGCATCCTACCCTCCACCCCATAAAATTACTCTGAATAAATAAGACAAACCTATAAAATGTCACAATGTCTGGTCTATAGTAAACAAGCAATGATGCCACTTATCTCTTTAATAGGCTAGGGGTGGGCGGTACCACTATTGCTGCTGGGCCGCAGATGTACAAAGATGATCAAAGCATGCTTTTGTAATGCTGCCCTCACTAGGCTGTTCTCAGCTGCCTCATCTCTGGTTGGCTCTGCAGCACCAGAGTCTCCAGGTCAGCAGCAGCCCCTTAGAGTAGGGTTTCCTGCCTACACCTGGGGCAACATCTGTACTTTATCCTGTGCAAATTGTCCTGTGTCCACGTATAGCATGGGACTGAAACACAAGCTCTGAGTGGGGGGGGGGGTTAGTGACAGAGGGGCCACTTACACTCTTTGCTTTACTCTGCTAATGTGGGTTTTAATTGGAGTTTAAAAGGACTCTACAGTCAAAATAGGCTCTTTCAGAATGTATACCTTATGCCACCTGCCTGGTTGGGTGACCTACTTACCTCAGAGGCGATAGAGGTGAAGCTGCTGCTGAAATGCACATGCTTATGGATCTCACTGCCGTTGGCGGTCAGAAGCCAGTTCCCGAAGGCCTGGTCTTTGCCGTCTGACTGGTTGCTGTGGCTCTGGTTGGGCAGGAGCTCGGCCATGTCCCAGTGGTATGATGGTGTAGCTCCAATTAGTGCAATGAGGATGGCTTCTGTGGCCACATAAAGCTGAAAGCAAACACACACAGAATCAAATGCTGCAGACATGGGCCTGTGCATGGAAAACTTGGGAGGCCACCAAAACTTAAGCGTGACACAGCGACTGAACTGGGGGTGTAGGGCTATTGGTGGAGCGCTTGCCTAGCACCGTGTAACCCATGCGTGGGGCGTCACTTCCATAATCTCAGCATTTAGGAGGTGGAGGCAGAAGGATCCAAAGTCCAAGGTCATCCTTCGTTACACAGTGAGTTCAAGAGAGCTTGAGGCACATGATGCCCTTACGGAAGAAGACGAAGAAGAAGAGGAAGAAGAAGGGGAATGTGGGGAAGGAGCTGGAGAGATGGCTCAGCAATCAAGAGCACTGGCTGCTCTTCCGGAGGACCCCGGTTTCATTCCCAGCATCCAACATGGCAGCTCAAAACCATCCTTAACTCCAGTTCCATGGACTCCCATACTCTTTTATGACATCCACAGGCACCAGCTGTACATGTAGCACACATACATACATGCAGGTAAAACATGTACACACATATAGCAAAAAGAGGAAGAGGAAGAGAAGGAAGAGGTGGGGGGAGAAGAAGGCGAAGAGGAGGAGGAAAGGAGGCGGGATGCTCTTCTTGCTTCTGTTGTCTGTGTTGTTTCATTTTAGCTACAGAAACCCAGGAAGAAGAAAACGAAAAAGCACCCCATGTTATGAGAGGGCCATCAGCAGTCTGCTCGCGGAGCACTTTGTCCTTCTTTAGTCAGTCTTTTTTTTTTCTCCACATCTGGGATGTGTCTGATGCTGTGGGCCCTTGTGTGATGTTGTACAACACTGGCAGCAAAGCCCACATCATCATTGGCTCTGGTTTAAAAGATCGATATTCCAGTTCTTTCCTTCTCGGCACAGTATTTTCAGCTCAAGTAATCTGATACTGTGAGCCAAGAGGCTCTTGTCTTTAGACTCACAATCTAAGCAAGACACTGTTTTACAATGCGGCTGCTCATAGGACTTCATGGTTCAAAATCTCAGGCATATTCAGATTGCAACGTGTAGCTCTATCGAAGCTTTGTTTAATCCAACCATAACTGTTCACTAACAAGGAAAAATATAGCACCAGTTCATTCAAGAAATATTTATCGAACACACATGCCATCTGCTGATTGCTCTAGGTCTGTGGCTTCTCACAGCTGGGTGTATGGGGTGCTGGGCCCTATTAGACTTTACTGATATGGGCATCTGTTTGGGTTAACTCTTATTGTTGGGTGACTATTTCATATTTAAAATTCACTAAGAAAATACATATTTAGTCTACAGGCTAAGAAAGTCTTATTTTTAGGAAATAAGATCCCTGTTAACTTTGAGCTTGACCTCAAAACACCATGAAACAGACTAAGTGTCTGAAAGATACAAAGTGTGGGATTCCTATCATTGTGTGGCCATGAGGCCACTTGCTGAAACAGCTGACTGAGGCTCATGAAGACAGGGACCAGTCCACCAAGAGGCATGTTCAACTAAAGAGCCAACAGCAGAGCCACTTATCAGTAGTAGATGATGGAATTAGTTACGGGGAGAGTCAAGGAGTTGTGACATTTCGTGCATTGTAACAGAAGCTAATGCAAACCTGAGTTGTGATTTCTCCCCTCTTGAGAGCTGAGGGGATACAAGGCAGTCCCAATCTATTTTGAGCCAATGAACTGTGGACCTTTTGAGAGAAAGGCAACGCTACCTTGATTCTGTACGCTGCGAGATTTATTATAAGGTACAAAGGAAAATATGTTCCTAGGCTTGCATACTTCATGGACCTTATTTGCATACTATTAAGGACATTTTAGAAGAGGAGGCAATCAGCTGATAAAAATAAAAACCTTAATAATCACAAGAACAAATAGATTACACATCCAGCAGTCGCTATAATTACAAAGCCACTTTCATCCACTTAGTAACTGCCCCTCTGATTACAATCTGCTGAAATTTAATTGATGGGTATAAAGAAATGAAAAACATGGGCCAAGGGAATGCAGGGGATGACTCAAAGCACAGCCTTTCATCAGGCAAAACCAACTAGCCGCATTCCCTCTCTGACTGCGCCCCTGCTCTGTGCCTACTTCTGTGCATCGTGCTCTTTCCCACAGAGGCACCACCTCCTGTCAGCAATGCTAGAGCTGCTCTCGTTCTCTGAAAGTCAGCTTCGTTCACCTGCTTCCTCATCAACTCAGCTGCCTCTCCAGTGGCCCAGAAGTTCTGCTCATGCATATTTGTTATGCCTGCTTCGTCTTTGGGGTTCCAAAGTAAATAACCCAAGGTTCCCACACTCAATGGGGATGAATAAACAGCCAGGAAAGACACCAATGATAACAGCACATGCTTTTTTATAATATAAGCCATGTATCTAGGTTTCTGCTGAATATATGTTAGCACACAATATTCTTATCTGGATTGCTCTAGGATAAGCAACATTCCAGATAAAAGAGGAAGTGCTCTAAAGAGTCCTCTCATCTGAGATGTACCTCATTATGAAGGCCACAGAATTCTTGGTGAATACTACAGTTGGGGGAAAGCAGTTGAAAATGAATGGGTGCTATTATACCGCCTTATTCATAGAGAATGATGGAAATGTTTTAGTCAGCATTATATGTGTCAAGCAGCGCGAGCTTGCTTCATTGCTAGCCCTCTGTGAGAAGAATGAACACTCTCCAACCTTCTCATCCTCTCTGCCTTCCCCACCCCTCACAACGTCTTCTCGGTTCCTTTTATAGACAAGCATAAGTGTGCATGAGCACATACACACTTGCACGTCCAAGGCCCTTAATACACAGGTCTATCATTTTATCTTAACACAAAGGCTACAAGTATGCAACTCTTCTATGCAGTGCCAGCCCATGGTCATGCTCGGCTTTGCTACTCATCAGGGAGACTCAGCAGGCAGGTAGCAGCCATGCTGTGTAATAAATGTCACGCAGGGCCACTATGAGATTAAGTCAGAGGCATGAGGTTCAAAGTCCACAGTTACGTGAATGCCAGTCTTACTTTCCAGAGCACAGCCTGGGGCTACTCGGTCATAGGAAGTCAGAGATGACACTACCAGCTATGGGACGTACCACCCACACAGAACATGGGGGTGTTTTTCCTTGGTTCGCCATTTAGGACTGTGACACATTCATACAGTTCATATCCTACTCTGTCCCCCCCAGAAGAAAGCAGCCTCTTGTTTTTTTTACTCTCACTCTGACATTACCATGTGTACACTCACCCACATTTTTGTCTAATGAAATCACACCTATCAGCAGAGGGCCTTTAAAGCCACAGTAAGAAACCACAGTCTATTCTCTTTCTGAGTGTGACTAACAACATCTCAGATAAATCATTATCTCCTCTGGCTCCAGCTCCGGGGAAGAACAAGTGCCACAGATGGCTGGATTCCCCTTCCATGCCCCCCCCCACTCCAGTGTAATTACAATTACAAAATGACTCAAGGGTATTGGAAATGTAAGTTTCTGAAAGCGAAGGTTTCTAAAGTAATTTTGTAGTAACACCATTATGGGCTTTCATTGTACATCTCAGGAAACCATCACAACCATGAGCAGTGAAGTCATGGCTATGCCTGATGTTTACTCTGTGAGTTGGAACAAGATAGGAGGCAATTACAGTTTCCTGTAACATCAAAACCAAGATAAGAGTGAGGTTACTTAACTTTCCAGACAGATCTCTTTCAGGGGAATATAAAGAGCAGAAACCAAAGTTGATCTCATTGTTGCCGTTACCACTAGTCTTTCATGGGCTTCGGACTCAGTTGTTTAACTGGTCAACCAGAACTACCGTGTGAAGAAGCCCCTAGTCACGAAAGCAAGACCACACCCCAGTGTCTGGAGCACAGAGCATTATTGGATATGGACCGAGTGACCTACTGGTAAGGATGTATTTGAGGGGTTTGAGATGTGGAACTCACACATTCTAAACGACTGGTGTCTCTCTTCTCCACCCTAATCTAGCCCGAGCGCCTGAAACTCCTCAGGAAACCCTTCTGGTCAAAACATATTAATGGATGCAGGATTATTTTCCTAAAATCCAAGTTGCTAACTGGTCTGCAGCCAAGCTTTCTGCCCTGGCCTACTCACCACCCAGGTGTGACTTACTGGGTGCTGGGAGTACATGTGGATCTCAGACCCGAGTCTGAAGCTCAGCTACAGTCACACCTCTCTAAACCTCACGGTTCAACTTGATGCTAATGGCGTGTCTGTGCCTAAGGCCCTCCCGTCTAACTAGCCTCTCCGGAGGGTCCAATGGGATACTTCTGGACTGAGCAGCATATTTGCATGTACTATGGGAACAGTATACACCAGGGCTTCCCAAACTTTAATAGGGAGAGACTTTCTGGATCAAGGGGGCAGACTGAGACCATTTCTCACCAGAGCCAAAATATATTCCGAGTCACTTCTTTGCTCATTTGTTTGTTTTAATGTATGCGTCTTTGTAAACATATGCCACAATGTGTGGTGTGTGTGTGTGTGTGTGTGTGTGTGTGTGTGTGTAGGTCTGTCAGTGGAAACCAGAAGAGGATGTGGGATCCTTGAGCTGGTTACAGGTAGTTGTAAACTGCCTGATATCAGTGCTGGGAACCAAACTCAGGTCCAGAACTTTTAGGAACATCACACAGCTGAGTTTGGAGGAAACGGTAATAGTACTAGGTTATTTCCATGGAGGCCTAAGACGTGCGCTATTAGGTAACGGTAATGTTTTCTCCTTGTGCTTGAGAAAGGGAGTGTCAATGAACACGCAAGAGGTGAGGTCCAGGGACAAAGAAGGGTCTAGCACTGCAGTGTGTGGACAAAGAAGGGTCTAGCATTGCAGTGTGTGGTTCTAAATCGGAAATGAGAAATTGATAAGCAAGCTAAGCTATGGTCATATATGAAAGGTCTTACGCTGCAATTGTTACAAAATTAAAATGTTAACAACTGTGACGGTTTCCACAGGCCCCCCATCTTAGCACACCGATGCCATCTTGAAGGCATCACTCTGACCTTAGAACCCAGCACCTAGGCACCAATAGCTGACAAAATAGGAAGAAAGACCTAACCAATCAAAGACCTAGTCCACAGTTCCAGGACCCAGAAGTCCCTAAATGTACTAACCTTGCTTTTTGGTTTCTGTAGTTTTGCTTCTTGCTAACTATTCTTGCTAACCAAAGTGTGTCAGCTGGGATATGGTATTTGTGCATTATGAGACAGAGGACGGTGAGATTTAAGGCTGCGTGACTTGGGCAAGCTCCCCGTGTACCTTATGGCCAGCAATACAGACTTTCTATTGGGCTTCAAGAGCATCTTCTCCATGTGTGTTCTTTAGTGGACTTACCTCTAAACACTAGCAAGGCATCAAAACATTGCCCAGAGACAAAACCTAGTGAGAATATACATTTCTGCAAAAAGACAGCTATGTGCATTTTTTAAAATTCTGGAAAAATGTGACCTTGGTAGACACTCTTAAGAACTGTTCTATTTTGTTTTCTATAATCTCTCCTCTCTCTCTCTCTCTCTCTCTCTCTCTCTCTCTCTCTCTCTCTCTCTCTCTCTCTCTCCCCTACAATCATGAAACACTATCTGTGGCATGCCTCTAGTTCTTAAGAATGCAGACACTGGTTTGTTTGAGCTTTTGTCAAAAAAACCATACAGAAGATTACCAGTATGTGTGCCTTTAGCATTGATTACCTATTGTCAAAAAATAGATTTCAACTGTGGTGAGGACACAATTTCCTGTTCTAAAAACCTCTGGGTCAATGAATTATGTCAATTATTACATACTAAGTGTTGAGCAATTTTAAGAAAACCTTCAAACTGAAATCCAAAAGGATAGTTATAAACACTTCTTTAATTAACTTGTTCAGTCTATGCCAGATAAAATATTGAATGCTAAAGACTAAAAACCCCTGTAAATTTGCAAACAAGGTTTCATGACCAGCCACCTCCAAAGGCCTGTTGATGACTGAGGAGTCATTTGCATAAGTTCACTCAGCCTTTTTTTTTCCCCCCAGCAGTGATAGGTGTCAGGACCAGAGTTCTCGTCACATCATCTGCTTTCATATTTGTAATGACTTCTTTTGTGCTTCCTTGGAAGGTGATACCTGCTCTGTCAGGGCACTGTCAACAATCTATGGGTGGCCCTGCCAGGCATGCTGTGCAGATCTAACTGCTGTGGAAGCATCAACTCCCACTTCTTGAGGTATTTCGGACCCAAAGGAGCCCTCTGCAGTGCCTGGAGCTTCCTGTATCTTCACAGCCTCCCCAAGAGGAAAGCATCTAAGGAATTTGCAGCTCGATCTGTGTTACACACATGCAGTCCAAGGTGCTGGATGCTCTTTTTGTGCACTAGGTAAAGACCATCTTTGTATTATTCAAGTGCTGATTTCTGTACCAGCAGAGAGCCGAGTACAGGCTGGACTTTGGTATTGTTACCTTTGGCTGCATCATATTTTCTAAACACTCCCTCCAACACCTCCTGACTAGTTTTTAATAAAGAACTGAACAGCCTATAGCAAAGGCAAAAGAGGAAGGCAGGACTTCCGGCAGAGGTAGGAACTCTGGGAAAGAAAGAGGAGGAAGGATTCCCCAACCAGATGTGGTGAAAGAAACAGGGTGCCCAGGACTGGGAGACTGAGGAAAGGTAACAAGCCATGTGGCAGAACGTAGATTAATATAAAGGGATTAATTTAAGATAAAAGCTAGTTGGGAACAAGCCGAAGCTATGGCCAAACTTTAATTATAAACATAAAAAGTCTCTGGGCCATTACTTGAGAGCCTGTGGTCCAAAGAAAAGTCCTGCTTTACCAAGGCAACCACTGTTTTTGTGACCATGCTGAGGCAAGTATGGTTCAGGGCCCTGCCCACTTAAACTGGTATAAGCAATAGGCCAAAAGTCCCCAGTTCATCATAACCCTCAGGAAGCCTGTGACAGCTGTCCTTGGTTGTCAACTTAACTACATCCAGAGTGAACTAAAAACCAAGTGGCTGGGTACACCAGTGGGGCATTTTTCCCCCTAGGCTGAATCAATTTAAGTGGGAGGAGCCTCTTTAAATGCAGATCTTTTTAGGTGGGAAGATACAGCTTTCATCAGGGCCTATATCTATTGGCAGCCTATATAAAGAACATGAAAGAAGGAAGTTTGTGTTCTTGGCCTGCCTGCTCTCCTTGCTGGCAAGTCCATTCCTCCACTGTGTGTGTGTGTGTGTGTGTGTGTGTGTGTGTACGTGTGTACGTGTGTGTTCCTGACTAATTCAAGGCTCAATCAAGCTCTCCGCTCGGGAGCAGCATTAACCTTACTCCAATCCACAGAGAGCTCTGGTGACTTACTAGTCATCATGTTTTGAAATCACCGTTAGAAAGTTCTTACTAGGTACAAACAGGTTCTCTTCATGGCTGAACCCCTGTCTTGCTGTGGGCGGGGCTTAGACTATGATATAGTAAGGTCTTCAATGTGAGTATGGTGTGGCGCTTGTCACTTGTTTATAGCAGGGCCTTCTGCAGAACCGGCTATCATGTCAGACACACACTACCTCATAAACTAGTCTTCCTGTGGAACTCCTGAGGAGGAAGGGACATGGTGGCAAACACAGCCCACACCTACAAGATAATCACATACTGCCAAAAAAAAAAAAAAAAAAAAAGCAAAAACCAAACAAAACAAAGAAACCCAAAAACCAAAACCAAACAAAACAAAAAACACAAAAAACCAACAACAACAACAACAACAAAACCCTCTAAAACCTGGCAAATGCTGAGTGCATGTCAATCAAAGGTTCGTGAGCAAAAAGGTGGGTTAGGGATTTCTCAGGGAAGGAGTATATATACCTGAGATTCTTGGTCAGACAGAATATTGTCAAAGAAACCAATATACATGCTGATGAGACATTACAGTTACAGCCCTATGTCTGTATTAAATAATCTTTATTCTGCTAAGAGAAGGATTTCCATGCGTCGCCACTGGAACAATTTTTCTGGCCAGTAGTAAAAAATCAATTGAACTCTTGAAGATTTTAATGGGAAAAGAGAATCAATAAGTCGACTTTCACCTCGCTGCCTCCCTTCCAGCTGCAGCGTCACTGAAATGTTGAAGCAACTCGTGGCTCTGGTTACGTCCAAGCGCTTCCCTTGGAATAATACAAGCACACCGTAACTGCCGGCCTAGCTGTCACACCCCACTTCACCGCAGGAACGCAAGCCTCGCCAGCAGGGAGCCTCGCCTTCAGCCCCTGGTGGTAGAGATCGAACTCAAGGCCTTGCCCACGCTGGGCTTTACCAGTGGCCTGCATGCCAGGGACTCGCTAAGTAGCTCGGGCTGACTTTGAATTTGCCTCAAGGAGAGCCATCCTTCTCCTGCCTCAGTTTCCATAGTGCCATTACAAGAGTGATGCTAGAGGGGAGCAGGGGGGAAGCGGGAGGGAGGGAGGAACGGGAGGATACAAGGGATGGGATAACAACTGAGATGTAATATGAATAAATTAATAATTTTTTTTAAAAAAAGAGTGAAGCTAGAATCAAGAATCAAGGTTGAGGTGTGCAAATGGGTTCTGAAAACTATACGATGAATCACACTATGTAAATGGTATCATTTCTCCTTACCATCAGTCTAAAGCTGGTCTCAGCTGAATAACCCAGCAGAACTTTAAGCCAGAGAGAAATAAATCCCATGCGTGGAAAGCCCTCTTAAAAGGAAGGTTTCCCCCCCCCCCCCCGCCCCAAGCTAGGGAGGCCTTGCTAGATCAGACCTTTTGTGGGCGGGCAGGTTATTCGCGATGTTTCTTAGACTGCAAGGTTATATAGCCACTGGTGGGGTACCGACTCCCTTTCATTTTGGCAGCGGATCCCAGGTAATGGTTTTTCATCTCTTAACTAGCTCCGGTGCTGAAGTGTCAGTGCCAGGCTCCGGGGTGCCAGCCTGGGAGAGCTCAGTGGCTGGCCCGCCACCACGCGGCGCCAGCGCCCGACCCCTCCTGCCCTGTGCTCTCGCGCCACACCTGGGGCCCCGAGCTGAGTGCGCGCCCCCGCGGGCCGCGGGGAGCCGGGGACTCACCTGCAGCAGCACGGCCAGCAGGAAGCACAAGTACATCTGGTAGAGGCCCATCTCGCCCACCGCCTGGAACGCCTCCTCCACCTCCATGGCGGGCGTGGGGCTGAGAACCCAGCCGCCACCGCGCCGCAGCTGGAGACCTGGCTGGGAGTGGGGCGAGGACCAAGCACCCTTACCGAGGACTGGGCCAGGCGAGGACGGAGGCCGGATCGGCGGGGACGGGGACCGAGGAGGGAACAGAGGGCCGATCCGGGGGGTGGAGGACCCGGCGGCGGGGCCTCAGGCTCAGGCCCAGGCGGGACCCGGCTGCCGACCACGTCCCGGGGAGCAGCGGAGATGCTCGGCTGCTCGCCCGGGCGCGGCCTCCCCGCTTCCTGTCAGAAGTGACAGGAATTTTTGGCGAGCGGTTGGCTGGCGCACGGAAGGGAAAGAGGAAGTGGGTGCGGCGCGGGCGGCCACGGGGACTCACGGGAGGGGCCGGGAGCTCCACGCCGCGTCCCGCGGGGTTCGCTCCTTCGCACAAAGCAGTGGAATGCGGGGGCCGCTCTGAGCTCTAGAGCCTTCGGAGGGGAGGCCCAGAGGCATCTGTTCTCCTCAGTTGTCCCGCTTTAGGTGCAGGGTCAGATGTCAGCTACGAGATACCCACTTAGAGAAGTGCCCACAAGGCCCATGGACAAGAGACAGGGCAGGTCATGGTTGCCAAGGTCTGTCAAGGGCCACAGACGTGTGGGGACTATATGCTCTTGTGCCCGCACTCCTAATCCTTTTTTGTTTTTAACAGTTACTAGTCCAAATGTCTAATCTAGCGTTTCTCAACCTGAACGACCCTTTCACAAGGGTTGCATATCATCCTGCATATGAGATATTTTCATTACGAGTTATAACCGTAGCAAAATTACAGGTATGAATTATAGCAGTGAAAATAAGTTTCTGGTTAGGAGTCATCACAACATGAAGAACTGTTTTATCAGGTGGCAGCACTAGGAAGGTTGAGAGCCACTGATCTAAACCATCGCTCAGTTTGCCAGTTGCTTTCTGTTGACTCCCTCTTTTTCTTTCATTCATTTCAGGGCCCAGCCCATGAAATGGCCTCAAGATGTGCTTTCCTAACTCAACCCAGGTGAAAAAAAAATCCTTCAGAAGCACGTCCAGGGCCAACCTGATCTACACTGTTGCTCGCCGAGACTTCCTTCCGGGTCAAGGCTAGGTTTTGATAATTAAAAGTAACCGCCTTCCAAACACCATGCAGAGCATAATGGGTGACTGTTTGTAACTACCCTTTGCTGGTCCTCTACCTAATTACTTTAGCAAAAGGATACTCAGAGTGGTTGACTATGAGAGGGCTGGAGGTGGTGAGCGGAGCAGTCACATGACATGAACTCGAAGTGCTTATGCCAGGGATGGCTCAAGCCTCTAATGCCAGTACTGCCCTGGGAAGGCAGAGGCCAGCCCAATCTACAGAGTGAGGTCCAGAACAGACAGACAGGGAAACCTGTCTCAAAATACACACACACACACACACACACACACACACACAAGAATTGGGCAAAACTTTCCTTTAACCATGATCTAACTTTCTTAAAGCACCTTTACTATCTTTTTCCAAAACAATCTTTCAGTTTTTATTTATAATTGTTTTGGGAATAAACTTGCTCATTTTGCTCTCTTAAATCATGATCTGGCCGCATTTATAATCCACTTTTCTTTTTTTTTATTATTATGACTTATTTAGTGTGTGATACGTTGTTATTTTTTCTAAATAATTTGTTATTTGTTTTTCGTTTTTCCTACACAGGAAATATACTATAAAAATGTTCTTAGTGGACTTTGAGTTTGCCTATATTTGTTTAGTTTTGTTACTCTGTAACTCCTACTAGCTAGATAGCTTCTGCCTTTAGCTTGTTTGCTGTCAAGTGTCTCCCTGCCCATCTTTGTTTTATTTGAGATAAGGTCTCCTGTAGCCCAAGACGGCATTGAACTTGTTATATAGCTGTCCTCAAGCTACTGATCCCCCTGCCTTTGTCTTTCAGAAGGCTGAGACCACAGGGCTGCAACCTCACTACGATTCTCCTTTGTAAAGATTAATCATATCAAAGGATGTACAATTTTATAAGTACCCATCTTGCCTTTATTTACAAGTTTTCCTAAACAATATTTTGTTTTAAAATATTTCATGACATTGCAATTTGTTCTTTAACCAGTAAGTTATATCTTAGAGCATTCTTTTGAACTTTCCAGTTAAAAGTTGTGCCATTTTAAACATTTTTTACTATTTATTTGAACATTTCGTGGTCAAAGACAATGTTAAATCCTGGAACTGGCTTGGCTTTTCCTGTGACCTACCATGTATTCATTGTAAACAAAACAAAACAAAATAAAAAAAGAATCACATCATATTTGTTGATGATAACATGGTTTCTTTCCATCTGTTGGGTTCAACACATTCTGTCTTGTGATCTTAGTAAAATCACCAACATTCATACTAAACACTTCTTAAGGGCTTCTATCAGTTTTTTAATAAACATATCAACCTCTTCCAGAATAAACATTTGTATTTATGGACAACCCAATCACTCATTTGTCTTCATTAGTGCTTCTCTTGTAGCCTCATCTCCTTACGTCCTCTTATTTCATCTTGTGGTTTACTGTTTTCTTCCGGATGTCTTTGGAAGAAGAAGGACTCTTCCTTCTTCCCATTCTTCTTCATGGTCTCTAACTTTCCATTCAGCCTCATAGTCTATTGTTTGTTCCTTTGCTTTGTGTGCTTGGCTTCTTTTCATGTTGTTGAGTTGGTTTTTGTTGTTGTTGTTCTTGTTTTGTTTTGTTTTTTTCTTTTGAGACAGGGTCTCCCTATTTAGCCCTTGCTGGCCTAAAACTTGATATGTAAACCAGGGTGGCCTTGAACTCACAGGGGTCTGCCTGCCTCTGCCTCCTGAGGGCTGGGATTAAAGATACATACCACGATACCAGGCCTTTTAGTAGGAGAAGAAATCCCTCCATATTTATTATGAATTATATAATCAGAATTATTTCTGCCATCCTGGTCTGTGTTTCTTTTCACTTTCTTGGCTGTCTGTTGGATTATTGCATTTATTTCTAGAGACAAGGTCTCACTATGTAGCCCTGGCTGGCCTGGGACTCACTTTGTAGCCCAAGATGGAATTCAGTTCACAGATGAATCTTCCTCTGCATCCAAGTGCTGGGATTTAATCTGTTTTTTCTATCCATTCTGCCCTGGGAGCTACGGACCACATTATTATTAGTGTTTTGGAAGTGACACCAACATGTTCTAACACCTACAGGACTGGGCACTTTCCCACAATGCTTGTGTCTATGCATTCTATATAGACAGACTCTGTATGTTTCCTCCTTGCAAAGTGATGAAGATCCTGTAGAAGGTTTTAGGAATACTGTGTCTGAGAAAACTCATGAGGACATAAAGATGTCACACTCTGGAAATGATTGTCAGCTTGACAAGTTCTAAATTTCCTAGGAGACAGCCTTCTAGGTATATCCATGAGGGTGTTTCTAGGGAGGCTTAGCCAAGGTGACTGTGGGCTGCTGTCTCAGAATGAATAAAAAGTAGAGGGCAGTTAGATACCAGCCTCTGTTTCTCTCCTTCCTGAGTCTCTAACCCAGTGACTCAAGGCTCACATGAAGGGCTTTGATTAGAAACATTTGAAACACATTTTTATTGCTAAGAATAATTATTCTTATTGTAGAAATAGTAAGAAGGCAAAAAAGCTATGTGCTTTCATTATAGTGGTGACGTATTATTTAACAGGCTTGGCGCATGCTTTTTTAATAACAAACTGGGAGGTTATGGGTCAGCTGGCAGATGCTGTGTGTGGATGCTGCCCTGTGGGGTATTAATTCATTTGGTGCCTCTTCTAGCAGTGCTACTCTGACCCTCGTGTTCTGTCCTCATTCATTCAGATGCTGTGGGGCCGTCTTTCCTTCATCAGTGCTCTTGTTGCATAAAACTTAGACAAGGCTTCATTCCATTTTGGACAAAAAGACATTTATTTATTATTTGCCTTTTTTGTTTGTTTGTTTTGTTTTTCAAGACAAGGTTCCTCTGTGTAACAGCCATGGCTGTCCTAGACTCACTTTGTAGACCAGGCTGGCCTTGAACTCACAGAGATTCTCCTGCCTCTGCCTCCCAAGTGCTAGGATTTAAAGGTGTGCGCCAACATGCCAGGCTATTATATGCTTTTCAAGACAGGGTTTCTCTGTGTAGCCCTGTCTGTCCTGGAGCTCACTCTGTAGACCAGGCTGGCCTCTGCCTCTGGAGGGCTGGTATTAAAGGCATGTGCCACTACACCCAGCAATGTGCATTTATTTTATTTTTTTAAAGTTATTTATTATCATGTATACAGTGCTCTGCCTGCATCCACACCTGCCAGTCAGAAGAAGGCATCAGATCACATTATAGATGGTTGTGAGCCGCCATGTGGTTGCTTGAAATTGAACTCAGAACCTCTGAAAGAGCAGACAGTGCCCTCAACTGCTGAGCCATCTCTCCAGCCGGGTGTTTAACTTTAAACCCTTTACTTTGATATCATGAAGCATTTAAGTGAAAAAAAAAAAAACTAAAATTAACACTATATATGACACATAGTTAAATTAATATATTGTTAAGTAGAAGGTGGACTTTTGATTCCTATACCCAAAAGCCGAAATATTTTAAATTGACCAAAGCCTATTCTGTGTAGTTAGTCCTTGCTTTTAATCCTATATATTGGGACACACTTGCCAGAAGCCATGGTCTTCTGAAAACAGACAACGCAGCCTGAGGACTGTGTGAAGAAAGGCTTCCTGGACTGATGGGAGGCTAACAGACAGGAGCTGGGACTGTCCCACAGGTGAGGGGGTTGCTGTGTCGCTCTACATTGGAGAGATGTGACTTAGATAATCTAATCTGGCCACAGTAGGTGGAAAATGCATGCAAGAGCAGTGGGAAAGATGAAAGCAAGACCCACTGAGAGAGTTTAAACCCGAAGAATGGCAGACAAAGAAACAAAGTCAAATCCAAAGTAAAGCCAGCCAGAACTCAGAGAGATTATATTTTGCAAATACAATCAGGGTGAAACCGAGAAACACCCCCACATTCAGTCCTAAAAGCCAGACTGAAAGAGTGGAGGCACCCATAAAGGAGGAAGGGACCCGAACTGTGGAGTAGGCTTGTGGTACAAGGTCAATGTCAGGAATGGTGGGGCCAACAGGAACTGCCCTTTTAAATGACTGTTGTCCCTTTAAGATCCTGCCCTCCCCCCTCCCCCTTAACCCAGTCAGGCCCCTGCTGGGTTTCCATGCCCTAATTTACAGTTAACAGCAGAGCTTCTGAGCATGCGCTCAAGAAAGAGCCAGGCTAATTAAAGCTCTCCTGAGGTTCAAGGTATTGCATCTGTGGCTCTCAGCAATGAGTTCCATTTTGAGCATATATTTTCCCCCATCTGACCTCCCATCCCCCACCTCATTTTGTTTTTCCTTAAATCTTTTTCTACCCCAAATTTATAATGCCTGTATCTTCTGTTTACAATCAGGGACGATACACATTGGGTTTTTTTAATAATTAAAAAAATTAGAATAATATTTGGAATATAGTGTCTATCAAATACCCTTTGGTCCATGAGAGAAGAGAAAAGGACCAAGTTTGAAGCCCATGTTAGCCATCGTTATCTTCTTCAGGTGTGAACTGTGTCCTGCCTTGTGTTTCATTCATTGGGAATTTGATGTCCCTCGTGTCTACTGAAATGTGGTGTGTGAGCTATAAGATTGGCGTGTGGTACATATTCTACACCAGCTACGTATACACAGCTGGTCTGTGTCTGCCTTCCTTTCTTTCATCTGAAGAACAATTTCCTCTGCCAAACCTTCATTCACCCTGAGAGAACACTCTACTGTGAGTATGGCACAACAACAGATATGTGTGTAAGTTGAGCAAGAAAAAAAAAACCCAACAAAGCATGTAGCATATATAATAGGAAAGATTGCTCGTAAGGAAGCCAATAGTATTTCCAGGGTAGACGTCCAGGAGAAAAGGTCAATAAAACAAAGGAAGAGGAAAACAGGATTCACAGTCAGATGGATGCCTCTGCTTTCTAAGCTTTTGAAGTAACAACTTTCTTTCAAAAACTATTGTTAAGTTGGTGAAAAATATTAACCGGATCCTAGTTAATGTGGTGAAATTGACCATTTCCATGTCTCGAGCCTTAGCAGCAAAGTGTAAACAGAGCTAGGCTGACATTCAGGAGGTTAAAAGAGAGAAATGAAATATGAGGGAAATTAGCCATTAATTACGCTTGGATTTAGATAGGAGAGTGTTTTGCTTGCTGAGAGTCTAATTTTACAAGTTGTCCAAGAGGCACGGAGCCTAGATAATAGGGCATTCATTTAATTCAACAGACCCATCCTCGAGTCCTCGTCTCTAATGAAAATGCCAGTGCTGCTGCTGTTTCTATTGCTGCTGCTGCTGCTGCTGCTGCTTGCACTGACGTTCTACAACTAGGGGAAAGAGCCTGAAGTGATGAATTCGGTATACTCCTGGGCTCAATAAATTGAGGTTATGACTCAATTGGATGAATGAAAATTTGCCCTGTATAGAAAAAAAAAATGCCTCACAGTTTTCCAGTATTCATATATGGAGATGTACTGGAATTGCTCAAACACCAGTGCAGTCGGTGGAGTGTTGCACAAGGCTGAAAATAATCCACATATCCCTGGGCTGACCTCCATGGGCAGCGATATTTATTGCTTCGGGGAAACAAAGTTCTGTAGACTTCCGAGGTCAGAGTTTGATGTGCTTGTTCTACTTAGGCTCAGAAATAAGGTGCCATGATTTTGAAAAATCTCCCACATTTTCACGCTCCATTGCAGAGTTGCTGATGCAGAGTCACTGAGCAAAGAGCTGGTCTGCTTTGGTGCTAACAACAGTGTGCTCACTTAGATTCTAGAGGAAGACCTCTCCTTCCTGGCAGTACTGAAGGGGATGATCAGGTGAGAGCAAGGAGGAGGAAGAGGAAGTTGTAGTTTAGGAAAACTACAGACTTGCTCTGTTATCTGATCATAAAAGCAGGCCCAAATCAGAACAGCAGTGTGTATAGGAAGGGTATTATCCATTAAGTCTTCACTGTAATGGCTCTTCTCCCTAGGGTTATCTGCTGCAGGAAGAGTGCAGTGGGGCCTTCGCTCCCTACAGTGCAAAGTCATACTGCAAAGTTATGTTAATGCACAATTCACAAAGAGAATTTACATGATTTTCAGAGCCAAAAATTAATCCTTCATTTACTGCCATACGGCTATTTGAGCCAAGAGATCATATTGCATTTTAAACAATATAAACTCATTGTCTTGCTCAGTCTTCAGGGCACCAACTCACTCTCAGCCGAATGGAGCAAATCAAACCCTCCTGTAACTTCTCTCTTCCAACCCAAAACTTTGATTATTCTCAAGGTCATTTTCCAGTTCTACACATAAACTGCTATGACCAAGATTTGTTTTAACCGAAAAAAATTTTTCATAGTTTATTTTGATCATGTTTTTCTTCCCACCTCCTTACTCATCCAATTTGGTCTTCCCCGCCCCGCCCCCCCCCCCCTCAGCAAGGACTTGAGTATTTTAATTTTATTTCGAACTTATTGATTCCTTGTGAACTTCACATCATGCACCCCAATCCCACTCTTCTCCCCCTCCCTTCGTACCCAACCTCCATCCTTGTAACCTCCCCCCAAAGAAAATTTAAAAAATAAACAAAACCCCCCAAACAAACAAACAGACCCCCCCAAAAGAAACCCCACCTTGTTGTGGAAGCTGTAGTGTGTCCCACCTTATATACCCTTTTGTCCACATGCAAATGTTCATCCCAACGAGTTGTGCCTCTGGTTGTAGGCCGCTGGCTTCTGCTACACTCCCAACACTGGAGCCTCACCAGGTCTCCTCTTGGATATCCTGGTGTTGCCCTGTGCCATGGAGATCCTGCAGCTTTGGAGCTACAGGACCAGCTCTTTCATGCACTACAGGAGTTCATAGACAGGGTAGATATTGGGGTGCATCAACTCAAAGCCCTGGATCTGGACCTGGGTGGTACCTGAGTTGGTCAGCCTGTCAGCTCTCCAGTGCTGCCCCAGCAAGTTCACCCAATGCCACAACCAACAAGGGGGTGGAGTGGGGCAGCTCTCCTGCTCTCTTGGCCTCAGGGCCAAGCCACCCACACCTTAGACAGCAGGCCCAGCTGCCCAGACAAGTTACAGCCAGTGAGGGGCAGGGCCGTCTCTTCTGCTCTCATGACCTTAGGGCCAATTCTTATATCTCCTGCAGGTGGCAAGAGGGGGAGGAAGGCATATCTCCCACACCCACACCATCTCACAACAGAGGATGGGCAAGGCCAGCTCTCTAGAATTCATGTCTTCAAAGCCAGCTCTCTCTCTCTCTCTCTCTCTCTCACACACACACACACACACACACACACACACACACACACACACATCACCACCACCACCACCACCACCACCACCACCACCACCACCACCACCAGGGTCAGCTCTGCTGTGTTGCCCAGGCAAGTTGCAGGACTGCTCTCCAGAATGCTGCAGCCAGTGAGGGGAGGGGTTGGCTCTCCTACCCATTCTCAGGACCTTAGCACCAGGTTTCCCTCTTGCAGCAGGTGGTAGTGGGCAGATGGAGAGAGGATCTCTCAGGAGCCCACACCACCTCCCTGTAACCAGTGCTCGCCTCCCTCTGGCTGCCTCTCCTATGTGCTATCTGGGTGAGATCTACCAAGAGGTGGGTCCAGCTTTCTTGGAGTGCCAGAGCCAGTGAGGGGCCTGGCTAGCTTTACCCAGCACTTTGGTATCAACATGGTACCAGGCAGAAGCCCAGATCAGGGACGTCTGCCTGGCATTTGGTGGTAACAGGGGCCACAGACATGTACCAACACACACCCCTGCCACTGCATGGCTGCAGAACCAGACATGGCCCTCAGTAGCAGCATAGGTTGAAACTTCACCATGGCCTCCTGTGGCAGGGCAGGCTACTCACAGGTGGCTGCTCCTCTCCGCCCTTGTGTCTCCAGACCCACCTTTCTTCATAGAGATCATGTCATTCGGCTTCTGTGGTGGTTTGAATAGGAAAGCCCCCCATAGATTCATGTGGATGCTTGGCCCACTATCAGGAGGTGCTGCCTTGTTGGATAGGTGTGGCCTTGTTGGAGGAAGTGTGTCACTGTTGGGGTGAGCTTTGAGGTATGTGCTCAGGCTACCCCTGGTGTGGTACACAGTCTCCTTCTACTGCCTTCTAGATGCAGATGTAGAGCTCTCAGCTCCTTCTCCAGCACCATGTCTGCCTGCACATTGCCGCGCTTCCCGTTATGATGATAATGGACTAAACCTCTGAAAATGTAAGCCAGCCCCAATGGAAAGTCTTCTTTTGTAAGAGTTGCCGTGAACCTGGTGTCTCTTCACAGCAATGAAGCCCAAACTAAGACTGGCTTCTCTTTCTCTCTCATCTCCCCACTACGTATTTGCACACCATAGTGGCTCCCACTGTGAGAAGACCACAAGGCACGTGGGGCCTCTAGGTATCTTCAAATGTCCAGCCCAAAGATTCCAAAAGAAATAAACCCAAAGTTAAACACAGTACAGCAAAACTAACTCAACAGAGTGGTCCAGTCTCATGGTTGAGCCGCCCCCATAGCCAGGTAGAGATTACCAGTAGGCCAACAGTGAGAAGTAAGCGCAGCAGGACACGCCCAGGCAGTTGTGGGCCTCCACTCTGCAGACACTGCTCTTCTTCTTGGGCTAAGCTGCAGCCCTGGGACTCACGGCAACTCACAAAAGTGGCTGGTTTTCTCAAAGGAAGAAAGCATAGGTCCCACTGGTATTTGCATTTGTTACTGGTTCTATTGATGGACAGTGTAATTCACCATTTCCCAAGGAGCAAGCACAGCAACCCAGCTGCCTCCAACTCTCCAGCTCGGCCTCATTTCATAGCACACATTTCGCTCAGCTTCTCTGTCTTCCATTTCTTCACTCCTGCTTGCTCGCTTCTTTCTCTCCCATCACTCCACCACCTACTCAATCCCACCTACTTACTCATGGCCGTAGTGTTGCCTCTGAGTTCCCCCTCCTCCCTCCCTCCCCCCCCTCTCTCTCTCACACACACACACAAACAAACAATAATATACTGACCTCAGAAAAATGGAAATCAAACAAGCAAAGGACAAAAAAAAAAAATGGCCAAAGCAAAAATACCATTGACTTTGTTTTGTGTTGGCCAACTATTCCTGGGCCTGGGGTTTGCCTTGGAGTGTGGTTAATATACCCAGAGAGACTCCATTGGAGGAAACTGACTTTCCCTTTGCCCACAGGTATCATCCACTTTCCTCTCTCAGTGTTGGGACCCCATCTGTCTTGCGCCTGTGCAGGCTTTGTAGGTGCTGCCACAGCCTCTATGAATTCATATATGCATCAGCCCTGTTGTTTCTGGAATACACTGTTTCCCTGGGATCAACCATCACCTCTGGTTCTTAAACTCTTTCTGCCTCCTCTTATGCACAGATTCCCTGAGCCTTAAAGGAAGGGCTTGGATGACGACATCACCTTCAGGACTGAGTGCTCCAAAGTCTCTCGACGTCTGCACATTGTCTATTTGGTGGAGCTCTGTTAGTTCCCATATGCTGCAAGGAGAAGCTTCTCTAATGAGGTATGAGCGAGGCACTGCTCTATGGGCATGGCATTAAGAATCATTTTATTGTTATGTTCCCATAACAGAAAAGTAGTATTAACTTTCTCTCCCCGGCCCACCAGCTATCTAGTCTCAGGTTCTTGGCCACTTTAGCAGTGTCAGGTACGGGTTCCATGTGATGGAGTAGACCTTAAAGCCAATCAGAAGGTAGTTGGTTATTCCTATAACACGTGTGCCACTATTACACTGCTGTGTCAAGTCACTGTTGTAGGTCAAAGGGTTTATAGATGAGGATATGGCTTATTGCCTTTTCTCTTCTGATAGTGTGCAGAGTACCTTCCAGTACCATGAATGCTAGTCTGTAGGGGTGAGGCTTCTAGCTAGGCACCAGTTGGACTTACTTCTACATTTTTGATGGCATACGTATTGTCTTCTGCACTACATGGCTAAGATTCTTCTTCACATTTTTCTTAGATCCTGGGACCTTTTGTAAATCTATGAAAACAGTAGGTTTTTGTTTTTTTAGAAAAAGTAAAGACACAGGACAGAGTGATCCCAAACAGACCAGCATGATTCGAATATGATGCTTTTAACTTTTTCTTGGCATTTATTGTTATATGTATGCACGCACAGCATACATGTGAAGTTCATGGGGTATCAGTTATCTTCCTTCCACGCATGGATTCCTTGGAACAAACTCAGTGGGTCAGGCTTGGAGGCAAAGCATCTTTACCGGCTGAGCCTCATTGACTTGGAAGAACTCCATATTTTTAAGCAGTCACTGAACTTAACCCCACATTACATACACATGTAAGTCTGGGGTCTGGCTGATGGCTTGTTCATTAAAGACCCTGCCCTGCAAGCATAAAGGGCCTGAATTTGGATCCCCAAAACCCACATAAAGGCCACAGTTTAATGCCAGCAGGGAAGAGCATGAGTACCCTTACACATAAATCACGTAATGGACATTAAATAAGATGCTCAGAATGGCTAGTGAACATATGGAAAGTCACACAGCAAAGCCATAAATGAAATTACCATCTCAAAAGTGTGTGTTTCCACCCCTGTGCACTATCATAGGCCACTCTCAGAATCCGGCTCTCATCTGTGGACCACTTTCTCCTCGTACACGTTATCTCAGTATTCTGATTTCTCTGTCAGGAGAATCAGTGTTTTTGTGTCCCCCAGTTCCACAATGATTTTAGGGTTCAGACATGGGTAAAAATAAGGGCTTTGCCATGTCTCCTAAGCCAGAAGCCCTAGCTAGGCCCATATACTAGCTCCACAATGCAACCACAGACGCAAACACAGGCAATGATCTGGCCTATTGTGTTTGAAGCCAGAGAATGGAATTGTGTTTGTCAGTGTCTGCGGAAGGTTATTCCTTACGTAATGGCCACTCCGCCTCTGGCCTAGAAAGTGTTACATCTTCTGACCTGCTTACTATAAGCCTAGCACATGGCTGGTTACAATTCCCACCACCTTAAATGACCTACAAAGCACTAAATGCTGTTCAGTCCCTTTGCTTACTGTGTGTAGCACTTTTTGCAAGCAAAATAGTCCGTGTTTTCACTTGAGGCACGTGGAAACTTTCAGATGGGTGATGAGCGCGGAGCTGGGCTGTTAATGATGCATCCTTAGTCTCTCTGTCCAGTGACATGTGATGTCTGCCACTGTCAGTGTCCTGGTGACCATCTTTCTCTTCCTTTCTGCCATCCTTACATGGTGGATACATTGTCTGTTGAGGATGAAATGACACCTAAGTTGGCGGGAGGCGGGTGGTGGTGGGGAGTGACAAGGAAGCCGATATTTTAGCAACAAAACAACTGTAGCATAAAACAAATTTGTAGCAATGCTAATTAGAGAGTTGAAGTAAGTCATTTGTTTTTATGTTTTATTTTTCTCTTGGCTCTTTTCAGCTGTATTTCTGAGGCAAAAAAAAAAAAGCTATCTGTTGCAAGGAGATGGTTGTCTCTTAAAACAACATATAATGGAAAGATGTTGGCTCTGTGTTAATTTTGTTTTTAATTTGTTAGATATTAAGTTGCAAGCTGATAACTAAACATCACTTAAGCAGAGAGGTTTTTCACATAATGAAGTGGCTTGCACAGGGGGGGAGGACGGTCTGAGAGAAACAGCCTGTTTGCTGTCAAGTATAGAAGGGCAGGATGAATTTATCCCCAGAGTTCTTTGCTGGCCCTGCCAACAGGTGCCCAGCTGGCACTGGATACAAGCATGACAGCTTGACGCACTCAACTGAGACCCGTGTTTCCATTTTCCTTCAACCAGGGAGTAGCTAAAAACATGACCTCTAATTCCCTTACTGCATGGAGGACATAGAGAAGTGAATGGGTTTCCAGTTAAAGGCCTTAAGTAGGGATATCTTCAGTAATTTTTAATTTTGAAGTTTAGCGTTAGAATAGGTTGAGAGTCCCTTATCCGAAATACTTGGAACCAGAAGCGTTTCAGGATTTCTGATTGTTCTGTTTTGTTTTGTTTTGTTGTTCAGATTCAGGAATTTATACATAAATGATGAGATGTTTTGGGAGGAGACCCAAAGCTGAACATGAAGTCTATTTGTATTTCATACACACCGCACACACAGCCTGGTGGTTATTTTATGATATGCCTATTGTCTTTTGACTAGCCTGCCTCATAAGGCCAAGTGTAGGATTATTTCTTTGTGACTTTATGCAGCCCCCACTCCCCCCCCACCCCCGCGTCCTGAAAAAGTTCATGACACCTTGTGAACTACAGTGACGTGTAGATTCTGAGTCCTTGGCCATGTGAACAAATTCATAAAAGCTGACAGTCTTGGAGATTTCAAATTTGGAAATTTAATTTTAGGATCAAAGTCAAAGTCTATGTATTTTTTAATGAGACCTGTGCCCTGGGGTGCAATTCATATGCAACTGAGATAAGATTCAGCCCTTCCTTGGGTTTAATTTGACTTAAACTCAACATTGCTGCCGTATGCCGTATGCTCACAAGTAATTCAAATTAGCCCTTGAACATGAATATTTTCTTCCTAATTGATATCTCTCTTTATTTTAAGCATCTCTTATTTAAAGCAAGGAGCTGGTGAGGTGGCTCAGAGGGTAGAGATGCTTTTAGCACAGGCCTGGCAGCCTGAGTGTGATCCACAGAACACACACAAAGGTAGAAAGAGAGAGAGAACCAACTCCAGAAAACTTCCCTCTGACCTCCACACATGTGCCATGGCACATGTACACACACAAAAGAAAGAAAATGCACATTAGGGCTGGGTGTGGTGGTGCATACCTTCAATGCCAGCATTCAGGAGTCAGAGGCAGATTTCTGAGACTTGCAGGCCAACCTGCTCTACATAGCAACTTCCAGGCCAGCCAAAGCTTCAAACTGAGGTCTTATCCCAAATAAATAAATATAACTTAAACCAGCGCAGGGAGGCCAGTTAGGGTTCTATTGTTGTGAAGAAGCAAAATGGCCATGGCAGCTCTTGAAAAGGAAAGCATTTAACTGGGGTTGACTCACAGTTCAGAAGTTTAGTCCATTATCATCATGGTGGGAAGCAGGGCAGCATGCAGGCAGACATGGGACTGGAGAGGGAGCTGAGCATTCTACATCTTGATCTGCAGGCAGCAGAAGGGGACTGTTGTATGTCACACTGGGCATAGTCTAAGCAAAGGAGACATCAAAGCCCACTGCTGACATGTTTCTTAGTTACTGGGCCTCTAGCTCCCGATACTTTGGGCTATTCAAGAAGAGAAAGGGAACAGAGGTGACTGCCACTGCCCTTTAATCACAAGGTCCTCTCTCCCCTGCTGTGATGCCAGTCCTCCTTCTACGTGTTCCTTGAACACATGGAGCTCACTCTCCATCTGCCCTTGTGTGTGAGACCTTCCCTCCACCTCACCTCTACAATGCAAATGCCACTTTAAAACCTAGCGTTTACTAATTGCTCAAACCCACTGGCTTTGCAGTGACATTTTCACATGCCTGTATTGTGTCTTGCTCATCCTTATCTGTCCCACTCCTACTTTCAGGGCTTTTGTGAGGTTTTGTTTGATTTCTGTTTGTTTTATTTTGTTGCTTGGTTGGTTAGTTGGTTTTTTTTGTTTTGTTTTGTTTTGTTTTTGTTTTTTGTGACAGGGTCTCACAATGTAGACCTGGTTGTCCTAGAACTCACAAAGATCTGCATATCTCTGCCTCCTAAGTGCTGGGATTAAGGGCGTGTAACACCATCACCGGTCATCTTGTTTCCTTTATGCTTCTACATACTAGAGAAAACATATGCCATTTTTCTATATCTAGCTTATATCACTTAACACAGTCTACTTTAGTCCCACTCACTTTCCTGTAGGGACATGATCACTTTCTTTTGTATTATAACTAATACAGCATATTGGTATCCACTCGGCTATTGACTGGCACTAGGCTGATTGTGAACAGAGCTTCACTGAACACAGACGTGCACGTACTATTCCTGACTTCCTTTCACATGCTCAGGAATGGGGTGGCTCTGTCATACTGCAGGTCTGTTCTCTGTGTTTTGAAGAACCTCCAAACTGATTCCCATGGTGGCTGGACTAATTTACACTCCCACCAACAATGTATAAGATACTTTTTTCTTCAAATCCTCCCCAGAATTCATTCATTCATTTGTTTGTTTGTTTTCAAAGTAGCCATTCTAACTGGGATGAGATGAAATTTCAATGTATATATTTGTTTTTTGGGGATGGACTTTTGCTCTGCACACAGACTGGCCTCAAACTAGCAGTCTTCCTGTTTGAGCCTCCCGAATGCTGGGAACGAGTCCGTGATGGCTAAATATACTGCGCATTTCTTCATATATTGGCTCTTTGTATTTCTTCTGCTGCTAAGTGTCTGTTCAGATCACTCGCCCATATTTTATTGGCCTTGTTATTTTTGTTGTTAAGGTTTTTATATTCTGGATATACAAGTACCACTTCCAAGGAGCCTCTTTCTCTCTGTGCTGGCACCTCCCACAGTTGGCCATTTTATAGCTGTCTCCTTTATTAATCAGTAAATAAGGCAAGGACTAAATCTACAGCATTCACTGTTATGTTGCCTGGTGTCTAGCATGGTGCCTAAGGCATAGTTGGAACTCATCACGAATTTGCTGAATAAATGAATTAATATTTGTCATAAACAAGAGCTGATAGTTTTACTAATTATCTGTTAAACCAAACATGGCTGGAAAAAAATAAATTGGAATATTTTGACTGTGAGAGTAGTTTGTCACATGAGCTGTAGAAGTAAAATTTCAGTTTAACTTGGTTAGATTTTATTAGAAATGGCACAGGCTTTGAGAGAGGGGAAGAAGGGGAGGAAAGGTTAAAAAAATATGAGGGAGCAAGTGCCAGGCAGGATGACTAACCCTTTTACCTGCATTCTCAGGAAAACTTAGACATTTTTATATTCTATGTTTTAATCCTGGAAATATTTATATGTTTGCAGCAAAAAAACCTGCTATCTTTCAAAGTGAAGTTGGCCAACCCACTGGGGCCCCGTATTAACTTTTTATCGCCGAAATCTGGGGACCTGTTCTTTAACACACAGTCCTTGTGGGGGACAGTCAACATACAAACGCTAGCTAGGCCCCCTCCAGCAATGTGCAAACTCTGCCAGAATGAAACTTCGTGTGCCAGCCACCTATGTAGGAGCAGGCCTGCCTGGATCCCCGGGAGCTCTCCAGCCAGAATACGCAGCAGGGGCCTGACAAGGGACATGAATGCTGCCTGGTGGGTTTCCATCTTACGTGGCCTCGTTCCTCTTCACCATCTTCCTATTTTTCATTTTGGAATATGGGTGCACACACTCTGTGCCCATCCCGCAATTGTATCTTGGAGACATATAACCTATTTACTTTTCAGGCAGACTCATGGCTCAGTTTGTGTTGTGAGAGATGCTGGAAAAGTTAAGGCTGCAGAGACTGTAGGGGATCAAACGCATCTGGCAGTGTGAGATGTCAACCGTGAGCCTCGGAGACCAGGGGCAACCAGGAGACCTCGGAGACTTGATGTCCGTAGCGGTGCGGTGGGGAAGCAGTGGGATGTGCAGGAGGTAGAAGTGTGAGGGATGCGCTTTCCAAGGGAGTTCTGAGACAACCACTCTTTCCACTTTCTCTTCTGCTTTCTGGCCATGAGAAACTAGAGACCCCAAAACCATGAACCTGCTTGATCATGATCCTGAGCCCCTAAAACTGTGGCCAAAAGAAATTTTTTAATAAGGCAGCTGTCTCGGGTATTTTGTTAGGGTTCGAGGAAAGTTACACACTTTTCTAACACCCTGGGGGTCTCTATTGAGCTTTGGCTTTATGCTCATTGTCCCGTGCTTCGTTCAGCGTCTGTGGCAGGGACTGTGAGTCTGCAGTATACTACCAGGCCTCCCCCCTTTTCTTTGAAATCTTTGCAGAAGTCTCTTTTGCATAGTTGTCGCATACTGCATGCCTACAAGACCAGCATCAGGCGTGTGAAGCCAAGGTCTGCCACTGGTGCGCTGTTCTGGGGCCTGCCTGTACCTCAGCTGCGGTGGCTTCTGGGTATCAGGCTAGACAAATACAAATATTCCAGGGAAATGATTCCTGAGGTGGTCCTGGGTATGCAGGGCATCCTGTGGCTTTTTTATAAATGGGTTCAGTCCTAGCAAGTCTTTGAAACGTCTGAGGCTGAAACTCAGCATGTGAGAGACTCTGGGTTCAATCCTCGGTACTGAAAAAAAAAAAAAACTCTAAAACCAATTAGCATTGCTGTCCCTTTGGACTGCGTGAGTGGGATGGTCATGGGGAGTTGTGTGATGGACTCCTGACATCTTTTCCTACTGTTCCCAACATAGATCACTTGCCTGTTCTTTACCCCTTCTAGCACTTGCATCCTTCTTGGACACATATTTATTTGCATGAGCTCTGCTTTTTGTCAAGGGCCAATTTAAAAAAATAAATCTTACCACTTGTCTCCTCTTTGATCCAAATAATCAGGCTTCCTCCAGCTTGCTCCTCCACGCTCTTCCAAAATCTTCCTGAAAGCCAATGCTGTAGGCTCCTCTGTCATCAAGAATATCAATAATTAATGACCTCACTGTTGGTAACCAACACTATATTGGTCAGCTCCCTGTCTCTCTAACACAATAGAGGAACTAGCTGACAAATTATAGAAAAGGGTTATTTTGACTCACAGTCACATTTTGAACCTGGGTTGGGTGACAAGGTCTCATGCGGTGGCCCAAACTGTCCAGATTACAACTATGTATGGGGCTGGCCTTGAGCTTGCAGCAATCCTCCTGTTTCAGCTTCCTGAGTGCCTTTCTTTTCTTTCTGTCTTATATGTTGAGTTAGGGAGCAGGAAAAAAAAAGAGAGAGATGCTGGGTTGAGGACCTGGTGGCTGCTTGGCCCAGGATCTATCAGCACTCCTAGTCAGATACTGGGGGCCTGAAGGATTCCTGGACAGCTACTGGTCCTCAGCCTGTGTTGGAGGGCTGAAGAGGTCAGGCTCTGGGGTCAGTAAAGGATACACCGGCAGCAGTAGCAGAATTCTGATGGGGGTAGATGCAGCCAGATCCTGTCAGCAAGAAGCAAAGACAGGAGGCACTGAGTGTTGGTCAGACTCTGTGTATCTGGGCCCCCAGCCAATGTGTGGCCCACTCTGGAGGTAGAGTCTCCTTCCTCTCCATTTGTCCTTCCTGGAGATGTCTTCGGAGACCTGTTGTCCAGGTCCTGATGCCTTCACTGTTGTCCAGAAGTCTCACCCAGATGACCAGTCTTTAACACATGTCCCTTTGGGGGACAGTCACCATCTGAACTACAGCAGAGCATCTTCCGTTTTCCAGTGACAGCTAGTATCCCTTGTTACTCACTCCTGTTTCGACTTGGGTGGTCACGTGGCCTTCTCCTTCTCTACACACCTGCAATAACACCCTCACTTTCATTTTTTTCTTACATTTAGGATCCACCCAGATAATCCTGGATACTTTCCCCACACCAAGCTGGTATAGCTTTACCAGCATCCTTGAATTACCAAACATGCAAAAGCCAGTGGTAATATTCTTGGGTTTGAGAGCTTAGAAAAACAGTTACATTTGAGGCTCACCACCTATTCTATGAAGGCTCCATTCCAAACTTGATCTATCAGATTGCCTTCTTAAATGTTTTAAATAGACACTTGTTTGTTTGTTTGTTTGTTTGTTGTCTTTATAATTGATCTTTGGGGTTCTAGAAACTATGCCAATAAACTTTGGCTCTAAGTGGGCTCATTCTCCTGTCCCCCAAACTGTTTTCATAAGATAAAGTGCACTGTGAGCCAACAGAACAATTTCAGCTTACTGTTGCCACATCAGGGGAAGCCGCACAGAAGGGTTGCTGCAATTGGCTAAGTGAGCCAAATAGCTCGCTGCTTACACAATCAGAGAAGTGAGCAAACCTCCGGTGACACTGAAGGTTGGTTCACAGCCTTGTTCCATTGCACTAGCTCTGCTAGGCCAGGAGGGGAAGCACTCTCTCTACCTCTGGCACAGATAGAAATGGTTGCAGGGTCATCAAGAGGTCATAAAGGCTTGAGACATCAAACTGATTGGAGGAATCCAGGCTGAGATGGTGCCTTCAGAGAAGCTGGAGCACTCAGCTGTGAATGTTGTGTAGTCCTCAAGGCATTGCTGGAGTGTTTAAAACCGCTGGCAGGAGAAGACTCTGACTGGGTTGTTTGGCTGACAATCCTTTTGCTCAAGGCAGCCAGGGCAGCAAGGGAAGACCAATAGTTATGGAGTCAAATTGTTGCATCTCCCAACATCTTTCCTTATTTGCAGGAAAATGAACATCAGAAAGTGTTTAGAATAAAAACCTAAGGAAATCATCACGCACACTAATAGTGATTTTAACAGCTGTTAACAGTGCTTTGACAATGCCCCCAGAGAAATGTAGTTCCCTCTTATCTGTCTCCACTTACTACAAAGAAAAATAGGCATGCCTATGTGTGGGGAAAGTGATATAAATACTGAGTTAAACTTTTGTTTTTATAATGTACTTGATGATACTTATAATCATAAATTTAGACACTACTTCATTTTGTGACACTACCCTAGAATAAACTATTTCAATTTGTTTCATAGAACAATATGGTTCTCTCCATTTAAGTAAGCTTTTGATGCTTTCTCATGTATGTGTGTGTGTGTGTGTGTGTGCACATGTGCATGCACACATGCATGTTTGTGTGCTCATGTGTGTGTAGGTACACATGTCTGTGCTGGTGTTTGCCCTTGCATGTAGAATCCAGAGGACAACTTTAGGTGTCTCTCTCCAGGTACCACCCACTCCTGCATGGTGACACAGTCCCTGGCTTGGAGCTCGCCAAGTCAGGCTAGGCTGTCTGTCTTGAAGGCTACTTCTTCCCTCACCGCATTTACTGCTTGAAGATCATAACTAAGGCATGAGAGGCAAGGTTTCTTATTCTTCATGAGAGAGAGAGTAAGCTTCATTTATTCCCTCAATTTTATCCTAGGGATGCTAATGAGCTAAGAGATTGATAAACTGGCCAAACCATCAAACTAAGCAGTAACAAATAAAGTCAAGACAGAAAAAGTTAATAAGAAAAGATTTTAGTGACTTAGAGAAAAGTATAGTGTGGCGGTTTGAATGAGCCTAGCCCCCACAGGCTCATATACTCGGTCCTCAGTTGGTGGAGCGATTTGAGGAGGATTGGGAGGTGTGGCCTTAGTGGGATAGGTCTGTCACAGGGACCGGCTTTGAGGCTTCAAAAGCTGCTGATCATCCCCAGTGCCCTATGCCTCCTGCATTTGTTAGAGACATTCTCTCTCCACTTTCCAGGTCACCATGCTTCCCCTCCACCACCATGGACTCTAACCCCCTGGAACTGTAAGCCCGATTAAATACTTTCTTTTATAAGTTGTCTAGGCCCAGGGTCAAGTTAATGTCCTAACTCTCTGCCAGGCTGGTTACAGTTCCCCACTTGCTGTTCTAGAGTCTCTGACTTGAGGTAGAATATGTCTGTGTCTGAAACAAATACAATAAGCAGAATGTAAGTCGGGGCCAAGGCCAGAGCACATTTAGTTAGAGCTGGGTAGCCACGCATAAGAACAACTTGCTATAACGTCTTGGGTTTTAGTTGCTTTTAGAAGGGCTGGCCTTTCACTATAGCTCCTGTGTCAGGCATTGGGCCATCCCCGAAGCAGGGCTTCAATTGCTTGGTTGCCATTGTTTTCTTCCTTGATTTTCTTTTTCTTTTCTCTCCTTTTTTTCAATCCTAAGTTTTTGTTTTTTGGTTTTTTGGTTGTTTTTTGTTTGTTTGTTTGTTTTTCGAGACAGGGTTTCTCTGTGTAGCCTTGGCTGTCCTAGACTCACCTTGTAGACCAGGCTGGCCTCGAACTCACAGTGATCCGCCTGCCTCCCGAGTGCTGGGATTAAAGGCGTGCGCCACCACGCCCGGCTAAGTTTTGATTAAATGTTAGACACTGGCTGTAGAAGAACAGTGGGTAGTGAGATAAATAGCACATATGTCCATAAGTAGGCGGGCGTCTTATTCTAACAGGTTATCCACACAGATGGTTGAAGTAATCTAGTCAGAAGTGAGCCAAGTTTCCTCCCTTTGGTACAAGGCAAGATTTCTCCTCAGTCATGAAACCCCAAGCTAATGCCATTGACTTAGAGAAGATGCTCCCCAAATCCAACACTAGCAAGTGTTGGGGATCGAAAATATAAAAGTCAAATTTAAATTTAAATCAACAGCAACAATGACAAGAAGCCCACTGAAAAGATATCAGAGCAGCTACGAGGAGACCATAAAGACAGGCTTGATTTTGCTCTCCAGAACTGAAAATTAAATTACCACTGTTCACCAGTCAGATTAGCCAAAATTGAAACATCTGAATATGTGAGGTAGTGACGATGGAGACAGAGGAATGAGGGACTGAGGTGTGAATTTGTGAGCCGGTACTGGCATTTGGCGAAATTACTACAAGTGTCTCTGGTTAGAGTCTTACCTAGAAGCACTGCCAACCACACAGCAGCCTCTCTGTAAATGCATATTTAATGAAAACATAAAGGTAGCATTGATCACATCAGTGATTGTAACGACTAGAGTTGGGATGAGTCAGCCCTCCGTTACTAAGACCCCAGGAAGGAAGTTGTGTTCAAGGGATGTGTTTGATGGTACCAGACATCCAAGGATCTCAGTGTGCCCAGTAGTCAGTGTGCCCTACATGCTAATGTAGTTAGCCTCAGATGGCTGCACAGCATCTATTTTACCCAGAAGATACTGTCAGGTTAAGCTGGAGATCCTTCAAGCAATAAGTCAGAGCTGGGCTTGAACTCCAGCATCTGGCTCCTGCAGCCAATCACTGATCTCCAGGATTTTGGACCACCTGCCTTCTGTATCATGGTGCCCGCAGCGCACCTGTCCCACCCACAGTGTGCGTCCATTCACTCCTTCTCTGGCAGCCTAGTGTTGCCGACCTTGTCCCTTTTTAAAGGTCAGCATTCCACCTCATCCTCCAGTACACAGAAGCGTACTTCAACCCAACCCCCTCCTCCGCAGTGCCAGAGTCTCCCACAGTTTCTGCAGGTCCCAAGTGGAGAGCTAAGCCTCTACTTTCTAGTCTGCTTGGGACACCTTTTCAAATACGTTGGAGTGGTGCTATGGTGGCCCGCTTGAGATCCCTTTCCTCTGGGCCGCAAGCACATCCAGCCTTACCTGTATCTTTCAGAGACAGTCACAGGGATGTGGGTCACTGTAACAGACTGTGATACAGTCGTCCGTCAGAGATCGCTTACATCATAGAGCAGTTGTTCCTAACGCCAAGCCATCCAGCCTTCATATGTCTTTATTCTCTGTTGCAGTGCTGCCTGGGAAATCAGAATGCCTACTTAGGTAGAATTGTGTCCAATGAAGGCCCCAGGTCCTAGCCAAATACTTAAGGGCTCTGCGCATGCGCTTGGTGGATGTGTTTCCTAATTTAAACGCAAACACCTGCGGACTCATCACTGAGCGCTCCGTGGCCTCAGTTGTGCTAAGAACCCCTAGTTCACTCCATGGCTTCCCTGAGAGACAGGCAGAACTCCAGGGAGGTGGAGCCTTCCAGAGAGGAAATAGTTAAGGGCTGCCAGGCTGGGATTCAGTTCCAAGTCTTTCAGCTTGACTACCTCAAAATCTTCCATTCTTTTTTTTTTTTCCTCCTTCTGATTTCCATGTTCTAAATTGCCAGTTAATTAACCTCTATTTAGAGGTACATTTATGCATTTAACTTCCCTTTTTCACCCCAAAAGCAAGTTACCTATCATCTGAAATACTCTCTGACTTTAGAATATTCAGGGACCTGTAAGAGGCTAATTAGAAAATGGAAATTTCCAGCAATGGCAACACATCTCTGTAGCAGGAAGCACAATCCACCCCCTTTCAGCTCCATTTGCCACAGCCTGGCGGCCCTTCCGTGGAGGACTCTGCCTTCCTGGAGCGAGTGTATTTACTGACTTAGCAAACACTTTTCTGGAGGGTACTGTGCACTAAGCACCGTCCTGGACCCTTCACAGACAGTGCTTTGCTCAGTGAATTCATTCACTTTGTCCTGCAAGTAGAAATGAATAATGTCACCCGGACTTACAGGTGATAAAAATGAAGTTCAGAGAACCCAAGGTATCGGTAAGCTGCACAGGCGGGATTTGAACCTGGCAAGTTTGTCTCTGCTGTCCAAGGGTGGAAGCTCTGTCCAGAGTCCCTTCTTTACTGCCAGCCCACCCCCAATCTGTGTTATGTCAGCATAGTAAAGTGCCCTCGGAGGAGGGATCCGAAGCAGGAGACAGATAAGGGAACTGTCTCCCTGGCAGGGCTCCTGCAGCTTGGAGAACAGAACAGCTAAGTGGAGCCCATCTGTAGAGCCTCCACCGATTCCCCTGTGTTACAGGGTCAGTGTCTCATGAGTAGAAAGGGAAATGGCCCCACCACACCCTTCACCCCCCCACCCACCCTTCACCCCCACCACACCCTTCACCCCCACCACACCCTTCACCCCCACCACACCCTTCACCCCACCACACCCTTCACCCCCCACACCCTTCACCCCCCACACCCTTCACCCTCACCACACCCTTCACCCTCACCACACCCTTCACCCCCACCACACCCTTCACCCCCCACACCCTTCACCCCCACCACACCCTTCACCCCCACCACACCCTTCACCCCCCACACCCTTCACCCCCACCACACCCTTCACCCCCACCACACCCTTCACCCCCACCACACCCTTCACCCCCACCACACCCTTCACCCCCACCACACCCTTCACCCCCCCACACCCTTCACCCCCCCACACCCTTCACCCCCCCCCACACCCTTCACCCCCCCCACACCCTTCACCCCCCACACCCTTCACCCCCCCCACACCCTTCACCCCCCCCACACCCTTCACCCCCCCCACACCCTTCACCCCCCACACCCTTCACCCCCCCACACCCTTCACCCCCCCACACCCTTCACCCCCCCCACACACCCTTCACCCCCCCCCACACCCTTCACCCCCCCACACCCTTCACCCCCCACACCCTTCACCCCCCACACCCTTCACCCCCCCCACACCCTTCACCCCCCCACACCCTTCACCCCCCACACCCTTCACCCCCCCACACCCTTCACCCCCCACACACCCTTCACCCCCCCACACACCCTTCACCCCCCCCACACCCTTCACCCCCCACACCCTTCACCCCCCCACACCCTTCACCCCCCCACACCCTTCACCCACCACACCCTTCACCCCCCACACCCTTCACCCCCCACACCCTTCACCCCCCCACACCCTTCACCCCCCACACCCTTCACCCCCACCACACCCTTCACCCCCACCACACCCTTCACCCTCACCACACCCTTCACCCCCCCCACACCCTTCACCCCCACCACATCCTTCACCCCCCCCACACCCTTCACCCCCACCACATCCTTCACCCCCACCACACCCTTCACCCCCACCACACCCTTCACCCCCACCACACCCTTCACCCCCACCACACCCTTCACCCCCCACTACACCCTTCACCCCCACCACACCCTTCACCCCCACCACACCCTTCACCCCCACCACACCCTTCACCCCCACTACACCCTTCACCCTCACCACACCCTTCACCCCCCCACACACCCTTCACCCCCACCACACCCTTCACCCCCACTACACCCTTCACCCCCACCACACCCTTCACCCCCCACACCCTTCACCCCCCACACCCTTCACCCCCCACACCCTTCACCCCCCACCACACCCTTCATCCCCCACCACACCCTTCACCCCCCACCACACCCTTCACCCCCCACACCCTTCACCCCCCCCACCCTTCACCCCCACCACACCCTTCACCCCCCACCACACCCTTCATCCCCCCACACCCTTCACCCCCAGGTACCTCCCGTTTCCACACCACTGGCCTACCTGGCCTAACTTCATCTGTGGGAGGACTGTGGTCATCATTAGCTAAGCTACAGCAGGATGGCTGCCCACTCCTCCTTTTCCCTTCAGACCTCCCTTGGAATTTTAGAAGAAGGTACGTTTTGAGTCAGAAATACGTAATTTTTTTACAAGAAAGTTCATGAGATGTTTAGCATATACTAACAAAAATGTAAAAGGAAAAAAAGATGGTTGTTTCTGCTTTGGCATTTACAGAGTGAAAATTACTCTCAGTTCTGTCTTCATCCACAAAGGGGAGCAATGAGGTTGTTATAAAAGCCTGGGTTTTAATATGAGCTAATCAATCAGGCTTTGCCCTTTAGCACCTGCATTTTGTTTGTGGCCTGTCCAGAGGGCATCTGCATGCCAGCCTCTGCAGAGTGCACATGAGCTTTCCTGGGACGCTCCGTGTTGGGCATCACAGCATCCATTCCTTTACCTTCAGCTTCACCGAAAGCATCCTCAACCTTTCCCAGTTTCTATAGAGCTTTCCAAGACAGACAGCTCAAGCCAAAGGGTACCCTAACTTGATGGCTCCAGGCATGTTGGTCGTGGCACTGCCATTATCACAATTAATGTAAAGCATGCATGCCCCAGGTTCAAGGTCTGGATAGAGGTGGGTGCTGCTCTTAAGGATGCTTGGAGGTGGACAAGCCCAGTAAGTGAGCCCAGTGCAGGCCACAGGCAGCTTGGGTAAGATGAGTCCATTGCTTGCAGTCATGCTTTAAGTTAACCTCAGCTCCTGGGCCTGTGACTTCACATTAAAAAATAATCAATATCTTCAAGGCCCTTCCAAAGCAGACCCCTCTGGATGGACTCCAAGGTCGATGCCTTTGATACCAGCTTCTGCAGAGGTGAACAACAGGGTACAGACTTCCTACAGGACAATCTATGGCCTTAATTTATGCTAGTAAAAATAAGAGGGCAAGTTAAGCTGGTTTGTTGGAAAAGCTCCAGGCCTTTGCAGGAGGCTGGGGATTGTCACACAGGCATGCCCATCTTCAAAGCACAGACAAGTCACACTAAAGGACTTGGCTTGAACCTGGCTCACAGTAAGAACTCAATAAGTGGCCAGGGAGATGGCTGAGAGGTAAAAGGCACTTGCTTCACATGTGTGACAATGTGAGTTTGAATCCCCAGCATCCAAATAAAAAGCTGGTTGTGGCTCTGTGTCTGTGATACCAGCACTGGGGAGCAGAGGAAAGCAAATTCAAAGAGCTTGCTGGCTGGCCAGCCTGGCTGAAAGGTGAACTTCTGATCCAGTGAAGAACCCTGCCTCAAAGCAATAAGGTGGAGAGTGGTAGAGGACAGCAGATGTCCTGCTCTGGCCTTTGTATATGTGTATATGGGAGTATATACCTGCACACATCCACATGCATGCTCCATAACACACAGCCACACCCACAGACACACCCACACACACACACACACACACACACACACACACACACACACACACACAACAGACACCAACACACACCACCACCCCCTCCAGCACTGCCAACAACACTTAAGACCATCACCACCACAAGAATCGGACTTTGAAAATGCTACTTGCACGTCTCTGTGCCCATGTCCCTGGTCACACTTCAGGACTGGTAGGCTTGAACGTAACTGAGAGGCTGATATTAAAAATGAATGACTAGACATTTGGGGTTCCCCAAACTCTAGCAGGACCCCTGGGTCATTCCTGTTCCTCTCTCTCTCTTCCCAGGTGACGAGAGAGAGCCATAGCCCCGATGACGACAGTGGGCTACGGCTGCCGCTGCTCATCCCAGAAGCTCGAATGCTGGCCAGCACTGGCCCAGCATGGCACACAGTGCTGCCTCAGGGACTGCTGGCCACCAACTGACTCTCACTGGTTCTTTTCCTTGCTCCTGGATTCCGGGCCACGTGGCAGCCATCTTAGCATATGTCGGAAGATAATATGCAGCCGCAGACGGCAGAGGTGGTTGAAAGAGCCTACAGGCTGCCTTCCTCCCATCTCTATGATTAAGCTATTAGGCTTGAAGCCATTTTAATTTCTTTGAGATTTACTTATTAATGTGCTCTTTCCTCCTTGTGTGTGTGTGCGCGCACCATGCCAATGCAGTGTTAGTGGAGGTCAGAGGAGGTTGTCAGATGCCCTGGAAACGGGAGTTACAGATGGTGATGAGCGGCCATGTGGGTGCTGGGAATTGAACCTGGGTCCCTCGGAGGAGCAGCTTGTGCTCTTAACTTTTGAGCCTCGTTTATTTATTTATTTCTTTGTGGTGCTAAGGATTGAGTTCCAGGTCTCATATATGCTCTATAAGCCCCAAACCACAAGCCAGATAAAGTTTCGCCTTCATGGTCCATGTACTGCTGCGGTTTCACTTAGACGCAGGGTGCACTGACATGCTTGCTTTCAGTTGGCTCTATACTGTAGTCAAAGTTTGCTCCCTGGAACTGTCAGGAGATGTAGAGTAAGGCCTCTGGGAGCATTCCTTTGGAGGGAATGTTGATACTCTAGTCCAGGGAGAAAGACAGAGAATAAGAGAAAGAGAGGCATAGAGTTTGTGCCTTGTCTGTGCTAAAGCCCAGTATTTCCTGGACACACCTGTTACCTGTCGGGTCTAACACAAGCTCCCTGGGAAGGGCTCCTGAGATACAAGTCCTCTGAACCATGAACATAATCAATTTATATTCAACTGGGAAATAATTTTATACTCAATGATAACTTAATTTTTGTCATTTTTATTTTATATTTTTAGGTGCTCAAGGTTGACTCCAGGGCCTCATTTATGTTAAGTACGTGTTCTACCATCTAACTTGTTTCAAAGTTAAAATAGAAGTGACATATAAATGTATAGTCTATGCACTACTATATAATCATGTGTGGATGATGAAATAAAGCCAAGATTTAGTTACGTAAAAATTTTAAGTCTAGGTGTTATCTTGACTGGCTCTGGCTGGCATGACACATGACTACAACAAAACATCACAGATGGGTGGCTTAAACACCAGAAATGTATCTCTTGTGATTTGGGAGACTAGAAAGGCCAGGGTCAATGTGGTGGCCGAAAGGTCTAGGTAGGCGTTCTTGTGGAGAGAATGCAACCTTGCCTTAGGCTGGGCCCAAGGTGAAAGCAGTCTTGGGCGGCTTGACCCCACTGAGACCCACTGAAATAAAGATCTTCGATGGACTCAGAGAGAAAGGAAGTTTCAGCCCAAGACTAAAGGCAGGCTCTGGCGCCTCTGCCCCGGATATTGTATTGCAAAAAGGACCATGGATTAAGAGGAGAAGGACGTTGGAATGTGAGAGATCAGAGCTTCCTACCCTACAGCGCTGTTCGCGCTGAGTTGGAAGATTCACCAGCGAGCTCAGTGGAGTGTTCCAGGTCCACGGAAGGAAGGTGTGGCTTCTTCTGCCAGATGGAGGATCTTCTTGACTCCTGAGAATTACGCCAGGGGATTTGCCCCTCAGAATTGATACCCAGGTTTCATTCTTGTTCTCCTTGATCTCCTTTCCCTCCTGTTTAGGGTAGTCAGGTTGTAAGGGAGGCACCTACCTTTAATAAATTACTAATAAAGTAAAATCGTTAAGGAATCAGAGCCAACAGGCTCTCTTCCCGGCTCACAGACAGCTGCCCTCACATGGCCTTCCTCCATGTTTGTGCTTACCTGCACAGACAGGGACACAGCCATGTTCTGCTGTCTTCTCGTCAGTGGCACTAATTGCATCAGACCAGAGCCTGGCCCTCATGAAGTCATCTGACCTTAATTACCTCAACAGGCTCTATCTCCAATATATGACGACAATGGCCGCTAGGGTCTCTACCACTGAATTTTGGGGTGGTAGGGAAAGTGTGAACATTCAGTTCCGGCCTCACAAATATGTCAGATATATTGGGCCAGAAGGCTGAAGACGATGCTCCAATGTTATAGAGAGTTTTGGGTGACTGTTCAGGCAGCAAACTGTCTCTGTCATCTTCTCATTTGGGAAGCTGCTAACCTGCACTCCCTGTATACTCAGGTAATTAATTTTATTCTTTCTCAAGTCTCTGATGGGGTTGAAGACCAGATAGTTTAGTTTTACAATTAAGCTCAGTTGTTTAAGGTTTAAGATGTGTTTAGACCTAGATAGATGTTTTAAGTTGATAATGATGAGATATGATAGATACTGATTTACATTCAGAATTTTAGACTCACCAAGATGGGAAAGATGTTTTCTTTAAGCCGGCCAAAGACAAATAGCCATAACACTATGAATGTAACATATATGTGTGTGTGTGTGTGTGTGTGTGTATATATATAATTCCTTATTGTTTTGTGGTTCTTCTGGCTGTAGGTAGTTTATTGTATTTATGTGTAATAATATAAATGTATATGTAAAAATATTTAATAAAAAAGAAGAAAAGGAAAAAAGTTCAGTCCACACTAAGTACTATGTTTAATAATGTATAAATATCAACGGCGTCTGTTTTCACAAGTGGAGAACAAACAGCTCTCCATCTACCTACTGTGTGCCAAGTCTATGCTCTCTCAGGGTCTGAAATCCTCAGGCTCCAAGGCCCTGCGGCCCATCATAAACACCCTCATCACCTTCGCTCTTTCTCCCGGGCTCTCATTACTACCTAGGTCTGTCTGTCTGTCTGTCTGTCTGTCTGTCTGTCTTTCTTTCTCTTTTTCTCCCGCTTTCCTCATGATTGCCTAGTAAATAGATTTCCCATGGGGGCTTAAATACTTTCCTTCTTAAATTTCCACTTTTCCTTTTAATGTGGCCAGGCAAGCAGAGCCCACTGCGCACCCCATGCTTCCCAGTGTGACCTCCCTGAGACTGCTTAGCGATTAGTTTGCACCGTCTCACAGGAGAGGCCTCTGTGCTCACAGGTGCTATATTTGGCAATTGAGTGCTTAATAATTAATTGCTCAGATTTGCGATTCTTTTCTTCTTATGAAGTCTAGCTGGCATCTAATTCACTTATAGCGTTCATCTGGATTTTTAAATGGCTATTTTTTTTTTAAAGGAAAACCAAACAAAGCCCGTATCTTTAAACTCATGTCTATATGGTATTAATAATTTTGTTTAAACAGTTTTCCCATCACCCCTACTGCGCTGATGGAGTTAGAATGGAAAACTACGGCTACTGGAGAAAAATAAGGGTTATTTTGCCCATGGTTAGAATTATAAACACTGGTATTTCCCAGGAGCTGGCTGTACTCCAGCACATTCGCCAGTGTAGGTTGGTTGTGCATTCACTTACCTGCCTTGAACAACGACTTTCTTAAGGTTGAGGAATGTGGTTGGTTGGCTGTACTTAGGGTTTCCCATGCATTCATGCCTCTGTGTCATCCATAAAGGTTGTTTTTATTTCCTCAGATGATGGCATGAGATGAGGGTGTCCCCCACGCTCCACAAATACATGGCTTGAGCTGGGCCCGGAGCATTTCTGTCTAACTATGCCTAGGCCTAGACCTGGAACCTTCTAGCCTCCATACAATATAACCTTCTGCAAGCCTGGACTTTAAAGGTGTCAGATTCCAGCCTCTGTACAATCTAATCTTCTCCAAATCTGGACCTTGAAGGCTTCAGCTTCCAACCTCCGTCTGCTAACCTAGGCCTACAATGTTCTCAGCCTGTAAGACTTACTGCTGGGTAAGCTCACCCTTTCTAGTTCTTTCGGTGTTGGGGACAATAGGTCATATGGCCAATGTTCAGCCATCTTGTCAGAGCATGCACCTTTAAGTCTCTGTTTTTCCCAGAGCTTGCCTTTCACCAGAAACTAGCTGATCCTGTTGTGGGTCAGTAGTTAGACTAAAGACAGATAGAGATGGAGCAACCCTGTTATGGTTTAGCAGTTAGACTAGACAAAGATGGAGCCAGATACCCTGTGCGGCAGGACATTATGACCCTGCCTGGAATTCCCCGTGTTTTGAGAAAAGCCTGCAGCTGGGTTGCTATAGCAACATGCTTCCCTTCCTTCTGACTTATAAAAGCTGCTGTCTGACTAATAAAGTTTGAGAGTTTGATCAGTCAGACTTGCTCTCCTTCTTTGTGTCTTGCATTTTCAACAGGTGAACTTCCTCCTGAGTTTTAGTTGAACCCGGCAGGCCAGGGCATTTCAGAGGTCTGACTGGCTGGTTCAACTCAGCTGTTCTGGGTCAAACTCCTCTCCAAGCTGATTCAAACTGGCTTCTTTTGACTTCTCACTGAACTGCTTTGCTTGGAAAAACTCCTCTGAACTCTACAAACTGAAGCGCACAAACTCAACTGCATTCAACAGAACAGCACTCAACTGTACTGACCTGCACCAACCTGCCTATACTCCCAAACTCTACTGTACTCCTACACTGTGCCTCCTTCTCCGTCTGCACTCTCTTAAGTAGCCTCTTCTTCCTGGCTGTTCCCCTGAGAGTTGGGGAGTATCCTATTGCTGACTCATTCTGTCAAATCTTTCTCTGACTCCTCACTTTGGCTGCCGCCGCTCAATTAGATGTCATTACTTGGGATTAAAGGTGTGTACTTAAGGTGTTTCTGTATTCCAGCCAGAGGGATTAAAGGTGTACACTAAGGGTGTGTCTGTATTCCAGCAGGATCACACAGACCTAGGTCTTTGGGATGTACTCCCTTGCCAGAGTAGCCATGTTGCTGGATTAAAACTTCTCTACAGTCATGCATGTCAGGAAGTCTTTGGAGCTGACTTGAGGGTAGAAGATATAATGGAGAGAAATATCAGATTCTCAGCAGTCCCAACCCTTCCCAACAACCCTGGGAGGGCCCAGGTGAGGGTAGAACCGTGAGCAAGCCCAGTTGTCCTACTCTGCTTCTTTGTTGCTGTTCTAGAACATTCTGAACAAAAGAAACTGACAGGGCAAAGGATTATTTGTCTTATTGACGATAGTCTACCATCAAAACAGGATCGTGGGTGGGGAAACTGAAGCGGACACGGTGGAAGAAAGCTGCTCCCACCAGCCTGCTCAGCTATCTTTCCGATACAGCCCAGCCCACCCACCCACCTAGAGGCATCACTGCTCACATTGCCTGGGTCCTCCTGTGTCAATCAGCAATCAAGAAAAATGGTGTATGGGCACACCTGGAAGACTAAGTCTGTGAAGGCAGTTCTTTATTTGAGGTTCCCCCTTCCCAGGTGTGTCAAGTCGACAATACGTCAAAGCAGCACACCAGGTGAGACAGCAGAACTGTTCCCAAAACACACAGTTATGAGAAATACTAAATAATTGGGTTTAGTCTCTCTAAATTTGGGGGCTTTGTATTATAGTGTAATCAGCAATTACAATGCAGGCTTTGCTTATTGTCCGTGTGTGCTGGCATCTACTCCAGAGATACCAGGAGGAACAAGACAGAACACCTTCACCCATTCAAGCCGAGCAGGAAGAGCTGTTGATTGCTCCGGGGCGCCCCCTGCAGCCTGAGGTGGTGCACTGGAGGTTAGGGAAGAAGCTGGGATTTCCATTTTAGAGTTATGTGTTCAGTTAGGGACATTTTCCTGGCGTGCCTTTTCCTGGTTTGTAGTTCACACCATCGAAGGATGAAGGTGTAGTCTGTATTAGTTGGTGCATAGTTTGGGGACATCAGCCTCAGCTGCTACACACACAATTTCCACGTATGCAATCCCTGCCGTGCAGGTCACACAAATAAGGGCAGGCCTGGATGATCAGAGCTCAGTCTCACGGCAGAGGCTGGAGCCCTACCCTTGCCAGGTAAGGCACTCCCCCTAGACTAGCTGTAGGCCAGGTTTTTCCATTTGGGATTTATGAACTGAATTTGTGAAAATCCCATGTCTGGGGCCTGTCCTGTTCTCTTTTCTGGTCTCTCGTTCATGCCCTTCCTTCCACGTGTCTCGTGCAGCTGTTTGGTCTTAGTTACTGTAGAAATTCAGCAGTTTGGCTAAAGTCACTTGGTTACTGGCACGAATGTTATTTTTGCCTGAATCTCAGTTGAAGAATATACATTCAAAAGTTGATTCCAAAATTATTTTGGGGTTTTGTCGATCTGTTTCGTTTAGTTTTGCCTGCAGGGAAATGCATTCTCACTGAGGAAAGCTAAATTCTTGGCATTTTTCTTTGTTTGGTCCTGAGAACTAGACACAAGGTTTTGTATATCGCAGACAAGTATATACTACCAGTGAGCCTCTGTGAACTAAATTCTTCAACTTCTGTAAACTAAATTCCCACAGTCCTGGGCAGCCAGGCTTCTGCAGGCGTAATTGTCTAAAGCAGAACAGGGGTTTTTTTTTGTTTTTTGTTTTTGTTTGTTTGTTTTATGAAAGATGAGAAGGTGGAGTAAGTTATTACATTAGCCAAGTGTACTGGTCACAAGGCCTTGATCCCCAGACCCTGTCTCCCCGCTCCCCAGTGGATACACATATGTATTTGTATATGTGCCACGACAGAGGGCGCTACCGAGCGAGACCTAAAGGTAACAAGTATTGATACGGATTGGTACTTCTTGTACCTTTAATGATTTTAATGATCACAAGCCGCTGTGTCGCCCAACTGTTTACCCGCCCGGTCCTCAAACCAGAAGAACAAATACCTGACAGAAAAGCACGAGGACCAATGAAAAGGCTGCTTAGCCACCTAGAGGTGTTCCAAGCAATACAGATAGAAAAATTAGTGTAATAAGCACGGACTCGCTCAGTAAGCCCTATTTGAGTTAAAGAACGTTGACTGTGTGGAAACAAGGGGAGCCATCTAGAAAATAGTCCTCAAAGCATGGGTTTAATTAGCTGAGTATGGAGACTAATTAATATGCAAATGAGGAGCTTACCAATATTAATCATCTGTTTTACTAGGCTGCTTTTTACTAAAGAGTTTCTAACGAGTTTGCAAATTAAGTTTCTTTGACATTAAAAATCAGCTAAATGCTTGTCTGAGAATAATCTCTTCTAACTCAAGGGTGGGAAGGGCTTTTTTTTTTTTTGGATGAAAAACAGCAGTGTTGAAAAACCAATTCCCATGTTGGCAAGCATGGTGCGAGAGTTCTGTATCAACCCTTTCCAGGCTCTAATTGAAACCATTTCGGCAGGAGAGACACCAGAAAGCAGTTGGAATGGGGACAAATGTGAGCCGCGGGGATTTAAAGACACACGCGAACTGAAAAGCTGCATCACAAGAGTCACACAGAAAGTTGGTGGCCGCTGTGTCAAGACCCTGAAGAGGCTACAAGTGTGCTTTGACTTCCCCTTTACGGCATGTAACACACCCCTAATATTTTGTTTTCTTGAATCCACTGGAGATGGTTGGATCTTGATCTGCCAACGATGACTTCAGGGGTAGGGTGGGTGGATTAGCAGCCTGCCAGTGGCCACTTCACCTTCAGGATTCGTTCTCACTCTGCCTGGAAAGGTGTGTAGGCTTGAATCCAATTATGCCAATCAGGCTCTGTCTTGGTCAACTCCATCATTGTTATAGCTGGCCGTTAGTGCAAAACAGTACAAATGAAGACACTGCTTTGAGGGTCAACATCCTAAAAGGATGTCAAGAAGCACCTTGAACCAGAGGAGATACGAGACTTGGCCTTCTCAGAGCTTTAGTTCTACCAACTGAAACACAAAGGTGTTCTTTTTTGTTTTCTCCCACACAGTAGTTCTAGTCTCTGCTTAGTTTTTGGTTTGTTTGTTTCTTTGTTTCTTTGTGGCAGGGATGCTTTGTGTTATCCTAACTGGCCTGGTATGCTATATAGACGAGGCTGGCCTTGAACTCACAGGGACCTGCCTGCCTCTGCTTCCTGTGTACTGAGCTCCAAGGTCTTTGTGCCTTCAGAAGCCAGGAGAGGGTGCCAGATCCCCTGGAACTGGAGTTACAGAGGATTGTGAGCTGTCGTGTGGGTGCCGGGAATTGTATCCAGGTCTTCTGGAAGAGAACCAGTCCGCCGTCTTCTGAGCCATTTCTGCAGCCCCACGCAGTTCTTAAAGCGTCCTAGCCCCCCGAAGGCTCAGAGATGCTTGGGAAGGACACCTTTCCAGACAGCTTATGCTCTGAAATTTGCACCTCTTTCCTCCTCCATCGTTTCTGTAGACAACAGATGAAAGTTGACACATTTCTGCCTTGACATATTTGTCACTGATGTCCTTTTGCTTGTCCATTGACTTAATAAATATTGTTTGGGGGATCAGCAAGATTGCTCAGTGGCTAACGGTCCTTGCTTTGCAAACTTCAGGGCCTGAGTTCTATTCTACAACCCATGGCGAAAGGAGAGAACTGACTGCCCCCCCCATTTATCCTCTCATCTCTTTGACATATTTGCTCATATGCATGTGCACATATACATGTACACACACACACACACACACACACACACACACACACAAATAAAAATAAAAGTAAACAAGTCTCAGCACCTCCCTTCCTGTCAGGTAGGGTGAGAAGTGAATATGTTAAAATCAGTTTCAAGGATCTTAGAGACTATCAAGAAAATAAGGCAGGTCTAATGAGCTCACTCTGAGCAATAAAATGGATAAGAATCAATAAAGATGCATATCTTATGATATCACTGAAAATGACTTTGAGCCATGTTATTCTGTAGAGGCATCCTCACCCATTCTCCTGACGTTTGAAAGATACTCTCAGAACTGAGATACGCTGGAGAACGGCATAGCTTGAAGGTTTTGCTTTTTGCTACTAGTTGTTGTTTTTTTTTTTTTTACAAGTCTAAAATGGCAAATGACTGGAGAAAATCCCCATTATCCTTGTAGGCAGAGACCTTTCTTCAGTCTGCAGGATATTTTTGATTGCTGACTGTCAGCCACCATGAGCCAACGGCATTTACGTAGCCATGGGCACTGCAGAGCCCTGCCCTTGTCCTTAGGTCTTGGATACAGTGCTGACTTGTCTGAGGCCTTACTGCTTTTGATCAGTGTTGATGCTAAATGTCATGGCTGGTAGGGAATGCTGTTCAAGTCCAGAGTCATTGAAATTCATGACAGAAAGAAAGAAAGCCCTTAATCAGAGGAGCGGGCTGGATTTTGCAAAGAAACGTCGGCCAGAAAATTAATCCGCACAGAGCTTCGCTTTGGGCTTCTGTACAAGCATGTCTTGGCGGCAGGTCTGGATGGAGGTCCGGGGAGCTGCAGGAGTGGAAAATGGAAACGGCTCATCTGCACCTGCCCTTTCTCTGGAGACTTGGCTTTCCTTCCGCTGTGACACACAGGGCCAGTTCACACTCTGACAAAGGAGGCTCCAGGCCGCCCCTTCATGCCAGGCTCCAGCAGACTGGCCCCGCAGTTATTGTCAGTGAAAACTTACATATTGCTTCCCAAAGGACTAAGTACGATGTACTTCTTCAATCTATGGGGGGTCCTGTCTTTTACGAAACATAAAAGAAAAAAAAAAAAAAACCAAAAACACAGCTCTGACTAATAGCATGCTTGGCTAGAGACAAAAATATCCTAAAAAATCTGCCCTGCTTAGTGCAGTAGCTACTGGCCACATGTGGCTAGGAAGTGCCTAAATTGGGATGCTCAGTAGTTTTTTATTTATTTATTTAACTTAAATCCATCTTAACTTAAATGGATTATGACTGGTACCTACTATGATAGAAACTACGTCCTTTGGATTTCTGCGAATGGGAAAGGATCTGTGATCACTCTATAAGAATAAGTCAGAAAACATGAGCTAATTCTCATAGTTCTGACATAGGTGGCGTACATAAATGTCCAAAACATTTTATTCCCAGCATTAGGTGGCATCTCAGGCCACGTATCTTCAACACCCCAGTGTCAACATAAAAGTAAGGTAGCTGAAAATTCTAGATCTCTTAGCCAGTGCTTTGAACCTCAGTAGGTAATTACAGCCAGATTTCTCTCTGTCCTCGGTCTTCTGACTTCGGGAAAAGAGGAATGACATAATAAAAGAGGAAAGAGAAGAGAAATATCCAGGGCTGCTGCTACCAACAGAGCAGGACTTGAAAGCCAGTCTTTTTGACTTAATATTTAAGTTGCCAATCACTCACTATAATATATATTTATGTATTTACATTTATAAATAAAAAATATATATTTAGTCTGCATTTTTCTGTCTTATTCCTAGCCATTGACAAGTAAGAATAAGCTTTTTATTTCACTAGTTCTTTTCATCTTAAAAGCAACACAAAAGACTCTCAAGATGCCAAATAATAGAGTTGGGTGTGATGGCACACACCTGTAATTTTGACACTTAAGATGGCAGGATATGTCGGTCATCCTCAGCTATATGGGGAGTTCTACAGCAGCCTCAGTGATGGGAGACCCTGCTTCTATAGAATCCCAGCCCCCTAGAAGTGATGGCAGGAAGATCAGCTGGTCAAGGTTCAAGATCATCCTAGGCTGTAAATGAATATGAATAACCTGCAGATAATTTTAGATCCTGGTCTGCATTGAATTAAATTGGACATTTTTGAACATTATAAACTCAAGTATTATAAACAGTATGTTGCAGTGAGGGAAACAGTCTGTTTAGAGTACATGGTTATTTATATACATCATGAAATACAACAAAGATAACGGTGGCTATTTATACATATATATGTACATATCACATATTAAAAAGTGACACAAAACAAATGCAAAGCCACAAATGATCAAGAGATTTTCAGTTTAGGATTTGTGATATCTCCAAAATTAGCACAGAGATCATGTCTGGGAGGAAGTGTCCCCAGTGTCTGATGCAGAGTTCCCGGTCTGGAAGTTACCTGAGGCTGATTCCAAAGGCTAGAGAGTGAGGTCCCCAATTCTGTGCACCTTCCCCCCCTGCACCCACTCCCCGCCCCACAGACTGCCCTGTATCCATCAGCATAGATGTACCCAACATGCAATAATATTATTGCTTTTAAATCAACCATTAGGTTGGGGCCTCGTCCACTAATATGATTTAGGAAAGACAGAGAAATGTGACGGTTTAGGTAACCAGGCAGGTCAGCCCGAGTCTGGTGGTGGCCACTCCTCTGGGTAGGTTGATGCAACTCCCAGAAAAATTGACCCAGAGTTTATAGAAATTGTTTATCCAGCTCATCTTCCTTCTCAGGGTTCTTATTTGAGCCAAATGAGACCCTGGGAGAGTTACACTCCTGCACACCGTGGAATGAGCAGAGAAGCTGTCAGAGTGCTTGAATTCCGATCCCGTGCTTTTCTTAATGGCTTGACACCTGTGTTCTCTCATCTGCTGTCAGTGTATCTCAGAATGTCCACGAAGGTCTCCGACGTGCCCTCTGTGAACATGGCCCTCAGCTACAGTCCTGTCAGGTGCTAGAGATTTCCAGTCACTGAATTAGCTGGGATCCATTGACCTCTCTAGTCTCTTGGTCACCAGTTGCATACAGGCAACAAAGTGATTGTCTGGAATTAATATGGTGATCTGTGAGGGTGAAATTGAGTGTAATAAGAGTACCCATACAAGGCCTCAAATCCATGCCCTTGACTTTCCTAAGCAGGCTCAAGTTCACCTAGTGACCCACCTTTAGTCAATGCACCATTTTGACCTTTTGCCCACTTAGTCCCAATGCCAGCAGCTGCAGGTCCAGCCAAAGGGCAGGATACCCTCACTGCACATTACCTTGAGAATATTCAAGAAGAATTACAAAGAGTCCCCAGGCTGGTCATTTTTCTTCAAACAAACAAACAAAAACAAAATCTCGCAGACAGTAAGCATCTTACCCCATTAAGAACTGCAAGATTGATTGGCGAAGCGACACAGCCAGGCCTCTTGATTCCCTGGAAATTTAAAGCATACAAAATCAAAGAGAGAAGTGGAGGTAAGGTGGGTGGACATGCCTGCTCCTTGACAGACTCAAAACCATGGGCTGAAAGTGTTCTATTAAAAAGTTAGTGCTTCTTGAGAGTTCTCTCGTCAAAGGGCAAGCACTAAACTCTGATGGCTATTGTTAAAACCCTCTTTGCCCTCTTCCCCCCTTTCCATGTGACTCCTGAGTGAGGAAAGGGAGCTTCTGCCATTTTAATTCCTTTGTTAATGTCTTTATGAATGCAATTAACACTTCATTCACGCTTCTTTGTTTCTGGGTCCCATTAGGATGTGGTTTATGCCAGTTTCTCTCTCCCAGGAGACACCCCCCGCATCACACAACATTTCACTCAGCTGTGGGGCTGGGTACTGACAAACTCAATTTTCAGAAGGCGAGCGTGAGCTGACACCATGCTGTGGCAGTTGTCCTGAAGGGAGCCAATGATTCATTTCATTCCAAGGTGGAAGCCGCCTTCTCAGAGGAGCAGGCTTGTGCATGAGCAGGTAGTGGACTCGGAGGGAAGAGAAGGCTTCTGGCAGACGCAGGGTCAAGAACTGAAGCCAAAGAAATGCCCAGAGCGAAATGTGGTCCTGAGTTTTAGAAAGAATATCTCTGGACAGGCTGAGGCAGGAGGATTGCTTGACTGAGGCCAGTGTTAATTGCCTTGGGAGACAGCTTGTCTCAACAAAACAAAACAAAACCAGAGCTGGGGAGATGGCTCAGTCTAGAAAGCACTTGTGGCCCAAGAATAGGAACTTGAGGTCAGATACTCAATATGCACATGAAAAGCTGGCTATGGTGGCCAGTGCCTGAAGTGCTGGTGCCGGGGAAGCAGAGACAGAAGGACCCCGGCTCAAGAAATAAGGTAGAGAGTAGTTGAGGAAGAAAGTGTCACTCCTGGACCTTGTCATGCATATGTGCACGCATACATGAGCACACACACACACAGATGCAAATGTATACATACATAAATGGATGTCTACAAACAAACAAAAACTCTGGAAGCCAGGTGCGCGTTGCCTTAAGGTTTCACAGGCTCCTAGTATCTTCAGTAAACTTGTAGTGAGTGTTATGTCAGTACATAGTCAGACCACAAGCGGTAGGGGATGCGGTCTCCACGCTCCAGAGCTCACCAGTTAGAGAGATAGGAGGAATTCCACGGCTGCTCTCAGTAAGAAGCATAGACTGAGCGTTGGGGGTTTGGCTCTCCGGGATGGGGCACTGGAAAGACAGGGCTTCAATAAAACACCTTCCCCTGGCCACTCCGTCATTGAGAGCAGCAACAAGTGAGGGCAGGGGCAGTGGGAGGAAGTGCAGAGAAGCCAGGCACTAGCCAAGATACGGAGAGGAAAGTGAATAGGAGGTTCGTGTCCAGAACAAATTATTTTCCTTTTATATTAAAGTCTCTCCCTCAATTGATGGAATCATTTCTATTTCAAATACCAGTGTGATATTTGCTTAACAGCCGAAGGCGCCGCAGATGAGTCTATCTGGATCTTGCTAAGATACTGTGCGTGAGGGGAGGCGGGAGGCCTGGAGGGATCCGAGACAGGAGGGAAGCCGGAAGCCTTGCCAGGTGTATCTGTTCTTTAAGTGGGCAGCTGTCCCTTTCAGGACGATAGATTTACTTTTTATGATTTTTCTCCAGGAAGCTGAAAAATAACAGAATTTTGGATAAGTGTTCCAAAGCGTGGAAAGTTGCATTGAAAGGGGAGAAAGACAGGCTGTAGACGCTCGCCATCATCTGTGCTTAGGGCTAAGGCCATGGGACTAGGTCAAGGACACTTTCCAGTGCAGTTTTGACTTTATTTAATAGCATCGTGGTTGCTTTCCTGTCTTAGAAGCACTCCACGTTTCTAGCTTTGGTTCCATTCAGCTCGCAGCTCTCAGTACCAAGGGCATCCTCAGTTGTCTGTCGATCAGACCTGGTCTGTGAGCCACAATGCATTATAGTATGGGCCAAGTGTGTCTCTGACAAATCGGGAAGCCCCTGGGACTTAAAGCCTGGCAGACTACAGCCAAGCCCAGGAACCTTTTGCTTTAAGAAGGATCATTCTGGGTCACACCTGAAATCCCAGCATGTTGTTAGAGGCAGCAGATTCAGGAGTTCAGGGACATCCTCGGCAGCAAATCAGTCTGGGACCAGCCTGGGCTACAAGAGACCATGTCTCAAACAAGCAACAATAGAGATAATTTTGGTTATATCTCATCATATAGCTTCCTGAACTATAACTAATTCTTGGGCAAAGGGCAACTAGCTTTAATGTGACCTTTGATCCCAATCAAAGATTAAAGTGTTGGTAGCATTTTGCATTGGTGTTTCTTTCCATGAAGCAAATAGTTGTCGAATGTCAGTGCTGGGAGTACACTGAAGACTAGCAACTCGTTAGATGAGTGAGTTAATTCTCAGCCATTAAAAGATGTAAGACAGAGAAGGGATTGTCTCTGTGTCTGGGCAGTGGACTCTAAGGTAAAAAAAAATCTATGCCTGTATCTGTGTGTATGTGTTGTGTGTGTGTGTCTGTGTGTGTGTGTGTGTGTGTGTGTGTGTGTGTGTAGTGTACGTTACCTTTATTGTTGCTTGTGTGTGACAGAGTACTTGAAGCCTCTAGCCACTGGGTAGCTGTGTAAAAACCACACCCAGGACCTGTGTTCTGCCGCTTCTGAGAAAGATGTAAATGTGTAAATATGATGGAAGAGGTTTTATTTTCTTTCCCCTCTCAGGAATGGTCTGACAGCCCCAGGCTGGAGAATGTGTCTCTCCCAAGTACTCTGTCACCCTGGTAACCATGGAGACTGCAACGATCGATTAGATGCCATCTGATCTCAACCTCATAAAAAAAAAAAAGGCAGCAGATGGCAACCAGGCCACTAGACCTGTCTCAAGAGAGACGAAGAGGAAGAGAAAAGGGAAGGAAGGAGAGAGAAGGGAGATGTGGAGGTGGGAGGGGTGGCGGGGGGAGCTCAGACAAGGAGAAGGACACAGAAGCAGACAGAAATGGGAGAAGAGTGGAGAAGCACACAGAAGGCAAGGAGAGCGGAGCAAGTGGCAGAGGAGACACAAGCAGGGAATGAAATTAAAACCCAACTGTGCAACAGGGCTGTGGAGCGCGCTGCAGAGGGAAAATCCTCTAGGCAGAGACACCAGCAGCTCCCGACTTTCTGCCGCTCTGTCTGTCTAAATAGTGACAAAGAGCGGCACAGAACCCGGGCCTGCAAGGCTTCTCTGAGAGACACACACACAAGCTTGACCTTGCGTGGCTCCGAGTGACAACTGGAACCTGATGCATCCATCACATTCACAGACCTGGCTCTCAGAATGAGAGTCACCGGTCAGGTCAGATGAGGCCTTTCAGACAAATGGGTGTGGCGTGCTGAGCCTGGGTGTGTTTTGTCACCCCAGCCCTTCTTCAAGGGAGAAAGGAGAGCCAGTTCTTCACAGCCACCGAGTCAGCGATGGTAAAGAGGCTCAGGCTGCAGCCTGAAGCAAAGCAATGCTTAAAGCTAATGATGGCCTTGCCATTTCAAATGTATTATAATTTATTTAGTGGCACCCTCATTTCTTCATAGTCAGATTGCTATTCAACAGAAGCAATAATCTTATGATTACTGATCTTGCATGGAAGTATCTTCTCACCTTTTCCTTGGGGTGAAAGCACTAATATTAAGCCAAAGAGGGTTTTTTTCTTGAAGATTTTTAAATTGATATATATCATATACAACAAGGTGAACAAATCTTAAGACAGCTGAATAATTACACACATATATATATACACTATACACCACACACACACACATACACACACATACACACATGCTTGCAGACACACAACTACATCACCACCACCCAGGTCAAGGCAGAAAATCTCTGTGATACCCCAGGATATTTATGCTCTTCCAAATCAATCTGCCTATCTATGCTCTTGAACTTGGCATAAAAGGAATCATAGAGTGTGATTTTCTGTTTCTGGTTTTATTCCCTCAATATAACGTTTGTTAGATCAGTTTTGTTGAAGTGTCTAACAGCAGCTTATTGTTTTTGTTCTGCTTTAAATTTTGTGTTATTACTTTATTTGTATCTGCACACCATATCCATGCCCCCAGAGGCCAGAAGAAGGCACTAAATCTCCCAGGACTGGATTTACAGCTGGGTTCTAGGAATGGAACCCAGGTCCCCTGGAAGAGCAGTCGGTGCTCTTAATTGTTGATCCATCTCTCCTGCCCCTTGTTCTATTTTTAACGCAAGTTATTGCTTTGTTTTATTTTGGTAGACATTTAGGCTGTTATGAATAAACTTGCTGTGAATATTCTTTAATGTCTTTTAGGTGTTCACACACCACACACACTATGTAACTCTGACTGACCTGAAACTTACTATGTAGACCAGGCTGCCTTCAAAATCACATAGCTCCACCTTCTATATGTTGGGGTCACTATAACCTCTTTCCTAAGGCAGCATAGCTCCTAACTGCATTCCAAATATTCACCCTTACACCCACCGATAAGTACAGCTCTCACCCCTCATCAAAGAAACTTCTTTTTGTAAAGATGAATATCACTACAGAAAGCTACAACCAATCAAAATGCAGAGAACAAGACAGTGTGTGGAGCCCAGACCCAACTGATATAGCATAACTCCTGTACCCAAGGCTCAGGAAACACCTCAGGAGAGGGGAAAGGTCATAATAGGCAAAGGAACCTGAAGTCTGCATCCTCTGGAAGTGTCATGGAAGCTGTACCCACCAGGTCTCATCAGTGTGGCTGCCTAAACCCAAGAACAAGGACAACGAACAGACACGCTAACACAGAGCAGGGCATCTCAAAGGGCTTCAGCCTAGACAAAGAGCTACAGGCAACAACAATGCTGCGATCAGGGGAAATCATTTTCCTTAAGAAAGAGCATCCCCTCACCGTTCATTATTCAATAGCAAGTGGTCAGCCCTTAAATCATATGTACATAAGATAAAATATTAAATGGACTGAGAAGATTGTGTTTTTTATCTAGCAACCACTGAAGAAAAGAGGCCATGAGTTTAAGAGAAAACAAGACAAGTCTTACATGGAAGGGCTTGATGGGAGGGAAGGGAAAGGGGAAGATGGTGTACTGTATTTTCTGATGTATAAAAAGACTTTTTAACCCTCCCCCAAAAAAAATCCGTGCCAAGGTTGGGGGTCGTCTTATATGCCAGGCTTGTTTCCCCTTGCTTCATATGTCCGGCTCTGTGCAAGGAGTATGAAGCAGGGCGGAGCAAGCTGCACACCTCTTCCTGTACCTCTAGGAAGAGGACATGAGTGTGGATTGGCTCTCCATCCGGAACCCGCCCATTCGACTTGAGGGCTTCATATCTTAGGGTTGAGTGTGGAGCACGCCTTAAAGGGGCACTGTAGGCTGGCTCTGGCTGTCTGCCAGCATTTAATAAAGCACCTGGCTGTCTGTGCCCTGCCTGCAAATAGACACATGCCCGAGTCTACTCTACAGGGTGTGTATTAGAAGAGGGGTAGTCTTATACAGTGAGTATATTTTAAGCTGGAAAAGTTGAGGATTGTCTTATATGCCCAGTCATCTTATATACCGGAAAATATGATAAATTGTGTTTTAATTAAAAAAAATATTAGGTTTTAAAAACAAAAGTATATATCACCTTACCTAGACAGATTTTTCTTTTCTTATGGAAGCTGGGAGGGTAACCAGTTATCACCAAGTGCTTGGCTTTTAGTGCAGAGAAAATGCAAACCAACATTTACATTGTTCTTCAAAAGTGTCCCATTTGAACTCCGACGAGCTAATGCTTCCCGTGTGCCCTTCCCTTCCTCTCCTGATAAGAGCAAGTGGGCGTTCCCATTCTTAGTCTGCAAGCTGCTGCAGCACCTGCATGTTTACACTGCGTTGATAAGCAAGTGTGTTAAATAAATCTTGCTTTGTCACCAAACACTCTTACTTCTCTTGTAAATTGCACATATATGTCATTGGTGTCATGTTTAGTACTAGCCCTAGGATAAGGCAGAAAGATGAAACACAATCCCAACAATCCGTTCAGATTCACGGGTATTGTGAGGAAGGAAACTGCATTGGCATTTATGACCAGAACAGATTCACACTGTGTTCCATGGTATTCCGTGTCCTATACTCCCAAAGGAAGAAACACACGTGAATACATATTTTGATCATGGCGTCTCTTTAAACAGCCCTCGGCAGTTGTTGCAGCTCCATTTCAATTTCACAAGACTTTAAACAACCATCTAATATTCTGTCTGTTTTTGCAGATTTAGAAGCTATGGCTTGTGAACACAAGACTATTCTCTAATTCTGTGGCTGGGACTTAAACCCTAGACTGTCCAAAGTCACATTTTCCTCTGTTCTTTAGACAGCCGTGCTAGGGGCTCGATATTTTTCTTTTCACAGCTGGCATGCTGAAATCCTCACCTTCAAGTTGATGGTATGATGGGAGGAAGGCATTGAGAGGCCATATGCCTCTGCCTTCATGAGATAGGATTAACGTCCTTGTAAAACTGCCCTCTCCCCTCCCCCACTGATACGGCCCCTGTCAGCTGGAGGCTGGCCCTCCTCAGACACTGAATTTGATGCTCACTTGGTTTTGGACTCCCAAATCCCCTGAACTATAAGCAACACTTTCCTGCTGTTTATAATCCATCTAGTTTGTCATCAAAGTCCAAACAGACCAAGGCAGGTGATCCTTGTGGGTATCTTCTGCTGTACAAGCCTAAGGAGACGTCTGCACTCAGAAAGTCCTTCATCACTTTCCACCCTCAACACACCAGCATCCCAATGCTCCAGCACCAAACCCCAGAGCCGTGTCCCAATCATCTGTGCCACCAAGACTGAGAAGATGACAAAAATCCACCCAGTTTATTTTATCTTTGTGTTTCAGTGTGATATGTGTTTTGTTTTGTTTGGTGGTTGTGGTGGTGGTTGTTTTGCTATTGTTGTTGTTTCTTTTTTTTTTTTTTTTTTTTTTTTTTTTTTTTTTTTTTTAGTTTTTCAAGACAGGGTTTCTCTGTGTAGCCTTGGCTGTCCTAGACTCTCTTTGTAAAGCAGTCTGGACTCAAACTCTCAGAAGTCGGCCTGCCTCTGCCTCTCTGAGTGCTGGGATTAAAGGCATGCGCCACCTCACCTAGCTTGATGTGGTTTTTTTAAACTGGAAAAATGACGTAATCAATCCAGGTTGGCATGAGAAATCAAGAAGGTGGGTCTAGGAGCTTTCCCTTGTCACTTACTGCTTTTGGCATCTGACACGCATATTATTTTAGAGGTTTGAGTAAAAGAAGATGGAAAGCACTGTGATGTGATTGTGTTTGCCTCAGATCCAGCGGTTGGGACGGAGGCAGGCAGATAGGGATTCAGGCCCAGCCCAGGCTATCTAAGACCATATCTCAAAAACCCAGAAGAGAAGAGGGTAAGAAGAAGAGAAGGAAACAAGACTATTTATGTAAAATTGTCCATTTAAAAATATTTAGCCCTGATGGTGCATGTATTTAATCCTAGCCCTTGGGAGACAGAGCAAGTGGATCTCTGTGAGTTTGAGGCCAACCTGGTCTACAGAACTTGTTCAAGGCCAGCCAAAGCTACAAAAAGAAACTCTGTCTTGGGGAAAAAAAATTAAACCACAAGCACCACAGAACTCCAAACAGGACAAAAAAAAATTAACAGACATTTTTATTTTTGCTTAGCCTACTTGATGGTCCCGTAACTTTTCCCCATTTGGCCAGGGGACAAATCTTCTATGATACATCCTGCTGAGAGAATATAAAAAGGAGTCAGTCTTGCCCACAATATAAGTTGATCAAATTCATTTTTAGCCAGTGGCTTAAAAAAGCATCTATGAGCTTCAAAAGTCATTGACAGCATCATCACATTCATGTTTAAGATAATCATCAGCTCTGAGATAATTCTACCAAATTCTTGTAATATGTAAACTAAAATTTTCAAAGCATTTCCGATTTATGTCGTCATTCAAGGCTTACTCTTAAGTATGTTTTGATGTATTGGCCTTCCTTCACCTAGCTTGTTTTCAGTGTTCTTGTACTGGTGGGCTCAAATTATAGCCTGCCTCTGCCTCTCTGTCTTTATCTATGTGTCTGTCTGTCTCTCTATCTGTCTGTGTGTCTGTATATACCTCTGTGTGAGGGAGCAGAAGAGGACATTAGGTGTTCTTCTCTATTTCCCTCTACTTAATTCTTTTGAGACAGAGTCTCTCACTGCGTGACAAGCAGCAAGCTCCAGCGATGCTCCTGCCTCTGCCATCTCTGCTTCTTAATAGGTGTTAGGATTCTGAGCTCAGGTTGTCATGTTTGAGCAGCAAGCGTTCTTAACCATTGGGCCATCTTCCTCGGCCCTTTAAGTTTTTTAGGAAATGGATATTGGTGACTATACTCAGGTCCTCACATACTCTATGCACTCACTGAGCCAAGCCTTCACATCCACAATCCTCCTACCATTTCTCTCACTAGGAATAGTCTTGTCATATTCAAACCAACTTAAATTTTGTTTTGTTTTGTTTTGTTTTTTGAGACAGGGTCTCTCTGTGTAGCCTTGGCTGTCCCGGACTCACTTTGTAGACCAGGCTAGCCTTGAACTCACAGCGATCCACCTGCCTCTGCCTCCCGAGTGCTGGGATTAAAGGCGTGCGCCACCGAGCCCGCTCTAACTTAAATATTTTGAAATATGTTCATTTGCTCACTCTTCTTGACTGATTAAATCATTTGATAACTGTGATGGCTATTATCAGCTGTCAGTTTGACGGTATTTGGAATGAACACAATGCAAAGTTGGGAGTTTCCACAGAAATGGAACCTGTGAGAGTTTTTGCTTGATTCGAAGTGGCTGAGAAAGCCCCAGAAAGCAAGCAAGTAAGCAGCACCCATCCATGGCTCTGCATCAGCTCCTGCCTCCAAGAGTCTATTGATTATGTCTATTAATAATTAATCCTCTTTCTCCTAATGAGTTTCTATTTTTACAAGAATGATTTTTTTCTATAGTTTACTTCTGAGTATTAGAATAATTTCTGTTGACTTTGTTACAAACCCATAATAAAATAATTTTATTGAATGGCACAAAAGATAACAGCACACCAGCGCTCCTTCACATGCATCCCAAAGGCGGGAGGGTGGGGGGTGGGAGTTGGGGGTGGGGATGGAGGTATGGGAGGAGACACTTTGCTTTGACTATGTGTCAATCAAATTCAGTCCTTTGGAGTTGGGGTAGTGCTCAGTGGTGGAGTATGTGAAGAGCAAGGCCTGGGTTCAGATCCAGAACCAATTAATGAAGAACCCTTGGTTGTAATCACTGGGAGGAATCTCCCGCACACTAACTGCTGGCTCCATCCTTTCCCAACTTTGTGTCTTTTCTACCAGAGTCTTCATACTATTCCGATTGTAGTACAACCTGTAGATCGGTCCGTTTCTGTTATCAGACCGAGGGAGTTTCCTAAGTGAACCATTGGAATCTAACACACACAGGAGCTAGGGGATAGCTCATCGAGTAAAGTGCTTGTCTTGCAAGTGCAAGAATTGGAACCCAACCCCCAGCATCCCTTGTTTAAAGGAAAGAAATATGGCCAGCCAGGCATCGTGTTGTAATACCACTGTCGGGGAGGCAGAGACAGGTGTGTCCCTGAGATTCGTCCGGCCAGCTAGCCTAGTCTACGTAGCCAGTTCCGGGCCAGTGAGAGACATCATTAATAACAAAAGCAAAACAAGCAAACAAACCATGGGGGACAGTGCTTGAAGAACAAGGACAACACCCAAGATTGTCAATCTCCTGTCTACTACATACATGTACACACATCCACATGCACCAGCGCATGTGTGCACAGAAACACAAAGAAATACTTTCTGGACATAGTGGTGCACGCCTTTAATCAATCCCAACAACTGAGAGGTAGATAGATCTCTGCGAGTTCTAGGCCAGCCTAGCAGATAGTAAGTGTTAGGACAGCAAGAGCTACATAAGCTCAAAAAGAGAGAAAAAATGAAACAGACAAACCGACAAACAAAACTTTACACGTGCAAGTGCCTGGCAGTTGCATAAATACACCTGTCACACCAAAATAACGTATATCCATTTCCACCCGCTTGCCTGTTCTTCAAAATGGCTGGCATCGCCTGATACAAGGTGCTGGAAAAGAAAGGACAGCAGTCTGGATTACTGTCACCAAAACAACCAACTCCGGCAACTTTTGCAAAAAAATATAATGAACAACGCTGATGTGACTCCTTGCAAACCAAAGCCAGTGGCTGGGTAACTCCAGCTCTGAAGGTGGGAGGGGCTGAGGCTGGAAAGCCTGGTGAAGCTGGGTAGGCAGAGGGCAGTGTGGCTGTCAGGTGTCTCTACCCAGTCTGGTTCCACGTCTCTCCATATCATGTTTGGGAAGGGAGACAACGCCTTCCAGCCTTCTGATGGAAGATCTAGTATGAGAAGCCAGTCAGGGTCTGGCCTGCACTGAGTAGAGCAACGGGAGGAAGTGGCCTTTCCACCTCTTGCCCATTTCTAGCGCCTTTCAGTTCTTCCGTTCATGTTTTCGTCCTTCCTGTTAAGTTTACCAATAGGGAGGACTCGGGTATCAATCATTTGCTCCTTCAGTCCCATGAATTTGTTTTGCATGCTGTACAGGTTAGGCACCTCTTTAGTTACTAGGGTTACAGGAGGTTATAGTGGAGGGCCAATGAGAGAGAAAGAACCCTATTGCCACCTTTACAGTGGCTGAGACCTTAGCATCATCAGGTCAGTGCTTTCAGGAAGATTTACATTGAGGGTCTTTCATTTCTGCTAAGACACTCTTCATACTCCATGTTGATAGAATTCCAAACACAGAAACTAGGGAAGCATGCCAGATGGGGGAGGAGCCTTCCATTTATATTTAGGTACTAAACTGGTATTGATGTCCACAACTTAGACTGTCTACTGTCCTTCTCCGTGCCTCTCTACATGAAAACACACTATTCTGGCTCGGGTTTTTAGAAGTCTGTTACCTAAGTGTCTTGAGGGTCATTTTAACCTGCCTACTATGGTCAAAGCTACCTTATTCACTGCAAACAGACCTGTGCTGTATTGTTTTCTCATTTCTATGACAAGTTTCTCTTGATGGGGAAGGCATGGTGACAGGAACATAAAGTGCCTGGTCACCTGGGCTGTGAAGTTAGAAAGCAGGGAGACAGGAATGCTGGAGCTGACCTCTTTTTCTCCTTGTTATCTCTTCTGGTACCCAGCCCATGAGAGGGGGCTGCTTGCATTCAGGGTGGGTTACCCACCTCACTTGAATCTCTCTAGAAATGCCCTCATAGACATGGCCAGATGTGTGTCTCCTAGGTGGTTCTAAATCCCGTCACAATGACACTATAAACAGAGCGCCACACATACCAAGGTTGAGTACGGACGTTCATGATGGCACCAGGTTATTTTACTTCGTTTTTTTCTAGGTATGTGACATGATGGCAGTGTCTTGGATTCCATCCTAAATCGCAGCTCAGTCGTTTGCACTGCGGATGTTCTCCTGGTTTCATATCAATCTGTTCCTCACCGGTTCACCCATCAGTCAGTGCTGCACTCCTTCCCGTGCAGGCAACCTTGTGCTGCCTTCGTTATCAACATGGCGTAGAAGTTTTCAGTCATTGAAAACATGTGGTGAAGTTCATGTGTGCGAAGCAGAAAACTCAAACAGGCTTATAAGATAAGGTGACAAGTGGCTCACCAAACTGAAATCTATTGGCACAACCAGCTCCCAGTGGACGGAGGGCCAAGGCCTTGGTCCCATGACCCTGAAGATGACACTACAGGTCCCTCCCCTCTGTCCTCTTCCAGTCAGGCTTCATCCCCAGCTGGCAACGGAGTAGCTGCAGCAGCTGGCCTCAAACCCCGAAATAACAGTTGTTCAGTCTTTGAAGAATAGGATCATTTCCCCCAAAGGTACCTAGGATATATTTACCCTCACTAGCCTGAACTAGCTGCCTGCAAGGGGCTGAGGTGACTAACACTGGCCCTACCCTGGGAAGCCGAGTAGGAAAAAGGTTGGGGACAGAGGCTCCAGAGGACCCTTGACCTTCCTAGGAGAGGAGGGAGTTCCTACTAACCATGGACCCCATATGAAGAGGGGAAATAAGCTTAGCTGCCCACCTGGCTGCCTGCAGAGAGGCAGGAAGGACTTGCTGAGTAGGCACCTTCTGCAAGCATACCAGAGACCACATGACCTGGTGGAGTCACCCCTGGTTGTTGGGATTTGGGTTGTTTGCGGTCCTGCGGAGAGATACCAGAGTTTCATCTCTACAGTGAGCTAGAGTCCCAGGTCAGATTTGGTTTAACGGTCATCTTGACTGCTTGCCCATCTCATCTTCTGCTTCCTGATTTGGGGGCCATTTTCTGTCTTGAGTTGAACCTTAGGTGCAGTTTACAGTCTAGAAATGAGACAAGAAGAAAGAGCGATGTTAGGTGACCATAAAGGGAGAAATGCAGGCAAAGGGACATTAGTTTTAACCCCCGCCTAGGTTTTGTTTGTTGTTGTTGGGGGAACCACTGTAGCCTTGTGGATCCAGCTTTCTGGGAGTTGAAGTAGCAAGAACCTGCATTTGTACATCCCGAAAGAATAAGCCTAAGTTGTCTTTGACTGTAAGAATTAAGCTTGCTTTTAATTCCATCAACCATTAGTGGCAGTGAGAGTTAGACACGACTAGTCACAGAATACATTTGTTACACTGACCCACATAGAAAAAAGTTGCTTTAATTTTTTTGTTTGTTTTGGGGGCAGGAGTTTTGTAACCTGAAAATTGTCCCCAGTTTTTGCATGTTTAAAATGACAGCAAATCATTCTGTTATATTCTCTTTAATATGCACACAGCACTGCCATGCATAAAGTTGCTCTTTTTTTCTTTTTTCATTTTTAAAATTTTATTAATTTATTCAGATTACAACTAAATTGTTATCCCATCATTTGTATCCTCCCATTCCTCCCTTCCTCCCATTTTCACCCTATTCCCTTCCCCTAGATCTATGACCGAGGGGGACCTCTTCCACCACTATATGGTCATAGGCTATCAAGTCTCATCCTGGTAGCCTAAGCAGGCTTTCTTTGAGTGCCACCATGCCTCCCCACCAAGGAGAGGTGATCAGATATGGAGCACCAGAGCTCATGGCTCTTTTAAAAGGTAAAAACAAAAACAAGAAGACTCATGTGGCTCTCAGGGGCTCAAAGAGACTCTGCTTGAGAGTCTGACAGAAAAGGGTGTAAGGTTAAATAAAGGCCCCTCCATCCCTACGTCCTTCTCTCTCCTTCCTCCCTTCTTTTGCTCCTTCCTTTCTGAAAACATCATTTTTTTCCTGCTTTGGGTCCTGGGGAATTGAACCCAGGGCCTGGTACTTGCCTGTAGTGTGCAAACTGAGTGATATCTCCAGATCCAAAAATATTACTCATGCATTCCACGAGACACAGAGAAGGGCAGTTACCTCAGCAGGTTTTCTTTAAGAGCTTTAAGTTACAAGAAGGGAGGAGAGATGGAGGGAGGGAAAGAGGGAGGGAAAATCAGTTATCCCCCTCCCCTGCAGTAGTTTTGAATGTTAAAAAATCTATTCTAAAAATACTCAATAAAATACCTACAAACCAGATCCAGGAACACATCAAACATGCCATCCACACACAAAAAAATGTCATCCACCATGATCACAGATGCTTCATCCCAGACATGCAGGAGTGGTTCAACATACAGAAATCCATCAATGTAATCCACCATATAAACAAACTGAAAGGGAAAAAAACCACACGACCATCTCCTTAGATGCCAAAAAAAGCATTTGACAAAACCCAACATTTGTTCCTGTTTATAGTCTTGGAATGATCAGGGATACAAGGCTATCTACAACAAGCCCATAACCAACATCAAATTAAATGGAGAGAAACTCAAAGAATTTCCACTAAAATCAAGGACTAGACAAGGCTGCCTACTCTTTCCATAGCTCTTCAATATAGTACTTGAAGTTCTAGCTAGAGCAATAAGATGATGAAAGGAGATCAAGGGGATCCACATCACAAAGGACGAAGTCAAAGCATCACTTTACACAGATGCTATGATAGTGTACATAAGTGACCCCAAAATTCCACCAGAGAACTCCTACAGCTGATAAGCACCTTCAGCAAAGTGGCTGGATACAAGATTAACTAAAAAAAATCAGTAGCCCTCCTGAATACAAATAACAAACAGGCTGAGAAGGAAATTAGGGAAACTGCATCCTTCACAGTAGCCACAAATAATATAAAGTAACTCTAAGCAAGCAAGTGAAAGACTTGTATGAAAAAAAACTTGAAGCCTCTAAACAAAGAAATTGAAGAAGATATCAGAAAATGGATCCAGAGGATCAATATAGTAAAAATGGCCATCTTACCAAAAGCAGTCTACAGATTCAATGCAATCCATATCAAAATACCTACACAATTCTTTACAGATCTAGAAAGAGCAATTTTTAACTTCATATGGAAAAACAAAAAAACCATCCCTGATCTCAAGCTGTACTATAGAGCAACAGTAATAAAAACTGCATAGTACTGGCATAAAACAGGTTGGTTGATAAATTGAATTGAATGGAAGACCCAGAAATAAGCCCACACACCTATGGATCCTTGGTTTTTGACAAAGAAGCCAAACCTATACAATGGAAAAAAGATAGCATCTTCAACAAATGGTGCTGGTCTAACTGGATGTCTACATGTAGAAAATGCAAGTAGATCTGTATTTATCACCATGCACAAAACTATAGTCCAAGTGGATTAAAGACCTCAATAAAAACCAAAGACACTAAATCTGTTAGAAGAAAAAGTGGGGAAGAGCCATGAATTCATTGGCACAGGAGACAACTTCCTGAACAGGACACCAATAGCTCAGGGCCTAAGATCAACAATTAATAAATGGGACCTCATGAAACTGAAAAGCTTCTGTAAGGCAAAGGCTACTCTCAACAGAATAAAACAAAAGCCTACAGAGTGGGAAAAGATCTTTACAAACCCTACATCTGACATAGGGCTAATATCAAAAACAAAAAAACAAAACAAAACAAAAAAACCTCAAGAAATTAAACACCACCAAACCAAACAATCCAATTAAAAATAGGATACAGAGCTAAACAGAGAAATTCTCAATAGTGGAATATCAAATGGCCGAGAAACACTTAAAGAAATGCTCAACGTCTTTAGTCATCAGGGAAATGCAAAGCAAAATGACTCTAAGATTCCATCTTACACCCATCAGAATGGCTAAGATCAAAAACTCAAGTGTCAGCACATGCTGGTGAGGATGTGGAGAAAGGGGAACACTCCTCCATTGTTGGTGCAAGTGGAAACTTGTACAACCACTTTGGAAATCAATCTGGCACTTTCTCAGAAAATTGGGAATAATACTACCTTAAGGCCCAGCTATACCACTCCTGGGCATATACCTGAAAGATGCTCCACCATACAACAAGGACATTTGCTCAACTATGTGCATAGCAGCTTTACTCATAATAGCCAGAATCTGGAAACAACCGTAATGTCCCTCAACCAAAGAATGGATAAAGAAACTGGTACACTTATACAATGGGATACTACTTAGATATTAAAAACAAGGAAATTTTGAAATTTGCAGGTAAGTGGATGGAACTAGAAATTATCATCCTGAGTGAGGTAACCCAGACCCAGAAAGACACACATCATACATACTCACTTATAAGTAGATATTAGTCCAACATAGATGTCCTCTGAAACACTCCACCTAGCAGGGGATTGGGACAGATGCTGGGACTCGCTGCTGGACTCTGGGTGGAGTGCTGAGAGTGGTATGGAAGAATAAAGGGATGGAAGGACCCAGAAGGTTCAGGAGTCCCACAAGGAGTCCATCTGGGCAGGTGGATCTGGACCCAGTGTGGCCTGCACAAACTGTTGCACCAACCAAAGACAATGCATGCACTAAACCTAGACAACCTGTTCAGATCTAGCCAATGGACAGCTCATTCTCCAGGGTTGTGGGAAGAGTGGGGACTGCCTCTGACATGAACTCTGGTGCCCACAATTTGATCTCTTCCCCTTGGTGGGAAGACCTGGCAGCATTCAGAGGAAGTGGAGGCAGGCTATCTTGATGAGACCTGATAGGCTGTGGTCATATGGTAGGGAAAAAGGCCCCCCTTCTGTCAGAGGTCTAGGGGAGGGGAATAAGGTGGAAGAGACAAGGAGGGTGGGAATGGGAAGATACAAGTGAGGGAATAACATTTGGGGTGTAATCTGAATAAATTATAATAAATTAAAATTTTTTAAATCCATTCTAGAAATTACTTTGCCTTTTATGACCTACTGGCTCCAGACTGGACCTGCCCACACCTTCCATCTGGGAAAGCTCACGTGTCTGAGTTGTATCTTTTTAAACTGGTAAAAGTGATCTGCTAGGTGTGTATTTACTCCTCAGTGCAGAGGGCCCTGTTAACACTCTTTGGATGTGCTAATGGTCCTTTCTGAGGGAAATCATGCAAACAAATAAATTATTAATTAAATCAGGAGCATCATCCCGCAGGGCTGCGATATGCAAATGTGCACATCGAAGTGGGCTTGAGCCAAGACCTGAGTCTTTGGCTGCAAGGGACATCACGAGGAGCTGCTCCTGTGCGTCTGTGCACCTCACAGGAAGGTCCTTGCATCTGCTCACCCCTGGGGGATCTCAAAGACCTCACTACCTCAGGGTAGGGGCCAGGGGAAATATTTTGGTGAACTATTTGAACTTTGTAAAAAAAAAAAAGTGGAGTAGGGGACTGCATGACTAATGCAGGACTTGGGGATGCTGTATAGACTTTTACCAAGACCGTCTGAGTTCTCTGTCATTAGAGTTCTTGGGTGGTGCGTGTGGTGGAGCAGGAGGTTCCCTGTATGTTCCCTGTAAGTCAAAACGCACACAGAGTATGGAGTGTGCTTCAACCCAAGCTTGGTTGGCTCAGTACATCTCCTTGGAGGACTACTTGTGACCCTGTCAGTAATTAATGCTGATCGATGTTAATTCTGCTGTGAGAAATTGTTTAACCCTCTTTCTTTCAAACTCTACTTTATTTGGGGTGTTTAGGCCTCAACCTCCCTTCCAACCTCCTCCCAACCCTATGTAGGAGAGAGAAGGTTAGTGGGGAGAGGGGACCCCTTTAGTTCTCCTGGCTGTTTAGAGTCAATTGGGTGCTTTTGGGCTGTACTCATCTCTTTGCCAACAGCACCAGCCAGCAGTCTCCTCCAAGTTGCTGCATCCAGAAGAGTCTCTGTCCACTCTAACCTGCCACACCGTCCACCTCCTGTCTCTTCAAACTGGTACAGTCTGCACCCCAACACAGCACGGCCCCACCATGCTCTCTCCCCATTTCCTGCTGCCTTTATCAGCAGGCAAAAGCCACACCCCACACTGGACAGTTAACAGATGTGGATAAGCTAAAGCTCAAACTAAAAACCCCACACTTGCGAGTAGAGCAAACACATATTGACATAACACAACTGAATTTACAAAGAACCCAAACTTCCATCCCAGGACTGTGGCACTGTTCCTCCATCCCAGGTGTGCTCCAGTTTCATCTTCAGCCCAGACTGGCCCTGGCTCTCTCTTGTCATTTTATTGCCTTGGCAGTCTGCAGGGCTCTGGCGGCTTGCTCTTCCCGTTGGGTGACTTTCAGTAGCACAGCTGCTGACGGAATGGTCTGCTTGCCCCCCTTCTCTGGCTCTGGGACTTTCTTCTCTCTCCCAAGAGTAATCCTCATTCACCTATTTCTTTTTAAAAATCCTTTCCCCTCTTCTTTTTCATCCTAATATTTTTTTTTTATCCCTTTCCTTCCTAAAACATCACTGGATGTTGTAAGTGCACTTTGCAAAGTGCATTCCCAAGCCAAAATGCCTGACAAGACCAATAGAGTCAACTGACGTAGATTCATGAGGGCTTTCAGAGGCAGAGGCACCAACCAAGGAGCATGCAAGGGCTGGACCTAGAGCCCCTGTGCCTATGTAACGCATATGTAACACATATGTAACCGATGGGCAGTTGATCTTCATGTGGGTCCCCTGGTAAGTTGAGGGGGTGCTGTCTATGACATGGACTCTGTTGACTGCTTTTAATTACTTCGCTCTAACCTGGCTTCCTTGCCTGGCCTCAGTGGACAAGGAAGAGTTCAGTCTTGATGCGATTTAGTGTGCTGGGGTGGGTCATTGTTGTTGGGGGGAGGAGCTTCCCTTTTCTGAGGACAAGGGGAGAGGGGGAAGAGGGTGGGAGGGAGGGACCAGGAGAAGAGGAGGGAGGGGCCTATGATCAGGATATAAAGTGAATATATAAATTAAAGATAAATTTTAAAAGAAAAGATTTTGATCAGGGCTTACAAGCAAGGACCCTTCGGACTCTATCCCAGCCTCATCCAGCCGTGTGCACAGACAGATTCCAAGGCCTTTTTCTCCTTCCTTCTTCCACAGACAGTGATGATCAAAATGTCATGGAGACAGCTAGAGTATGGATCCTGAACATCTCCAAAGGCCCAGGTGTTGAAGGCTGGTGGTACTAGTGGCAGCTAGTGGAGCCTTTAGTAGGTTGAGCCTAAACAAAGGAAGAAAGGTTATTGAGGGTGGGCTTTTGGTTTTTTGTTGATGTTGTTGTTGTTGTTGTTGGGGTTTTTTGTTTTTGTTTTTTTTGTTTTGTTTTTTTGTTTTTCAAGACAGAGTCTCTCTGTGTAGCCTTGGCTGTCCTGGGCTCACTTTGTAGACCAGGCTGGCCTTGAACTCACAGTGATCCACCTGCCTCTGCCTCCCAAGTGCTGGGATTAAAGGAGTGCACCACCACGCCTGGCCTAAGGGCAGGCTTTTGAAGGGTACATTGGGACCCCAGTCTTTCTTGACTGTCATAGAGTGCCCCAGGGTGGGTAGCTTTCTGCTGCGTGTCCCCTCTGTGACCATCTAAGCTACCACAGGCCCACGACAGGCTAAGCCATCATGAGCTGCAACTTCTGGTCCAAGCTCTTTTCATTTCACAGTACTTTACCCCAGACATTTTATCCACAAGGGAAAAAGCTGACCGATAGAAACTTTTACCTATTAATTGTTTGTTTTGAGACAGGATTTCACTATGAGCTCAGGCTAGCCTAGAACTCACCATGTAGATGAGGCTGGCTTTGAACCTACATAGATCCCTCTGCCTCTCCAGTGCTGGCATTAAAGGCAAGTGCCACCAGGCCCAGGTGAAACTCTCCCTTTAACCTCCATCAGGGTTATTAGATCAATGAGATGCCACTCCCTTTGGTCTTGTAAGGTACTCCTTAGTTCAAATAAATACTTTAAAAAGGGCTCCTTTCAAAGCAGTGAATCACATGACTTTCTAAAGCCAGACCTATGGAACTCAGGGTTGTGGAGAGGGCAGCAATAATTCCATCTCTACACAGGAATCAGATTGGGTGATGTGGAAGACAGAGGCAAGATGGGTGTGCTCCCTGAGGTGACTCTCACCTTGCACCTTTGCTGAGCGTTGGGCCTCCCAAGTCTGAGGAAGGGTTGGTCACAACTCACCCTGGCCCTGATTGACCTCAGTAGGATTCTTAGATTCTGCAAAACTGTCTGTTGGTCCAGTGGAAAAGCCCAGCCTTTGTTTGTAGAACTCGTTCCTTTGTTTTCTTCACTGAAAGGTTGTTTCTTGGTCTATCACTGAGAATTCTACCTGCTGAAGACTTACAAAAGGAATGGCAGGGCCGGTTCTGTTAACTGGGCAGTCACTGGCTTCTGAAAGCTGGCTTCCTCATCTTTGTTGGGAGCCTTCTTGAGGTCAGGACAGACTTACACAGACACCAAACTCTCAGCACAGGAGAATTTATTACCTTCTAGGGTCTGGGGGTGAGGTGCCTCCAGGTTGGGCAAAGGCAGATAGCAAGCAGCAGGTGTGTTTTGCAGGAGTGGGTTTTTAAAGGAGAAAGGGGTGGGGGCGTCGTCGTCTGCGCTACGGTAATTGGTGAGTCCTGATTGGACAGTGTAGCCAAACAGTGAATTCTGACTGCTGGACCTTGGTGTTTTGATATTTGGACCTTGGTGATCAGTCTCAGGAATAAGGTCACAGCCAAATAACGGATTAGACCTCAGGGCTAGCTTTAGGAATTCAATCTAATGGGTTTTTCGTTTGTTTGTTTGTTTGTTCTTTGTTGTTGTTTTGGCAAGAAAGAGAAAGAAGGGTAAAGGATAAAAACCTGCCAGCGCTATGTTTGCCGTGCTTGGCCTGTTAGAAAGCCCTTCATACTTATGTGTGCACATGAGTGTGCCCTTGGAGGCCAGAGGGTCCCCTGGAAGCGAAGTTGCAGGCAGTTGTATACTGTTGGTATTGGGAACTGACCTTGGAGTCCTCTGCAAGTGTACACTCTTACCGCCAAAGCATCTCTCTGGCCTCATCTTGAAGAATTCATTTGCTTTTGTTTGGTTGTTGGTTGGTTTTGTTTTTAATGGGGCTTCCCTGTGTAGCCCTGGCTGTCCTGGACACACTTTGTAGAGCAGGTTGGCCTCGGACTCACAGAGATCCACTTGCCTCTGCCTCCCCCAGTGCTGGGATTACAGGCATGCGCCGCCACTCCTGGCTTCTTGCAGAGTTATTGAAGGACAACTGATCATATCCTTAAAGTGCTGTGAATGCCTGGCAATCACTCAGCATCTGATAGCTACCAGATGTTCTTTTTACTTTCAATAGAAAGTCACCAGAACAGTTATTTCATAACAGATATCTTGACAATTAAGAAAGATTCATAGCATCTTTCCAACAAGCATGATCTCTTCCCACAGACAGTAGTCTCTGGGGGGAGGACACATCTGCTGGCTTTCTTCCCAACAAGAGTGAGGAACTCGAGGTGAAAGCCTTCTCCCCCACAATGCATTGCAGTGTCCAACTGCATGCATGGTTTCATACACAACACCCAAACTAAGCATGGTCTGCCCAGGGAGGGAGGGTGGAGAGGGGAACCTGAAAATTCTGAGCCTTATTAGTGGTTGGCCTATTACTTTCAGAAATATGACCTTAGTGTGTGCACATACATGCAGAGGATGGACACACATGTACCCGCACAGGCTGTGTTTTCTCTTGTCTTCCTCCTCAGCTCCTGTAGCCTTTCAGTCCATTTGGGCATAATTATGATCGCTCCGCTGGCTCGGTTCTGCAGCTCTCCAGAGTGGAGCAGATGTCGACAGCTCTGAAAGATCTTGTGCTATTACACAGCAGAACAAATGAGGATGTCAAAAAAAAGGCTCTTCAGCCTAACAAGAAAACAGAGGAAAGAGACAAAAAGAATAAAAGCCTTGGGAGACCTGCAGCGGCGCGCTGATTAGATCTTATGCTAACATGATGCCCGTTCTGAGTACCAACAGTGATTTAATATGTTTAAATGATATGGAGGAAAATGTGTCTTGAGGGGGGGAATGGGAAACAGAAAAAAAAAAAGAGACTTGCTTCACTGGCAGGCATGATTAAGATAGTGTGAGGTTCTTTGCAAAATGTGCCAGCAGCCTCAGACTGCCACGAGCTGTCCCAAGAATATTTACTTACAATGCCTGGTGCTGTCTCATTATGCTGGGCAGAGCCGCTTTCTCCACCACTGGGTGAGCGATGGGAGCTGTTCAGGTGGCTGTTGGGACTGGGCGGATAATGAAGATGCCCATATTACTGGCAGTCATTGTTTCTTCCCTTACTAGGAGAAAAGGGCAATAATTTAAACTATTTTGTATTTTAATCTTAATTACCCACACAACAAGGTATTTTTGTATTTAGAAACTCTAGAAGGTTTTGGAAGGGAAAGGAGGTCCCAACCAATCAAAATGGATAATATAATGTCCATGTATCTAGATCATGTGATTTACTGATGCAATGTCTCCAGCCCCAGTGCGGCACCTGTTTACTCACTCTCAGCTCACAATTAGAACGACTCCTGTTGCAGCCCCCTCTGTTGGTGGGAATGGCTTAGCAACGGTGGGCTGAGGAGGCCCAATAGGAAGGCTGTCACATGCAAATGAAATCCTGACAAGAGGTATCTGGTACAGTGACAGGAAGTGAGATGACAGCCCACCACGGGGAGGTGGAGGCTTTCCTGTTCAGTGGGGGTCTGAGTTCCTTTAATTGTTTCATGCAAGGGGGTGATCTACAGCAGCCAGTTACACCTTTTGTCATGTGAGCAAAGAGTAGCTGGTACTTCAGAATCCCTGAGAATTAAGGTACAAAAGCAGAGCCAGGCAAATAATCCAGGAACGTAGGAGACGGAGGCAGGTGTAAGTAGCACACATTCTCAATCCCAGGACGCTGAAGGCAGAGTCAGACAGATCTCGATCAGTTAAAGGCCAACCTGGTCTACATAGCGAATTCCAGGACAGCCAGAGCTACATAGTGAGACTGTCTTGAAAAACAAAACAAACAAACAGAAAGACTGAAGACAAAGTAAAGGCCAAAACGTCAGAAAAATAAAAGCAAAACTTCCCAGAAGAAACAAGTTTTCAAGGTCACTGATGAGCAGGAAGACACTAGAAACCCTTGAGAAACCCCCTGGGTCTAAAAGTGTCTTTGATCTGATATAGAACCCCGAAGTCACGTTGTCCAGTATCTGTCCTTGAAAACTTTTCAGGATGGCTGTGGTGGAGGTCCCCTAATGCTGGAGCCTCACTGCCTGGGGACACTCTGTTACTAGAAAGCGTGGGCTTGGTGTCCTTTGTAATGTCCCTCTTTATCCTTGGCTCTACCCAGTCCCCAGTGAGGAGGGAGATAGGCTTGTAATACATAGGACAGAGGTCATAGCCCTGTCTCCAGCCATCCGTGTGCGCATCATCTTCCTCGTATTTTTATTCACTTATTTATTTTGAGACAAGGTCTCACTCTGCAGCCCTGGCTTTCCTGGAGCTCACCATGTAGATCAGGCTGGCCGTGAACAGAGGGCCAACTCTGTCTCTGCCTTTGCCTCTGCCTCCCAGGTGCTGGGGTTGCAGACATGCTTTGTCAAGCCCGGAGGCTCCCTCGGACTCTGTTCCACCTGAAGCTCTCTGGTGCTAGCGAGTCATTCTGAACTTAGCACCAACCAAACCATCTCTACCATTCTCATCAAGGCTGTGATCAAACAGCTCCTGTCCCATCTGCCACACATCCCATTGCATCTGCGTGCTTAGTTTAACCACGTGTAGTCTCCTTGGATGGGATCCAGGCTTTCAGTCTATCAGATCTTTTATTGCACTGTAGTTCTGCTGTCCAGTGTATTTGCCGTCCCTTCCAGCTTCCTGTCACCGACAAATTTTATCACTGGGCCATCAATGTCTTCATCAAAGACATTAATAGGTGCTTAATAAGGCGAGACGGAGGCCAGAAGCAGGTGGAGTGAGTGGTCCCTTCTGGAGATGGACACCGAGCCATCGACTAACGAGCAGCATCCACCCCGCCGTTCATCTATCTGACTTGGCTGCCATCAGCCCTCCTCTGAAGTGTATCTTATGTCATGGGGCCAAGAGTCCACCTTCACTGCATTGCTGCCATCCAAACGCACCAGGTCTGTGATACCTGGACAACCAGTCCAGCAACTTCCTGTCTCCGCCCCACACTGGGACCAACATTCTCACCAGCAGGCAAAGGACTTTCCAAACCATCTGAACCCGACCTTTGTTTTAAAACATACATTTTCCTTGTATATGCATGTGTATGGAGTGGGGCAGCACGTAACATCTTTCCCCAAAGCCTCAAACCCTCAAAGAGACAGGAATATAACTCATTTGGCTGGGCCCCTACACCTGTACTAGAGCTGGTTCCCTTGCCTGAGAAAGGCAATTATTTTCCTTGAAAACCAGCAGGTAAGTCTGCATTATATCATCTCTATTTTGAGGAAAGGCTGGCAAACCTAAAACCTACAAAGCACAATGGCTGCTTAGTCCTTGCAATTGGAGAAGATTGTAAGACCCGATGTTCAGACTCCATTTACAGTCTGTACAGCTGCTTTAGTCTTCCTAGAGTTCTTTTAAGAGCTGAAGGGAAGGCTTGGAGAGATGGCTCAAGAACACTTGCTGCTCTTGCAGAAGACTTGGCTTTGGTTCCCAGTATCCAGCTGGTAGCGTACAACAACTGTCTGTAACTTGAGTTCCCGGAGATCCTGCTCCCTCTCCTGACCTCCGTGGGCTCCTGCATACATGAAGTACCCATTGATACACTTAAATGTGCCCATGCGCGCACACACACATAAAAAAATAAAAATTGTAGGAAAAATGAGGGTGAGGTGCCATGTGGCTTTAAATAACAGCACTTAAGAGACTGAGGTAAGCTTGAGATCACCTTGAGCTACACAGGGAAATCTTGACTCAGAAAAAATAAATAAAAAAAATATTTTTTGGTTTATTATCAATAAATGAAGAACTATTTCATATACGTATGCACCTGAGGTCACACAGAGATTTCTGAAGCAAAAATAGGGTGCAAACCAGTTTAAAACTCCCCAATAAAAGTGTACTTTGAAATTAAAAGAGAAATTGCAAAGAAGACATATAATACTGTTTTTTACTAGCTGACAATGAATGCACATTTCCCAAGATTTATAAGCTATAATTAACATGAAACTAAGATACTAAATTTTTAGCAAGTTGAGTGCTTACATTAGAGAACACAAAAGGACTGAGGCAGTGGCCTAAGCTTCCATGTTAAGAAACCAGAAAGAGAACACACAGTGAGCTGCCATGAACAGAAGGATGGAACCACCAGACATGAGCCCGGACATCGGTGGCGTGGAAAAAAGACGAAGGACACAGAAAATCAGCGCAGCCAGAGATGACCTTAAAAGGAAAAGCAATACAATTGGCAATGCCTTCGACTAAGGGAGAAATAGAAACTGTGAGCGATCACACACAAAAAAACACAGAAGTTCCAGACATGATAATGAAGGGTCACGGGAAACAAGCCGATCCAATGCCGCTGACAAGGCCAATGAAATGCACGAGCCCCTTGAGAAACAGGACTAATCATAACTGAGAAAGACACAAGAAACACCTGAGTAACTTTGAGGAAGTTGAATCCGAGGTGAAGAACTCTTGGAAGGAGGATGGGTTTGTATCAATCCTCTGGGAAGAAATAGCACCCACCTTACTCTCCTACACAACAGGGCACACACCATCGTCTTTTCAGGAAGTGACAAATTCCTGATGCCCACCCCTGAGTGGCACCACTTGAGAAACGCACAGACCAATACCCCAGGTGAGTAAAAAGTACAAGTCCTCATCAGCCGAATCTCACTGAACTGAATCTTTAGACATGGCAACGGTGTGCCACATCAGGACCATCTGGGCCTTACCACGCACAAACAAAATGCAAAATCAGTTAAATTGTGGGAAAAAGCAATCAGTGCACTTCCTGTGACCAGCTGACTAAAGGAGATGAAAGCACACAGCTCAGGAGAGTAGCAAACTGATAGCCACAGCCTCGTCTCCATCCTGTGATAAAATCTCTTGGCAAGCTGGGAACAGACAGAACTTTCTCATCTGAGGGACAGCGTGTGAGAAAAGCCAATGTCTAGCATGACAACTGAAGGCATGGTGACATCCGGGGGTCGGTGCTGCCATCGAGAGCCAGGTCTTGTTCACGGTTCTACTTCGGTCAGGGTCTGGGTTACCACTGAAGGCCATGCTGAGGTCTGTGGTCTGAGCTACAGCCTGAAGCCATGTTGATGTCCTATGCTGCCCCATAGACTATGATGGTGTCTGTGGCCCGTGCAGTGGCACAGGGCTGTGCTGCCACCCGAGACCGTGCTAAGGTCTGTGGCACATGCTGATGCTGGAGACCGTGTGGAAGTCTGTGGTCCATGAGCAAGTCCACGATCCATGCTCTTGTTGACTGTAAAGGACAAGGAAACAACTTTGGTCATGGTATTGATAACTACAGATTCACAGTTGAGAAAATGAAACATAGAGGGCTTCTGTGAGAACCCCTACCCACAACACACACTCCCACACTCGAAAAGTAACAGCCTAGACAGAAAGCCACAGAAGAGAACACTTAAAAATTGTGATAAGGATGCTGGCATGTAGCTCTCCACAACTGATGGCTTCTGGCAGGGGTAATGGGGTATGGGGTATGGGGTGGGGAAGGATTCAGTTTTCTTTAAGGGGTTCGCCACTTGGAGTTCAGAAATTTAACCATGCTCCAGTGAGTATACAGGCAACACAAATTAGACTCCCGCTCCTCTTCCTCCTTCTTTCTCTTCTTCCTCTTCCTCCTTCTCCTCCTCCTTGGCAGAGGCAGTCACAAGTGGGGACAGACCTGGAAGGACTAGGAAGTAAACGTGCTCAGGGTTCATGATGTAAATTTTCCAAATAATCAATCAAGATCTTATGAAAAGCCAAAAAAGAAAAGATGAAAGGAAGGAAGCAAAGAAGAAAGAAAGAAAAAAGAAAAAAAAGGAACAATTCTTCCATCCCCAAAGTGTATTAAACTTCTTTTAGATATCTTTGTCTGAGCCTGCTGTAGTGGTGCACGCCTTTAATCCCAGCTCTCAGAGAGGCAGAGGCAGGCAGATCTCTGTGAGTTCTAGGTCAGCCTGGTCTATACAGCAAGTCCAGGACAGTCAAGGCTACACAGAGAAACCCTGTCTCGAAAAACAAAAACAGAGCAAAGCAAAATAAATCTTTACTTTATCATCACCATATAGTCCATTTAAATCTGCCAAAAAAAAACCACCCCAAAACCAAAATACCTGACTGCTTGTTAACAAAGAAAAAATTGTCTTGCCTTACATACTTAACACATGAAAGTAAAACCAGATTAAGAGGGCTGGAGAGATGGCTCAGTGGTTAAGAGTGCTGCCTGTTCTTCCAAAGGTCCTGAGTTCAATTCCCAGAAACCACACCATGGTTCACAACCATCTGTAATGTGATATGATGCTCTCTTCCAGCCTTCAGGTGTACATGCAGGCAGAACATTGTGTATATATAATAGTAAATAAATAAGTCTTTTTCAAAAACCAGATTAAGATTAAAATTGGGCTCTGGGTGGTGAAGGATTTTCTAAACTGTTAAGAAATAAAAGGAGTGAAAAAGGAAGTAGGGGATTTCTTAAAGAAAATAAGGCTTCGCATAAAAATCAGCATAATATCTTTTTTAGATGGATGAGAAAACAAAACAAGGGTAAAGTGTCTGCTACATGTATGTCAGGCAAAGGAGTTATAGCCTTAATAATAAAATAACCTATTCTTTGTGGGAATGACTCACTTGCATCGGAGCTCCGGAGTACTTAGTCCGCCTAGTCAGCTTCCTCCCGATCCTCTGCCTCTGCAGCCAGGCAACCCGCCCACTGGCATTGAACACGGTTTTGGTCACAAAGATGTTTAACCAAAAATAAAAATGACCTAAATGGTTAATGTAATTAACCATTCATCAAAATGATGGAATTATTTTTTACAGCCTTTAAAACTCTGTGTTTTTTTTTTTTTTCCATTTTGCTGCTGCTGTTCTTGAGACAGACCTCATGTGTGCTGGGTTGGATTTGAACTCTCTACGTGACCAAGGATGACATTTGCCTTCTAAGCCTCCTGCGTGTGCCTGAGCAGTTAGAGTTGCAGGCTTCTGCCCCTGTCCCTGGTTTATGCAGCTCCGGGCTCAGACTCGGGGCTTCTTGCATTCCGTGCACGAAACCCTACCAACTGGACTACATGCTTAGCCCCTAAAAGCCAAGTTTTAGAAAATAAATTTAAGGACTTCAAAGGTACACAAAGTATATCAATTGAAAAGGCTAAAAGCTGAATGCTTCAGGATTTCATTACATAATAAAATTCGACGAGAGAGAGAGAGAGAGAGAGAGAGAGAGAGAGAGAGAGAGAGGGAGGGAGGGAGAGGGACAGGGACAGGGACAGGGACAGAGACAGAGACACAGGAGGTAGCAGGTGGCTGACCACTCCAGCTCCTAGGAGAACAGACCCGCACTGCAAGGCCTTACACAGGAAGGGAAGATGCTTCTTCCCACAGGAGGCCCATTGAGAGCACTTGGGACCACTGCCTTCCAGGCTGTCCCTAGCATCAGAAGGTCCTAAAGCATCCTTCATGTCTTCTTCATTCAACACACAAGAAGCCTGGACTTAGGGGAGAGCCAGGTTCACGTCACCCTGATTCGAGCACTTGGGTCCAAACATTTCTTGTGAACCAGGAAACTGAGCAATACAAGGCGCCCAGCAGTGCTTGTGAGGTCTAGGCTGGCTTGTGTTGTGTGCTCACTGTTTCTTAGCTTAAGTAGGAGCTGACCCTCTCTAGAGCGGGAAATCCCAGCACGGATGAGGTACGCCTTTGCCTGGCCATCAGGAGGCAAAACCTACAAGGGAGAAAGAGGTGCAGGGAAGAGGACGTGATGGTGAAAGGCAGTTCCCAGGGGCCCAGCTGTAGCTTTGCTCCACTGCACTGTGACCTTGGACAAGTCGCTTTCTCTACATTTCATCTTTGTCGCTTTTGAAAGGGGCATAGCGGCACCTGCCCAGTTGGCTTCCTTGGGTGCGGGGAGGATTATATTTGCTAGATCCAGGACTCAACGGACGAGCTGGGAACTATTCCTTTAAGGAATTATAAACTCTCTTTGGCTCCCACATGTAGGTTTAGATTTTTCAAGCCCTACTTTATTTAGGGTTCTTAAACCTCACTTCTACCCCACCATCCAGAGGAAAGGAAGAAAGAAGGTTAATGGGAAAACGGGGTTATGGACCTGTTTAGATGTAGTTCCTTGGGCCATTTTCACTCTGCGTTGTCAGGATACCAGCAGTCCAGTCCAATAGCCAACACCAAACAGGACAGGAGTCCATAGTGATGGCACAACCCAGCAGAAACAGCAAGGCCCCACTAGATCAACACAAGTCAGCAAAAGCGACCAGAAACAGCTGGAGTACCATGGGAAATTCTCTGGAACATTTCCTTTTGTGAAGTGAAGATCAGCAAAGACCAAGGAGGACCAGTGAAGAGGTGCACGCCATAGCAGTGTAGCAATGCACAAGGCGGCATCCCACTGTCCGTGGTTCTATTTATACTGTTTCCAACCATCACATGACCGCTCACGTGCCTGCTCCCAGCAAAACATCACATACCCTCTCACAAGACATCTTCCAGAAAACGCCACGTGACACAACTGAGTCCTCAAAGAAACCAGAGGCTTTCACTTCACCCATATATCTAATGCAAGTGCTAGAGCAACCTGCTCAAGGAGCCAAGGTACTGAGGAGATTCCCTGAGGGCAGAGCCCCATTGACCTTCTAGCCTGTTGTCAGGCAAGCGTCAGCCAAGAGAAGGCTCCTTCAGTCCTTAGCAGTGCAACATGTCCTGGGGTGGGGGATGGGGAAACTTGGACTTTCTAACTGGAACATCTAGAAGGGAAGATGCTGGAATCCAGAGGATGCAGGCAGAGATGAGCAGCACAGTGAAGCGGGCAGGAGACAGGGATGGTATCAAACAGCGTGGACTTGTGTTTGGAGTCATCACTGTTGAGACGTTGTAAACACTGACCTGTGGGGAGACACTTCCGAGCTTTCAGACTGGGTAGTACACAGGCAGGAATGGCCAAAATAGCATTGTGAATGCTTTAGAAAGTGGACAAGAGTATGCCGGCTGAACTTTATCAGACTACTTAGCTGTTTCCAAAGGCAATTCTTCTCCTCCTCCTCCTCCTCCTCCTCCTCCTCCTCCTCCTCCTCCTCCTAAGATTTAAATGGAACTCAGAGTTTCACAGCAGAATATTTTAAACATACAAGATACAACCTAAAATGGCTTGGTAAACAAAGGACCAGGGAAGCCTAAACATCTCTCAAGAGGAGACTTCTATGCTGTAATCTCTAACAACGGAAAGATGACTTCATGCTTTGTTGAGTTTTTACGATGCTGGGCCTCAAGCATGCTAGGCCAGCACTCTGGCATGGAGCTGGAGCCCAGCCTCCAACGGATGTTTTGAGAGGAAACCGCACTGCACAATATGAAAACACAACTTCTCAGATTTTTCTCCATCTACTTTTAATCCCCACACTGCCTTGCATTCTAATGGATTTCATCTCGTCGACAGCCTTTCCCCTCTGCTGGCCCCGAATGAGCAACGGGTAAGAAGGGCAAGACGTGTATGAAGTACCAGAGAAAAGGGATTGGATCCAGAACTTGAGCCAGTTCTCTTTTGCTCACGGCTGATGCGTCCAAGTAACTTGAAAGTGCAGAGCTGTCTCCTTACATCATCCTGCTGCAGATGGAGGCAGGGTCTCAGCTAGTCCAGTCTTCTGTTTATAGGTGGGGGTAGGAGAAGGATGAGAAGGAAAGTTCCTATTCAAATACATTAGGTAAAAGCTCTTCCTGTCTGTAATGACTGAAAGTGGGGGGGGGGGGTTGGTTAGGCGTTACTGGCCGGTATGAGAGACTAAGACAGAAGGATCTCGAGGGCTCAGACAATGACATTGTTATGCAGCTCAGTACCCCAGGGCACACTCTCTCTCAAAGGTGCTCAGATTCTAGGACTACTTAGGGGAAAAGGAAGTCCAAAGGAGACCAGGCTATACACAGAATAACCAGGATAACGGTGTTGTTACCTAGAGTGAGACCAGCTTATTTACCAAGGGAAAAAAACTTGGATAGTACAGGTGTTTTTCCCAAACAATGAAGGAACTCACACACACACACACACACACACACACACACACACACACACACACACGAGAAATCTCAAACGGCCAAGGAGATTAACACTAGTGTGATTATTTTCATTTCAAAGAGGGTCCACTTAAAATATTTACTCTAGTATGCCCTTCAAGTGGGGACCACCTCGGGACATTGAGGGTTTTTTCCATAAATCATTAACCACGGAGCCAGCAAGGGAGAGTTCAGAGCCCTTGTCAATGTAAGATCAGTGGAGGCTGAGGTAAATCATCTCAGAGAGGGTGATGCTAGTCAGTACACTTATGCTCAAGGCTGTGGGAACTCAAGAGCAGGAAGAAGAGAGTGGGTGGTCCCTAGATGTGGTATGGGGACAGTTATTCGCAAGGTGAGCTTCTGGGTGCCTCCGAGAATTGAAGCCATTTCCTGTCACCCCCCTCCTGTTTGTCCCCACTCCATTCCCAGGGCCTGGGACTGGATGTGACAGGTGGGGGTGGGGAGGGAGAGTGTCAATTCAACTGCCTCCTGGGCCCCACTTGCTCATTATGGAAGCTGCAATTTCATCTCAGATGGGCAGTATAAAGCCTGTTGTCATATTTTATGTGATGATGTTAACTCTGCTATGAAATTATACGCTGAGAATGCCCCAGAGCCGGCTCAATACATATAAATAGCCATTTCTCAGATGCAACCCATAATCTCCTTGTTGCTAGCACCCATCCTGTAATTTTCCCTTAGCTGACAAGCTACAAATGAAGAGTGTATTTAGATTTCGATTATGAGATGTGAAATAGGAAGGTGGGTATAAAGAAGCTAAGCCCATCTCAAAGAAACCAGGAAATTTCCCTGTTAAAGTCTAAGGATGCTGGTCCGTGTGCTTCGTAAGTAGGAAAAGATCCTGAGGCACTTTTCCTGGCCTCCCACAAGAAGTCCTACCCACCAATGCTGTCATGCTGTCAGCTCTCTCCTCTCACGCTCTCTGCTCTGGCTCCTCACTAACCCCCTAACACATGTACATTTCTCTTCTCCTTCATGGACTACCTCTGCATGCTGAAGACCTCACTGTGCTCAGGGACAACATGATAGCAGCTTTACAGCCATGGAGCAATGTTTCCCATAAAAGCTACACAGGGCACCAGTGTGTGTTAGAGCCATGTCACTAAGCACTGGAGAACTCACGCCTATGTAGGGCACCAGTGTGTGTTAGAGCCATGTCACTATGCACTGGAGACCTCACGCCTATGCTCCCATTTCATATATGAGGAGACTAAGGCTCAGAACACAGTGCTAAATATCACAGCTAATAGTTGGAGCCAGGATTTGAATCCAGACCAATAGTTTGGATTATTGTCGGTGACTACTGTCACACTGGTGAATGGCGCGGTTTTAAAGATAGAAATATATTCTGTTAAGGTTCCAGAGACCAGAAATCTGAAGGTAAGACGCAGTAGGAGATGCACTGGTTCTGGAAGCTCTAAGGGAACATCAGTTCCTCGCTGGGCATCCTTTAGCTTGTGACCTCCTCTCCTGTCTGCTCAGCCTTCACATCCACTGACCACCACTATCACCATCCTCGCTCCCTCCCACCAAGATCACGGGATTACATTGAAGCCCATCCAGATAACCTGGGGTTGACTCTCGCTCTCAAGGTCCCTAACTTACATCTTTTGTCATGTAAGGATCGCTACTTTCATGTGTTTGATGTAGGTAATTTTAGGGGGCTTCTTTTAGCCCACCACAGACTACAAAGCTGTCAAAGTCCCAAAGACCAGAATCCCCATCACTACTCACACACAAGACATCCTAACTTGCCAAACCAGAAGTAGGAACTGCCAAGCTTGTAAAATACAAGTTGCCCCCTTCATGAATATTAAAGTTCCAGGGACCCTGAGGTCACAGACTCCTTTAGATTCGAGCTTGAAACCTTCCACAGAAAACAAGATAACGCGAGAACAGTGATAAGCATCCCATTCCGGATGTGCTTCCTAGAGAGCCTTGGCTCCCCAGAGTCACACAAAGAGAAGACACACAGCAGGCCACATCTGACCACCAAGATGAGCATTCACACTTCTCCACCTTTGCATGGTTACAAAGACATAGACAGTGGCTTTGAAATGTCCTTGAGCCAATTCCCTTTTGAGGTTTTTCTCTGTTGGGCACAGGAGCAGTTGGATGGAAAAATGAAGCACTTAATTAATTATGTGTACATCTTCCTACATAATAACTTTGACATGCTGATTATCCATAGAAGTCAATCATCCAGAAATCCCTTTATACGTGAAAATTGTCAAATCTGCCTCATTGATGCATTTGTTTGTTGTCACCATCCTCCCACTGCTTGGATCTCTCCAGAAAAAAAATATTTTGTTGTTTCTTACCAGAAGACATTTCTGTAACCTTTTAAAAATGCTTATTTTTCAAAGAATTTTGTGTGAACATTAAAAGACATTTTTTTAAAGATAAAAAAAAAATAGTCCGCAATCCCACCAACCCAGCAAACAACCGTTTTCATGCTGGTAGAGGGGCTAACATGACTGAATATCATAGCACTGTTGCATCAGCAGCTGGAGGCAGTACACAAAAGATAAAGGGGAAAATATTTGCTCTTCGGTTGTGAGGCATAGATCCACTGCGTGATTTGATGAAAGCACTTAGGTACCCTGGCAACACTCTTATGAGTAAATAGAATCTCATTGTGCTTAAGCACCTGAATATGTTAACAGATGAGAGAAAAATAAGTAGGCAACAGTCTGGAAAATTCCAAGGTGCTAGAGAAATTCACTTGGCCTCATTGAAGAATTGACGCCGGAACTTTGGCGTATGAGGCAGATAGCGTCTTGGTGACGATTTTGTGTTTCACAGAGGAGATGATCTTTCACAGGGTTCAGCTCAACCTGCAAGTCATCTTTTTCCACCATCCATTGACTCAGTGGGTGCCAACATTAGGGTTACTAGGAAGTACCCCTTATATACAACTATAACCCCCCACCCCCCCCCCAAGGAAGATACTAGCATACGGAAAATAAATCAAATCCAAATGATTGTTTCCTATTTTATGAACACTGTCAAGAGGACATTGATGAAGATAGTTACAAGTGCACTGCAGGGGAAACTGTAAGGTGCGCGGGCTATCCTGATGGCGAGGTCTCGCTCTAGTCCTGAAACGCGGCACTCAGCCCGCCCCTGCGGTTCCCTCCTGCTGCTCTTGGCTGTCCTGACTAAGATGGGCAGCTGTTCTCCATCGTAAGGGAGCAACGCAGAACCCTTCCCACAACGCTGTGTTCTCAACTTTCCAAACGCCGCCACCGCCCTTTACTTAATACAGTTCCTCATGCTGCGGTGACCCCCTCCCCCACCCCACCCCACCCCCCGCCCCAGCCATCACATTATTTTCGTTGCTCCATCAAACTGTAATTTTGCTGCTGTTACAAATCGTAATGTAAATACCCGATATGCAAGGCGGGGGTCGCGACCCACAGATTGGGAACCCCCTGGTGGAGGGGCTCCAAGTGCAGACAGCCATGCTAATTTACATGTTGACTGGGGATCTTGTGACAAACGAAAGAAGATAGCTTCCCTGGAGCGCCTTGACCCTCGAATGATGCCTAGGTGGCTCCTGTATGTGCTTTAAAAAAAAAAAACCTGGGATCTCTTTGTTTGGATTGACATTTGGAGCATGTATGCAGAAGGGAAACCAAGGAATAGGGAGCAAGTACACTTCCAATAACCAGGCTGCAGGATGGCATCAGCAGGATGACACATGAATAGAAAGGGGACTCAGCTCCTCTGTGTTATTGTAGACAGAACAGGATCCCCTGGACACTGGGCACTGTAGCTAAAAGGCAGTCTATAGCTCTAAAAACTCGACACCTGTTTTATAACATCAGAGGTCCTTAAAGCTGGGTTGCACTATGGAGTAGTAAAGCTAGTAAAAAAAAAAAAAAAGGTAACTGTGAGCACTGGCTCTGTGTTTACCTCTGTCCTGGCTTACATGCATGGCTAGCACACGGAGGAGACTTTTTGGTCTCACCTGATAGTTATTTTCAGAGTCAGAGGCCTATCAAGTTCAGAGGGAAATCTCAACAGTGCCAACTGCAGAGTAGGGCTGGCCTGGGCGTGGCCTGGGCGTGGCCTCGAGGCTCTAAGGGTTCACAGCTTTCTCCCTTCCTCTTCCCCACTCCCTACTCTCAGGTTTTTCAGAATGTTAGAACCAGGTGTCCTCATGTAATCCGTGCTAGCCACGAAGTCACTGTGTAGCTCAGGCTAGACTTGAACTCTTGATTATCCCTCCCTCTCCTTCCTCTTCCTCTTTCTCCTCCTCCTCCTCCTCCTCCTCCTTTTCCTCACAAGTGCTAGGATTACAGATAGGTGCCACTATTTCATTGTTTCTTTCTTTAGTTTTTAAACCTTTGAATATTTCACACATAATATATCTTTATCTGTCCTTCACTCCGCTGTTCCAACTCCAGCAGGACCCTCTTGACTTCATGTCCTTCTTAAATATTACTTATTTTTTAACATGGTTTTTTTTATCGATTCTTTGAGAATTTCATGTCATATGCCCTAACCTGACTCATTTCCAGGTCCTTCCATATCCACCTTTTACAAAAGAAAATAAAAAACAAAAATTAAAACTTAAAAAAAAAAAACAATCTTGCCAACCCCTCTGGGCCCAACCTTTCCCATTAATCACAGTCCTCTATCACACCAGCCACTGTTGTCACAGCTGTCGCATCTCCAGTTTCACCTCTGTACTTACACACCCCATCTCAATTTCTTCCCCACCTCTCCATCACGTATTCAACTGTAGTAGTGGCATTGGGAGCTTCGGTGTGTCGCACGGCACATCCTTTTCCCAATCAACTTTATTTGCAAATGTCCATTTCAGTGAATATTTGGTCCAGTTCGAAGCCCATGGCATCTGCTATACCGTCAACACTGGACCCTCACCAAAACTCTTCTTGGGGCACTGGAGAGATGGCTCAGAGATTAAGAGCACTGACTGCTCTTCCAGAGGTCCTGAGTTCAATTCCCAGCAACCACATGGTGGCTCACAACCATCTATAATGTGATCTGATGCCCTCTTCTGGCCTGCAGGTGTACATGCAGGCACAATACTGTATACATAATAATAAATAAGTAAATCTTAAAATTGAAAAATAAACCTCCTCTTGGTTGTCCTGTAATTGCCCAGAGTCATGGCGATCCTGTGGCTATGGTTCTGCAGGCCCTGCCATTCACATTTCAGGAGATCATAAATCTTGGGTTGGGGCTACTCAAAGCCTGCATCTGGGCCTGGGTGGTAGCTGAGTTAGCCATCCCAGGGCTCTGCTGGGCCTTCCCTCCCCCAAGGGAGGGGTAGGGACAACATTCTCACTCCAGGGAGTGGGGGGGGGGGAGATGGATGGCCAGTTCTCCTGCACCTACACCATCGGCACTCCCATGCCATCCTGGCAAGGGGTAGGGCCAGCTCCCTTGTGTGACCCCTGCTTTCCTATGGCTGGTGAGGCACATGGCCAGCTCAGCACAGAGCTTGGACATCAACGAGGCCTCTGCGGCAGCTCAGAACTCCGAGACCCCATCAGTGGGGCACATGGGCTTCGAACATCACACAGACCCTTGGCTGCAGTGGGGCCACAGAGCTACACATGGCCCCAAGAGGGAGGCAGATGGCCCAGATGTGACAGTTCAGGCCACTCAGATCAGCATGGCGACCAGCAGCAGCATGGCCCGGACACTACCATGGCCTCAAATAACTGTGCAAGCTCCTCGTATCAGACTGTTTTTTTTTTATCAGCACCATGTATCCAGTCCCACCTCTTCCCACAGCCCACAAACCACTGTGCTCTTTGTCCCCTGTCTCTCCACCACACACTCTTTCTCACGCTCCATCACATATTGGTTCATTGGAGCAGCACTGCCCCGACCAGGGCCTCGGAGCCAAAGTCTGGGTGCTTGGGTGTCTTCTAGTAGGCAGACACTCCTAATTTTTTTTTTTTTTTTTTTTTACAAAAAATTTTAACCCACTGTGTCAATTAGTGTTGCCCATATGTGCATAGGTGTGAGGTTCTCCACTGGGACCAGGGGAGCCTACCAATGGCCATATCTCCAAAGAAAAGTAACTGTCCCTCCTCCAGCAGCCATCAAGTTTGACAACAGCTAAGGGTGGGGTTTCCGGAGCCCCAAGCTCACTCCAAACTGGACTTCTTAACTGGCTTGGTCTTGTTAGTGCATCATCTATAGCCGGCTCCATTCTTTATAATAGGATGCATCCTGTTCCTAGTAGATCTAGCACCCCAGACAAATAAACTACTCTTTTAGATTTCAGGCTGTGACACAAATATCTGCTAAAGGAGTCACAGCCATCAAGTGTCTGTCTGGCTTTCACATTGACTGTCAAACTGACTTTCTGTATCAGGAGCCATGATGTCAGACCCCATGCCTGAGCAAAATGTGTTATGAAGATAGCATTTTCTCTGTCCTTTTTCAGCCTCTCTGTGTAGGTCAGTGCCTTTCTCATGTCAGCATCTGATTGTGACTTGTGGGAATTGTAGAATTGTACCCCTTTGAATATCACTGTCCCATTGAGTATTGGTAGCTGTTTGAAGGCTGCTGACTGAGTCCCCCAAGGTTCCCAGGGAACTCTGAGTTCCCTTAACTCTGTAGGCAATCAACACTCTTCTTTGAACACCTTCCACATGTCACATGTCACAGTGCTGCCCCCAGTGCTGGCCCTGGGGTCTACGACGGATGGCTGGGGGGGGAGCTGGTGTGTGTGTGCTAAAGGCCTCCCGTAACTTGTCTTCCCTAGTCTCCTTTCCACCCAGGACTCAAAGAAGCTTGTGTCTTCACAGACTTTGAGGGGTCAGGTCTTTCGCAGCTTATGCTCTAGAACTCAGTGATTAAAAGTAAACTCAGGTTAATGTCTGTTAAAACTCATTTCATTGCTCTTCCAAGTAAAGGTCACTGTGGACTATAACTCTGTCACCCACCTTGTGCTATGAGACCCAGTCGGTGTCATCTGGAAATTGTTCAACAAGCACTATCCATGCTCAAGTAAGTAAGTGTATGAGAAAGTGTTGTACAAAGGAACATTGTTAGGCTAGAAGACGTAGAATCTTCAGTTTTACAAATACAAAGTGCTCGGGTACACTACATTTTTCCTGGCTTTTAAAGCTGGCAGTAGACTGCCATCAAGGGTCGTAGACTGAGCCAGGTGTAGTGGCACATGACTTTATTCCTAGCACTTCAGAAGTAGAGGCAGAACTCTGTGAGTTCAAGGCCAGCTTGGCCTACAAAGTGAGTTCCAGACCAGCCAAGGCTACACAGTAAGACCCTATCTAAAAACAAACAAACAAACAAAAACAAAACAAAACAAAAAATACCAACAAAGCAAAACAAAACCACCATGTCTGCAACTTCAGCTGCTTCAGGGTGTGCTGTTTTGTCTTGCTACCATGAGGTAGCCTGCGTTGGGGGTATTGCCCTGAGACCCCCACCTCAACCCCGTGCAGGCTCAGCTGCTCTGCTGAAAGCGTCATGGAGTATGATAATTAATCTTTATGGTCATTTTGCTTGGCTTTAGGATCACCTACGAGATTGGCGAGGTGCATCTCTGAGTCGGTCAGAAGAAGAATCAACTGAGAGAGTTAGACCATCGCTTCACTTCAGTTGGTGCTGGCACCTTCTCCCAGGCCAAGGCTCAAGACAGAACAAAGGGGAAAGAAGTGAAAATCCAGCCTTGTGCTAGCATTCTCGCCTCCTGCTCTGTCAGAGCATGAGGTGTTCTGCAAAGCCACATTCAATAGGATGGATTGAATCCTCTAAACACACGAACCCAAATAAGTCCTACCTGTTTGAGGGTTTTTTTTCCCTGTCAAGTATGTTGCTGCCTCACTGTGAAGAGAAATATGTGGAACAAAGAGAGAGAGAGAGAGCAGAGGTTGCAGGACCAGCCTGCCATGCTGAGTACCAGAGGCACACACACTGCTACCTCTTGCAAGTTCTTTCCTCACCTATGGCTCAGGCCTTCCTCATCTAGAAACGAGGACAATGTCAGAACGTTTTTCCCAGGATCCTCTGCGACCTGAAGGCGGGGATACAGATGCTCTTGAGCACTTCGTGGATGTTTCCTTGGATCACCACGCTGAGCCTGATGTTCTTTATGCCTTTGTTTCTGCAAACTGTTCATTAAATCAGCCTGGAAAACTGCACAGGTCCAGCACCAAGCTTGCCTGCAGGTACTTTCTAGAACAGACATTTTAAAAACATGCCCATCTCTGCTTCTTAAGACCTTTCAACATAACCGTTTCTGGTATTTACCTTAAGGTCTATGTCCTTAAGTTTGCACAGGCCCAGTTGTGAATCTGCTATCCAGCATGTTTGAGCCCATTTGCCAGGAGTTGGGGAATATTATTATTTATGCAACCAGTTGCTAGTGTTTCAGGGGGATAGCCCTGCCTCTGGCTCAGAACCCATGATGTATATAATCACATGCTTTTTATGCCTCCTTGCCTCTGCTCACTGCTAGCTCTATGCTAAGTCCATCCTCTGACACCTAGTTGTTACCACACGCATCTCCCCCTAGGCACAGCTACGAGATACCCTCTGGGCCTTTTCTTTTTTTCAATCACTGTCTGATAGGCATAATCTTCACTGCTTAAGGTCTGAATGAAGAGCTCTGCTTCCCTCTGTCATCCAAATGCACCCATTACCATGCAGATTTCTAAAGTCACAAACATCATTGCTCCTGGTGTAGTTGTCACAGCCCCTATCTCTTTCACCGTCCTATGGGGAACACACTGAGTACGTCTTCTCAGATGCCTGTTCCCCTCTGGCTCCATCAGAGTCATGGAAGGAAGCTGGCATACTCAAGGAGAGGGAAAGGTCTACCTTGTAAAGAGCACAATATGGGGAAACTGAGGCAGGCTGATAAAGCATCCTGGAGATGACAACTACAAGGAGTTGTTAACTACTCCTGGGCCTGAAGCGGGTAGGAGAAAGTACGGCTACTGAGCTCAGAGTTCCTACCCAATGCTCCTCAGGTATCAAGCCAATGCGAAGGCTTGGGAGCCCAGTGACTCAGCCACATGATCAGATCAGCTTCCTGGGCCTAGAGAGAGGCAGAAGGGCAGGGCACATACAGGAAAGGAAAAGGGAAGGTGTCCAGCCAGGGGCTGTGGTTTTGGATGAGCCTATTTTCCAGCTCGCTCTCCTAAATTTCATTTTGGAGGACGAAATCTTCTCTTCATCCGAGTCCCTCGCCAAGCATATTCATCCTAATTTTTCAAAGAGCTGACTTCTTGCCAGCAGCCTACCATCCAAATATGGCTAGTCCTGCTTCAGAAAACCAAAGCCTGATTTTGGATGCCATCTATACAGCCTGCTGTTCATTTCCTTCCTCCTGCCTCTTCCAAAATGACAAGCCTCATGGGCCGATGAAATGAGAAGGTGTGGATTACTTTGTGAGGTCTGGGTGGATCCCTCCACCAGCACAGCATCAGGGGCAGGGTCTCACAGCTAGCGCAGCGCAGAGATGCTCTTGTGGTTCTCAAGGGTGCAGGTACCACCCTATCCTAGGATCTGCAGTCAGCGGTTCATAATGGCCGGCAGAGAGATCCACAGGGCTGGGAAGCTCCTGTTCATTTTCTCTTGTGTGTGTCTGGAATGTCCCTCTGTCTTTCCAAACATTTATCTCCATCTTTACTAAATTCAGCCATACTTTTTCCACCCAGACTCTTTTTTTTTTTCCTGCTAAAGGCAATGGGAATCGTTAATCCTTGCTGGAAAGACCAAGAAAGCATTTCGGAGGAGGGAGAAAGAACTATCAGATATGTGGGTGTATATATTATATGTGTATGCCCATGTGTTTATGTTTTTTTAATTAAATAAAACTTCACTTTTAAAAGTGCTTAAAATAAGCATTTTATTAAAAATTGGGAAGAAAAGTTGGGTGGGCATGGTGACGCACACCTATAATCCTACTACTTGGGGAGGCAGAGGCAGGCAGATTTTTGTGACTTCGAGGCCAGCCTGACCTACAAAATGAGTCCAGGACAGCCAAGGCACCGAAGGGAAACCTTGTCTTAAAAAACCAATATACATACATACATACATACATACATACATACATATATACATACATACAAATAAAAATTAGGAAGGAAAATAAAATATTCCTAAAAGCTTACTAGTCAGATAGATAAATCATAAAAAGGCATTACTTAAAAGGTTACAAATTTATATTACTAAATATATTGTCTAGACCAGTGGTTCTCAACCTCTCCCATGATGTGACCCTTTAAATCAGCTCCTCATGTTGTGGTGACCCCCCAACCATAAAATTATTTTTGTTGCTACTTCATACTTATAACATTGCTACTGTTATGAATCATAATGTAAATATCTGATATGCAGGGTGCCTGATATATGACCCCTGTGTGGGGGGTCATTCACCCCCAAAGGGTCTAGACACACAGGCTGAGAACTGCTGCTTTAGATTTGATGAGCATCCAAATCAATCAATAGTTGTTTAAGGCTGCCTGCCCCTGAACTTGGCCCAAGCACTATGCACATGACTGCTGGGGACCAATGCCACTCTTAGCCAAAAGCCAGTGAAATCTGTCCTCGCTGTGGAAGGAGGTGAATGCTGGGACACAAGCCTGTTTGACGTGCAGCGGTCCAGGCTGAGTGCTCAGTCATAGGCACAGTATTTATACCGTGCTCTGTGAGGCTCAGCGAGTGCTGAGGAAGAGGGGAGAAAGAATCAAGAGGTAGAAGAGAGGAAGCTGGGCTGTGGGTATAGCCCACGCCCTCAGGAGTTCACCTGGGCTTGCCTGCTCTGAGCCTGCCTAAGAAGGCATGCGTGAGCTGCTCAAGAAGCCTGGCTGCTCACTCTTTTTGAACTACTGGCCCATTGATAGATTCTGAGAATTGAGAGCTACTGTTATTAATCAAATAACCACTGGTGTGCCCACTGGGCTGTGATGGGCAGTTACAAATTCATAGTGTACTTGGCTGCCTCTGGTTGTTATGAAAGAAACATCTCTCTCTCTCTCTCTCTCTCTCTCTCTCTCTCTCTCTCTCACACACACACACACACACACCATGATCAGAGTCAACTTATTGAAGAAAGAGTTTATTTTGGTTTATGCCTCTGGAGAGAGTCCCTAAATAGTGGGGGAGGCATGGCAGCAAGAGGTCAGAGCAGAAAGCTGAGAGGCCACATCTCAACCACACAGAGGAAGTAGAGAGAGACGTGGAAGCGGGATGTGAGTCATTCAAATCACCACATACCAGCACAGAGATGGCACTGGTTTAATTCACTGGGTCTCGTTACAAAACAAAATCATGACTATGGCAAAGGGAATTGTAGGGAGGAGAGGAGGGTGATGGGTGGGAGGTAGGACAAGGGACAAGAGCAATCAGGATGCAGTAAGCAGGATGTACTATATATGAAAGTGCCAAAGAACAAATTTGATTAATAAATAAGTGAACAAATATCTGTGTGTATATATTTGAGGCAGGGTGTCTCTATGTAGCTCTGGCTGTCCTGGAACTTGCTATGTAGACCAGGCTGGCCTCAAACTCGCAGCAATCCACTTGCCTCTGCCTACCTAGTGCTGGAATTAAAAGCACGCACTACAAGACCAGGCTAACTAATATATTTAAAAGTATTGATTTGAAGGGCTGGAGAGATGGCTCAGAAGTGAAGAGCACTAGCTGCTCTTCCAAAGGTCCTGAGCTCAGTTCCCAGCAACCACATGGTGGCTCACGCCATCTATAATGAGATCCAGTGCCCTCTTCTGATGTGTAGGCACATATGCAGACAGAATACTGTATACATAATAAATAAATAAATAAATCTTTTAAAATAACATTTATCTGATTTCATTTCATTGTGCCCGGTGCTCATGGAGGTCAGAAGATGAGCCAGATTCCCTGAGACTGGAATTATAAGCAGTTGAGGCATCGTGTGGATGCTGAGAACAAAACTCTGTCCTTCGCAAGAGCATTCAGTGTTCAACTGCAGAACCATCATCTTCCACCCTAAACAACTTCAGTTTAAAAAAAGAAAGAAAGAAAAACAGAAGAGCAGCCACTAGGTGTTTATAAGTCACACATAGTGTTAAAGTATTTAGACTTTCTCTTTGTTGTGAGCAACCAGAATACCAAAAATGAGATACCCAGACAGTAAATAAATTTTATTTTGAAATCATATTCATTTTTAATCAATAAAAGAGAGGATGAAGGAAAAAAGCAACAACAAAAAACAAAAGACACCCAGCTGCCTTTGTCCTTCCTACCACCTGAGGCTCAAGCTGAAAGCAACTGCCTGTAATTCCACCCACTTTCTGATGTTGTGTTCTGAGTTCTTGGCCTCTTGGGGGACTCAGGATAATGGTGCCTTGAATCAACATGGCTGTTTTTCTCCCTCTCTCATTTGATTCCTGATATCCACAAGCTGTTTGGTAACTGGCAACAAATAGTACTAGCAATGAAGCAAGGTAAGCAGTCCAGTAGGCATCACAGGGTGGCTGTACAGCCCTGTTCACCAAGATCTGTGATTGGCAGAGCTCCACCCAGAGCTCCCCAGCCTTGCCTTGCATGCTAGACTCCTGTCATAACCCCAGAGCATAGTGTGCCTATCTGAAGACTTTTCTTTTCAATGAAATAGCAAGTTAATCGATATATGGATGTGTCTATACACATAATGTATGTGTGCAGCTATTATATAATACATGTTTTTAAATTAAGAAAATCTAGCACTTTAAAACAATGCCTTAATAAGTATATCATAGACAATCATCCACACACATATGCATATACATATAAACAAACAAAACGGATTCAAAGTGACTAAAAGTACCTAATTTGTATGACTTTTTTTGTTTTTCAAAGCTTTTAACATTTTTCCAAGTATTCCTAACATAGTTTGAGGATTTGTAGAGCCAGAGTTAGCATTCACATCACGGACATTTGATACATTCTTATCTTTGAGTTCAGCTCTATCTGAGCACATCAAATTAATGTTCATATCGGCCACTGTTTAAAGAGAAAGACAACACACTGGAGATAGCAGAGGCATTTGAAACCTCAAAACTTGCCCCATGACACACTTCCTCTCACAAGGCCACACCTACTAACCCTTCCCAAACAGTTCTACCAACGGGGACCAAATATCCAGACATATGAGACTGTGGGGGCTGTTCTCATTCAAACCACTCATAGGCAAGTGCGCCCAAGGAAAGCTACAATAAAGGTAGCTGAGTGTGAGCCTGAGAAGGAGTAAGCAGCATTCTTTCACGGCCTCCATTTCAGTTCCTGCCTTTAAATTCCTGTCTTGAATGTCCCCTGGAAGGGGAGACCTGGTGGCACTCAGAGGAAGGACAGCAGGTTACCAAGAAGAGACTTGATACCCTATGCACATATACAGGGGGAGGTAATCCCCCTCAGGAACAGTCATAGGGGAGGGGAATAAGGGGGAAATGGGAGGGAGGGAAGAATGGGAGGATACAAGGGATGGGATAACCATTGAGATGTAACAAGAATAAATTAATAAAGGAGAAAAAAAATAAATTCCGGTCTTGAGTTCCCATCCCAACATCTCTCAATGGAAATAGAAGGCGAAATAAACCCTCTCCTCCCCAATTTGCTTTTGGCCATGGTGTTTATCACAGCAATGAAAAACACACCAGGACAATAATCTGTAGAAGGTTGTATCTGAACAGCCAAGTCACATGTCACAGTACAACTCTAGCCAACCAGCCCAAGCAAAACAACAGTGTGAGCTTTGGGTTCCATGGGAGAATCTGTCTCAGGCAGCCAGGTGCGGAGCACTAGAGGAAGCTACCTGATATCCTACACTGGCTGTTATCTCACACACAGTCCCCCACCCCCACCCCATACACACATCCGCACACCCTACAACTATTTCTGTCGGTGATGATGATGATGATGATGATGATGATGATGATGATGATATCTCTTTTAAATCTTACAAGTATATGGTGGGTTGATTTCTTAAGATCTTGGTTAGCGTTTTGTAATTCTGCAGCTCAACATTCTGTGTCGAGGTTGATCTGGAGCTACTATTGTATTCAAGCGTTAATTGCTTGTCGCCTGAGATCTTGAGCGTTCTATGAGCAAATGCTCACATACACCCCACGTGATGCTGGGTAATCCTGCCTCCCAAACTACTCCTGATTGGCCCATGAAGTGCCTATGCCTGGCCTGGGCAAAAGGGAGGTAGGCGGAGCTAAGGTTTGCAGGCCTGGAGGGCAGAAGAACGAAAGGAGAGAGAGGGTACAGGAGAGGAGGGGGGAGCAGGTGGCCATGGCTTAGTGGACACAAGAAGCGTACGGCTGGGAGGAGCTTGTTCTGAGGATGGGCATGGGGGAGAGAAGCAATTCAAGTGGAGCATGTGCAAAGATTTGCGGGAAGTCAGATGGGACGTGTGGCTGAGAGACAACAAGGTAGCTTAGGGGGTTAAGAGCTACCCAGCCCCAGTCTTGTAAGGCATGTTAACAATCTGGCAGGTGTCGGAATCTTTTATTTCTATAATGGCTGCATTTAATGATCATATGAACCAATGAATAATACATAACTGTAGCGGATGTAAACGTGTTTTTGTTTTGACCTGAACTGTGGGATGCGAAACAGACTTGTGTGAGGATGTATGGTGTTTGTCTGCTGGATACAGACTTGTGAGCAAGCACATGATGTTTGTCCAGTAGAAGAGGAACTGCCTCTGGTGGGGGCATGGTCTTTGCCAACTGATAAATGTCCTATACATGCCCAAATCAAGACGGTTGGCTTTTTGGTCTTGGCATTGTTCCTATCGTTTGGCTGCTGTTCATTGCTCTGTTTTGAGATGCTAGAGAGAAACGCTCCAAGAACACTTCAAGGTTCTGGATTGTGGCTGCTGCAGTTGCAGTCACCTTTGCTGAATTGCTGGTTTGCTGTTTAATGGTTCTACTAAAATACTGACTATAAAGAGTGCAATCACTCCAACAAATTTAGCCTAAAAAAGTCTACTTCTCCTGTTCCCATTAACCTCTTTTCTCTCCTATCTAGGGTAGGTGGGTTGGAAGGGCACATAAGCATTAAAGAACACCAAATAAAATAGGTTTGAAAAAGTTCAAAGCCTACAAATAACCATTTTACCACAATTCTCCCTTTCAACTTAGTGTGGCCACTTCGTTGTTGTTGTTGGTTTGCTTTGGGGGGGCTTTGGGGGGATTGGTTTGCTCCCCAGCTGGTGGCTTTTGGGATGTCCACAGAAGAGGCATCACATGGCATGAGCTACTTGTGCTGGCTTCATTGGAATTTGACTATCATAGCTGCACGGCTTCTCTTAGTCACCTTTCCTTGCAGGCTAACCAGAACATGCTGGATTTGAATATTTAAGACAATTGACTTCAAAATTCACTAAGTGTCCTTGTTTTGGAAAGCCTTTAAATAGAAGATTTTAAATTATCTCTGAAATTACTTTAAACACATCAGTATAAAGAGTTTTTTTATAGATAGGATGTCCCTCCTCATCCCTCAAAACACAACCTTCCATCCTTTAAAATCCACAGGGCAAGTTATCTGGAGGGCATGCTGGGACTTGGGCTGAAGCTGCTTAGCTGGCCACAGGAAGAATTTCATTGTCTTACAGGAAGCTTCCTTCTCATATTAGATCCCTTCAAATTATGGAGGCAGGCCTACACTAATTATGTAAAATAATAGAATAATCTGCTTCACTTAAAAAAAAACCACTTGACTGGACTTTGATCCCATCTACAAAATACCATCATAAGTTTCATTGAATAAGAAGTCTAAAACGTAGCCAAATTGAAGTAAAAATAAAAGGAGGAGGTCGGGTGTGATGGTGCAAACTTTTGATCCTACCATCCAGGAGATGGAGGTAGGCAGATCTCTAGGAGTTCAAGGCCAGCCTAGACTACATCGTGAGTTCTAGGATAGCTGAGGATACATAGTGTGACCCTGTCGAAAGAAAGAAAGAAAGAAAGAAAGAAAGAAAGAAAGAGGAAAAGGGAAAGGAAAGGAAAGAGAAGAGAACACAGATGTTGATTCACTGCCTATATCATGTCAGTTGTGTGATATGACCTACCACAATGCCCTGCCTTTCCAGGCCTTTAACAATGGAGCTGGCTGATCACAGAGTGTTGGGCAAAGGCCGCCTACCAACAGAGGAACGGGAAGCCTGCACTACATGGTTGCTAATCACAGAAAAAAAAATCCAGCCTAATTCACCTCCTGGTTAGGATGAAACAACAGTCCCAAAACGGTCTTATATAATGGTAGTCATGTTAACTTCCCAACATTAATATTGACCTCAGCCTCTGCATCCTGTCATTTGTGTATAGCTAGTGTGTCACTTGGGCTTATTGTAATTAAAATGCTGATCCTCAAAGTGGCTTTCATGGGGAAATGGGGCCCAATGAAAGGTCTGCACTTCATTAGAAATGCACCCTTAGAGACAACTGGTAGACCCAAGCCTTTCTACTCCTTTTCTACATGTGACCACTTGCTCTTATCCATTCTTCTGCCATGATGGATAGGCATCTCCCATCTTCACCTGAAGACAAAGTAAAAGGGTCTCCTGATCTTGGAATCTGAGCTTCTAAACATCATAAGTCAAATAATTTTTTTTGAGCTTGGGGATGTAGTTCAGTAGTACAACACTTGCCTAAGATAGATAAGATACTAAGTTTTGTGCAGAACCACAAAAAAAAAAAAAACCTTTCTCTTCAACAATAATTAGCTGCCCCACTTCATTAAAATGATGAAAAGATAACTAACATACTTCTGTTCTACATAACACATGTAGGCTACACTAAAAATCCACACATAGACACACACATATATATACCAACATATGCACATGTGTATGTATGTATGTGCACGTGTGTGCGCACACATGATAAATGTAATAAGGAACTTTAAAAATTTGAATTCAGATTAGAAGGAAGTAGAAACATTTTATATACAGAATAAATATATAAAAAGGGCAGACTTCTCATTCGGAATTATACACACTAAACAAGTATAACAAACCCTATCTTTTACCTGATGCAAGAAAAAAAACTGAAGGCAGCTGCCAATTTGGGCTTCCACAGCCAGAGCACGTCTTTCAAAAATGAAAGCCAACACATTTTCAGAAAAACAATGGGTAAGAAAATTCAGTGCCAACCGACTTTACCCTGCAATGAATACCAATAGAAGTCCTTCAGACCAGAACCAGTTGCCAACCGGAAGCTCCAGCTGAAATGAGGAACTATGGAGTGGATAAAAAAGACTACGCCTGAGCCAAGGAAATGAGCAGAGTGCTGGTGAAGGGCGGAATCGCAAAAGAACCATTTAAAAGAAAGACGGCAAATAATGGGGACACGTTGCCTGTTTGTGTTCACGCAAAGTTCTAAAAGCCCATGATAGTCTCTAGTGACAGGAAGGCGTGTGGCTTCTGGTGGGGCAAGGAGGCTGGAGCACGGGTGGTGCAGACTGAAGAGACTGCTGGATCCACTTCTTATTTTGAAAGTAGGGAAAGGAAATGTCAAGGCTGTACACATCCATCGAATCTCATTATGTAAATTTCACGGAGGATTTTTTTTTAAAGTAAAAATCACTCCTGTCTTACTTAGGGTTTCATTGCTGTGAAGAGACACCATGACCACAGCAGCTCTCATAAAGGAAAGCGTTGAATTGGGGCTGGCTTACAGTTTTAGAGGCTTAGTCCCATCATCATGGCAGGAAGCATGGCAGTGTGCAGGCAGACATGGTGCTGGAGACAGAGCCAAGAGTCCTACATCTTGATCCGCAGGCAGCAGAAAGAGAGTATGTGACACGCTGGATGTAGCTTGAACATATATCACCTCAAAGCTCACCCCCACAGTGACACACTTTCTTCAGCAAAGCGAGCCCTCCTAATAGCGCCACTCCCTATGGCCAAGAATTCAAACACACGAATCTGTGGGGGCCATACCTGTTCAAACCACCACAGCCCCCCCAACAAGGCTAAAAAAGGGGTAAAGTCAAAATAAAATCACAGTGACATACTTGTAAACAACTACTAGAATGAATTAAACCAAAAAATTTAAAGATTTATAAAAATTATATTCAATTATTTAACTTTATGTTTATTAATATTTTACCTGCATGCATGTATGTGCACCACATGTGTGCCTATTGGATCTCCTGAAAACAGGGTACAGAAACTTGTGTGTCATCATGTGGGTGCTGGGACTCAAACCCAGGTCCTTTGCAAGAGCAACAAGTGTTTTTAACTGTTGAACCATATCTCCAGCCTCTTAAAGATTTGCTTTTAATTGTGTGTGTGTGTGTGTGTGTGTGTGTGTGTGTGTGTGTGTGTGTATGCATTTGAGTGCAGATTCCCATGGACTCCAGAAGAAGGCACCAGATTGCCTAGAAGTGGAGTTATTGGCTGTGGTGAGCCTCCAGACGTGGATGCTGGGAACCAAAGTCAGTCCTTCTACAAGAACAGTACACCCTCTTAATAACTGAGCCATCACTGTGATCCCTAAAATAAATTTTAAGCTAATAATAAGCATCCCTGAAAATATAGAGTAGCTCAGTGTTAGTAGGAATGCAAAATGGTGCAGCTACTTTGTAAAATATTGGGAGTTTCTTATTAAACAAACATTCATGGCGCAATCCAGCATTCTCATGCTTAGCTATTTACCCACAAGGACAGAAGTGCACACTTTAAAACACACCTGTGTGTATACGGTTACTGCAGATTTGTTAGCTATCTTCACTATAATCAAAAACCAGAAGTCACCCAAATGTCTACTAACTTGTAAATATATTTAAAACTTACTTCATTTATATGGTGGAATTCTACTAAATAATAATAATGAATGAATAACTAAGGGCTACATGTGTCTAACAAGCTTGGTATGATCCTGAACAGTCCCAGAAAGAAACAAACCACTTATTCTTTAGCATATATGGAATCTAGCTAAAAATAATATGTGTAAACAAGTGTACATGTGGGTCCAATACGACGTGCAGAAAAGAGCACAAGAAAGGTTCAGTACAAGGGAACAAGGAAGGGAATGCAGGTGATGGACACCAGTTATAAAAGAGGATAAAAAGCTAATTCTTTTCATAATTTGGCCATGGATTTTTTTTGTATTTTGATGGTAGATAAGTGTATAAAACATATCTGATGATAAATTACCAAAAGTGTGGAATTTAATATGAAACTTTACAGTTCTATTTTTTATTTATGCTTATATATAGGTGTATTTAAATATACTATGTGCACACAATCCCCATGGACTTCCAAAGAAAGCATCAGATGCTGTGGGTGCTGGCAACCAAGCCCTAGACCTCTGGAAAAGCAGCCAGTGCATTTAACCACTGAGCCATCTCTTCAGCCCCACGGCTTCTGTTCTGAACCCTTCAATGAGTTGTGTAAATTAGTGTCTGGACAGTGTGGTTGGTGTGTGTGTGTATGTGTGTATGTGTGTATGTGTGTGCATGGACATGTGCATGTGTGTGCATGTGCATGCGTGTGTGCATGTGCATGCATGTGTGCATGTGCACACGCGTGTTTGTGTGTGTGTGATGTTTTTATTTATCTGTAAGATTTTTTTAAACAATAAAACTTATAAAGAATTTAGCTCTGTGGTAGAGCACTTGCCTAGCAAGAACAGGACCCTAGGTTTGATCCTCAACTCTGAAAAAAGAATTTTAAAAAAGAAGAAAACATATACTGTGACTAGAAAAAGAGACTGTTTAGAGTGAGTACTTGCCAAGAACCCAAGTTCAGTGGCCAGCATACATGTCAGACGGGTAAGAATTGTCTGTAACTCTAGCTCCGGAGAGAGCTAATGCCTCTGGCCTCCATCATCAGCTACACTGATGTGTACACTGATGTGTACGCACACACACACACACACACACATGCACGCGCGCACGCATACACACACACACACACAATAAACTTTAAAAAGGAAAAATATGCTGACTTTAGAGTAAATTAAGTAGAAAAAAACTATGATTTTGTACTGTACACAAAGAAAGGAAGTGTTTAGTTTTTATGTTTTGGGGGGCTAGGTGTTTGTTTGAGACAGGGTCTCATTATGTAGCCCCGGTTGTCCTCGAACTCACAGAGATATGCCTGCCTCTGCCTCCCAAGTGTTGAGATTCTATAAAATTGCACGTTTAGAAACATTTAACCCTGGTGGAGCACACCTTTAATGGCAGACTCTGGTGATAAGCACTGAAATGCTTACAGAATTGCTGAGCTCTAAAATAAATGTGACAAATTCATTTTTCTTTGGTGACAATGCCAATACTATGCCACTTGCATATTTTGAAATCATATACATACTCGGTGTATGTCTTTAAGTACATAGTTTGCTGACTTAACAATGTAAAAGAGAAATCTGGATCACTGCCAAGTCATCTTAAAAAGAAATTATTGGACATTTTTCTGCTGTTGTATTGATTCTCTGTCCCACGTCATGGAAATGTGTCTTACATTAACATCTCATGTTTCTCAACACTTATCACACTTGGAAACTAATAACTAAACCTCTAAGCTACTACAAAACTTCCAAACCAATGGTTTCAGGGGGTTTGAAAACCCATTTGTAAGAAGAGTATCTAATTAGAAAAGAGGCTGCTCACTGAAGTTCACAAAACCTTGGCCTATTTGATAAACAAGATAGAAAATAGAGATTATAATGTAGATAAACAGATGACAGACCTTCAGAAAAGATTTTTCTTACAGCATATACTTTATTCTCTAACAAAAATAAATGATCCTTCCACAACAATGTGCATATTTGACAATTGATGAAGGATTAAAAATACATTTATTAGTGTATTTTTAGTGAAGATAAATAGGTAGTCATGTCCTCCCACTGTGGCATATGCTCAGAATCATGTGGTTGTCACAAAAGGTTTTTCTTTCAAAGATTTATATTTTTAATTGTGTTGGAGGGACGTGTGTGTGTGTGCACATGCGTGTGCTCACATGTGTATGTCACATGTGTACAATTCTCTTGGAGTCCAGAAGAGAACATCAGACCCCCTAGAGCCGGGGTTACAGGAGGTTGTGGGCCACCTGACAAGGGTGCTGAAAGCTGAACTCAGCATCTCAGGAAGAACAGCAAGTACTCTGTTTTTTGTTTGTTCGGTTCCTGGACTCACTCTGTAGGCCAGGCTGGCCTCGAACTCACAGAGATCAGCCTTCCTGAGTCCTGGGATTACAGGTGTGCACCATCACGCCCAGCTAGCAAGCACTCTTAACCACTGAGCCCCCATGAAAGGTTTTAATTCTGTCCCTATGATTATTACTAATGGGATGCTATTGGCCTATATAAGATGTAGTTAGAATGTTTTAGCAGGCTTTTCAACATCAGAAGTAATTGCCTTCCTTCAAATTGCTGCCCACCAATGCAAGGGGTGAACTACACACAAATAATCGCAGTGCTGGGAGACGTGGACATCTTCCTGTAGCAGCTGTCTGCACCCTGCCGCTGTTCAGATCATGTGACTGTGAGTTTCAACAGTTGTCTTATTCTTTTGAAGAAAGGAAAACAAATGCAAATAAACAAATCAAAGTATAATGATAAAATCCTCATCATTTGAAATCAAGTGAATAAGCGTCAATAAAAAGAATTCTTTATAGGTAAGAGAGTAAACACTGATATAGCGACAGTAGAGTGTGATGTAAGTGTGATGTGCTTCATCTTCTGAAGTTTTTTTTTCTCTTCCTTTTCATTTGTATCTCCTTTCACGTGTTTGGATGCTTTGCCTGCATGTCTGTCTATGCAGACATGTGTGCCAGATGCTGAAGGAAGCCAGAAGACAGCATCAGATCCCCTGGGGCTGGAGTTACAGATGGCTGTTTCGTTTTGTTTTGTTTCAGAGACAGGGTTTCTCTGTGCAGCCCTGGCTGTCCGAGACTCGCTTTGTAGACCAGGCTGGCCTCGAACTCAGAGATGCTCCTGCCTCTGCCTCTGGATGGTTTTGACTGGTAACTGAACCCGGCTCCTTTTGAAGAGCAGCCAGTACTCCTCCAGCTGTCTCTCCAGCAACCACCTTCTGAGTTTTCTAGCAGCTTTACCTAGACATAAGTAACACCTTAATGTACACTGCTCACTGTTTCTGCATATTAAAGAGAGTTCTGACATCACTACCAAAGCAAATTATACAGCAATTCCGCATCCCGTGTGACAATGTGGTCACCAGTGCTTATGCGCCCATGCCTCCTACAAGCTTGCCCTGTGCAATCGATGCCTCATTCCGTCTCTCTATGGGGCTTGTCTATAGGGACCTTTCATTCGAGAGGACTAATACTGTATAGGGTCTTTGCGTCTAGTTCCCTTCACTCAGCATGCTGTTGAGTCACACCCTTGCCTCAACACACACCAGAATTCTGTTCCACGTTATTATGCAGTGATGTTCCATTGTAGACTATTTCACACGGGGTTTTATCTGTTCAATAGTTGAAGAGCTTTTAGTTCTCATTTCACTCTATCACTATCTTTACAATCATATACACTTATACTGTATATAAAGTTGCTTTTTAGCTATGTGTATGTAACTAGAGTTATGTGTACATAACTTTTAAATTTGCTTTTTAGTTATGTGTATATAAGTGTGTCCGTGAGTGGGTATGTGTCAGTTAGCACAGGTGCCCGAGAAGGCTGGAAGAAGGCATCAGGTCTCCTGAGTTACAGGCAGTTGTTAGCTGCCTAACAGGAGTGCTGGGACCTGAATTCATGGCCATCTCTCTAGGTACAGACTTAAGGTTTAATGCACCCATATTGTAGAGTGTCCACCAGTCACTTCATATGTAGTCATGTTTTGTTTTGTGCGTGAGTTTGGTAACACTTGAACCTTTGTGTTACAGTTTTACCTCCCATGTTAGCCATAAATACTGGATTGTGATATAATAAACTGAGTTTAAAAGCAGAGCATCAAATCACTTTATCATAAAAGGCTAAACAATGACTGAAAAGGACTATTGCTTTCAAGAATCATGTACCACCAATATCGTGTGCATATGCCTTTGTATTTATAAATAAAATCAGTCATTCTATACATTAAGTTTGTTTATATTTTAACATGCTTTTGAACATTTATGATGAAATATACTATATGAAATACATGTATAGAATTTATTCATGATAAATATACAAATGCTAGTTATATATGCTCAAAACTTTGATGATATAGTACAAATTAAAAAAAATACACTGAAAACAGATGTGTAACAGGACTAAAACATATTTAAACCTTGTGTCTTATCTGGTTTAATACTATTAATAGAGGTGAAAGAAGTACTTAAAGGCGCATGGACAGTTAACCACAGTAAAGGGTGGTTACTAAGGGTGGTCATTTTTTAAGGTGTGTGTGTGTGTGTGTGTGTGTGTTGTAGGTGTCTGCTTGTGAATGTAGATGCCCATATGGAAGCCAGAGGTATCGCATCTCCCTGGAATTAGAGCCACAGGTCATTATGAGCTGCCTAACATGGATGCTGGGCACCAAACTCTGGTCGTTTGCACAGGCAGTAGGTCCTCTTAACCACGGAGCCATCTCTCCATCAACACATGTATTATCTTGATCCTTTTTGAAAGAAAAAAGATGCACTATAACAGCATTCCATAGAGTACCACATATCACATGCTCATTATTATCACTTCACAGGTTAGGAAACTGGGGTCCAAAAGGCCACAATAGCTCCTAGCTAGCGTAAACTCCACAGCTAGCCTGAGAAGCCAGGAAAGCCGGCATTCAAAGTCACTGCTTACCACCCGCTTCTTGCCTTAGTGTTATTTAATATTATCCTTACACATTGGGATATCCTAATTTACATGGTGCTTAGCATTTTGCCAGATGCTTGCACATCCGTTGATGTCACAGCTAGTTGGTGACACTCACTTTCAAGAATAGAAATGGTCAAAATGGAAGGCTGGGCATCTGCGGGTGGCAGTGGTTTTGTTTCCTGGGAACCTCTGCACTCAGGAAGTTACCCTCGACAAATGAACTTAGCACATACAATGTGTCAAGGTCAGATATGAGAGGTAAAAATAGAAGCTACAGACCTTTCTTGGAAATGCCCCAGCCTTGTGGGAGACATGGATGTAGAAATCAGGAACCACTGTACACAATATATAGTCCCCAAGGGGGATGTAAGAGAAAGGGCCATCTGTGACTGGGATGTCTTGGAAAAGGCAAGAGGGGGAGGGGAATGGGAGCTTTGCCCCCAGAGAGAATGTGTGTGTGTGTGTGTGTGTGTGTGTGTGTGTGTGTGTGTGTGTGTATGTGTGTGTGTGTGTGAATCCGTGCCTGTGCCTATAATGGAGTGTCTAGGCATAGCTGTGTATGGATCTGAAGTATTTCTACACAACCTTAATTGTGTATTAATTTATGAACGGGCAGGTTGTCAATGGCATGGCTACAAAAGAGAATGAGTCTGGCTTCATACCCGCCATAGCAGAATCAGGCCAGCCATGGCTGGAGCATCCTCTCCCCTATCCAACTCCCAGCCACTAGGGTGACCAGGGACATTGGACGCTCCTATCCTAGCAGCTGTGCTTTCTAGAGCTCAGGTGACGAAACCCACCACAGTTTTCAATCCATCTGCCCAGACGATGACGATGTCTGATTGAGCCAGACAGCTTGCGTGAGTGCTGGATGGTGTGAGAAGGCACAAGTATCTGAGGGTGCACCTCTGTGTGCACACTTCTGTTGTGTGTTAGTGCTTAGTGCTGCCTGCTGCTTGCCAGGCTGGGAAACCACCCTTTCCCTATAGCTTCCCTCCCCTCCCCCTTCCCAGTAGAGGAAGGGCTTACCTACTCACCTGTTTCCATTGCCATCTGTATGAGGCTGGCTTCTGCCTGCACTTGGGGATATGCTTGAGGTGAGGCTCTAGGTAAGTGGCTCACAGCCCCTCCCCTGAGGAGAATACCTCTTTAGAGGTCAAAGGTGATTATGGAGAGAAAGTGAAGACTCTCCTGTCAGCAAACATTCACCCAGGAATAGGAAGACAGGAGGATGGCTCCTTAATAATAATACTCTTATTTCCTTTAAGCTTGATCAATCAAAAAAAAAAAAAAAGGTAGCCGGGTGTGGTGGTACATGACTTTAATCTCAACACTTGAGAAGCAGTGACAAGCATGACTCTAAGGGTTTGAGATGAGCCTGATCTCCATGGTGAGGGTCAGGTCAGCCAGGGCTACATAGTAAGACTCTGTCTAAAATACCAGAAAGGAAGGAAGGAAGAAAGGGAATGAAAAAAGACATTAACTGATGATGTCACTGGTAATATGTAATTAGTAGCAAATAATAATTGCTGTTGATAACTGATAGTACTTGGAAGTAACTAACAGTATTTTCCCCTTATTTTTGTAAAATACATAAATTCGGGGCTGGAGGTCATATGAGGCAAAGGCATTACAAGCTGGGATAGTTTATATTTACATTTTAGCAAAATGCAGTAGTGGCACCCAGTTAAATATGCCCACTGCCATGTTAAGATGGGCAAGAATAATGCACAATAATTGACACATACAGTGAGTCATGTTTGACAGCAAATAATGAACAAGTGAAGAAATGGGCAGAGAGAAAAACAAACATAACTTTAAAGCTAGAATTGTTTGATCTAGTGGCCCCTAATTACTTGGGTCCAATTCTGCCAATGATTTAAACTAATGTGTCAAAAGTCTCTAAAAAAAAATCACCTATAAATAAGTTGCTCTCATAGTAGAGCATTTCTCCAAAACGTCAATATGCTTAATAATCATGACTAAAGTGTCTTCTTAAAGACACCCCCACCTCTAATAAATGTTAGTACTACCTATCTGAATACTGCAGCTTAATTAAACCACCTTAGGATAAGTTTCCACCTGCTGAGCACGTTACCTAGCCGTTGATAAAAGATGCTGGCTTACAAAATGCATGAGGAATTTCCCATGTTCACAGAACGTTTACTTGCACTCAAATAGTGCATTGATAATCTGAAAACAAGAAATCTCTTGTGTGTGGCCAGACCACTGTTTAGACACTATGGTTTCTAACATGGACTGCTCTCAACTGCTATATTTTTATGGCACAGATTCAGTGAGAATCTGATCTGCTAAAATATTTGGGCTGTGAAAACTCCCACACTGTGACAGATGTCAAGTCCAATTAAGTGACTCATGTCCAGGTTTCTGTCCAATAGGATTTCCCATTAAATATCAATTTAGGGGGAAAAATTCCATCCCCCTTCTTAAGCCTTTATCTCTTCCACCATCTCCAGGCTAAATCAATTGGTACCCGAAGAGCCAAGAAGCCACATAAGCAGCTGCCTCTGCTCTGGTTCTCCCAACCTCTCCTTTATCTGCTTGCCTGTCTGTTACTCCAAAAGACTTCAGGTCTCACCAACCTCTCTCTCAAGCGTCTCCAAGCTACTGGCTATATATATTTTCCTACAAGGTAAAGAGTGGAGGGACTGGGGTAGGGGAGGGGTGTAAGCAAGCCTTGAAAGACTTTGAAATTGGAAAATAGGTGTCTGTTTATACAACATATAAGTAAAGGAGAGACAAGATAGAAGCAACCTTAAGCCCTACTCACTGTATTGTGTTCCTGAGGACTGGGGAGGTATCGGCTGAACAAAGCGTTATCTTGAAAAAAAAAAAAGAATGAAAGAAAGAAAGAAATCACTTCTGAGCCCCAGCTATCCCTGCCCACACTTCCCAGTTTCGCCCCAGCCCGATTAAGGGAAGGGAAGGAGTCCTCAAGGAACGGAATTTTGTCTTCCCCATCTCTCTTATTGATTATTCTGCTATTAGAAAGTGGAGGAATCAGCCCTTTGATGAGATTGTGTTTATCTCTGCATCTCTTTTGTTATTTATAGAGCCCTGGGAGCGGGAAGCGCAAGAGACTTCAACACTTCGCCCGAGGAAGACCAACAACGAAATTTTCGAAATGTTTAAGAACAATTAAAAAGGACGGGCGTTTTCAATCTGTCAACTAAGTGAGCAACCGCACCTTCCACCCCTAAGACACCGCCGTTGTGGCGGGCGGCGAGATGACAGCTGCTTTTTCATCTGTGAATGTAATAAATATTGGCTGCTTTTAATATTTGCCAGGATCTCTCCTCGTTGTTCCTGGAATTTTAACTCCAAAAGATTGGCGAAAAGATTATCGGCAGGGCTTTTGCAAGGTAAGACATCTTTACGTGTCTTCTTTCTTGAAATTAAGTTGATTCATAGTGCATTTTATAGGTGCAGCCCCACTCACGGTCCTAGACATAAATGCCCCACGAGAAATACCGTCTATGGCTATTTAAGTATCTGCATAATTTAAACGCGTGGAGGACAACCCGGGGAACTTTTTGTCCGATCTATAACTACGTTGTGATTTTTCTCCCCGTGTATTTCTGCCCCTTCGTGCCAACTGCGTAGGTGCAAAGCTGTTTCACTTATAAACGTAGAGGAAAGCCCGTAGGGGATCTCAAACGCTTCGTTTGGACCATTTATTGTTATTTTGAGGAACCATTTTCCTTACACAGAAAGCTGTTTCCGAGTTCAGGGCGCTCCTGCGCAAGTGCAAGGCCAGGAGCCGAACCTACGTGCCCTGGCTTTTGTTTCTATGGAGCGGGCCTCTTACAATCGGGTCGGAAAGCCTTTGCCTGCGAGGGGCAAGCCGGGCCCAGGGCCCGTGCGCTCAGCTGGGGCGGGTTCATGTCCTCATTCGCCGGTCCAGATTCCCTTCAAGCCCAGTGGTTCCTGAAGATGCGCAGCCGGGCCCTTCCTCCAGGCGCGCGGGAGCAGCGGGCCCGAGGTGGCTCTTCCAGGAGGGTATCGTCTAGGGAAAGCTGAGCGCAGACGCGGGACCGCGGCCAGGCCTCCCTGGGCCGGCGGTGCGCGGCGGGGTTCAGGTCCCAGGAGCTCACGAACTTTAGCCGCCGAGATGCAGCTTGCGCCCATCCCTTCATTGCCCTTCCCAGCCTCTCCTCCCGCAGCGACCGGGTCGCCGGCGTTGCGTTTTCCCGGGAGGTGGTCGGCAGACTGCCCGGCATTGTGTGATCCACATCCCTAGGTCCCCAATGTGTGTGGCAGTCTGCGTGACAGATGGTGCTCCGGGAGCGTAAGAGGGCCGAGGAGTCAATTTTCTTTGAAAGGACCGAACACATGTGTTCGGTCATTTCTTTATTATTTCGGAGAAACCTGGGGTCGGGGGGGGGTCGGGGGGGGACACGGGACACGGAAGCTTTTCTGTCTCCGGTCTAGGTTCCAGGATAGGGTTTGCCCGCACCCCAGCTCAGCACAGACCCTTAGGCACTGGGAGTCTCCAGCTGCCTGGCCCCAGCCCCTCAGGCACGAAGCACACTCCGCATCTCCATGAAAACACAGATGCATCCATCCTTAGGGATATTTCCTGTGTCTAGGAAGGGGACAGGGCAAAGGAGGCGGGACAAAGCCGCTGATGTTTGGCCAAAAGAGGCACAAGATGCCAACCGGCCCCGCAGGCCCACGGTCGTTCGGTAGCCCCAGGGCCACTGGCTGTCTCTACCACTTTCAGGCTTTGGTGTGGGGTGAGGAACGCGCTCTGGTGCCTGCTCCTTGTCGGGCCTGGTGCGAGGAGGGGACCCGAGGACATGGGTCCTCTAGGAGTCCAAGCTTGGTAGGCCCGCCACCCTTCATTGTAAACGAATAATCCGACTCCTTTTATTGACTGACTTTCTGACTCTCCATCAGCCTCCAAAATGATGCTGAGTCCGGATCAAGCCGCCGACTCAGATCACCCCAGCTCGACGCACTCGGACCCGGAGTCTCTGGGCGGCGCAGACACCAAGGTGCTGGGCAGCGTGTCCGACCTGGAGCCGGTGGAGGAGGCGGACGGGGACGGCAAGGGTGGCAGCCGGGCCTCGCTCTACCCGCACCCGCAGCAGCTGAGCCGCGAGGAGAAGCGCCGCCGCCGGCGTGCCACGGCCAAATACCGCTCTGCCCACGCCACCCGCGAGCGCATCCGCGTGGAGGCCTTCAACCTGGCCTTCGCCGAGCTCCGCAAACTGCTGCCCACGCTGCCCCCGGACAAGAAGCTCTCCAAGATCGAGATCCTGCGCTTGGCGATCTGCTACATCTCCTATCTCAACCATGTCCTGGACGTGTAGGGAGGGGGACGCCGCGGGAGGCCACCGGTCCGAGTGTCTGCCAAAGGCGACACACCCGGACTGCCAGGTCGGAGCATCACCCAGAGACACCTAAACGCGGGGGAAAGCTTTCAGCCTGTTCTCTCTGGTCAGCAAGGCAACAGGGAAAGGTTTTCCGAGCCTGGGAGGTGGGGTTGGGTAGAAAAACCTAGGACTTGCAAGAGTATTTTCCTGGCCTGAAGAACCTTCTGGAAGCACCTAGAATGAGTTGTCCTGGGGCCTCCCTGGAGGCTTTGAGTTCCCCTATATTTATATCCGCCACATCTTCCCGTTTTGAAAGAATGAGGGCAGCTCAGCCCAGGCTCATGGCTTCAGCCTATGACTATCTGGGATTTTTCTAATTGGCAAACCACTAAACCTTGGGGAGAAAAGAAAATACAAAACTCTTTCCCATGCAGAGATTAAGACAGAGAAAGGTGTACCAGCAATTTTTTGTTACTTTGGCAAATGAAAAATTATATTCAAATTTAAATAAAAATCCTGAATATTTGGTGAGATACCAAAATAAATAAATAAGTAAATAAATAAAGTCAGAACAGACAGACACATTGTGAGAGGATTTGAACTTGGTGAGACTTTAGCCCCAAGATAGGACACTAAAGTAGATAGAAAAATCCATATTTAAATAGAAATTTTAACATCTGATTGCTTTTTGGGGCAAAGTGGCCCCTTTAAATATCCAAAAACACCCCCATCTACTTGTGACCTTAACATGTGGACCCATAGATGCAGGTAGAGAAAGACAACCTATTTTTATTTATGTTAGAAGGAGTAGAGTATTTTTTTCAAGACATTTATTTTTCAGAGTGGTGATAATTTTACTTTGGATACTCTGTGCCAATTTATTTATAGTCAAGTGTTTACACTTTCCCCCAGTGAAATAACTGCGTCTAACTCTTTGTGTGTTTGTTGAGATTATCTTGTGGTCTTTCCTTTTTTCACCCCCTGATTATATTGCACTTGTGTCAGAGGGTTCCCACTTCCCCTATTTCTAAGCATATTTTATATATTAAGAAGTTGCTTCTTTTGTTGTGAGATCAGCAACACTAGCCCTTCACTATTATAGTTTTATAAAAAGTTAAGTGCGTTATTCTTACCCGTAGATCTGTCTGAAAAGTACTTTACAAGCTGTTTTTAAGGAGAGTAGCTTCGTGTGTGTGTGTGTGTGTGTGTGTGTGTGTGTGTGTGTGTGTGTGTACACGTATGCGTGACATTCATGCGTGGGATGATTTTAGGAAATTACATTATTTTCCTAAAAAAAAGAAAAGAAAAAAGAATTCAGAACTACTTTCCTCTGTGACAACCAAAAAGAAAAGTCTATGACCTGGAGATGTTTCGTGTTCTCAGTTGCGACACTCTTAATGGGAGAGCTGCATTTTAGAGACAAGGGAGAAAGAAAAGAACAACAAAAAAACAAACAAAAAAAAAAACCACATCTGCTATCCAAAGATTTTAGTCTTTTTCAGGGTTTTTTTGTGTCTCTGTTGCTTTATATAATGCAATATTTTGTAGTGAAAATAGATAAAACCTGGTTTCTACCTGACGAGTTTTTCATATCTCATGACTGGTGCGCTGTTTTGCATATAAATAAAGGTATCAGATTAAAGTTCTCCTCTTTATTTTAAGCATCTGTCTAGAAATCCAACATACTGGCTGAGCGTGAACTATCTTAATGGACTAATTCCTAAGGAATTAGTCAAACAAAACAAGAGCAAAGCAGTGTGTATATATATACATATATAAAGGTTTGATAAATCTGGATATAGCACAGCCTAGGATGGTATTGATCATGCCATGTCCATGAAGAAAAGCGGGGTGGTGTGTATGCAAAAACATTACATGTATCATAAATGTCTTTCTTTTTTTAAAGGAAAACTTTGTAACTGTCTAACCCAAGCTCTTGGGAAAACTCAGGGCCAAGAAAGGGCCTGCACTGAGTGGCAGGAAAAAGCTGGGCGTGGTACCCTACACCCATGGTCCCAGCTCCTGAGAGGAGGAGATGGGAGAACCAGGAGTTCAAGGTCATCCTGAGCTATGTCCAGCCTGTGATACATGAGACCTTGCCTTAAAAGAAAAGTGATAGTGAGCAGACCCTTGTGACAGCTTTGCCTCCGGCACTTAAGCACGAGGTATGTGTTACTGAAACGTCTAATTGGTACCCACACTCAGCACACGACACCCTTGCAAAGAGAAACGGCCTTAAAACAACCTTAAATAGGAAAAGGGCCAATCTGCATAAACCTGTATCTGGCCCCAAACATGAACTTATATATAGAACCCTTGAATAACGACCGGATTCTGAGAATGTATGCGCGTATAGACTGATATGAAGGGCATCACACCAAATCCATTTTTTTTCTTTTAAAAAGTGATTGTATGGATTCTCAGTTTATGTCTATGCAGTCGGGGGGGGGGGGTTCATAGTGGTTTTTTTTTCTCCCAGGTTTCTTGTGGTAGGATTCACCAATACTTGCGAAGCAAGGCTGCGTTTTCTTCTATCAGGAGGTGCTTGGTATGAAAGCACATCCTGCTGAGGGTATCAAAAAGAACAGCATTTCTCTTTCACTCCTCTCTGGACAAGGTCTTGGCCACAGCAGCAGTGGCTCTTCAGTCTCAGAGCTGCAAAAACACGTGTGGTCTGTGACACTGTTGTGACTGTGCACATCTCCAGGGAACAAGAAGAAGTGGAAGAGGTGATAGCTCCCAGTCTTCACAGAGTCTCTCTCTCTCTCTCTCTCTCTCTCTCTCTCTCTCTCTCTCTCTCTCTCTCTCTCTCACACACACACACACACACACACACACACACACACATCTATGCTTCCATGGACCTTGTCCTGGGCAGTGAGTTGAAATCTAACTGACCAGCATACCTAACAGGAATCTATTCACTCACTTCTTGGGCACCAAATGTGTCCTTGCCCTTGAAGTAGGACAAAAGGCAACATCCCCAGGTACACAACCCACAGCGTCCCAGAAGAGGATCTTTATAATGCCATTTCAAATCCTCCAGAGAGAGACAAAGCATGGTGAGTCTCACTAGAGCAGAGGGTGACTGGCTTGTCCCTTGATGGCAGCATGAACTCATCACCACGAGGGTGGGAGAACTGAGAGAGGATTCTCTGAATAATGATAGTGAACTACTTCACTCCCATGTTGACCATTTGCTGAGGACATACTGTGTGCCATGGACCGCCCTAGATCCTAAACATTGACATCAGATTAGACAATGCCGAACCAGACGCTGACAATAAATGGTTAAACCATTAATGTTGAATGACATTAAATGCTGTGAAGAGCTGTAAATTGAGGAATGGAAGAAGGGCAGTGGCGATGTAGTCGTGGGCAGTGTATGCAACAGGATTATGGAAGGCCTTGTGACCTTGCATCGAGACACAGTTCTGCTTGACCAGCTCTCACAGTTGCTGCCACATGCATTTCTCACAGCCTTTTAATTTCTTGTCATGCCATGAAAACAGTCCTTGTGAGTGGTTCACAGTGCGTGGTGGCTCACTCCTTTAATCCCAGCACTTGGGAGGGAGAGGCAGGTGGATTGGTGTGAGTTCAAGGCCAGCCTGGTCTACAAAGCAAGACCAGGACAGCCAAGGCTACACAGAGAAACTCTGTCTCGGAAAAACAAAAGAAAAAAAAGAAAAGAATGAAAACAATCCTTGTTCTAAAAGTGCCACAAGGGAAAGCTATCACAGCGAGGATGTCCACTTCACCCATCTTTCCCTGATGGCTCCAGCCTTGTCCTGCACCCAGTGTGGCTTCCTATGCCCAGATGTAGAGCACAGTTACCTCTCACCTGCTCTGTGCCTCACCTGCCCAGTGACTTGCTGGACGTCACTGTTCTCCACCCCGGCCTGTGGACAGGCCACTGGGCCAAATGCTTGTTTGTTCAGAAAGATTCTCCCTAGTCCTATCACTGCCCGTAGACTCTCACACATTAGGCACTAAAGTGCTGGGCACAAGTATGCTCCTTCTAGGGGAAGAGCCCCAGAGTGTCAGACGGGAAGCATATGTATGGTGGGGTGGGAAAGGAGGGGCAGACTGAGGAGAGAGGACATGGTAGAGCCAGGTTGGATGGGAAGGATGGGAGGGTGGGAGACGGTCAGGGAACACCCCTAGGCTGGGAACCTTCTCCAAGACTCTCCGGAACATGAAGGGTCCCATAGCCATCCCTTCAGAAACTATAAGAGATAAATGACGGAAGGAAACAGGTCTCTTTAAAGCTGGCCCTAAAGATGACACCATTAACTATCTCAGATCTCTCTCAATGGGCTTCAGGGCACAAGCTTGGATAGAAAAACCAAAAGGGGGAGTACAGTGCAACAAGGGCTAGAAGTCCACACACTGGGTGTGGTCTCTCTTATGCAGAGAGCCAGGTCTTTTTGCCTTTGGCTAGAACCTCACAGTGGAGTTTGCACTTTGGCAGCTGGTTAGGTTGAACCTGATATAGGCTTCTCTACAGCACAAAGGACCAGAGAGAGGAGGAAACGTCAAAGGATGGGGAGCGAGGAGCAGTTATTTGCTTGTGAGTCCCTACAGGGCACAGGGAGGTAAGTCGCTAGCCTCCGTGCGGCTGGGACTTATGTAACGCCCTTCCTGCTGTCTGTCATATCAGTTTTCTCCCTGTTTAGCAGCCAGCTTGAGAGCATGTCCGGCTAGCACCCTCTCCCAGGTAAAAATGGACTTCTCAGTTACTATTATTAATGCTGGTAGAGACCTCAGTAAGTTGCGTGTTGAGTGTAGACGCTGGACATGCCGAGAGTGGCATTGTGCATGCACTGTTTCATGTAATTGCCACCACTCAGCAGTGTACACACTCTGGATTGGTCCCGTTTAACAGACGAGAAACTGAAGACTCAAGCAGCTAAACAACTTGCCTGAGTCAGTGGATTAACCGATCTGTCCTTACTTGTCACATTCTACAGCTGTTCATTGACATCAGAGTGGCCATGCCATGTGCATACCTGCCCCTTGACCCCTGTACAGACATTGTCCGTTCACACACTTACGAGATGCCTTGGCGGCGCAGGCAGCACCTAGGGAGGGCAGGGACTGGACAGCACAGGGCTGCAGAAAGAATGAGTGAAGCCAAATCAGAGCTGTGCCCATAGCCAAGCCAAGGATGCCCTAATGAGCGGGGTTTTTTTAACTTTGCAAGATGACCCAGGGCTGCCTCTGGGAAGGACTTTGTTTGCACCTAAGCTGGCACTGTCCCTGGCTTTGCTATTCCCTTCTGGCTCCTCAGTCTTCTCAGCCACATACCTCACCTAAGTATACCTGTCCCCCACCCCACCCCCGCCCCATTCTCACACTGGCCCTAGAAACATCTTCTAAAATTAGTGTGCCATTCCGTTGCATGAAATCTGCCAGTGCCTTCCTAATGGGGGCGGGCTGGGGCGAGATTCAGTTCATGACGGAGTTATAGAAACACTTCATTGTTTTGTTCTAGACCAGTGGTTCTCAACCTATATGGTCTTTGGAACAGAGATGCCGCTCAGTTGCCAAACTACAGCTAAGAAGTAGCAGCAAATATAAATTTTATGCTTGAGGGCTCCCAAGACCATTGGAAATGTGTGTTTTCCAATGGACACAACCCAGAGGTTGAGAACCACTGTTCTATACTCTTGCTGGCACTGTCTTTAATCATCTTCTTACGGTTAAACATTGCTGCTAAGCCCGGATCTACACACTCACACGAGCACACACACACACTCACGCACAGGCGCACACATGCATGCAATCGCACACATGCACATGCTCACGCAGCATACATGCACACACCCTGGCACCCCTGGTCCTTCCTCACCGGGAGCCTTCACATCTCCACTGTGATCCAGTTTACACAGGAGTACCCTGCTCGTGCTTCCCCCATGTCTTCAGACAGCATCAGTTGCTCTGTCCTTTGGTTCCTACTTGCACACTTCATTATATGAGAATTCATCATTTCTCTCGCCACTGCGCCAAGACTCTAGAGTCAAGATCAGATACTGCCCGTGACTTAGCCGTTGACGACATCGCCAACTCCTCTTAAAGTCTCTTTTACTTTTTAAGTTTAAAAGCATGTGTGTGTGTGTTTGTGTGTGTTTGTGTGTGTGTGTTTGTGTGTGTGTGTGTGTGTGTGTGTGTGTGTGTGTGTGTGTGTGTGCATGTGAGTGCAATGCTGGCAGAGGTTGCCACATCCCTCAGACCTAGAGTTATAGGTGGTTGTAAGTCACCAGGCATGGGTGTTGGAAACCAAACTCCAACCCACTTGAGGAGCAGTACTCACTCTTAAGCACTGAGCCATCTCTCCAGCTAGTATTAATTCGTGAACGCTCTACAGTTTGTGCATCCATCTGCAAGTGACACATTATGAACTCTACAAAAAAAATACAAAACAAAACAAAACAAATCCAAAAACAGTCAGAAATCATCCACAAGGAACAGTGGAATTTACCATAAACGCATAGTTTTAAATTACCTACATTTCTGACAGCCTCATTACACTACTGGCCCTCCACCTTTTCTCTTCTTACAGTTTTCCCCATATCCTTGAGTGTGGTGGCTAATCTTAGAGGTCAGGAGTATAGGTGCTGGCAAAGCGAGCTCGTTCCTAATCTCTCTTACAACTGGACACGGCCTTGACCAAATTACTCTTAGTTTCTCCATCCATTAAATGGGGGGGAGGGGTACAGGTAGGGGTGGGGCATAATGTCTAGTTTTTTTAATTTTTAATTTTTAAAATGTTTTTCTATCTATCTATCTATCTATCTATCTATCTATCTATCTATCTACCTATCTATGTGTGACATATGTGCATGTACTTGCAGGTGCCCAGAAGAGAGCATCAGATCCCCTGGAGCTGCAGTTACAGGTGGTTGTGAGCTACCCAATGTGAGGGCTAGGGACCAAACTCAGGTTCTGTGGAAGAGCAGCCTGTGCTCTTAACTGCTGAGCCACCTCTAAGCTGCAGTGATGCCATAGCTGTATCTAGGTGGTAGTGGTTTTTAGGGAAGTCACTTAGTTCATGTAATGCACTTGGAACATGTTTTGTGCGTGTTAAAAACTCAGTATCACTAAGTGTTTTAGATCTCTTGACCTCTTTTTTTTAAAAATGGGACTTAACAGTAAGTAAAATATCCATAAAGTAATGGAGAGGGAAAAATTTGGGGGGTTTCCTGTGCAATTTTGCTAAGCACTTCCAGGTCCAAAGGAAATTTCTCATCTTTGCTGGACATTATAGAAAGCTATCCAGAAAGGCATTGGGGGCAGGGTCACATTCAGGAGAAGGGGGTCTGTCTCTCTAGGATCTCCTGAGTCAAGACAGATGGCCTGGAAGAAAGGTCACTGAGGTCAACTCCTAGGGAGGAGAGGGTCAAATTGAGGGAGGAGCTGGAAAAGAAAAGAATTCCCTCAGAGATGAGTCCTCAGGCCTGGAGACTTCCTTGTGTGAGGCAGGTGAGTTGCCATGAGGTGGGGTCCTGAGAGTGAGAGATTGCCTCAGTAGCTAAGGCTCCATCATCCTTAGGAACTTACCAAGCACAACATTTTCAAAGGCCCTCTTACGGAGGAGAGTGTTTCACATCTACAAAGCTAGGGTGGCAAAACGGCTTGTGGCGTGCCCAGCATCTACCTTTAGTGAGTGCACTTCCTTTATAATCTAATTCTCTCCCTTCTACTATCCCTTTGGACTTTACAATGTTTTACTGCCTATAAATATTAAAACATGCTATACCTATATAATTAATAATAAACACTAACTCATGTTTTAATTTTTAAAAGATGATTAAAACATAAATGTGTTGGGTCATCTTTAGAACAAAAATAGGCCTGTTTAGATACATTTGAAAGTAAATCATGATATTAATTTTTTTAAATATCCCTTTTAATATCTCTAATGTTTATTGCTTTTAGGATTAAAATTAAATCAAAGCAATAGAACCAAATAACTATGTATTTAAGTCTTAATATTTTGAAGAGAAATATGTCATTATATACTATACCTAATAAATAATAGCCTAAAATACTTCAAAAGGGACTCTCAGTTTGGAGAATTTAAACTACTTTTTAGAAACATTGGGATGAATAACCGTTCATATGTCTAACCAGCTCAGAACTGGGAACAAGCAATTCCAACCACGAGAACTGAAAAACCCAAACGCAACGGATTTGAATTCTATGTTTGTAAGTGAAATACGAACCTGTAAGCCAGCATGCATGTGTGACCACGGGGTTCACGGGAAGCGAGCATTTATATAACTCACACATAACTTTATGTAACATTTTCATTACAGAAGCCAGCGTGCCTTTAAGCCCCTCTCCTTGAAAGCTATACTATTTCTGGAAATTCACTCATTATCTAGGAGGGATGTGTTCATCCAAATAAAAATGATGTGAAAGGGGCTGTCTGAAGGCCCTTGGGGATTCTGTATTCAGCTTTTCCCCTGTAAAACGACAAGGCATCAGTAAACAGTAAGTTAAAACAACCATTTGCCTTTTGAAGCAAACCTAAACAGGACAGCATCATTTCATCCATGAAAACATTAGCAAGTATCTCTAAAAAAAACTGAGGGTTCGTTCATTCCTTTTATAGCACACCCAAAATACCGCCACCTCAAGAGAGAAGCTAACAGCATTCCTTAAGTATCACCCCCACCCCCCAGCACCCACCTTCCTGAGAGGAGTTCCACTAAAGACCCAACTCACTTCTCCCAGATGGTCCTTTGCCCCCAGTCCATTGGGTCCCCTCCCTGTCCATCCTCACGTTGGATGTGTATCCCTTTCTCCTTTTCCTGTCATGAGTGATGTACCTCAGAAAGGGGTCTCAGTCCAGAAAGCCCAGCCACAGGCCAAGGCTGCCTATGGTTGGTAGTAAACGTGAAGATCACATCAGAAATGGCTAGAACAGACAGTCAGACCTGCTTTGGGCAGATGTTCCTGGTTTTAAGCCTGGAGATTTTTCTTAGATGTTGACCAGGCACTGGGAACAGGAGGTGACCTGGAGCAGGGAGCTCTCTGGGGACTGAAGAAAGCGGATCTTCCCTGACCGCGGTAGCTTGTGGAAGCCAGGGTGGCTTCTGCGAATCCCTCAGGCCCCACTTAGGAGGAGACTACTGGTGCTGAGGGTGAGTGTCCCATCTGCAGAAGCTTACCCTGCAGGGCAGACACAAGTCTTCTGCTATCAGTCCTGTTCTCTGTCCACGCGGAGACCCATGTGCTCCCCCTGCTGGCAGCTTGGGGAAGAAGGGTAACAGAGGCAAACGCTATTGCAGGGTCCTAATCACTCTCATCAGCTGCTCGGTCTTCTGGAAACTCAGGAGGACCATAGGCGGTACTAATTCCTAAATCACAGATGGTGTCATCACACCCAGAGTTCAGGGCTAAAGGCCCAAGACCGCCACTTCACGAGGAAGGATCTGAATGAGAAAGTGAACCTGAAGAAGAAGAAAATGTAAAGTCTTATGTTTCTACACAGTCATGTGTTTCTTTCTTTCTTTCTTTTTTTTTTGGAGGGGGGGGTCGGGTAAAAGACCTACATTTGGAAGTGGCGCTGTGACTTCTCTGAAACAGCCTGGACTCTGTCTAGATTTTGGTCTGGCCAAGTAGATAGAGTTACCTAATAGAAAAATATAGAACTAGTTCTCTCTCTCTCTCTCTCTCTCTCTCTCTCTCTCTCTCTCTCTCTCTCTCTCTCTCTCTCTCTCTCTCTCTCTCTCCCCCCCCCGCGGGAGGGGGGCGTCTCCTCTGCTCTTCCTTCCCCTTCCCTTCCCTCCCCTCCACCTCTCTCCTATTTTAAACTTGGTTAGGGTAGCAGCAGATTGCCAGGCACTCTGTTTCTACTGTGCAACCAAGGGAGGGAATGGTGTTTACTATAAGAACAGCTCTGTGATTTTTGTTGTTGTCTGTTTTGGTTTTGGTTTTTTGTTGTTGTTGTTTTGTTTTGTTTTGTTTAGGTGAGGAGTTGAAATGAGAACTTCTGGTGGCATTTAGGAGTTTGAACTTGAGTTGTTCCTAGCTGTCTGTGGCTGCAGGCTGCGACTCTCCTCCGGGTCCTGTTTGCATGTGGGCTCGGATTTGTCTCTGGCTTCTTGTACGGTTTGGGATGAGACCCTCGCGTCCCAGGGGAGGGGGGCAGGTGTTGCTCCAGTCGAGCGAATGGAACCAAATTACAGGCCCGTCTGTCACCTCCTCTGGGAGAAGGAGGGAGGGGGTCGGAAGCCGAGGAGGGCGGGAGGGGGAGGGGAGGGCCTGAGGGGAATGAAACTCTGAGCTGCTGGCGGCCGAGTAGGGATGCGGCGCCCGCCAGCGTCTCCACCACCGCCGCCGCCACCGCGACCTCGCGCGGGGACAGTGCGACCTCCGGGCTCGTCGGCGCGGCGCCGGTCCCGCGTCAAACTGGAATTGACTTTCACTAAATTGACTGATCTATTTCCCGACTGTCCTGACTGGGACCCCGTCTTTAGTCTGCGGAAAAGAAACCACCAGCAGGTCCAGGCACTTCGGCCCTGAGTCCAGTTAACACCTACCATTTGCCATTTGCCTCCGTTCTTAACCCGGGTGGCCTCAGCTGCCGTCCCTCCACAGAGATTTGACCTTCCACCTTGGTGGTGTCAGGAGCTTTGTTAACACTGGGAAGTTACCTTGAGGACCAGGAGCATCTTGCTGGGGTGGGGGGTGGGGTGGAGCGCTGTGAGTGGAGTCTTCAGAGATCTTTGGTCCCAGTAGGGGCTGAACAACACAGACAGACAATGCAGGTCCTTTGCAGAACGCCATGGACAGGAAAAACAAATTGCCATCACCCTGCTTTCTCTTGTAGGTGGAGTGACATGACGCAATGCAGCTAGTTGGGGCCAGGCTGGCGACATGACCAGAAAGAGTGTTTCTATGAAGAGACCATTAGGTTTTGTAAAAATTCTGAATATTTGATACACAGTATTCTTTTGCCCTACCTCCAGGGCAGGAAAGATTAAGAAATTGTTGGTTCCTACCACTTCTTTCAATAAGAACCAAGGCTTAGAACTATGGAGGCTACAGCAAGGCCAAGAAGAGACAGGATTCCTTTTTTTTTTTTTTTTTTTTTTTTTTTTTTTGACAATGAAATGATTGACAGAGATAATTCCCCACGTGGGAGGAGATCTAGTAGGTAATGGGCCCTGCTTAGATTGTGGCTGATAGGACTCTGTCCATCTGATGTCAAGTGATGACTAAGAAGTGAAAAATTAATTCCATTATCCAGCTGTTACTGCTGTGAGGTGCCCAAATACCCAGATGTTTCCAAACATCTGGATATTTGACAGCATACTTCAAACTACACATCCAGATGGTTGGTATTTGCAGACAAAAAGCAAACCTGAACATGGGAAAACAAAACTCACAAACTGGGGAGAGAAATGGCAAGAAAGGGTTAAAAGGACAAGAAAGGAGGAACCGAGTAGGTAGGAGTGGGGGAGAAATTCAAGGAAAAAAAATATGGGAAGAGCTTTGGCACCAATGTTATTTTTTAATAATTATAAGGCAGTAAGGTATAAGATATATGAGGTATGATTAGGTATAATAAGGTACCAGGCAGCAGATATGTTGTAGAGGAGTTTATTAAACGAGCATGGGGGGAGAAGGAATAGAGGGAAGGGTACCCCAGAGACAGACAGACAGACAGACAGAGACAGAGAAGGAGGAGGAGGGAGAGGAGGAGGTGGTGGGGGTGGTAGAGAGGTTAAGAGAAAGACCTTATGGAGGTCTGTTCTTTTATGTGACCCTGGGCAGGGCCACACCTCCATGGCAGGTAAGCAATGACATCACAGGTAGGCGGACTGAAGCAGAATGCTAACAAAGAGAGGTTAAAATGCTTTAAAAGTACAAAAGGAGAAGAACGTTCCATTTCGTAATAACTCATACTTTTTTGCTACATTCTTACCTAGCTCCTTGCGACACATTTCTGCTTGTCTACATCTGGGTGACAAAGGAGAGCGTATAAGAGAGTGACCAAGAAATGAAACTCAGGGAGAAATCTAACCTTACTAAGTCCAAGCTGCCCAGGGAGGCCAGCGGTGTGAGGCCACAGAGAGTCTGTGTATGGCGAGGGAGTAGCCACCACACAACACAGGAAAGGAAAGCCAAGACTCCAGGCAAGGACAGCAGTACACAAAACACTGAGGTATGCTGACTAGTCAGCTTCGCTCCCAGTTATCCATCAGGATGCTGGGTGTCCTCAGAGCCGAGGACAGAGTAACAGAAGGAACAGGGTAGTCGGGTGGGGGAAGGTTGTGCGGTTTGGTGACAGATTTAGGGGAGGAGACATGATGTGATTGAGGGGACGGTAGGTGTAAGTGTTAGGCTTTCAGAACAGCTCACAAAGGCTCTGTAATTCCCAAGCTGTCTGTTATCTATGAAATGCAAATCAGGAGGGGAGTGACATCATGTCGGATTACGGCCACAGGGAGTAATTATTTAGACATTAAAGGCCATTGAAGGGAGTGGCTGACAATATTAATGATGTCCAGATGGACAAGAGTGTGATGCTAAAATTATTTCCTAGTACAAAGAACAGGGATTTTTTTAAAAATCAGGTTTATTCCTCTATTGCCCAGCCTATCTCTTAGAGCTTTGCTCCTCAAAGAGCTGGTAACACTGAGAGATAATATAAACTCTGGCATCAAGCACAGAGAGATTTGTAGAAGAGGGCCACATTCTCCAGCTCCAGGGGAAAGGTACAATCAAAAAGCAAAACATTTAAATGTAATTATAGCCATAATAATAAGAAATTAACTTTAAAAGATGTAAGTGACAGGGCTGTAACCAGAAACTCCCTGTACCAATGATCCGCAGCCAACTCTGTCTTCCTTACCCTGAAGCCGAGGCAGGAGCTAACCTGTTGCCTGAGCAGCACTCTCCCTTTGCACAGCTGACTTACGCTCCTGCAGACTTAATCTTGCTACAGGCCGCATGCCCACAGGTGACAGTGTTCTCACTCACTGATAAACATGGTCTACCCAAGAAGGAGGGCAGCAAAGCCAATTGCCACACAGAGCAAAATCAGGGAGATGCCCTAGCAAAGAGCCACGGGCAGTCTCAGGTAACAGCAAGCCAGTCTAAAAGATGCAGAGGCCCAGAGCATGGATATGGGCAGAACACCTGAGAGTGAGTGTGAATTCTGCCTCCATCATGGAGCAGGCACCTGGGGTTTGGGTGGGAACTCAGTGGGGTTCTAAACCATTTGCCCACCTTTCTGGCTGGTGTGGGAATGGACCAGTCTCTCAGGTGTGTGGATTTCCCAAACAAATCAGGAGGACCAGAGCATAGGTGATGTTTTCACTGGTAAAACAAAGGAGAGTCATTAAATTGTCCACAGGAGAGTCAATTCAAGGAGTGAATGGATATTTCTAGTGATAGTTTCATGCCCCTCCCCCACATCATTATTATCTGGAGATTGTGTCTTACAGTGCCAATATGCAGCCATGTGATTTTCCTAAGCTAGGAGCCTTGTATATGCGCTCATAACCCCTGCTACCAGCTTTTACGATAATATGGATATGGATGTACACGTGGGTGTATATTATTTTTTCTGACTTTTCTTCTATGTTATGGGCTTGCTGGAGGCAGGCAGTCTGGCTCATTAGTGCCTGCGATGGGCCTGGCGAATGACGAGCCCTCTGTTAATGTTTGAATAATGAACTAGAAGGACACAGAGGCAAACTTTACAAACTGTTCAAGAAGATTTAACATGGAAACTTGACCAGGAGGAAGAAAAGTGTTGATGAAACCATTAAACATGCTATTATGGAGGGTAATTGACATGACTCGTGAAGACAACAGCTGTGGAAAAGGCAGTTGGTAGCAATCAGTCAAGAGAAAGTACTGGGGAAGAGTCTCAAGGATGAAGTGCGTTGTCTCTGTGTTGTCTCCGTGAACCCACTGAATCCAGTTACTTGAGTTCAGCAGGTGCACAGGGACCACCTGAGCCACTGTGCCTGGACCACAAACCGGAGCAGCTGCAAAAGAAATGCACATTTTAAAGACAAGTCAGTACGTATCTTATAGAAAGTACTTCAGACCTGGTTGTTTAGAAACCTGCAGCGATGTCGTCAACAGTTCACATAGAGAACACTGCACGCCATGCTTCAGGTTAAGGGTGAATAACCGCCATGGTTCAAATTATGGAACATCCAAGTTTTGGCAAAACTTGGTGGAGCATGGCCATACCCACCTGGTCTGCGTGTTTCATTGTGGTTGTCCTTGAACTACAGTGGTGGGGCTCAGCAGGGGCAGCTGGGACTTAACTATTCTCAAAACCTAAAATTGACACCACCTGTCCCTTTTGAGAAAGTGTGCCAAACCCTGATGCAGAGTGTGAACTTCAGAGCCAGTGTCTGCTCTGGAAGCCTGAGACTCAAAGAGAGACCCTGACCTGACCGTGCTTACCTTGATGTCGCCTGCCCTTCCACTCCAAAGGAGGCAGTAGAAGTACCTTCTTCAGGGGACTTGTGGAAGAATGGAAATGTTTCTAGATCATAATTTAGAAAGGCCCGGCATGTGTGGAGACCTCAAGAGTGAAGAGCAAGACAGCACTCTACAGGAAGAAAAGACTTAAAGCAACCACTTCACCAAAGATGATGCGAATCGAGCCTGTGATGGGATATTGCTGCACGAGGATTCGAACCCTGAAAGCCACAGATGTTTCAGGCTTACCCAGCACTGGCAGGCACGTTCTTGGTGAATAACTGGACTTCTCATGCATTGCTAGTGGGAGTGAGAAATTGGTATGGCCCATTGGGAAAGAATCTGTAGGGTTCCTTCTCCCGCTCTTTAGTGTGTCTTTTCTCCTGTGAGCTTCCTGGTGCTTCCTGTGAGCTTACTGGGAAGAGAGCTTCCTGGACCCTTATGTCTTATTTTAGCATATGTATAAATATTCAAATTGATATTTTTGTGCTGAAATGAGTGCTCTGGGGAGTCATAGCCTCTCGTCTTGCTGGTGTCACTCTCATGTAAGGAAGAAGGTGTGCATGGTGGCTCATGCCTTTAGGCTCACCACTGGGAGGCAGAGGCAGGTGGATCTTTGAGTTCAAGGCCAGCCTGATCTACAGAAGGAGTTCCAGGAGAGCCAGGGCTACACAGAGAAAAGCTGTCTTGAAAACGAAAATAAAAATAAGAGAGTTTAAAAATGTAATTAAGAAATTAGATGCTACTTATTAGCTCTTAGTAGAATCCTTAAGAGATTTATTGTATTAATAAAGACATTTTCATTAAAAAAAAAAGATAAGGAAAAAATAAGGAAAAGAAAAGTCAGTGATTAACACAACTTTTTGGAATAAAGACCATGACTAAAACACAAGCATGGAATTTTATGATATTTCTAAAAACATGGAAAGTTTAAGAAAAAAGATAAGCCATGTGATATTCATGTCAGAAGAACAAATCCAATAATTCTGAAAAGATAATGAACTATGCAGAAGGGAGAAAATTATAAAGAAGCAATAAAAAACTTTTTCATAGGTAAAAAGATACACCATTATTCAAAATGAAAGGATACTGGATAAAAATTCTTTCTACTTTAAATTTTACATCTGTAAAGTGGGGTGAATAATAAAATTGCAGGGTTGTTGGGTATTATAACATGTCTAATGCACTTTGAATAATGCCAGAAAAATAATAAGTGCTTAGTAAACTTTATCCCATTTTTTCACTTGTGTTATTTAAAAGTAAGATGAATACAGACACATTCATACATAAGTCCATTTTTAGGAAAAGTTAGCTCTCTTAAAAAATAAAGACAAAGTTTTAGGAGTTTTCACTATTTGTAATAGAATGGGCAACGTATCATATCAAAATGGAAGAGCAGTACACTCAAAAGCTTGAGTGAAAGATAATTTTGACCCCAGAGCTTCAATACCCAGCCAAACTATCTATCAAGTGTGAAGACAAAAGGAAATCTTTCTTTAAATGTGTAAAGCCTTAGGTAGTTTGCCTCTCCCATACCCGTTCTTAGTAAATTATCTGAATATATTCTGAAGGAAAAATGATGGCTTAAATGAAAAAAATCAGCATAATATGAAAGTTCTCTTTAAAAGGGTGTATCCTACTTAGGAAAACACACACACACACACACACACACACACACACACACGCACGCACACACACACACACACACACACACACACACACACACACTTCCAGTATGACAATGTTACAACCAATCAAGAAAGCTAGTCCAGTCCAGTTTGGAGGAAAGACAGGAGATATTTCAGTGGGAGCCTCTGATTATACAAAGGATTCTTTCTATATACACTAGATCTGAGGAAGGACCAGATCAAAGGACTGCTGGAACAATTTTGAAGGTCACCAGAAGCCAGGCTTGATGGTGCAGCTACTCCCAGCTCTGAGGAGGCCCAGGCAGAAATACCCTAAGTCCAGTGCCTTTCCTGCAGTGTAGGATGCGTTCAAGGACAGCCTGGGCATCTTAGCAAGAGCCTATCTCAAAAATAAAAGGTAAAAAGAAGTGCCAGGGAGGTAACTCAACTCAGCGGAAGAGAGCTTACTGGGAATCATATCCATGCCCAGTAACACACACACACACACACACACACACACACACACACACACACACACACATCATTGGAAAAATAAAAAGCTTCATAAAATGTCAAAGTTAAGATATGAAGCAGCCAGTAGCAATACAAACAAGAAATTACAGGACTTGACCAAAATCAAACTTGCAAAAATAAATAAAGAATTAAAGCAGTAGAGAGGAAGACTTTTCTGAGAGGCTCTAGATTAGAACAACAATAATAATAATATGTTACCTAACTTTGCTGTGAGCAATATTTGCATGGTAATAAAATATTAGTGGTCCTTGTGGTTTATTTTTTCCACTTTTATAAATGCAAAACAAACAAAACAAAAAGCCCTTGGGACGCTTACAGAGGTATCATATGTTACAACGAACTATATGCCTACCTACTATCCTCTGTGATCCATCCCATAGGGGGGTATTTTCTCATGTCCTTTTTCTATTCCCTGTGGTATCTGTAAATACATCAAAAAATTTTCTATCACTATACATCCATAAATAAATTGGTATAAATAACAGTGTCTTAAATAAACTCTACATGTGAGTTGGTACATACTGTAGCTTAGACTGTGTGAGTTTTTCAAAGAGCCTTGTGTGGAAGGCTCACTCTCCAGCTACGGCAGTGTTGGGAGACAGCGGACCTCTTAGGGGATGGGGCTTGTGGGTGGGTATTAGGTTGTTGGAAGCTTCCGTTTGAAGAAGCGTTGGGTGCCCATCTTTCTTTGCTTCCTACTGCCAGGAGGTGAACAGGCTTCCTACAGTGTCCTGAGGTGCAACAGACTCAACATAACAGGGTTAAGAGATTGAAGAGACCTTTAATATGTTCATAAAACCACAGACTTCAGGCCGTTGATGTGTCTCTGCCCGTTGCTGTTTTATTTCCTTTGTGTTCAGTGTTTCCCATCCCCAGCCAGCAAGAATCCTTCAGAGGTTGGCCTCTGGGTCTCTTTGACATGACTTTTGTAGTGTTTCCTACTAGTCTTGCTTTCTCTTTGACAAGTTGTTCTCAGACCATCTTGATCACTCTCTTCCCTAGTTCTAAAATGAGCCGGTTTTCTGCGGTGCTCTAGTTCCTGTAAGGACACAGTTGGTACTCAGGACCACAGCCCAGGTAAGGATGCTCTCTGCTGCGGCTGGCTTGGCCATTGCTGCTAAGCGAGTCTCGATATTTCTGACATGGCCCCAGAGCCAAACACGCTCAACATGAAGAGCCAGGAGATACTTGTGTTTGCTTGGTTGGTTCCAGGAAAGGTCATTACTTCTGATTCAAATTCTAGACTTAGGGCTACGGTTGCTTCCTTGTGATTTTATGTTTTTCTGCTCTTCTAAGCTAATATACCAGCTCTCTATGCCCCGGCCACCATGACCTGTTCATTTGCCTCCTCCTACATAAAAGCAAGGTGTAATCAGAAGAATGAAAGAACCAAAGTTCTTGTGAAAATCTATGATTAGTTTCCTAGAGTCCTTTTTGTCTCAGAGCATGTGACTCCGGGGTATACACTGTCATATTTACTGCATCTTAAACTTAAAACAGTTTCTCCCTGTGTAGCAATGCCACCAACTGGATTTATAGTTATAATAATTTCTTTCATTGCTTTCAATTTTTTTATATTTTATTTTTTTTAAATTTAATCTTGCTTTGGAATTATGGAGGGTTTTTTTGTTTTTTTGGGGGGGGGCACGGTTCAAAAACTTTGTGTATACAGTGAAAGAATTTACTTCCTGTATTCCCATCACTGCTTCCACCTTATTTCCGTGTGTGTGTGTGTGTGTAAGCAAGAATATCTAAGTGCACATGCGACTGCACAGAGATATTGTTATTCTTTTCTTTATTCCATGTCACATGTATGAATCTTTGCATGTTGAAGAGCTGTAAGGCTTCTGTGTTAAGTGAGTTTATCGTTGTCATTCTGCATTGGGACCAATGTGCCTCAGCTACCTCCAGCAATTACATAAACACTGGGGAGGGTGCACCCTTGGGTGTGCTTATATGCACTACGTGCATGCAGATGCCCATGGAGGCCAGAAAAGGAGGTTGGATGCCCTGGTATAGGAGTAACAGGTGGCTGTGAACCATCCACTGTGGCTGCTGTGAACTGAACTCAGGTCCTCTGCAAGGGTCACAGTGCTCTTCTCTTCAACCCTTTAATCACATCTAAGTAAGGCTTATAATTATTTATGTAGACATAATAGACATTTGGTAGATAACAGTATAGTGTAAACATAATGGTTTTTGGGTTTTAGGTTTGTTTGTTTGTTTGTTTTGTTTTGTTTTTTTGAGTCAGAGTCATACTTAGGAGTCCAGGCCAACCTGGCACTCATTTTGTAATTCAGGCTGGCTTTAAATCTTCCTGCCTCTGTCACTCAGATGCTGGAATTACAGGGGTGAGCCACAGTGCACCAGCTTTGGTATTTCTGGTGGGCAGGAAAGTCTTGTTTTTCATACAAGTTTCCTGAAAGAAGGGCAGTAGAGGAAGAGCTTACGCTGAGCAGAGCTGTCTAGAGCAGCGCTGTATCCCTCAGCTTCACGTTACTACAATATACTGTCAGGAGACCCTACTTAGGAAGACAAGATGGTTTATTGAATATTTGGGAGTTCCACGACTGGGCAGGCTCCAGTGAGTTTTGACTGGACCCCTGAGAATGGTGACATATTATAGTGTGTGTGTGTGTGTGTGTGTGTGTGTGTGTGTGTGTGTGTGTATGTATGTAGACATGTGACTTCTGATAGGGTTCAACTCTCACCCAGCCCTATTTCTCTCTGGTTTTTCTATTTACTCTCAATATATATGAGGAAAGGAGTGGTGGTTTGCCCACACACACACCAGAGAGAGTCTTGGATACCTGGGTACTAGAGTTGCAGGTAGTTGTGAGCCACTGTATGGGTGCTGGAAATAAAGCCTAGGTCATCTGGAAAAGCAACCAGTGCTCTTAACCACTGACCCATTGCTCCAGCCTCCTAATTTTTCCCTTTTAACTGGAATTCATGACCAACTTGCCTATATTGGGGTGGGATAGTGTAGAAATCCTTCCTGGGGCTGACGAGATGGTCTCCTTGAGCATCACGTATACACATTGTGCACAGACACCCACGCAGGCAAAACATTTATGTACATAAACTAAAATAAAAATAATTTTAAAATTCTTGTTGCTGTATTTATTATATTATATCAAGTTTATAGATTTGGGTGGAAAAAGATGTCTCTTCCCACTCGAGATTATATCTTTTGTATTTAGCCAAATCTATATTATATGTCAAATCAATTTTTTACCTCTTGAATAGAAATATTGATAACAATTACTAAACAACTGTTTTCAAATTTTGGTAATAGAAGGAAAAACACAGCTGATTCTAGTTGAGGGAGAAAAGAAGAGTGGATGAGGTAGAGAGAAGGACGGGGCTTTTTATATCATCTCAGAGAGGAGTTGGCAAATTAAGACAGTAAGGTGTTGGCATTGTTCTGCTGTGCTGTGCATTCAGATCCTGATTTCTGTGCCCTGAGATCTGGTTACAGTCCAGACATGGACATTGTAATGACCAATGTTCTGTGAAGATTGCTCCCCCAAAATCTCTGATTGGTTAATAAAAAACTAACAGCCTATAACTGGGCAGATGAGATAGGAAGGTTGTACTGTCAATCCAATGACAGGTCTCAGGTAGGGACCATGAGATAGAGAGAGAGAATAAGAGGGAGAAGGAGAAGGCAGCCATGAGGCAGGATGGACCATGAGCACGTAAGCCAAGAGAAGTTCACCCTGAGGACGGGAAGCTATGACAGAAGCAGCCCAGGTAGGGCAAATTGGCAAGGAACTTGGGGTGCATGGATGAGAAACAACAAAGGAAAAAAAAGCCATACAGGGTTAGAATAGATGAATGTCTGGCCAGCTCTAATGCTTTTAAACTTGTTAAATGGATCTCAGTTATTTGGGAGCTAGCTGGGTTAGAAAAATCATCCACATTTAAATTGATTATAACAATAATATTGATATGTTTTTACCCAAGTTAGGGAAATTGGGGCTGGAGAGACGGCTCAGCAGCTAAGACGGCTTGCACAGGATCCAGTCCCATCCGCAGCACCCACAGGATGGCTCACAACCATCTGAAACTCCAGTTCCAAGGGAGCCAGTGCCCTCTTCAGGCACCCGGTACACAAGTGACACAGATCAGAATGCTGTGACTTAAAGATATAGAAGGAATCTCTGCCAGAATTAAACACAGAAATAACAAAATGTGGTTGCTTTCTAAGCAGCAAACACATATAAAGAGCTTGTGCATCTCATGATAAATGCCTGTTCAGTTGGATTAATTACACAGATCACCAACATAGAAATAATTCTAATATATCATAAACTAAAAAATAAAAGTCTTATTGTATTAAGCATGGTTCTCTAGAAGAAATTGCATACACATATACATTTATACATATACATGTGCATACATACATACATACTACATATGCTGCTTAGTAGATTGGCTTAAACAATAGGGCAGTCCAATGATCTCCTGCAAGCTGGAGAGGCTGAGAACCTGCGCCTGCTCAGTCCGTGAAGCTGGACACCCTATCAGTCTCAGTCCAGCGATGGAACGCCTCGCAGCTCCCTAGAGAATCGCTGAGGCTGAATCCACACAGAAAAGGCACCGCAGCTACAGCATGGCCTGAAGCGCCTCACAAGTGCTTGCTCAGAAGAGACAAGGGCGGACAGGCGCATGCTCACTGCTGTCTCCTCGGGCCCTTTTCATCTGGGCTGCCTGAAGGAGGGTGAAGCTCACACTGAGGGTGGGGTCTCCCCTGTTTCACTTCACCCTCTACAGGCATGCCCAGAAAGTGATTGACAATCCAGTCAAGTTGATCATTGAGATCAGTAACAACACTTCCGTTGCGTTTTGACTTGGTTAATGTATGGATCGGGTGTAGGTCCAGTTGATCCCGTGCAGGGATGTAAGAAGTTTTAGAACCCTAAGGAGGTAGAGGCTAGTGAGAGCTGATTGGTCCGCTGCGGGTGTTGCCTCTGAAGGAGTGAAGACAGTTCCCATGAGACCTGGAGTTAGTGTTATAGAAAAAAAAAAACCCTCCCTCATCCCCGACTTGGTGCCATGCCTTTGAACCTCCAGAAATGGGAGTTAAATGTGCCTCTTTAGAGTCATCCAGCCTCGGGCGTTTCTTTGTAGTGATAGAAAACAGACCAACAGGTAAGCGAAAGCAGTTGAGTCACTAGTCATTAGGGCTGGGGAGGTAGGCAGTGAGCAGAGAAGCCCTGGGTGTGGTCGCTAGCCCTGCGAGGTAAACTAGGCACACAGCTGTGATCCCGGCACCTGGACGTTGGCAGAGGCAGGAGGAACAGGGTTTGGAGCCATTGTCAGCTTCAGAGTAGCAGCCCGCTTGAGCTACATGAAAGCCTGTCTCAGAAAGAAAAGGAAAAAAACAAAAACAAAGGAATTAGGTGTCAGAGGCCAAGACTTTCCAAGTCAAAGCTGTTTTGGAGAGATTTCTCCTAAACAACAAAGCTGGGCCACTGTAAAGCATAGCACCTGCCTGGGAGACGACTCGGCGACTGGGACTCATCTACTCAACTAGATGTTGGGTATCTTTTCCATTTTGTCCTTGAGCCCCAAGAGGAACTTTTAAAAACAATTATGGGCACTGGAGAGATGGCTCGACCACTAAGAGCACACCTTGCTCTTGGAGTGGACCCGAGTTTTGGTGCCAACATCAGATGGTTCCCAACCATTTGTACTGTAGCTCCAGGGGATCTGTCGCCTCAGGCCTGCACGCATGCGCTTATACCCACATAGGCATATGCATAGTGAAAACTGCAAAATATGTTCAGAAACTACACTCCAGCAATTGATTTGATTACTCGTGCGTACTAAGAAAGGAAAGGAAGCTGTCAGTTCGCGCCTTGAGTGGACTGAATTCAGCCTGCAATCCCAAGTAGTGATGTGGGGAGTTGAAAAAGCCCACGTTTCGGTACGTAAGCGGTCCTTGCATTCTTCCCTGGTCCTGGTTCAGCTCCCTCCTGCTTTGGACCCCTTCGGTGTCAGCTCTCTGTCTTTCATTTCTACCCTCCTGGGGTGTCTGCTTATTGACTTAGTTAAAAAGCTGTGCAGTGCTGAGGATAGGACCGCGCTCTCGAGCAGTGATTCTTAACCTGTGGGTCGCGACCCCTCTGGCAAACTTGTTTCTCCAAAAATATTTACTTGCATTACAAGTCATAACAGCAGCAAAATTACAGTTACAAAGTGGTAAGGAAAATAATTTTATGATTTGGTAAGGAAAATAATTTTATGATTGGGGTTGTCACCACAACACAAGGAATTTTATTAAAGGGTCATGCAGCCTTAGGAAGGTTGCGGACCGCTGGCATACAGTGCTATCTGATCCCTTCCTTACACACAAGAAAGACTTTATTCTATAGGCTGAGTTTTCAGGTTGCAGCCCACCCTGACTTCTTCCCATGGTAAGCTTAAGAGATAAAATTAATTATAATCTTAAAAAAAAAACTTTGGTGAATGTCGCATCCTGTATGAGTTGAGGAGCTGAAGAAAAGACAGACACACAGACCCAGGTGCAGAAAAGCTGAGATCAGATGGTCTGTGCTTGCTCTGATAGAGCACACCTACTACACAACCCAGAACCAGGAGAGGGGCACTTAGCTAGTCTGGTGGGAAGCGTCTGAGGCTGAGCAGCCTCTCAGGCTGTAGACATACCCAAGAAGGCAGTTGCTCATTTGCACACACTGGTAAATTGTTAGTAAACACAAATGTTTGCATACATTGTCACATTTGCACTTGGACCAGAGGAAGGTTTTGCCATACCTCTGATATCACCCCAGGGGAAGATTTTGCCACACTCTTGAAGGGGGGCAGTGTTAGTCCTGGAGATGCCTGTGCCATTTCAACCAGGACTTCATCTGCTCTTTATGTATTTACCCAAGGCTTCCTCTCTTCCCCGTAGGCAAGTATGGAATAGAAACAAAGAAAGCCGAAAATAGAGATAAACTGTGATAGCCACCAGCTTCCTGTCAGCAGCATTCCACCGGCCCTTGGAACATCTCAGACACTGAGAGAAGGTGTCCACCAAAGGCTGCGTAAGAAAAGCCAGTGCTTACTCTTTTTTCCCCAGACGTTGCTCAAGGCTGAACTAATAAGATAGTCCATGTTCACACTTGTGCCCTGGGCTGCTAGTTGAGCGCTGAACCTTCAGGCCAGGACGTTTCATTCTCAAGGACTTGATCCCTGAGCAACGTGTGTTGGAAAGCAGCTGGTTTGGCTTTCTGGCCATTTGTCACTGGGGATGGCCGTGTGCTTTTCTTTTTTTTTCCAGGAGAGTGAGTTATGTTTATAAACATGGGCTGGGAAGAAGAAAGTTATTGATCTGAGTGTTGAGGCAGTGATGGAAGATTAGGTGAACTAAGGTGACCCACATATAGGAAGGAAGGGAGACAGAGGCAAGCAGGAAAAACATAAATGAGAGAAATGGAGAGAAAAGCCCAGGATGACAGAAGGACAAACTGGCAGGCTTGTGTCAGAGGAGGTGGCTAGTTTTATGTCAACTTGACACAAGCTGGGATTATCTGAAAGGAGGAAACCTAAAGTGATAAAATACCTACAGGACATTTTTAAAATTAGTGATTGATAGGGGGATTGTGGATGGTGCCATGCCTGGGCTGGTGGTCCTGGGTTCTATGAGAAAGAAAGCAGGCTGAGCGGGCCATAAGGAGCGAGCCAGTCAGCAGCACCACTCCATGGCCTCTGCATCAGCTCCTGCCTCCAGGTTCCTGCCCTGTTTGAGTTCCTGTCCTGACTTCCTTCAGTGATGGGTTACAATGTGGATGTGCAAACCAACGAAACCCTCTCTCAACTTGCTTTTGGTCCTGGTGTTATGCCACGGTAATAGTAACCCTAACTAAGAGAAGTTGTGAAACTATGTGAGTTTGGGCATGAGTTGGTCTTTTGCCCAAGTTGCCCTTTCTTGCCTTTCTCAGGCATAGGATCAGGCTCTTCCCAGAGCTTCTCATACCAGGTAGATGCTGATATAGACCAAGGTCCGCTTCTAGCCTTCCCTTCTACTGGATTTAGGATTATTCAGAGATTTCTAACCTGAACTACAAGTGAGAGCAGAAGGGAGGCACGGGGTTAAAGGATTTCCACCTTTTTATGTCCTTGTGGTACCTAAAGCCACGGAGCCATGGAATCTCAGATCATTCTCCATTCTATGTAAGGTCTGAAGATCAGACACCTTCAGAACCCTCTAGAATTAACCGCCAGAAATCCATGGCCTTTGGGAGCTTAGCCTGGTCTCCTTGACTCTACTAAGCTTCCGTGGCTTATTTTTTGGCTGACAGCTTTCAGTGCAGCTCTGTCCTGCAGGCTCGGCTTAGCCCCACCCACACAATTCCCTTTGCTGTTGCCAGCATCTCGCCATTCAGCAATCCAGTCGATGTTTGTTTGGTGCTATGGGGGTTGTTTTCTCATTAGAGGGAGGTAGGATGACAACAGTCGTCACCAACCCAAGCAGAGGACAAGAGGTAGAACGGACGAATAAATTAAAGCCCAAGGAAGTCCAAGAAAAAAGGTGAGTAATTGTTGCTAAGTGACTCCGGAAAGACTTAATGGGAATGTTATTCGGGCTGGGCCTCCGCAGACAGGTTTCAACAGGCAGAGCCAGGGAAAGGCATTCTCAGTGAAAGGAATGACGCAAGACAAAGCTCAGGGCACGTGGAGCCCTGGTCACCCAGGGCCTTGAGTACCGCATCTGGGATACAGGACTACACTCCGTAAATGATGCCAACCTAGCAACAGCCTCCGAGGAGGCAACGGAGGGGAACTGACACTGTCCATCACCTGACGTTGGTCCAAGCCTTCACACTGACCTCATGAGGAGGCTAGTGCACAGGTTTGGGAATGAGCCAGGCCAGCATGAATATTGAGGAGGCAGTGGGAAAGGTGTGGATGCAACGGTTTAGGCTCCTTTCCCTATGGCTTGACGTCTACGAGCATTGAGAAGTGTAGGAAGAATTCTGGGATTAGGTGAACATGGTGACAATTAGTTCCAACAGCCTGGCTCCCATGCATCCCTCTAGAAGCCCAAGTGGAATGCAAGACTTGGAGGTTCGTGGGAGTTAGGGAAATGAGGCTATCTTTTTTTCTTAGTTGGGCCAGATGGGAGGTCAGCCAGGATGGAGGCCAAAGCTGGTTAGGAGTAACAAAAGTTCTTTGCGTGTGGCTTTTGCGTGTTCTTTGCAAGCTAAGCATTTCATAAGCCCCCCTTCACTTCATGCTGTCAAGAGTCTTTTGCCTGTGGTCCCTGCATCACGCTGAGGAAACAGGGGTTCAGAGGGACTAGGTAACTGGCCTGAGCTCTTGCTCCTAAACATCAGGCCTAAGAAGCACACACTGGGGTCCACACCTCTGAGTGGATGTGTAAGAAGACAAATTGTCAGTAAGCTGGGAAGACAAGTCTGGTCAAGTCTGGTTTATTCCCACATCTGGTCACAGGTTTGTTCATTTACATTCTTTTATTCTTGGGCTAAACACATATCAGGCACCAATTATGTGGCAGAAACTGTGCTAGGTGTTAGGAAAAGAAAAGAAAAGATAACATTTTGTCTGTTACCAGCAAGAATATTCTAGAAGTATAAGCCAATAAGAGCAGTCTAGCATGGTTAGAGAAGGGCAGGTGTTAGAGGTGAGGAGGGGGCTGAAGACTTTCTGAGGTGATGGCCAGACTCTGTCTGGAGGGAGCATAGGATGCCTAGGCTAAGGCAAGGAAGGGAAACGGCTGATGATCTAGTCAGGAGAGCCAGGGCAAAGACAGAAGCCAGACAGAGGAGTAGAGAGACCTGGGCGAGCTGCACAAACAACGCTGGCTGCCAAGTGCAAGGACAGGAGCAGAGGAACGATCCGCTAACAATCAAAAAAAAACTTGGGTTTCATCTTCTAGGGCACCAGGAGCCTTTGGCAGCCACAGGTCAGTCCTTATGCTGGGAAGCTTACTAAGATACCACCAAGATGACAGACAGGCACTTCATTGCTCAGACCTCTGACCAGGAAGCCCATCTTTAAGGTACTCTTTCCTGGGTTAGCTCAGGAGCTCGTGGTTCCCCCAACCCAGGCACATTCCCAAGAATGCTTTGACTTTAGGAACGCCTATGGGAGATGAGCGCTAAACCTCCAGAATATTCTGCTAGGCCATGGTTTTTTTTATATACTGGAGTCCTGGGTCTACAAGGTTTCTATACAATTCAGGCAGTTCAAGCCAGAATGTTCTTGTCTGGACACTGGCTTTGGTTGTTTGGGGCTGGGCACTGAATAATTGAAGCCAGTCACCTAACTGCAGTGTGCCTGGTCACAAAGGGCTGGGTGAGCCTCCTTAGCGTGTGATTCCATACTGAGAGAATCCAACGTGTTCCCAACAGCTCCATTGGGGGGACCACATAAAGGCCACCAGGTCTCTGGACTTTGTCCCATGTGTCTTCTCCACTTGCCAACCTTAATCTGCATCTGTTTGCTGCTGAAATCTGGAACCCGGAGTAAAGGAATTCTTCTGAGTCTGGGAAGCTCCACTAGTGAGTCAGAAAGTCCGCGGCAGGTCTTGGTTCTCAGAAACAAGCCTCACTCTTCCATGCTGGAGGAACAGACAGTTGGGAAAACATACAGAGCCTGGCATTTCATCCCTCGAGTAGTGTATCAGTTAGGATTTATACTGTGATAAAACACCATGACCAAAAGCAACTTGAGGAGAAAAAGGTTTATTTTGACTTGCAGTTTATACTAGGTCATCCAGGGAAGACAGGACAGGAACTGAAGCAGAGACCGTGGAAGAAATGATCACTGGGTTGCTCTCCATAAGTGGCTCAGTTTGCTTCCCTTCCCTTCCCTTCCCTTCCCTTCCCTTCCCTTCCCTTCCCTTCCCTTCCCTTCCCTTCCCTTCCCTTCCCTTCCCTTCCCTTCCCTTCTTGCAGTGTCCCATCATGTCACTCTGGCAGACCTGGAACTTGCTACATAGATCAGGTTGATCTTGAGTCCATAGAGATCCACTTGCCTCTGCCACCCAAGTGCTGGAATCAAAGGCATGAACTACAACTCCCATCAGCCTGCTTTCATATACATCCAGGGGCTACCTGCCCAGGAATGGCACCACACACAATGGGCTCCCCCCACTTATCAATCATTAATTAAGAGAATGCCAATCTAAAGGCCAATCTTATGAAACATTTTCTCACTTGTGCTTCTCTCTTCTCAAATAACTCTATCTGTGTCAAGTTGACAAAAACATAGTCAGGGCAAGTAGGTCTGACATAGTAGGCTGCAGTGCACAGTCCTGGAGAGTGCTGGCTGATGTCTCCTGGTCATTCAGGGACACTGTGCCCTTTTCCTAGTGGTCTGGGGGTGGAGTGCTCTTGCTTGGTTCTTACTTTATTATCCAACAGAATATCATACTTTTTTCATTTTCAGCTTTTCCACAAACTTTACCTGCCCCCCTTCCATCCCTCCAGTCTGTCTCTTTTAGCAGATAGTTACGTCAACATTGTACAACTTCCTGAATTTACTTTGCACCACGGACATGTTTCCAGTTGCCCTAGTTTGCTGTTGGTTACTGTAATAATCACTCTGGCCAAGAGCAACTTAGAGAGGAAAGGGTTTATGTGTCTTACATAGCTCCATCACCATCCATTGTTGAGGCAAGTCAGGGCAGGAACTCAAGCAGGAGCAGGGGCAGGAAGCATGGAGGAATGCTGCCTCCTGGCTTTCAGCTTAGCTTTTGCCACAGGTCAGTCTGATGGAGACCATTCTCCAATTGTGGTTCCTGCTTCCCAGGTTTGTCAAGGTCACAGCCACGGTTAGCCATTGCACCAGCAGGCCATAGACATGATATATACTGCACAACAGTTACTTGAATAAGCCCACTGTGATGCGGTGGGGGAAATTAGACTTCTCAGCACGGGTGTCACCCCTGACAGAAAGCCTAAGAGTCACCCTGCGCTTCTGCACAGCCTTAGCCTATCTTGGCTCACAGTCTGAGGGGACGGCCCACCATGATGAGGGAGGCCCCGGCAGACAGCTTGAGGCAGTTGGTCACAGAACATCCACAGAGGCTGAAAGAGATGAATGCAAGGGCTCAGCTTGTTTTCGCCTTTTAATTCACTCTGGGACCCCATAATTAGGATAGGCTTTCCCACCTCAATTAGCTCATTCTAGAATCTCCCCAACAAACAAGCCCAGAGGTTTGTGTCCTAGGTGATCCTGAGTCCTGTCAATTTGACAGATTACCCATCGTGCTTCCTCTTTGCATCTCTCTAGTAAAGGTCTTAGATTAATAAGTATTTCTGTTCCCTGTGTAGTCTAAGCCTACCCCTGTTTTTACCGGCAAGAGTAGGAACAAGGAACTTTCTACAATGTTTCAGTTAAGTACATACTTTAAGGAACACAACCTTGTCCAAATTCATAAAGCTTTTCAGAGTTTTCCCCATAACCTAGTCTTAGCATACACCCCTTTTCTGGCCATGCCACGCCCTCTTCTTTATCTCTCACCCCTAGGACCACTAGGGCTCTGCTTCTAGACTCAGAGAAGGTAGGAGTTTCTTCATTGCTTATGACCTCATGAGTCAGGGCTCAATGCACAACATGGTTATTTTAAGCAGAAGAGAATTCAACGTAGGAGATGAGTTGGTATTTTGTCATTAGTAAGACCAAAGGAATTGATTCTAGACTGTACCTCCAGACAGACAAAACAGGGCCTACTGAGTTCAGGAACATACTACCACGCCAGCTAAGCAAAGGTCTGCATCCTCAGCTGCCCCCCACCCTGCTGCCTCTTATCTCTAGGAACCAAGGGACTGGCATAGCCGCAGGACACACTCTGAGTCCCTGACCTTATCCCCAGCAACAGCAGCCAATAGAATGAGAAGACGGCTCCTTACCTCACTACCAAGACTAGAATCTTGCTCACGGGTGTAAGTGGCAGAGCCTAAATTGCATGCAAGGTCCTGGTTGTAAGCAAAGCCTGGGAAATGAAATGAACTTTGCCCTCGCAATACGGCAAGTGTTTCCCAATAAGGAAGCATGCTAAGGGGCTGTGGTGGTTTCATTAGAAAGTCTCCTATAGGCTCCAGCTGGTAGTGCTGTTTGGGTAGGCTTAGGAGGTATGGTTTTGCAAGGAGAAATATGTCACTGAACCTTGAAAATTTAAAGCCATATACTATCCCCAGTTCTCTCTCTCTCTCTCTCTCTCTCTCTCTCTCTCTCTCTCTCTCTCTCTCTCTCTCTCTCCGTCCCTCCTTCATGCTTATGATTTAAGATGTGAGCTCACAACTTGCTGCAACAGTTACTACGTTAGCCAGCTGCTTCCTCCCAGTAATAGTTAGTGATGGACAACCGTTCCTCTGGAGCAGTAGGCCCAAATGAGTTCTTCCTTCGTCAGGTTACCCTAGTCAGGGTGTTTTATCAGAGCAATAGAAAAGCAACTAATGCAGAAGCCAAGATGGAACTCGAGTCTGGAACGTTTCTGTATCCAATGAAGCTGCTAAGTTTCCTCCAAGACTTGACAGGTTGCATATGATCAGGATCCTGACTAGGAACACGCCTGCCATTGCTAGGAACAGATAGGGAAGGTGCCTTCTGCTACTATCTCCTTAGGAAGAAGTCATTTCCAGGTCATGTACTAGAGTGAAAAGCTCAAAGAAACTTGAACTGGTTTTCAGACCCAAGTCCTGTCCTATTAGTCTGGAGGTCTTTAAAACAATCAAGTTGCAAGTAGTTCTACGCCTAAGAAACGGGAGAGGAGCACAAATATACACAAAAGTTATTCTTGAAAATGTCCTAAAATAGATATATATTTGTTTAAAAAGCCTATCATGGGGGAGTGAGATACTTGAGATAGCATAACCAGGAGAGAAACAAGAAGAATAGAAAAGGTTATATATGTTTTGGATAGAATTGCATCTCTGTAGACACTGCTTATTTTAGAAAAACAAAAAGTTCCTTTTCCAAAGAGAGACTTGAACCCTGCAAGTGTTTGTTTACACAGACTCTTCTTTGTGTCTCTGAAGGCAGAGCTTTCAAGAGCCACAGAGGCAAGGAAAAGAGAGTTCTTGACTTTGCCATCCAATTCAGCACAAACTTTAAGAATTCTTCGTGACTGAGAGTGTGAGTGCTGGCTCTTGGCTTCCTGGAGGCAGGAATGGGACAGTGGCACCACTGCCTCCTCCTGGAGGCTTCATGACTAACACATGTTGGCTAAGGGGTGGAAAAGAAGAAAGTGGTAGCAGATGCTATGCTATGTAGTGACCAAGAGGGAAGACACGTTTCTGGCCATGTCCATGGCACCTTTGTGGCGGCAGTCCTGAGTGCAGGAGTGGGGAAGGCAAGAAAGGGTCAGGGAAGAGGGTGCAGATGAGGACAAAAACAGGAAAGCTGGCAAACAAAGATACAGAAATTATATCCAGCAACTGAAGGAGCAGGAAACTTGGACTCTCTGCAGTTCTAAAACATTAAACAACAGGAAAAGTGGGGAATCCACTATGTGGCCATTGTTATAAGACTCATCTGACAGGGAGGCTGAACTTGCCCATCCCTCTGTGGGTAATGGCTTGTCTGTCCCCTATGACACTCTGGGGCCTAGATTACATCTTGTCATTGCAAAGTTCTTTTCCCCACATTATTCCCATCCTGGACGCCTTTCCCAAGCTATATATATGCATATATATATACCCTTCTCTCCTTCATTTGACCTTGAAGAAGTTATGTAAGTTCTATAGTGTCGCCAAAATTATTTCAAAGCCACCCAACTGGTGCCCCCAACTATACCCCTGCTGGCTAATTCTCAACTGCTTCTAGTCCACCCCCTGGTTCCTATCTAGGGGTGGGTGCTGGTTCTGACTCTGGAGTTGGAGAGATCCTGGAGCCACGCCTCGAGTGCCACGCCTTTGGTGCCATGCCTTTGGTGCCATGCCTTTGATGCCACACTTGTAGTGCCACGCCTTTAGTTTTCAAGAAACAAGTTCTAGTTCAAGAAGCCCCATGACTTTACAGCTCTACCTTAGGCACCTTCTGTGACCATCATCAACATACTTAAGGGAACTCAGCCAAGGCACCAATGTATAATTTCCCATTTTTAAAATCAACAAAGGTTCACCCCACCACCCCCACACTCCTCAATCCCATCCCAGCCTCTTCTGTTAAGGGCCAGTCTTAGTTTTGAATGTAAATGGCCTCGAAAGTACCCTGGTTTAGTGGACTTTTGGTAAACCTACCTTATATGCACTGTAGGGAGTTTTGACAGAGAATTCTAACCCAAAGGTGTGTGCATCTGTTTCATTGGTTGACCTGCTTCCTTCTTTTCCTTTTCTCACCCTTTGAGACAGGGCAGGGTCTCAATCTGTAGTTCAGGCTGTCCTCCATCTTGTCACTATTCTCCTGCCTCAGTTTCCTGAGTGCTGGAACAACAAATAGAAAAACCAATTCAGAAATAAGAGTGAGAGTGAGGAAAGGAGGAAGAAAGGAAGGAATCTGCAGTGGAAATAGTCTGGGGACTTACCTAGTGAGAGAGAAATGCACTGGGGACATTTGATTGTGAAGGCTACTCCAGCATTGTTTCTAGGATAATTCTGAAGGAAGAATTCAAGATACCCCAGAGTGAGCATTTAGGAATTTAGATGCATTCATAAAAAGGATGGGAGCCGAAAGCCTGAGCGTTCACACATTGCAATGTGACCATAACTGGGAATGGACAAGGCAGATGTAAGGCATGTTACTTCAACACAGCTGCTGAAGTTTTACAGCAGGAGGTGATGGTCGTGGTGGTGGTTTGGAGGCTGGGTGGTGGTCCTGTGCATTATAAAATATTTGGTTTGTAGTCCTCCCATCCTAGTCTTGATAACCCAAGTGTGTCCCCAGGCATGTCTAGGTGTCCTCCAGTATACCAAATCATCCCTAGTTGATAATCACTTTTTTTTTGTAAAGATAAGCTTGGGAATCTGGATAGACTCACAACAGCAGGGGTGAGTCATAGAGAAGGGAATGGGGTTGCTGCCTTGGACCTGGAAAGCTGCTAATTCCCTCTGGATCTTACATGGTTCTTCTAAGATGTCTTCAGTAGTGGCACAAATACCCCTCTTAGCATCTTCTCTAGTTCTTGCATACCCCCATAATCAATAAGGGCTTCCCCTTTTTGGTTGTTCTGTCATCTGCCCTTCAGTTTTCCGAAGCGTAGCCTTCCCTTTGAGCTAGCCTGTTAAGCAGTCCTCCATCTCCCTCCATCCCCTTTCCTCCTTGTCACTAGTGAACTGATGATGTCCAGTGGTCACCTACCACTTCATGAATAGAACAGTGTCACGAGAAGTCTTTTTTCCAGACTGCCTGAAAGACAAAAGGAGACCTTCCATGCAGGCATCCATGCCTCCCTCTCACCTGAAAACGGCATCTCAGCTTGCTATTGGCCAGCAGCCATAGGAAACATTGTTGCTTGGGATGTCTCTTTGCTTTGCTCCCAAGGCAGGTGGTCATCTGGAACCCCACGCTGAGTCAAGGACTGGGAATAGGCCTACAAAGGCATCTTTCCTTTCTCTCTCCATCTCTCCCCTTGGCACCACGGTGCTTACCAGCCTCAGGCAGAGTTAAAGCATCTTCTCTCTGATGCCTATGTGGAGACCAATAGGGGCATATTTCTAAGAAGGGCTTTGATGTAGAATGTGACAACAGGATGCAAAGGTCTCGGGAGACGTCAGGGGCAGAATTTATTCATTCTGTAACCATTGACTACCAACTGGATGCCAGGTACTGGGCCAAGTACTCAGGTAGAGACAATGTGACCCTGCGTAAGGGAGAATTTACAGTCTAAGATAATTGAGTAAAGCACAGTAATGGGCGTGGTGCACGGATGCTGTAGAACACACTGGGGATGGAGATGAGGTTCTCAGAGGCAATCTGAGCCAGTAAGTAAGACGCCAATGGAAAACCTTATCATAGATGCATCTGGTTCTAGTCCTTTGAGACCAACTATCAATCCTAACACCTCAAAACAGCAAACAACCAGGGGTCATGTGCTTCCTCATGTAATCGTGTGATGGGGCGAAAACTGGAACATGTAGAAAAGCCTTCCTACCAAAAACGAAAATCTAGAACTGAATCTCGTCGCGCCATTGGAAGGAGGGGGATGAAGGAGCATATTAAATGGCATCACAAGGAGATAAAGTTAAAAATGAGGGACTGTGTAGGACAAACAACATGCTTTCAAGAGATGAAACAGTGCACCAACAATACAACCGCTACCAAAGATGAGAAGATAGGGGATGCTAGAGGTTAATAGATGTAACTGCCAGGCAATTAAGTGTCCTGTATAGATAAGGGTTAGGTTTTTTATTCAACCTGCTATTAGAAAGACACATAGCCACAATTACCAAACTTGCACATGGATGGCCTATTATCAACTTTTATGAATGAATAATGACCCCTTATTTTACACAGGAGAGAAAGAGGCCAAAAATGAAACAGCATGATGCTTGTTAAGTAAAATATTCTAGGTACACCACTTGTACCATCAAAAACTAAGTGAAAAGAAAAATATTAAGTGTAGGAGGCAGGCCCTTCTTACTTATCATTAAATAAATTAGCATACAGAAGGGACCCCATTGACTGTAGAGGGCTGGCATAGAGGGGGGTCTGTAGAAACCTGGTTTCAACGATGTAGATTATTGTAGATAAAGCCTTCTCTAGGACAAGCAGAGAACCACTACATATGATCTAAGACCTTGCGCGCCATTATCTCCCCTCTACCCCCCCCCCCCCCCCGCTTTCTTTCTGGATTTCAGTAAGTGCAAAATCTTAGACCCATGTCAAACTCACCAAGTCCAAAATTATATTTTTAAAATTCCTTGGTAATTCACATGCTCATGAAAGTTTGAGGAACACTGTTCCGAGTCATGTGCGTCTGTTAATGAAGTTGCTTCATTTTCCACCTCGGAAATCTCCTAGTGACCAAATTTGAGATTTCATGCAGGGTCCCCTGAGAGCAGAGATCCATGCCTTAATCTGCGGCAACACCCACACCATCTCCCTTCCTAATGGCCCCTCTACCATCCGTTCCTGGACCTCGGCCACACGACAACCTCCCTGCCAGGCTTCCTAATTGGTAATCTGCCACCCATGACCTTGGCCAGATGGTGTACTGCCTTGGGACCCCTGGCCTCATCAGCTGATTCCACACTCGGGCAGAACCATATTACAAAGAGAGGCTAGTGCCTGGAGCATCCATAGAGATGGATGGGCCCCCAAAGATCGTGGCACGCAATTAAAGGGAAAGAACTCTATTAAGAATGTTCACGAGAGGCCAAGGCCTTCTATAGACCGGGGTCACCAGCCCGACCATTAATCTAGTCTTGCTTTGTCTTCCGAATAGAAAATACTTTACATATTAAGAACTATGAGGAGAGCGAGGGGGCAGCTGTGAAACACTTTGAAGCCATTCATATGAGTAGAAGGTTCTGCCGCGCTCCACCTTCCAATGGCAGAAAGGAGGGTGCATCTCTCCCTCACGAGCAGAGCCAATTTGGGAGCAGCCTCTGGGCCCTCCTCATGATTAACTCTTGTTCATGCATTCGGTTGTAATGAATATTGATTCTGGTGACAGCACTGATTGAGTCCGTGGAATTTCACACTTAATGCCTCCGTCGAGATGAGACAGGCGGTGTCACTTCCCTTCCCGAGGAACTGGCAACCACACCACAGCCTCTTTGGTGGAGCTAGTCTCATGAGAAGGCCTTTTTATAGTCCTCAGGGTTTGCCACCAGCTGCCAGAGGATCCGGAAGAGGGTGGAGCTGAGGGGGGGGAGGGAGAGGGGGATAGAGATGGGGCGTGGTTTCCTGTATGCATTCTGAGGTCAAATTGCTTGAGTTCAAATCACCAGTTTCCGCTCCCTGCACAGCACTGAAATTAGACACCGCATGCCTCGGTTTCCTGTACGTCGAATGGGCCGGTAGATGGGGCGGAACATACGAAGCACTCAGTTCGGCGGCTGGTGCAGAGCCGGTGCCCTGAGAGCATGGACGGTGGCCTAGGCAAAGATCTACTGTGTTCTAGCCCTAGTCCTCCAGACAATTAAGAGCCTTATAACCTGGCCCTGAGTCCACACAGCATGAGGGCAAAGTTCTCTGAGTCTGACTCTACCCAGAGCCAGCAGGAGAGCCCACAGGCCCTGGAAGACTACTTTCACTTCTGATACGTGGGACTGTGATGTTCCCAGGATTCCTTCAAAGCAGGACAACGTTTTTGGCTCCATCACTCACTAGAACAATTCACAGAATTCACTGAAAGTGCTAGGCAAATGCAGTCTTGTGTTAATTAAAAACTACACCCAGCCATTGTTTTAGAGTAAGCTTCGGCACTAGGCTACCCACAGAGCCGACTAAAAATCGCAATGACGTCACGCGTAAAACAATTTCACGTCATCACAGAGGAGGTGAAGCTGTTTAACTGAGCATTATGGGATATTAGGGGAAGAAGGGGACAGGCTGTGTTTCCCAAACAACCAGTTTCAACTGGTGTGATAATCAAGCTCCTCTTGCTTTAGTCTTTAGTGCAAAACGTAACCTAGCCAGACCTGATGATGCTGGTGGGTAATACTAACCCTTGGAAGGCAAAGGCAGGAGGATTTTGAATTCAAAATCAGCCTGGGTTCTATAGCAGGATCCTGTCTCAAAACAAAAACAAATACTGAACAGCACACTCTCACACACATACACCACATACATTCACACACCACACACACTCACATACCACTCACACACTCACACACACACACACACCACACACACACCACACACACCACACACACACACACACACCACACACCACACACACCACACACACACACCACACACACACCACTCACACACACTCACACACACACACACACCACACACACCACACACACCACACACACACACCACACACACACCACTCACACACACTCACACACACACCACACACACCACACACCACACACACACACACACACACACACACACACCACACACACCACACACACACACACACACCACACACCACACACACCACACACACACACCACTCACACACACACACACCACACACACCACACACACACACCACACACACACCACTCACACACACTCACACACACACACACCACACACACACATTCACACACACTCACCCTACACACATACACGCACACATACACACACACCCCTCTGTGTGTGCTTGCACATGCTTGTACTTGACATTACTGCCAAGTTGCCTTGCTTACATGGGAGGGAAATAACCAACAGCTGACAGTTTAGCTTCGTTTCCTTTTCCTGCAGCCCTTCTCTGTGTGTGAAACCAAGCGCTTCAGTTTGACCCATTGGAACACTTATTCTATCCTGTGAGATGTTGTCTGGTCCTAGGGTTGAAAGTAAAGTCTATAAGGTTTCTAAATTGTTGTACGTTGGTCCTTTGACAATGATGAAAAGCTCCAGTGCCCAAACAGGCAGACGGAAGGACAGAGCTCCAGAGGACTCAGGGTTCCTCTCTTTCCTAGGAGGTGTGGATGTCATCTCTCCACCAGCCACGGAGCTCGCCCCCTTGAACTATAGCATCAAGAGTTCTGACCCAGGCATCCGTTACACAGGTGGGGTTGACTAAAATCATTGACCGTGGGGTTGAACTCCATCCCTGGTGCCCTTGCCCTCCTCAGAGGTGAGGGTGTAGGGTTGGGGAGTTTGGTGTTCCTGGCTTGATTCCTCCCTCCCTTGACATCATCTATGATCCTGCCCTGAGCCATCTCATTAGTGTAATCTTCAGGTATGAGCTTAGGATCCGAGACTCCTATGAAAACAAAAGGCACTCTTAGCCACTTAGAAAAATCCACAGAGTTTTCAGATCTGTGTTGGTCTGGGGCAGGGTGCTCAAGAGATAGTTTAGCACTTACTGCTTTCACAGAGGTCCAGAGTTCAGTTCTCAGCACCAACATGGCACAGCTCACAATCGTCGGTGACCTCAACTGCAGGAGATCTGATACCATCCTTGGTCCTTTGCAGGCGCTATGCTCATGTGCACAAAGGCACACACACCACATATACCCCTCACCACAGTACAGCACTCGCATACATACGCACACATATACCACATCCTTTTCCCCACCACACAAACACCACACTACCCCCCCACCACAGATCACACCCTACCACACACACACACAGAGTCCATCCCTCCCCACACCACACCCACCACACCACAGATCACACACACACACACACACACACACACACACACACACACACACACACACTGCACACACCCAACTCCCACCCCCTACCACTTACCTCCCCACCCCTGGCCACACACCGAGATCTTAGTCAGGGTTCCTATTGCTGTGATAAAACACCACAGCCAAAAGTAACTCTGAGTGGGAAGGGCTTATTTTCTTACATGTCTCCATAACAGTCTATCATGAAAGAGGATCAGGGCGGGAACTTGGGGACAGAAACTGGAGCAGAAGCCATGGAGGGGTGCTGCTCACTGGCTTGCTCCCCATGGCTCACTCAGTCTGCTTTTTCATAGAACCCAGAACCACCTGTCCAGAGATGGCACCACCCACAGTGGGCTGGGTTGTCCCTTATCAATCTTCAATTAAGAAAATGTCCCCCACGCCAATCTGCATGGGCATTTTCTTCCATTCCTCAAAAGACTCTAGGTTGTATCAAATTGACGAAAAGCTAACCAACGTGTATGCATGAGTGCAGGCACACACACACACAGATACACACACACGTGCACACACACACACACTTAAAAATAAAATCTTAAAACATAACAAACTAAGCCTCTGCCAAGAGCCAGGGGCCACAAGCTGCTCTTTACACTCCATAAACATTCCAGGTAGTCATCTTGAGTTGGCCCCTGTCGTTGGCACCAGAGATACAAGAACAGGAATTTTATCTTTTCAGTGGTTTTCCATAAACTCTCATAAGACTCTCGTTTCAGGAGGAGCCATGCCTGTTCTCAGGACAAATGCCACCAGTCAATGCCCACTAGGCTATGCCCAGTCCCGTTTCCCCACAGAAGGTCATTTTTTTTAATAGATGCTAAGATCACAACAGAGTATTCCCTGGGTCTTTGGGTCTTCAGTTTGACATCTCCTCTGTCATGTAAAACCGCGAGGCTGCACACTTGTTACAGTTTTGCTAACCTGCCCTTTGTGGTAGGTGTGTTTGGCCCTTCTGGCCTTTCGAGAGGAGGAGACACAGCATCTCTCTGCATGCCCAGTGCCATCTTTAGAGTCCCCGAGTTCCTAAAGCACAGTCGCTGCCTCGTCTCACCCTCAGCAAGACGGTGCACACTGTGTGCGTGCGTGACATTTTTGTTTAGCGATGAAGGTTCCTGGAAACCTAATTCTGTTAACCTGCAAATGTCTTTTGTAGCCGAGGCCTTAAGAAGGCATCTCTGCTGCCAAGCCAGCGAATTCGCATTCCTAGTCTCCTTCAGGGACAAAGGAGGGAAGAGGAGTGGGCAAATGAATTCAGCTCAGTGTTATTATGTTGAGGATTACATTCCCCCATGGACCGGCAGGGCGTGGTTTTTATTCTGGGCTGACACTGACCTGGGTACCTGGGGGAATAAGAGCGCGTTTTTAAATTAGCCCACGCACAAATAAATAATGAGGAAGGAAAATGCCTTGTTCAAAAACAAAAACAACTGGTGATGCCATTGAGCGGGAGAGCTTAACCTGTACAAGGCCTTGGGCTTGCTTCTCAGCAATAACAGCAACAACACACACAGGCACACACACACACACACACACACACACACACACACACACACATAAGAGAGGAAAGAAGAGAGACAGAGAGCAGAGATGGAGGGATAACATGAAAGCTGACGATGATGATTTGCTCCTCTCCTGTTTGCATGCATGATTTCTGACAATACAAAACAAACAAACAAACAAACAAACAAAAAAGCATTCTACTAAGATAATCAAGATGTGCTTTACTGAACTTCCAAAAATCCCTCATCAATCTGGGTCTTCTCCCCCTTTCAGACACCGCACAGCCCTGGTTTCCTGAGCTGGTTTGCTGCTGCGTTGGCAGCTGATGAGCCTTCTTCAGAAGGAGCCACGCTCCCCAGTGTCCTGAATATATTTCCTTACGAAACGTTTTTGGGTGGTGTCAGTTCCTAGGAGATCATGTGACCGTATTTCTTTCTTTTCTTTTCTTTTCTTTTTTTTTTTTTTTTAGAAAAAAAAGTATCATTTTATGTGTGTGAGTGTCTGTGCACCGTGTCTGTTCTGGTGCCTGCAGAGGTCAGAAGAAGATGTCAGATCCCCAGGAGTGAGAGCCACAGATGTTTGTCAACTGCTACGTGGGTGCTAGAGGTCGAACCCCAGTCCCCTGGAAGAGCAGCCAATGTTCTTAACCTCCGAGCTATCTCTCCAGCCTCCTGATAATGTTTCTTTAAGTTCACATTTGCTTTTTCGTCTTTTTCTTTCTTTTCTTTTTTCTTTTTTTAAAGGATATCTAAAATTATTCCAAAGATATAAGCTCTCCCCTTCCATAAACAAGTAGGAACTTAAACAGCTTAACTTGACAGTCTCCACTTCTGTGCCTCTTCTCGTAAGAATACAACCATCAGAGTTAACTCAAAAGAAATTACACACTTCTAAAAGAGAGAAAATGACAAGCCTGCATGCACCTGACAGCACAGCAGAAATCTGAGTTTCGTCATACAGATTTTTTTTTGTTACCTGTTTGACGGCAAAGTCATTCTCCCATCATGGTGAGAGGACCTAATGACCATAGCTCGAATGTGATGCTCTCAAACCAGGAAATTGTTTCTTCTCCTGCCCTGATGGATAGGCAGTGCTTAGCAGAGCATTAGCAGGCCTGTGATGTAATCCCACAAGGCTGGCCTCCCATAGCCAGGGAACCTCAGGGAACTGCTCCAGGGAAGTCATTCTGCCCCCTGGGGATGCTAGCGGCTGTTCTGTGACTTTGACTGGAAGAGACATTTTCTTGTCCACTGGAAATTGCACTGTTTTCCTAGACTATCCTTGCGAAGTAAGGGAGGTGCTTCTTTCTCATTCCTTTTGTCACAGTGTGAGTTGGTTGTATTTGACTTTTATGCAAACTAAATGAAATTAATACAACAGCCTGCGTAGGTGGCTTACTCCATATATTTCACCACAATCAAACTACTTCTTTTTCATCCTTTTTATAATTTCCATTTTCCAATCTAGACTTACAGAAGTAGTCATTGGAGGGGGAAAAAAAAGATAACCTAAGCCTTTGGGCCTAATGTAGGTTTTTTGTTTTGTTTTGTTTTGTTTTTTAATACAGTTTTTTTAAATGAGGCATTGGCCTGCCTTCTTTTGTCTGAATAAAAGCTTAAGCGCAGAGTAAAAGGGCTGCATGTGCTGAAATGTTGCCCAAGGATATATGTTATTATTCCTCCCCCCTTGACCAGCAGGGTCTCCTTCCCTTTCAGCCTTTTGTTTGAACAGATGGGGTTGGGGAAGCTGGGGAAAGAAAGGCATTCTGTTCTCATTAACTCTCCCCATACACAAACACAACCTGGGCTTCGGGGACCTAGAAAAGAGACAGCTCCCACCCCGTTGCCATTGAGACCCTAAGTAGGAGATACAAAGAAAGGAGTGCTGAGGACACACGTCACTGTATCAATGAGGCTGCTAACCAGAGAGGGTGCTTTTATGGATGGTTTTTGAAATACACTAAAAACAAAGCAAAAAAAAACCCCAAAATCCAAAAACCAAAAGACCAAAACCTCACCCATGTATCCACCTAACATATGACACAGGCAACCACTATTTAAATAAAATACATCAGTCCGTAATTTATTCCATGCTTAAAGTTTTCATTTTCATTGTATATAATGGTATCTTATGCATACAAATAATAGATTTGTGAAGAAAGGTAAAGTTATTCTGTGAACTACTTGGCTCTTTTACTATGTAAAAGAGTTGAAAATCTCAAGAATGAAGAGCCAGAGTAATTCAAGCTCTTTGGTTTTAATGTGATATAAAAATTATTATTATTAAAGTTCTCTATGTGAGTGAGAACTATTATAGTATTCTCGACCAAGAAAAAAAAAGTCAAGAAAAATTTAAAATATAGTCTGAATGTTGAAATCTCTCCTTTATACCCTCATTCTGAAAGAATGCCAGTGTATTTTGAAGGGAAGGATACATTTTCACAGACTGAAGTGAGAGTGTCCCTGCTGGTGACTTCATTCAGGGCCAGATGTGTGGGTTAGAGAGAGCTGCTGGTCCTCTTGATTGTCCCTCTGTCTGTCCTCACTACAAGGATCAGGACACATGAGCTTCCAGTGCCATGTGCCTGTACCCAGAAAGGAAAGGAAGAAGAGAGCATTTATACATCCGGGACCTTCTAACGTCAGACCACAGACTGAGATATGAGGTGCGTGCCGGAGCTTCAGAAGAACCAGATTCCCCTCTCCCCAATACACACAAAATGGACTGCCTGGCCTCTTTTATTTTTAGTATTAAAATTGCATTTTTTATTATTATTATTATTATTATTAATTATTATTATTATTAATTTCATGTGTGTGTGTGTGAGAAAGAGACTGAGAGTATTTATGTGTGTGTGTGTGTGTGTGTGTGTGTGTGTGTGTGTGTGTGTGTGTGTATGTGTATGCACCAGAGTGCACAGGTAGAATTCAGAGCCCAGATGTCTGGAGCAGTGACTTTCCTCCCACTAGGAGTTCCAGAGATTGAGTTCTGGCTGCCAGGTTTGTACAGAGGCATTTTCACCTCTAAGCACCTCTCTAGCCATGCCTGCACTCTTTGTTGGGATCCCCAAAAGCAGTGGAATATTTGTCTCAAGCGACAAAGCTTTTCCAGAGGATAATCAATCCCTTGGAGTCGTAGCAAACACATTGGAGTTTGTTGTTATACTCAGGTGAGGTCATCTTATGACATAATAAGTCCCCAGCCTGAGTTTGTGATCAAAAGGAGATTGCGGACAGTTTTTATCCTTTCTCAGCAGTTGTTAAGCCATGAACTCAAGACTCCCAGCGACCTGTTCGAAATGAGCCGGTCAACTTCCCGGATGACCTCAAGTGCTGTTGATGTTCAATATGAGCTGCTCAGGCCTTGCCTACATTGCTTCCTTCTGCAAGGAAAAAGGCAAAGATCCAGACTTTTACTAGGAAAGGGAGGAGTAAGTCACATTATCATTACTACCATCAGCTCAGCTGAGGGCAGATGATAAACTGAACAACTGTAAGGAAGAAAGGCCAGTGGTGAGAGACTGCTCATCTCAAGGGGAGGCATCGGGCAGGGTGTAGCAGGGTCAGACTCACACTTAGTCCTGTTTAATATTTTTATTACCTACCTGAAAGGGAAAGAGAAGCCACATAAAAATGACTCTGCCAATGGCCACTTACCACAGTGAATTTTCAAACCCTGGGAAGAACAGAAAGAGGCTTATAAGGTTCATCTGTTAGGAAGGGTGGTTAGAAAGGCCCAGAATCCTGAGACTAGAGACTCCCAGAGTGGCACCTTCAGCCCAGCTGGGTATAGCACCACTTACTACAGGGATTTGAAAGTGCCCTGGCAAGGGTCTTTAATGCAGGCAAGCTTTGGGCTCTGCTTGCTGGGAGACATGCGTTGTCTTAGGTGTTTGGACAGCAGGTAAAGATCTTTTTGTACCCAGTGATTGTGAGGCCGTCTGTGCTGGTTGGTTTTTGTCAACTTGACCCAACATAGACCACTCTGGGAAGATGGAATTTTGACATAGAAAACGCTTCTATCAGATTGGCCTGTGGGCAAGTCTGGGAGGCGTTTTTTTTTTTTTTTCTTGAGTTGATAGATATGGGAGGGTGCAGTCCCTTGTGGGCAGTGCCACTTGTTGGGAGGTGGCCCCAGATAGGATAAGAAAGCAGGCTGAGCAGGCTAAGGTGAGCAAGCCAGCAAGCAGAACTGCTCTGTAGCCTCTGCTTCCGTTCCTGCCTCCTGGTTCTCAGCCTCTTGGTTCCTTCTTGACTCCTTCTAGGTGATGGAGTGTGAGCTGAGAGTCCTGGCTGACATAAACCCTTCCTGCCGCAAGTTGCCTTTAGCTATGGTCCCTTAAGGCAGCCTAACTGAGACACCGTTGTTAGACTGCCGAACGAAATTGCAAAAAGACAAAAAGGGAGCGGGGTTGGAAGATGGCCCCGCAGTTAAAAGCATGTGTTGCTTTTGCAGAGGACCTTAGCTCAGTTCTAGGCACCCATGCTGTGGTTCACAACCATCTGTAACTCTGACTCCAGGGCATCTGATGCCCTTTCTCATCTCCTGTGTACCAGGCATAAACATGGTACACACACATCCATGTAGGCAACACACTCACACACACACATAAAACTTTAAAAACTTTCAAAAAGACAAAAGGAATTTAAGGGATAGTGTCTGAATGTGTCTTGTGAATGGTGGTCAGGATATCAGAGAATATTGGGGTTCAATGGGTCCCACTTGGGGAGATTCCAGGCTCTTGTGTCCCAGAACAAGGAACTGGATAAAGAGACATAGACATTAGCAGGGACAGGGCCTGCTGATTAATAGATAGTGCGCTTACTGCCAAGGAGGAAGACGTGGCCGGGACAGAGAAAGAGTTTAATAGCTTAGATATAATGGTGTCTAAAGAATGGGCCCTTTTATGTCACATAGTAAAGGCTTTTGAAGTCATTTACCAAGCACAGGACTTACTCATCATGCTTTGTCTCTTATATGTAGTTCTACATACAATCTCATGCATCGCTTGTCTCACTAGCGTCGTAAATCTTCGCCCAGGGGAATGCGCTTTGGTTATCATGAGTCACAGGTCACCAGTCTGACACGAGTGCACCTCACCAGTCAGTTCTGCTTAACATGGGCAACGAGGGTGCGGTGAGGAGTAGGGATGGACGTGGGGGGAGGGGTGGAAGGGACAGGGTAGGGGACAATCCCAGTCTTTCTCTTTGCCAACAGGTCCTTCTCCTGTGTCAGTTATGCAGCCTTTGTGCAATGTCTTCTGGACCTCACCTGGACCTCTTCTGTCGGATTCCCCTGACCCAGTTGAAAGCACAAAGAAGACTGGAAGGCCTCAGTCCTGCGTCATGGGGACCTGGAAAAGACCATGTGTAGATGCATACAGCTAGCCTGTTGTCTCCAGTGCCTGCCACTCAAGTGTGGCTTGGTTCCTTCTCCTCAGGAATTGAGACTTACCAGCCTGGTCTTTCTAGGACTACAGAGTCCAGTGTCCCATTTCTGACTACTACTACCCTGATCTGAAAGAGTTTCTTCTTTATTCACAGAAGAGAGGCTTTAGGCAACACATTAGACCCCACCTCGTGCCCCTCCTCCCCAAGCTCACTGCCCTGTGTGGCTCTCTACTCTGTAACTTAGCATCCTGTCTCTCAGACAACAGATAGTTCCTTAGATGGTTTTCATCTGCTGTAAAGTCATCTACTCACCAAAGGCCCAGACATTCACTGTAGGCACTCTCTTATGTTACCATATGACAATGACAAAAATGACACTCATCAGCAGGACGTGGTGGCGCATGCCTTTAATCCCAGCACTCAGGAAGCCAGCTTTGGCCAGCCTGATCTACAAAGCAAGTCCAGGACAGCCAAGGCTACACAGAGAAATCCAGTCTTGAAAAAAACAAAAACAAAAACAAAGATACCCATCTCTTCGTGTTGCTTTATGGATTAGATGAAGTGGACACGTCCAAGTGGCCATGGTGGCACAGCAGTTGACAGCCCAGAATGGCCATCTGCAGCCTAAAGAGTCCCCTTAATCTTTTTAGGCACCGCTGCTTAGGTAAAGCCAGATCACTGATTTTGCCAAGAGAAAAAAAAAAGAAGAAGAAGAAGAAGAATTTAGAGACAGGCCAGCATGAAGCAGAGTCAGACTTACTGAAAGGCATTTTAACATAGCTCTTAAACACAGGGGTTAGCAGAAGTGCAGGAGGAGAGAAGGTGTGGGCTTCTCACTTCCTGCTGAAGTGTCCCTGTGATGCTGTGGGGACTGGGAGAATGGCAGTTTGGGGGTGGGATGGGTCAGGATGTGTTCTTCCCACCTCCCAGCTTTGGGGTTCATGCCGTTGTTCTTGTTAGCACACATAGCAGGTACCTCTCCTATGAAGCCTTCCAGTGTCGCGCCCTTCCCTCTCCTGGGTCCCCACTGTGAGAATGCCTGTTTATCCGCCTCTGTCTTTAGTAGGAAAGCTCCTGATGCGGGACTGTTATCAGAGTTTGTTTGAACACCTACTTGTTTTTAATTTTTGTGTATATGTGTGTGTGTGTGTGTCTATGTGCGATTATGCACATGAGCACATGTGATGACCTCAGGGCCAGAAGAGTGTGGGCTCCCGGAGCTAGAGTTACAAGCACTTGCGAGCTGCCAATCCTGGGTGCTGGGAACAAAACCCAGGCCCTCTGCCAGAGCATCAAGAGCACCTGCCTGCTGAGTCATTTCTCTAGCCCGTGTGTGTGTGTGTGTGTGTGTGTGTGTGTGTGTGTGTGTGTGTGTGTGTTTAGATGATGTCTCCCGTTGACTTCAAATTCACTATTCAGCTGAGAGTGACCTTCCTGCTTCTGTCTTCTGAATGCTAAGATGACAGGCATGCACCCTTCATGCCATGCTTGCTACCAAAAATTTCAAGCTAAAACCCTGGGTTCCAGGAAGCACCATGGCCTACACTTGCCTCCCTATCCTTGACATGTCAATTAAAGAGACAGGTAACAGTAAGAATTAGAGAGGATTTGTTTACTATGGCCTTTTCAGAAAGACAGACAAACAGTAGCACCCAGTGTGCCTAAGCCTGCCTTCAGGGGGTTAGGTTTGAATAGAAGAGCAGAGGAGCAGAGGTATGCATAATTAAGCACTCCTGATCTAAGCTGCTGAACTAAGCCCCACCTATCACTGATCCTTATCGATCAGCTCCGGTATTTCACGGTAGTCTGAAGTTGATAGACAGCTAAGCTATTAATTGCTGAGGCAGCAGGCTTGCCTTGCTGGGTGCTTGACTGACCTCGTTTGGTGAAGTGTGGGGCGTCCTGAGAGGTTCCACTGTTCCTGGAGTTCAAGGTGACTCAAGAGGGAAAGGTGAGGGGGTTTAGGTACTTAGCTGACTGGTTCAGTGATAGCCTAGGAGTGCCAGGCTTCAGCTATGAAAATAAGTAAGTTGTAGGCTAACAGGAAAGTCTAAAATAGCCCATCTAGGTGACGTCAGCTTAATACAGGCACGAGACACCAGGTTTCCATCCTGCTTTGCCATTTAGGTATAAATGGAGTTAGTGGATTTTTTTTTTTCAAAACCAGCATCCAAACATGTCTGTCTGTTTCAAGGCGTCCGGCGTACCCAACTTCCCACACCTAAAGTTCCCCTCACTGAAGCCCTTCAGAAGTGTTTGCGGAGAGTTCTAACTAGATTCATTAAACTCCTGAAAGGAGGAGGCAGCCTGTGGAAATCAAGGATCCCTTTATGGACGGTAGATCTGAGGTCTGGAGACACGATATGATCTGTGCACTCCGCCCCCTGTTGGAGAGAGAAGGAGGTGCAGGCAGCTTTGACTTGAATCAGGGAACCGGAGCTGGCTGCCTAGGTAAACTGAATGGCAGCTAGCCGAGCTGGAAGGAGGCTCCAAGTGTGGGTTCGCACTGGACCTTGCCTCTGCCTCCCCGCGCAGCAGTCCACATCTGTCCTGGGACGGGCACACAGACTGTGTAATCAGGCTCAGCTGGTAATCAGGAAACTGCCAAACAGACGCGAGACTAAATTATCTCCCCGTCCCAGACAAAGTGGCCTCGCAGATGAGGGTTAAAACCAGACATGGTAGAAAAGACAAAGGAAGGAGACCGGCAGCTGCTATGGAACACCTGGCCAGTGACTGGCTCCCGACTGTCTGCGGTCACCCACGGAGCCCTTGAAGCCAGGCTGGGTTAACAAGGAAAGGGGGTGCTTCATACCACGGCATTTGGTGCCAGAATAAGTGTGACAGGAGGAATAACCTGGACCCACAGTTGCAAGAAAGGAGAGCAGACTCAATTTCCTGCAAATGGCCAGCTGCTTAAAGATACATGACAACGTGCCTCAGTTTCCTCTTTTATTCACTGAGGGGGACATGCTCTCACCTTCGGGATATAGATAGTAATAGCTCCCCTCCCACACCTTTCTGGGGACAAGAGTCCATTTCTATTCCTGTACTTGTAACATTGGGGTCCCCCGAAGGGACTTTCCAATTGTGGCTAAAAGCTTCCGAGTTTGCAAGCTGTGTGAAAAAGAGTGCTTGGAAGCAAGAAACTTTAGGAAATAAAGAGATCATTGCAAAAGAGAGACAGCTCTGGTTCCTGCGGGGAGACAGGCCTGGTGTATTCAGTAGGTGACTACTAAGGGTTCCGTGTCGGGCACAGCGCTGGGCACCAGGCACATGGTGTTGAGCAGAAGAGACCTGAGTGTGTTGTGTTCGTGAGGCTCATGAGCCTTGGGGGTGAGGGAGGGTGAATGAACATTGAACAAAAACTCACACAAGACAGTGTAAAACTATGCCTGGAAAGTGCTACAAAGAAGAAATGGGATGTCTCTGGGGTGGACTCCATCCAGCCAGGGAAGGCCAGTGAGAGGGTGGCAACTGTGCTGAGCTAGAAGCCTGAGTGTCCCAGCAGCAGGATGGGAGGGACACGGGAGGGCGGGGCAAGGCCGCTGCAGCGCCCTGGGACTCACACTCCATGGTGTTGTTGAAGTTCAGCTCAGCCATACTGCTGACCCTAGTTTTCTGCACTGGGCCTTGAAGCAACTGCGTATGGGAAAGAAAGAAAAAGCCTGTAATAAAGAAAGGGTTTCTGAACACACAGTGACCCCAGCCAGACTCAAAAGCAAGCACACAGGCGTGTCTGACAGTGCTAGCACAGTGTGACGCTGCTGCAACTTTGGTTATGAACCCTTTGCACTTCGTGTGCCATCAAGCCATGCGAGGCCAAGGCCAGAAACACTCGGCTCAGAGGCCACATAGCCGTGTGTTATGGACTTCTACGTTTTTGCTATATGGACAATGTTTTATGCCTACGAGAAACAACTCCGTTTAATTACCAAAGCAGACTTTGGAGTGTTTTCTCACTGTGTTTCCTCAGCTTACAAGTACCCAATGAGGTTATGCTTGGCTTGTATTGTGTTAGAGTGTCTAATTAAAGAAAACTGTTTCAATTGCTGGCTTGAGTTTCCTTCTTTCTTTCTTTTTTTAATAAGTCATTGAGTTTTGGCTTTGGATTAGAACAGAATTTCCACCAACTTTGGAAATGAGCCTAAATATACTTCTGTCATTTTGTGTTTTGCAGGTGTGGGACACACAAGTCTCATCATTTAAGATTATAAAATCAAGACACAGGTCAACCCTGACAAATATTGAAGATGCTTTGTGTTCTGAAGTGTCAAATATTCAAATATTCTTTACTTAAAAAGGCATACCTCATCAGCATGCAAATATGTGTTTTTCTTTAATACTTGGCAAAATTAGTTGTATGTCAATTATTTAAAAATCTATTTCTTTATGATTTGTTACCAGTAAATGTTTCAATTTGTATTCCTGTTTTATATACCTGTGTATCTGGAGTCATGGAAAACTTTCTCAAGCAAAAGGGATTAAAAGTGGAAAGGCTTCGGAACTCTGATTACCTCCATACTATAGCGTTTACAGCAAGGAGGTTGGGGGCCGGAGGCAGTCCCTCCCAGATCAGCGGAACTACAGGGTACTGCCCTAGCCATGTGGCAAGGCTAGCTGCAGTGGCTTCTGAGTACTGGGGGACTTGTTCCTTGGAATTACGACATATATAGTTGGCACAGTACCAAGAGACAAGTCCCACCCACATGGCTGAGGTGCTGATCTAGGCCACTTCTACCTGGTTCTTTCCTGGCCAGACAGCTCGGGCTGACCCTCTACTGAAAGAGAAGTTTCCCTCCCTTCTCAGGAATAAAAAGCCCAACCCCTTGCCATAAGTAGTAGCAGGAATAGCGTGGTATACTCGGGGTTTTTAAAGCTTTTCCCACTCATCATCACTTTTGCCAATATTTACTGATAATAGATTATGAAGACACTCGTTTTAAACAGTTGGCTGCTGTACATACAACTTTGTCCTTCCTTCAGGACACCAGCAGGTTTGCAGAGGGGTGAGATGGGAGAGCTCACGTTTACATGAAGAGCTAAAACTTGGTTAATAGAGCAGAGGTGATACAGCAGGGGGTGGGTCCCTGACCACAGGGAAGTGTGACCACGGCTACCTCAACTCAGGACCGGTGACTAGACATAAAGGCACACTGGACAAATGGAAGCTCCTGTTCACATTACGTCCACTAGCAGTCCATGGGACAAATAAAGTCACCAATGGGACAGGAGTGTATATTGCGCCCTCTGTGGGAAGGGGCAGGGCACTGGCTTTTGCTCCACACTCATGGGTGTCATGACATGCACTCGAGCAGCTGGGTCTGGAACCAGTGTCTGCACTGCCTACTGTTTCCTTCGCCCCCCCGGCCCCCCCCCCCCCCCCGTAGCATTCAGTTAAACTCTTTCTGAAACGCCAGCTGTCCCAGCTGTGCTATGAAGAACGAAGGGAAAACAAATTTGTCCACTGCTGAGTCTGAGCATCAAGTGGAAATGAATGTGCCCGAGTCCCAAGTGGGAGATAAAACTCAGGGGACCATTTTTCTAAGAATTCCTGCTCAAGAGCCCAAGTCCTCAGGGTTTTCCTGCCAGCACTCCTCTCTGTTCACTCAGGGGATGTGTTCAGGATTCAACTTCAGAAGAAAATGTGTGCGGTGTGTCAGATGACAGAATATGTCAATATGATGCACACTCTGCCAGGAGGACTCTGAGTGCCAAGCACCAGCTGTGTGGGCATCACCAAAGCAGAGAGCATGGGACATTCCTGACCACGCCCTACCACTCCTGAGGGACACATCTGCCAAGACAACGGTCCCAAAAACTCAACTTGCGAATCCTAAGGAACCTCTAGCCCAGGTGTCTTGCTGTAGGAACGAGCCATCACCTCAGCCCAAGCCACGTCACGCCCACTAGGAGAAAGGCTGGATCTCTACTTCCCTGCAAGGGTGGACACTGGCTGCAGAAGGCATGGGTCCTTTCTCCTTGGCTTGCTCATTTCACACACAGATCCAGATTTGGGGGCATGCTGGGGGTGTCAGATAGGCAATATTTGAATAGATCTTAGATTCCTGAACACTGAGTCTTGACCACAAATCTTTGGTGGCCTGGAACAAAAAATGATCTTACTTGAGGAAGTAGAAAGGAGGGAGGAAGGGAGGGAGGGAGAGAGGGACGGAGGGAGGGAGGGAGGGACGGAGGGAGGGAGAGATGGAGGGAGATGTATGAACTCATTGGCTCACATATTCGACTCCAGGAAGGAAGGACAGGGCTTGTTCATCCGGAGATGCTTGAAACAGGACTTCAATATTCTCTCTTCCTCTCTGTTTCTATTGAGTGTGGGTCCCATAGTGTCCCCTGAAGTGGCTAGTGTCTGCTCGGGACTCCTGGTCTGTAAGAAGCTGAGAAGAAGAGAGTTTTCTCTGACCTGCCACATCTACTTAAGACTTCAAAAAGCTAAACAGTGAGAAAACCATCTCTTATTTTATAAACCACCTTAGCAACATTGCTAACAGCCAATCAACCTTTCTCTCGTATCCATCCATCTACTGATTCATTCATTCATTCATTCATTCATTCATGCCTTTCGCAGTACTGAGGACCAAACCCAAGGTGTCATTCATGCCGGGCAAGCAGCCTGCCATTGAATTATATCTCCGCAGTCACCTATTCAAGTATCCGTGTGACTCTACTTCTCAGCCCCCCAGTGTGCTACATTGATGGATGTTTCAGTGTGTGTGAATGCAATTCTCTCTTCCTTGATATGACTTTGTAGTGTCTGGAGATCAAGGTGGATAACTCTTTAAGCAAAACAACAATCCTTAGTTCTTTCTTTGAAACTCTTTAATTTTTTTTAAACTTTTAAAAAATATTTTTTGTTGAGGCAGGGTTTCCCTGTGTAGCCCTGGCTGTCCTGAACTCACTTTGTAGATCAGGCTGGCCTTGAACTTACAGAGTTCCACCTGCCTCTGCCTCCTCTCTTTGAAACTTGTAAATTATTCTTGGTTCTTTATATTTCAGGCAAATTTTAACAGCAACTTAACAGTTTGAATCAAGCTGATTCCTAAAATTTTCATTTGCGTTACATTGAAGCTTAGCTCAGCTGGCTATTTATTCATTTATTTATTGTGTGTGTGAGTGTGTGTCTGTGGGTCAGGGGGCACCACTGGAGGTCAGAGAACAACGTGTGGAAGCCGGTTCTTTCCTTCTACCACCTGGATCCTGGGTGTCTCAGTCAGGGTTTCTATTGCTGCAATGAAACACCATGACGGAAAAGCAAGTTGAAGAGAAAGGGTTGGTTGAGTTTACACTTCCGCATTGCTGCTCATCACCAAAGGGAGTCAGGACAGGAACTTAAACATGGCAGGACACTGGAGGCAGGAGCTGATGCAGAGGCCATGAAGGGGTGCTGCTCACTGGCTTGCTCAGCCTGCTTTCTTACAGAACCCAGGTCCACCAGCCCAGGGATGGCACCACCTACCAAGGGCTAGGCCCTCCCATTGATCGCTAATTGAGAAAATGCCTTACAGCTGGATCTCATGGAGGCTTCTCACCAACTGAGGCTCTGGTCCTCTCTGATGACTCCAGGTAGTGTCAAGATGACACATAAAACCAGCCAGGACTGGGGATTGAACGTAGGGCTTCACGCTTAGTGTTAATCAAGTGTTAGCCACGGAGCGATCTTTCCTACCACTAGAGATCAATTTGAAAAGAATTGAAATCTTAATATTTAATTTCCAGTGTATGGCCATGGCGTGTTTCTTTACTGGTTTAGATAGTAAATGGTACAGCACCTCCACCAACTCCCCTTCTTAGTTAAGGCAATCAACAGTGTTCACAGACATTACCATGCTTAGTAAGGTCAGTGCATTTCCTGGAAAGAACCCAGCAAAGGCTGGGATATTTGCAATGTGTAGACAGGGGTCACCTAGCTTATTAGTCATGTCACCCTCGGGAAGTCATTTAACTTCTGAGTTTATAGATTCCCATCTGGAGTTTGATGTATGAGAATAAGATTAACTTTCTGGGTAGGAATTTTCTGGATTCACAGGCAGCTGGAGGGGACCCAGGGCCCCTTCTCCAAGCTCTCCAACCTCACTACTTTGGAAGCTGCCTTCAGTTGTGAGTCACAGGGGAGATTAGCAGTCCCTTTGCCCTCAGAAGGAGGGGCTGAGGAATGGTTCTGGGCGCTGTGAGCCCTGGCCACACACTGCAAGATACAGTGGCTATTCTTGGAGCCTTGCTGAGATGATGAAGTGGGGACATTAAGAGCACACAGGTGTCACAGGCCATGTCCCATGCCCCAGACCACCAGGAAGACTTGCCTCACGCCTCACTTGGTCATGTGTCCACACGTTCTTATCAACTTGGAAACCAAATCACAGGACAGACTCTCAAAGATGCTTGGGAGCCTTGCCTCCATCAGCCTGGTTGTCTACTGTGGATATGAATCAGGGAATTTACAGACAGGGTTGGGAATCTGCTGCCACAGGAAAGCAGAAATAGTCAAGGGCCACATGAGCATATAACTCAGGAAAGAAGCAGCGGTCCCCCTGGAGGCTTCTCTGGGAACAGATAAGCATAGTGTTCTTCCCAGTCTATCCTTAACCCACAGTCTGTCAGGAGAAAGAGAGAGAGAGAGAGAGAGAGAGAGAGAGAGAGAGAGAGAGAGAGAGAGAGAGAGAACAACTGGGTGCACAAACAGGTTAGAGATGCAGGCTCATGTACCAGCGTGAAGTGTGCTACTTACCCAGGCTGTGTGAGCAGGAATGAGATTCCTGCTACTTGAGCAATTAGCAACGCCCTGGGGAGTGTCCACAGCGTGACCATCAGTGGGCAGACTGTGAGCTCTGTTTCAGTCGTGCCTAGAACTTCTCCAGCAACATGTTTGGGCTGGATAACTCCTTCTTGTGCTTTGTAAAACACTTACTGCACCCTTGCATCGACCCCCAGTAGCACCTCCATCAACTCCCCTCCTGGGTCATGAAAATCAACAGTGTTTACAGACACTTCCAAAGGGTTCCAGGGAAAGAGGATGGGCAAACCTGTTCTGGAGTGAGAAGCTCTTATGGAGCCTTCTCACGTTAAGTCCAAAAGTCATAACATTTCAGTAGTTCCCAAGACTAGAGCTTGGTGTGAAAAGGAGAGAGAACTACAGTGAAAAACAACCCAGCGCTTACACCAAATTATTTCTCTCTGTGAAGCCACAAGGCAATACTTGCATATTTTCCCCCTCAAGCACTTGGCAGAGGCACACAGTGGTTCATTGCACATGCCTGAGTCGGAGACCCAGCTGCTCAGGGCCCAGCTTTATCCTTTATTGTGCCTGACACTGGACAACAGAATCCTGTCTCTGCAACCCGGGTTGTTTGTCTATAATCTAAATGAAGGCAGCCGGCATCTCACCGTGCATCTGTCAGGATGGATCACATTCCCTTGTGGATGTGGAGGGTGAGGCGTTGCCCTGGATGAGGGAGGTGAGCTCTACAAATGGTCAATGCCAGCCCTCCTCAGCTGAAGCGTTGAAGTGGGTAAGGTTTCCGCCTTCTATTTTAAAAATAAGTTGCCCATATAGTCACTGAACTGTCCTGACAACTGAAATAAAACTGCTGTGAGCTTTCAATTTCCCTGGAGCCCACAAGGTCCACAGGGGTATCAGCTACGCCAGCTCCCGGCTCAGGCACCCTGACCGCTGCTCAGCTGCCTCCATGGTTGTGACCACTGCAGTTATTATTACTCTCAGCCATCGCCAGGCTGTCTGATTTGTGCCTATAACACACTGTCCTAAAGGCAAGAACTGCAGGAAACCACGAGGCTCAAGTACAAGTACAAGTTAAGAAGAAGCACATAGCACTGTTAATTTTGGGCGAGGCGGGATGGTCTCTGGAGCCCTGTTTCATTTATTGGACTCAAACCCAAATTTGCACACCTTGATGTCTCCAATATGTCTCATTATAGTGAGGTTGCCTTTTTGTGTGTTAGGAATGAAGAGACAGCTCACATCTGTGATTGGTTATTTGTCTGGTGTGCTGTTTACAAATAGCACACCGCCTATTGCTATTGCTAGCCGGGCACTGAGGTTGCTTCCTGCTGCGGTTACTCTGACTGGTGAGCTTGAAGGGATTCAGAAGCAACCAGAAGACACACCTGTGGGCTGTAGGCTGTAGGCGTGTGCACAAAGGGCTTTCCAGGAGAGTGTAACTGAAGGGTAAACAGCCACCCTGAATTCAGGGGTAGCTAGCATATGGCGAGCTAGGTTCCCAGACTGAGGAAAGAGGAGAGAGTGAGCATAGCGCCAGCATCCATCTCTCTCTGCTTCCTGGCAGAAAATGAAATGTGACCAGCTGCCTCAAGCGCCTGTCACCATGCCTTCCCAACTACACACACCCTCAAACTGTTAGCAAAATACACCTTCCCTCCCCGAGTCTCTCCTTGTCAACCACACAGATACAGCAATGGGAAAAGGAACCAGCACACATCCCCACATTCCTCTGATGTTTGCCAAGAAGGGGTAGTCCAAGCCTCTGCAGGGAGTCACCTCTGGCCTCTGAAGGATTCAGGGTGAGTACATTGCCTGGGCTGGGCCTTTAGAGGCATGTGCCTCAGATTCAGTTTCTGAGATGGGGCAAGGGTTGCTGTGGTCTCTAGGAAGGCAATCACTACAGTGTCTTCTGCATGATAGGATTGAGTTGTGCACTCACTGTTGAACAGCCAGACACAGTCAAGAGATGACATGTGTTTAAGACAGGAGAGAGGAGAGCACAGAGATGAACATGGGAACAATTCCAGTGGCATTGCTGAAAAGAATCACAGTGTCCTGCTCTGAGTGAGCAATGTCCCCCACAGGCTCAGATATTTGGACATTGGTCCCACTGGTGGCGCTGTGTGGGGAGACTTAGGAGGAGCAGCCTTGCTGTAGGAAGTATGTCACCACGGTGAGCTTTGAGTGCTGACAGTCTCACTCCTCTTCCTCTCCTCTCTTTCTGTTTCCTGCTCACTGTTGCAGCTGAGATGTGAGCGCTCGGTTTCCTGTTCTTGCCATCATGCCTGTCAGCAATGGTGGACTCCTGTCACTCCAGAACCATAAGCCAAACAAGCCCTTCCTCCTGTGAGTTGCCTTGGTCATGGTGTGTTATCACAGCAGCAGAACAGTAGCTAAGACACAGCCACCCACAGCCCCCAGCTCCAGTCATCCAAAGCTATTCTGTACTAGGATATTGCTACCTGAATCCTAACACAATCTCATTTAACCAGATCTAGGGGTTTTTTTCTAATTGCTTAGAAAGAGCCCAAATACCAAACCAACGACACCCCTAAGCTAAACCACTTGAAATAACTGCAGCCAGCCAGAGTGATGTGACTGCCAGCTGTCCAGTATGCTGGGCTCCTAATCCTCAGTGCGGTGGGACCGGGGACAGGGCTTTGAGGAATCCATTAGGTCCTGAAGGAATCAAGTTATCAACTAGCTATAGCATAGCCTTCATCAGTGAGATTATTGTCCTTATAAAACGGGCGGCAGGAAGGTCCCTCAGCCTTTCTCTCATGTGCAGTTGCAGTGAAATGACATCTTCTATGGAATACCAGGTAGGACCTCAGCAGCCACTAAGTCTGCTGACACTTGACCTGGGAACTCTAAGCCTTCAGAACTGTGGAAAGTAAATTTCTGCTGCTTATAAACCATTTTAATAGCATTCTGTTACAGTGGTCACAACGGGCTGAGACTGAATTCCTCTTTTCTAGCTGCTGCTTTGCACCCAAATAGAGCAACAGCAACAAATGTATCTTTCTGTCTGAAAGAAGCCCCACCGCCTCCAAGGAAAACAAAAAACAAAACAGAATCCAGGGTTTAAAGCCCCTTCCAGCTAGGCCAGGGGCAGTGACTTGGAGTACAAGGGCATTGCCCCTAAACCGGAAGATGTGAATTTCATCCCCAGGACCCACAAGCAGAGAACCAATGAGCTGCTCGCTGAGCTTCACGTTTCTCTGAGGACAGTTGCTGGGACGTGGAACAGATTTAGAGTCCCTATGCTGAGATGAAGCTGAGGGGGCAAGGAGATGAGCAGGCTGACATTTGTAAGTATCAAGTGTCAAAAGGGTTGGTACTAGGGCTGGAGAGATGGCTCAGCAGTTAAGAGCACCGTCTGCTCTAACACAGGACCCGGACTCAGTTTCCAGCATCTACACAGCTTACAACCATCTCTAAGTCCAGTCCCAGGGGTTCTTTGGACTCTTACCGGCTTCCAGCACACATATGATGGCATAGACACACATGCAGGCAAAACACTCACACAAGTAAAATAAAAGAAATAAGTCTGATTCTAGTGGGACTCTAGATGAGAAAATCATGGGAGAATGGCAACGTAGAAGGATCCAGAGGGTCCTAGAAGCCTACAAGTACATTATGATAGGCAGATTTGGGCACAGGGGTCCCGCTCAAACTAAGGCACCAGCCAAGGACAATACAGACGGTAAACCTTAAACCCCTACCCAGATCTAGCCAATGGACAGAACACTCTCCACAGTAGAGAGGAGAGTGGGATATTACTTTCTCACATACTCTGGTGCCTCACCTTTGACCATGTCCCCTGGACGGGGAGACATGGTGGCACTCAGAGGAAGGACAGCAGGTTACCAAGAAGAGACTTGATACCCTATGCACATATACAGGGGGAGGTAATCCCCCTCAGGAACAGTCATAGGGGAGGGGAATAAGGGGAAAATGGGAGGGAGGGAAGAATGGGAGGATACAAGGGATGGGATAACCATTGAGATGTAACAAGAATAAATTAATAAAGGAGAAAAAAATGAAAAAAAAAAAGAAAGAAGTCTGAGGGGAAAAACACCAAAAACCAAACAGAAGAATGCTCCCTGAGATATCCGTGAGGATGCGCTGAGGACCACCCTCCAGCACTAGGCCAAGTGCTGGGGTCCATGTGCTGATATTGAAGGAAGCTGTTTGGGATGAGGGAAGAATGATGTAATGGCCTAGACCTGAGGCTTACCAAGTGGAGCTCACACAGAGCCACCAGGGGTCAGACTTTTAGAGAGGAAAGTTCCACTGCCCAAGGTGGCACATGCACTGGCAGGCAATAACAACAGACTTGCTGAAGGGAAAGATTTCCAAGCACCTTTAGGACTCAGAAAGAATACAGCAATACAGCAGAAACTGTCAGCTCCAGCGTTTGCTGGTTTACCTAGGAGGAGTGCTTTTCAGAGACAAGAAAAAATAAAAATACCTTTAAAAATAGCAAAGGACCAGAGAGAAGGCTCAGTGGTTACAGACTGCTGGGCCTGGAGAATACAGACTGCGGTTACGATGGGCTGGAGTCCAGTGGCCAGCGCTCACGTTGGGTGGCTCACAACCATCCTAACTCCAGCTCTAAAGGAGGTGATGCCTCTGCCATTCCAGGTACCCGCACTCCCATACACACACCCCACCACATAATTAATATACTGGAAATAATTTTTAAAAGTTGCAGAATCATCACCAATGGACCCATACCACAAGAATGGGAAAGTCCTATCATGAGAGAATGCTGACGTCAATGGTTTTTCAAAATATTACAGACCAGTGCTCTTCAAGGACAAATGTGTAAAAGTTTAGTGAATGGATTAAAAATAATATTATAGAGATGGAGCAATCCAAGGTTCAGCAGCTAAGGAGATCTACATAATAAAGAAGAAACGATTGGGATCGTCTCAGTAGATACAGGAAAATTATTGGACAAAATTCAATACCTATTCCTGGTTTAAAAACTCCAGCCAATTTGGAAAAGAATGAACACAAACAAATAAAAAAAAACCCTCTTTTTTAGAACAAAATATGTAGCTACCATCACACTAAACAGGACAGACTGAACTTCTCCAAAGATGAGGACAATACTAGGCAGCCTGGGCTCCTGTCTCCTCTGCATGGACCTGGGGATTCCAGTCCACCCAGCAAGCAAGTAAAGCCGAAGAAAAGGTTCTGTACATCTCCCAGGAAGGGACCAGAGGCTCCCTGTCTACAAATGCTACGACTATGTAAGAGAATCCAGCGAAGTCTATAGTTTCTAGAACAAGTGAGTTTAGCAAGTTTGGAGAATATAAAATTGATATGTATTGTATTTCTGTATACTACCAACAAAAAATGTGGAAATCATATTTTTACAGGAGTAAAGAGGATCAAAAGTATGAAACACATCTGGATACAGGTGACAAAGAGGAGAGCCTGTATAGCAGACACCACAGGACAGTGCTGAGCTTAAAGGAAGATGACTGTGCAGAGGCTCACCTCTCCTTTATCCTTCTCAGGACTCATCCTGCACCTGTTATCTCTCCCCACACTGACTTACCAGTCAGCACAGTGCAGATAAAGAAAAAAAGCCAAGCAGAAATCTACTTAGATATCCCCTGGGCTCTCAAAACTCACACCATGTGTAAGAGAAATGTTCCTGACATACAAGCTGGGGAGAGGTGTGGTGTACGCATGTCTTACAAAGGCCCCAAGACTATGACGGTCATCTACCATTTTTGGAGCACATGCTTTTCCTACTCACTTTATTCCCAGGAATTATTTCTCTCTTTAATAAACTGCCTCTATTTCTATTTCTTTTTCTAAAATGACCATGAATTACTTGTTTTTCCTTTTTAAAAATTTTTATTTTTAAAAATGATTTATTCAAATTATATCCCGATTGTTATCTCCTCACTTTTATCTTCCCATTCTCCTCCGCCTTCACCCTATTCTTCCCCTCCACCCCCCAGTCAGACCTGTGACAGAAGTCATCCTCTTCCTCCACCATATGATCACAGCCTATCAGTCTCATTCAGATAGCCTGCTTCCCCTTCCTCTGGGTGCCACCAGGCCTCCCCACCAAGGGGAAGTGGTCCAATAGGGGGCTCCAGAGTTCAGGTCAGAGTCAGTCCCTGCTCTCCACACAACTTTGGAGAATGAGCTACCCATTGGCTGGATCTGAATAGGGGGGTCTAGGTTTACTGTAAGCATTGTCCTTGGTTGGCACAGCAGTCTGTGCTTGCCCCTCTGGGTGCAGATCTTCTGACCTTGATGGTTCTCTTGTGGGGCTCCTGGATCCTCTGGGTCCTTCTATCTCCACATTCTTCCATACCACTCTCTTAATAACTATTGTTTGCTATTAACAGATCCAATTGCTTATCTAGTATCCAAAGATCTTCTAATGTATTTTTAAAAGAATTAATTATTTCATGTGTATGGTGTTTTGCCTGCATGTATGATGTATGTCTGTGCATTACACACATGCCTTTCCTTCCTTCCCTCCTCCTCCTTCACTTTCTCCCTCCTCCACCTCTGTTTTTCTTTTTCCACCCTGATACATGGTTTCTCTGCATACCCCTGGCTGTCCCAATGCCAGGCTGGGCTTCAATTCAGAGATCTGCCTGCCACAGCTTCCTGAGCACTGGGATTATACACATTTGCCACTATACCCAGCCCCCTAGTCCTAATCCTTAAAACAAAGAAAAAAAACTGGGCTTTCTTTTTCTTTTAAAGTTCAGAAATTAATTTTGAAGCTCACATGGAAATGCAAAACAAAACAAATTAAGACAAAAACCAAACAAATAAAACACCCGAAAACAAAAGCTAGGGACAGCTGGCCCTGCATTGAAGACTTGCCAAGCTACAGATTTTGAGGCTGCCCTATTAACACTTAAAGAGATATATTGATTCAAGGAACAGCTAGAGAGCCAGGCCTGCACATACATGGAAAACTGACTTTTGACAAAGGAGCAAAGCAATGCAGTGGCGATGAGCTGCTATGCCATGAGGTAGCCCAACACCTGATGGAAACAGCAACCACTGATAAGGTGGCCTCTTTGTTCTGTGGTGACCTAATAGGAATCACGGATCTGAGTGAGATGCTCTCAGTAGCTCTGTGTAAAACAAGACAAACAAACAAAAAACTCAACAAATTTCTACCACTGGGAGCAGATCAACAAACTGATTGTGGTGACATCATGCAATGTCAGTGAGCAATAAAGCTGATGAACAATTAGCATAGGACACTGTCTAATTGAAGCTCAGAAAAAGTACAGTGAGGGAGAAAATCCCAACCAGAAAATAAACAAGACCAAAGTGACCTCCTTTACAGAAAATTGCACCAAATGTAAACTAACCTATAGTCATGACAACAAAAAGACAAGGAGAAGGAAGTAGGGGAGGGGCGCAGTGTAGAAGACTCTCAAGGCTGAGGGTGGACACACGCAGACACTCTCTTGACTGTGATGACGGCTGTGTGGATGCACAAAGGTCAAAATGCCTCAAATTCTAGATTTCATTACATTTATTTACTCATGTGTGTGGCCATGTGTGTGGATTCATGTGAGCCACAGCACAAATGTAGAGGTCAGAGGTCAACTTGTGGAAGTCAATTCCCCTTTTCAATCATGTAGATTCCAGGGGTTGAACTCAGGTCATCAGGCTTGGTAGCAAGTGCCTGTGTGTGCTGAACCATCTTGCTTCCCTGTCAAATTGTCTATTGTAGTTATTCACAATTTTCTGTGGTGTCTTAGTTTTCAAGTGCTGTGAGGAGACACCATGACCAAGGCAACTGATAAAAAGAAGGATTTAATTTGGAGCTGGCTTACAGGTTTGGAGGGTGAGTGCATGACCATCATGGTGCAGAGCATGGCAGCTGTCAGGCAGGCATGGGACTGGAGAGGTAGCTAAGAGCTCACATCTGACCCATGAGCACCAGGCAGAGAGAGAGAGACAGAGACAGAGACAGAGACAGAGACAGAGACAGAGACAGAGACAGAGAGAGACAGAGAGAGACAGAGAGAGAGAGAGAGAGAGAGAGAGAGAGAGAGAGAGAGAGAGACAGAGACAGAGACAGAGACAGAGACAGAGACAGAGACAGAGACAGAGACAGAGAGAGACAGACTGGGCTTTGGAAACCTCAAAGCCTACCCCCAGTGACATTCCTCCTCCAACAAGGCCACACTTCCTAATCCTTCCTAAAACAGCTCCAGCAGAGGACCAAGCATTCAAATATATGAGCCTACGGGAGGCCATTCTCATTCAAACACCAAATAAAGATATAATTTTTAAAAGAAAAAAATCTGTGCTTTATATCTGATGTGTGTGTGTTTGCTTAGCCAATGTGCTATTGTGCAATCAAACAATCGTTGATTCCCCTTTCTCTTACATAATTATTTTAATAAATATAAACAGCATTAATCATTGGTAAGCCAGCAAATTGAAACTCATCTTTAATTTGTTTGCAGTGATTATGAACACTACAAATATAAACATAATAGGACTGGTGTGAAGTCTGTGGGAAAGGCTCTTGCTGCCCAGCCTCATGACCTACATTGGTAGCAGGAGAAAACCTAACGTCCACAGTTTTCTTCTGACATCCACATGTATGTAATGACATGTGCACCACTCACAAACATACACATATATAAAGAACAAATAAAAAATAAAAAATAAACATAATAGAGTTGGAATAATACATTACTCTAATGAAATTTGAGACCCTTTTTAAAAAGAATATGTTAGGCAAGAAGTGCAAGTTTTCCAGATATGCTGGTACACACCTTCCCAGCATGCACTGGGAGCAGAGGCTGGAAGAACCAATCCAGCTGGTTTAAATATCCAGGACATCCAGGACTACACAGAGTCTTAGTCTCAAAAAAGGGGAGGGGCAACCTTTCTCTCACATTCCTAAGGTGACAGCATGTGCTACCGATCATAAGAAAAGTCTAGAAGTCAGGGTGGTGGAGCAGTATGGCTGTCCCTCTCTTCTGGAGACCTTTAGAGGAGGGAAGGCTAGCCCAGAGAAACGTGCACTTTACCCCCATTAGGACTGGGGAGCAAGACAGTCCTGAGTGTACAGGAGTCTGCTCCACTGCTCTGTGCTAAACTGGCCTCTTGTGTCTGGCATGGACAGGGGGGCTGGATAAAGATGCACTTATTCTTACAAAGAGCTGAGGCTTGGATGTGCAGCTCTACCTCACTGGAGGAGCAGGACTTCAGTGTCCTACTCTCTGTCTGCATCAGTTCCCATGACAGCTGCAACACGTCACCGCAGACCTAGTGACTAAGACAACACTCATATATTATCTTACAGTTATTGTTATTGAATGCAAAATTGTCTGGGCCTGCGGGGTTCAACTAAAACTTGGGAGGAAATTCACCTGTTGAAAATGCAAGACACAAAGAAGGAGAGCAAGTCTGATTGATCAAGCTCTCAAACTTTATTAGTCAGGCAGCAGCTTTTATAAGTCAGAAGGCAGGGAAGCATGTTGCTATAGCAACCGAACTGCATGCTTTTCTCAAAACATGGGGAATTCCAGGCAGGGTCATAATGTCCTGCTGCACAGGGTATCTGGCTCCATCTTTGTCTAGTCTAACTGCTAAACCATAACAGGGTTGCTCCATCTCTATCTGTCTTTAGTCTAACTGCTGACCCACAACAGGGTCAGCTAGTTTTTGGTGAAAGGCAAGTTCTGGGAAAAACAGAGACTTAAAGGTACGGACTCTGATAAGATGGCTGAATGAACATTGGCCATATGACCTATTGTCCCCAACACAAAATGGCTCACTGAGGTGGCATTCCTCCTGGAGGCTTTGGAAGAGCCTTCTCTCACTTTCTTTGCCTCTTAGAGAGGCCTGAGTCCTGTGGTCCCATGATGCTCCGACTCTGCTCCTGTCCTCACAGCCCTCTCTGTGCTGACCCACCTGGCTCTCTGTCATAAATAACCCCTCCTGGTGACATGGGCCACCTGGACACTTCAGGCTGGCTTTGAGCTCCTTATCTCAGGATTACTCAGCCAGGATTATCCACAAAGTCTCTTTGGCCCTGGAAGGGAAGGCTTCATGGGTCTGAGCACTGAAACCTTGGTGTCTCGTGGATGGGCACCTCACTCAACTTCCTGCATCTGGACACTTCCATATGGCCTCTCTGACACCCCTCTGACTCCATTACAAACTAACTGTAAATGTTCCACTCTTCTTATAAACTAAGTTCCTTCCTTCCTTCCTTCTTTCCACCCTACCTCCTCCCTCTCTCCTCCCTTCCTCCTTCTTCCTTTGCTTTGGTTCTTGTTTATTCTGTTTCCCCTTATTCTCCTGTATTGATTTTAAATTATCAATATTACCAGTATGATCAGTGTGTCCAGCTAGTCATCAATTAAGACACAGACACTTGTTATTTTTTAAAATAGCCTTAGTTAACCTGAAGAAGGGCAGATATCAATCCTCTAAACTACCTCTCATAGTGGGGCAGGCATGGGATCCCTGCCTCCATCCCATGCCATCTGTTTCCAATAAGTTCTATCAAGCTACCTCCCATCCATAATCCCAAATACTTGTTACTGTTTGTCATCTGGACCAAATTCCCCATCCAAGCCAGCATGGGCTTCGCCTCCATCTAACCCATGGTGGCCTTCCTCTCCTCTCCTTAGGGTCTCTCTTTCCTCCTAGTGGAGGTCTTTCTCCTCCCCAGAATTCCTCTCTCTCCTAGCCCCATCTATCCCCTTTGCCCTGCCCAGGTGGGATGGCTTTTTATTAAGCAAAAGGTGGGTCCCAGAGACAGCAAGCAGTAATTAGCATCAAAATACATCAGACCATCCCACAACATCCCTGCCTTGGGAATTCTATGTAATTTGAAGTTTTCCCTCTTTAGGAGACAGGGCAGGCTGCCCTCCTTATGCAGACCAATATGAAGCCTTAACAAACCAGACAGGGACCAGAGAGCCAGCCCCAAGTCTGCCCCAAGCCTGCTCTTCAGAGCTGCAGGACAAGGAGCTGACTCCCTGACCTTGCTCAGCCTCAGTGTCTTCACCTGTGAAATGGAAAACTTCTATTCAGTTCAGCACATGTGGAATAAAAGAGTGTAGAAGTGTAATGAGCCAGTGGCTACCCCATAGCAAGCACAGTGAAGCTTAGCCTCTGTGTTGACTCACTTTATGGCAACGTGACACAAGATCATTTTTTGTTCCAGGCCACCAAAGATTTGTGATCAAGGCTCAATGTTCAGGAATCTAAGATCTATTTAAACATTGCCTATCCTACACCTCCCCAAATCTGGATCTGTGTGTGAAAAGAGCAAGCCAAGGGGAAAGGACCCATGCCTTCTGCAGCCAGTGTCCTCCCTTGCAGGGAAGTAGAGATCCAGCCTTTCTTCTAGTGGGCGTGACGTGGCTTGGGCTGAGGTGATAGCTCGTTCCTACAGCAAGACACCTGGGCTAGAGGTTCCTTAGGATTCGCAAGTTGAGTTTTTGGAACCGTTGTCTTTGGCAGATGTGTCCCTCATGGTCAAGAATGTCCCATGCTCTCTGCTTTGGTGATGCCCACACAGCTGGTGCTTGGCACTCAGAGTCCTCCTGGCAGAGTGTGCATCATATTGACATATTCTGTCATCTGACACACCGCACACATTTTCTTCTGAAGTTGAACCCTGAACAGGGTGGGAACCGGGTGGAATTGAGTGCGGCTGTGAGGGGACAGGGTGCGGCTGGGTGGAGACGGGGTGGAGATGGGGTGGCAATGGCATGGGTTTCAGGTGGGGAAGGGCTGTGTCCGGGGAGGAGATGGGGTGGGGACGGGGTGGGGATTGGGTGGGGACGGGATCGAGACGGGGTGGCAACAGGGTAGGTTTGAGGTGGGGAAGGGCTGTGTCGAGGTGGAGTCAGGGTGAGGTCGAGGCGGGGAGGTGGACGGGGTAGAGCCTGGGTGGAGACGAGGTGGGAATGCAGTGGGCATGGAGTGGGGATGGGGTGAAGACAAGGCGGGGCCAGTGTGGCCACGGGGTGGGGCCGAGGTGGGGCCCAGGATGGGACGGGGTTGGGAAGGGGTAGCCATGCGGTGGGGAAGGGGTGGAAACAGGGTGGAGACGGGGTGGGTACGAGGTGGCTATGGGGTGGGGATGGGGTGGAGACAGGGCGGGGATAGGGTGGAGGTAAGGTTGGTATGGGCTGGGACCTGGGTGGAGATGGGGTGGGTCCGGGGTGGGACAGGGGTAGGGGTGGAGACAGGGTAGGGTAGGGAAGGAAACGGGGTGGGGTAGGGGTGGAGACGGGGTGGGGATGAGGTGGAGACTAGGAAGGAACAGGGTGGGGATGGAGAGGAGACGGGGTGGCAACGAGGTGGAGACAAGGTGGAGACGGAGTGAAGACTGGGTGGGGATGGGTGGAGACGGGTGGGATGGAGGCGGGGTGGAGACGGGGCGGGGACAGGCCGGTGATGGGGTGGGCCTGGAATGGGAACAGAGTGGATACGCGGTGGAGACAGGGTGGAGGCGGGGTGGGGACGGGATAGGGACGGGGTGGAGACTGGCGGAGATGGGGTGGAGGCGGGGTGGACACAGGGTGGAGACTGGGTGGGGATGGGGCAGTGACGGGGTGGACATTGGGTGGAGATGGGGTGGAGACGGGGCGGGGACGGGGTGGAGATGAGATGGAGACGTAGTGGGGGTAGGCGTAGGAATGAGGCGGAGATGGGGTGGGTGTGGGGTGGACACGGGGTGGGGCTGGGGTAGAAAAAGGGTGGAGACAGAGTGGGCCTGGTATGGGGACAGGGTGGACACGGGGTGGGGATGGAGAGGTGACAGGGTGGGGACGGGGTGGGCCTGGGGTGCGGACGGGGCGGAGTTGGGGTGGGGACGAAGCGGAGACAGGGTAGAGATTGGGTGCAGTGGAGACAGGGTGGGGCTGGGGTTGAGACTCGGTGGGAATTGGGTGGAGACGGGGTGGGGCTGGAGTGGAGATAGTGTAGCAACAGGGTGGGGCTGGGGTGGAGATGGAGTGGATAGAGGGTGGATACTGAGTGGAGACTGGGTGAGGACAGGGCGGAAACAAGGTGGGGACGGGGTGGAGACGGGGTGTGCCTGGGGTGGAGACGGGGTGGGGTGGAGTTGAGAAGGGCTGGGGCTGGGGTGGCGACTGGGTGGGGCAAGGGTGGAGACAGAGTGGAGACGGAGAAGGGACAGGGTAGGGAAGGGGTGGAGATGGGTTAGGGACAGTGTGGAGACAGGGTAGGGCTGGGGTGGGTATGGGGTGGGACTGAGGTGGCGTCAGGCTGGGGAAGCGGTAGTGACTGGGTGGGGACTGGGTGGGCATGGGTGGGGAAGGGGTGTGTCCGGGCTGGAGACTGTGTGGGCGTGGGGCAGGGATGGGGTGGCTGTGGGGTGACGACTTAGCTGGGTTGTGGCGGGCAAGAGTTGGGTCCAGGGGGGAGCCCAAGTGGGAATGTGGCAAGGATGGGCTGGAGGCGGGCTGTGTACAGGGTGGGGATGGGGTTGGGGAAGGGTGAAGACAGGCTGGAGACTGGGTGGGGATGGGATGGGGACAGGGTGTCGGAAGAGGCTATGGTGACAGCCAAGCTGAAGACTTTGCACTGGCATACAGATGGAATGGGGGCTGAGACCCACATCTACGGAGGAGCTCAAGTGAGAGGGGAACTGAAGACAGTGAAACAGCTTAGGCGACTCATCTAAGAGCTGCAGCACCCTGTATCCACACGGTATAGCATCCACACTGTTTTCCCCTGTGGGTCACAGAACTAGCCTCCCTCTTTCCCACAGGTTCTCATGGGAAACTGTGCAGGAATCACCACATATAAACAGCAGTAGACAGTAGCCTGTGTTGCAGTGCTGGAAAAATCATTCATGACATCGTTTTTCTGGCTCTGAAATAGGCCATTTCCAAAAATCATAAGCGGCACACCATTTAATGCCATTTGCTATCATGAGAGACATTGTGCAGATACTGGTATACACAGCTTCTTAAAGGGTGACTTTTGTAAGCACAGGTGTGTTCTCAGAAAGACACTGAAGAGCACCTCCAAATCTTTGGCCCCAGAGACAGCCTATTAAGAAGCCACCAAATCAACTGGTCTTTGGACCAAAACCCGAGGTTGCTTGCCAGTCCAAGGGACCCAGTTCACCCAAAACAAATGGATCCGTTCTGTTCGTGATGAGGAAAGCACTGGTCCTCCATCCCCTGTCCACCTGCTCCCATGGTCATTTTGTCACATGAAGATCACTCTGTCTATTATGACAACTCATTTATATATAATCTATGCACACCTTGGGATATATTTTAAACTGGACTGAATTGTACTACTGAGTGCAGTGCAAATATTATATAGCGACTAGACCTCATTGCTTAGGGGAAAATGTAATCATAAAATCTGTTCGTGTTAAGCAGCAACCCATTCTTTTATCCAAATATGTTTAATATGAGGTTAATAGACTACTCAAGATGTCAAGCCCACAGATAGAGTGATCAGCTCTAAATAAGGGAATCAATAAATAATTTTTGAAAAAATTAAAATAAATTATTGTGTCTGCTGAGAGCACTAAATATTGGCTGATTGGATGGATGTGTCTGTCCAGGGATCCACATTGCTCATTTTCATGTTCTAAAGCATTAATTTGCCCCTGAAATCCCTGAGACATGCCACCACCTAACAGTGAGCTGTAGGTCTGGCTATTGTGTCCTCACCTTCCACCCCTCCCCCGCAGGACATAGCACACAAAGCTACAGTGCTCTCCTTAACTTATGCTGACACCACAATAGAAAAATGGGGAAAGGGCATAGATAAGTCATTGATGGAAGAAAAATACATGAATGACAAATTTTCATGCCAGGCGCAGTGGCACATGCCTTTTAACTCCAGAACTCTGGAAGTAGAGGAAGATGTATCTCTGTTAGTTCAGAGCCAACCGGTCTTCATGGTGAGTTCGAGGACAGCCAGAGTTATAAAGTGAAAATCTGTCTCAAAAAAAAAAAAAAGAAAGAAAGAAAAAAAAAGAAAGAAAAAGAAAAAGAAAAGAAAAGAAAAAAGAAAAAGAAAAAATAACATAAATAGACTAATTTAATTTTTAAAAATGCTTTGAGATTTGCTTAATTTTGAGGTGCAGGAGAAAAGCAAAAACTAAGTTGTGGTTTTGACTAAGAAGAAAAACTAGGGGTGCTCACATCTACTCCTCTTGGTGCCCATGAGATTTCGGGGACTATTTGTGTCCTGTGTTCTGAAAACCCAACAGCTGTCCCTTCCCCCACACCCCCAGAAAATCCAGGCCTCTAGCTGGCTCCTGACACCAGCTCCCAGGACTCAGAGCTTCTCAACCTTAGTGTCACTCAGCTGGGGTGCCAAGGCCTGGCCTGGGCTGAGCTTCTCTCTTCAAAGAAGGATCTAGAAAGGCTTCTGCATGGGGCAGCCAGCAGCAGCTTTCACATCCCCTTGACCCCAGGAGAAATGCCATGGAGGACAGCCTGCCTCACTCAGATGAATGAAGTGCTACTGGGCAACACAGCCTGAAGGTTATTGGTTCAGGGAAACAACTTTTAGCAGCATTGGCTCCAAGCAAAGCTCAGTAACAATGTATTCAATAGCTTTGTGGAGTTACTTTGTGCCTGGCCTTTGCACAAGCACTGCAAATATATTCCTTTTAGCTACTCTATGAAGCTGGTAATTTGACTCCTCTTAACTCTATGAAGCTGGTAATCTTACTCCTCCCTTTTAACAGATGGGCAAACTGAGGGACAGAGAGAGGTTAGATACATTGTTTAAGGCCACTTGGCTAGTACTGGCAGGGCTGGGACTTGAACCCAGCTGCGGAACTCTAGTGCCCACTGCCCCACCACCACCACATGGAATCACCAGCTTTCTCTGAGGTCCTGTATCACTTACACAAACCAAGAATTGCTACAAAGCAGTAGCTGGCTGCTGACATGGAGACAGCTCCAGGGGAGAGACTCTGGCTTTTCAGACTCCAGCAAATCAATGCCTTGATGGTTGAGAGTACAGGAAGAAAGAGGCTGTCAGAGGTAGAGTGCTTGCTGTGATGCAGCACCATGACCAAAGGCAACTTAGAGAGCAAAGGGTTTATTTCACTTCTTCTTTCTCAGTATAGTTCATTGTTGAGGACGGTCAGGGCAGAAACTCCAAGAGGCCAGGAGCCTGGAGGCAGGAGCTGAGGCAGAGCCCATGGGGGAGTGCTGCTCACTGGCTTGCTCCTCATGGCTTGCTCAGCCTGCCTTCTTACAGAATCTTGGACCAACAGGCCAGGAATCTCCACCCTGTCTCCACTCCCACTCCATCTCTGCCCCATCCCCACCACGTCCCCACCCCTTTCCCATCCCATCGCCACCTGTCTCCACCCCTTCCCCACCCCGTCTCCACCCCGTCTCCACCCTGTCCCAACCCCTTCCCCAGCCCGTCTCCACCCGGTCCTCTATCCCTCTCCACCCCATCTCTAACCCCGTCCCCACCCTGTCCCTGCCCAGTCTCCACCCTATTCCCACCCCGTCTTCACCCCAGCCCCACCCAGTCCCCACCCCTTCCCCACCCTGCTCCACCCCGTGCCAACCCCGTCACCACCCAGCCCCACTCCATCTCTGCCCCATCCCCACCCCGTCTCCGCCCCGTCTCCACCCTGTCTCTGCCCTGTCCCCACCCAGTCTCCACCCTGTATCCACCCTCTGTCCACTCCATTTCCACCCCAGCACCACCTTGTCACCACCCTGTCTCCACCCCAGCCCCACCCTGACCTGGACCCGTCGCCATGCCATCTCCACCCCAGCCAGCCCCACTCTGGCCCCACCCTGTACACACCCTGCCTCCAGCCCATCCCCGCCGCATTCCCACTTCGGCTCCATCCTGGACCCAACCCTTGCCCACCACAACCCAACTAAATCGTCACGCCACAGCCACCCCATCCCGATCCCCACCCCATTCCCACACAGTCTCCAGCCCGGACACAACCCTTCCCCACCCAGTCCCCACCCAATACCCACCCAGTCACCACCGCTTCCCCAGCCTGACCCCACTTCAGTCCCACCCCATCTCCACCCCAGCCCCACCCTGTGCCTTTCCCGTCTCTACCCTGTCCCCACCCTGTCTCCACCCCTGCCCCACCAAGTAGCCAGCCCAGCCCCAGCCCTTCTCAACCCCAGCCCCACGCCAGCTCCACCTAGTATCCACCCCATCTCCACCCCGTCCCCACCCTGTCTCTGCCCTGTCCCCACCCTGTCTCCACCCGTATCCACCCTCTGTACTCCATCTCCACTCCAGCACCACTTGTTGCCACCCTGTCTGAACCCCAGCCCCACCGAGTTTCCACCCCAGCCCCACCCCGTCCCCACCCCAGCCCCACCCCGTCCCCACCCCAGCCCCACCCCGTCTCCACCCCAGCCCCACCCCGTCTCCACCCCAGCTCCACCCCGTCTCCACCCCAGCCCCACCCCGTCTCCACCCCAGCCCCACCCCGTCTCCACCCCAGCCCCACCCCGTCTCCACCCCAGCCCCACCCCGTCTCCACCCCAGCCCCACCCCGTCTCCACCCCAGCCCCACCCCATCTCCACCCCAGCCCCACCCCGTCTCCACCCAGACCCAACCCTGTCTACACCCAGTTCCCACCCCTTCCCACCCCTTCTTCACCCAGTCTCCACCCCGTCCCCTCCCTGTCTCCACCCCATCCCTGTCCCCACCCACTCCCCACCCTGCCTCAACCAAAAATATTTTTTAAAGTTTAAAAAAATTTAAAAGTTTCAGAGAAAGAACTAATTAGTTGTTTCTTTGTTTAAAGAGTTATCCACCTTTATCTCCAGACACTGTACAAGTATATTAAGGAAGAGAGAATTGCATTCACACACATTGAGACATCCATCAGTGTAGCACACTGTAGCAGGGTGTCATGTTGCCATAAAGTGAGTCAACACAGAGGCTAAGTTTCACTGTGTTTGCTATGGGGCAGCCACTGGCTCATTACACTTCTACACTGAATAGAAGTTTTCCATTTCACAGGTGAAGACACTGAGGCTGAGCAAGGTCAGGGAGTCAGCTTGCTGTCCTGCAGCTGTGAGGAGCAGGCTTGGGGCAGACTTGGGGCTGGCTCTCTGGTCCCTGTCTGGTTTGTTAAGGCTTCAGATTGGTCTGCATAAGGAGGGCAGCCTGCCCTGTCTCCTAAAGAGGGAAAAGTTCAAATTACATAGAATTCCCAAGGCAGGAGTGTTGGGGGATGGGCTGATGTATTTTGAAGCTAATTACTGCTTGCTGTCTCTGGGACCCACCTTTTGCTTAATAAAAAGCCATCCCACCTGGGCAGGGCAAAGGGGATAGGTGGGGCTAGGAGAGAGAGGAATTCTGGGGAGAAGAAAGACCTCCACTAGGAGGAAAGAGAGACCCTAAGGAGAGGAGAGGAAGGCCACCATAGGTTAGATGGAGGCGAAGCCCATGCTGGCTTGGATGGGGAATTTGGTCCAGATGACAAACAGTAACAAGTATTTGGAATTATGGATGGGAGGTAGCTTGATAAAAGTTATTGGAAACAGATGGCATGGGATGGAGGCAGGGATCCCATGCCTGCCCCACTATGAGAGGTAGTTTAGAGGATTGATATCTGCCCTTCTTCAGATTAACTAAGGCTATTTTAAAATCTAACAGGTGTCTGTGTCTTAATTGATGACTAGCTGGACATACTGATCATACTGGTAATACTGATAATTTAAAATCAATACAGAAGAATAATGGGAAATAGAAGAAACAAGAACCAAAGCAAAGGAAGAAGGAGGGGGGGAGGAAAGAAGGAAGGAAGGCAGGAAGGAACTTAGTTTATAAGAAGAGTGGAACGTTTACAGTTAGTTTGTAATGGAGTCAGAGGGATGTCAGAGAGGCCATATGGAAGTGTCCAGATGCAGGAAGTTGAGTGAGGCGCCCATCCATGAGACACCAAGGTTTCAGTGCTCAGACCCATGCAGTCTTGCCTTCCAGGGCCAAAGAGACTTTGCAGATCTGGTTGAGTTAATCCTGAGATAAGGAGCTCAAAGCCAGCCTGAAGTGCCCAGGTGGCCCATGTCACCAGGAGGGGTTATTTATGACAGAGAGTCAGGTGGGTCAGCACAGAGAGTGCTGTGAGGACTGGAGCAGAGTCGGAGCATCATGGGACCACAGGACTCAGGCCTCTCTAAGAGGCAAAGAAAGCTAGAGAAGGCTCCTCCAAGGCCTCCAGGAGGAATGGCACCTCAGTGAGCCATTTTGGACTCAATAACAGTAACTGTAAGATAATGTGTGAGTGCTGTCTTAGTCACTAGGTCTGCGGTGACATGTCACAGGTGTCATGGGGAACTGATGCAGACAGAGGGTAGGACACTGAAGTCCTGCTCCTCCAGTGAGGTAGAGCTGCACATCCAAGCCTCAGCTGTTTGTAAGAATAAGTGCATCTTTATCCAGCCCTCTGCCCACCCCAGGCACAAGAGGCCAGTTTAGCACAGAGTGGCGGACCAGGCTCCTGTACACTCAGGACCGTCTTGCTCCCCAGTCCTAATGGGGGTAAAGTGCACATTTCTCTGGGCTAGCCTTCCCTCCTCTCAAGGTCTCCAGAAGAGAGGGACAGCCATACTGCTCCACCACCCTGACTTCTAGACTTTTCTTATGATCTGTAGCAAATGCTGTCACCTTAGGAATGTGAGGGAAAGGTTGCCCCTCCCCTTTTTTTGAGACTAAGACTCTGTGAAGTCCTGTATGTCCTGGATATTTAGACCAGCTAGATTGGTTCTTCCAGCCTCTGCTCCCAGTGCATGCTGGGAAGGTGTGTACCACCACACCTGGGAATCTTGCACTTCTTGCATAACATATTTTTTAAAGGAACCTCTAATTGCATTAGAGTATTGTATTGTTCCAACTTTATTATGTTTATTTTTCAATTTTTTATTTGTTCTATATATGTATGTGTTTGTGAGTGGGTGCACATGTCAATACATACATGTGGATGTCAGGTTTCTTCTGCTACCAATCTAGGACATCAGGCTGGGCAGCAAGAGCTTTTCCCACAGAGTTCACATCAGCCTATTATGTTTATTTTCATAGTGTCAATAATCATTGCAAACAGATTAAAGATGAGTTTCGATTTGCTGGTTTACAAATGATTAATCCTGTTTATATTTATTAAAATAATTATGTAAGAGAAAGATGAGTCAACAATTGTTTGATTGCACAGTAGCACATTGGCTAAGCAAACACACACACATCAGAAAAAAAGCAAAGATTTTTTTTCTTTTAAAAATTATATCTTTACTTGTTGTTCGGATGAGAATGACCTCCCATAGGCTCATATATTTGAATGCTTGGTCCCCTGTTGCTTGAACTGTTTTAGGAAAAAATAAGGGGTGTGGCCTTGTTGAAAGAGGAATGTCACTGGGGGTAGGCTTTGAGGTTTCAAAAGCCCCCATTAGGCCCAGTCTCTCTCTCTCTCTCTCTCTCTCTCTCTCTCTCTCTCTCTCTCTCTCTCTCTCTCTCTCTCTCTCTCTCTCTCTCTTCTCTCTCTCTCTCGTGCTCATGGGTCAGAAGTGAGTTCTTAGCTCCTACTCCAGCGCCATGCCTGCCCATCAGCTGCCATGCTCTGCACCATGATGGTCATGCACTCACTCTCTGAACCTGTAAGCCAGCCCCAAATTAAATTCTTCTTTTTTTAAAATTGCCTTGGTCATGGTGTCTCCTCACAGCAATTGAAAACTAAGACACCACAGAAAATTGTGAATAACTACAATAGACAATTTGATAGGGAAGCAAGATGGCTCAGCACACACAGGCACTTGCTACCAAGCCTGCTGACCTGAGTTCAACCCTGGAATCTACATGATTGAAAAAGGGAATTGGCTTCTACACGTTAACTTCTGACCTCTACTTTTGTGCTATGGCTCACATGAATCCACACACATGACCACACACATGAGTAAATAAATGTAATGAAATCTAGAATTTGAGGCATTTTGACCTTTGTGCATCCACAAAGTCATCACCACAGTTAAGACAGTGTCTGCATGTGTCCACCCTCAGCCTTGAGAGTCTTCTACACTGCGCCCCTCCCCCACTTCCTTCTCCTTGTCTTTTTGTTTGTCCTGACTATAGGTTAGTTTACATTTAGTGCAATTTTCTGTAAAGGAGGTCACTTTGATCTTGTTTATTTTCTGGTTGCCATTTTTTTCTTCACTGTACTTTTTTTGAGCTTCAATTAGACAGTGTCCTATGCTAATTGTTCATCAGTTTTATTGCTGACTGACATTGCATGATGTCACCACAATCAGTTTGTTGATCTGCTCCCAGTGGTAGAAATTTGTTGAGTTTTTTGTTTGTTTGTCTTGTTTTACACGGAGCTACTGAGAGCATCCCACTCAGATCCGTGATTCCTATTAGGTCACCACAGAACAAAGAGGCCACCTTATCAGTGTTTGCTGTTTCCATCAGGTGTTGGGCTACCTCATGGCATGGCCGCTCATCTCCACTGCATTGCTTTGCTCCTTTGTCACAAGTCAGTTTTCCATGTATGTGCAGGCCTGCCTCTCTAGCTGTTCCTTGAATCAATATATCTCTTTAAGTGTTAATAGGGCAGCCAATCTGTAGCTTGGCAAGTCTTCAATGCAGGTCCAGCTGTCCCTAGCTTTTGTTTTAGGGTGTTTTATTTGTTTGGTTTTTTTCTTAATTTGTTTTGTTTTGCATTTCCATGTGAGCTTCAAAATTAACTTCTGAACTTTAAAAGAAAAAGAAAGCCCAGTTGTTTTGTTTCTTTGTTTTAAGGACTAGGACTAGGGGGCTGGGTATAGTGGTAAATGCCTACAATCTCAGTGCTCAGGAGGTTGTGTCAGGCAGATATCAGAATTGGAGCCCAGCCTGGCATTGGGACAGCCAGGGCTACACAGAGAAACCACGTACCAGGGTGGAAAAAGAAAAACAGAGGTGGAGGAGGGAAGGAAGGAAGGGCATGTGTGTAATACACAGACATACATCATACATGCAGGCAAAACACCGTACACATGAAATAATTAATTCTTTTAAAAATACATTAGAAGATCTTTGGATACTAGATAAGCAATTGGATCTGTTAATAGCAAACAATAGTTATTAAGAGAGTAGTGTGGAAGAATGTGGAGATAGCAGGACCCAGAGGATCCAGGAGCCCCACAAGAGAACCATCAAGGCCAGCAGATCTGGACCCAGAGGGGCAAGCACAGACTGCTGTGCCAACCAAGGACAATGCTTACAGTAAACCTAGACCCCCCTATTCAGATCCAGCCAATGGGTAGCTCATTCTCCAAAGTTGTGTGGAGAGCAGGGACTGACTCTGACCTGAACTCTTGAGCCCCCTATTGGACCACTTCCCCTTGGTGGGGAGGCCTGGTGGCACTCAGAGGAAGGGGAAGCAGGCTATCTGAATGACACTAATAGGCTGTGATCATATGGTGGAGGAAGAGGATGACTTCTGTCACAGGTCTGACTGGGGTGGGGCAGGGGGGGTAGGATAGGATGAAGGTGGAGGGGAATGGGAAGATAAAAGTGAGGGGATAACAATCAGGATGTAATATGAATAAATCATTTTTAAAAATAAAAATTTTAAAAAAAATCAAGTCATTTTAGGAAAAGAAATAGAAATAGAAATAGTTTATTAAAGAAAGAAATAATTCCTGGGAGTAAAGTGAGTAGAAATAGCATGTGCTCCAAAAATAGTAGGTGGCCATCATACTCTCGAGGCCTTTATAAAACATGCATACACCACACCTCTCCCCAGCTCGTATGTCACAGCCATTTCTCTTACACATGGTGTGTGTTTTGGGAGCCCAGGGGATATCAAAGTAGATTTCTGCTTGGCTTTTTTTCTTTATCTGCACTGTGCTGACTGGTAAGTCAGTGTGGGGAGAGATAACAGGTGCAGGATGAGTCCTGAGAAGGCTGAAGGAGAGGTGAGCCTCTGCACAGTCATCTTCCTTTAAGCTCAGCACTGTCCTGTGGTGTCTGCTATGCAGGCTCTCCTCTTTGTCACATGTATCCAGATGTGTTTCATACTTTTGATCCTCTTTACTCCTGTAAAAATATGATTTCCACATTTTTGTTGGTAGTATGCAGAAATACAATACATATCAATTTTATATTCTCCAAACCTGCTAAACTCAGTTGTTCTAGAAACTATAGACTCCACTGGATTCTCTTACATAGTCGTAGCATTTGTACACAGGGAGCCTCTGGTCCCTTCCTGGGAGATGTACAGGACCTTTTCTTCCATTTTACTTGCTTGCTGCATAGACTGGAGCCCTCAGCTCCATCTCAGCATAGAGACTCTACCTCTGTCATCTGCATCCCAGCAACTGTCCTCAGACAGATGTGAAGCTCAGTGACCAGCTCATTGGAGTTGGTTCTCTGCGTCTACCACATGGATCCTGGGGATGAAACTCATGTCCTCCAGGTTAGCAGCAATGCCCTAGTCTCCAAGCGCCTGCCCCTGCCCTAGGTGGAAGGTGCTTTAAACACTGGTCTGTTTTGTTTGTTTGTTTTCCTTGGTGGGGGTGGAGCTTCTTTCAGACAGAAGATACATTTGTTGCTGTTGCTCTATTTGACTGGAAAGTAGCAGCTAGAAAAGAGGAATTCAGTCTCAGCCCATTGTGACCACTGTAACAGAATGTTATTAAAATGGTTTATAAGCAGCAGAAATTTACTTTCCAGCCGGGCGGTGGTGGCCCACGCCTTTAATCCCAGCACTCGGGAGGCAGAGGCAGGCGGATCACTGTGAGTTCGAGGCCAGCCTGGTCTACAAAGTGAGTCCAGGATGGCCAAGGCTACACAGAGAAACCCTGTCTCGAAAAACCAAAAAAAAAAAAAAAAAAAAAGAAAGAAATTTACTTTCCACAGTTCTGAAGGCTTAGAGTTCCCAGGTCAAGTGTCAGCAGACTTAGTGGCTGCTGAGGTCCTACCTGGTGTTCCATAGAAGATGTCATTTCATTGCAACCACACATGAGAGAAAAGCTGAGGGACCTTCCTGCCGCCCCTTTTATAAGGACAATAATCTCACTGATGAAAGCTATACCTAATTGATACCTTGATTCCTTCAGGACCTAATGGATTCCTCAAAGCCCTGTCCCCAGTCCCACCGCACTGAGGATTAGGAGCCCAGCATACTGGACAGCTGGCAGTCACATCACTCTGGCTGGCTGCAGTTATTTCAAGTGGTTTAGCTTAGGGGTGTCATTGGTTTGGTATTTGGGCTCTTTCTAAGCAATTAGAAAAAACCTAGAGCTGGTTAAATAAGATTGTGTTAGGATTCAGGTAGCAATACCCTAGTACAGAATAGCTTTGGATGACTGGAGCTGGCGGCTGTGAGTGGCTGTGTCTTAGCTACTGTTCTGCTGCTGTGATAACACACCATGACCAAGGCAACTCACAGGAGGAAGGGCTTGTTTGGCTTATGGTTCTGGAGTGACAGGAGTCCACCATGGCTGACAGGCATGATGGCAAGAACAGGAAACCGAGCGCTCACATCAACTGCAACAGTGAGCAGGAAGCAGAAAGAGTGGAGAGGAAGAGGAGTGAGACTGTCAACACTCAAAGCTCACCGTGGTGACATATTTCCTACGGCAAGGCTGCTCCTCCTAAGTCTCCCCACACAGCGCCACCAGTGGGACCAATGTCCAAATATCTGAGCCTGTGGGGGACATCGCGCACTCAGAGCAGGACACTGTGATTCTTTTCAGCAATGCCACCGGACTTGTTCCCATGTTCATCTCTGTGCTCTCCTCTCTCCTGTCTTAAACACATGTCATCTCTTGACTGTGTCTGGCTGTTCAACAGTGAGTGCACAACTCAATCCTATCATGCAGAAGACACTGTAGTGATTGCCTTCCTAGAGACCACAGCAACCCTTGCCCCCATCTCAGAAACTGAATCTGAGGCACATGCCTCTAAAGGCCCAGCCCAGGCAATGTACTCACCCTGAATCCTTCAGAGGCCAGAGGTGACTCCCTGCAGAGCCTTGGACTACCCCTTCTTGGCAAACATCAGAGGAATGTGGGGATGTGTGCTGGTTCCTTTTCCCATTGCTGTATCTGTGTGGTTGACAAGGAGAGACTCGGGGAGGGAAGGTGTATTTTGCTAACAGTTTGAGGGTGTGTGTAGTTGGGAAGGCATGGTGACAGGCACTTGAGGCAGCTGGTCACATTTCATTTTCTGCCAGGAAGCAGAAAGAGATGGATGCTGGCGCTATGCTCACTCTCTCCTCTTTCCTCAGTCTGGGAACCTAGCTCGCCATATGCTAGCTACCCCTGAATTCAGGGTGGCAGTTTACCCTGCAGTTACACTCTCCTGGAAAGCCCTTTGTGCACACGCCTACAGCCTACAGCCCACAGGTGTGTCTTCTGGTTGCTTCTGAATCCCTTTAAGCTCTCTCCAGTCAGAGTGACCGCAGCAGGAAGCAACCTCAAGGTTGGACTACTAATAGCAATAGGCGGTGTGCTATTTGTAAACACTCCAGACAAATAACCAATCACAGGTGTGAGCTGTCTCTTCATTCCTAACACACAAAAAGGCAACTTCATTCTAATGACAACAGCATGCCATAACTCTGATGAGACATATTGGAGACACCTAAATGTGCGAATTTGGGTTTGAGTCCAATAAATGAAACAGAGATCTAGATACCATCTTTCCTCATGGAAAATTAACAGTGCTACGTACTTCTTCTTAACTTGTACTTGAGCCTTGTGGTTTCCTGTAGTTTTTGCTTTTTACGACAGTGCATTACAGGCACAAATTAGACAGCCTGGCGATGGCTGAGAGTAATAACTGCAGTGGTCAAAACCATGGAGGCAGCTGAGCAGCGGTCAGGGTGCCTGAGCTGGGAGCTGGCGCAGCTGATACCCCTGTGGACCTTGTGGGCTCCAGGGAAATTGAAAGCTCTCAGCAGTTTTATTTCAGGTGTCAGGATCGTTCAGTGACTATATGGGCAACTTATTTTTAAAATAGAAGACGGAAACCTTACCCACTTGATGCTTCAGCTGAGGAGGGCTGGCATTGACCATTTGTAGAGCTCACCTCCCTCATCCAGGGCAGCGCCCCACCCTCCACATCCACAAGGGAATGTGATGCCGGCCTGACAGATGCACGGTGAGATGCCGGCTGCCTTCATTTAGATTATAGACAAACAACCCGGGTTGCAGACACAGGATTCTGTTGTCCAATGTCAGGCACAATAAAGGACGAAGCTGGGCCCTGAGCAGCTGGGTCTCCGACTCAGGCATGTGCAATGAACCACTGTGTGCCTCTGCCAAGTGCTTGAGGGGGAAAACATGCAAGTATTGCCTTGTGGCTCCACACACAGAAATAATTTGGTTTAAGTGCCGGATTTTTTCATTGTAATTCTCTCTCCACTTCACACCAAGCTCTAGTCTTGGAAACTACTGCACATGTTATGACTTTTGGACTTAAAGTGACTTCTCACCTAGGAGCGTCTCACTCCGGAGCAGCTTTCCCTGCCCGCTTTCCATGGAAATCTTTGGAAGTATCTGTAAACACTGTTGATAGTCTTGACCCGGGAGGGGAGTTGATGGAGGTGCTACTGGGGGTCAATGCAGGGGTGCAGTAAGTGTCTTACAAAGCACAAGAAGGAGTTATCCAGTACAAAAGTGTCGCTGGAGAAGTTCTAGGCAAGACTGAAACAGAGCTCACAGTCTGCCCACTGATGGTCACGCTGTGGACACTCCCCAGGGCTTTGCTAACTACTCAAGTAGCAGGAATCTCATTCCTGATCACACAACCTGGGTAAGTAGCACACTTCACGCTCGTACATGAGCCTGCATTTCTAACCTGGTTGTGTACCCAGTTGCTCTTTATAGCTCCCTCTCTCTCTCTCTCTCTCTCTCTCTCTCTCTCTCTCTCTCTCTCTCCTGACAGACTGTGGGTTAAGGATAGACTGGGAAGAACACTATCCTTATCTGTTCCCAGAGAAGCCTCCAGGGGGACCGCTGCTTCTTTCCTGAGTTATATGCTCATGTGGCCCTTGACTATTTCTGCTTTCCTGTGGCAGCAACCCTGTCTCAAAATCCCTTGATTGTTATCCACAGTAGACAACCAGGCTGATGGAGGCAAGGCTCCCAAGCATCTTTGAGAGTCTGTCCTGTGATTTGGTTTCCAAGTTGATAGGAACATGTGGACACATGACCAAGTGAGGCATGAGGCAAGTCTTCCTGGTGGTCTGGGGCATGGGACATGGCCTGTGACACCTGTGTGCTCTTAATGTCCCCACTTCATCATCTCAGCAAGGCTCCAAGAATAGCCACTGTATCTTGCAGTGTGTGGCCAGGGCTCACAGCGCCCAGAACCATTCCTCAGCCCCTCCTTCTGAGGGCAAAGGGACTGCTAATCTCCCTGTGACTCACAACTGAAGGCAGCTTCCAAAGTGGTGAGGTTGGAGAGCTTGGAGAAGGGGCCCTGGGTCCCCTCCAGCTGCCTGTGAATCCAGAAAATTCCTACCCAGAAAGTTAATCTTATTCTCATACATCAAACTCCAGATGGGAATCTATAAACTCAGAAGTTAAATGAATTTCCAAAGGTGACACGACCAACAAGCTAGGTGACCCATGTCTACACATTGCAAATATCCCAGCCTTTGCTGGGTTCTTTCCAGGAAATGCACTGACATCATGGGAGTGGGTCAAGTCAAGTGCTGAAGTAACAAGAATGTGTCCTCACTAGCAAAACAAAATGGACCTTGAAGGCATGAAAAGTAAAACACCTAGAGAAGAAAGCCAACTTGACATTGGTTGAGAGCAAGGGGGTATGAGAAGGAACAATGAAAAACTGGTTTAAAATAGAAACAAATGGAAGTGTGGATGGACATGGGCAATGAGGAGAAATGAAAGAAAGCATAAAAAGAAAGGAATTAGGAAGGAAGGAAGACAAAAGAAAAGAAAGGATCCAGAAGGACAGACCGACAATCCAAGCTCTATCAATCTGTGAGACACAATCAAGGAACCTGGGTCATGTATAGTTGGAGCCTCTTAAGGAGCAGAGGGAGAGGGGGATCAGATACAGTGTTCAAAGAAATAAATAGCTAAATAATTTCCAGGTTTGACGGAAACCATAAGTCCACAAACCAAGGAGTTTAATAAACCTCACCAGCTAAAGGAAAAAAGGAAATAGGTTAGGCCAACAATAAATGTCTGGAAAAAGTTGACTCAAGAACTAGTGAAGAAAGCCAGAGGAGGTGATGTGGAAAGGAGCAGATGCAAGGATGCTTCCAGCTAGAAATGTTGTAAGCCAGTTGTGAGCCAGTGGTGCAGCGTCCAATAGGTCGTTGCCTGTGAGGAGATGTTCAAGGTGGTAGAGCTGGCAGTAGGTGCCAGTGTGAACCTCATCAATGGCTGTGGGTTCCTGATCTACGAAGACTGCCCTGGGCACATGTACCCAGTGCCTATCTCACTGAAAAAAGGAGTCATCTCTTTCTCGGATGGTTTTGGCACTTGGCATCGTTCCACCAGTCCAGGTGCCATGTTCCAGGTGATGAGCTCCAAGATGCACTCACTCATGGTGGCTGTGGGGCAACTGGCAGAAGTGAGGAGACAGAGAAGTTGCTGCTTCTTACAGCACAACTCGTATCTGCAGCATTTACTACTTTTAGGTCTCTCCAGTGTGATATGGCAAGAAAAAGAAACACAGCACATATGGATTTAAAAGGTACAATAAATTTGTCCCCATTTGTAGATGGCATGATTGTCTATATAGAAGAAAAGTAACCTCAAAAGTTATTTGCCAGAACCTTTAATACTGCTATTATGCTGTACCCTTTACTATAAAATATTGCAATGAGAAACGATCTAAACCAATGAAGAAATTCGCCATGGCCATACACTGGAAATTAAGTATTAAGATTTAAATTCTTTCCAAATTGATCTCTAGGGATAAGAAAGATGGCTCCGTGGCTAACACTTGATGAACACTAAGCCTGAAGCCCTGAGTTCAATCCCCAGTCCTGACTGGTTTCATGTGTCATCATGACACTAGCTGGAGTCATCAGACAGGAAGGAGCCTCAGTTGATGAGAAGCCTCCATGAGATCCAGCTGTAAGGCATTCTCTCAATTAGTGACCAATGAGAGGGCCTAGCCCTTGGTGGGCGGTGCCATCCCTGGGCTGGTGGACCTGGGTTCTGTAAGAAAGCAGGCTGAGCAAGCCAGTAAGCAATATTCCTTCATGTCCTCTGCATCAGCTCCTGCCTCCAGTGTCCTGCCATGTTTAAGTTCCTGTCCTGACTCCCTTTGGTGATGAGCAGCAATGTGGAAGTGTAAGCTGAACAAATCCTTTCTCTTCAACTTGCTTTTCCGTCATGGTGTTTCATTGCAGCAATAGAAACCCTGACTGAGACACCCAGGATCCATGTGGTAGAAGGAAAGAACCGGCTCCCACACATTGTTCTCTGACCTCCACTGGAGCCCCCTGACCCACAGACACACACTCACACACAAGATAAATAAATGAATAAATAACCAGCTGAGCTAAGCTTCAATGTAATGCAAATGAAAATTTCAGGAGTCAGCTTGATTCAAACTGTCAAGTTGATGTTAAGATTTGTTTGGAAATACAAACAAGCAAGGATAGTTTAAAAGTTTCAAAGAGAGGAGGCAGAGGCATGCAGATCTCTGTAAATTCAAGGCCAGCCTGATCTACAAAGTAAGTTCAGGACAGCCAGGGCTATCAGAGGAAACCCTGTCTTGAAAAACCAAAAATAGTTTTTAAAAGTTTAAAAAAATTTAGAGTTTCAAAGAAAGAACTAAAGATTTGTTTCTTTGCTTAAAGTGTTATCCACCTTGATCTCCAGACACTACAAAGTCATATCAAGGAAGATAGAATTGCATTCACACACACTGAAACATCCATCAATGTAGCACACTGGAGGGCTGAGAAGTAGAGTCACACGGATACTTGAATAGGTGACTGCGGAGATATAATTCAAGCTGGCAGGCTGCTTGCCCAGCATGAATGATGCCCTGGGTTTGGTCCTCAGTACTGCGAAAGGCATGAGTGAATGAATGAATGAATGAATGAGTGAGTGAGTAGATGGATGGATACGAGAGAAAGGTTGATTGGCTGTTAGCAATGTTGCTAAGGTGGTTTATAGAATAAGAGATGGTTTTCTCACTGTTTAGCTTTTTGAAGTCTTAAGTAGATGTGGCAGGTCAGAGGAAACTCTCTTCTTCTCAGCTTCTTACAGACCAGGAGTCCCGAGCAGAAACTAGCCACTTCAGGGGACACTATGGGACCCACACTCAATAGAAACAGAGAGGAAGAGAGAATATTGAAGTCCTGTTTCAAGCAATGAGCAAGATGAGCAAGCCCTGTCCTTCCTTCCTGGAGTCGAATATGTGAGCCAGTGAGTTCATACATCTCCCTCCCTCCGTCCCTCCCTCCGTCCCTTCCTCCCTCCTTTCTACTTCCTCAAGTAAGATCATTTTTTGTTCCAGGCCACCAAATGTTTGTGATCAAGACTCAATGTTCAGGAATATAAGATACATTCAAACATTGCCTATCCTCTAGCCCCAGCAGCCCCCAAATCTGGATCTGTGTGTGAAAAGAGCAAGCCAAGGGGAAAGGACCCATGCCTTCTGCAGCCAGTGTCCACCCTTGCAGGGAAATAGAGATCCAGCCTTTCTTCTAGTGGGCGTGACGTGGCTTGGGCTGAGGTGATGGCTCATTCCTATAGCAAGACACCGGGGCTAGAGGTTCCTTAGGATTCGCAAGTTGAGTTTTTGGGACCATTGTCTTTGGCAGATGTGTCCCTCAGGAGTGGTAGGGCGTGGTCAGGAATGTCCCATGCTTTCGGCTTTGGTGATGCCCACACAGCTGGTGCTTGGCACTCAGAGTCCTCCTGGCAGAGTGTGCATCATATTGACATATTCTGTCATCTGACACACCGCACACATTTTCTTCTGAAGTTGAACCCTGAACGGGCTGGGGACAGGATGGAGATGGGGTGGCATGGGATGTAGATGGAGTGGGGCCAGGGTGGGTCCAAGGTGGAAATGGTGGAGACGGGGTGGGGACGGGGTGGAGATGGGATGGGTACAGGGGGTTGGGTGGCAACAGGGTGCGTTTGGGGTGGGGAAGAGCTGTGTCCAGGGTGGAGACAGGGTTGGGATGGGCTGTGTCCAGGGTGGAGACAGGGTGGGGATGGGGTCGAGACGGGGTGTGTATTGGGTAGGGCCAGGGTTGAGATGGGGTGGGTACGGGGTAGGGCCTGGGTGGAGACAGGTGGAGACGGGGTGGGAATGCAGTAGAGATGGGGTGGATAAAGGACGAGGCCAGTGTGGGTACAGGATGGGACCGAGGTGGGGCTGGGGTGGAGTCGGGGTGGGGATGGGGTGGAGCCGGGGTGGAGATGGGGAGGGCTGGGTTGAGATAGGGTGGTAACGGGGTGGAGACACGGTGGGGCTGGGGTGGAAACTGGGTGGAGATGGCGTGGGGAATGGGTGGGGCTGGGGACAGGACGGGATGGAGATGGGATGGGGATGGGATGGGACGGGGTTGGGACTGGGTAGAGACTGGGTGGAGACAGGATTGGGTGTGCGTGGAGACGGGATGTGGCTGGGGTGGAGACAGGTTGGAGACCGGGTTGGCCTAGGTGGAGACAGGGTCGGGCTGGGGTGGAGACAGGGTCGGGCTGGGGTGGAGACGGGGTGGGGATGCAGCGGAGACGGGGTGGGGGCAAGGCAGAGACTTGGCGGGGACAGGGTGGAGACAGGATGGGGCTAGGGTTAGAGAGGGGATGGAGACGGGGTGGAGAAGGGGTGGAGTCGGGGTGTACATGGGGTGGGGATGGGATGGACCCGGGGTGGGGACAGGGTGGGGCTGGGCTTGGAGACTGGGTGGAGATGGGGTGGGGACAGGGTGCAGATGGGGTGGAGATTCCTGGCCTGTCAGTCCAGGGTTCTATAAGAAGGCAGGCTGAGCAAGCCATGAGGAGCAAACCAGTGAGCAGCACTCCCATGGCCTCTGCCTCAGCTCCTGCCTCCAGGCTCCTGGCCTCTTGGAGTTTCTGCCCTGACCGTCCTCAACAATGAACTATACTGAGAAAGAAGAAGTGAAATAAACCCTTTGCTCTCTAAGTTGCCTTTGGTCATGGTGCTGCATCACAGCAAGCACTCTACCTCTGACAGCCTCTTTCTTCCTGTACTCTCAACCATCAAGGCATTGATTTGCTGGAGTCTGAAAAGCCAGAGTCTCTCCCCTGGAGCTGTCTCCATGTCAGCAGCCAGCTACTGCTTTGTAGCAATTCTTGGTTTGTGTAAGTGATACAGGACCTCAGAGAAAGCTGGTGATTCCATGTGGTGGGGTGGTGGGCACTAGAGTTCCGCAGCTGGGTTCAAGTCCCAGCGCTGCCAGTACTAGCCATGTGGCCTTAAACAATGTACTTAACCTCTCTCTGTCCCTCAGTTTGCCCACCTGTTAAAAGGGAGGAGTAAGATTACCAGCTTCATAGAGTTAAGAGGAGTCAAATTACCAGCTTCATAGAGTTGCTAAAAGGAATACATTTGCAGTGCTTGTGCAAAGGCCAGGCACAAAGTAACTCCATAAAGCTATTGAATACACTGTTACTGAGCTCTGCTTGGAGCCAATGCTGCTAAAAGGTGTTTCCCTGAACCAATAATCTTCAGGCCTATCTATGAGGATAGCAACTCAGTGGGAGAGGTGTTGCCAAGGAGAAGTCCTGCATGTAGGGAAGCGAATGGCAGCCCCAGACTAGCTGACACCCTCCCCAAGGAAGTAACATTTGTCAGAAGCAAGGATCAGATCATGCTAATGGAGCTTTGGGGCTTGTTGTCAACCTAATGTTGCTCTTGCTGTACTTGATTCTGTTTGAGAGTTTCCATGTCTGGGGAGGTTGAAAAGCTCCTAAGGGGCACCAGACTTTCAGAGCTCAGAGGGAAGGAAAGCATTGAGGGACTACCACATCTGTGCTGGCAAAGTCACATTGCAGCTGCAGAGTTAGGGTCTGGACACTAGTGTCTGCTCTCCCCTAGGCCAGCAGCAGAGGCGGTGATGGCTGCACAGCAGCTGCAGGGAACTGCCCCAACGAGGCCACAGCAGAACAGAAGGTTCCCAAGGCTTACACAAAGAAAAATGTCATATGCAACTTTGTCCACTGGGTGGAGTATTTTAACTAAAGAAAAGCCATCACCTTAGGGACTTTACAGTGGAGTGAGGCAGGTTTGGCCTCCTCAAAGCATAGCCCAACCCAGAAGAGGCCCGAGGCCTGTCCTCCTCCAATGAACTAATTAGAAAGCCAGAAAAGACTAAAGTCTGACAAGTTGTTTGTTTGTTTGTTTTTTCACAACTTGGAAATCAAGGAAGGGGTAAGGAGAGCTGACCTTTGCTCAGAGGTATGATCTTTAAACGTAGATGAGAACGTATATGTTTAAAAGGATAAAACAATATGAACAAGAAAAGTAATGTAGGGGCGTGGGGAGGCCAGTCAAACCCCTCTGGCCCCCCTAGATCTGGAAAGAGCCTGCAGGGGGAGAATGAAGGCAGCCCCTGGGCATCCTGGGCTCCTCTCTCCAGTCTCCAGCCCCAGCCCTCCTCTGCTTCAGCTGCCCGCTCTGGTGGGGTCTAGCCTGGGGATGTAACTGCCCTGGCAGCAAAGAAGAAACTCTAGACAGACATCCATGTCCTCTCCTTCCTTTGGCTACCAGACTATTGAAACAATGGACCCCAAGAGATCGGAATTTGCATAGCGATATCACCCTGGGGGCTGGGGAGAGGAAAAGGTTAGAGCCTTCACTGCCTGTGGGGTAACTTGTCTCCCAGGAAGATTGCACACCATTCTGGAAATTCATCAGCCCACTTTTCAGGAAAGACCTGAGACAGACAATGGACCAGTGGCGGGCAGGCCCACACCTTGACCAGCACTGCTTGGTCATGCACAGCTCTTGGCCTCCCTTTAAACCTACACCTCAGGCCAGAACCCCAAAGATGCATCAGGCAGCTCCTGGACCCACTTACTTGCTTCTTTTCTGGTGTGGCCATATTGAATAAATCTCCTTTCTCTGCCCTTCACTATAGTTTCTTTAATAGCTCTGTTGAGTACAAGTGGCTAGGACTCTCGCTCTAGTAACAAAAGGTACTTTCCTTTTCTCTTTCTTTCTTTCTTTCTTTTTGTTGTTGTTGTTATTGTTGAGAAAGGGTAACTAGTTCCAGCCTTTGATAACCCAGAACTCAATATATAGACCAGGTTGCTCTTGAACCTGCAATGATCCTCCTGCCACTGCCTCCCTCAACTTCTTTCTCCCATTGGCTAACCAGTTGTCATCGTCTCTTCTTTTATTATTCTCAGCTGTTCCTGAGAGCATAGTTCCCTATGTGACATTGTATGGCGTGAGTGCACATGCATGCGCGCACACGCGCTCTCTCTCTCTTTCCCCTCCCTTTCCCCTAAGACGTAAATTCATGAATTCAGGTTTACAGTGAGTATGTCTATCCCTTATACCCAGAAAGTGGCATGTAGAAGATGCTCTAAAAAAGTCTGTGTAATTGACCAGTAAAGAAAATACCCTGTGAAGCGGATTATAGTCAAGATCAACCTGAATCATGTTCCTGAAATCATCTCGCCACTGGTCAAGGCAGAAAAGGATGAGGTTGGGACATCTTAGCTGTGTCCATTCACAGGGATAAGAGGTAGAAATTGTAGGAAGCAGTGGGCTTGTATCACAGTGTGACAATGAACATTTATGTGTCTTTGCTTGTTTGTTTTGTTTGTTTACTCTTTGTTCAAAATCGATTGTAACAAAACTGAAAATGCCCCTAGGAGGAACCCCGCAGGCTTCAGCACAGCCACACAAACCTAGAAGTGGGCTGCGCACACACTGGTTTGCGCAGCTTTGATGGAGACTGAATGCTGACTGGAGGCACGCAGGTCGATCTAGACGTGGATGCGGCATCCGCGGTTATAAAATACATCAGGCTGTTGAGGAACAAGGCGAGAAGAGACACCGGGAAGACAAAGGTGGGAGGAAAGAAGCCTGCTACAGTGGAGCATCAGCCCGGAAAACGTGCTTCTCCTTAGAGGGTGGACACAAGTTCACCCTCCCCACTTCCACCCACTGGTAGACACACACAGACCCTCAGCATTGCAAGGATGTGAGAGATTGCATCCTTGGGTGGGGGCTTCAGGCCCAGTTCCCTTATTGACAAGGATGTCTCACTGGAGCCATCAATCAGAAGCCAGACTGAAGGCTTGAGTCAGTTAAAACCAAACAATTCTCCCTCCCTCCTTCCCCCTCCCCCTCTTGTAGTTTTGCCCATTGTTCATCTGTAGGTAGGCTGGGCAGAACTGAAAACATTCTCCAGAGACTCCTGTGTCTCTCAATCTGTGAAACAATGGGCCCCAAAGAAATGGGAATTTCCCCCAGGAAGCTCCTGCTTAGGGAAGGGAAGGGAAGGGCAACAGTCTGAGAGGGAACTTGTCTCCCACGAAGTTTTCACACAGTTGTAAGAACTTGTTAGACCACCTTAAAGCCCAGGCTATGATGTGCCAGTGATGGGTGGGACCACACCAGGAGCCCTTCACTGCCCTGCCCCCCAAACATTACTTTTCTTTTTTATATTGCTTTGTCTGTTCAAACAGGCACTTTCTCACCTACATTTGAAAGCCACACATTTGTGTCAAAGGGTACCTGGGACTACTTAGATGCGATATCTCTCCCTTGCTCCCCGTTCCCCCCTCCCCCCACCCCCGTCTAAGTTTTCAGTCTCAAATCAGAACCCTGAAGATGAAATCAGAGGGCGTCAATCAATACATTGTCCCTCTTCCCACAGTGCATACATTGAATAAATCTGTTTTCTGCTCCCGGTTATTAATTTGACTCTTTTAATTGGTTTATTGAGAGCAGGTTATGATGCCCGAGTTTGATAGCAAGTCAATCTGCAATACAAAGACTCTGACGTTAAAGGTTTCAAAGTGGCGGCAGCAGGTGGCCCGGTGGGGGTGAAGAGGAAAGGATCTAAAACAGTTTGAGAAAAGTAGAGCGGCTTCTAAATAAAGGTAACCCAGTGAGATTCAGACAACTGGGAACAGTTTGCAAAGCTGACCTCAAAAAGACAAGACACACCCACCACTCCCCCCTCTCCCCCCCCTACACCCCTACGTTTTCTAAGGAAGGAGGAATCTCGCAGGCTTGGCAAGGATGGTTGCTCAGGACTCTCCTTTTATACAGCGCTGAGACAGTGCCCCCCCCCCCTCCTGGGAAGGGAGGACAGCGCCGCCAGGAGGACAGCAGCCCCTGGGAGGACAGCGCCCCTGGGACAGGGGACAGCGGCCCTGGGAGGACAGCTTGCAGCCTGGGCCTGAAAAGTGAAGAGTGGTCAGCTTTCATGGCAGCAGAGGCCTTCAAGACAGTCAGGCAGAGCACCACTGGGACTAGCTATCTCTTCCAGCCCCTGGGAAAGGTGCCGGGACCTGACTTTCTAGCCACTAACTCCTCAGAAGAGTATGACAGAACCATTATCTGACCAGAAGAAGGACCAAATAGCCACCTGAGAGGTACGGGCGGGAGAAGTGCAGGATGGGTAGCCACACAGCCCAGAGCCCTGACTTCAGCAGCCTTTGAGAACTCTGAATCCCAGACGCACCCATCGTACAGGGTTCCAGCTCGGTCCACGCATCTGCACGGTGCACAGAAGTCAGGCCTACACAGTTACTGGCTGAGCTCATGGAGACAGCGGACAGGACAAGCTTCACACATGATGTTAGAAATGGACAAATTATTATAACCCATGCCCCACTCACTCCTGTGAGAAGGAGTCACATGCAATGCCTAGTGTTTCGAGAGCTTGCTTTGTGCCAGGAATGTCCGTCTGTGTGTTCTAAACACCAAGGTTACGATCTACCCCACCCCCGCCCCTACCCCCAGTCTAAATAACGGAGCTCTGGGACTGGAAAGGGCGCCAAATCCTGCAGAGTCTACTAGCCACGAACAAGGCAGAGTGGAGAGTTCAACTGCCGTTTCTCAGTCTCTCTGGCTTGGATGAACTCCCTATCAATCCGTCGTTAATGACAAAAGAAACAAAACAGAGCCTTAAGAGTTAATGAGGTAGAGGTGGGGTGGGATGTGGGGAGGAGGGGTGAGTAGGGGTGGGGAGAGGAAAAGGGAAAGAAACAGGACAGGGCATTGGCAGAAAGCCCCAGGCTGTTCCTGTGGGGACCAATCAATGTTTCAAAACAAAATTGACTTTAAAAATGATCACCAGGGGCTGGAGAGATAGCTCAGTGGTTAAGAGCACCGACTGTTCTTCCAGAGGTCATGAGTTCAATTCCCAGCAACCACATGGTGGCTCACAACCATCTTCTGGCCTGCAGGTGTATATGCAGGCAGAGCATTGTGTACATAACAATAAATAGATAACTCTTTAGAAAAAAAAATGATCACCAGTTCTCCAGCCTCTGGCAGCCCTCAGCCATGGAAACTGGAGAGGAAAGTGGGCCAAGACCACTACAGTCCTGCATGGCACTGGGTTAGTGGGAGAGCATCTCTCTATGTCCCTGACTGTCAAGGACATGCGGGCATGGAGTTGACAGCTCAAAGAAGAGCTAGAAGGGCACGCATGTCGAGTGTGCCCGCCCTCAGGGGACCAACACAGCCAGGGAAAGCGGCTGTGTGGTTGCTACAGAATTGAATAAAACAATGTCGACATGGCGTTTCTCATGTTCTAACCTCTCCATGTTCTTATTGGCACCATCACCCCATCTTGTTCCCCCTTCTCACACACACCCCGACACACACACACACACACACACACACACACACACACACACCACGAATTTCCTTCTCTAATTCTTGGTGCCTCCTTACTTCACTTGCGCACACAGTCTCTTTATTTCCCTCCTGCATGCTGCCCCTCCCCCGCTGACACACTGTCCGGACAAATCCCTCAACAGTGTCATATCTGACTTTTTTTTTTATTATTGTTCATTGCACGATTTATTTTTAGCCTGAAACAACTGCATCCTAAAAATGGAGTTCTTAATGAGACAGAGGCTGGGAGAGCTATGCAAGGTATCTAGGGCTTGGCCTCCCAGCCTCCTGCCTGGCTCTTGCTGTGTGCGCATGTGCACACCAAGCCTCCACAGATTGTCCCGAGCCCAAGCCTACACAGCTGTGGGACCCAGGGAGGGGAGACCAGCCTCTTTGCTCCCTACCCAGCTCAGCAAAGCCTCCAAGAGTCACCCGCCCTATCTTCCACGCTCTCCATTCTGAGGAGTGAGAAACGAGACTTTTCCCAAATGAAGAGAACTTCCCTGCTTGTGGTGGGTGTTTACCTGCTGTCCTTTAACAGGGCGGAAGAGGGGCTGAACTTCCCTACCTATGATGGGAAGGACCGAGTGGTCAGCCTTTCTGAGAAGAACTTCAAGCAGGTATTGAAGAGATACGACTTGCTCTGCCTTTACTACCATGAGCCAGTGTCTGCAGACAAGGTTGCACAAAAGCAGTTCCAGCTGAAGGAGATTGTCCTGGAGGTAAGTGAGCGGGGACAGCGCGGCGGCCACCTGTCTGAGTGAGCGTGAGGTGCTCGCACGCACGGCGTTTAGCGGGGATGTGGGAACACGGGTGGGCGTGGAGCATACACCCAGAGGGCTCCTGTCTTGTAGCCTCACATACATTGAAGACGCTTTTGCTGCAGACGGGGATCGTGTGGGCAAACTCTTAAGGTGGAAGGGACTGAAGGGGTTACACACTGACCCCCTTTTTATGCAGAAGCTGGGCAGTCATTGCTCAGGATAAATGGCGGAGGCTCACCTACACAGGCATGCAGGATCAGGGCAGGGCAGCGTGGGAGGCCCAGAGGCCAAGCTCCTGACAACCCATCTAAAGTTCTCCCTCCACATGTCCGGATTTGTCAGGGGTTCTTGTCCCACCTGTCTTTTTTTTTTTTCCAGAATGTTCCAGGTATTATTAAAACCACGGGCTTAAAGGAAACCGAGGGATTTCTTGTTAATTCACTTAGTACCAATTTCCCATGATCTTCTCTGTCCTCTCCCCTGGGTCCTGGAGACACCAGAGACCTTGACCTTGGGACCTTGACCAGAGGGAAAGTGACTGCATTTTCCCAGTCAATCTTAGAGTGTAGACATGTGTTCACCTAGGCTGAGTATTCGTTAATGGGCAGTTTGGGTTTTTTGGTTTGTTTATTTGTTTTTTTCTCAGAAAGTTCTTGACGTAAGTATCCACCAACGTGAGTTTTGGGCCCACGATGAAGTCATTTCTTATTTTATCTGTATTACATGGCCTGTTGGTCACCTGGCACGTGGGGGTGGCGGGGGCGGGAGGCCGAGGAGGGTTTCTAATCCTTGGCAAGTGCCACAGAGAGACTCTCTATGTCTCCTGGACAGCTAAAGGCCACTGACACTTCAAGAATAGCTGTGCCGCCCTGAGTCCTTCTTAGTCCCCACGGCCAGCTCAGCACCCAGCTACAGGAGCACTGCTGGAGAGTTAACCAGGTAGTGCTTCCAGGACACTCCTGCTAATTAAATAACATGATTAACAAACTCATCACATAAAAACCAGGGAGATTTAAAGTCTCGGGGAAAACAAAACAAAACAAACAAACAAACAAACAAAAAACCCGACTGTAATAAAGTCCAGCAAACCACCTGAATATATGAAAGTATCACTAAAAAATGGAAAAAGCACTTCAGATTTCCCAGTGCCTCCTAATCAGCTGAGAGTGCTGGTGTTTAAAAATATCTCCACAGCCATTATGTCTTCGCAGGCTCTATCCACCCTGGGGTGAGGGTGGCAGGTTTGTCCTTTCTGTGGGCAGCAGGTAGAGGGAAAGTAGGGCCCTAAAGCTATAGAAGCAGGCAAAGCCATAGGCTGGAAAAAGAACAAGTCCAAAACATACCTGCTGCATAGCCCCTGAAATGGACACATTATGGTCTCTGTCGCCAGCTGCCGTTCTCAGTTACTGAGAGACTGTCTTATAAAGTCTATCACAGAAAGCACAAAGATTTTATTATTCGATAAGTTCATAACTGCCTAGTTACACCAGACTCACAAGAACTCCCACACGGCCAGGGCACAGTGAGAGCCATTTTAAAATGCCTGTGGTATTGAATAGCTCGTGTGTGCACGTTACTGCAAATATGTCCCTCTTGAATACTTGGTTCTGGGGCCCCAAGCAAAATCACAAGAAGGGACCACCTCGGGCTCCCCATCCTTCCAGACACCTTTCCTGTGAGGGCGATGAGCTAGCAGAGATTGATAAAGGGGAGCTGAGCACAGGTCTGGCCTGGTGTTTCTCGGGGAACACTGAGGGAGTATACAAATGGCTGCCAGGGCCTCTGGGTGTAAGTGCTGCCTTTGCCCCTACTCCACTTGTGAGGCAGAGTGGGTACTATTTCCCCAAGCTTCAGTTTCTTATCCATACATAGATGAAAATAATGAAAACCCTACAGGTTACGAGAGAGTTACTAAGGATGATGGCTTATGGAGTGCTTGCTCAGCAGACTGTTGCAAATGTTATCCAACTTAATCACCAGCCGTGGTGTGAAGTGAGTGTGGTTACCCACTCCAGTCTACAGATGGGGAAATAGTGACCTGGAAAGGCTGTGTTGCCCAGTGGCACTTCACTCATCTGAGTCAGGCAGGCTGTCCTCCATGGCATTACTCCTGGGGTCAAGGGGATGTGAAAGGTGCTGCTGGCTGCCACCTGCAGAAGCCTTTCTAGAGCCTTCTTTGAAGAGAGAAGTTCAGCCCAGGTCAGGCCTTGGCACCCCAGCTGAGTGACACTAAGGTTGAGAAGCTCTGAGTCCTGGGAGCTGGTGTCAGGAGCCAGCTAGAGGCCTGGATTCCCTGGGGTGTGAGGGAAGGCTGAACTTTTGTTGGGACAGCTGTTGGGTTTTCAGAATACAGGACACAAGTAGTCCCCGAAATCTCATGGACACCAAGAGGAGTAGATGTGAGGGCCCCAAGTTTTTCTTCTTAGTCAAAACCACTACTTCACTACTTTGTTTTTGGTTTTCTCCTGCACCTCAAAATTAAACAAATCTCAAAGCATTTTTAAAAATTAAATTAGTCTATTTATGTTATTTTTTCCTTTTTTTTTTTTGAGACAGATTTTCACTTTATAGCTCTGGCTGTCCTCGAACTCACCATGAAGACCGGTTGGCTCTGAACTAACAGAGATACATCTTCCTTTACTTCCAGAGTTCTGGAGTTAAAAGGCATGTGCCACTGCGCCTGGCATGAAAATTTGTCATTCATGTATTTTTCTTCCATCAATGACTTATCTATGCCCTTTCCCCATTTTTCTATTGTTGTGTCAGCATAAGTTAAGGAGAGCACTGCAGCTTTGTGTGCTATGTCCTGCGGGGGAGGGGTGGAAGGTGAGGACACAATAGCCAGACCTACAGCTCACTGTTAGGTGGTGGCATGTCTCAGGGATTTCAGGGGCAAATTAATGCTTTAGAACATGAAAATGAGCAACGTGGATCCCTGGACAGACACATCCATCCAATCAGCCAATATTTAGTGCTCTCAGCAGACACAGTAATCTTTTTTTTTAATTTTTAAAAAATTATTTATTGATTTCTTTATTTAGAGTTGGTCACTCTATCTGTGGGCTTGACATCTTGAGTAGTCTATTAACCTCATATCAAACATATTTGGATGAAAGAATGAGTTGCTGTTTAACACGAACAGATTTTATGATTACATTTTCCCCTAAGCAATGAGGTCTAGTCGCTATATAATATTTGCACTGCACTCAGTGGTACAATGCAGTCCAGTTCAAAATATATCCCAAGGTGTGCATAGGTTATATAAAAATGAGCTGTCATAATAGACAGAGTGATCTTCATGTGACAAAATGACCATGGGAGCAGGTGGACAGGGAATGGAGGACCAGTGCTTTCCTCATCATGAACAGAACTGATCCATTTGTTTTGGGTGAACTGGGTCCCTTGGACTGGCAAGCAACCTCGGGTTTTGGTCCAAAGACCAGTTGATTTGGTGGCTTCTTAATAGGCTGTCTCTGGGGCCAAAGATTTGGAGGTGCTCTTCAGTGTCTCTCTGAGAACACACCTATGCTTACAAAAGTCACCCTTTAAGAAGCTGTGTATACCAGTATCTGCACAATGTCTCTCATGATAGCAAATGGCATTAAATGGTGTGCCGCTTATGATTTTTGGAAATGGCCTATTTCAGAAAAACGATGGTGATGACTGATTTTTCCAGCACTGCAACACAGGCTGCTGTCTACTGCTGTTTATATGTGGTGATTCCTGCACAGTTTCCCATGAGAACCTGTGGGAAAGAGGGAGGCTAGTTCTGTGACCCACAGGAGAAAACAGTGTGGATGCTATACCGTGTGGATACAGGGTGCTGCAGCTCTTAGATGAGTCGCCTAAGCTGTTTCACTGTCTTCAGTTCCTCTCTCACTTGAGCTCCTCCGTAGATGTGGGTCTCAGCCCCCATTCCATCTGTATGCCAGTGCAAAGTCTTCAGCTTGGCTGTCACTATAGCCTCTTCAGACACTGCAATGCACCTAGCATCTCTGATAGATCTCACATTTTGTGGTGGTTTGAATAAAAATGTGCCGCCGCCCCCTCCCCACCCCCACCCCCCACATGCCTCATAGGTTCGAATGCTTGGTCCCCAGTTGGCAGAGCTGTTTGGGAAGGATTTGGATGTATGGCGTTTTTTGGAGGAGGTGTGTCACTGGAAGTGGGCTTTGAGGTTTCAAAAGCCCATGCAATTCCAGTTTTCTCTTTCTCTGTTTCACGGTTGGTGTCTCGGCATATAAGCACTCAGCTTCTGCTCCAGCACCATGCCTGCCTGCTGCCATGCTCCCCACCGTGATGGCCATGGACTGTGTGCCTCTGGAGCCATGAGCCTCAAGTCCAATGCTTTCTTTTGTAAGTTGCCTTGGTTGTAGTGTTTCGTCACAGCAATAGAAAAGTAACCAAGACACATGCATGTGCTCTAAAAAACCTGGTCATACTTACATGCCCATCCTTGCATGCAAATAAGGATGCTGGGGAGAAGCAGACAGTTGGAGGTCAGAGTGCTGAACTCTCTGCCATTTACTTATTACTGATCTGGAGCAAGCCACAAAGATTCACCTCCGCACATCACACCTTCCGGCTTTGAACTCATTGAATTTAAAGAACCAAGTGAGAGCAAATGAGTGACAATTCTGTGTACCATGAAGGCTGTACAGGAGTTCGTGTCTTGTTTTGTGATGCCAGATACCGAGGAGGGAATTCATCTCTGTGGAATGCAGCTGATCTCGCCCAAAGTGGATCCTTTCTCTGGAATTTTCCAGCATCTTCTTAGACTGTTTCAGTAGTTCTCAACTAACACCTAAGGAGCTTTAAAAATACAAATGCCCACATTTCATGCCCCGGATTCTGCTTTAATTGGGAGAGGTAACGGAGGCTGTCTAGACACTACAATTTTTTTTTACATTTGTTTATTCACGTGTGTATTTGTGTGTGTGTGTGTGTGTGTGTGTGTGTGTGTGTGTGTGTGTGTGTGATATGTGTTTGTGGGTGCCTGAGGAGGCCAAAGACAGTTTCAGTTCTCTAAGAGCTAAAGTTACAGTTGGTTTTGAGCCACACAGCATGGGTGCTGGGAACTGAACTTTCTTTCTCCAGAAGAGTACCAAATGCCCTTAAACACTCAGCCATCTCTCAGTCCCCTTAGTATTTATTTGTTTGTTTGACCTCTTATTTATTGTGGGGGCAGGGCCACATGTGACGGTCATAGGACACCTTATGGGAGTTAGTTCTTTCCTCTTATTATTCTGTGGACTCCAGGGAGGAAGCTTAGACCCCCAGGCTTGGTAGCAAGAGCTTTAGCACTGTGCCATCTCCCCATCCATGGTGGTCATTATATGTCCAACTGTAAATAAGGTAGAGAGTTCTCTGGATAATGCTAACATGCATCCAAGTTTGAGGACCATGAAAACCTTCATACTGAATACGTTGACCCAATAGCACTGCATTATTTGAATGCAAAGACCCAATAGCCCTGTATTGCTCTCAAATATGTTGGAGATGGAGGCGTTCAAGGCCCATCCTAGAACTACGATGCACATTTAAATGGGATTCCCCAGGTGATTTGTAGGCACACTAAGGGTTGCAAAGCACTTAATGGGTCTGTTGGGTTGAAGAAATTATCCATATGACCAAAGATCATGTTGCAACTGTTTGACCTTTGCTCTTTGGACTCCTTTGGATGATGCTGGCCTGCTGGTCTACATCTGATTTTTGTTTAGCTAAATCTTGGGGGATACAGTAACTCAGGACTACTGTGGGACTCAGCCTAGTGTCTCTCGGGTCTCTCCTACTGACCCCTACCTAGGGTTGGGGTTGAAAGAGTTTTCTCAAAAGATATGAGTGTCTAAGGAGTGTTGCCATCTTTGATATGTTTTCCATTGAGTTGCCTGGATTTCTGAGACCAGATCAGAGGGTGATCTTCAAAATACCCTTAGGAAGGGCTCAGGAGTTAGTTGAGAAAGAGAACTTCTGGGCATTATTATTCCTTTCCCTAAAGAGAAGAACCATCTGAGGACAGTGGGGGCATACAGATATAGGGTATGAAGATGCCGTGACAGCCAATGGGAATCATGGGAGGTGGCTCAGAGTAGACTAGAAATGTTCTGCAGTGTGAGCGAGGCTCATGGCAGAAGCCTTGCACATGATAGTTATATAATTCTTATATTCCCACACCACAGAGAAATAAGTCAGAGAGTTAAGGAAAAACTGCCCAAATCACAAAGCTATGGAGTGACAATATAGCGACGAGGCAGAATTTGAACCCAGGCCTGTTTGGTTCAAATGATATGTTCCTTTACTACGCCACGGAGCAGCTGGATGGATAGTTTTGGGTTTGTAAACAGAACCAAGTTATGAAAGAATGCACTGATACCCTGGATTTCCACCTACACTTAGCAATACTAAATGAACCACTGGGCTCTGTGTGGCTCCTAGGTGGCCCCTGTGTTTACGTGGGTACACGCTTAACCCCAAGCTGGACTGTAATGAGAAGATGGCGATGGATGAATGAACGGTAGGTGGAGAAGAGATGGGAAAGGGAAGGACTTAGACACATGGTGTGCATGTGGGAAATGCATTTCTCTTGATTTCCTTAAAAAAATTACACTGTTAGTTTGGTGAGTGAGGGGCACATATACCATGATGCACAGGGCAGAGCACAACTTATGGAAGATAGTTTTTCCTTCCATTATGTGTGTATAGGGATCAAATTCAGGCCATCAGGTTTGGTGGTGAGTGTCTTTACAGCCTAAGCCCTCTCTCCAGCCACATTTTTCTCTTCTTTCTTTCTTTCTTTCTTCTTCTTCTTCTTCTTACTCTTCTTCTTCTTCTTCTTCTTCTTCTTCTTCTTCTTCTTCTTCTTCTTCTTCTTCTTCTTCCTCCTCCTCCTCCTCCTCCTCCTCCTCCTCCTCTTCTTCCTCCTCCTTCTTCTTTTCTCTCTCTCTCTCTCTCTGCAGAATAGAAAGAGGTTGAATTTGTTATACCCAGGGATCTGTGTGATCTCCTTTGCTTCTTCCCACTGAAATGTGACTAAAACTTGTTCTCTTGTTTATTTGCTTGTTTTCCCAAACCATGGGACTCTCAGTCCAGCATGTATCTGTGCACACATGGGCAGAAAGCCTCGAGCCTTTTAAGGTTGACCCTGCATCCCGAGCCTATTTAGCACTGGCGAATGTCCCAGCAGTTGCTCGTCCAAACCCCAAGGCAGAACGAAGTGGTTGGAGTCAAGTAGATCCACAGATGGAATGATGTGGGAATACTGGGCAGAGAAGAGCAACACACGCAGGATTCGGGGACGTTTCCAACTGCTTCCCCGCCCAAAGACAGCCCTCTTCAGTCCCACACCTGCTCCACTCTGAACGGAATCAGATGAGGTCAGGCTTATTTTGGTTTGGCTTTGAGAAAGAATCTCAGCACAAAGCCTGTGCTATCCCAAGAGAATCCCTCCCCAGCCCATGTGACACTCTGGTGTAGTGGGACTGTAGAGTGGACCTTTACTGGGCACTTTAGTGCAGGAGATCTTGGGTGGGTGAGCTGATAAAGAAACAAGAAGTGCTACCAGGGGACTATGGGTTCATAATAACAAGCCTCCCCTGTATAGAATTAATAAAGAAATAAAGATTGTACAAATGGAGGACTGGCAAGATGGCTCAGTAGGTAGGGCTGCTTACCACATAAGCCTAACGATCTGAGTTTGACCCCTAGAATCCTTGTAAGTGTGGAAGGAGAGAAAGTTGCCCTCTGATCTCTACACACATACCATGCTTTGGCACATAAACCCCATGCCATATGTGCCTGCACACGCACTGTACACATGCACGCAATGATAAAAATAGTTGTTTTAAAACAGGAAGCATGCTGGACGCAGTGGTGCACGCCTGTAATCCCGGCACTTAGGGAAACAGAGAGAGGTGGAACTCTGAGTTTGAGGCTAGCTTGGTCTACAAAACGAGTCCAGAACAGCCAAGGCTACACAGAAAAACCCTGTCTCCTTTTCACTGGCCCCATCCCCCGAAGCCCTCAGTGACACTCAGGCCTAATCAGGATATATAAGTCCTGCTGTGTTCATCAGAGAAGCAAAGTTCACCTTGAAGCTTCTCCATTTGGGAACACTGTCTTGTATTCTCCGGGTAGACATCCTCTCAGAGTCACACATTTTTAAATGGGGCCATTTCCAGCATCATGGAAACACAGTAAGAACTTTTATACTACAAAGCAGCGGAAGAAAAAAGAGATAGAATCTGCTGGAGAAATCAGAAGACTTTTCCCATCACGAGCCCTGCTCTCTTGCAGCTTGCGCTTTGCAGGTTGGCATGGGGTGTGCTGTGTGACCATCAGTCTCATTGCACACCTAAGATGACTTGTTCTCCCTAGAAAGCCAGTTCCGCCTGAAATGCCAGCATGTTTGAAGAAGCCTCAGAGCCTTCCAGGGCTTCTAAGCTACAGGCACAGGCCCGAATTATGCACACGAGCTGTTCCTATTTGGACAGCCACTCAGGAAGGCCTCCAGCGCGCCATCTTGCGATGCAGTGGGCTGGCAAGGCATCAGAGTGTCCAAGGTGCCTGGTTCCAGGAGCTCCCTCCTGCTGCCAGGTACCCAAACCAGGCAGCCCCTCCTCCCCATCTGCTGCATGCTAGGTCTGCCCTACCAGGCTCACCTGCCTCTGCCTCGCCCCTTTCCCACAGACTTCTGAACCGCTTACCTATGAAGCAAATGCGTTTGACTCTGTGTGTTAACCATGTGGCTGCATCGAGACAGGATTCTCCAAGGCTGAGTGCTTGTTTAGTCACATATTTCAGGGATCACAATATATGCTTTCTGTCCAGGCCATCTTATAACGGTAAAAGATACACAAGACATGTGTAAAGTGACCCATATTTAGAGTACATGTAAAGACCGCTTTTGAATTTCCTATGGATGTGACACCCATAAAACCTCTCTCTCCCCCCACACAAGCTAGTTTTCCACAGCATCTGTTGTTGTTAGTAGATGCTACCAAAATATTCTAGCCAGAGTTTGTTGTTGTTGTTTTGGTTTTGGAGACAGGGTCTCAATACGTCATCCAGGCTGACCTTGAACGGACAGTCCAGATCCATCTACCTCAGCATCCTGGGTTCAGGGATGCAGTCAGGCTAGCATCCCATAAAGTTCAGCCAAGCAGAAACAGACTTCTGTTTTTCGGTGTGCACGGTAGGACGGAGCAGTCCAACCCCTTCATTTACATCTAGGAGGTCTCTCCACAGGCTGGGCATCACTCCTCCCCTTTCTAATGGAGGATGATATAAACTGAGAGTAAGCGAATTTAGAACGGCAACTTCTCTTCCTGTTCCCAGAAAGGCTCTGAGCACTGTGTGTGTGTGTGTGTGTGTGTGTGTGTGTGTGTGTGTGTGTTCATTTGTTTTTTTATTCCACGAAATGCTCTTGTTAGTGTGAAATGGATAGACAAAAGCCGTGACCTCCAGGGACAGCCTCCCTCATTCTGTCCTATTGGATCTCACCCAAGGCTGTGCAATGAGACGCTGTGCTCTGGGTGGGCTCTGTGGGCTGCGTTAGCACCATTTTCCCTGCAAGAGATGCTGATGTGTGTTTGTGGTCAGGGTATAGCTTTAAAATAGAGTTTGCCCTGCAATGGTTCTACAGGGAACAAAACTTCACTCAGCACTTGCATACAGGTTGTGCTGGCAATGCTTGGCTTTCGCTTCTTTTTTTAGAATAGAAACGTGAAGATCAAGGAAGCTCTAAGTCACTCAGCTCTCAGCCGCTGATCCACAGACCCAGGCCATGGGCTCAGCTCCCTCTGGTTTCCTGTGCAGAAGCAGGTTGCCGTGGATTCTGGATTTTGGAGCAGTGTCGGGGTTGGGCTTTAAAAAAAACCCCAGGGTCCTGGACAAGTTGGCCAGCCTCTTTATTTCCTCCATTTCCTCCTCTGCAAAGCTCTATCTTGAGAGATTTTCATGAAGGTTCCAGAAGATAGTTCATATGGGGTAGCTGGTGCTGTAGTTGGCACAGTGAACACTGCTCAGTGCTATCTTCTTTTAACATTTAATTGAATTAAGTGTGTGTGTGTGTGTGTGCGTGCGTGCGTGCGTGTGTGCGTGCGCGTGCACCCATGCATGTATGGAGGCCAGAGGACAACTTTGTGGAGTCCGTTGTCCTCTCCCACCATGTGGGTACTGAGGATCAAACTGAGGTTACCGAGGTTATGGCAAGTGCCTTTGCCGCGAGCCACTCCACTCCTCCTCTAATTGATATGTTATTAAAGTTGTTTTATAGACTTTCAGCCTGGGGGCAGACAGGGGTGCAGAGAGCACACAGCAGCAGCCTTTGGCCTTCCGTCTTGGCACTATGTGGGGTGATAGTCCCCAAAGTGCTAATAAAGCAAACCAGTAGCCCCCCTCCCCCGACCCTCAGCACTTCCAGGGGCTACCCAACACCAGCTTCAAAGGGCTTCAGTGGCTGCTTGAGTCTCATAAATAGCTGTCCCCTCCCCAGCCAGCCTCCATGATGGGCACGATGTGTGCCAACTGCCAGGCTATACATAGCCCAGGCCTTGCTTGAGAGTGGCCAAAAGCGAGAGGAGATTACCGGAGATAAACGTGGGCTCTCGGGTTTCAGGGGACACACAGTTTTGAAGAGTTTGACTTATTGCCAGATGGGATCAGGGAGAGGCAGGGAGAACAACCCTCTCCAGCTCATGGCTTGCTCGGAACGAGGAGCAGCCAGCCGTGCCGCCGTGCCGCCGTGGGTACTTTTAATGGCTGGTCTTAGGGACATTCGCTTGGAACCGATATCTGCAGAATTCTCGGGGTCTTTATTTTGATGTGTGCAGATTCTTGAGCCTGCAGGAAAACAAAAGCACAGCTGCCTCCTTTCAACTGACTCTCTCCAGTGTCCTCACTACTCACATCTCTCCCATTTCCAAAGAAATTCCACTTACTCCCCATGCAAACAGTTCTTAGGAAGTGTCTTCATCTCTCTCCCTCTCTGTGAGAGCTGATAAATTCTATGCGGGGACTTGGGAGAGACACAGAGACCCACTGGATACCCTGTCCTCTGAGGCCCAGGGCACAGTCAGGCAGCAGCAGGGACTAACCCCTCTCACAGCCTTGTCCACTGATTCCCTTTCATGGACAAACTTCTGGAACCAACAAGTCACACCTGTGCCAGCCTGTCCTCACCACCCACTTCACTGTCCAGTTCCCTGCCTTGGCTTCTGTCCTGGCTTTTCTGGAAAGGTCATCCATGAGTTAGCAGCCCAGAAGGGAGCCCTGATGGGGGGTCCTGCACATCCTGGACTCCTTGAGACGCCATGCCTTAGTGACTTTGGAGTCAGGGTACCACAGTGATCCGCTCATGCCTTTAAGACCTTCTGAGCAGTTCCTGCTGGCACAGGCTGGGTGCTTCCCCAGGCACCTGCCGCTAACATGGGCAGTCCTGGCCCCGGACTTTCTCATGTGTCTCCACTTCTCACATCCTCAGCGTCTTTGGGTAGCTTGGGTGCCTTCTGTGATCATGAACTCGCTGCACTTCTATCTGTTCTGAGAAGCTCACCCCAGTTCTGGAACATTCTTCTAATGCTACCTTTTTGTCCTGTATTCTGTTTTCTGGCTGGAGAGCCTCAATCACCTTATGGCCCATCTCCTTTTTGTACTTTCTCCTTTCTCTCTCAAAAGCCAAGAAAGAGCAACTGGTTCTGATTGGTCCCAGCTCACACTACTACACCCACCACCTAGGCAGCTGCTTCTCCATGGTCCCAACCCTTTGTCTGAGACCAGAGTCATCTATCACCTGCCGGTGGCCACCCAGATACCTTTCCTTCCTGTATTCCTTCCTTGTCTGGTCTGAGTCCTCGCTCAGACCTACCTTCTCTGGACTCAGATCAGCTTCTTTGTTCCACTCACCTCCAAAGCATAACTTCCAACCACAATATCCAAACTCTTCACCCTTTTCCTTATATATCTTAAACACAGGACTCTCTCTGTCTGTCTCTTTGTCTGTCTGTCTCTCTCTCTCTCTCTCTTTCTCTGTGTCTCTGTCTCTGTCTCTCCCTCTCCCCCTCCCTCCCTCTCCCCCTCCCTCCCTCCCTCCTTCCCTCCCTCAATCCCCCCCCCCCTCTCTCTCCAGGATTTCTCTGTGTAGCCCTGGAGCTCACTCTGTAGACCAGGCTATCTCTGCCTCCCAAGTGCTGGCATTAAAGACATGCACCACCACCCCTAGAATAACACAGGACTCCGTTTACCTTCTCCAAATACAACTTGCTCCACCAAGCGAGCTTTTTGTGGCCCAACCCTTGACATGTGCACCTTCAAACCTAAACTGCCACGATTTCTCCCCTTTGGGTGCACAAGCTCCTGCTGCCTGACCTGGCCCAGGGTCTCCTTAGCCTCTGCTCTAACAAGCAGTCTCCCTTTTAATCTGTTCATTTATTTGAGGCACTAATTTGGGGGTCAGCCCAGATACTCTCCTGGGTGCTAGAGATGGCACAGAGAGAAGGCACGGGTAGACACAGAGCCTGTAGGCCTCAACACCACAGTGAAGAGACAGTAGTCACAGACAAACCAAGGAGGGGTTGCAGGGGAGATGCTCAGGGCACCCTAAGCAAGCACTGATTGGGAGTGGGGCTCACGGGGTCCCTTCTGGGGGAACTAACACATCCAAATGCACTGAAGGTAGCACAGTTGGTGAAGCATCATCAAGGGAGTCTTCTCAATGGGATGAAGGGCACAGACAGATGCAGGGCATGCTTCTGTGTCCTTGTAGTATATTATACAGGATACAGAAAAGTCCCTAGTGAGGCTGAAGGGGCAGCAGGCCACACCATGCCGGGCTGTGTGGCTATGTAGGGAGGTTTAGTGCATGACATGCACTTGGACCTCATCATTACAGCCACAATGGTGATGTAATAACCATCTATAAACTGTAATATTAGGGGGCTGGAGAGATGGCTCAGTGGTTAAGAGCACTGGCTGCTCATCCAGAGGTCCTGAGTTCAATTCCCAGCAAGCACATGGTGTCTCTATAATGGGATCTGATGCCCTCTTCTGTCATGCAGACTCTATATACAAATAGAGTATTCATATACATAAATAAATAAATTTAAAATATATAATGCCGGAAAGAGAAAGACATACTGGAAACATACACTTATTGGCTACTGAATTATGTATTTATTATGTTACCTATGATATTATTTACATGGAACTTTGTTAGAAGTCTTTTTGTGTTTGAGAGAATCAGCAAAAGTCTAACCAAATCCCAATGTGCGTGAGTGAGTGATGTTTCCATTCCGGAAGCAGCACAGATGGGGCTAGTCTCTAAGATGGACTCTCAGGCAAGACTCAGAAAGAGCCCATCACTCAGTCCACCAGAGCAAGCCAGTAAGGGAATGGTTGCAAGCTAACAGGAGGAAATTGCAGTCGTGTATAAAGAGTGGTTTTCTGGGGGGGGGCAATTTAAGAAACGTGGAGGCAATCATTTTTTTTCTCACACAGGACTCAGTATTTGGTGGTAATCGCTTCTTGTCTCTCTGGCCCGCAAACTCCTTGAACTTATGAAGTGCTCGGACCAACCCATCCCTGCACATACGGAGGTGCTGACTGTCTCCAAGGAACTGCACAGAATGCAGAAGGTGCTAGCCTTCCTCCTTACCGAGGGAAGAGTCACAGTACAGACTCAGTGCCAGCGATTACAGACGAGGTGCCAGAGTTTGCTCCCTGGGACGGAGCCTGGAATTACAGAAGGAAGACTGGAGTGAAAGATGAGATGGGGCCGCTCTTGGCAGCCAAGGTTGCCTAAGGCTTAGAGACCAGCGGGAGAAGGCGAGTGAGGTGGGGGTTTGGGCGGCAGGAGTGGAGTGGAGGAAACCAAGCCATATGCAAGTACTAGTAACAGTGCCTGCTTGCCTACTCCAGTCTCCCCAGACAGTGCTGGTCCTCAGGGACCCAGTCACATCAAAAGTTATCCCAGAGGTCCCAGGACCTCACCACTGCCACCCTCCCCATTCAGCCCCACAGCACCTTTAGCTCACCCTGGCCACTATTGACTTAAGCTTCTGAATGGTGTGTGCTAGAGCTGATGGTGCTGATGATGAAGCCTAGGTGGGCAGGGTCTAATGAGGATGGACATCGATAGTGATTCAGGTGCTGCACGGATTGTGAGTCAAGATGCTGAGGAGGAAGAAAACAGGAGGAGGAGGAGGAAGGTACATCTCAGGCAGCGGGGCTTTCTCGCCCTTCTGTGACAGTCGGCTCTGTCTGTACATCTATGGCATAAGATAGGATAGGGACTTATCATTCATGTAAATGCAAAAGGTCCATGTAGATATCACGCTTCACATGCCCAGGGGAGGAACGCATTTGTGCTTACCTAAAAGCAAATAAACTTGATGATGGTGTGTGCTGAGGAAAAGGCTGGACCAAACACTCTTGCTTCATTCCACAAGTTAATTTCTCATTCTTCCTGCTGTGTGTGTGTGTGTGTGTGTGTGTGTGTGTGTGTGAGAGAGAGAGAGAGAGAGAGAGAGAGAGAGAGAGAGAGAGAGAGAGAGACAGAGAGACAGAGAGAGACAGAGAGAGAGAAAGAGAGAGACAGACAGAAAGACAGAGAGACAGAGAGAGACACACAAAGAAACACAGAGAGAGACAGAGAGACAGAGACAGAGAAAGGGGTGGAGGGGGGGTGGAGGAGAGAGATGGGAATGTGGCACCTCCTTGTCACCATGCACACAGCCCGGCATGCCTACAGAGGTCAGAGGACAGCCTTATGGAATGAGTTCTTTTCCTCCACCTTTATATGGGTTCCAGGGGGTAGAACTCAGGATGTGAGACTTGGGAACAAGGCCTTCTGTGGTCAATGAGCCATCTCCATGGCCTCCTTTTAAAATTTATTATTATTAATACTCACCTCCCACACTAAATGGAGAGAGACAAGAAAGCCAGCATGAGCCCACAGTTGGCACATGCTGGGTAGCTTTCAGAAGGGGTAGCCATTAATGGTTGTGCTTTCTAGAACATGACATGAGAGCTGAGGCATCAGAACCATGGGGCGTGGCTGTGTGGTTTATGAGAATGTAAGTTCCTGAGCCCCACCCCAGCTCCATTTTCTATTTTCTGCTGCGGAGGACAGGAAACCCCCGTTTTAACAGAGCCCCGAGTCATTCTTGTGAATACTGATGTGTAAGAGCTGTTAGAAACTGCTTTCAGAGGGGTTCCTGCTGGAGAAGAGAAGGAAGCTTACTGTACTGCAAAGCTGCGTCCTGTGGCTTTAAATGATTGACAGAGGGATGTTTGTTTAAGATTTTGACTTCAGTAAACCGGACAGGATAGCTCGCACTGAAAAAAGAAAGATGTATTAGGGAAAGAAAACACAACATGATCTGGTGGGTTACATGCAATAGACTACGCCCAAGCGATTTTGCAGAAAGACTGTCTTGGGGGACCCCGGGAAAGCTCACAGTGACTCACAGCATGGTACTGGTGGTGATGACACATTTTCAGCCTTCCTAGTCCCAGACAAAATCCAAGAGCAGAGAAAGTTCCGGGGTGGGCAGGGTGTCATTTGTCACCTGTGCCTGGGGTCCTTCCTTAACCCTGGCTACCTAGGCATTCCTGGAGGAGTTCTCAGATCCACGTTCTGTGTAGGATCCTTAGTCTTACCGGAAGGGAAGTGGCTTGCAGGCAGAGGAAAAAAGCAAGAGTAAGAGCAGATGAGAAGAAAGTGTGGATAGGTCGGTAACAACCGCAGGAAGTCTAACTTGAAAGAGAATAGAAAGATGACAGTGGGTGCAAGCAGGGAAGACACAGGAACAGAAGGTGGAACAAACAAAGCCACGGAACACAGGGTAGAGCGACTTAGTAACCCAGGGGACATTACTCGGGGGAGACAAGAAACCCCAAAAGGATTGTAGAACACACAGGAGCAAACTGCAAAATGTATAAAAGAAGCGAAAGGACAGAAAGGGAAAATAGTAAGACTGAGATGCAAACAAACAAAACAAAATAAGAACAAAAGCACCAGGTAAGAAAGCAAGGTACTGTCCTCAGAACAGGACTAGAGCTCTCGCTGGCAGAATAAGGAAACATAACAAAATGAAAAGTCAGACAACTGGGGAAAGGATAAAGAGGGTTTGATCTCCGTCATGGTCACGGCCTTCTGGGCTCTGCATCTCACCTTCCGCTCCTCCTGCTCTGGTGAGCTGGTGATCAACAGCTCCCCAGGGAAGAGGAGAACCACGTGACTATAATTAACTCTTATTTATATTATATACATACATATATAGTACACATTCATGCATGCATACAATACAATGATAGTATAGTTGTTTAAAGCCTAGTAGAACTTTTTGTGTATCTAAGTAAGATAACGCTTGTGTGAGAGACTATAATAACAAGCTAAGGCAACTCACAAAAGAGAATAGAGTGATAACACAAAACCTGTGAGATTTCAGGATTTACCTCACAGAGGCTACAGCCTGGGCTGTGTGGTGTGGACAGAGGGATAGACACACGGATCGATGGGACAGACCAGAGACAACAGAGCTAAACACCCACAGATGTGTCAACTGAGTCTTGAGAAAGGCCTGGGCAAAGTTCAAGGGACACAGCCATCTGTAAACGGTGTTGGGACCAACAAGCACAAATGGAAAAAAGGATGCCAGACTGTGTCATGGCTTCCCCAGAATCTCATCAGAATAGTCTGTGACCCGTACAACAAAATGTAAAGCTGAAAAACTTCTAGAGGAAAGATAGAAATGTTCAGAATTTAGCACTTAGATTTAACCTTAAAAATCTCATTCATAGCTGGGCATGGTGGCCCATGCCTTTAATCCCAGCAGAGGCAGGTGGATCTCTGTGAGTTCAAGAACAGTCTGATGGGCACATTGAGTTTAGCCAGACCTACACATTGAGACCCTGTCTCAAACAAAACAAACCAGAACAAAACAAAACAAAAGCAACCACAGCAAATCCCATTTATAAATTTAAAAATGATGAATTAAACTTCATCAAAATTAAATTTTCCATTTGTGTGTTGGAGGTGGTGTATGCATGTCCGCACATGTGTGATGTGTGTTGGGTGTCTTCTTCAACTGCTTTCCACCTTAGCTTTTTGAGACAAGGTCAGCTATTGAACCTGAGGTTTGCTGACTCACACATTAGCTGGCCAAGAAGCCTTGGGGATCCGTTTGTTTCAGCACCCTCAGAGCTGGGGTTGCAAGCACACATCACTCCCCTCAACTTTTATGTAGGTGCTGGGGATCCAAGAAAGGAAGTCAGAAAGAAGAAAAGCTAATGTTCACTATAAAAATGGGAAGAGACGTTTCACTGAAGGAAACATACAGAGACATGGAATAATATTCAAATATTCAAATAAACTGTCACAAATTAAAACTACCAGGAAACATCACTACATATACCTATAAGAATGACTAAAACTTAAAACTTAAAACATAACACCAGATGCTACCATGATTCTATGGGACCTCATGCATAATTCGTGAGTATGTACAACAGTCCAGCCATTTGGGAAATGGTTTGGTGGTGTCAGTGAAAACTAAGCCTGAAACTCCCATATGAGTCAGAAATTACTCTCCTAGTCATTTATTCCAGAGACTAAGACTGACATTTAACTCAAAATCCCACATAGCAACTCTATTCGTCACAGCCAACAGTTGGAAACAACTCAGATACACGTCAGTGGGTGAAAGATTAAGCAAACTGTGGAATGCCCACACCCTGGACATCTACTCAGCAGTGAAAAAGAACAAACATGGTGGTACAGGCAGCAACCTGACAGACTCTGGGTAATTATGCAAAGGGTAAAGAGTTATCTCAAAGCCGGACGTGATGGTGCATGCCTTTAATCTCAGCACTCAGGAGGCAGAGGCAAGCAGATCGCCATGAGTTCGAGGCCAGCCTGGTCTACAAAGTGGGTCCAGGACAGCCAAGGCTACACAGAGAAACCCTGTCTCTCGGGAAAAAAAAAGAATTATCTCAAAATGCTACCTGCCACACGAGTGCCTGTTTAGATGACATTGTACAGTTGGCGACAAATGGGGGACTTCGGCTTTCCCGGAGCTGAAGTGGGTATAGCATAGCACAAGTGGCTATAACCACAAAGGACAGCAGAGGGCTCCTGTGGTAGTGGACGTACTTTGTATTTTAACTACTGTTGGCACTATTTAGTTTGTGATGCTGTGCCTCAGTTTCACAAGATCTCACGTCGGTAGGAAACCCGAGGCCTATTCAAGAGATCTCACGTATGACAATGACATAGGAGCACACGCGTTTTAAAAAGTGGTATTAGAGATCACAGCATGGCGCAATGGTTCAGTTTGCCCAGCGTTTGTAAGGTCCCAGGTCCAATCCCCAGACATCTCATAGTTTATAATCTCCCCATTTCTGTCACGCCACTTTGGGTGAGATGGCTAGGTGGCAGAGGAACAACACTCTGTCAATTTGGAGTCCGTATTTATTCATAAGCTACCTGGATGCCAATCTTACACATGGTGTCACCTCCTACTCTGCTGTCTGCTTAGAGTGGTTTGGGGCCACCCCTCCATACAAGGCACTGCTCCATCCTCCTGGACTTTCGGGCCCACGGTACCCTTCATCCCCAGACACTCCCTGTAGTTCTTCCTCACTGCTGGCTGTAGGAAGCCTCCTGATGCCAAAGGGCACCTGCATCACACCAGCCCAGGACCAGGAAGCCCTCAGGCCTCCTTTACTGAAAGCTGTCCCTTACAGGTTCACTGGGCAGTTGCAAAAGATCTCAAGGCCCCATGCTAGGTCCCCACTGGTTCCTTTCGGATTCTCTGCATCCCAGTTTTATCTTCTCAAGGGCAGAAAAGGGCTTGTGGCCAAGGATGTGTTTTTCCAGGTCTTTCCTTTTAACCTCTTCCTCAGATTTTCAGCTTTCTGCTGGTTCTCAGTGGTCAGCGTGGCAGGGTGTACGAAGGACACGGACCCCTGTGATGGCCTCTACCGTCTCTCGCCCCTGAACTCACTTCCTCTACCTGTTTGTCCTTTCAGCTCGTGGCCCAGGTCCTGGAACATAAAAACATAGGCTTTGTGATGGTGGATGCAAGGAAAGAAGCCAGGCTTGCCAAGAGACTGGGTGAGTTCAGTGTTTGAAATCTGTTAGGAAAAAAAAACAAACAAATGTGTCTTGTTAGGAAAAAACAAAACCCAGCTATATTTATCTTGCGTGGTAACTGGGTTACTTTCAAACACTTATAAAATGACAGTGCATATACCATTTCTGGGTCAGAGAAGAGCTCGACAAAAGTAAAGCTAGGCTTCCATCTAAGAGTTTGCCAGCAGTCACTTGATTTCTCATTGCACCGGTATCAGGCAGGAGAAGTTCTTCCTGGAGAAACTAATTCGAAGCACCTGAGCCTTTACTGACAGCTCGCAGCAGCTAGAAGCCCAGCCTCTCCATCTTTGTGCCTCAGTGGCTTCTCTGGGCCTCTCTGGGAACGTTCCAGCGGCAGCCAGCTCAGGGTGCATTTACAGCAGGGTCTCCAGAGGTCCCAGAGCTAAGGCTGAACCTCACCTGGGAATCTGTAGCCTGGATGGATTTAGGTGAGAATGGTTAAGTGACATCGGGGTGGAAGCTGTAATCTCTCGTGTCAATATGTCCCAATCAAGTGCCCTTTAAGATTCCTGCTCCATAATCCCAAGGAGAAAGGGCACAGGGAACCCCTCTGGTTTCCAAATACCACCCCCCAACGCTGCCCGTTTAGCTTTTTCTGCATGACTGGTAGAGAGTGGCTATTAAAAATAGCAGGAGGTTATGAAACAGGACCTTTGAAGAAAGGTTAATTGAGTTTGGAGTGGTAAGCACAGAAAAAAAGCTTAGTGGTGGTTCGATGGACATCTTTGGGTCTATGCAGGTGCATTATTCCAAGTTCATGCAAGTGCATTACCCCAGGTACACGCAAGTGCATTATCCCAGGTGCATGCAGGTGCATTATCCCAGGTACACGCAAGTGCATTATCCCAGGTGCATGCAGGTGCATTATCTCAGGTACACGCAAGTGCATTATCCCAGGTGCATGCAGGTGCATTATCCCAGGTACACGCAAGTGCATTATCCCAGGTGCATGCAGGTGCATTATCCCAGGTACATGCAAGTGCGTTATCCCAGGTGCATACAGGAGCATTATCCCAGGTACATGCAAGTGCGTTATCCCAGGTGCATGCAGGTGCATTATCCCAGGTACATGCAAGTGCGTTATTCCAGGTGCATGCAGGTGCATTATCCCAGGTACATGCAAGTGCGTTATCCCAGGTGCATACAGGTGCATTATCCCAGGTGCCTGCAGGTGCATTATCCTGGGTCCATGTAGGTGCATTATCTTAGCAAATTAAAAACAACTTCTTCCTATTCTATTTTTAGAAGAACAGGCTTTTTTTTGGGGGGGGGAGGGGTTTCGAGACAAGGTTTCCCTGTGTAGCCTTGGCCATCCTGGACTCACTTTGTAGACCAGGCTCGAACTCACAGTGATCCGCCTGCCTCTGCTTCCCAAGTGCTGGGATTAAAGGTGTGCACCACCACACCCAGCTCGAGCAGGCATTCTTAAAGATAAGACTTATACTATAGAAAATTACTTAAGTTAGACACAAGGAAGAATTCATGCCTATAAAATGGTGACTCGCTGAGAATGGCTGGTATTGTGTGTTCTTGATATTTCTCTTTCCCTGGACACATATCAAGATTACCTTTTCTGTCCAGAACATGGAAGTAAAATAGCATTCAACTCATCCCAGAGTCAAAAACAATGTAATGAGTTCTGCCTTGCCCCCACCCCACCACTGTTTTAATGAGCAGGTGACATTTGGGAGCATTTTTAGTAAATTAAGAAAAAAAAACATGCTAGTGTTCTAGAAATACTCAGATCTAGGCAGCACAAGCTGAACAAGAATTCACAAGACCAGACTGGCCCAGGGCATGCTGGGCCTTGGTGTATCTAAGTACATTTTTCTCTAAGCTTGCTGTGGGGGCGTGAAAGCAGCTGCCCTCTAGATGAAAGATCTTTGGGATGTGATTGTGTGCTGAGAACCCTTTATCCTTACCCCCTCCGGTGTCACTCCCACGCAAACTCCTGAGCAAGGCGCTGATTGAGACTCCCTGGGGCACATTTTAAGATCAGGTGTCAAAAAAGTCTGAGTGTCCAGTGCTGGGGTGTGCCAGGGAACTCCTCAGGAGGTCTGCAGGGCAGTAGCCAATGGCCTAGCCCTCGCTCAGGCCTGTCTTTTGTGATTCACTAGGAGAAAGCATTTCCTGAGGAGTAAAGTTTGAATAAAATTAACTTGGAGTTGCAATGTCAGCCTTGGCTGGTTACTATTCAGGGTGGGGTTGGGGGGGTAGATACCTTGCATCCAGCAAGGATTGGATAAAGTACATCACACTGTAGCAAGGGTGCTGGGACAACTGTGAAGCTCCTTTGGTCTGCCCTCCCTGAGTCTACCTGTGACCTGACTGAAGAGGCATGCAACCCGGAAGGGCTGTCTTTCCAAATGTCCAGGCTCTATGGGAGAAGACCACACCCCAGTTGTTAGAGATTGTCCTATTAGAGCGAGCACCCACAAACGAGGGGAGCAGGAGGGACACCAGTAACAGCGGGAGCTCCAGGCAGGTGCAGAAATGGAACCTGAAGGAGTCACCAGGATCGAGTCAGGGATGGAGGTCAATCTTCTTTGTTTAGATAAAAGGAAAAGCGAAGTAACCCCTGCTCTGTGCCTCTCCTGGCCACACCCTTTTCATAGCGGCATTCAGCCCAGAAGCAAGGAGAGACTCTCCTTGGTCGGGTCAAGGTGGGTGGAGAGGAAGGGCTGGCATTAGGTAGTTGAGGGACTTGCAGCCAGGCTCAGGTGACAGGAAGACAGTGGACATGACGACCTCTGATAAGGAGAATGGCAGAGGTCAGCAGTATTTGTAGGAACTAAAGCATTGGTGAGGTGGAGAGAGCAGCTTCCGAATTCAATGCTGGTCCTGACAGATGGACCCGTCTGCATTGATGCTAGCTCCGATGATCCCGACCCCACTGGCACTCAGGGATAAAGCGAAGGCTTTTTGGCACCCGAATGACCTTGGCCTTGGCCCCCTTTTCCTTTAGGCTTCAATGAAGAAGGCAGCCTGTATGTTCTGAAGGGCGATCGCACGGTTGAGTTTGATGGCGAGTTTGCAGCAGATGTCTTGGTGGAATTTCTCTTGGATGTAAGTATGTAGCATGTGGCTTTGTGTGAAACTGTTCCTTATAGAAGAGGACCCAGCTCTGACGCAGGAACAGAGGGACTGGGGACTCTGGCATGGCTTAAGGCATTTGGCTTCCCCCAAACAGCAAGGAGTGTGTGCATTATGGCGGGATCTGCTTTTACTGGAAAGCAGGCTTGTAAATAATCATAGAAACTATTGTAAGTGACCTAAGGGTAGTGTGTGTGTGTGTGTGTGTGTGTGTGTGTGTGTGTGTGTGTGTGTTTTAGAAGTGACATGGTATTCTCTTCCTTTAAGTTACACACTGATACAGACTAGTAGTCCCTTGATATTGGTGCACTGTGACACTGAGAAAAAGCCAGGGAATATGGAGAAAGAGGGAGCTAACCAGTCACCCAAAATGAAGTGGGGACCGTAGGCCCAGTCTCTGAGTCATCTTCTGATCTGTATACAGGGGAGACAGTGGGTTGGTGAGGTGGCTCAGCAGGCAGAGACACTTACTGCCGAGTCTGGTGACCTGCATACAATTCCCTGACCCCACAAGGAAGAAAAAGAGAACCAACTTTCTCGAGTTGTCTTCTAACATGCATCCCTTCCCAGTGGTGTGCACAGGACCTCACACCACATACAACACACACATACAACATAAGCAAATGTAAAACAAACAAACAAACAAACAAAAAATGTTTGCTTTTTGTTTTTAAGGAAAGATATGGCTAAGGAAACAACCCTCGCCCCCAAAGAAACTCCACACATTCTCCTTCAGCCGTGGAGGTATCACATCCTCAAATCCATAAGTTCCAACAGAGGGGGAAATAGGACAAAATATTTTACCATGCATAAAGTCACACTGCCAGTCATAAGGGCTTTGGAACCCATGCTCTGCACAGACGAAGAACCCAGTCCTGTTGGGAATGATGATCCGTCTGCAACTCTGGCACTGGGGAGGCTGAGGCAGGAGGGCAGTGCATGCACGAGTGGCCAGCCTGGGCTCTGTGGAGTAGGCAGGGCTCTATGGGGCAGCCTGGGCTCTGTGGGGGCAACTCTGTCCCTAAAACAAGCAGCAACAGTAACACACAGAACTCCCAGCTGCCCTTCTGCACTGGCAATTTCCCACTAGACACCAAGAATGTTGTCTCCACATTCTCAAAGGCCAGAGAAGGGCAGAAGGAGGTCACTAAATATAGTGCCCACACTCTCTGCTTGGCTAGCTTACTGACCCACACCTAGAAGTCCTGGGGAATATTCCAGAAGAGCAACATTGTAAGTCTAGGCCAGCATGACATTGCTCCAAACTTAGCAGCTGAGAGGAAGTTTCTAGAAGCAAGAGTCTACATGTTTTAAACAATAATCAGTGTGACTGACCCACAAAAGTAAATCAGGGTGAGGGTAGAGTTTAGATTTACCAAGTGAGGCTGTTACCTCTGTAAACTACAGAAAACTCTGTTCTCAGTACGTGGTCTTAGTTAAGGTTTTTATTGCTGTGATGAAAAATCATAACCAGAAGCAACCTGGAGAAGCAGGGGGTTATTTGGCTTACATATCCTGAATTCATGGGGAAGCCAAGGCAGGAACTCAAGCTGGGCAGACACCCGAGGCAGGAGCTGAGGATGAGACCACGGCGGGTGCTGCTTACTGGCTTGCTCCTCGTGCCTCGCTCAGCCTGCTTTTATATTGCACCCATGTCCACAGCCCAGAGTGGCACCACCCACAGTGATCTGAAGGCCTGGATTGGAATGCCCAGCACCCACGTATAAAGTTTGTCCTGTCTTCTTGTGCCTGAGACCCAGCGCTGGGAGAAAGAGGCAGGCAATCCTGAGAGTGGCTGGCCGGTAGCCTAGCCAGAAAGGCAAGCTCCCAGTCCAGTGGACAAATGAAGGAGACACTAATCTCTGCTCTCCACATTTGAGTACAGGGGTCTCACACACTCATGCGTGCACACTACTCAGTCTCTCCCCCTCTCTTATACACACGTTCTCTCTGTATGTGTGTATGTGTGTGTATGTATACATGTGTGTATGGTATATATATGTATATATAGTAATAATTGCCAATTTACAACTTAAGATACAGTCTCAAAAAAATGTAACTGGCAAGAGGAAAAGTATAATTTCCAGGACAATGATCCCCAAGCTGGGACCAAGTCTTCCTGGGGGACCGCTGCCAGGCACACTGGGGCAGGATAGGATGGTTACTCAATCTCCAAGCCTTCGTGTCTGCATATACAGTCACACACACACAATCACACATACACTGACATACACAGACACACACACACACACACACACACACACACACACACCTTCAAGGCTAGAGAACATGGCTGAACTTTAATCTTTCTGTCTTACTGCCTATTTTACACAATGCACATGTATCTCTTCCAATTCTAAAGTGTTCTATCTCCCCAGTGGGGAGAGATGATCTCTCTTATTTAAACATCTCTGTGTCTCTGCGGGCATGTGCGCATGTCCATGTCTCTGTGTGTGATCTCAGCTCATTGAGGACCCAGTGGAGATCGTGAAGAACAAGCTGGAAGTCCAGGCCTTCGAGCGCATCGAGGACCAGATCAAGCTCCTTGGCTTTTTCAAGAACGAGGACTCGGAACGTAAGTTGTCAACACAGGCCTGTGGGTCTGAGGGCCGGCCTCCAACCAGGTGGTCCAGGCTATCTCAACTGAGCATACAGTTTTAATATCTCTTTTTCTGGAGACAGTCGAAACTGAATTTCTTCCTGTTGCCTGTGCAAAGGGACAAATGTGCAGAAATTGTGCAAAATAGACAGTGAGTGATAGAACATTAACATGAGACCAAGTTCTTTAGCCGTGAGGATGTGTGTGCTCGTGTGTTCGTGTGATAATAATTGAATGTGGATTGTGTATGTGAATGTGTGGTGTTGTGTGTTATTACGTGTGTATGAATATGTGTGTGTGTGTGTGCATGCACGCTTGCCTGCTATTATGTATGTGTATTCTACTGAATAAATAAATGCCTCCTTTCCTCCACTCTATCACTCGTCCGCCTCTCCATCCGGTTCTTCTGTAAATGGGACACACAGTGGCCATCTCCCTGATGCCACCAGCATCCCTATGCTCACCAGCTGGAGAACTTCCTGGTCAGCTGGAGAGGATTAAAGGAAGTCTGGGTGGGGATGGGCTCAGAAGTTGCTAGAGAATATGGAAAATTGCTGGCCAAGGCCACAGCTGGCCACCAGTCTATGCCTAGGACGCCACCACACCCTTGGGCAGATTCCTACGAAGGCTTTGCGGCCAGGTTATGGGCGAGCAAAAAAGACCTTGCACAGCATCACCGCAGTGGGCTGTGCAGGCAGGAGAGGGTGGAAGGCGGGAGTCAAGAGGAGTAGGGAGAAGGGAGCAGGAAGGTTAACTTGCTGAGTATTTTGAAAAACAAAATGGAACAGAAACCTGATCCGGCCCATTGCACACATGAATGGATAGTGGCTGCGACTGCATGCACGAGACCCACACGCCATCAAGGCAGCCATGATTGCAACGTGGGTCCAGGGGACTCTCTCAGTGAGGAGCTATTGGCAATTGATGACAGCTAGGGAGAGTTGGTTTCCTTCAGGGTTTCAGGCCTTGTGATGCTGGCCATGCGACAGTTGAAGCTGTCTACACTCATGTACATGCCAACAGCTCCAAGTGGATTCCACGGGTTTAAAAAGAGATACGCGGGTGAGCTGCGGGAACTGATACACACCGTTAAGCCAAGCCCTTGGGAGGCAGAGGTAGGCAGACTCCTGCAAGTTCCAGGACCCCTGTAATCTACATAGTGAGTTCCAGGACAGCCAAGACTACATAGTGAGACCCAGTCTCAAAAGCAAACAAAGAAAAAGACCACATGGTATGAGAGGAGAAATTAGTGAGGAACATCGGGGGAGAATTGGAGGGGAGGGAGTGAGGGTGGGTTATGTGCATGTATGAAATTATCAAATAATGAAAAAAGAATGATCTGGTCCTTCTAGGACCAGTGGCCTTCTGCCTGCAGGCATAACGGTGAGAAAATTCTCTCTGTACTACATAAGGAGGGACTGAATGTATCCAATGCTTTTTTCTGGAATCACAAAGTATTTTGCAATGTTTTCAGAGCTGTTTATTTTCCTAGTCCGCCCACCAACTCCCCCAGTCTCTTGCCCAGCAGCAGCTTGCCTGCCGTCGCTTCTCCATTCCCAATTGCTTCTCTCTTCTCATGTGCTTCTCGCAAAGCTCCCCAGAGCACACACAGTGCTTGAAACAGGAGAAGGGGGGCCGGTGGGTGCCGCTCCCGTGTGGAGCGCTTCTCCTGACCACGCTGCTCACTTTTCTTTGCTGCTCACTCTTCTTTATGTCATTTCCGTCATTTCCGACTTCCTTTTTCCTTTCTGCCCTCCCTCCTCTGTACCTCCCTCCTACTCCACTAGCGTGACAGATTGGGGCGGGGGGAAGGGGGGAAACCAAGGCCAAAGGCGGCATCAAAAGAGCTTTCCAGTACCTTCCTTCCTTTCCTCCACGCTAACAAAGCCCAGAACCGCTCCATTCCTATAACCATCTGCGATAGCCAGGGCCTGAGCCTAGGAGTGCCTCATGACAGGCTTGTGAGGTTGGTATGCCCAGGCGGATGTCTGCATTTTAATGATGACACTGTGGTCTGAATAGCTGTCTCTTGTCACTCGCGGATGCAGAAGCTAGGATGTATGTTCTGGGAGCCTAACTTTGGCGCTCACACACCTAACTAATGGGCTCTACTTGCAAGGCCTTGCAAACCGCGTCAGAAAGATGGCAAATGTGGTCATGATTATAGGCATAAAAGGAGAGTAACCGGCAAGGGATTTGGGCTTCCCCGTTTGTTTGTTTGTTTGTTTTTTACTTTCCTTATATAATGGTAGCCATAAGATACGAGTTGGGGAATAGATCGCATAATACATTTTCCAATCTTGAAAGAGAGTCTTGAGTCAGTTCCAAGAAAGCAGCTTTGGGACTTCACATGTTAAAGTTAAAATAGTGGAGTGCAATTCCCAGCGGGCTTGAAGCGCCAGGCTCTTCAATTCCTTGAAAACCAGCATTGATGCAAGATGTGTTCGCACACTGGGTAGTGATAAAGGAACTGAGCACTTTGGCTGCCTTTTCTTTCACTGATAACATTCTTTTCTCATCATTGGATACAGTTCAGCTGATTTGGTCCCTGCTCTTTATGGACCCAAGCATCCTTACCTCCAGATAACTGACTCTTCTTTTTGGTCACAGTTATAATCTTACTTCTTATGATCCTTTAATGGGCTTGAAACCCTGCTACATCCTTTCATAGCATACTACATATGGAAAAATAGCAATGATGCCTTTACTTAGGAATATATGCACAGATATCCCCCAGCTGGTTTTGTAATTATTAAAGTTAAATACTAGCTGACAGTGATGGTTTATGTCTATAATTCCAGCACTTGGGAGGTAGGGTTAGGAGGATCATGAGTTCGAGGCCAGCCTGTGCTACATAAAACCATGTAATTTAAAGCTAAATTTACTTAGATGCTCAGCTAAGACAAATAACCTCCCAGGATCTTCAGTGTTTATAACTTACTGGTTTGTTTTCAGTTCTCTTCTCGGTTGATGCACTGTTTAATATTAGTGTGAAACCATGGAGAGAACTTTGAGCCAGAGGTTAAAAGAAAAGGGATCACGTGGCCAGGCTTAGATGTTATCAGGGCCACGTTTTTGCAATATGTGAAGTTCAGAGTCACAAGGACGCCTTTATGACAACCTTGTTGTGGAGATTAAACCTCAGGACTTTCTGAGGTGGGGGATGGGGGGCCATGGTATGAAGTCCTTTACGACCTGTGGCCACTGCAGCCACACTATTGGCACCCAGACGATGTCAGGGCTATCTGTTGAATGCTGTACCCCAAACAGCTTGGTTTTGTCCCTCTTTGTAAGGTGGGTGATGGCCTTTAGGGACTCCCTCTTCAGAGACTCTAACTCCTGCTGTTAGCCAGTCACTAAGATCTGAGGCACTGAGATGGGGCGGACCCATGAGAGGCCAAGAAAGACAAGAGGCAGACTCAGGCCTCCAAGAAGACACTGGCTGGATGACCAGGCCGAATGAAGAGCTAGTGCATTCTGAGTCACCTGTCTGGGAGTCCCTTGCTCCATCTTTAGTCTTTTCATTTGTTTGCTTCAAGAAAGGGTCTCACTATGTGGCTCTGGCTGGCCTGGAACCTGCCATGTAGACCAGGCTAGCCTCAAGCTCACCGAGTTCCGCCTACCTCCGGAGTGCTGAGATCAAAGATATGTGCCACCATGTCCACCTCTCCACCCTTAATCTTGAAAATAGTATGGACGAGGCTCCTCAGAGAAGAAAGAGCCACTTTCCTGAGGCCCGGGTCATTCTTGCGTTAGGGGCTCATGGTTCATGCGGTGGCAAGAGATTCGCCAGAGATGTCGGGGACTGGGCCGGGCAGGGCTTCTGATGGTCTCTGCTGCTCTGGTATGGCTCTCGCTGTTGCTCTTCCTCTGCTTAATTCTTCTCTCTGCTCTTTCAAATGTGTCCACCTACCTTCTCTACCTCAACCTTGCCCTCTACCCCAAACACTTAGCTACCACAATCACATGGTTCTGACTGTCCGTGATTTGATGGGATGGATGTCTGTATCAACGCACATTCTCAGTAGGTACCAGATCAGCATTCCCCTGTGCTTCAACCCTTTCTTAAATGTTATCTCTTTTAGAACAACTGATACATGTATTGTGGTTCTTTGTGTGTGTGTGTGTGTGTGTGTGTGTGTGTGTGTGTGTGTGTGTGTATGTGTGTGTGTGTGTATGTATGTTATGTGTGCATGCTCACATGTGTATGTGTTTTGTGAGTGTGTGTGCGTGTGTGTGTGTTCTTCTAAGTGTGGGTGCAGTAGAGAACAGATTTTATTATCATTTAAAAAATTTTTAAGAAACAAAGTCTCTCTGCAACCTGGGACTTTCCATGTCAGGGCCAGCAACCTCGGTGATCCACTTGTCTCTGCCTCCCCAACACTGAGGTGACAAGCATCTGTCACCCTGCCTGGTTTTATTATGTGGGTCCTGGGGGCTGAACCCCAGATCTCCTGGAATTTTTCAGGCAGATACTTAACCCACTGAGATATTTGCCCTTAGAAGCCAAGGCCCGCCCCAGGCCAGAAGACTTCTGATGTTAGCGCTGTGTCCTTTGTACCAGAGCATCGCCTGGTCCAGCATTATTCTAAAATAATCTATAGCTGAATCTTATACAGGTCTACCTAATTCTCAAGTAAGGGTCATGAAATTCAGTGAATTTCAGTGAAGACAGTCAGTCCTCAGAAGAGCAAGCATGGGCTCAGGATTACGGGGTTACAGGATGCATTTACAACAAGCCCTCCCCCCCCCCCAGGCTTCCTTGAGCGGAAGGCCTGACTCCAGACACTTTGTGCGCTCCCTGCCCAGGTAGGACTCACCCAGTGCAGTAGGTGTTCTCACATGGGTGTGGCGTCTTCCTTCCGTGACAAATCTGGAAACATGTTTGAAACTGGAGTCAAGTTTAGGCTTGGTTTAATTAAAACAATCTTCTCGGAGAATCACGATTTAAAAGTAAACCTCTTTTTAGTCTTTGAAACTTTCATATACATAAGGCAATGTATTTTCATCACCATTACCCTGAATGCCTCCTACCCCCCCATCATATCTCATGTTATCAAACTGCCTTCTAAATATTTATATTTACTGAGTGTGGTGGCATAGTCTGCCCAAGAAGCAGAGGCAGGTGGATTTCTACGAGTTTGAGGCCAGCCTGGTCTACAGAGTGAGTTCCAGGACAGTCAAGTTGACATAGTGAGATAGACCCTGTCTCAAAAAACAAACAAACATACAAACAAACAAACAAAACCCAAATCAATACAAAACAATAAATAATTAGGTACTCGCGCACGCGCGCGCGCGCGCACACACACACACACACACACACACACACACTTAAGTTTATACACATAAATTTGAGCAGCTCCCAAGCCTGGTCATTAGGCTTCTTAATGCAGTGGTAAGTTTAGAGAAGATGACACTGTGAGTGCTCAGTGTAGACAGGACATCCCTATGACTGTCAGGGCAGACGGGACATCTCTGTCAACCCCTGTCCCCCAGGGCTTGGGAACGTGGTGGAAGGCAGGGGTCGGGGGCCAGGGGAGCAGACAGAATATAAGCTGTGGAGGTTGGAAAGGAACGTGGTGAAACTAAGCTGCTTTTAAACAGAGAAACCAAACATCAGGTGGTCTGAGGAGCCTAAAGCCTAAAGCGCTTTATGGAGCCGTGTTTTCTCTTCATTGTAAACACAGCACAGGGAGTTTCCTTCCTACTCCCGGCTCATTTGTGCAGAAATTGTGTCTTCAGCAGGTGAGATTTCAATTCCATGTGTTTGGGTAAAAGGAGTTTTCTTTTTTGAGGGGAGGGGATTCTGTGTATTTTTTTTTCTTCCTCTTCTTCATTTTCCCCTATTTCCTGCTCCTTTCCACAAACCTGTGTGGGAGTGAGGGCTTCTCTTGGGTGACTGGACGCCAGTCAATTTCAACTCCAACTATCTTTTTAGATAGTATTAAACAGTCATCTAATGCCCGTCTCGTCTCTCTAAGTGTGGAGCTTGCCTCTTGCAAATGCTTCTCTCTTACGGCTTCCCTCCTAGATTACAAAGCGTTCCAAGAGGCGGCCGAGCACTTTCAGCCTTACATTAAGTTCTTCGCCACCTTTGACAAGGGGGTAAGTACCTATGAAAACCCCCTTTTGAACACGTTCAGTGACACAGACAATTAAGGTTTGCACTCTCTGCCAGCCTTCTTTGCCTCTTTGTCCAGAAGTGTTAAAGAGGCTGGAAAACCACTCCTGAGGATAGGGTTCCCTATCTCCAAGCACGTAATCCTCCAGGAAGTGCTAGCTAATAACTCCAATATAATCTAAATTCAAGGAACGTTTGCCCTATTTGGTTGAGGTTTAGACTTGGGACAGCTTTTAAGCAAAACCAGCAAGATGGTGATAATGATTGTTTCTTAAGTACTTATTATGGGCAGGGTCCCATCCCAGCCTCTCTCAAAGGCCCATAAAAGGGTGCCCAGTGTTCTTACAGTATAGAGGGAATGATCAAGGCAAAGATTGAAATGGATTCACTCACAGTCAGGTAGTCAGCGTCTGGTAAGACTGGATGGAGTCCGAGTCCTGCCTCATGTCAAAGGCTCTGTTCTGTCCAGCTGTGCTCAGAGAAGGAAGCCACAGGCAGAGGGTGTGGCTGGAGTTGCCCCCCCCCCCTCCTTGCGGGCATGCTATTAGCCAGCTATAAGAACCGCTGTTACCGAAGACCTGTCTGGACCCAGGAGAAGAGGCGTTTGCAACACGGTATTTGGCATGGATGAGCGCGGAAGCCAGAGTTGAGTCCACCACTGGCCTCCAGCTTTGCTGAGGCAGGGGCGACTGCGTGACTGTGGGTTATAAGGGCACTGAGAGTTGGAGATGTTGTAGCTCAGTTGGCGTAGTGCTTGCCAGTCATGAACCAAGCCCTAGGTTTGCTCTCCGACACGGCATACATAAGTAGGGCATTCAAGGTCACCCTCAGCTATATAGGGAGTTCAAGGCCAGCCTGGTTACTTGAGACCCTGTTGGAAAGAAAGGAACTACTCTGATACAACCAGCCCAGGTGTTCATCAACAGAGGCGTAGTTAAAGGACGGTGGGGCTGGTGAGATGGCCCAGCGTTATGAGGCCTGGCTGTTCTTCCAGAGGACCCAGGTTCAAGTCACTTATAATGTGGCCCACAATTATCTACAACCCCAGTTCCAGGGTTTTGCGATGCCCTCTTCTGGCCTCTCTAGAAACCAGGTTCACAACCGATGTACAAAACATCTATACACATAAAATAAAAACAAAGTGATATATATACCTAATGAGCCTCCCCCCCCCCCCCCAGTAATAAAGATGAATGGAGTGAAGTTGTTTGCAGGAAAATGGGTGCAATCGGGGATCAGCATATGGCGTGAACTGAGTCAGTCTAAAGAATACAGCTACCGCATTTTCTTTCGTGCATGGGTTTTTATATAGAGATACATAAAAATCCCATAGTACACAGGACATGAAAGTAGAGGTGAAACTTTCTTAGGAAAACAAAAAGGAAGGCGGGGAAGGGGACATTGAAAAAGGGCAGTAATGTGTAAAGAGATTATACAGGTGCATGAAATGGTCTTATATAACCTAGTGTGTGTGTGTGTGTGTGTGTATATATATATATATATATATATATATATATTTTTTTTTTTAAATATATAAAGAGGGTTCCTCTGAAGGGAAGAAAGGAGAGAATCCTAGCAGGTGGGCTTGGTTTTCTGAGCTCAGGACCATATTTGTTTTTAGAAGTTCCTTCCGGTTTACCCAGAGTGTGACTCCGTGTCTGTGGAGGCGGGAGACCCTCCAAAGCTGCTTTACTAACAATTAAAACAGAGTCCTAAGTGCCGCTGCTCACGTGGTCTTGTGAGGTTCGTACTATTTGGAAAGATGCAGTGTCTGCATCTTGCTGTGGAACACGGGTGGGGACCAGATTAATGCCGCCTGGGACTTGCACCCATCCGGAAGCAAGTGGTGCCCAGAGGGAGCTGGTGGGATGCAGAAAGCACGGCTGCAGCCTCAACAATGTCCAGCAGGGGGCGAAAGAGCTGAAGAGCAGAAGGAGTAATAAAACCAGGGAGGCAGAAGACAGTCAGTCCTGTTTGCAACAAGGACATTCAGCCACCAAGCAAAAAAAGGAAAATCCCCAAATAATTGGATATTGCAACTCTGAGCTTAAAAAAAAAAAAAGACTTGAAACTACTGAGGACATTAAAAGGCCCGGGAAGAAGCCACTGTTAGGAACACAAGATTTCAGTTTGGATCCAGATTTTCACACATCGAGAAAGCATTCAGCACAGTGGTCTTTATTTCGTGGAGTCATCTATTCGTTCAGTATTGACAGAGTGGCCTCTTGTCTCCCAGGACACAACAGCGTCGAGAAGACATGCGATTGGCCTGGTAGAATTTGTGGTTTAATGTGGGAGAGCAGGTGAGAGGGCAGAAAATTAGTAAAAGCCCAGGAACACATCAAGAGGTGAATTGTAAAGACGGTGAGAGGGCACGGCTGCTGGTGTGCACTTGAAAATCAGTAGTTCGCAACTGCAGTCACTGCACCTTGGTTTCTCTAATGAGCTTTTAAAAGTCTTGGGGCCAACAAGGTGGCTCTGCAGTAAAGGCGCCTGCTATCAAATGATTGATGACCGGGGTTCAGTCCTGGGGACCTATGTGGTGAAAGGAAGGCTTAGCTCTCATAAATTGTCCTCCGACCTCCATGCACACCCACTTGGCACATGAATGTACACACACACACACACACCACTGACAAAAAAATTTTAAAGAAAAAAAAAAACTTTAATCTATGGGATTATTCCAGGAAATTAGTTTTTTAGCATTGTGAGAAGACATGGGAGTCTGAGTTAGTTTCTGAAATATTTATTTTATTTTAATTCTCTCTGTGTGTGTGTAGGTCTGAGAGAGAGAGAGAGAGAGAGAGAGAGAGAGAGAGAGAGAGAGAGAGAGAGGAGAATCCCACAGACATCAGAGGCATCATATCCCCTTGGAGCTGGAATTCCGGGTGGCTTTGAGTTGCTAACTTGGGTGCTGGGAGCAGATGGCCCCTGCAGGAGTACCTAGCCACTCAGCAATCTTTCTAGCCCCAGGAACGGAAAGTTAAAGCAAAAGCAAGCTCTTCCCAGGACACACAAGTTGAGGATGCACCCGGATCCCAGTGGTATAGATCAGGCTACGCTGAAGCTCAGCCTCTGTAAAGTGATGGCAGCAAGAGGCTGCAGTCCACCTTTGCCTCCAGCAGCCCAAGGTGTGTCAGCTCTAAGGAGCTCGCACCACTCCAACCTGTACTTAGCAGCCTGGGCACTGGGAAGACATGAACTTAATCAGGTCTGAGTCACACTGGGGCCTGAAGGGGCAGATGGAGAAGAGAGACATGGAGAAAACTCAGGTTCCTACTCAGCTGATTTCTTCGTTGCTCACCACAGAAGTGGCCTGTTAAACTGCAGCAAAGTCATGAGTCAAAACCCCCGTGTGTGCAAATGCCAGGAAAATGTTCACTGTCCTTTGTAGCTTGCTTGAAAGTGCCCAAATGTATTCCAACTAAAGGGAAAAAAAGGAAAGCAAGGGGCATTTTTACTCATATGGGACTATCTGGTATCTGAGAGGACAATGCATCATTATGTAATTGGGACACCCGTGAGTCAGGTTTTGCTAGTCTCCTGCCTTGTACACAGAACACCCTGCTAAAAACTCACTGGCAAACTGAACTAATGCATTCCTCAGCCAGTCAGCTCTCCTTCAGTCCTTACTGTCCACGACGCGATTATACAAGGCTGGAAGAAAAAGAAGTGCAGGGTGGGGGCACTGGGTGGAGGTGGTCAGGAAGGAAGAATCCAGAGGCTGTGGAAATCTTTACTTAGCCCCTTCCAGACTAAAACTGAAGACTTCAACACTCTAATTTTGCATTCAGAGACTTACCATTGCAGACCTAGGCAGTGGCACCCAGGGACCAGAGACCCCATGCACAGGTACAGGTGCACACACTGGCAAGTACGTGTGCACACAGGCGTGCACGTGCTGCTTGACAATGAGGTTCTGAACAGCTCTCACCTTCAGTAGTTCATACTTACTTCCCCGGATGTGGGATGAGTTAATGAGAACTAATGACAGAAGGACAAAGAAACATCTCGTAAGCATGTATGGGGCCCATGTAGTGTCCACGGAGTATCTACAGATTCCTGTCTTTGCATGGCCAAGGAGAAGGGGATTCTCAAAAGGAAAGGATGTTGGAATGCGGGAACCCGGAGAGGATGCTTCCTTTACCCCCTGTGCCTAGATCGTGGCCCTGCCCGCCTCTCCGTACATGATCCTGATGAATCGCTCACCCACGTGATTCTTTGAATGTTAAATAGAGCAGAGTGCTAGCCCTGACCCCGTTCAATCAAAGCGAGCATCATACAGCGTACCCAACCTAAACCGCTTTGCAGCTGTGGCCAGCACATAGATCTTCAGAAGGGAAACTAGCCTTGACCTCACTCTCCTTTAATCTGATGCTGAGTTTGTGATCCTCCTGCCTTGGCTTCCCTAGTGCTGGGCCTTACACCGAGGTCCAGCCTGACTGCAGCTCCTTATGTGACCTGTTTGCTTTAATTCCACATAGGGTGCTGGAATTAAAACTTGTCTTTTGGAATACAGTGACCTGGAATTAATAGCAGGTGATGACGACACCTGTGGACATAAGTGTTTCCACAGAGTGGACCGCCTCGTGCAAGAGCTTGTGTAATGCCCACCCTTGCACACAAGCCCTAACCCCTGGGTTACTGGGTCACTGCACTGTGGGTACCACCACAAGGTGTCAGCTCCTAGGCAGTACTGTGCAGTTTAAAAGGAGTCACTGTTCCCCCCTGTGCTTTCTTGGACCATGGCTCTGTGTTAGAGAATGGCATTTGGCTTCCTATTGAGCCCTGCACATTCCAGGCCTCTCAAAGCACGTCCCAAAGAGGCGTCTGAGCTCAGCAACTTAGCAGGCAAACACAGCAACCATTCTCCCTTAACAACGTACTGGCATGTGGCCCCTTTAACCAAGAGAGAAATCTCTGTCAGGCTGTGCGCGCTTTCTTTGAGGTTAGTTATCGGGTGAGCCATTCATCCTGGTTTCCTGGGAACAATCCAGATTTTTAGCACTGAAAGTTCTATGTTCCAGGAAGCCTTTCTCTCCAATGCAACGCGGCCCTGGGCAGTTCTCGGGGACCTACAGAAGGCCTAGCAAGGCTGGTACAGAGACTGAACCCTAGTAGGTTCCACGCCCCAGCTTAACTAGCAATTAGAGTACATGAGTGGGTCAAGGACGGGTGATGGATTCTGTGATTCTGCGCGCTCAAACTGTTTCCATCGATTGCCTTTTCAATCCAAATTAATTCGCTTAAAGCCACCCGGTGAGCATGTTGCCTTACCATCCGCTCGCCCTTCCAGCCCCAGCTAACACAGCAGATGGAAAGATAACCGGGTACTTAAATCCCCTACTTTTTATCCCAACCATTCCTTGTCACGTTTAGACCCTCATTCTCCAGACGAGTCTCTTCCTACTGAGCTTTCTTTGATTGAACATGAAGCCAAACTTGACCACAAGGGAAACGGGTCCCTGCTACCACCTCAACATTTAAGTTAGAATTACTCATAAGCTCTCACGTTACCAAAGAACACAAGCACCGTCTCTAGGGGAGAGAGCCCACTGCCCTGTAAGCTAGCATTCAAAGGAACAATTGTCTGATTCCTGCCTGGTACAGGTGGCGAAGAAGATGTCCTTGAAGATGAATGAAGTTGGCTTCTACGAGCCATTTATGGACGAGCCCACTGTCATCCCCAACAAGCCTTACACAGAAGAGGAGCTTGTGGAGTTTGTGAAGGAACATCAGAGGTACCTGAGAAGACACGCGGAGGATGGGGGTGGGAGGCAGGTTGACTCTCACGGTTGGCAAGCCAGAGCCAGGAAGAGCAACAATCTAGAGTTAGGACAGCCAGCGGAACAGAGCTGGCCAGTGAGGCTGCATCAGCCACTGCCCAGTGTCAATACCGCTTCTGAGTGAGACTCTCCACTTGCAGGTTAGACCGCCTCCTTCTAGTTTCGGCCCCTCCTTCCACCCCTAGCCAGAGAAAGACACAGAGGACACTCAGTGCTTATAAAGACAACTTCCTGTATGTGGAACACCATTCCAGGTGCTTTATGGGAGCAGTGGTGGCTCCTTCCCAACCTTGTGGAGTTGTTATTCTCCCAGCATCGAGGGCCATGGGATAAGAGAGCAATTAAGTAATATAACCAGGGACCATTGTACACATTCTACAGACAACTTCCGGAGGAGGGATACTTGCTAGGGCCCGGGTGCATCGCCAGCAGGGAATCCACAAGCTTTTTCACTGAAGAACCACATATTAAATATTTACACACTTCTGGGGGTCAAATGGCCATTGTCACAGCTGCTCCGCTCTGCGCTTGGAGCATACAAGCAGCCCTTGCTCATTGTGTAAACTTATGGGTGTGGCAATGTCCCAGGCAGGGTCTAGTTACACAAACAAGAGGCCTTGGCCTGGTCTGGCCCACCAGCTGGAGTCCTCTGCCTCTGCTCTGGGGGAGAAGAGCTATCTGGGATTATGGGCTGTAGTAGTGGGCCCACTGTCTCGCTTTTTCTCCTTCCCCAACATGGACAAATGTGTTCACTGTCCCTGCAGAGAGTCAGCACTGAGAGGGCAAACATGGCAGCTATTGAGTTTTCATAGATGACTCTGAGTCACAAAACCTGGCGTTGTGCATCGGAATAATTGTTATCTGTCCCACCTCCTTGTCTTTGCTTGGCTCTGGGCTTTCTCATTTGCACCAGGCTGAGGCTCAGTTTCTGTCGTAGTGATCCCTTCTCAAGGATGCTCCTCTTTTTTTTCCAGACCTACCCTACGTCGCCTGCGCCCAGAGGACATGTTTGAAACATGGGTAAGAAAATGGCAAAGCCTGGTCAGGTGTGTGTCTGACTGAGTAGGGTGGAGTATTGGGAACATGGACGGCTTCATGGTCATATAAAACCCTGGTTTCTGTGGATCCAGTGTGATCCTCTTGAGTACTAATCACGCTCATCTCTCTTAGTCTCCGGCTTCTACTCATGGGCCACCAGCGACCTAGGGCAGTGTAATGGAAGAAGCCCAAGTCTACAAGGTCGCTGAGATGTGGGGTCCAAGTTCAGCATCTGCCACTGAGTACCCTTGTGCCTAAATCTTGCGTGTGGTCTTTCTGACTTTTGTTTCCCCAGTTAAAATGGGCTTTTCATAAGGACAAGAGAGATGGGGTACTCAGGGCATGGCAGGTGCTTGGTTGATGAATGATAGCATTTTTTAAAAATGTCAACTGAAGATGGTAGAAGGTGGCTAAGTCAAGTCTCTGCCAGGTCTGTGCTACAGACTTTCTGTCACGTGGTCTAAACAGTATCCAGAGGCTTTGGAGAGGCACCCCCCCCACCTCAGCTCCACGTGGTGTCTATAAACAAAAACAACCAGAGTTTGTGGGACATTTTTGAGGCTATTGCTGATGTCCTTTTCTTAGGGCTCCCAGCTCCCCCTCATGATATAGGACAAATGCCATTTTAGCCAATTCTACATATAGGAAAACTTTGATCATCCAGTGCTAATTACTCAGGACACAGAACTAATAAGAATTAGTTCTTGGGGTGCAAAGCTATCTGGACCTGAATCTAACGTTTTTTCAAGTATCCTTCTCTAAAGTGGCCACGTCCCCATAGGCTGCTCCTGCGATATTGGGCATTAAAATAGAAACATTTGTTTACTTAAAATTTAAATTCATAACTGGGTGTTATTACAGATGAACAGGGGGTAACGTGACACTCCTAGCATTGGACTTGCTTCGGTTTCTGAAGGCACAGCAGACAATGAATGTAAAGGAATATCAAACGCCCATAACATTTGTTCAGCCCTCTGACAGTACGACATGATGTCATCTAGAAAGATCAGCCTCCCCAAGCACATGATCAAATTAAAAATAAAAATAAAAACAAAAACCAAACCAAACCTAAACAAAACAAAGCAATACCCTGCCCCACATAAATCTCATAATATTTTAAGTTTATGATTTTTGTCTCAGACCCCATTCATACCTAGCTATATGGGTTCCCATATGGCCTGTGGGCTATAAGATGCACATGCCAACATTCCCTTTAAAAATGTTTTTAGTTTAAAATAATTTCATATTTATAAAATAGTGTGAAAATTTCCATTACCTCTTCACTCAGAGATCTAAAATGTTGATATTTTACTACCTTGGTTTTTATTTTTCTTCTCCCTTCTCATATATATATATATACAGATTTGTAAATATATTTCTTTGCTATTTGAGAGTTCTGTAGCTGATCCAGAATCCCAGAATATTTTAAGTGCTTTTCTCTCATAGCCTTGGTGATCAGAATCCAGAAATCAATATTCACCTAACTATACAGACTTTACTCAAATTGGCCAGGGGTCCTGCTAGTATCTTTTATTGTAAGAGAAAGCTTTTTAAATTTTATTTATTTATTTATTTATTTATTTTGACCCTGGCCCAGTATCTAGTGGGCCACTCTGACACCCATACTTTGTTGTTATATTTATTCACTGCCCTTGAACATAGAGCAGGTTTCCATCTTGTCTTTCAGAATACCATTTTAAATTGAGAACACTTGTGCTTTTCTCATCTGTGGTATCTTCAGTCTTTTTTTTCCCCCTTCTTTATCCTGAAGCTGTTATTGACTCCTAGGCTCTGGGAAGAGACCGGACACAACGGCAAAAACATTTCCATTCCCGGGACTCTCCTCTCTGACACCATATCACACCCCAAACAAGGTGTTCCACGGCTGGCCAGCCCATGTCCCCTCCCAGACTCTGAGCTCACGAGCGTGTGAAGCCCACCCCTCCCTGCACAGGCAGGGTGAGAAGAACATGTCTGTCTGGCCCTGTTGGAAAAAACTCTCAGCTTTCTTTCTACCTAGTAAATTTAATCAAACGAGAAAAAGAAAGCTAGAATGGTTCATTCCTTCCCAATACTGCATGTAGGCTCAATTTTCTTTTCTGTTCTTTTTTTTTTTTAAAGATTCATTTATTTATTATTTATACAGTATTCTGCCTGCACATGAGTCAGAAGAGGACATCAGATCTCATTATAGATGGTTGTGAGCCACCATGTGGTTGCTGGGAGTTGAACTCAGGACCTTTGGGAAAGCAGACAGTGTTCTTAACCTCTGAGCCATCTCTCCAGCCCAGGCTCAATTTTCTTAACAAATATATTTTATTACAAACTTATTAACCGAGCGCATGTCACTTATAACCCAACTAACCTAAACAATAGGAAAAGAGGATTAAAGAATACAATAGCAAAACCATAAGGATATCTGTTCTGAGGAACAACTCTCCTGGCTTAATCAGCAGGATTTCTTCTGCTGGAACCTGGAGTAACCAGAACCTGGAACCTCAGCAGGAGCCTGAGCCCCGAAACCTTCCCTCAAGCGGTCCTCTCTAGGAGGTGTCGAAGTGAAGCAGTGAACAGCCAAAACTATCCCAAGTCTCCAAAGGCCCCACCTCCAGTTTTGGGCTCATTTATATATCTCCTCCCAGAATCTATTCACAGGATCTTTTCAGCTGGCAACAATCAAGCTCCCGCATGAGGTGGTTTGTCTTCTAGTGGATTAACCTCGCCTGTTCTCTCACAAGACAGCTCCCCATCCCACACTTGGGATCACAACAAAAACAGGTTTATCTCTCCTTCAACTGCACTCTGGGCTGGTCACATGATCTGGCCAGCACTCATCCACGTTCCCAAATAGGGAAGAGGGCAGCACAGGTCCTTCCATGGCCATCTTTGCATCTTTGAAAAGGAGAAGCAGACAACAGTTGGCCAGAAGGACTTCTGAGGAAGGCACTAGGGCAAGCTAGGGGTCACTGCTCCAAAGAGCAACATCTCCAGGGGCCACTTGGCCACAGCAAGTTAAAGCCCAGATGTTGTAGACAGGGACCAGTTTGTGGCCTTAAAAGTCTTCACTTAAATCCACTCTTGCTGACATGACAGAAAGCTAGTGGGGCTAAAGCACAGTTTATCTTTAGCTCTTTGCAGCTGTGTTGGGTTTTAAGCCAACAGACCACACAAAACCATACCACGCCTAGGGAAACGGTGGCTAGTGAAATCTGAGGGGGGAACCCATTGTTTACAGTATTCAGAGAAACTCCAAGGTGCAGCCTTTCCAGACCTAGTGCTGGCCTGTCACTCTTCTGAGACTCTCCTACCCCTTGTCAATAGCCAGGGTCCTTGGTAACTTCCTGCAGGGGATGGGGACACTTTTTTGAGTTGGTAGACATTGTGTACGAGTAAGAACTTGTTACATTATGATCAGAAGAGAGTTGATAGGATAAATGCTGCTTTCTTGCCTTTAAATACTGAGGGTTTAATAGGAAAAAAAAAGTCTCAAAGCCTGACACCTGGGGGAGGTGTGCGGCATGGCTAAGCTAGTTAAGGCTGCACAGGCCTTGGAACCTGTGATTCCCCAGAACCCACATAAAGTTGGAAGGAGAGAACTGACTCCACAGAGTTGTCCTCTGACCTCCACATGCATGCTGTGGCATGCTCCCTTTCCCCCATCACGCTCACACGATGATGATGATGATGATGATGATGATGATGATCATTGCAAGGCATGAACATACAGAAGGTTGAGGAATCTGCAGGATGGCATTGACTAGAGAGTCCCATGTCCCCTGCTCTTTGGAGTCTGGTGCATGGCCACTGCATATGCAGGCCCTTTTTAGCCTCTTTAAGCACTTTCACAGCATGCATGAGCAATATGCTTATTCATAAAGCTTGCTCTAACGTTCACTGGTCTCTATCGCATCTCACTCAAATTCATGTTTGACAACCTGATGTCAAGTGCAGGGCCTTTGGAAGGTGACAGGTCACCATGACAAACCTTTATAGTTGGGATTGTCCTTTGAAAGAAGACCCAAGTTGAGCCTGGTGAATCATGCATGTACTCCCAGTAGGAGGCTAGTAAGTTTGAGGTCAGCCTGAGCTACATAGTCAATTCAGGGTCAGCTTGGGTTATAGAGGGAGTTGCTATCCAAAAATAAAAAGAAAGAAACAAAGAAAGAAAAGAGAAAAAAGGAGAAGGATAAAGAGGAACAAAGACCACAGAATCATCAAGCCCTTAGTAGAGACCTTAGACTTCCTGCTCCCGGATTCCTGCTGTTGATAAGCTACCCACTTTATGACCCTTTCTTACGGCAGAGAGGGTGGACTAGCACTGAGAGCTTTGGGCTAAACAGAACCAGCTAATCCCACTGAGGTCACTGCTAGCTCTGTGTCTTTATTTTATATATATATATATATATATATATATATATATATATATATATATTTTTTTTTTTTTTTTTTTTTTTGAGACAGGTTTTTTTGTGTAGCCTTGGCTGCTCTAGATTTGTAGACCAGCCTGGCCTCAAACTCACACAAAGATCTCTGCCTCTGCCTCCCTGAGTGCTGGGATTACAGATGCCCATGACCTTGCCTGGCTGTTACTGGGATTCCTTAAGATACGAATAGAAATACAATGTGCATTTGCGATCATAGCCACAGAAATCTTATGTAAGGGGGCCGCCAGTGGCCAATATTGTTGCCATTTTAGTGAGTGTTATTTTAAGGCATAGTCCCTTCTCCCAGGGAGTTTGTCATCTGGCTGAGGAGGGAAGAGTTCTCCAAATCAAGAGAAAACTTCCAGCAGGGAGTGGTGACATATTCCTGCAGAGGAAGATGTGTCTCTGTGAGTTTGAGGCTAGCCTGGTTCACAAAGGGAGTTCTAAGTCAGCCAGAATTACATGGTGAGACCCTGTCTCAAATAAAATAAAATAAAGTAAAACAAGATGTAAAATACAGAAAAGGTTTGAGACAGCACTGTCTAAAGGCTGGGTGATCTACAGAGTCCAGAGAAAGATGCCTGGCCTTGGCACTCTTACCCCCCCCCCCCCCCCCCCCCGTTTTATATCGATGCTCACCAAGCACCTGATTCATGGCCTAGCTCCTGGATTCTTACCTCATGAGTTTATTGAGGAAAATTCCCAGCACTTGGCTGGGCCCCTCATCTGCACAGGTGTTTGATACAGGCTCATGCCCCGCATCCCTAAGATGCTTGCAGAGAGCTCTTCTGTCCCTCAGTTACGGTACTCCACCCAGGGCCCCATAACACCACAGAGTGGTGACAGCCCCACTTGGAAGAGCCTGTCAGAAAATGAATATGGATTCTTAATTCTAAAACCAATTTCCAAGTGCACTCTGGAAGGGCAGGCAGAAATGAAGCCTGCCTCACGGAGTCATGGGCGCTCAATTCCAACTGATGGCAGGGCGACAAGAGACGAGAGACCACCTAATGAGACCAGATCGGGAGAGTCTGTCTGGCAATAATAGGCAGTGTACGACAGAGAACTCTCTTTCTGGTCACTGTCAGGTTTCTCTAATAACCTGATGCACACACATATATGTCTGTAACACTCAATTCCCCAGGGAATCTGGCCAACGCAAAGCCCACCCTCTTGTTTTTAATAATAATATTTTCTATTTAATCTATCTTAGAATTTTTGGAGGTTTTGTTCAACCCAGACTCCAAGGGGAAAAATTAGCATTTAGATAGGATTGCAGCAGCATTAAAATCAATGGAAGTGGCAACAGGAAGAGAGGGGGTTGGGGGCCCCACCCCCATAGTGGGATTCTGATATGACGCTAAGCTTCGCAGTGAATACCTCTCTCGCAGCAGCTGTCACCAGCACCACTCAGCTTTGTTTCTCCATGTCATAGCGTGGAGTCTCCAGAGGGTCACATTTCCTATACAAAAGGCTGCCCCAGACTCTGTGGTACTAATTGAACGAAGGCAGTACAGGCAGGTGGCCTTCCCGTCCCAGATGGGCAAACGCGAAGTCCTCTTTGCTATCTGATGGGTCCCCTAGATTGCTTTCCTTGCTCTGGCACTCCCTCCCCCGGTGACATCCCCAAACCACCGCAGACCCAGGTTCCAAACTCTCCTTGGAGCCTCCCACAATCCTAGAAATGTTTCTGTGGCAGGCTAGGGCGACGGCTCAGTGGTCAATAGCGCTTGCTGTTCTTGCACTCATATCAGGCCACACACAGCTGCTCGGAACTCTAGTTTCATGGGATCTAACAACCCTCTTCTGGCCTCTTTGAACACCTCATGTGGTACACAGACATACATGCAGGCAAACATACATATTTTTTTAAAAAAACCTTTGAAAATATTTTTATTGGTGTTTGATTTTTTTGGGGTTGTTGTTGTTGTTGTTGTTGTTGTTTTGTTGTTTTTTGGGGGGGTTCAAGATAGAGTTTCTCTGTGTATTCTTGGCTGTCCTGGACTCACTTTGAAAATATTTTTTTCAAAGGATTCCTATTGATACGCAGTTGAGACTAGACAGGGCACCAAAGAAACCACCTGGGGCTCAGCGTCAGCACATCAGAAGGGGCACCTGATTTGCCACAATCTTATTTGGTTGAACCCTCACTTCCTGTGTGGACACCAGTGGCCTGATCCCAGTTGAGCTGAGGGTTCTTTACTGCCCTGGGGGGGGGGCGGGTTAGGAGCTGCCAGCTGTGCTCAGGAGCCCTTGTGATCTGTCCCTGATGATATCTCCTGGTGGGGAACCTCGAAATTCACACTTGCAAACCCACCTTGAAACTGTCACATTCAATAGAGCTGTTTCTGGAGTTTCTGTTGCCCGTGGAGCCTCTGATAAGGCAGATTCATCATGCTCTTCCCGATTTTCTCTTTACCGCTGCTCTTGGGACTCGCCAGACTACAGGAGTGAGACATATTTAATGCTACCGCGTTGTTCTGCTGTCCTGTCTTAAAAACCCATTGATCCTAGTCACTTATCGAAGTCCCGTGTGCCCATCAGCATCCATTTTCTTTAAGTGTTTTTAGCATCTGTTTTCTTTTTGTGTGCCTGTCCTGCTCATTTGTGCCTCAGTGTCCATTCTCCATCCCTGCCCATTTCCTGTATCCTTCCCCTGTCCCCTTTTCCCTGCCAGCTTGCATGTGTGTCTCTCCTCCTAAGAGGAAACTTTGATTTTTTTTTTCCTTCAGGAAGATGACCTGAATGGGATCCACATTGTGGCCTTTGCTGAGAAGAGTGACCCAGGTAGGACGCCTTCCCCATCTCCACCCCACACCCAGCCCTTCCCCGCCCCTTCACAACACAGCCTCCACCCCAGCCCCACCCCGTCTCCACCCCGTCCCCGCCCCATCTCCACCTCGTCCCCGCCCCGTCCCCGCCCCATCTCCACCTCGTCCCCGCCCCGTCTCCGCCCCATCCCCACCCCAGGCCCACCCCATCTCCACCCCACCCCCACTCTGTCTCCACCCCGTCTCCTCCCCGTCCCCACCCCAGCTCCACCCTGTCCCCCCTTCCCCCCCCCCCACCCCCGCCGCATCCCCACCCCGTCTCTGCCCAGTCTCCACTTCATCCCCTCCCCGTCTCCACCCCATCTCCCCCCTGTCCCCACCCTAGCCCCTCCCCACCCCCCCCCCCCCGCCCGGTCTCCGCCCCATTCCCCACCCTAGCCCCAACCTGTCTCCGCCCTCTCCACCCCGTCTCCGCCCCCTCCCTGCCCAAGCCCCACCCCGTCCCCACCCCGTCCCCACCCCAGGCCCACCCCATCTTCACTCTGTCCCCAACCTGTCTCCACCCCGTCTACACCTCTTCACCCTGTCTACACCCTGTGTCCACCCCAACCCCACCCCGTCCCCACTCTGGCTCCACCCCAACCCCACCCTGTCCCCACCCTGTCTCTACCCCATCTCCCTCCTACACCAAGTCTGCTTTGCTGTTGTTAGGAACTGGCTTCTCACCTTTTCAAGCCCTTACGGGGTTCTAGATCAATAGCAAGATACTGACCTCTCAGGTGGGCGTCATGGCGCATGCCTTTAATCCCAACATTTGGGACGCAGAGGCAGGTGGATCGCTGTGAGTTCGAGGCCAGCCTGGTCTACAAAGCGGAGTCCAGGACAGCCAAGGCTACACAGAGAAACCCTATCTTGAAAAACAGAAAACAAAACAAAAAACAAAGAAAGAAAAAAAAAGATACCAACCTCTCTACTGGTCACCTGGTCGGTTATGAGTGCGTCTTCAGTGGTAAACTTGGCTAAGAGAACAGCAGAATTTCAAAGAAAATTCACAGTGGGCATACGACCCCAGCTTTGGGCAGGGGACAGGAACATCAGCAGTTCGAGGCCAGCTTGAGTAACTTGAGACATTGTGTTCAGCTACTGAAATTGGGAATGAGCACTCAGGGAGAGCACTAAAAAAAAATCCTCGTCTTACAGGGTGTGTGTGTGTGTGTGTGTGTGTGTGTGTGTGTGTGTTTCTGTTCACATTAAATGTTTATTTGTCAGTTTATCATCAAACCTATATAAACCAGTCCTACCTTAACATAATGATAAACACATGTGTTCCCACTGTAAAACACCATCTGTGCCTAGAGACATCTGCCGAAAAGTGAGGACAGGGTAGAGCAAGCGGCCTGCTTTTAGAGCGCCAACGGCTCTCTACCAGGGAAGAGTGAGGCCACTTCACTAGGCTTGCACTGTGGACATCTTGCCTGGTGTCCCTGTGATGAACACTGATGGAGAGACAAGGGCGAGAACAATGGTTTCTGCAAGATGCAAAAAGCTAGTTTCCTGTGATCCACAAGTCTGAGCCTCCCGAGGGAAGGTGAGAGTGCAGATAGGCAAAATGTGTGGGCTCTGCTCCGGGGCAAGTCACGGTGCGTCGCCAACTTACTGGGGAATTATATGGTGTTCGTCAGGACCCTCAGCCATGGCAGTAGGACAGTAGCAGGAGAAGAGCTCCCACAGAGATTCGGCCAGGACTGGGGGGCACTGGCCTAGCATGCATGAAGTCCTGGCCTCCTTCCTGAACACCAAGAAAACTGGGTGCAGGCCTGTGATCTCAGTAGAGGTAGGAGGATCAGAAATTCAAAGTCTTCCTGAGCTATGCATCACTTCCAAGGCTAGCCTGGGCTACATGAAACCCTGTCTCAAAACAAGCAAACAAACAATCTCAAACCCCAAACCAGCCAGCCAACCAACATGAACAAAAAACGATCTTAGTTTCAGACCAAGAAACACAGAGTCGAAGAGGCTCAACCCAATTGCAGAGAACACGGGGACTCTGTGAAGAAAGGACCTATTGTCCCCACCACCAGTACAAAACTGACAGCGCAGGGGTCCAGCAAATGTTTGTGCAGCAAGCACTTAGGCCTTTCTTAATCATGTGATGTTTAAAAATCAAGATAACCCACACACCAGAACAGTCCCTCTTTTAAAATAACATCTGAGTGGGGATTTTACACTCACAAGGCTGTGCAGATGTCAGCGCTGTCTCACTCCAGACCTTTATCAACAATACCCACTGATGGCTGCTCCCGTTACTGACCCTCACTACGAATGACATGCACCATTATTATTGGTCTACCTGCCTGCCTGTTCTGGATATTTCCTGTAAATGGAGTCATATAATATATAGACTTTAGTATCTAGCATAATACATATACACATATGTGCATATGTATGTATGTATGTATGTATGTATGTATGTATGTATTCCCAGTATATATAGTATATTTCCAGTAATGTAGTATCTATCAGTATTTGACTATTTTTTGAGACTGAGTAATATTCTATTGCATCAAAACCAAATTATCTGGGAGCTGGTCTTGTAAATGTCCATGGGCGTGCCAGATTTCCCATCATAGACTTGCGGAGCTGGGAATGCTCCTCAAAGGGGGTCTGGGGCTTTTTGTTTTTGTTTTTGTTTTTCCTGTAGTGTCAGCTGCTTTTTACAGATCCTGGCTCCCCTCAGCTCCCAAGGTTTACAGGCTGTATAATCAGGCAGAATGGGATCCTCGGTGTTGTGTGATCAGAGTTGCTGCTGGCAGCTGCCTGCTGGCAAGACTCCAGGGGGCTTCCTTGCCGGCCCCCTGCCCCCTTCTCAGGCTTGCAGGGAGGCCTGGCTGGCTGGCTGGAACAATAGAACAAAGAGGTGTCCCTAAATGCAGAAACCAGTTTGACAGAGATTGCTGCAGTCATGAATCAAGCTGCTGAAACCACTTCCACCTCCTCCCTGGGTAAATACCCCTGGGCCCTGGGCCTGTTCTCCAAATCCCAAGCTGGGGCTTGTCCCTGGGGAGCCCAGCAGTGCTGGGGGGGGGTCAGCAGCGCGGGCCGTAGGGTGTGCCTTCGCATTCAGGGCCCTAACTGAAAGGGGCTCAGATGAAAGTCCTCACCTCAACTCTGTGGTCAGGCAGCATTCACCTGCTGGGCAGCGGTGTGCAATCTGCCCCCCACCCCCACCCCAGGCCCTGTTTCCTGCAGTCCTGGACAGTGCATTTCCTGCAGACAGCTACTCACATTCCTTTGCTTTTGCTAATAGGTCTCCCACAAGCCTATGGCCTAACCAGGCTGCGCCCACTTTCTGAAAGGGGAAGGTGGTTAAGTCCAGGACAGCAGATGCTTCTTGAAGAGCTGTGACGAGAGAGATGGTCACGCTAACCCTGAGGCCACTCTGTGATATGTGTGTAGCAATTATCATTTATTATTTTGGTGTTGGATGAGAGCAGTGAGTCTTAAAGGCTACTTGGAGCACATCTCTAAGCCCAGGTTGGCATGGCAGCCAAGCCCTTACGACATCCCAATGCATCGGGAGTAACGATGAAGGTGGCAATAAGGAGGCTTTAATTTTTATTCTCATTTTACAACTGAGGATGCTGAGGGCGGAGGGAGGTTCCCGGGCTGGGGAGAAGTGAAGTGGAGAGAGGTTGTCTGGCTTCCCAGCCCACACCCTTAACCAAAGGGCAGGCCGACTTCTAAGCCTCCCAGGCAACATCTCACAGGCAGGAGATCATTCCGTGTGTGTCCCTCCTTCTGCGCTGCCCTTCTCCACCTCTCTGTCTTCAGCATTCGCACCACAAGAAAACAGAGTCACAGTTCAGGAGGCAGGAGAGGGACGTGATCCTTGCTGAGGCCTCCTCTTGGGTGTGGTCCTTGTAATGATTAAAAAAAAAAAAAAAAAAACAAAAGATGCCAGGTAATAGATAAGATACCAGAGGAGCAAGGAAGTGGGAAAGGCCTCCCAGGGGAAGAGAGAGATGGGGGTGGGGGGAAAGGAGGGGGGATATGAACAGACAGCTATGGGGAAGGGGCAAGGGCTGGTAGATCAGAAGAGCATGACACAGAAGCGAGTCTGAGCCAAGAGCCAAAGCACTGGGCAGCTTGCGCATCTCATTGGTGCCGTGTCACCCTCCTAAGGCCTCCTGACATTCTCAGATGCAGACTGTGAACTTGGAGGGCTGTCTCTTCAGTGACCTGGTGCCAAGACTTCTCCTTACAGCTCTGACCTTTCCAGCTAGAGTTTGTGTTCCCCACTTGGCAGAAGGCTGAGAGGAGGAGGGTCATCCTGGTAGGAAGCCATGTCTGCTCTCTGGGCTTGACAGCATGGCCTGCAGGCTTCTCTTACTGTGAGCTCTCATCTCTGTGCCTAGAGACAGAGCTGGCTGGGAAGGACATTAGCGCATTCCCAGACCCTCTACCCTTGCTGCCTCTTCCATCCTACCCTCCTCTGCCCTCACTTTTTCTGAGGCTGCTGTGCTCGGAGCAGAGCTGTGTGACAGGTTTGAAAATGAAAGCTTCTTCCTTGCTGCTCCCAGATGTGTCTGTGTTGGGTTGACATCTTCTTTACAATATTTGATGAAAGGTTTGCCAAGAGGCGTTTCTACATGAGCGCACGGCGGATGGAAAGCCTCCGAGGGCATTGGGAATAGTCACACTAACAAGCTAGCGACACAAGGCTGCTGCTGTCTGCAAGCACCACATTTAGCACCAAGCCCTGGAAGGAGGAGTCAAGCCTTGCTGCACCTGAGCTCTTCCTGCCCTGGGGGTTTTCGCCAAAATGGTTGAAGACTCATTGTCTCAAACAGGAACACCAAGTGCTTCCTGGAGCTTTATAAATTTAAATTTGATATACCAGCTTCACTATTGGACTACTGCTGGGTGTTGAATGTTGCTTATACACCCAGCAAATACCAAGCTTGCAGATCTGGACAGTTATTCCATATTGCCCAGTGTACTGAGGAGGCACCGTAAGTCCCATCAAGTTCAACGGTCCCCTGCACCTCTCATCAATGGCTAAGGAGTAGACCTGGGACGCCAACACAGCAGTCCAGTCCTTTATCTCCGTGTGTCTCTGCACTGTGGAAATGTATCATTAGACCTGTTTTCTTACCAATTCTGGGATCCAGAGAGGAAGAGATGCAAAGTAGAGAAAGGATGCCGGGTAAGGAGTGGCCAGACCTGCCATATTGCATCTTCAAAGCCACTGGACCCCACAGTGTCTTTTAGACCAAGTGGCCATCTTGCGGCAGCATATATTCTTTGGAAAGGGAAGCTCCCAGCCTTGTGGCTTCCTCCCACTCCCCACAAGGCCCAAGGCTAGTGAATTCTGAGTTCTGCTTTTGGAGGTCTCCGTACACCTGAGGACCAATGGTGTTTTCGGACAGAAGGCTGTATTCACCTCTTATGTCTCAGCCTGGGTCTGGTTCTGGCAAGACAACCTCCATGCCGGCTGATACTGATCTCCTGCCTGCCTAGCTGCCCACCTGCCACACGGACAATGACAAGATGCCACCGTAGGGCCACCACAGGCAAAGACCCTTTAGTTCTCAGCTGCCCATAACGTGGAGTCAAGAATGGCGTCCTCCCATCTGCGTGGACTGAGCACAGCCAGCAACCGGGAGGGGATTTGGAGAAAATGGCAGTGGGCGGCATGATAGACCTGTTTTGCTCCTGGGCCGTGGCTTGGCCTGAGATACAATCACCTCTGTAAATGGGGCCTTTCCCTAGATGGCTGCTAGTGACCTTAGACCTGGTCCCCCAGGGCCTGGTACAGGCTCGTTCCCACCGGCCCCTGCCAGAAAAGCAGTGCAGGATAATGACCGGGTTCTCTTCCCACAAGGATGTGATTCCCAGAGGCCACTCGCTTGCCGTGGGAAACCTGGCCCAAGACACATGCGCTTCGGCCCTGGGTCCTGAACTTCCAGGCTAGGAGGGAGCTGCGGTTCTCACAGCCTTCTTTTTTTAGGACGTCTTAGAGAGGCCAGGTTTCCTTAAAACATCAGTGCTTTGACTCCATAGTTACAGCAGCTCAGGAGCATGCGCAGAACCAGGAAAGGGACTGCGCTCCAGCTTCTGTGTCAGAAAGACAGCCTTAGCCCCCACCCCTCCCACACCTTTCCTCAGCGTTAAGTCAAACTGTGAATCATCACTCTCACCCAGCCTGGGTCTCCCTGAAGACGAAGTTTCACAGAGGGCTTGGTGAAGAAAGAAGGAAGATGGAAGCGATGTGGTCACGATGCTGAGACCTCGGAGGAGGGAGGGCGGATAGTAAACGGCTGTGCTTGTGCAGATTGAAGACCTGAGCTAAGACTCCTGTTGTTTCCTCAGAGACGACAGGGGGAAGTTGCCGCCTTTGAGCGCTCTGGAAAGTAAAGACGATAAAATCTTCCATGCAGAGATGAAATGCAAACATCCCATCCCGTAGGAGCCAATAAGAGGATGACTGAGGTGACATGTGGTCAACTCTGCGTCCATCAAGGTGGAAGGTAGTGTAGAGAGGGAGATTTGTGGCTGTCAGGATTCACAGCTCTGGGGTCAGACTTCAGAAGGGACAGAGGTATCTACCCTAGAAATAAAAGGGGAGAGGTGGAGGTTTTAGACTCTCTACCGGTTTGGTTACCAGGCACAGTGAATCTCTTCTGGCCTTGGGAACTTCTTTGGGTGTGCCCCTGGTGTCTACACTGGACAACTTCAAGCCTCAAAGTCTTTAGCTGGTGCCTTCCTCTCTACTTACTTATTTCAGATGATGGGTTATTCCTTCTGAAAGTCAGATGGTCATACTCTAAGAAGCCCTCTGAGCTAGGTCATTGATACAGGAAACATATTTCCTTGCTCCTTACTCACTGGCTCACTTGACTCCATCTGTGTCCCAACCATGTGGTCACCATGTGTGGCAAAGGTAAAACAAGCCTCTTACTCCTGCCTCCTGCTGGGACAGGGAGACTCATGGTGACTGTTGTTCTTGCTTGGGCCACCGGCTATTTTGCTTTTTATTTTATGCGTGTGGATGTTTTGCCTCAGATGTCTGTATAAATGTATGCCTGGCTCTCTAGAGGTCAGAAGAGGGTGTCAGATCTCCTGGAACTGGAGTTACAGATGGGAGCTGCCACGTGGGTGCTGGGTCCTCTGAAAGGGCTACCAGTGCTCTTCACCACGGAGCCACCTCTCCAGCCCCGTGGGTAAGGAGCCATTGAAACAGGGCGGAGGACTGAGGATGGCAGAGGCCAGCAAGCCCTGAGTTGGGAGTGGCCGGGCAGGCTAATGCTTTACAGGCAGTCAAACCTGCTTGGCTGGCAGCCAGCCACTGAGGCAGTGACCTCCTAGCCACAGCAGCTGCGGTCACAGAACAAGCAGCAGGAGCGAGCCAGATGTTCCTGATGTACGTTCTGACTTGTGAGCATCTAAGACCGGAGCTCACCTTCTCATGGGCCTCAGCTGACCCCACTGACACATGAGTGAACAAATGAATGAATGTCTGGGCTGAATGGGCATGCTCTGCTCCCTTGCCCTCAGACAGAAGACTGGCAGCTTACTGAGGAAAGGTCCTGCTTGAGCCTTCCTGTGCCAGGCTCTAAGTCTTTCAGAGACACTCATTTAATGTACAGCCATCCTATGAGATAGCCGTTACTGGGATAGGCAAGGTAAGGTCGTCCTCCACCGAGCGTGCAACTTCGCGAGGGATGCACATGGAGCGGTGAGGGAGGAAGGGGGACACTCGCCTAGCCAGCCAGATCAGCTGAATCAACCCTGCCAATCAATGGGGTGACAGATGTCACGGCCAGATCGCCCTCGCATCCTCAAGTTTCCTTGAACAGGATCTGCGTTGTTGAACCCCATTCTCTTTATGATTACAGAGCCTTTCACATTTTGTGTCTCGTTTTTTCAGAGACCTGGCCATATCACCTCAATGGCTGCACTTTCCTTCTCCAAGGTGTGCAGTCACACACCTGCGGGAGGAATTCTCTCCTGTGGACTACGCATTTGGATCCATAAATCCACAGAGAGCTCTATGAATCTCCATATCTCCCTCTCCTGGGACGTTACCACATGCCCAGAAGAGGAGCTCCAGTGAACCCAAACAGCAGCAAGGACATTTTAGGCCAGGGGAAGGGGAGCTTGACTTTGCCAGTCACATCTGCATGCGGCAGATACAGAATGCACCTTTTCCTTCCCGATCCTCCAAGCCGCAAGTGTGTGGGTGCTAAAAGCACAGCCCCTGTGTTTGTACAGAGAGTGCTAATCTCAGTCCACAAACTACACTCAAACTTTCTATCTTGAGCTGTACAGTACTAAATGGTGGATGCTGGTCTGACAGTTGGTCCTCTAGTCCCACCCAGCCACCCTGGTACCTACACATGGCTGCCTGGGATCACTGGCATCTGTACACACCGGCATCTGTTGAGACGTCTGTTGTTCTGTTGGCTCTGTGCTCCTTGCTGCCAGCAGGTCACCACTGGCCTTCTCCTCCTACCCGCAAGACAACAGCAGATTTGTCATTTCTCTGCGCATGTTCTGAGGAGCACTGGCTATTGGTGGCTCATGCAGGACTTTCTGGCATGAGTGCTAGGGGCCTTGATTTTTCCATTTCCCTGAATTTAATTGCTTAATGAAATATGAGTTATTTTCTGGATTCCCTAAGCTTCCAGAGATTCTTCATGTGGACACATGTGCATACATGACTTTTGTTCTTCACATGTATACACATATACACACACACAGAGAGACGCACACACACATGCACACACACACAGACGCACACACACACATACACAGAGTATTTGTTGTATGGGATCTGTCAGGATCAGACCGCTTGTATCTGCTCTAGTTGTGTGTGTGTGTGTGTGTGTGTGTGTGTGTGTGTGTGTGTGTGTAGGAGAGTGTTTAGGGTTTACAGTTTCCCTTACTTAATGTTCTTTCAAAAATTGTGCTTATGGAAAAAACTACGCTGCAGGGCTTCAGCTCAAAGTGTGGAAGGCTTGTCTCTGCTTTCCTGTGATTCATCGCTCCGCTCTGGGGTGTAGAATGCTGCTGGCAGAGTACAGGGAAAGCTGGGTGTACCAAGGCTTGTGCTGGAGTAAGGGGAGGCAAGAAACGGACTGTGGTACAGAGGGATGAGGCCCAATTTGAAGGTGTTGCGCATTCCAGCTTGCTCTTGGTCCATCCAGCAGGAGTAGGGAATCCAGAGATGGCTCACGGTTGGAATACAGGGGGTCACTGGGGACAGGCAGATCCCTCTGCTCTGGGACTGCCCTTTTTTCACCAAGGCTACTCAGGCTTTATCTCCCGATGAACAAATGAAGGTGAACCTTCGTTTAGAAAGAGGCCACTTCCCTATGACCTTTCGATTTCTTTGTTTAAAATTGCCATTGTTTTTCTCTGTAGAAGCTCCTTTGTGTCTGTGGCTCTTCATCTGGCTCATTTTACAGACTCACTCTGTAATTGAGGGTAGGCACCAGATGGCCAAGAAAGCCTGGTGGAAAAAGCACACTCTTGCACTCCACGTGAGGTGCAGTGTATGTGCTGGGTGACTCAACTTTCTTGAATCCTATTCAGATGGCTATGAGTTCCTGGAGACCCTGAAACAGGTTGCCCGGGACAACACTGAAAACCCCGACTTGAGCATCCTGTGGATTGACCCAGATGACTTTCCACTGGTGAGTGGCCCAGGCCAAGGCCCCATCCCTGGTTGCTGTCACCACCCATATTTGTGTTTAGCACAAAGCCTTTAAGCATTCGAGAAAAACTGAAATAGTTGAAGGTGCTTGAAGAAGCCGGAGGCCAGTGCACAGCATTGAGCTTGGCTTCATGTGGTCATTATAGTGAGCAGACTTAACCACTGAGAGGTGACCACTCTTGGAGAGACCTACCCAGGGGACCAGAGAACATTCCTTCTTTAAGCAACAGGATGACCCCTTTGCATCGCCACCTACTTCTCCGTGAGACTCTAAGAGGCAACCTGAATTATTAGAGAGTAACTACAGAGTTAAGAACTTGATGAAGCCAGGTGTGGTGGCGCACGCCTTTAATCCCAGCACTTGGGAGGCAGAGGCAGGCGGATCACTGTGAGTTCGAGGCCAGCCTGGTCTACTAAGCGAGTCCAGGACAGCCGAGGCTAACACAGAGAGACACTGTCTTGGAAAAAAAAAAAAAAAAAAAAAGAACTTGACAAAGCAAAGGAGTGACCTGTCTGTGTTTGTCACAAGCCCTGTAGAAGGCACAACAAGAGCTTTACTACCCCAGTGCTGGTCTGTGTCAATGAACAATAGCAAGAAAGCTTTGATAATCCTTAGTTTTGAACCAAGAACACAGAATTCGTGCCAGGCATCAACCCAGTGATGATGATGATGGTGATGATGATGATAGCAGAGGATGCTACGTCCTCTACCGTACTGATCATTCTCTATTGGCCAAGCTCCATGCTGCACCAAGAGCCAGGCTCCCCAGCACTACATGAGGTGGAACCTGGGTCTCTTCAAGTGCCTCGAAGACTAACACACGGGTACTGAGTTATGCTGGTTTGTTTGAAGATGTCCTCATAGCTCATTCCCTCGCCAGCCCTGGAAACAGGTGCTGTTATAATTCCACTGAGAAAGGGAAACACCTGGGGATGCTAAGCCTAGCAGATGTGGAAGCCCTGCCAGGATTCAGAGCAAAGCAGACCTTGGTCTAGTGAGTGCTTCTGGTAAGGCTAACTGCTGGTAATTCTGGGTAAGCATAAGAGAGGCATGGCCATATAAGCACACAGGATTAACCTGTTGATTTACTTTCTGCTCGGCATATTCCAGTTTACTTGGACTATTTCATTATGCAAACTTTCAAATGATCTGCCATTCCTTTTGTCAGTTTTGCATCTACCTTGGTTCTTGCAAAGCAATTTCCAGGCATTTCTAATGTCCAGATCCACAAACACACCAGCCTGTTCCAAGCCCTGCATTTACCAGGGAAACCCCTGCCCCTGAAATCCCCATTTTCTTAGCTTCATGGACTCCATTAGCCTGCCCCAGCCAGAGATTTACCCAGATGGAGCCCATGCTGGGCTGAAGAAACCTGGCTTGTGTTTGCATTTTATGCCAAGTCACAGCATATCAGTGTTTTCCCAGCCATCTCATGTGGCAGAGCAGCACAAGATAAGGGGCCTTTAAGAATGGGACGTTGAAAGGGAGGTAGCAAGAAACGGCTCTTTTCATTACCGAGAAACTAGGAACAAGTGATAATTTGGGGACTGACACTGGCTATCTCTCTGATAGTCTCCCTGTGAGGTGTGGAGGTACTTATGTTCTATGCTGCCTCAGCTGGTGTTTGGTATCTTTTATTGAATTCTTAAAGAGTAAATACTTTAAGGCTGGAACCGGCCTCCAGTTTCCCAAGTGTCCACGGCTGTTTTAAAAAGCATTCAACCGACTGCAATCCGGTTACTATGGTAGGCTGGCAGCTGAGTGTAGCCACAGGGAGAGCCCTCTACCCACTGTCTAACCTTGGCCTTTTCGTTGCTGCAGCTTGTTGCTTACTGGGAGAAGACTTTCAAGATTGACCTGTTCAAGCCACAGATCGGGGTGGTGAATGTAACAGATGTGAGTACCCACCCCCCCAAGGCTGGCCAGCTGGCCTCAGCCACCCTGTTGGCTGCAAGGCAGCCCTGAGCACGAAATCACCCTGGAGTCCACAGCAGCAAGAAAAACCCTTGGGTCCTTTTCAAACTCTTGCAGTACTGCCAAAGAGCCAGTCCTCATCTTCTCTAGGAGTGTGTTTCCCTGCTTATAGAGCTAGTCCAACCTGACTCATTGACCTAGAACTTTCCACCAAAGAATATGCTCTTGTACTCACTCCCCAAGCCAAAGAAGGAGGCCTCTTTACAAGACAACTCATGCCTGGAGCTACCATCACCTAAGGGAGATGAAGAGGTTGACGTCCGAGCTCACAGTCACATACCCTAGAGTCTGGAGGCCCTGATCACAGGAGAGAAGCCTTCCTGATAGAAGGTCCAGCCCTGATGAACTGTGAGGGTAGAAAGGTCTACTGAGGAAAACCAGCAGAGTAGGAAGAAATGTAGACTCAGCCCAGACATCTGATACATAGCAAGACAGATATAATGAGGTAATCAGCAAGGAGACGGGACTATATAATAGAGGGCCCACTGCAGCCACTGCAGGCAGATGCTTTTGTGAATAGGGGCCAATTAGCAATGTCTCTTCACCCTGTGGTAAGTGTGCCAGCAATCTCTACACATCTTGACTTTTGAGAAACAATTTTGAAATCTGAATGATAATTAATTAATAATTAATTGCATGTGCACATATGTATTCTCTTGGGTAGTAGAAAACCCATTTCCTTTACGGCTATTGAAACACAATACTGCACAGGACTGTTCTGCAACTTGACATTTGCATTTGCCTATCCGTATTTACTCCTGATAGGTGTGAGAGACTTGGAGGCCCACTCAGCACAGCTACCCAGAACACCCTGATCTGCCTCAGCTTCCACCCCGTTTACTCATTAGCTTGTTCTGCCCCTCACTGTAGGCTGACAGCGTCTGGATGGAGATCCCAGATGATGACGACCTGCCCACAGCTGAGGAGCTGGAAGACTGGATTGAAGATGTGCTTTCTGGAAAGATCAACACTGAAGATGATGACAATGAAGATGAGGATGATGATGGTGATAATGACAATGATGATGATGACGATGATGACGATGACGATAATTCTGATGATGAGGATAATGATGACAGTGACGATGATGATGATGATGACGATGATTAGCTCCAACCCTGGGTGATTCGGATGAGAACTACATCAAGACTACCCTCTACCATACAGACAGCCCAAGGGGTCAGAAAGCAGTGGTACCTACACCAAGTCAACTCTTTCCCTTTCTCCAGCATCTTTTTCTGGTCCGTTCTCGGCAGGAACGATACATTTCGGTGAATGCCTTTCTAAACCCAGCGGTCCCACTCAGCAGGGACAGGAGGGGAGTGATTCCTGTGCTGGCTTCTTTTAACTATCAAGGAACAAACAGCTCTTGCTCTTTGCTAGACCATCAGGGGTCACGGAATCCTGGGAGTCTGGGGACAGTATCTCCTGACACCTCTTCTCAAGTTTACTCACTGTCTTTGATTCTGATGGGGACAGAACTGACAGCTAGCTATTAGATCACAAGTACGGAGTGGCCTTCTAATCGCAGCCCAGGAAGGGTCACATAATTATTCAATTCAGCCCCAAAACCTAGAAGTCCTGTGAATTCAGACCCAAGCCTTGGCATGGCTACTAGGAGTCCCTGAAATGTGTGTGCATCATCATCATTTCTGGAATATTAGGATGCTGTTTTGGGGACAGTTAGCTCTATGAACATCCCATCAATTGACAAGTCACACATATTCACCGGCGGTAAGAGAGGAAAGAGGCTGAAGGAGAAAAGGCTTTTCATTTTTCTGGTGGAGACTGTTTAGGTCTCTGAATGGGTCTGCTGGCCTCCTAGGGTGAGCTGGGGACTGAATGCCCCCTCTCTGTCCCCACTAGTGAGCTGTCCCATTCTGAGTTAAAATTGCTTTATCCAATGGTCAATTAACTCTCCATTCACCAACAGTCCCACAGTTGACCAGGGCAGCGATAATTAGACTCCATGATGCCCTGAGGCACTGAGAAAAATGCAACCCCCAAGTGCCTTTAGAACTGTCTGAAAGTAGCATTGTTCTTAGGAGTTTTAGTTGCTAAGCGTTCTAATTTATTCTTGAAATCTGTTAACATGGAGACGACTCTGTGTGGTTTTTGTTTCTGAAACTGGGGCAGTCCTTTTACGGAATAGTAATAAACTAATGGACATTAAACTCGTGTTTTGAAAAGATTGAGGTTATCTTGATAATTCTACCCTGGCCCTTTAAGAGTTTGTTTGCAAGTGGGGCTGTGGTGGCCCACACCTTTAATCCCAGCGCAGGTGGATCTTGTGAGTTCAAGGCCAGCCTGGTCTACAAAGTGAGTCCAGGACAGCCAAGGCTACACAGAGAGACCCTGTCTTGAAAAACTAAAAAAAAAAAAAAAAAAAAAAAAAAGAGTTTGTTTGCCTGGCTCCAGGTCTACCTCTCTGCCCTGTTGTTTGCCCTCCCACAATTAGCGGTTCACTATGTCTCTCAGCTCTGTGGATGTTTCTGGGCACTATTATCCGTGTCCATCAACTACCACTCATGTGGTAATGGCCTCCAAAGGCCTCCACTGTGAGTCTCTAGCCTTGATCCTTGTCTTTGATCCACTTGCATGCTAGCTGAGAACTTCAAATTCAACACAGCAGAGCCTGAACCCATTCCCTTCCCTACTCTAAACTTGTCCTTTTCATGAATTCCCAGCTTGGATGTGTGTGCTATCACTACCTGTGTCGTTGTCTAGGTGATTGAAAGTGCCATGTTCACCCTTGTGCCTATTGGGTGCCTGCCCGTGGCCACAGCATGTATCATTTAGGTAATAATGCATTGTGTAGCCATCCTTACACTAAATACAGCCTATAAGAGAGGAGACATTTACTCATCTCTGTATTCTAAGAACTTGGTACTTTGCCCATCACAAGGCAGACTTATTTATTTATTTATTATGTACACAGTGCTCTGCTTGCATGTACACTTGCAGGCCAGAATAGGGTGTCATCATATTATAGATAGTTGTGAGCTACCAAGAGGTTGCTAGGAATTGAACTCAGGACCTCTGGAATAGCAGTCAGTGCTCTTAACTTCTGAGACATCTCTCCACCCCCCACACAAGGCAGATCTTATTTATTGAATCACTATCTGAACAGCTGGTCAGCCTAAGCAGCTGCCACTGCCCAGCTGTGTCACATAGTAAAGCATACAGGGCGCATTAGGTGCCTCACACCTTGTTAGGTAGCGTCTGTTGCCATAACAAATGCTTGAGAGAAACAACTTAAAAGGGGGGGCTTTATTTCAGCTCACAGTGTCAGGGGTTTCAGTTTAAGGTCTGGAGTCGGAGTTAAGGGGGAAAGACATCGTGGTGGTAGCATCTTCTAGCAGAGGCAGCTGCTTGCCTCACTGTAATCAGGAACCACAGAGAAAGAGGGAGGGACCAGAGTTCCTGACTATCCTTTAGGGTCCCTCCCTCTGGTGACCTACTTTCCAGCCTCATAATAGTCCAGGTAGCTATGAAGTCACCAATGGGCCAAGATGAGGTTAGTCGCCTCAAAATCCAGTCACCTCTCAAAGCCCCGCCTCTGAGTCTAGCTGCATCAGGGACTGAGTTTCCCATACATTAGTCCGTGATGATATTCACATCCACACCACCACAGAATGCCACAGTCTGGGTGGCTTAAGTAGCAAGTATCTGCCTCCACACAATTTGCAGTGGCCAACTGTGTTGGTTCTTGCTGAGGGCTCTTTTCCTGGCTTCTCATTGTGTTTGCACATGGTAGATAGATAGATAGATAGATAGATAGATAGATAGATAGATGATAGATAGATAGATGATAGATAGATAGATAATAGATAGATAGATGATAGATAGATAGATAGATAGATAGATAGATGATAGATATAGATGACAGATAGATGGATATATAGATAGGTGGGCGATAGACAGATAATAGATCTATATAGCAGACAGATGATTCTCTTCTAGAAGGATGCCTGTCTTGTCAAATTAAGGCCTTGCCATTATGACTTTATTTAACTTTAATTATCACCTGAAAGGGCCTTGTCTTCAAAAGCATGATTCTGGGGATGTAGATTTCAATTTATAATGTAGGGCCTTGTAGGTTTAGTTTTCTTAACCAATATATTTTATTATGAACTTGTTAACCAAGCGTACATTACTTATAACCTGACTAACCTAAATGATAGGAAAAGAGGATTAAGGAATAACAAAACTGTAAGGATATCAGTTCCGAGGAATGATTCTCCTGGCACAATCAGCAGGATTTCTTCTGTTGGAACCTGGAGTAACCAGAACCCAGAACCTCAGCAGGAGCCCAGAGCCCTGAAGCCTTCCCTCGAGCGGGTCTCTCTAGGAGCGTCTCGAAGTGGAGCAATGAACAGCCAAAACTATCCCAAGTCTTCAAAGGCTCCGCCTCCAGCTTTGGGCTCATTTATATATCTCCTCCCAGAGTCTGTTCACAGGTTTTTTCCAGCTGGCAACAATCAAGCTCCCGCATGAGGTGGTTTGTCTTCTAGTGGATTAACCTCACCTGTTCTCTCACAAGACCGTTGTGATCCCACACTTGGGATCTTAACAAAAATAGGTTTATCTCTCCTTCAGGGCCTCAATACAATTTTCTCCCCTCACAAAAAATAAAAATAAAAAATAAAAAAGGAGAAGAAGAAGAAGAAGAAGAAGAAGAAGAAGAAGAAGAAGAAGAAAAGAAAAGAAAAGAAAAGAAAAGAAAAGAAAAAGAAAAGCAGGCTGTGCTGTGTTCCACCCACCCAAGCCAAGTTACACCTCAAGCAAACTCCTGGGGAAGTGATTGTCCCATGAAGTCTCTGATGCTAAATTTTCAAGGGGTGAATGTGTGTGTGCGGGTGTTGTCCACTGTGAAAATGGTCTGTTTCTCAGCCCAGGAAGATCTGGTGTGCTCAGAGGCCTAGAAATGTCTGCAAAACTGATATTGCACTTGGATGTTGGTGTGTTTGGATCCCTGGGAGTCCAGTTGGTTCTGACTGGACGATGCTGTTCAGTGTGTAGTCTGAACCCTCTAGAAATGGATACGAACTGAGCATTTTGTTACATGCATGGATGGATGCCTTATGTAAGGTATCCCAGCTAATCCTTACAGCAGATTAGAAGATGCATCTGGTTATTATTCTTAATCCAATAAAGCACAGAGGGCTCAGGCAACATTTTAGGACGATACAAACACTCTGAAAGGACACAGATACAACCGCATTTTATACGTAAAAAGGATTTACATTTAGGACCAAAGCATTGCATTCCTTTTTTCCCCTCGGAGCATGTCCGAAGACGGACCCACGGGGATTTCCAGTAACTCTTTTTATTGCTTGAACCCACTTATCTTCCCATGCTGAGTTCACTCGCACGAGACTAGCAATGCAGGCTAACTAAACACACAAGGGCTGCTCTTTTGTTAAAAAGGAAGAGTGTGATTCAGTGTGCTGTCTGGAACAAAGAATCGCTTTCAGAGTTTGTCGATGGAACGCCATCTCAGAACTTGAAAAAAGCTTGTCTTTTTCTAGGAGGGAGTGTGCCCTCTCGGCTCTCCATGCTTGTCACCCTGGGAGGAGTCATTACTGAGTCATGTGCCAACTGCCCCAAGTTCACGGGCACATGTTCCTCACCCATCGCTCTGATAGCCACCTTACAAGACAGGCGGGCATACAAATTTGGGTAGGCAAGCGATAAAGCTGTGACAGCTCTGTAAGCGGGGTACAAACCGCCCTTCGTGGCTAGTATGTCTATCAAGAATACATAAAATAAACCTAGTGGTTATTGAAAGCAGATCTTAGCCAGAATGCTTTTGGCAGCATGGTCTCAGCTGCTCGGATTGGCTTAGGATAGCTGACTGCTCCAGAAACAGGACCACAGAACTTCCTCAGCATCCAGAGGATATTCACACTGGAGGATGACCTTTTTTCTTCAAGTGAGCACAGTCTCCCAGAAACACAACCTGCCTTTGTGAGAGACAGCAGCGGTTGGGGAGCCTGTGTGGAGTGTCATGCCATCTGGGACTGGAATGATGATGGCAGCCACCTAGCAGACTGAAATGTTTTCAAGATGCATCAAGAGGAGTCTTTAGCAACCAATGTGCTATTTTAACAATCTGAACTCTTCAGAGATAACAAGTCAGAGTGACAACCCTGGGACCCATCAGCCCCTAACAGCCCTCCTATGTCCTCATGTGTTGCTAGTTAGCAGTCAGATCCTTGGTGTTGAGTGTACTTTGTGTTCTCGAGCATTCACCCACTCATTAAAAAGTTATAGCCTTTTTAATAGTCAATAGACCACCAGGCTCCTAAATTCTGTTGTGTATAGATTGTAAATGGGGCCGCTGAGCAGAGACACAAGGGAGGAGAAATGACGGAAACACCCAGCTTCAGCTCTGAAGAATGCGTCTCCATATTTCCTGAACCGTTAATGAAGTCTCAGACCACAGAAACATATTTGGACATTGACCCAGACGGCAGAGCAGAGTCCAAAGCCAGCTACACTTTGGATTTTCCATGGCAGCATGAGCCGGTGTAACTGGAGGCTACTCACAGGACACACTGGCACTAATGGTGACTATCCCTCTCTCTCTCCTAAAGCTGCGATCCAGGCAGAAGGTCCTGCCTCTTGCTCGCAGGTTTACCTACTGCTGCCCTGATGTCTTCAATTCCCACTTCTTTGCTGTGACAGTTTAATCGCCTGGGATTCTCAAAACTCCTCTGCATTCTACAACTACGTCCCGGGTAAGGACTGAAAGAGAAACGAGCCTTTGGTTCCTGTCTGCATGTGGCTTTCATTTTTTTTTTTCCCCCAGCAAGGTCTGCTTGTGAACTTATGAACTGTGAGCATCTGGGCTGGTGGCCCAAGGAAATAGCTTATCATTAATCTATACGATGAGTATCTCCGAGTCAATTGCTTTCTCTGATCCCTGTCCATGCAACTGGTAAGAATTTGTGTGCTCTCAACATTCCATGCAAGTGACGGGTAGCTGAGTGTAGAAGCAGAAAGCATCAACATTTCTTCATCAAATAATCTAGTCCCTTCATCTAAAGTGAGTCAACAATTTAAAACCAGTTACCAAAGTAAAATGGATTACCAAACACAATTGACTGTGCGCCTCTCTCCCTAATCCAATGCATGATGGTTCGCTCCCACTTTCCTTGTCTCAAATTTTTTTTTTTTACTCAATTAACTCAATAGGTTGGCTTCCTCTCCAGGCTTTAGGGCCTAAGGATTTCATCTTTCGCTATGTATTCCCTTAGAATGTTCCTTCCCATTAAATGATTGGCAGCTGTTCACTTTTATTACTGTGATCAGTGCCCTTCACTGCCCCTCCTCCTCCTCCCCCTCCATCAGAATTCACTTGACTTTCATGGAAACATGTGAGGTGGCCAGAAAATCAAACTGAGGTTGAAAAATGTTCCCTGAAAAGCAAGCAGAGCTTAAAACGGAAACAGTCACATCAGAAAGGGAGACAGTGTACAACTTGGGATCTTGATTCGTTTTCCAAGCTTATAGCATATGCAATGTATAAGATGCTTTATAGTTTATTAGGAGGGGGTGAGGGCATCAGTGCAGAACCAAAAGAAACCTGAATAACATTGGATACTAGGTACAGGGTGTCCATGAGTCATCAGCCTGTCACCAGCATCATGATGAGAGGGCACATGACGACGAGCCGTGTCATTCAGTCATTTACATGTTCAGAAGTGTCCAAGCAGAGTGCAGCACCCAGTCAGTGCAGCAGCACACATGCAGGCATTGTCATACACACATGGTTATCTGCTCACTGTAAGTACAGGCAGAAGCTGCCCCTCTTGGTTTCAAAGCAAAGAATACAGTCCCTGGCCACCTATTTTGCATTGTTGACTCTACCAGACTAAGGATAGATGCTGAGTTCAAAGTTCAGATGAGAATCCCTCCTAACAAAACCATCTGTCAGATAACCTCTCTCCTAAGGCCTGGCCCAGGCATCTCTGGTCTTCACCAGACTTCAGTGTCTGTCACGGTTGCATCCTCGCTGGTGCCCTGTACTCTGTGAAATGGTTGTTCTCATCTGTGACTGCTTGAAAACTAACTTTGGTTAAGCAGGATTATAATTCTGGGGTTCCAGAGGAGCTGAAAACGTAAAGCACAGAGTGACCATCATAAACAAGAGATATTAACATTAGGTTTTTCTTATGCCCCCATTTTAAGGAATGGTGATCATAAATGGTAGCAAAATTAGAGTTATGAAGCAGCAACAAAAATAATTTTATGGTTGGGGCCAGTACAACATGAGGGACTGTATTAGAGGCTTACAGCATCAGGAAGGTTGAGAACCTCCGTCCGATGTGAACAAATTCACAGAGAACGCACCTGGCCGTGCCTGAATGCTCAGAGGAACAGAGAGACAGGCAAAGCCAGACAGACTGCATGCTCGATTGCTTTTATCCAAATGCTGTTTCAGGGTCAAAAGACTCAGGCTATCAAGATAAAAGCCTGGGAGGTTGTTACATTTGTCCCCAGGAGGTAGTACAAAAGTGTCTTTATTTTATCTAGATGAGAACAAATCACTGGGCTTTCTGAGGAAGCCGCCTTGCCTGCACTGCCTCGGGCTTGGCTTCAGGAGCCTGGAGTCCACGCTAATCCGTCAGAGAAGTGCACTTCATAGGTGAAGCCAGTTGGGTAACTTTGGTAAACATGGGACAGGACGGAGCAAAAGGGACTCAGTGTCTTAAGCTCTAGAGTCAGTCACTCCCTGTTCTCCTCTGCGAGGTGGGGTCTCATCTTAACTCCCAGTGCGGTGACAATGTGAGCACCCTCCGCCCATCTCCGCCCATCTCCCACTAAAACAGCATAGCCACGTTGTAATTTACAGTGGGATAGAGGGAAAAACTAGCCTTTTCTTCTTTCCTTTTGACCCCCGGGTTCTACTTCGTGGGTCCTCTGTCCACAGTCCAAAGGGTGGGTGTGGGGAAGTGGGGGAAAACTGAGAACATGGAGTCAAGGAGCCAGGCCTGGGGGCCCAGATCCCCACCATTCCTGAGGGGCTGCAGCCAGTCTCTTATCCCAGCTTGGCTAACTCAGCTCTCTCGCCCCCAAAAGCCTGCTCAGGCCCCTGTGCCCGAGAGAGACCCAAGTGAGCCTCTTGCCCTGGCCAGCTCCAGCAGGGAGAAGCAGAGGTTGAAAGCCAATGGTCCAGGCTGCTGGGAGCAATGGCGCAGCAGCCCAAGCCTGGCCGGGTAGGGCTTTCCTGCGAAGAGGCCCTTCCTCAGTTGCTCCCATTATATGTCCCCACAGGCCAGCCAGGTGCTTTCCCATGGGACCAAAGTGAATGAAATGATTTTTCTCCCAAGGAATTCTCCGCCTGGGGGGGGGGGGTTCCCCCTCAAGGCTGTTGTCTCCAGGTTCTTCCTCCACACCCAGAAATGCCAAACTGCTTAGATCATGTTCCTGGGTAGAGTGTGTGTGGGGTGTGGGGTGTGGGGATAGGAGGGTGAGGGGGTAGGGTGCGGGGTGGGAGGCGGGGCTGGGCTCTGACGCCATCTGGAACCCCATTTATCAATCAGGGGTCCCCACCCCCACTCCCCCACAAGCCTTTTCTTTCAACTTTCTTTTTCACCTGCAAATACAAGGCTCTCTAAGGAGGGCGGGCTGTGGGGAGGGCGGGCTGTGCAGGGCAGTGTCTGATGTGTAACACCTGGGGAGTACTGGCACCTCTCCCCACCCTTCCCTTAAATGACCAAAATACGATGTTTTTCCCAAATGGGGACTCCGTTCATTCTCACTAGAATGACGCCACAATGAAATCCATCACTCTGTACACTAACACCCACACACCACCACCCCCCCCTCCAGCAAAGAAAAAAGTTAATCAAAACACATGGTTGCAAGTCTGATTTTTTTTTTTTCACCCATTTGGTTAAAGCTCAGGAAGGTGGTTTCACTGGAGTCGAGTGGTGTCAGCTCAGGACCCTGCTGAATACCATTCAAGAACTGCACTGTGGGCGCCTTACAAACAAGGCATGTTTTATTTATAATGGGATATGACAAGGTTACATACTAGTAAATTCACAGTAGTGATTTCTTTTTGATGTGTGTGTGTGGGTGTGTGTGACATGTAACAAGATCCATAAAGAGCAAGCACTACCCAGAAATGCCACTTTATAATCGTAGGGTCTTTGCTGCAGGACTCTTTACATGATCGTATAGACATCCCTGCCAGTTTCAGTAAGTAATCATAGGTTGTTTTGTTTTAAAGTTACATCAATAAATGCACAGGGGGTCTCCCAGGGTGGTGAAGCTTGAGCAGAGGCCCAGAGAGTTTGCCCTTTTAAAATTTATTTTTCGCTGTTTACAAGTCATAGAGGTCCTAATGCAAAAAAAAAAAAAAAAAAAAAAAAAGAGGCAGGCCACTACGGGTAACAACAGGCTCCCACAGGCATCTCCTTGGGGGAGAAGCCAGCACAAGGAGTAAAGCAGAGTACAGACAAGGAACCAGCTCTGAGGAACTCTCTTGAACAGAGACGTAGACCCTCACAGGCAAAGCCGTACACACATGTACAAACGAGACACACACCGACCTGTCACTGGTTACATGGATGTCATGATTGCCAACGTGCTAACATAGGTCTACCTGGCAACATGTGCTCAGAGAAATACAGGCTTCTGGAAATAAGCCCTCCTCTTCCCTGACTCAGACCCACATGTGAGGAGTCTTACAGGCCCAGGGCTGAGGAGGGCAAACCAGGGAGTCAGCTCTGTTGTTTCACTGGGTCAGTGGTTGGCAGTGAGGAGGGGGTGTGTAGTGAATTCCCATAGGGTCCAGTATGTTGGTAGTCACTCACAGACAGCTCTGTGCTGGCTAGTTTTATGACACCGTGACACAAGCTAGAGTCATCAGAGAGAAGAGAGCCTCGACTGAGAAAAATGCCTCCCTAAGATCTGTTTGTAGGCAAGCCTGTAGGGCATTTTTAAAAAGTAGTCATTCATGGATGAGGTCCCAGCCCACTGTGGGTGGAACCGACCCTAGGCTTTTGGCCCTGGATGCTGTAGGAAAGCAGGTTGAGGAAGCCATGAGGAGCAAGCCAGTAAGCAGAACTCCTCCACGGACACTGAATCAGCTCCTGCTTCCAGGTGCCAGCCCTGCTTGAAGAGTCCCTGTCCTGCCTGAGTTCCTGTCCTGACTTCCTCTGAACTGCGATGTGGAAGCATAAGCCACACAAACCCTTTCCTCCCGTGTTGCTTTGCTCATGGTGTTTCATCACGGCAACAGTAACCCTGACTAAGACAAGCTGTTACATTTAATCCATGCCTGCCAGAGGATGACATAGAAAAGTAGAACTGGTTACCACCACCTCTGACTCAAGAAGTGGCAAGAGTGAGCACCTTTGTAAGACTTTCTAAGACTTGCCAGCAGGGCCAATCTCCTCACTCACTAGATTGCAATGAGACAAACATACCCAGGCCACTGACTTCACACTCTGCTGTCAAGACTCAGGGGAACAAAGGGAAGTGATAATTGTTGGGGGGAAAATGACGGTTAAGCATTTTCTCTGGAGCTTACTTTAGCCACAAGATTTTGATTCCACAGATAACCTAAGGATGAATGAGCCTTATAACCTTAAAATCTGTATCTATTCTAACCCCCATGGTGCAGACTTCTTGAACATTTGGTTCATGGACTGTCAAAGATTGCCCCCGCCTTTTTTTTTTTTTTTAAGCACACACTTCTGAGCAAAAGTAGTCTACGTCTGTAGATAATGAAAATCACCAGGGAGAGGACAGCAGTGTCAGACCTACACTCTTCATTGAGTTCTTTTACATTTAATATTAGAATTTTAATAACTTAGGTTGAAAGGTATAGGGGAAAAATCAATAAACATTTAAGGTAATGGGATCCCATGTCCTCTAATAGGATCCTGCATCCTATGAGCCTTAGGGCACAATTTACATCCTTTAAAAAAAGTAGGCTATGAGAGTCCAAGAAATGAAATAAAAATTTATTGTCTTCAATTGTGTGATGCAGCTTTCTGCAACTTTACATTTCCTTTACAAAATATCACTCACACGTTTCCCACTTTGACTCAGGCTGCTAAAATGCTGGGGGCATAAGACCTTTAAAGGATCTTGCCTTTGATTTTGCTTTTCTTTCAAGAAGGAATTGATACAAACTTAGTGTTTGGAGGGAAAAATCGATATTCAATTTACAACCAAAACGATAATTTCAGGAAGTCTGAAATTCTCCTTAAGGGTCAGGAGAGAAAATAAATTAATTCCTTAAGTTAAACCTTTCTTCGCCCTGCTGGAAATGCGCATACCAACACTTGACTACAATTTAACCCCTTCAAGACCCATTAATTTAAGACAGGGTTGGAAGCGCAGTATTTTAACAAGCTGACAAGTAGTGTTACTTTTAACTCTACATTATTTATACTATGGCACCTAACGACTGGAATGATATTTGTGGCTGAGCAGCTACTCCGTGACGTTTCCCTCCACACATAGCCAGTCTCTCACCGACTGCCCACCCCTTACTTTCTCTCCTAAAACATTTCCTGAGAAAGACATCATGAGGGACTTCCAGTCAGAAGGGACCTAGAGGGAAAAGACTAAGAGCAAAGCACCATGGGTACACTATGTGCATTTTAAACAGAGCCATGCTGTTGACACGGGGCCGACTGGCCAGCACCTTGTCCATGGATTACCCTTCCTTCTCCCACACATCTTTTGGAGCCAGAAGTTATTGGACAAAGAATAACTTTGGCCTTTCTAAGTACAGGTGCACCACGAATATCCCAAGCCAATTTGATTTTTTTTTTAAATGACACAGACAGCATCGAGGGGTTTGTTGGATGCATAAACAGGAAGGGTGCATGTGCACGGACGTGGAGCATGACCTCAGATACAGGACGGCAAAGAGACCGGGACGGCCCACTTCAAAGGGTCAGGGCATGGCTCCTTGGGTACTCTCATGCACAGGACTCTGCCAGCAGGCACCTATGTCTACAAAAGGGACATTAAGGGGACAGTCCCCTGATGCCAGCTCCAGAACATGCAGACAGAAGGGGCCTCTTGGTCTGCAGCACTGACCCCCTCCTCTTCTCTCCCCAGTTCTACAGCACCCCCTTTCCCTCTCTCTTCCTGACCATTAAGGGCAATTTGTCCAGCAAGGGCAGAGCGACCCTTTTCCTTGCAGTAAGTTGCACAGTGTTGGGTGGGGGGTGGTCACAAACCACAGGGATGGGACAGCGGTAGTTGCCAGGGTGGTGGCCGTTGTTTGTTTTCCCGTGGCAGGGCAGCTTGGCACATGAGCTTCGTGGGTACTTGTCTCCCTGGGAAATTGGATGGCTCTAAGGTGCACCTGCCAACTGGGAGTCACAGTGTTGGTCTCTCCTGGTTTGTGTAAAGCAGGGTGGATGGGGTTCCCTGCTGTAGCCTAAAGGGGGCGCTGCAGCTGACTGGCTCCCCAGAGTCATACCCTGACTTCTCCAGAGAAAGACTGTGGGAGGGGCTGAGGCTGCGCAAAGAGCATGTGGGCATACTGTGGAAAACCAAGTCCCTGTCAGGCCTGGAGGGCTCAGCTAGCCTGGCCAGGGCTACCCAAGGGGCTGTGGTCTGGGTACTCAGGAGCCTGGACTAGAGTGGAGCCTTGGTGGACAATCCCAGGGCTAAGGAAGGGCTCTACCTGCCTCAGGCCAACAGAGGGGGCAGAAACAGGAGGAATGGAAAGCAAATCACTTAACAGCTGCAAAACTGCAAAACGACAGTGCACATTTCTTGCTGAGCTCTTTCTCTTCAGACTGTAAGGCCCCAAAGAACAGAGGCTCAGGTGAGGGAACATTTCTTGGACTGCCCACCACTTCCCAGGGTGATGTGGCTATGCATGATCACACGGACAAACACATACGTGGGTGTGTAGTGTCTGGTTTCCGGAAGCAGAGTAAAGTGAGTCCATTAGAATCTATGAAGGGGGGTCGACCAGAAACACAGGGGGATGTGGTACTGGGCCGTAGGCAGGGACCAGTTGTAAGGCGAGGCTCCCGAGGACACAGCAGCTACACTTTGGTTTACAGCTGTCACGGAAACTCCCAGGGAACAGCTTCTTCAGAAGTCCCATCTATTAAAGTCAGACGCCACCAGTCGCTTGTCAGGGTAGACATCTGCTTCTGTCCAAATAAAGTGCAGATGGTCGAAGGATACTGGTCTATCCTCTGCCAGTTTCAGTCAGTATTGAATTAAAAAAAAATCTTTATAAAAGAACTTCCCCCTGGGCACACATATATATATATATATAATCTATCCATATATATATTCTTCTTTTGTTTTCCATAAAGCCACAAGTATAGACCTTTTAAACCGATGTCTCAGACTGCAAGCGAAGAACAAACTTGTGAGATTTGGGGTCTATGAACTCCTCAGAGAGTACGATGAACGGGATTTTCTTCACATTGACCACGAGGCTGAAGTCCAAGCACTTCAAGACAAAAACAATTCCATCCCGTAACCCGTTCGTCACAGCCTCATCACTGATAAGTCTCCACTGGGTCGAGAGCCAGCGATCCTTGTCATACTGCAAGGTGGGGCCCGCGCTGAGGTACCGTTCAAGGAAAGCCTGAAAGCCAAGGAAGAACATTCGGGAAGTTATAAAGGGCTGCTGTGCTTCGTGGCCAGGGGCCATCTTTCTTATCCCTCGGAAATGTTACCCAACGGCCCCAAGACCTTAGACCGGAGTTGAACTTCTCAACTATACCAAGACCTTAGAGACACCCCTGGGGAAGGAAGACTCCTTGGACTTCCGCATTTTCTCTTGGCAACTTGCCATCAGGGGGTGAGGTGAGGGAAGTGGGGTACCTACTAATGTCTGCCAGAAGCCACTGTTGATGTAATATGCCACCTGAAGACACAGGTACGTCCCCCCACTAAAGCAAAAGAGCCCTGAGGGTGGGCCAAGTACCTGGCGTGGAGGAGCAGTCCAAGGCAGACACACAAGAACCACACAGACAAAACTGCCTGCCCTACCACCCCGCTGGCTGTGTGACGCTGCTCAGTCATCTACCCTATCTCAAGGACAAGAGATGACGCTACCGGCACTCCCTGGGCTGCCGCGAAGTGGGAAGGTTCCGTTCGCACAAAGCACTCACGGTTCCAGTAGGCACACTTGAGAGTGATGGCTATTTTATGCAGAACGGATGACGCCTGGGTGGCCAGTTCTAGGGATGGCCAGACCAATGGCCCCTCCCCTCTTCTGAGCTCTTGCTCCAGCGACACCAGGCACACTGAAGTTCCTGGACTCCGCCACACCCTCTCTTGGGCCATTCTTCCCGCTGGGCACTGCTCTACACATCGTTGCTGTTCACATCTGAAACTGTCTCCTTGGCCCCCCCCCCCCTTCAAACAGCTTGACATGTTCTTTTGCCAAGGCTCCTGAAACCACATGGGTGACCTCGTGTCATATTTTACTTCCTGAACTGTGATGACTTGGGGGCCCCACCTCCCCACCAGGCTCCATACTCACAGAGAGGTTAAGAACGATGCCGTCACTATTCTCTAATGCATCTGACATAGAATTAAACACATGACTCAGTTTAGCTGGGAGAAAATGAACCGATAATGTGAGTTAAAAAATACTGGCATGTATCCATCTGGTCCTACGCCGAGGTCAAGACATTTTTTTCAGTTTTCAAGCAATCCTCTTTCGTAACTCCTCCACTCTGCTGTGCGCTGAGAGCAGCTGTAGCCATGGTGACAGGCACATAAGAAGGTGTGGCTGGGTTCCAGTGAAACCGGAGTCACAGAAACAGCCAACCCCTGCCTTCGACTCATAAAACTTAGTTCAAATGTGCATCACCAGACAAGCAGTTAGGAAATCTGCATATGTGGTGGGATCGGGAGCAGCTATTCACAGGGATTGAGTGGAGCAGTGTGAGTCAGGTCTGTGTGTGTGGGGGCGAAAGAGCCAGAGAGCCTTGGGTGAAGAAAGCGGCTTTCCAAACTGCAGACGTGTCTGGTATCAAAGCTTTTCTCCCTTAAGAACTAGAACACGGACACAGTTCAGAGAGCATACAGCGATCCACACCAGAGAGAACTGTAGGGAGTGTGTGTGTGTGTGTGTGTGTGTGTGTGTGTGTGTGTGTGTGTGTGTCACAGTGCTTTTTTTCCCCTCTCAAACATTTTTTTTTAATTTTCATTTTTGGGTTTCTAATTACTCCCCCTCCACCTACCCCCCCCCCCTGTGTGTGTGTGTGTGTGTGTGTGTGTGTGTGTGTGTGTGTGTGTGCACGCACATGCATGCCATGCCTTGGCATGTGTGTAGTTGATTGGAAAACAACTTTCAAGAGTCAGTTCTTTCCTTCCAGCAGGTAGGTCCTGGGACCTGAACTTAGGCTTGTCAGCAAACACCTTTTTATCCACAAAGGCATCTCACCAGCTCTAGTTTTGTCTTTTGTTTGTTTGTTTGTTTGTTTGTTCCTGAGAAGGGTTCTGCTAGATAGCCCAGGTTGGACCAAAACTCACTACGTAGCCCAGGGTGGGCTTGAATTCCTGATCCTTTTTACCTTAGCCCCCCAAGCACCGTGGTTACAGTCATAATGTACCACAGGTTGGGTGAAACTGTGACCTTCTACTTTAGACTTTTCTTTTTATTACAATAAAAATTTAATAAAGCACAAGTTTTAAAAAATGAAATGGGAAGAGATCAGACAACTTTAAGAAACCCTGAAGAAAGAAAAACAGCTGTCCCTCCTCCTCGCCAGAAGCTGTTACCGTGCACACAGGCGCAGAGTTCGTTATTGCAGCCCATGGTTATGCTCTGTTGTACTTGGGCTTTAGTAACAAAATACTCAAGCTTTGCCCCACATTTCAACAGATGACATACCATAGCATGCTAGACACTCTTCCATTTGTAAATGCCTTCCAGTTTGGAGTTATGTAGACTATTCTGGGGGGTGTGCAACCTACCTTTAATATATAGTTGTGCATACCGATATTTTAAGCTGATTCTAGAATGCCCCTCATATATCAAAATCTGATGTTCAAGTCTCTTATATAAAATGGTGCAACATTTGCGTCTACCCTGTAGACATCTGTGTGCTTCATCATGCAGCATCTTTAGGTGGCTTACAGAGCCTACTGCACCGCAATGCTCAGGAGCTGCTATGCTGTGCTGTGTAAGGGACAGTGACGGGAAAGCATGTGTACCTGCTCAGTGTGACAGGGAAGCGTGTGTACCTGCTCAGTGTGACAGGAAGGCATGTCTACATGCTCAGTGCAGAGATGCACGTTTCCATCCGTGGCTGGCAGACTCCACAGATGATGGAGCCATGGATACAGAGCTGATATGGACCTGATTGTGCTGGAGATCTTTCCTGGGTGAGAGACTACTGAGTCAGAGAAATGGAAAACCTTTCAGTTTCCCTCCTTGGACACTTCTGCATGGTGTTTCCAAGCCGGTAGTACTGCCCCCTGTGAGCAGTGGAAGCGTCAGATGTCTTTAGGACAAAGAGCTATGAGAGGTTACCTACGCACCAAGTCATGCATGCCTTCGTGTGATTTGCACGCTCTATAGCTCCTTTATCATTATTTCTTACACAACAACCCTGTCAAGCAGAGATCCATATTTTATATGGGAGGATTCAACTATAAAAAAACTTGTGCGCAGGTACAAGCCAACTGACCGGACCGGGCCGCCCGATGCGCCCACCCTTCCCCTTTTAACCATAGTCCTCTATTAAATAACATCGATGATTACTATACTATCTATCCCTAGGTGTACTAATGCCGTAATCCAGAAGACGGTTTTGGTAAACACAAATTCCACAACATCCAAAAGGGTGGCATGATATGATTTCTACTAACGATCAATTGCTGTTTAGTCAGACCTTATCAGATGATACTGATGAGTTTAAGTATATTTCGTGAATTAACATTCAGTATGAAGAACATCCTCAATTTACGGGTTAGGAGACTGAGGCACAGCACCAGAGCGCTGGTGGAGGACCCATGTTAAAATGGGTCAGTTTCTCTCCAGTGCACACCCTAACCACTACTCTGTACTGGTTCACCGTGAAATTGTTTCCTCTGTTATAGAATCTGGAGGCCTTTAAAATGTAAATTAAACAACAATAGTTGTATTGGGCTGGGGAGCTGGCCCAGTGGGTAAAAGGCTTGTTGTTCAAGCATGAGATTTATGCGAATCTGTTTTAGATCTTTAACCCCCTATCAAAAAGGTCATGGCAGTGCATGTAGCCCCAGAGCTGGGGAGGCAGAGACAGGAGGATCCCAGGGGCTCACTGGCCATCTAGTCTAGCAGCATCATTGAGCCCCATGTTCAGTGAGTGACCCTGTGTCAACAAATAAGGTGGAGGGACCGGAGAGATGGCTCAGCGGTGGAAGAGACCGCTCTTCCTGATGACCCAAGTCAGGAGACTCCCAGCCACTGGTAACTCTATTTTTAGGGGACCTAACACAGTCTTCTATCCTGTGTAGGAGGCATCCAAACACACATGAGAGGTGCTCACACAGAAACACACAAAGTCCATATAAATAAAAATAAAAAGATGTCTTCAGGAGCTGGAGAGTTGGCTCAGTGGTTAAGAGCACCGTCTGCTCTTCCAATAGGTCCCGGGTTCAATTCCCAGCACCCACGTGGCAGCTCATAACTGTCTGTAACTCCAAGATCTGACACCCTTACACCAATGCACATAAATTTAAAATTTAAATAAAAAATATTAAAAGAACAAAGATGTCTTCAGATAATGTGATGAGCAACCAAGGAGACACAGGGTGTCGGGTGACCTGCCAAACCCTATCTGCCTGCCAGCCCTGGCAGCGCACCTTGGGGGTCATGCTGTTGGTGATGCAGAAGGCCAGGTGCTGCAGGATGCTCTCCATGCTGTGGTAGTGTTGCTGTCGTGTGGTGCGCAGGTACTTCTGTAGCGCCCTGGCCATGGAGGGGAAGATGGCTTGTGCTGCCTCTCTGGGGTCCATCACTTCCCCGGGAGATTTCTGTTGCTCCTCAGCCTGGAGACGCTGGATGTGGATGAAAGCTTCTTCTACGGCCACCACCAATCTGGAAGGAGATGTGACACAACCATCAAGGCGGTGCCTGCTGTAGGGGTTGGGGACAGTCCCACTAGACCCCGGGAGTCTTGGCTCACTGCAGCACCCTGGCCTACCACCAGCTTCCCCAAGGTTCTGCCATACTGCCATTCCTTGCTGTCCTCCAGGGGTTGTGAAGAGCCTGGGAGTTGGAAAAGCAGCAACAGCAGCATAACGTGAGAGTGGGGGTGTCCCTGGGCCTCTCAGTTCTGCCAATAATGAGCTCAGAAAACTCACTTTAACCTGGGTTTGGATTTCCCCCCAAAAAAGGTTGAGATAAAAAGACTTCTGTTCAGTCTCCATCTGGGAAGAGCCACGGAGTCCTGAGGCAAATCCCTAGCAGCACATGTGACGGCACAAGCCTGTCATCTAGGCCTCGAGAGGTGGACGTCCGTCCAGTAAGTCAGGCAGACAAGATGGCTCAGCGTAAAGGTGCTTGCTGCCAAGTCTGACATCCTGAATCTGACCCCTGGTACTCATGTGGTGGAAAGAAAGAACCATCCCCCAACCTTGTCCTGATCTCCACATGTGCACTGTGGCACACGTGTACATGCACAAGCACACACACGTGCGCACATACACAGAAATAGATTTCTTTTTTGTTTGTTTGTTTAAGGTTAAAAAAAAAATAAGTTCAATGTTATCCTCAGCTACACAGAGGGTTCAAGACCTGCCTGGGCTACAAAAAGAAAAGACACCAGAGCTTAGCCCCGTTGGTCCACTCACCCCTGACACAGCCCGCCAGCAGCTCAGGAAAAGGAAGAATGAGGTAGCAGGCATAAGGGAAGCCACCTATGTCACCTTCAACTAACACAGGAAACTGTGAGTGGGGCTCCAAATGCAAAGTCCCAAGCCCAACCCCAGACCCACAGACATAAGCTTTGGGAGCAGGGTGGTCGAGAGGTTATGTCCGGTGGTGATGGCACACAAAGTGAGAGACACAGGACAGTGAAGTGGGCTGTAAACACCCACACAGGTCATGTTTAAAAACTGAAAGTTAGCTCTGGAAGATTTTAAAAAGAGGGAACATGAAATGTTGGAGGAGAGGGGCCAGGCACGTGAGGGTCACAGACCTCGCTCTCCGCTTCTTCACTCGCCGCTCCTGTTCGGCCTCTTCATAATACAGCTCATTGTGGCTGGAGTCCCTGCGCCGGGCAGCTGCGGCCATCACGGCTCGGGACTGGCCGGTGGCATTGTTACTGGGCCCTTTTGATGAAAGGAGAATGGCAGAACAGCTTTGACACCCAAGGCCAGGAAAAGGAACCGGAAACTAGTACCAGGGTCTGGAGGTACTCTGCCACCCGCCCCCTACGGAGGACACACAGATCCTAAAAGCGGCTTCCCCTGGGCACAGTCCTCCATATTCACAGCCGCCAAGGAGTCTAACCCCCGTCTGATGGGGAAATGGAAAGAGGATTTGGAGGGGGCTGCAGGATGCTCAACCACTCGCAACGCTGGCCAAGAACAACACCCGCCAGGGTGTGCCGACGACGATGTCACTTACCGTCTGCTACACAAAGTTTCAGTTTGGCCATAAGGGCGGCTGGGACATCACATGCAGCAAACAGTGAGAGAGAGAGAGTGAGCAAGGTGGGGAAACAAGGACAGACAGGGAGAAGAGAAAGTCAAGGGACACGTACAGTGACCACACACAGGAAAACAAGCTAAGCCGGGCTTCTAGAACCCCAAGCACCAGAGCCCAGCGAACCACAAAAACGCCCCATCTGTGAAGAGACCTAGAAGTCCCGTGTCACCCTGAGTACTACCCCCCCCCCCTTGGCTTATCGGAAAGACATAGTCAGGGCCTCAGGCTTTGTTCTGGGTGACCTGCTTCTGCGGACTTGGTGAACTAAGTCTTCTCATCAGGGGCGAAACTTATCAGTTGTACACCTTATGCAGGCAAAATAAAACAAAATCAAACCTAGGCATGATGGCATCACCAAAACCTGATGCCTATGCAAGTCAGCTGACCTGTTGGCAACAGGTTTCTCTCCTGGAGTCTGCGAAGCCCTGTCTCGTTCTAGGCGCCTGGCAGGAAGTGACGAGGAGTCCTGTTTCTCACACATGAGCACCTGACACCCTGAATGGAACTGGGTGCTAACTTCTCAAGTCTGGCTCCAGGTTTGTTTTTTTTTTGTTTTTTTTTTTGGTCACCATTCAACTCCTGCTCCCAGCTAGGACTGAGAAGGCTGAGAAGAGCTCCCAGACACTTGAACTCTGGACACTTGTAGACCTGGTGCCTTTGCGGAGCATTCTCAGTCCTTGGGTAAGATGTTCAGATGTTTGGAAAGCATTCCTCTCCTAAGGGCGTCCATCTGAGGTGTACCCAGCAGGAGGTAGGAAACACAACTGCAGTTTCCAATACCAAAGTCCCCTAATGGATGAACTTGCCATGTGTGTAGACTGTAAACTGGCATTCCCCCTGGAAAACATGTTTGCCTACATTGAAAATAAAAACAGAAACTGTTCTGAAGTGAGAAAAGGCCATAAGGCCAGCACGGAGCACAGATAGAGGCAAATGCGCTATAAAGTTAAAGCTACAGAGATGCCTAACTGTGGCCCCACACCCCACAAACGGTTTCAAGCACATACCATCTACGTTGTAGACTTTCAGGCCAGCCATGTGCTTGGCTGCTCGGAACTTGGATGCTGTTAGGAGGTTTGGGTTATAGATAGTGAAATCTTTGTAGTAATTTTCCAGAACCACCAACGCTGCTCTCTGGATGCTGTGAAACAAAGGCAAAAATGAATGCAGGGTTTTTACAGAACACAGCGGGTCTGAAATGAGAAGTCTTTCTGAGTCAGGTCAATAGCACGTCGGGGTAGCCTCGGAGCACTGTCTGGTGGCCCCTACACCAGCACATCGGGGTAGCCTCGGAGCGCTGTCTGGTGGCCCCTACACCAGCACATCGGGGTAGCCTCGGAGCACTGTCTGGTGGCCCCTACACCAGCACATCGGGGTAGCCTCGGAGCGCCGTCTGGTGGCCCCTACACCAGCACATCGGGGTAGCCTCGGAGCGCCGTCTGGTGGCCCCTACACCAGCACATCGGGGTAGCTTCCAAGGGCTGTCTGCGGCCCCCACATTCCCCATGCATTCCAGTGTTATGGCTTCTTTCCCTTTCCCAGGCTCTGTCATTCCCCGTAGCCCATCTGGACAGTGGTTGGAACTGAGGTTTAGGTTTGGTGTACATAGAACTTTTTCTGCTTGTCCTCAGTTTACAAAAAGAAAAAAAGAAAAGTAAGAAAGAAGGAAGGAAGGAAGGAAGGAAGGAAAGAAAGAAAGAAAGAAAGAAAGAAAGAAAGAAAGGAGAAAGTTAGGAGCCTCTCTCCCGCAAAGGTATGAGGTTTGATGATGGTCACGGGGCTTATGAATGGAAGGTCAAAGTTTTGGAGGCTTCACACACAACGTTGCCTCAGGATTAAGGAGTTGGTCTTCCAGGTTACAAAGATGGCCTCCCTATGAGGCTGAGTTCACTTAAAATGAGGCTTCAGCTAGTATACTTTGGGTCTTACGATTGTCAGGAGCCCCTGTCCTTCGGCTACTGTCTTGGACACTCAGCAGATGACAGCTCCAAGCCACCATTCTGGAGGACAGGCAATAACACCCATACCCAGGTGTATGGGTGCGTGCTGGGAGCTGAAAAGAAACACTTTCTGCCTCAGATGCAGAACCCCGGCTGATTCAAAGGTGAACCAGCAATGACTAGTAAGGGCTTTCACCCACCCCATCTCGTCTGACCCTCATAAGTACTCCAGGCAAGAAAACAAAGCCACAGAAGGCCCACGAGCCACACAATGGCATGACATGCACTACAGTTTCGATAGAAGCCCGGAGCTGACTGACAACCTAGATGCTGGCCCTTCACCCTGAGCTGTGTGTCCTGCCACTTGCAGCTCTTGAAGCTGTTCACCAACCATAGTGTGCTAAATACCATGGCTCTGTTTTATCTTGCCTTCTGAGGCTCCTTCCCGGCACGCTGAGATAATGGGCTTATAAGGATTATTTACAATAGCCAGAGCACCAGGGCAGGGGCTGCCTTGGATTCCTGGAGGACTACGTGGCATCCTAGTGCTCTCACCGTGGCTCAGAGACCTTCACTTCCTACTGACCTTGCAGCCCTTAGCCAAACAGTTGACGCTTTTGTGTCACCCCCACTCCACCCCCTCCCCCCGCGACTCTCTCTCCCCGCCCCTCCCTACCCCCCTGCCCCCCTCGCTTCCCTCACTCCCCTATAAGTCCCTACACTCCCCAAGACTACTTTAAGAACTGAACACAGACAGGGCTGGGGATGAGGCCAGGCTGGCTGAGTGCTCTTCTCTGCACTCTGTGGGAACCCAGCAGGCATTAAGACAGTGTGGGAGGAAAGAGTCACTTCCCCAAGAGGTGGCCCTTGGAGGTGAAGGGCTTCCCTGTGGATCTCAGTGATGCCCTGGGCTCTGCTCAGTGTGCTTTCAACATTTGCTGTGACCTTCTCCAGAGAGGGGCATTTGTTCCTCCACCTCCACCGCACGCAAAGGTGCACCCACACCTATCACGCACACATTCCCTCGCACGTCGCTGCTTCTCTTCTGGCTCTGCCTGCATGCTAAGGTTCTAGAAACTCTGGGCCTAAGGTGAGGCAGAGCCGCTAGGTGTGAAAATAAGGCTCGGTTATACAGACACACTGGTTCAAACTAGTTCCTCCCGTCCTTTTATACCAGCAAAAGAGCCTCTCTAGGTTCTTGGGTTATTATGACAGAAAACCATGTCTCTCACCAAAAGTTAAAAACTGAGAGATGGTTCAGCCATTAAGCACTGGCTGCTCTTGTAGAAGCCCCAGGTTCAGTTCCCAGCACTTATATGGCAGCTTATAACCACCCATGACAGGGGATCTAATATACTCTTCCGGCCCCTATAGGCTTCTGCACGCATGTGGTGCACGTAAACCCTGCAGGTACATACATATCATTTAAAAGTAAACAAATAAATCCCCCCTTAAAAAAAAAGTTAGGACTTTAAAGGCAGTTTCAGAAGTTACCCCCAGGCCCCTCTTCAAAGCAAACCTTCCTGCGGTGGCTGCTGGGTTTTGATTTTCATCCAGGTCACAGGGAGGAGCCCAGAGAATCCCATGGGCTCAGTCCAGCAGGGAGGAAACAGTGCCGTTGCTCAATGCCCTTAACCCACAAGTGCCATCTTTAGAAACGGCTTCTGTCCTTGCCTCGCTCTAGCATAACTCTTGCTACCTTCTGGCATGGCCTACGACACAGCTGGGGCAAGGCCAGTGGTAGCTAATGTTGGAGCAAAACCACAGGAGCCCCCTAAGAACTTCCCACAGATAGGGCTGGTGCTGGGGGACAGTGACCTGGAGCTTCACGCAGCAGCGCCTCAGTGTTGCCAAGGCCAGAGCAGCCTAGCTCCCGAGACCCACAGAAGAGAAGTACAGTCACCCTCCTCCTTCCCCAGCTCCGTCATCTCACGGGGGAACCAGGGTGACTCAGAGCCAGGCATGGTCCTGGCCAGATGCCCAGGCTGACAAGCTAATGCAGGAGTTGAAGTGCTCTTGTGCCAAGTTTATAAATGCCTCCAAGAGCTGTGCACACTCTCGCCTACAGAGGACCATTTGTCTGGCACTCAGCACATCGCACAATACAAGAGGTCTGAGAATTTCCATGGAACTTAGACAATACACAGCCAATGTGCTCAACTTCTGAGAAGTTGCAACCGTTTGAGTTAAAAATCCAACATTAAGGTGCCTCATCTTTTTTCAGAGGAAACCATGTGCTACGAGCCCGAAGTCTTGTGGATGGCGATTCCCTGTGTTGATAGCTGAGCTGTGCTTTGTACATAACAGCTGAAGAGACGGGTCCAAACAGCAGGCGGAGGCCATCTGTGTCCACATTCTGCTCCAGGCTGCAGGAACAATCTAATACTCAGAACTCTGTGGTTGATGTCGTCTTTACATCTTCCTTTGCTGTTAGCCATCAAAGTCATCTCTGTGGGTTAGGTACCAGCTCAGTCATAGCGATGTCCACACGACCGGGACATACAGTCATCCGTTCCTTCAGCCAATGCCAGTGCTCAGGCACCTTCCTTGCCTCTGTTTCTGTATCCTCCAAGTATGGTGCCACACAGGCCTCTTTTGGGAAACCTTTCACTCTCTCTAGACCCCTAGGCCTGTCCCTAGACCCAGAGCCAGCCCAGCACTGTGGGTGCTGTTGGATGGGTAATGTCCCACAAAGAGTTAGGCATCCCGTCCCTGCCCCTTTAACTCCTTGCGGAAGTACCTCACCCAAGGGACGCCGCCTTTATATCCTTGACACTTGTTGGCTCAGCTTGTCTGTTTGTGAAACCTTAGGCTTCCCATAGGCTTAAGATTGGCCAAGACGCGTTTCACAAAACCACTTAGAGGCGAAGGGGCCCGAGAGATGCACAAAAGCGAATCTTCCAGCTAGTCCTGATTCCTACACCAGATCATCTCTGGGGAAAGAGGGGGCCAGGAAAATCAAACTGGTGGGGAGCTTGGCACCGAGTCAGCACTGCGTTCAGGGAGCAAAGGCAGTGAGTTGGCCAAACCATCTCTAAGCAGGAACCACGGGGTGCAGGCTGTGGACACAACCCTGTCATACTCCCAAAAAGTCTAGAAATGAAAACAACCTCCTTGTTCTCCCCCAAATCTAATAATCAGACAAATCACAATCCACCTATTCTAATCTCCCAATCTATGAAACAGTTTTATTGATAACACCACAGACAACTCTAGTCTCGGGGAGGAGGGGATAATTTTATCTTAAATTATTCCCTTCTTGAAATTTCTTTTTTTTTTTTTTCTTGAGGAGGATGGGACTCTGCCACGGTACATGGGCTCCAAAACACTGGCTGCTATGAGGTGCATTACTGAAAGGTAAATGAAATAAACTAGGCAGGTGGGCTTAGTTAGAAATTCCACTGGGAGATTCTGAGGTCCAATTACCTCAGGCGATAGCAAAGACTGCTCTTAGTCTCTAAGGGCTGTGTCCGAAGCCTCATGGCTAGTAGGCAAGCTTTGAATTCTGACTTTCTGAGAGTTCCCTTTAACTGACATTTAGGCCAGAAAAACAAACAAAAACAAAAACAAAAACAAAAACAAAACTGGAGATTGAGGAGTTTGCCTTCTGCCTTTCCACTTTGACTTGTTTGGTTGGCTTAGGATTCATACGATTTTATAAAATTAAAAAAAAAAAGATTTTATAAGGTAATCTAATTTAAAGGGCACATGCCTCGTAAATGATACTGCCACGGCCTTGAGGTCCTATGTCCACGTGTGTGCTGGGGAGGGTGATCTGGCCCCTGCGTGCACCCGTGCCAATCTCTCTCACCAAGAGGGACTGCCGTTGGAAGTGAGCCAAGGTGGAGCCCTCAAAATAGCTTTCCTTGGGGACAGGAGCCATGCGAACTGTAAGGTTACAGCATTCTTTGACAGTGCGGCCTCCTGACAATCCAATTCACTTACTGGGAGGTGCCATGACTCACAGGTGGAGAAAGCGTTGGCGTGAGAAGCAGAAAGTCTAGATTCCAGACCTGAGCCTGCCATTCTGTTACTTTCTAGACTCTGTTTCCTCTTGGCCTGTGATGGGGAGGTAACAGCAACCACCTTATGCGGCTGCTAAGAAGATTAACTGAAATCATGGCACTGAATGCGTTTATAAACCATACAGCATTACCCAAAATAATATCATGTTACTGATAATGGGCCCAAGCTTTTTATAACAGGGGCTGGGGCTGGTTGGATCATGCCATTCCAAGGCATAAAAGCACGGTTCCATGGCCATTTATACGGAATGAGTTATGTTTCTTCAATATTTCCCTCAAGGACTATGTATTAAAGGCTCAGTTGTGAGCCTGAGTAGCCGTGGGGAAGCAGTGAACCCTTAGGAGGTAAAACCTCCCAGAAGGGGGTCAGGTCACTAGGAGTGTGCTCTTGAACGTGAAGTGACTTTGGGATCTTGTTGCTTCCCGGCTGCCGTGAGGTGAACAGCTCTGTTGGGCTATATGCTCCCCACCACAGTGCTTTCTCTGCCTTGCTGCCAGTTCAAAGTGTTAGGGCTAAGTGACTGTAGGCAAAACAAACAAACAAAGAAACAAACAAACAAAGCCTGAAATTGTGAGCCCTATGCATCTTTCCTCCTTAAAAACGGATCGCCTCAAGGACTTTGCTTCAGCAGTAGAAAACGGACCAACACACTCCCAGATTTCTAGAAGTGGAAGTGATCTCTGTGGTCTGCCAGAGATGTGAGAACCAGAGAAGTCAGAATCCATTCCTCTGAGAGCAGCACCCTAGGCAATTGCAGACTCTGAAAAGAAGATCATTCTCCTGCCATGCTAAATTAATCTCTAATTTCTGCTATTAGGTCTTACTGCTTTCCCCTCTTACTTATGGAAACATCTCATACTTGGAGGAAACACTCTGGCCATAAATCATCTCTTTTTGGCCCCCCATAAGTTGTAGAGAGAGGGATTGTAGTCTAGAAAAGCATGCATTTACACACACACACACACACACACACACACACACACACACACACACACTCACTCACGGGCTCACACACACATACATGTGCACCTCCACACATATTCCTTTATTTACTGTTCATTTGCTCTCCCCTTGATTGTGGGTGCCTTCTGCAGCCAAACCAGGACAAATGACTGAGTGCAGAAATTAGCACTTGCCTTTAGGATATACCCAGGCTAAAGCCTTTACATCCTCAGCTCCTCTCAGAGCAAGGGAGAGAGCATGGCTGGCCAAACAGATAAGACCCTCTTAAGGTTCAGCCTTTCCCAAAGTCAATCTGTCAACAAAGCAGGGTTTTTTTTTCCCCATGGGTGGGAAATATGAACCTCTTTCTTACATGCAACTGCCCACGTCAGTGCCAGGCCACTATTCTGATTGCCTCAGTGTGTGCTGCCAAGTGAGACACTAAACAGTTTTCTCATCATAGTAAAATCTGGAAAGACTTCCATTTAGGGTGTGTACTCATTATCCTTCAAGCCAATGATGCTGATGTCCAAAATGGTCCAGGAAAGGATGAGGAACCAGCTGCCCCATCTCCATCACAGCCAACGTAAAAACCCTGCACACCTGTGATGTCCCAGGCACTGAGCTACAAGCCAGACTCATAAAAGGAAGTTCACTCTTCCCACAGGGACAATCACCCAAACGATAAGCACACCTAAAAGATTCGGACTGGGTAGAACGCACACACAGGAAACGGAAAGAGGTGGCGTCCACACAACGGGCAATGCTAAGTGCCCGAGCTGAGTCTTAGCAGGTCACTGTAGGTCCCACTCTGTGGACACTGGGTTCTGAGAATTCCAAGCAGATGAAACAGCATGAGTGAACATGGGTGTTAACTGCTGTTCTGAAACATCTGCAGTGGGTGTAGCCGGGTCAGTGTCCATCACTGGACAGCTCTGAGAAACCCAATGTAGGGAAGGGAAGACCATCTCCTGAACTCTGTATCTTTCTGGAAGCCCAGAGTGTGACCTGATTTGGAAATGGCATCTTTGCAGATGTCATGGTCACTGGTACATGGGTGTGGACTGAGAAGAAGTAGGGAGACAGAAGTAGGAGTGATGCAGCTCAGGCCAGGGAGAGCCAGGATTGCCAGCACACGGCACCAGAAACAGGAGAAGCTGAAGAACATTCTCCTTAAAGTCTTGAGAAGGGTGGGGCCCCGCAAAGATGGAGCTCACAGACCTCTGAGATGCCAGGAGGGAGACCTGTTTTGAGCTCATACATTTGTAGCACTCCCTTACAGCAGCGCTCGGAAGCTGGTGGAAATACCCATTAAGAAAAGGAAGCTAGTCAAGGTTAAGGCAGGACCGAGCGCGTTGGTAGCTGAAGTTCTGTACAAGTGCACGGGGAAGCATGGCGCCTGGACAGAAAGGCACACACCAACACCAAGGATACTAGTAAAACCCTGCCAGGACCCCCAGCCATCTTGTCATCTCCAAGGCATACCCTTTAAGGTATGCCTGCTGCAGTGGCTACATTTTAGGGCTCAGACTAGATCTTCTAACAAAATGCCAAAATGCGGAATCTTAAATTAAAGTTGAGTCTGCTGTCTGTCAAAAACCCCCAGCCAGGGTTAAGGCCACCGTGATGGTTAATACTGACAACAAACTTGACAGGATCTAAAAATCACCATGGAGACAAGGCCTGTGAGAAATGATAGATTAGGGTAACTCAGGCGGAAAGACTTGCGTGTGAAGGAGAAAGGAGCTAGGTAGCAATGTTCATCTCTTTCTGCAGATGCAATATGTAGTGGAAGCTTTGGTTTCTTTTAAAAAAAAAAAAACTCAGTTACATTACGTAAATATGTTTTTGTTTTAATACCAAGTGTGGGATATTGGGCTTTTTAGTTTGTCCACAGCTGATAACTGGCGGTCCATGCCAGCTGGTAACAGCCTTGTGCAGCTTGAAGAAGGATTTGTCTTTGCCAGCTGGAGTTAGTGGAATTCTGGGGAGTATAAATATCAGAGCCCAGAGAGACTTGAAGGGCTTCAAGGAGATGGATGGAGGAGGAGGAGGAGGAGGAGGAGGAGGAGCAGGAGGAGGAGGAGGAAGGCTGTTTGTCTGTTCTGTTGCGTTTGCCATTTCCTGTTGCTGAACTGCTAGATACCCTCGTGCCTGAGATTGGTATTTTCCCAAAGAACTCGATGAGCCTAACCAGCTGGAACCAAGTCTGAAGAGGTCTATGTCCCCTGTCCCTTCTAACCTTCTTTCTCTCCTACCTAGGGTCGGGGCAGGGGGGTTGGCAGGGAGGTAGAGGCATTAAGGAACCCCAATAAAAAGTAGTTTTAAACTAGCGCATACAGCAATACGTCCAGCTACCTCATGTTCCTGCTGCCGCGACTCCCCCAATACTACGGGCTGTATCCTGAGCCAAAATAAATCCTTTCCTCTTTAGAGTGACTCTGTTAGGTACTTGACAACAACAACCAGACCAGTAACTAATATAACCATCAATGCCCCCGACTCAGCTAACTGCCAATTCTCTGTCCGCAGCAGGATCTATGAGTGAGGAGTCACTCTGCATGCATCGTCTTCACTGTCCCAGATTGGGAGAAAGACACAGCTGGGGCTACCCACAGCAGTATCTGTGTGAGTCCCAGAGAAGCAAACATAATTAGCACTTCCGAGTGCTGCTGCTCCAGCCAGGCACAAATAGTGCTTACATCTCCAGACTCTCTGCCTTTTAATTAAGATGTTTGTATTGGGGAAGGTGGCTTGATCAAGTACCTCACAGATAACAGGCAACAAGCACTTTGGATCTCAAGAGAAACTGGAATTGATTTATTATGTTTACTAACCCAGGAGATAGGGTGAACTTTTTGGAACAAAGTATCTTGTGACGCATTTCTGCGATGCACGCTGCCTGTGATCTGGAACCATCCACAGGAGGAAAGCTGTGGCTGTGGCTGGCTGGTGAGGCTGCAGGAAGCCCTAGTCCATGGCTACATGGATTCGCAAGTGATCTGAGCCTGTCAGCTCAAGCAGGAGGAAGCGTTGAGTCAATAACCAAAAGCTGCAAAGTGCTGCTGGCCCCCACACTGAGTACCAGCCCACGGGCAAGAGTCACAGCACATCCTTATCCGTAGTGAAGGCAGAGCGAGAGGCTGGGAAGCCTGGGATACTGGTGCCAGTCCTCCAAGTCAGAACCCCACAGGCCTGAGTCACCATGGGATAGTCTCCAAAGTGCAGGCTTGGGGACACCTTGAGCGCTTCCCCATGCTTTTACTAGCCTCATTTTAAGTTTATAATGAAAATGAAGCCCTGAAGGATATTCACTTTCCTACTGCAGGTGCAGCCACACACAGAGTATGCGCACACTGGGAAGGGTCAGTGAGAGAGGCCTGTTTCTTCCGGTCTCAGGAGAGGACCAGCACCAAGCTGCCATGGGTGTGCACGCTCCCTGGCTGTTATGTATGATCCTGAGCCGGGCTCTGAGTGGGGCAAGGGCACTGTCAGACATTTTCCTTTCATGGCCTCTGATGACACACAATCAGGGATACTGGAGCCCTCCCCCACTGGGTCCCCAGGAAGTACCTATATTCCTGTAGGCGAAAGCCACGGCCTGTCACTAGCTCCTCAGAGGGCTGTAGCTTTGTTTCAGGCCATAGCATGGGACCTCACCTCACTGTCACCTCCCCGTATTGTGTCAGTCCAGTCTGGGCCACAGTCCCTATCTGAGAATTGGCCTTTCTTAGTTTCACACATGACTGTGATGACTCATACAGAGATAAACACCAGAGACCTGAAGATCAAAGACAAGTGCCTGCCCAGTGTGTTTGAAAACTTCTTTCTAGACAGAGACCAAGAACGCCTACAGACATACCTGAGAGCCTCTGCTGGCCTTCTTTGCCCTTCCACCCTCCTGAGCATCAGCTTTGGGAAGACTATGGCAACACAGATGATAAGTCTGGAGTTCAAAGGTCAACAGCTACCCAATGGGATCCCTGATTACAAAGGCAGGGATAAGCTATACCTGGAACAGAGCCGGATGTGGTGTGATAAGTCACAGGAAGGTGGCCCCACTTCCCCCACTTGTCGTTGCCTTGACAAGCACAATCACACCTGGATTTATGGATGGGAGCTGCATGGCACCAACCCACATGAGCCCTTGAGGGGAACGCTGTTCTGGAAACACAGCTGCTTCTCTTTAGAACAGCTACCTTCGCCAACACGGTCCTTGGTTTTCACGCTCACTCTTCCCTGAAGAAGGTTGTCTACACCAGCATGGCCCCCAGGTAGGCAGCCTACAGCGGGATGGGTCCCTGGCAGGCTGTGCATTCCAGCAAAGATCTTAGGGAAATACCAGTGTGGCCTCCACGCAGACATGGTCCCCAGGAAAGCCTTCCACAGTCCCATGGCTCCTAGGAAGGCATATGCAAGCGTAGCCCTTAGGGAGACACTTTCAACTGCTACAGCCCTCTCAATTCCCCCCCGCCCCCAAAGAGAGTGGAACCCAGCTTCCCTTCCATGGGCACTGTGCAGAGGGTGAGTCCTCTGGCTTCAGCATGAGGCTGCGGGCAGACGCCATGCACAGCAAGCCAGCCTGGCTGTGGCGGCTCCCAGGGAGCAGCTGTATAAACAGCGCTTCAGTGTCCAGAAACTTACACTCTCATTAAAGCCACTTTTAAGAGGCACCACAGCACCAAACCACAAACGGCAGCCCTGAGCTTGCCTTGAAATCCTCCTACAGCCTGAACAAACCCTTTACCCTCTCTACTCTTAAACTTGCACTCATTTTTATCCGTCGCTTTTTAAGGGCGGGGGTGCGCATAGGGACTGGTGAAATACCGTTATTGGAAAGTAGTTACAAATGAAAACACCCGTTTCTAAAAATAACAGTTTATATATGAAACCACAGTAGTAACAGCATGAGGCAAAAACTCCAGTAAGCATTTAAAAACACTCCTCGGTGTCATGGCCAACGGCTTTAGGCCCTCAGCAGCCTCCCAAGACCATAGGTGCTAGTCCCTGGTGTGGGAGAGGAGCCCAGGGCCAGCCCCACTGCTGAGCCTGCTCTGCAGCCTGTAGGCCAGCTTGGATATACTAGGCTCAAGGAATTAAGACTTGCCAGGATACTGGAGTAAGCTTAACCCCACAAGGGTTGTGACCCCTAAATTGAGAACCACAGATCTGGGAGATCCTAAGAGATAAGCCTGTAAAAGATTATTTAGATTAAATTAGCCTCTGAGCATGCCTGAGAGTAGCCGGATTGGGTTAACAAAAGTCTAGAGAGTCACTGTAACTGTGGGTGGTGCCATCCCCTAGGCTGGGGTCCTGGGCTGAATAAAGAGAAGAAAGCAAGCTGGGTGCCAGCGTTCATCCCTCCTGCCTCCTCCTAACTGCAGATGCAATGTGACCAGCCACCTCCAGCCCCTGCTGCCATGACTTCTTCTCCAGGACTGAGGACAGTCTCAAACTGTGAGCCAACACACACGCTCTTTAAATTGGGCTTAGCCTCAACCAAAAAAGAACATAGCAGAAGTGACGCGGGGCCAGCTGTAGGCCTCAGCTCTACCGGACCTGAGAACTTCTACTTGGGTATCCGTCAAAGTCTTGAGCTGCCAACTGACATCTGCATAGCCCATGTGGGGATGGAGAGCCTCTCAGGATATACAGAAAAGGAACAAAGCCTAGCTGTGCTGCCTCACTGTGTGTGTGTGTGTGTGTGTGTGTAATCACACAGGGACCCAGGCAAGACCTACAGAGGAGCCACCCAGCTGAGCCCAACCCACGCTGCAGAAAGGGTTAGAAATAAAGCGATGGCTGTCTTAAGCTTCTGTGTTTTACACAGCACTAGGTCAAAGACATCTGTGGAGCAGGTGAAACAGAGAAGGGAGGAAAGGATTGGCCGGAGCCTCAAACCCACTGCCACAGCCCTAAGGCCTGGCCTGTATCAGCTGTGAATTAAAGAACTGATGGAGGTAAGGGACCACAGAGAACAAGCCGGGCATCTCTGACACCCGCCTTCTATCCACTCGGCTCTAAGAAAGAGCCGAGTGAATAGAACACACATGGGGCGTCAGCTAGCTCCTGCCGGGTGCACGCAAAGCACACAGACCGTGCTTGCAGGGCACCCGTGTGCTCTCACGGCACGAACGTCAAGGTCAATATACTAAATCCTCTGCTCAGGCCGGTACAGGGAGTGGTTGAGGTCATTCCAAACCTACACCATCAGGGGCTCAAACCCTGTGGCTCACAATCACAAATGCCGTGGGGCCTTACAGGACTTCCTGGAGCCCCTCCCCCCCTGCCCTGTGCCCCCAGCCTTGCCTCCGTTTCCTCATCTACCAATGACGAGAACAGTGCCCACCCCATAAGACTGTCCTGAAGACTGAGTTCTGTGTTCAAGGCCAGAAGGCATGTGACATCAGCTAGGGGCCAGCTGGGCAGCTCCTCACTGCCAGCTACAATTTTTGCTGGCAGTTTGCTCCAATATTTACTGAGTTTTGCTTTAAAGATTTCAAATCACAGGAGATATTGAAGTGATTCAATGTCATCTTAAGTTCTGTTTTTCCATTTTCTTCTGCGTTTCTCCCCTCATACAGTCAGTGAAACAGCAAAGAAATACATTACATTTCTAATAAAGTTTAAAGAAAAGTTAGCAAATCGCTGTGAGAATGGGGCCCAAAACATGACAAGTGCAGTGTGTATGGGGTGAGATGGCTCAACTCCTGGGACCTATAGAGACTACAGGTGGTGGTAACTGCAAGACGCTGCCTGCTGGGGACGCCAATCCGGTCCCTTAACCTGTCCTCAACTGGAAAAGATGCAATGCCCCTGTCCCATCTGTTCTGACCGCTAGAGGAGGGACAAATTAAATGGAAACATGAAAAGCCTTCCTAGCTCCTAAGGCATTAGTTAGAGGCTGGGTCACATCTTACATCTATTTAGGGAATTTCACAGCCTACCACAATAATCTCGTCCAGTTCTGAAGGCTTTCAAATAAACCCCAAATGATGCCCGACCACGAGGGAGGCCGCAGCACGGGCCTTTTATGATTGCTAACAAGAAGTCCATTTTCTTTATGAACCTGAAGCGTAGGCATTCTTTTGAAAACTCTCAAAATAGCTCAGTCCATTCAGGAAAATCTCCTTTGAAAACTGGAAGAAAGAGCTCCCCGCCACTCCGTACCTCAGCCCAATAGGTCACTCTGCAGTGAGGCTTTGCATAAAGGGAAAGCTGAAAGGCCTGGGTTCTGGTTCCTTCTGATGAAGACCTGCTATTCTGATATCTGGGTGGTGAGGGGGGGCGTAAGGGCCAGCTTGCTTTGTCCTTAATGCTCCCCACTTCCCTCCCATCTTGACAATTTACAAAAGGGCTTAGAAGTTATATTTCTGGCCCAGTGATTCTTCCTGCCACTGCTGGGTTTGGATCGGATTTAGCCTGCGGAGCAGCAGGTGATGAGACCAGCACAGTGCCTGGGGGAGGTGCCATGCCTGCTTCCGCTCCCTCAGCCCGGCTGTGACAGGACACTTAGACCTGCCCAAGGATGGGGGGGGAAGTCACCTTTCCTTCTACCTCAGAATTCAAACTCACCAGGTCAGGGACAAAAGGGGCCTGATGAAAGGAGGGGCAGTGAGGAAGCAGGGAAGAGATTCCACTCAAATGCCCTCTGCCACGCTTGTTCGGTACGTGCCGCCTGCGGGTTTTCCTGGGGACTTGAGGTGACTGCTTTTTGCAGCAGGCCAGGAGCAATGGAGCAGTCTGGTTTCTCCCACCCAGTTCTGCCCCTGACCCACGTAGCTAAGCAGTGAGACTCCAAAGATGCTGTCAGGTTTTTCCCCCCTACTTTCTAGGGGTCGTTGGGTTGGCTCCTCCCATTTGCACCCAGGTATCATGTGAGGGTGAGGTCAGCCTACACAGTGTTGGTGTCAGCAAAGCCTGCCTTAGAGCCAGGCGGGTTCCCAAAAGGCTTCATAGCTACACTGTCTGAGACTGCCGGTCCTGTGCCAGAGTCCCCCCCCTGCCCCCCCCCCCCCCATCTTCAGGTCTGGCACAGCAACTATGCACTCCAAAGCCACACGCCAGTCTCTCTCCAAGTGCCTGGGAGCCCCAGAAAACTCTGAGCTTGGGCTCTGTGAGAGATCTTTATGGGGTCCCCCTCTAGTATAAAGTGTAGGAAGGAAGTTCTCTAAGGACCCAAGGTCCCAGCGACTTACTTGCTTCTACGGCTTTACTGTCAACTATGGCGGATTTGAAACACCAGCTTATCCGGCACGGCACACTCATCATCAATCATGGTGGCAGCGGCCTTAAACACCAAACCAGCCTGTCCTCGGGCAGTATGAGCCGAGCCAGAGATACAGATAGGAGCACACACCAACACGACATTGGTTGGGCAGTGTGGTCTGACTCCAAACTGGGTCTAGGCCACCACCTCTCCCGACAACAGCCAAAAATGATGACAAAGCCAGTTATTCTGGTAGGCCCTAAGATGTCCTCGCCAGTCCTGGCTGCTTTGCCACGTGACACACGTCAGCATTCACTGCTCAGGACAGTGAGACTTTGAAGCCAGACCTCCAAGGTGAGCAACTTAGTTATTTTTATATCGCTGTGAAGAGACACCACAACCAAGGCAATTGATAAAAGAGAGCATTTACTTTCGGGGGTCACAGTTCCAGAGGGAGAGAGTCCATGGCCATCACAACAGGGAGCGTGCAGCTGAGAGCTTACATCTCTCTCAGCCAGAGGCAGAGAGAAGAGAGAGATAATTGGAAATAAGAAATAAGCAGAATTAAATAATAAGTAAGTGGAAATAAATAAGTAAGTGGGAACCTCAAAGCCCACCCTCAGTGACATATTCCTCCAACAAGGCCACACCCCCTATTCCTTCCCAAACAGTTCCAACAACTGGGGACACCCCATTCAAATACATGAGCCTATGGGGCCCTTTCTCATTCAAATCACCATAGTGGCTCATTCACCCAGGGCCACATGACTGTCAACTGTGTGTCATGCTCCATGCCAGGCACCAAGGATGCCAGGAGGAGTCAGTCAGACACAGCTTATATCCTCAGGGATCTCAAAACATATAGAATGGAACAGATGGAGGAGTGAGATACTACACGGCAGGAGAGATGTCATCACTGGATCATTAATTCAGCCCCGCCCCATGACACTAGAGGGATTCCAAGAAAGGCTGCACACAGGATGCTGTGTAAAGTGCGTGCACCCTCTACCCAGAGTCTCCATTCATAACACTGAATACATAACATCACACAAGGTTTTGTTATAATATCTGGCATAGGGTGCTTACCTTCATTTATTTATAAAACAAAATGATGATTCTCACCCTTTCAGTTCACCACACAATAAAACTCTAACTTTATGCACAAATTTAAATGAGTTTTAACCTTTCTCACACAAACATTTTCAAAACACCCAATCCTTACACATTGGTATGTAGCCTTTTTTTTTTTTTTTTTTTTTTTTTTTTTTGAGATAGGGTCTCTCTACATAGCTCTGGCTGGCCTCGAACTCACAGAGATCTGCCTGTCCCTGGCTGGAGCCTGATTTTTTTTTTTTTTATTAGTTGCCAGGATGACTACATATGACCAAATCAGGATATCTCTGAGAATGTAAACAAAAAGGAAGAGCTAATAATCCCAACTGAGGGATCAAAGGACACCAGATAGACTGTTTTATAAAATGGTGTTATAGTTGAAAATACAGAGCTCATGCATGTGCTATTTGTTGTGCAAAGTGATACACTTCATAGTACTGTTTTTGATCAAATGCCTCACACACTTTAACCTCCCACAATACCCAGAGCCCTCCCTCATTCCCCCTCCCACACCTCCACTTCCCTTTCCTAAATGGGTCTCCTCCTATTTTCATATGTGTATGTGCATTATATATATATATACATATCTTAGGTTCTGTATAAGAAGAAATGTGATTGTCTGTCTTGTAGGTCTAGCTTACTTTGCTTTACAAAATCATCTCCAATTCTGTTCTTTTTTTTTTTTTTTTTAGACAGGGTTTCTCTGTGTATCCTTGGCTGTCTTGGACTTGCTCTGTAGACCAGGCTGGCCTCGAACTCACAGCAATCTGCCTGCCTCTGCCTCCCAAGTGCTGGGATTAAAGGCGTGAGCCACCGCTGCCTGGCATAATTGTATTCTTTATAGCTAAATAAAACTCTATTACATATATATGTATATACATTTACATATGCATATACTACATTTTTTATCCCTTCATCTGCTGGTGGACAATTAGGATGATTCCAAAGCTTAGCTATAATAAGTACCTGATACATCATTTTGGACAAAACGGAATTACTAGTCACCTTATCCATTCATTATCTATAAGCCAAATCCAAAGTCAAAGTAGGGTGCCATCACTAAGCCTGTCTTTTTTGCACGACTACGGGAACCCTAGACAAGGTAAGAGAATGAGTCCAGCAAAACCCTGGACCTAGCTGAGATTTCCACTGCGAAGGCATGGATGCCCCTCGCCTCACACAGCCCGCCGTCCTAGAACCAGAGAGAGGCAGGCCCTAGTCTTACCATGTACATCTGGGACTGCTCCTCACCCCTGCCGGCTGAGAAGCAGCCATCCTCTAGAGTCACTGGTCATCCTTTCTGCTTGCTCGGTGTTCGTGCCTCTTACCTCAGGTGTCCCAGGCTGTAGAACCGGGACTCTCCATCAGTGGAGCGGACCACCTGCAGCGTGAACATGGGCTGTAGCTGCCTCAGTTCCAGCAGGACGATGGCCAGGTAGTGGATGAAAAGCAGCGCGTCCACAAGGGAGACTGCGTATTGCACAATGTCCTTGTAATTCTGGTCCCGAGAGTCCAAAATGCGGACCCCATAAAAAAGCCAATAGGAAACCACAAAAAGAAAGATGAGGACCAACAGCAGGGCTCGGAACACGAACACACGGGGCACGTCTGCTCTTTGCTTGCGGAAGAAGAGTGCCCAGGTCCCGATGAGCAAAATAAGCAGTTTGAACGACACAGAAATGAGAAGTCCCTCACAGATGGCGCCACAGGGTTTCAGCTCCTCCCTCCACAGGATCTGGGGTAGCAGGATGAAGGCGATGGGGGTGAGGAAGACAAGAAGTCCAAGGAACGAGGCGACGGTGAGGCCCAGATAGCGCTTGCAATCCAGCCCCACACTGTCCTCCATGTCTTTGCTAATCCTGGCAATGTCCTCTTGGGATATACTGTGCTCCGAGGTACCTGTGATGGCTGTGGTGGTCTCTCCCCAGTTGTCATCCTATTGACAGAGAAGACAGTGAGGGTGACTTATAAAAGCCACGACAAGATAAGATAGATGCTTTTGTTACTCAACTTTTTTCAAAAATGGAAATAGAATAGTTTTTGGTACAGGGACATTTTTAAGTTTAGCGATTTTCGCTGGAATTTTAAAATGTATTCTATATTTGCCCTTTGAACAAAGAAAACACAATTCAACATTTGAATTTGTGGGGCGGGTGTGTGTGTGTGTGTGTGTGTGTGTGTGTGTGTGTGTGTGTGTGAGAGAGAGATTCTTTTCTATGATACGTTGTCATCCCTTGTATTGAAAAGGCCTGAAAAGGCGAGGAGCCTGGGCCTTTCCTCTCTGACATAACTAGGCGTTGTTAGACTGCGCTGTGCTGACTGCGCATGCTACAGGAGAGCACCCACTCTTACACCAGTCAGCCCCTCCCATGCTAAGCTCTAGGCTTACAAAGTCCAAGTCTAGACTCTTTAGTAGCCCCACAGAGCAGAGAGCATAGAAAAGGAATTCTCAGCACCGAGGGCAAGCCCACCTACAGCTGGGAGCCACACTATCTGCACTTCTGTATGGCATTTATAGGACTCCCTTCAGTAAGGAGCGACATTAAGAATTCTTTGACATCATTTCTCAATGACTAAAGAAAATTCAAAACTCTTATCAATAGCCAGAACAGCCCCCAAATTCTTTCTAAAACATGTTTTCATGACAAACTGAACGAGGGCACAGGAATATCAGGGTGGTATCTCTTTAGCTCCATTACGTTCTCCTGCAAAGCTTCTAGGCAGTTGCTGGCAAGGGTACTCAGTCTGGTCATTCAACAAGAGTCTGTTGCTAGGCTGCCAAATACTTCTGCCGTTTCCAGGACCCCATCTCAGAGCACACAGAGCCCAGGACGCACCAGAACCCATGTGAGCTCCACACGTATGATTTAACTAGGAAAGTAGTCACAGAAAGTAGCAAAATGGTGGCAGGAGGACACGGGCTAATGACAGATGGAGTTTCAGTTCATAGATAAAACAGCACCACGGATCACTCATAACCAAACAAACCGCTTTTGCACTCACGTGTAGATCCTAGCAGTGAATGTCGAGATTTGTGTGTTTAATTTGGAGGACCCATAGGATCCAGGAAGCTAGAGAGGGAGCCACCGGTGGGGAGGAGAAGCAAAGGTCTTAAAGGAGGGGAACTGTAGGACACAGGTAATAGAAAAAGGGGCAGGGGAGACAGACGGGGAAGTTTAAGTGGGGGGAGAGGTTCGGTTGAGGGACGACCACTATTTCATAAACCTTACATAAACATGTATTCATATAAAAGAGCTCAAAAGGAATCGCCCTACACAAGGCATAAAGCTCCTCCCAGAAGCCACAGGTTAATAAATAAAAAGCTCGGTGCTGGGTGTGCCCACCAGAACATCACGCTAAGACCTTATTGGCTGAAGACTTCACACCCTTTCTTTGGTCATAGGAAATGGAGAAATCAAGTAGGTCCTGACAAGGAGTCTCCCTCCCTGCTGGCTAGCTTTCCTAGTGCAGTAAGATGCTATGCAGGCTTCTCGGGGGCTGGGGGTGGGGTCATCTCTAGTCTTACTCAGCTGTGAACTCTCTAAGCTGCAATAAAGATGCCCATGGCTTCCATAGTGGCATGAACATCATGAGGGTAACCAACAGCTTTCTGCTTGTACTGAAAGCCTGCTCCACAGGCAGAAACATACCTAGCACTGTATGTACATCTGGCCAAAAACCCATGGTCGGGGAGCTCACAGACCTCAGGGCGCTCCACTACTGTCATTCTGCTAAACAGCCAGAGCACCATAGCTCCTTACCTATAGGTTAGTGTAGCTCTCGGACCCCATCGGAAAGGTTTCTTTGTGCAGTAGAGTGCCAGTTAACACAGACATTTAGAACTGAGAGTATCATATCCCTTCTGTATGAGGCTCGGGGACTGTTGCAGAAGAGGCGATGAAGATTGTAAGGGCCAGAATGGAGGGAGGACCCAGGGAAAACCGGAATCTCTGGGACATGCCAGACCCTGAACCCATGAACTCACAGCAGCTGTGGTTGCCTGTGCAAAATCAAGCCATCGAGTGGGGGAAGCGGCTCGTGAGTCCCCACTCCTAGCTGAGGAGCTACTGACAATTAGTGTATTCTGGGGAGGGAACGTTGGTTTTCTTTAAAGGTTTGGCCCATGGTAGGTCCACAGCACTCCAGTGGATGACTCAGATCAAAACATACACTGGACTAGATAAATTCTTAAAATTGGACTAGGTTAAGTTCTTCCAAAAAAAAAAAAAAAGCTGGCATATAGTTGGGAGGGGTGAGAAGTTGAGAGTAGACCTGGGGAAAGTTTTTAGGAGGCGTGCATCTGATCAAAATACGCACGTATGAAATTCTCAAAGAATTGATAAAAAACATTACGTTTCATTTTTAAAAGATCCAGGAAAGAAATAACGTTTTATCACTAAAAGATAAACCATAATTTATGAATGCGTGAGCGTCATTAGGGGTGGGTGGTAAAGATTTCAATCTAGGAACACAGAGGCCATCAACTTGGGAAGTCAGAAGTGTCACAGCGCATGAGACAATGGCCACAGACAATGGGTAGAAGCAGCCAGATCCCTCAGGCACTGCTGGCAGGAGATTAAAATGGCTCAACATCACCACCAAACTGGCCTCAGACTTTCACAGTGATTTAACTGTAAGGCCCAGCCACTAACTCCTAGGTTTTTACCAAAAGTTAATGGAAATATGGCCACAAAAGACTATAAAAATATTCATAAGAGCTTAATCCATCACAGTTAGAACATATGCACCTCAAATGTCCACCCGCCAGGAGAGCAGAGACCAAACTGTGGTCAATGCAATGGAATACCAGTCAGCAGAAATAATAAAGAGTGAGCTGTTGAAACACACAGAACATGGATACATATCAAAATCATCATGCTGAGTGGGGAAAAACTCATATGATTCCAATTACCTTCAACTCTACGACAAGCAAAACCAATCCACTGAGATGAGGCTCAAAATACCAGTCACCCTGCAGAGGTGGGGATGGGGGGCGGAGCCGAGGAGGAAGAGCCAGCAGAATGCTTTGCGCTATGGGGTGTGGGTTCATCTGTTGAAACTTACCAAAGTGTACTCCTGAGAACTACTTGGTTTCTGTGTCTAAGTTTAGGTCAGTTAAAAGAAAAAGGACATCAGGAAGAGAAAACAAACCACAAGACATACAACTTGCTTTAATATAAGATGAGCTCACAGGCTATTGAAAGCAGTTGGCTTTGCAGTCATTGTTTCAGAAGACAGATGCTGGTTTCTGCGTACATTGACTGATATCCCTGCTGAGGTAACCATTACTAATATGTCGACATTCTGTTGTGTAATACCGCTGCTCTGACACGGCAGTGCATCCAGTTTCCTGCCAGAGAGGTGCTAACTAAATGCCTGGTCATTTTAAGAACCTATGCACAACTCTGTCTTAAAAAGTATAGCTCTACAAAGGCTTTTCTCAGTTTTGAGGTCTTCGTGGAATGGGGGTGAATCTAAACAATCTAATCCCGTAGATTCTCAGAAGCTGAGGCCAACAAAAGCTTTGTTCCTCCAGGTAACAGGGCCAGTGAGACACACAGCCTCCAAAAGGCTTCTCATGACACCATCCTGCTGGAAACACTAGCAGCTTCCCAGGGAACTCAGGGTGCAAAGAAGGAAATGCCTTCACAGTGGGTTACTAGCACCCTCAAATATATTTCTAGGGGGAAACTGACCTCTGAAGCTTTTAAGAATGATCCAGTCCTAAGACTGACCACATCCATCCCTAGTCCCTCAGTCTGTCCATCCATCCATCATCCGTCCACCTATCCGTCCATCCGTCCATCTATCTATCCATCCATCCATCCAATATTTGTTCACTACTGAGCAGTGGGAAGCACAGTTATGGGTCCTGATGGCATCTGTATCCTTGGAGGGATTGCCGTTCCAGTCCTCCTATCTGATGACAAATGCCTCTCTGTGTGTACCTACAGGTGTGCACGGATACACGCTTATCTCTATCCCCGTATCTTTACATCTGTGTATTCATACAGTGCTTTGTTTATGTGAGGCAGGGCTGGGCATGCAACATTTCTGGAGATGTGGAGGGGGTGTGCAAACATACTTCTGAATACAGCTCATATGTTTATTGAAATCAACTAGGCTGCCAGACAGATGGGATTCAAAGATGATTCCCCGCCCCCACCCCATAATAGTTAGGTAATAAAGTTCTGATATTTTAAATTTGGTTGACTTCTTATCAAGTCCTAATGCTAATAATTGCTCAAACATACAAGGCCCAGAAACCCAAGTGGCTGCAGTCTGGACCAGAGTAGCCAGTAGATCTTGACAGAGGAAATCTACTCTTTAGATTTGTCTCAGCCCCAGCCCATGGCCTTGACACCGAGTACCCCAAAGACTACCGCTGATAACCCCAAAGTTTGCTGCCTGACCTCTGACTCAGCGGTGCCTCACTCACCCAGATTTCCCTGCTTGCCTTCTGAATGCCAAGGCCTTGACTTCTTTCACGTACCTAGCTTCTGAGCCTCAACATCAAGCGTTCCCGGGTTTGTTTGTTTGTTTTGCGAGGGAGTTTCCAGCCCTCTCCAGTCCTATTCCATTTTGGAATGAGTCTCCAGGGACTCTCGCCTGTAACTTTTCCCTTTTCTGACCTGTCATCAGCCAAGCTGGCTTCCTTCCAACATCATTCAAAGGAGGCCAACCAATCAGACTTCAGAAGGACCTCCCCAGCTATTCAATGGTAGGGCATGCTATCCTCAGACCAACAATCAAGCCAGAGAAGTAGATAAACTCATTAAGATGCTAGAAAAACAATGGTTAAAAACCCAAGAGAACTTACTGCAACAAGACATAGGAAAACGTTTGCCTTGAGGAGCCAGGCTGAGTGGCAGCCTACTTACAGTGGCGCGCCTTTGATCCTTACCTGAACTTCCTCTGTGCCTGTGCGGACAGAGTCGCTTGCCAGTAGGGGCTCTCCAGTGGGAGCCTGGATAGTGACAGACTTTTCTGACCCTCTGCCATCTTTATTCCGTGGTGATTTGTGTCTTTCTCTTGTTCTTTCCCTAGGGGGAAAATAAGCCTATAATCAGATATCAAAGTTATGCCAGATTAATGATTCTCTAGCTCACCAAAAAAAAAATTTTTTTTTTACTTTGAGTATAGGAAAATTCTATGCTTATACGACACCCCACCCTGTACACAGCATCTGTATCCATCCCACAGCCTGCAAGGAGTAGGATTATCTTGAACCCTCTACTTAGTATTTTCTTTTTGTCAATTCAACACCAAAACCAAAGATTGCCACTCCTCCACTGACAATGATCAATTTTTTTTTCAGAGGCTAATTTTAGAAATACTATGGCTGGGGCACATTTTACTGTAATATTTACTCAGTTGGTTTGGTTATCATTTGCCTAAGTGAATTAGGATTTTTTTTAAACTGAAGAACACTGCATCATACCTGAACTTTGATCTGACAAAAAAGAAGACGATGATGACAACAAAGAAGAAGAAGAAGAAGAAGAAGAAGAAGAAGAAGAAGAAGAAGAAGAAGAAGAAGAGAAAAAAGAAAAAAGCTGGAACACGATGTCATCCTACACTTTGGGATAAGAAAAGAAAGGAAATCCTAAACCAGGACAATGAAGCATTTACTTTTCATTCTTACATATTGTACATGAGAAGTCACCGCTGTAGCTCAACAACACCCATAGAAACAAAGAAGTGAAACAAACGAGCGTGAGTCTTCAGGCCACCTAGGGAAGAAGAGGCTTTCTATACTTCACTGCGGAAGGACTTTGTGGGTGGTCCTTCAGAGACAGCAGGCAGACACCTGCTGCGGAGTCTGAGAACTACAAAAGGAATCAGCCACAGTGGCCAAGCCCTAGAGGTCACAAGCTGGTCAATAAGCAGCAAAGGAAAAGTGGCACCAAAGCCCCTGTGTTCCCTTGGCCTCCTGTCCCTGTGAGCGACTTGACATCAGTCTTTCCCACAGCCACCTGTCCTCACACCCAAGGTCTCCTTCCAGTTTGTATGCAGTCAGTCAGTCAGTCAGTCAGTCAGTCCGTCCGTCGGCTCTCCAGCCGCACATTAGATGTGTGACTTTGCACAGGTTACTTGACTTCAATTTTCCCTATGTGGGAAGCGAAACAGCAGCCGAGATGATGCCACACAGACAAGGGAAAGCGCGTGTGCTCAGGACAGGGCTATGGAGTGAGCACACAAAATCTACTAGCCGTTTTTAGCCAATGGCCACAAAATAGTGTCTGGACTTTGTGAAGGAGCCTGTGTTGTCCTCGAGAAAGGGGCAGAAAAGAGCCGTGATCACACCGCCAAACCCTCTTCCCCACTGTTTATCTGTCTCCTATTAACTTACTACTTACCAACAACAACACAACAACAGATCTATTGCAAGCCTCCTCCTATTTTGGGGAGCCCACCCTAGGATAAGCAGTGGATAATTCCTTCAAGAAACAAAGGGTTCCCAGTGACAGGCCATTTCTCAGTGACAATAACTCCATCCTTGGCCCGTGTTCACCCCCTTGCACCTTACTTTCCCCTCCGCCTCTGGTCCCCTTCCTCTTTCTAAATATCCAAAAAATGTGGACATTTTATAGAGTAAATATTCCCAGCCCTAATCTTCATACCCCTGTACAGTCAGTCAGTCACACTGCTGGGGTCATGAAACGGACCTCTGAAGCTAGAAGTCCCCATTGGCTGTGACTGTGGATAACAGTCTTAGTTGTGTGCTCTGGGCTGTACGACACCAGCAATCCAGATGCCTTCTCTCAGTGTGGGAGAGTCCTGCTCCCAGCTTGGTCAGGCTTCAGAGTGGATTTTAAGCTGAATAGGTCCAGAACTGCTAAACCACCAGGTCCCACCTGCATCCAGCTGGATCCCCCCCCAAATGATCCCACCCTTTCCGTTCCCCCCACCCCCCACTGCTCTCCCATTTGTCACTCTCTTGTTGGCTATCATCCTAGTCACAGGCTTATCTAACCTGGCTCTCTATTGAAAAAGTCCACAGGTCAGATCCCGTGACAGCAAAGATTCTACTGGAACCAAATCCTTTCGCTCCGGGCCAGTTCCTGATTCCTGAACATCACCAGGGCGGAAAGCAAACCAACCGGAACTAAAAATGGCCGTGCTTCCCTCTCCTAGACAACCCAGCTGTATTCTAAATGGACGCAAGAGGACCACCAAGATGAGACAACCAGCATCTAAGAGGCTTTGTCTCGCAACTTCCTGTATAACACCGGAAGTGAAGCCAGGTAAGAACTTTTTATCTAGGAGCCCAAGGGACAGTCGATCCTCACACCTGCCAGTCTGCACCAGTGTTCTCCTATCTCAGACAAACCACCAGGGGTGCAGAAACAGGTGGCCCGGCCCTCAAGGAATTTGTCTGGAAGGGAAACAACAGGAATCTACATTTTTCTCACCAGCACCCCAGGTCGTCAGGACGCAGGCGATGCAAGAACTGTTCCTGTAAGACTGACTTTCCCACCATGTTTCTGGGGAGGCTGTGGGAATTCCTCCTTACAAGTCTGCATATGTGTAAAAAGCCTTGCAAATGGCTGGGGATCAAAATCATGAGTGCCCAGTCCTAGGGCGCTGTACCACACACTGAACCTTTATTAAAATAGTCGGGGGGGGGGGGCTGGAGAGATGGCTCAGAGGTTAAGAGCACTGACTGTTCTTCCAGAGGTCCTGAGTTCAATTCCCAGCAACCACATGGTGGCGCACAACCATCTGTAATGTGACCTAATGCCCTCTTCTGGCCTGCAGATGTACATGCATGTAGAGCACTGTATACATAATAAACAAACAAACAAATAAATAAATCTTAAAAAAAAAATAGTCGGGCTGGAGAGATGGTTCCACAGTTAAGGGCACTTACTGCTCTCCCAGAGGATCTGAGTTCTGTTCCTAGCAACCCACATCCAGAGGCTGGCAAACACCTGTAACTCCAGCTCCTGGGTTCCATGGGTACCTGAAGACACTCACACAGATGCATATATGTACGTAAAAATAAACCTTTTAATTTTAGTATTGCATGGATGAAGGACAGAGCGCAGTCCTGACTTCCCAGTGAGGTACTGAGGGTCCCATCAGCACTGTACCTTGTATTAGTCTCAACATTGACGGGAGTGAGACACACCACATCGGCAGTTACAGAAACCACGACTGGACTCTTAGTTACAGCTCTGGGCAGGTCTCCAAGCCAAGCCAGGACTCAACAGTGACGTCCAAGAAAAACAGTGTTGATCACCTATCCAGTGCTTTCTAGTTTGCAAAATGACAAACCTCCACGAGGTCAACTCACTGCAGAACACACCTATTCAATCATTCCCCGTAGAGGCGGTAACAGGGGACTGGAGGTGTAGCTCAGTCAGTACAGCGCTTGCCTGGCATTACTGAAGCCCTGGGTTCAATCCCTGATGACACATAAACCAGACATTAATGGCACACACCCGTGACCCTTGGTGACATACAGAATGTGAGGGCAGCCTGGGATAACAAACTGATGCTATAAATTTATGGGACATCTATCTATCTATGGATGTCCCTTATCCAGGAGAGGGTTCCCCAAAGATGAAGATGTGTCCAAGAGTATAGAAGTAAGAGTCTGGGGGGGGGGGGTGCGGGGGAGGGGATGAACAGTTTAATAAATCAATAAATGGAACATCAGGAGATGAGCAAGATTTAACTGCCAACGTGGTGAGGATCGCCCTAGGGCTCTTTCTGGGCAGCCTCATCACCCACAGAAATCTGTATCTTTATCTCTAAATCTGTCTTCCTGCTTCCTTGGCCCACAGGAATAAAGATAAGTCTGTCCATGCAAAGACAAGTGTATCTGTGCGCCATACCCACACACGCTTGAGAGGGTGGGGAAAGCAAGTGGCAGCATGCAAGAGGCAACGTCCATGTGTGCAGGTAAATGCATCATCCATCGTGGTCGTCGTCGTCGTCGTCGTCGTCGTCAGGCAGTTTGCTAGCTGAGCCCTGGGGAGCTGCTGTAACGTAACACCCCCTCCCCCCACTCCCTGCCAGTCCAGCAGGAATGCGGGCGATTCCCACACTGTCCCTACTTACAGTCAGTGTTTCCTGGGAAGGCTGTTTCCTCCTGTTCTGTTGCTTGTCTGTTTCTAAATGGGGAAAGCCAGCCCACCGGTTACTCCTCCCTTTCCTCCTCCACCGCCGCCGCCCACTCACTACCTGCCCTCGCCTGTGGACCATGAGGCCTGCTGGGGCGGGACAAAGAGGCGCTCAAGCCTTGGAATCCTCCACTGCCAGGGCACCCCTGTCAAGCTATGCATTTTATAGCACATCAGTCACATTTTCCTTTAAAGGTGGCATTTCCTTCCGAAGGACCAACAGAGCCTGAAACTTGTCTAGGGATCCTGCTGGCCTGGCAATATCTGGCAACCCCCCCCCCAACCCCTACCCCGTGCCTCAGTTTTGCCATGTTTAAAAAAGAGTTCCCAACTCGCACTATTCTAGGACTGTTGTGGGCATGGGAGAAGGTGACCATGAGAGGACCTTGCAGGTACTCCTCCCCAAGTGATGCTTAATGCTTCCAGCAGCTGCTGACATCGGGAACCCACAGGTTAGACGAGGTTGGCTGTAGTCTGTACACTCTCTCAACAAAGCTAACTGGACTCTCTCTCTCTCTCTCTCTCTCTCTCTCTCTCTCTCTCTCTCTCTCTCTCTCTCTCTCTCTGGAGACTGCAGGCATCAGTGACCTCTTTTGTCAGAAAACCGGCTTGGACGGTGGCCAGTCCTCCAGGACAATCAGTGTCATCAGGCAGTTCATTACTCCTTTCTGAGTTGGAGCTGCACTAAAATTACCACAAGACCAGGTCCCTTTCTTTTCCCACTCTTCCATTTAAATGCTCTACAAATCATGAAGCAGAGAAGCCGTCACAGGGCACTCCCAGGACAAGAAATGCCTGTGGCAGCCGGCTCTCGGGCATGCGGAGGGCTCCTTCGCTGTTGGACACTCTTCTTGCCTTGGCTGAGCATTCCATGGCACCCGTGTGAATGGATCACAGCCTTTGCCCCAGAGTTCCTATGGCCTCTGTGGTCCTCCCTCAGACAACTCACTGCAACAGCAGAGGAAGCAGAGGACAGAGCTTCAAAGATCCACCGAGTGAACTCACACAGCCCTAAGCTGAAACCCTTCACTCGGCTCCACTCGGGGAATGGACACTCAGCAATACTCCCCGGTCAACCATCGAGGAGCCAGCCAGGAGCTCGGCACAGCGCTCCTCCCGGTAGTCTCTCTGCAACGGTCCTTCATCAATTGATTAAAAGCCTCAGCTCCAACGCACATTTGCCAAGTACTTTCCACAAGGGATGAAGAAAGAACTAAGCTTTCTGCATGTCATCTTAATTGAAAGTTATAGTCTCTTACAGTTCCCATAACAGCACTAGAGAATCCATTTCTGGGTCCCCAGGAGGCCCAGGGAAGCAGCAGCGAGCAGCAATGGGCTTTGACAACTGCAAGTCTTAGTGGGCATGCAGACTAAAGAAGCCAGGCCTGGCTCCATTCAAAATTCTGAAAGCCATCCTCTCTTACTCAGCCCCAAGGCCCAAAGGAACCCCAAATTCCTATCCATACTGTATGGAAGACGAAGCCTGACACTAGCAAGCCAGCTGGGGGGAGTTCGTTGTTGTTGTTTTGGTTTTTGTTTTTTTTGTTTTTTTCCGAGACAGGGTTTCTCTGTGTAGCCTTGGCTGTCCTGGACTCCTTTTGTAGACCAGGCTGGCCTCGAACTCACAGAGACCCACCTGCCTCTGCCTCCCGAGTGCTGGGATTAGTTGCTTTTTCCACTTACATCCAAAGAGCAGGTATTTGAGAGAAGCTGTTTCTGTTGTTTTATTTAAAAATCTGTTAACTTCATCCACTGATTGAAATCTGTGATTATTTTTAAAAGCAGGGCCTTCGCAGGATCTGAGCTGTAGAGTGATTGTCACATAGGCTTTCTCCTCCCCTGCCCCCACGCACCCACACGGAGTGCCTTCTGTCCTCACTGGAAAGGCCAGCTGGCCTCCAGCACAGCATACAAACAATGCAGGAATGTTTAGAAAATAAAGCAATTAAAAAAAAAAAACCCCACCCGGAAGTCTTTTTCCTTAAAATAATGGAGTCTCATGGGTGTTATCTTTGAAATGCTTTCCCTTATACTTTTATTTCATTCACTTTTTTTTTTTTAAGACAGGATCTCACTGTGTAGCCTTGTCTGCCTGGCCTGGAACTTTCTACTTGCTATGCAGATCAATTTACCTCCAACTCACAAATATCTGCTTGCCTCTGTCCCCTAAGTGCTAGGATTAAAGGCCCCTGCCCCTTTGTGGGGCCTCCATTCACTTTTGAAAAAAAAATTACAAGATACAAATTTGTATAGAAAAACAGTTTAAGTGGCTAACTCCCCACCTCCAAGAGCTCCTTTCCTGAAGACGCCACACAGACCCGCCTGGAAAACGAGTGCAGGCTTCTTCCCAGGTACGGCCACCACCCAGGATGCATCTTATTCTGAAATCTCACTCTGGGCACAGATTATATGGTGATCTGCTTATTGAGCAAAGCAAACTCCAGGATGGTCACCACTTCCACAGAGCACGCAGCTGTGGCCACAGCTGGGTCTCTGAGCTGGGGTCAGTTGTTAGCTCTGAACAAAGGTACTGAAATACCAAGACCGGTTGTAAATACCATTAACACAGGCACTAGCGAGAGACCACCTACTGTGAGCCAAGTTAATCATTTTCCAGGTGTGTTTCATCCCGCCTCCACCACCAGCTCTTGAAGGGATGTGGGTCCCTAGTCCCATGTCACAGAGAGGGAGACATCTCACCTGTAGCGTTCTTGCCCTGCTCAGTACAGTATCACTCATTTTGTCATTTATCCATTCATTCACCCATGCGCCCACTTACCCCTCCCTCCCCCAGCAAGCATCCTGCAGGTCAAGAGTGCACACATCTGAGTATCAAGACAGGCCCCTCCATTCCGCAGAGGAAGGAGAATTTGGCCCCACCCACCACTCAGGAGGACAGTGTTTTCAAAGCCTGAGTTTGCTCACTTGGAAGACCATTCAAAGAGAAATCAGATGCCAGCTCAATCACACCTCTCTCTCTTCTCCTCTCTCCTCTCTCTCCTCTCTCTCTCTCTCTCTCTCTCTCTCTCTCTCTCTCTCTCTCTGTGTGTGTGTGTGTGTGTGTGTGTTGGAGACAGCCTCAGAGCAGATGCTTAATGGCCAGGGAGTCAGCATCTTCGGGGGAAGCAACAAAGTAACATCTGCTTTTTAACTTTCATTGACAGCATTGGTAAAGCTCCAGGAGAACTGACGTCTATAAGAAGTACTTAGAATTGAGAAACATTTCCACTGCAGGGGAAAACTTTAATTTAAACCCAATTGTGAGAAATTAAGGTCATCAATGCTAATGGTGGCTATAAACTGTAAATTGGCAGTGCTGACTCCCCAAGCGTGGCAACCCACCCTTACAGCTTGGCTTCGCATGCACCAGCAGACAGAACGGGCTGCATCCTCAGCCCTTCAGGGGGCCTATTGACAACCTGGCTCTCTAACAGGAAGCCCTACCGACCTGCAGGCATTCCCACTGAGAAGGGTGGGCTGATTGATAACTTACATACCCTTGCCTGTGAGATTTTTTGGAATGGCTTGAGTAGTAGGAATATCCAGAATATGTGGATTCGGTATCCATAGCAATGGCGAGCTTCCTCTGACGAAGGAGCAGGCACTGTTCTCCCACGTGCAGTCTCACCTACTAGCTCCAAAAGTTTTGTGGGGCAGAGACGCCACTCTTCAACGGGACTCTGGAAAGAGGAGAAAAGAAAAAAAGAGAGAGATTAATCCTCAAAGGCAATCAAAGATAAACCAACAAGGGCACCTCTCCTCTGGGGTCCCTGCTATGGAATATGGGGCAAGTGAGCCACTCGCCCAGGAACAAGCTTCAAGGGAGGGTATCTAAGAGGCAAGTGGGGGTACCTGGCAAGCTGGACTCCATTACAACAGCAGGAAGAAGATTTGGGGGAATCCTGGGCACTTGGGACATTTATTTCCTGAACACAGCCTTACTACCTACCCTCACGGCTTTGGCTGTAGGAACTGCTTCTCGCACCAACCCCCAGACAAATGTGTACCCCACCCCCAACAGTCAGTTATAAAAACAACTCCCATGGAAATCATGTATTCAGCAATTTGGCCATCATTTCCAAAAGTCAATTAAAGGGTTCTTTTCCTAGTCTCTTTGAGAATCCAAACTCCTAGAAATTTATCTTAGATTAATTAAAAACCAACAACCACCATGATTGCCTTGCTGCCTATGATAATAAAAACCTAAAAGTAGCGTGAACACCTCCCCAAGCCAAGGAATAGCTGGGGGGTTGTGGGGGAAGTATGACTCAGGCAGTTGAAGAGAATATCACATATCTGTACAGAATGACAATTATAAAGAACGGAGATTTTAATGAGCGGGATACTGGATTGCATCTAACTGCTACAAAGATGTGAAATAAGTTATGGGAGGGCAGGGTCCACAAGGGCACATCGGCAAGGTGATTTATGGGTTGCAAGGCCCTCCGTCCTTTCCCACTGCCCTCAAATATTGCCCAGCAATAAAAACATATTAGAAGCACATTCCTGAGCATCCACTCGTTCAACCCTTCACTCTGAGAACTGAGAGCATCATCAGGTCTAAAGTTCTGCCTCTTCCTGGACACCCCCCCTCCCAGGAGTGGCCTAGGCCCAACAGGGTTCCCCACCCTGCGGGTGTCCCCGAGCCTAAAACTGCAAACAGAGCCAATGAGATAAACCTGAAGCAAAACAGAAGAGTTGCAAACTTCCAGGCCTCAGCAGCCTCTACAACTGGGAGAAATTTCAAACTGGCACTCTTGACTGGCCCTGGAAGTCCCATCTGCACGGTTACACCGGCCCAGAGCCCAGGAGCCGTATTCCAAGGTGGGGGTAAAAGTTATTTCTACAGAGACCCTGTGCCTAGGGGTCACCTTTCCTGTCCTAGAGATCTCAACTCATGATTTCACCTTAGAGTACTAATTCTTCAAGGGGGGAAAAATGACATTCTTCACTCTCTATTGTGATCAAAAGGGGATGATGAAAATGTCCCCTAAACCAAAATAATAGGAAACATGGTTCAGCCACCCTCAAAATTAGCACATATTAAAAAAATATACTTATAGTTAAATCCAAAAGTCACACCCTTGCCCTTCTTCTCCAAGCCTTACTCACCACACAGATACGTCCATTTACCACCCTTATTTATAAGATGCCAGGAGACTCTGCCATAGAGCTCTGACAGAGGATGAGCTGCTTTCCCTGGCCCTGCTGGTGGCATTCCTCCTCCAACACTTGGTTCTCTTTCTCCATATCAGGATATTAGGGGGCAGCCTTCTGCCACCAAGAGCTAAAGCCTGGCCATGGGAAAGCCTGGAGGCCAGCTCAAGCTTAGTGTCCCCCACCCCCCACCCCGCCCTTGCCTTCCAGAATCTCAGGCTGCTCACTTGTCAATCAGGAGCAATGGACTAGCCCCCACTGGGTGGGGGGGGGGGAAGCTATACACAGACAGAGACTTGACTTCCTTCCTGGCTGTGGGACCTCAGTCAAGCGATGCAATCTCTTTGAAGTCCCATCTATTAAAATGGGAGCGTCAAGGAGGGTGTCAGGAGGGTGGTGATGCCTGTATGAGCTGACAGTGGTGACAGTTCCCAGCATGGGCACCAGATGCATCAGGGTAAGTAAAAATGGGGGAGCCCTGAGTACCTCCCTTTGGTGGGTTCTAAACTCCAGGGTCTTGTCTTTTTCAGCAAGAGAAAAAGCTTGGGAGAGCCGCTGTGTGGCGAGTCCGTCCAGGCCATCCCACCTAAGGCTTGCCTGCTGTGGGCAGAGTGGGGCTGCCCCTCAAGCTACCTGCTCACTCACCAACTGGGCATGGAAACAAGGCAGCTTAACCTGGAGGCTGTGGGTTTTCCACCCTGGAAAAGGAAATCAAGCAGCCCGCTTGAGGGGGAGAAGGTAGCTGCAAAGACCAAGTGTGAAACCTTAGCTCAGCCCTGGGCTAGGCGGGTCCAGTCTTTGCTCCTCCTCCCGTCTCCCAGGGTTTTCACCGCCATTCAGTGAGCTTCCTGCACGCTGAGGTCTCCCTTCCTTTCTGCTCTGGGCTGGGCTCCTTTCTCACTGGCCTTCTGCCTGGCAGACCACCAACCTTGGGAGGTACAGGCAGGATGCGGAGCCCAGCATAAAACAATCTCTCCCTGACAGCCGCTAGCATGGCTCTGTGTTGACCTGTGGCGCCTTCTTCAGAACACTGACCATCTTTCTCTGGATTCCCAATTAACCCCTCTCATCCCGGCGCTTGTTTCTGCCTTCCAGCCTAGAACTCCTGGCTCTCTATTCCACGCTAACTTCTGATTTTACACCAACTATTAAAGGGTATCTGAGCTCCAACCCAGCACACTACAGCTGAGTCTGTTTTTGTACTTCCTGTAGGTTACACCTCAGGGGCAGGTGCTTCTGCTCTGTCCCACACCCAAGTGCCCTGAACCCAATCCCTTCCCCAGGTTAGTGTGAGGACTAAGCAAGGCTCCTGAGGTGAAAACCCAAGTTTCCTTCCTTTCGGCCTCGGCTGAAGGTCATCATTCTTTGTCCTCATCAAAATGGGCACCGTCCGTCCCTTAAGGCAACTCCAGGCATGTCCCTCAGTGGAAAGCACAGCTCCGAACAGGCCTCTGGGGAAAGCCTTTCCCTAACTCTACCAACTCTCTCCTCCCTAGGTTCTATCCCACAGTTCCAGCCTATACTCACCAACTGGGGCGAGTGGGGGGGGGGGGAGAGGGAGCTGTGTATGTGATCCTTCCCTCCCTCTCTACTGCCACTAAATCCTCCATCCTTCTCCCTCCATCGATGTACCTCCATGTTTAATGCGTAGCCACCAGACCCTGCTCAGCAATACTAGGGAGACGGCATCAACAGGGGCACAATACCTGCCCGTCCCCTGCCTCCCTCCCACCCGCGCGTTAAGTTTTGCAGATGTCTAGTTTCTAGCTTCTCCTCTAACCCTCCCCCCTCCCTCCCCCTACCAGGTCATCCTTTAACACTCAGGGCACACCCCCTTCTTCTTCTCCATCTCTAGGGATAAACCCCTCAGAGTCAGGAGCCATGGCCCCCTCCCCGAAATATTATGAGCATAACAGGATCTAAACACTTCCTAGAAAGTAAAGCCCAATGCTGCTCTCCCAGTCAGTCAGCTCTAGCCCACAGCCTCTCTCTTAAGTCTCGGCTTAGTCTTTCCAATACCCTCTGCCAGTGATGCTGCCATCCTGTCTGGTAGATAGATGGACCCGCTCTGTGATGTTCTCAACACGCTCTCCCATTCATCCATGCATCCCACTGCCACCAAGCTCTGCCTGTCCTCAGGTTTTCCCCGTCTGCTCCCAGCTCACAGCATCGGAAAGCTAACCTAGAGAGCATCTCCAAGTTTCCTCACCTGCCCCGGGCCCACACAGAGCCTGGTCCTGCTAAGTCGCTCTGCTTTCACCATGGTTACCAACTCTTGCATCATCTAAGATCTAAGTGAGGAGTCAGGAAGTAAACTAATAAAAGACAGAGTGAACTCCTTCCAGAAAGGGCTTGACCTCAGGTAAGGGCTCCCTTGAGTTAATAAAGACACATAATCCTGATGCTTATCTCTGTAAGGATGTGCACACCAAGGAATTAACAGCACTCGAGACAAGGCCAGGAGGGACGCCTTTATCAACAGAGACAATAAAGTAAGGAAAGGAAATTAGTTTCCCTGGGTAGCAAGCTAACGGGCGGTTGCTGTGGCCAGAATGGGTCACAGGCAGGTAGGGGTGTACATAGGAAACCCTGGGACCTGCAACGGCCTGTCATACCGACCCCTGACAGGACCTGTATTGTGTTTAATCCAGGCTCAGCCAGCAGCCAGGCTGACCTAACCTCCTTGCCTCAAATCCTCCTGTAGTGTCCCCTGAACTTTAAAACACAGACTCTTGATTTAATCAACAAACAGTCTTACCAGCTGTTTCAATCCCTCTGGATCCTGGTTCTTCCCAGCCTCAGGAGCTGAGCTGAACTCAGTTTATCTGCTGGGACTCACTCACTCTTGCCACGTGTGCCAGTTTGGCTAATTTCTCTCAGTTTAAATATACTTCTTTAAAGAGACCTTGCCGACCCTCCAGCCCACACCTGGCCAGCCCACCACCTGGATCCTCTCTCCAGCTCTTTCAAGGCATGCACTCATTGTGTGCCCAGTGAGTGTCAGGCTCCTGAAGAGGCTCGTGGGGTGCAGGGACCATGTTCCTTATGGTCTCCTTGGCTGCTGGTAAACAAGAGGCACCTAATAAATATTTGCTGAATGAATGAATGAACGAACAAATGAATGAAAAGCCTTGAACCAGTCTCAGGACACAGAGGTATGTCTTCACCACAGAAGAAACTTACAGAGGGTAGATAAAACAAAGATATCAGAACAAAGCTGGTTCACAGAGCAGCTTACTCAGCAACAGAACCTATAGCCCAGCTGTGCTGGGGAAGGCCAGCATCATTGTTTCTTCCAGTGCCCAAGAGCAGCCTGCTCCAGTCTGGGCCAGAGTACACCAGACCACCCAGCCAGGGGAACACTCCCGAGACAGCATCTTACAGTGTGCTAAAACAAGGTGAAAGACAGAGACATTTACTCCTATAAAATATTCAACCCCTACTTGAAAGAAAAACAGTGCTCAGAATATACATATATGTGTGTGTATGGAAAATAACAGGTTATGCTAATGACCTGGTAAATGTAAGGTAACCTTTATGAAAAGGAAGTTATAAAAACATCAATAGCTCTACCCTGGGCTATTAATTAAAGGGGCTCTGCCTGGGAAGGTTTACTTGGAGGGCCATGGGTTAGGAAGAATGGCACAGAGGGGTGTGACAAAGCTTGTTAGACACTTTGCTCAACTCGAACCTGTAAATCATAAAACCTTATCCAAGTCTGTGATGCGAGGCTCTGCAGGGCTCAGGCACCAGTGATCCCCTTCCAAAGACAGAGCTCTTCGAATTGTGTGGCTACAGGCCACTGTTCACCTGGAAAGGAAACCCCAGCCTTATTTCAACTGGCTTACCAATCAGCTGAACTCACATTCCCAGACTAACTGCTATTGGCTTGAGTCATTAATCACCCCTGGAACATCCCTGGAAGATAGATAGAGATTGCTGATGCACTGTGAATAGTTACGGTGTCTGTGATGAATATTTCTTTTCAAGCAAAGCCTTGCCCCCTAGTAGGTTTTGGAGCTTCAGAAACAGATCTGATGCACACCATATACCCCGCGGTGCCAGGTCCAGTGCCCTGTACGGCAGGGACTCTGATAGCAGGTCCAGTCTGCCATCGAGTGTTTGCTACGTGTTAAGGCTGAAGTCACCTGCGTGAAATAGCTCAATCTGTGGAACAAGTCTTTAAGGGAGACAAAATAGAACGTTATGGCACAGTTAAGGAAACAAGGTCACACAGGCGCAAGCGCGAGTGCCCGGGTAAGGGGTTGACCTTCAGGAGACTGATACCAGCGAGCCACGGAAAGTTGAAAAAGCTATGTAGCAATTACCAGAATTGTTTGTTTACATAGATAGAGAAGCGGCAGGCAACAGTAGTGAATTGTTCCAAACCACACATAACCTCACAAAGAATCCGGCAGTTCAACTCCTACTCACAGGCTCAGTAGAAGGGAGTGTGTTTGGGTGGGGGTGGGGTGGGGGCTTTAAGGAGGAAGAAAATTCATCTCAAGTAGCCTCCAGTCCAAGGGAGACCTCTGATTATTCAGGGGGATGTCGAGGGCCCATTCAACCCGAACTACAGCAGATGCAAAGCAGGGTGTGTCTTTAGGGGCATAAACTAAAGCATACTTGCCACACTCAACACATTAATTCTTCAACAGACGATGTCACGAAATTGTTGCTTGGTAAGGAAACTTTTCAATTTCCTGTATGGTTTCATCCTATTGCTCAACAAATAAGACAATAAAAAAAAAACGAGACTTGGCAGGCAGTCTCAAAAATATGACACTCTCACAATTCTCTCATTTTACTTACAAATTAAGTTGCCACCAAGTCACACTGTCAGCACTGCAAACTCTGAAAATTTCACACTGGGTGTTTTGGCTAACCATACTGGGAGTCACCAACCTTTGGAAATGCTAAATGCTCCTGGATAGTTCTTTGAAATGTAGAATAAAACAGTTTCCTCCCACACATCAAAGCCCCAACTATATCACACTGATTTAATTCAATTCTAAAAACTCTAATTAGTGGTTACATAAAATGGCTAATTATGCCTCCCTGGGTTCAGACAGTTTTGGCTGTCTCACTTACAGAGCCTAGGAGTTGTACAGTCAACACGCCCACTGGAAGAAGGCTAATTAGTATTGCTGATTGGTGACACAACTTATAATATTTTTTCTGCAAACCCTGTAAAACGTATAAACATGTCAGTGGAAACACTAGTTTTTACAGCTTGCTAGCTTTTTGGAATTAGCCTGTTAGAACGCATGTATCCTGACCACAGACCCCTCAAAAGGGTTTTTACAAAACGCTCGCACCAACCACACAACCATCCGGATAAAGAGCCATGATGTCTCTCTATGAACTTCTGAAGGAGCTCACCTTCGCTGTCTGGGCATCACACCGGCTCCAAATCTCCCCTGCTCGTTACCCAGCCGCCAGGCTGCAGCTCCGCCCCACCACCCCTGCTCCCACCACCGATGCTTTTAAATTTTTACAAAGCTTCACACTTCTCTGGGCGCATTGCGAGGGGGCAGTTCAATGGCTGCGGGATGAAATAAGGTCCTACCGATGGCAAAGGCTGCCCGGGAGAGGCGAGGTTGCCCTCGACAGGGACTCCTCCTCAGGCTGGGACTGGCTGCACGCCTCTGCTCCGCCCCGGCGCTTTTGAAAGTAAACTCCTACCTGCCTGTTGCGCTCCGCGATGCGCAACGGGCCGCGCCCCCCAGGCCTCCAAGGCTGCGGTTTTGTAAGCAAAAGGAGAAACACAAGCCAGCTTCGTCCGGGTGCCCTAAGACTGGCCAGGTGACCCCAGGCCCTGGAGGGGACCCCGATCGCGTCCTGCCCTGCGCCACTGCTCCCTCCGACACGCCGTCATTCCCCGGCCGCCGCCGCTGCACATGCATCCAGGGGCGCACTCCAAAGGCCAGCCAGGGCAAACGGGGCGGCCGAGGTAACCCTAGCAGCCCTGGGACTCGGAGCAATGGGATGGGTGGGATCCAGCCGAAGAGCCCCGTGCAGGGATGGAAGGGACAGGATCCCGGGAAGCAAGACCCAGAGGGGCCCAGGGGGCTCCCGGCCCGAGGCCCCGAACCGCAATCAGAGTGCTGAGGCTCAAGGACTTGAGCAGTTGGGCCTGACCTCCCTCCTTCCCAGATCAGTTCCCGGCCGCTGCGCCGCGCCCGCCTCTCCCGGGACTCACCCCGGCGCCAGCCCGCCGCGCTCCACGCCCGCGCTCTCGGCTGCAGCGCCCCGGCTCCGCGGCCTGCGCTGGGCTGCAGTGGAGGCACAGCCCCGCCGCGGCCGCTGCTCTCTGCTGCTTTCCGCTTCCTGTCCCGGCGCCGCCCCGCAGCCCCAGCCCAGCCCTGCTAGCCCGGCGGGGCCGCCAGCCAAGAGCTGCGAGCGCTGCGGGCCTCGCGGCCGGCCCGGCCCACCTGCAGCGGAGGGCGGAGCGGGCCTTCCAGGTCCCACTCACAGACAAACAGGGCTTGGTCCGGACTGATGCCCTCCTTCCTTCCATGTGCACACAGTCCAGCAAATCGCATCCTGAACACATGACCCAGGGGTTGATGTCTCCCCACCCAGCACCCCAACATAACCCCACGGGCGCGCGAATGCACACACTTATAATTGTGCATAAAACCTAAGCCCTCTCGTTGCCGTCATTAAAACTTCAACCCGCATATCCACATGGCTCAAGAACCAATTTCCACCCCTCCCCCCACTCATACATATTTCAGCGCACATAACATTCACACTAAAACTCCAATGCAGCCCAAGAGATGACCCAACCAATTACTACCAGCGCCCACACCCCGACTGTAGCTTCTCCCTGCTCCTCTTCTACCAGAGCAGACTTGCCCCAGCTCTCCTGGTCTACTGGAAACTGCCAGAAGAGCGCATCTCTGAAGGCAGGGAGCCAGAAGTTCCAGGCTGATTAAGACCGCTTCCCTCGCTGAGCTCTGTTTCCCTGTCTGGACAGTGGTGAAGACTCTAATGTTGACCTTGAAGGGTTGTAGTGAGAATTATAGAAAGCTGAGCAGCGGGCAACTGTTTTTCTGAATAGCTGTACCCTTCTTTCTTGGTTGTAATAGAATCCGTGCCCAGAATGACAGATCTGCTGCTGCCATGACAAAGTGCTCCCGCGAAGGCGCGCACAGCAGGAAGTGCTGAGTTTGCAGTTTGTCTGCAGGAATGCTGGGAGTGACTTGGCTTGGAAAACTCAGACTCTTTCTGAAGTGGCCTTGTTTAGGAACCTGTAGCCTCAAGAAGCCCTCACCCCCTCACCGCACATTTTCCTCTTCTTCTATAGTCCGTATGCTCCACCATCCACGCCACTGTCTTCCAAGTACACCCAGACAGTCAACGTTGCTGACTGACTTCCCCAGTCTTTCGCCTGCCTGAACCACAGCCTCGAAATGACTCTAGAGGGCAGAGCTAGACTCCCGAGGCCGTGCCAGCTGCCTGTGCGGCGTGAGAAGCTGCTAAGATAGGTGTCTAGAACTCAGAAAATGGTCTCATTCTTCTTACCGTTTAAGAACCTTCAAAATTAAAGCAGGCCAAGGCCTCCCAGTTCAGGCGTGACGTTCCTGAGGAGGCCTCTGTCGTAGGAAGACCCACAGTGAATCCTTATGGGATGTAATTCCACCTTGCTGTAGGTGATTAGGTTGAAAGACCTTATGCTGCAATGTTTTTGAGGGGGTGAAAGAATAAACTCATCTTGAAGTGCCATTTGCTATTTGTTTTTACCCCCCCCCCCCCAATAAACCCGAGTTTCAGAGGTGAAGGGTTCAGCTAAAGATACTGAGACATTGGGTGACAGAGCACTGCACTAGAGCGAGCTACCTATGTCGGAGGAGCCATTTAGTGCCCTAGGCCTTCACTCCCCCAGCCTCACCTTCATCAATAATGAAGGTGACACTGTGGGCACCAGCTGCTACACTCTTTTGTCTTGCTAATCTGTTTATTTCAAACTGAATAGGGGAAAAGCAGCTCTGTGTTCTCCTCCTCAGTACCTCAGCCTAACTACCTTCCAGGGATGCTGCCCTTTCTTCCTTCTTCTCATCTTCCCAAGGCTTGTAATGCTCTACCTGCAGTGATTCCCCCCCTGGCTACCAAGACCCAAACTGTTGTGTGACAAAACTTTTCCTAGGGGAGATACAATCCACACATCTACTCAGCCCAGATGGGGAACCTGATGATGACAGAGCAAAGTACGGATACCGCCAAAGTCCAACTTGGTGAACCAGTGAGTTTTATAGGAGTTACTTAGCTGAGTATGGGTGAGGGGTTCCATACAGGAGCAGAAATGACACAAAGGCAGTGGCATCACCAAAGCCTACCCAAGCGTGGGTGACAGCTCACAACGGTGGGAGCCTGGAGCTCACTGCACAGCCTGCAGGCAGCTCAACAGACTGGATGGTGTTCTTTTCAGGTGCCTCAGTTGGTCTAAACCCCTTTCAGGCTGCGCAGCTGATTTACACTGCTTCCGGGCTCCTGGCCTGGTCTCAGCATTTTCTTTGTAGCTTGGCTCTCTTCCTCTCAGGAGGAGGCTCAGCTTTTCTTGCTTACTCTGGCAGGGAGGGGCTTAGTGGATCTGGTTGGTTTCAGGGACTTCCTGAAGCTACTTCGAATTGTGTACCTTGCTGCACAAAAAGCTTTCCTGGAGGACGGAATGCTTTAATTCCAGAAGAAATTTACATAATGTCAGCTCAATTCCCCTGGCTACGGAAAGCTTTCTCTAGTTCTCCCAACTGGAATGCAGTCTCTTACCTGTTACCACTTCCAAAGCACTCTGGGCTTTTTTTTTTTAATTGGTTTATTTTTTGGAGACAGGGTCTCATGTAGCCCAGACTGACCTTGAACTCTTGATCTTGCGTTCTTCACCTCCTGTGTGCTGAGATTACAGGCATGTGTGCCACCACACTCAGTCCCCACCCATGCCCATCACAGATCTTCCCACAGTGTGTACTTAACAATTATTATTTTGGAAATTTATTTTTTTAAAGTGTGTGTGTGTGTGTGTGTGTGTGTGTGTGTGTGTTTCTGTGTGGTGGCTTGGTCTGGGGTGGGGTTGTAGGCAGGTGCCAGAGGAGTCCAGAAGGGGGTGTTAGATTCCTTGGAGCTGGAGTTACAGGTAGTGGTGAGTTTCCCACCCAACATGGCTGCTGGGTAACTAACTCTGGTCCCTAGCAAGAGCAGTGTGCATGAGCTCTTAACCAGTGAGCCTTCTCTCCAGCCCCAATCGAAAGAGTGTACATCTACCATGACTTCTTCCTCTTGAGAAGTTAATAGGTTGAGCAGGAACAGTTGATTGAAAAGTAATGATATCCACACCTGAAGTTAAGTAACATTGACAGATGATGGTACACATGCTAACTGTGCTGAAGGAACGCTTTTCTAGAAGTCACCTACCCCACCGCCAGAGCCCTGAAGCTAATAAACAAAACAAAACAAAAACAGTAGTTAAATGGGAAACATCTCTGATAGAAAAACTCATGTGCATCCCAGTTTGCTTGTTTGCTTGCTTGCTTGCTTGCTTGCTTCTAATTATAGACTATTGTGAGCCACCATGCATGTGCTATAAAACAACGCCTGGTCCTTTGCAATAACAAATGTTCTTAGCTGCCGAGGCATCACTCCAGCCTCATACATCCCAGCTTAAAAGAGGACAGACTTACAAATAGGAGACTGTGCAGCCCACACTTAGGGACTACCCACGGTGAGAGTCAGAGGAGCCCCTGGGAGTGTAAAACGGCTCATTGTAAGGACTGTGAAGTCCCTATGCTCACTTTACTAAGTATTCTTCCTGGCTCAAGACCACACCCCAGGGCAATCGCTAGTGCACATAATGATGAGCCTGCTCGGTAAATGTCTAGAAAGATGCTCTCTGTGCTATTTAAGAAAGTGGGGAAGATGCAACGCAAACAATAGAAAGGTTTACATCCAAAACGTTTAAATTGGTTAAAGGAGCTGATCATTTAAAGGACCATTTAACGTAAAATTTATATAAGATCCACACACGTTTGCCATCTTTTTGTTGTTGATCATGCTGATGATGAGCCTGGATGGCCCGAGAAGGTCCCAAGGGAGGGACAAGAGAAGGAGAATAGTCCCAGGTGGAAGGTAATGTCTGGGAAAAGGGAAGACTCTCTCTAGTGCTGAGCACATTGCAGTTGTGTGTCTGACTGTGGGCGTAGGTATGGAGGGACTTCACCAGGGATGCAAGCAAGGGCAGGAAGTAGGCAAGGTGAAGTTGAAGAGTTATGTCAAGCTCTAGGAAATTCAAAAGCAGCGCTTGGATCAGGAAGTAGGGAACATTAGTACAGAATGCTATATTAGTGTCTGAGCTTTTAAAAACAAGCTAGCTATGTGATTTTAAAAAAAAGCATTCATTAATCCAAGAATAAGTGCAAGTTTCTGAGTTCCAATGGCTCTACCTAGGAGTTTTCATTCTGGGCAGATGGCTCAGTCAGTGAAGTGAGGACCTGAGTTCAGATCCTTGACACCCACATAATGGCAGGGGCCTAAGCCTGTCACCTTAGTGCTGAAGAGGCTGAGAAAGGAGGATTCCTGGAAAGATCTGGGGCAGGGGCTTAATTTTCTCCAGTAAATGACCTCTAGGTTCAGTGAGAGAGCTTGTCTCCAAAAATAAAGCTGAAAGCCATGGAGGAAGAAAGCAGACATCTTCCACTGGTCTACACACACACACACACACACACACACACACACACACACACACACACAAACACACGTGTGTGTGCTCACATGCACACATACATGCATACATGTATACCAAATACACACAAGCATACAGTGATGGGGGAGCGGGGGTGGGGGTGGGGAGATGTTTCAACTTTACAGTGCTACAGAAGCAATACCCGTCCAATAGAAATCTGGCTTTGCAGCCTGAGTATTGGCCTTTTCTCTGACTAGCAATATGCATGCAGCCACGAGGAGCCATAAGTCCAGGTCAACCACATGACCAGGAAGGTAAATGGCACAAATGAAGTACATTACACTGCCAATGCTTTCTCAAAGTACGTGTCCAATAAGTTACATGACATAGTCAACACTGAATTATAAAACAGGCCTTATAATCAATGCTTTGTTTTCAGATTTAAGGTAAGGTAGGCTAAGCTATGCTATTTGGTAGGCCTGGCATGTTAAATGCTTTTAGGATGTTTTCAACTAATTAGTTTTATCAGAACCATAAATTCATGGGAACTGGAGAAGTGTACATATTTAGGGCAAGTTACTGTGGATATAAGTCTGGTGGTGTCACATCAACCAATGATTCAATAATTTATTCAACAAAAATTGGTTAAGCATTTACCACAATCCAGTCACTATTCTAGGCTAAGGACACAACAAGACAGACAAAAGCTTATGTATTCATGGTGTTTATTCCTAATGCTTCAGCCTTTTAATACAGTTCCTTATGTTGTAGTGACCCCCCCCCATCATAAAATTATTTTTGTTGCCGCTTCATAGCTGTAAATTTGCTACTGTTACAAATTGTAATGCAAACGCCTTTGTCTTTCGATGGTCTTAGGTGAAATAGTGGGTTAACCTTCCAAGGGGTTGAAGGAGAGATAAACCTGTTTCTTAGGATCCCAAGTGCGGAATTGGAATGGTCTTGTGAGAGAACTGGTGAGGTTAATCCACTAGAAGACCAACCACCTCATGCGGGAGCTTGATTGTTGCCAGCTGAAAAGATCCCGTGAACAGACTCTGGGAGGAGATATGTAAATGAGCCCAGAACTGGAGGCGGGGCTTTTTGGAGACTTGGGATAGTTTTGGCTGTTCATTGCTCCACTTCAAGATGCTCCTAGAGAGAACCTCTCAAGGGAAGGCTTCGGGGCTCCAGCTCCTGCTGAGGTTCTAGATTCCAGCAGAAGAAATCCTGCAGATTGTGCCAGGAGAATTGTTCCTAGGAACTGATATCCTTACGGTTTTGTTATTGTGTCCATTAATCCTCATTTCCTATTGCTTTGGTTAGTCGGGTTATAAGTGACATATGCTCGGTCACTAAGTTGTCAATAAAATATATTGGTTAAGAAAATTGAGCATACAAGGGGTCACGAGCCACAGGTTGAGAGCCACTGCTCTAAACAAAAACAAGCAGAGTGCTATAGCTGGGGCCAGGGACAGGATGTGAAAGGCAGGGGAAATCAGAGATTGAGGGCTCAGCTCCACCTGCAGAGGCAGCATGACTTCACTTGGCTGTTAACCTTGGACTGGAGGGTAAGCGTGTGTTATGTAACAAGGCAGGTAGAGCTGGGCAAAGGCTGAGAAGTGTAACAGGGAAAGTGCCTCCCACAGCCAAGTGCAGTGCAAGCTGCTGGCCAGCAGGAGCAGTGCGGTTCACTAGGGAGGCTGCTGCCTGACCACAAGCCAGAATTGTGAAGGCCTGACATAATGGTGGTGGCACAGGAGAACAGGGAGAAGCTAAATGCTGAAGCAGAACGGCTGTCTGCAGGTGCCAGGCTGCACAAAGGGGATCTGAGGAGTCTGAGATTCATGGGAGAGGGTAGACACAGGCCAGGAAGAGACACAGAGACCAGAGCTCAAGGGATGCTGGTTTTTATGTCAACTTGACAAAAGCTAGTGTCATTTTTAGAAGAGGGAGCCTCAGTTGAAAAAGATGCCCCCACTAGATTAGCCGGTGGGCAAGCCTGTGGTGCATTTCCTTGACTGACGGCTGATGTGGGAGACGCCATCCCACTGTGGTCCTGCGTGCTGTGAGAGTGCAGTCTGAGAAGGCCAGGAGGAGCAAGCCAGGGAGCAGTGTTCCTCCAGGGCCTGTGCTTCAATTTCCTGTCCTGACTTTCTTTGATAATGGACTATGATGTGGGGGTGTAAGTGAAATAAACCCTTCCCTCCCTTTGAAGTTACTTATCACTCTAAGATAGATAACACCCTACAGGGGAAAACATACAGCAAGGCCAAATAACTTACCTGAGATGACTCAGCGGCTAGCAGCTGGGGCCAGGCTTGACTGACCACAAATTTCTCTCTCTGTCTCAGTCAGTCAGTCAGTCTGTCTGTCTGTCTGTCTGTCTCTCTCCCTCCTTCCCTCTCGTGTGTGTGTGTGTGTGTGTGTGTGTGTGTGTGTGTGTGTGTGTGAGAGAGAGAGAGAGAGAGAGAGAGAGAGAGAGAGAGAGAGAGAGAGAGGGAATCTGACAGCTGCTGAAGTTATAGCCGTTATGATCTGTGGAGTGTGGGTGCTGAGAACCAAACTCTGGTCTTCTTCAATAGCAGTAGCTCTTAACCACTAAGCCAGCCTTCAGAGTCCTCCTTTTTAATCCATATAGTAATGAGTTTAAAAGTCATGAAGAGGGGTTGGAAGGATGGCTCAGCAATTAAGAGCACTCAATATTCTTGCAAAGGACCAGAGTTCGATTCCCAGCACCCACAGAGTGGCTGACACCCATCAATAACTCCAGTTCCCCACCCCCTTCTGACCTCCACAGGCACCAGGAATGCACAGGGTGTGCAGGCAAAAACTCATAAAATTAACAAATCTAAAGAAATTTAGAGGCATAATCTACTGATAATGGACATAATTTTGCAACAGTCATTGCAATTTTCCATGCAGTAAGGAGGGGAGTCAAGAACACCAAGTAGCAGAGAGGTGAGTGGAGAAATATCAGACATGTGAAACAGAGAGATAAGACAGAGGTGTGCAGGGGTGACGCAGGTGTCATCACTGTTTTGCTGCATTACAGGATGCTCTGAAACCTTTGTAGGCCAGGGAGAAGTGAATTCAGAGAGGTTAAAGTGTAGGAAAGAAGAGATAATGCTAAGAGACAAAGTGGTCTTGTGATAAAGAGCATAGGAGCAGACAAAGGTGAGATGACCAGGGTCACGTGATAGTGGGGAGCGGCTCAGCGTTCTGGATATAGTAGGAGACAAAGTGCTAACAGAACCAAGGAAGCTGAGAGGTGACGTCAGGCCAGAGGGGAGGCGTGTCTAAACACTTCCCTTTGAGGATCTGATGGTCATTGAGATGGAAGTCACAGAGAAATGTAACTGCGCCGCCCCCCTCCCCCTGCCAATTTTAGCAAACCATATGAATCAGTTGCAGACCTGGGACACCCCTTCCCCCAACACAGTACGCTATATGGTCCCTTTCATGTCTAAGGATTTCTTTCTTCCATGCTGGACCCTGAACCAGGGACAGCTGCCCTACCACTGAGCTGCTTCTCTGCCCCGACACTTTAGCCATTTCCTCATTGCTGTGACAAAATAATGTGATTAAAAACAACTTAAGGACAAAAAGAGTTTATCTTGGTTCGTAGATTGAGGGCGCAGTCCATCACGGTGGCAGCTGATCACATTTCTGTCATAGCCAGGAAGTGGAGCGAGATGAACAACGGTGCCCTGTTTCCTTTGTATCAGTTCAGTACTCCGCCCCGCCAATGGTGTCCACCCCATTAGTGATGGATTGCCCTCCTTCAGGTAAATCTTCCAGAGTTACTCTTATAGACACACCCAGAGATGTGTTCCCATGGTTATTTTAAATTCCACCAAGTTGACAGTGTGTAGTCTGAGGACGAGTATACACTTCATGTGAAGTCACTGGGTCCATGGGTGCCTAAACAGGCATGATCTGTGGACCAAATATACTGACTCCACAGAAAGGCAGGGGCTTTGGATGCTTCTATGATTCTCTGCAAGGCCAGGCAGGCCAATAGGCTCTCAGGCCCAGGGAGAGAATATGATGTGTAGAGATCTGTGATCTCAGAAGCTGGATCCCTCCAGGCCAATCACCAAACCCTGAGCTTGGCCAGCTTGGTTATCAGTGAAAAGAATATGAACCAAGCCCACGGCAGAGGGCCCAGTAAAGACACCCACCAGTGCACAAGCTTTGCGGATGCTAGGTGTTCTCAAAATGATTCCAATTGCCTGGGTAGTGCAGAAGGCTATGCTCATAGGCCAACCATGGACAGTGCTGAGCTGGGCTCAGGATATTCTCTGGGATGTGAGAATGTTTTCTTTAATGCTCATTCTTAACCTGTGATAGCATCAGTGACCCGCTAACTATTTATGAGGGGAAAAAAACTTCAATAACTGACCATATGTGGTGTTAAGCTAATGATTTGGCATTATTTTCCAAGGGTGCAGCCAACCTCTGGAACTACTAGCTCAGACTCCTGCTGCACAGCAGATTCAGGTCTGGAAGAAAGGCCTTGGCTTCCTGCCCCCAGCAGACCCATCCTTTCCCCTAAGCCCAAGTCACAGATGGTTTGTTAGAGAACTGCAGGTGAGGTAGGCAAAATCTGGACACAGCGGATAGCACAGATGCCTGAGCAAACAAGGTTAGCATTAATCCTCCTCTCCCTCTTTTTAAGCGGTTTTGTCTGCACGTGTGTTTGTGCATTACATGCATGCCTGTTGACCACGAATGCTGAGGGGTCCTCAAAAGCCCTGGAACTGGAGTTCTAGGTCATTAAAAATTGTCATGTGGGGGCCGGGAACCAAACTCAGGTCCTCCGCAAGAGCAGCGAGCGCTCTTAACTGTCGAGCCATCTCTCTAGCCCCTAATCACGCCTCTGTAGTTTCTGTATTTCTGATGTCCCGGCTTCTGTGGCTCTCTGCCTCCTTAGTCAGTTTCCTCTGGAGCGCATACACTCTGGACCTCTGCAGTCTATGGTGAGCACCTCAGGGCCAGGTGCCAGACAAGCAGAGACAGCCCTGGTGCTGAAATTATTCAAACTAGCCGATCCTGTCCTGTCCCCACTGGTTCTCCTCCCACGGGAACCACAACAAAGCCTCTTAGGCACGTTTCCCAAGACAAGCATTACTGCCCAACAGGAACCAAGAAATCAGGCGGGAGACGAGAGCAGACAGTGATCTCCGAGAGTCAGGAAGCAAACAGGCAGCCTCAGCCACTGCTCCAGTTTTCAGCTAGAGCAGCAGTCCTCAACTCTCCTAATGATGTGACCGTTTAATACTGTCCCTTCTTATGTATCCTCTTAATACATCTTGTGGTGACTCCCAATCATAAACTTTTTTTGTTGCTGTCTCATAACTGTAATCTCATTACTATTATGAATCATAATATAAATATAATCATAATACAAATATCTGTGTTTTCTGATGGTCTTGGGTGACCACTGTGAAAAAAATCTTTCAGATACCCAAAGGGGTCATGACCCACAGGTTGAGAACCATTGGACTAGCGCTCTGGCTGATGCAGGAATGGGGAAACAGAACAGCCTGGCGCTTTCCCTTAGCTGAGGAGGCAGGGCCAGGGCTCAAGGAGACTAGAATCTGCAGAGGAGAATGTCAGGTGAGAGGGCTGATGGGAAGGATTGCCTTGGGGTCTCCAGGGCTCCCTTGGGCATTCCACCCAACCAATTCCGTGCAGGTATTGGCTGAGAGGGAGCACTGCCTAGAACTCACACAGGGAAGTCAATAGCTATGAAAGGACAGGCCTCCAACTTGCTTAACTAGAATTACAAAAAGGCAAAATCGTGTTTTTTACAGGGATACAGTCCACTGGAATCACCACCACTGGACAGATGCTGGACAGAGTCCTGAGATAACAGGAGCCCAGGCATCTTTAGACGGTCTTCTGTTGTCCTTTCTTCCCTATCGTAGATTTGTGGATGTGTGGGATGACACCACCCCCAGCGATTGTATCCTTGATGAGCAAGTCCAGTTCTTCATCTCCATGAATAGCAAGTTGCATGTGATGAGGGGTAATACACTTTACCTTTAACTTGTTTTGATGCATTTCCTACGAATTCATGTACCTCCGTGGTGAGGTGTCCCAGCATGGCTGCATTGTACACAGCAGCGGTCGCACCCCACACACCATCTCACTGCAAGTGGGAAACTGCCTTTGTCTCAACCTTTCTGGAGTCCTTTCCAGCCTTACTGCCTGCTTGGACAAGAGAGGAAGAGATGCGGCCAGATGGACAGACAGCAAGATCCCAGTGCTCGCACCTCTGTCATACCATGATTCAAACTGCCAGGGCTTGTTTTTAAATGCATTAGTTACTTTTGTGCTATAGTGACCATAATATCAGACAGAAACAACTTAATGGAGAAGGGTTTGTTTTGGCTCATAGTTTCAGAAGCTCATGCTTTCCTGGTCTTTGCACTTGAGCGTTAGATCCTAGTAGTGGGCAGTGTGGCAAAGAACAGCTATTCGAGTAACGCTATTGTGTAATTCAAATGCTTATTTCTGTACCCTCTATATCTATCTGGTTGCAATCCTTGTTCTGAGAAAAAAAGTGTTAAAGTTTTTTTTTTTTTAATAAAACTGTGTTTGTTTCTCAGTTTCTCTCTTACCCCGGCTAACAGTAAAAGAATTGAGAATATTATATTTGTTTAATGACAAGCTTCACAACACAAGACCTGAGCAGTTATTACTCTACTCATAACTGTCTAAGCTAATCTGATTTCCTCCCAGTGTACATCCCAAAGATCCTTGCACTTTGTAGCTTCCCTGATCCAGCTCCTCTAAGGATGTCACTTGGACCTCTCCCAATGGCTCAAATCCTCTCCTCCTCCTCCAACTCCTCCGCCCTGGCTGGCAGGAAGTCCAGCCCTATTCCCTCCCCTGCTCAGCGACTGGTTGTAAGCTGCTCTATTGGCACATCAGGGGACAATTGGGGAGCAGTGTTTTCACAACATTGAGACAGGAGATGCTCAGAACAAGGATTGCAACCAGATATGGAGGACGGGGTACAGAAACCAACATTTGAAATACACAGCAGCCTTACACCTACAGTTCACATCATAGCAGACAGGAAGCAGCTCCTCTGGCAGGATGGACGCCTCTGCTACACTTTTCAAATGCCCATTCCTAGAGACCCCATTTTCTAAAATGTCCACAGCCTCTCAAAACAATGCCATTGACTGGGGAACAAGCATTCAAAACATGAGCCTGTGGGGATTTCATATTCAAGCCGTATAATGAATGGGAGGAGAATAGAGCCATGTTTTCTACCTGTGCACGGCTTTGGAGGTTTTCTGTCCTTTTCCTGGTCCTTAGTACCATTCCCATAGCAGTCAGGCTCACATAGCTTTTTTTCTGAACCACTCTCCTGAGGCAGTGAGGCTGGCAAACCTAAACATTACTATTGGGGTCCAGAGCAAGGTGCACAAATCACTCAGACACCCATCTAAGTCAAGTGCAGATGGTTGATTGAATGCAACACCCTAAGATTGGCCATGGTTAGACTTGGGAACCAAACTGTGACATTGAGTGTTTCTCAGAGTTCGTTTATACAGGCAAACACTGCAATTAGCTCACGTGGGAGGTGGGGGGCTGGGGGGCTTGAGACAGGGTAGTCCCCTTTGACTCAAGTTATTTTTGCTAATCTGATGAAGAAGTTCTAGCTGACCTTTAATTTGATTGGTCCCAAGTGGAGTTTATAGTTAGGGTCAGCCGCACATATGGTTGGGGGATTTCTAGGAGCAGCAAGGCCACAGAGTATGCTGAACATAAACATAGTTTTTGCTCAATCTAATCTTGCGTAGAGAGATTTTTCTGTATAGCAACAAGCTGAGATGATGTAGCGGTTATGCCTAAAACAAAAAATGGCTATAGTTATGCCAAAAGAACCAAGCCTCAGCACTTACCATATTAGCTTCTTGTCTCTCAGGGAAGACTGTCCTCCGTTGCTTACTATTTATAATCATGAAAAACATCATGTTGTGTATTTTGTACAAATTGTTGGCTTAGGGAGCAGGGTTAATCTGCTCACTGTTAACTCATTTTGGTTAAAGCAGAGGCCCTAGATAATTTATATTTAATTGTCTTTAACTTAGTGTATTTATTATAAGTTATATTTAATTTAACATGTGATTGGCTTTATGTTTTCCACATTGCCGTTATTTTCTCCTGGCTTTGTGCTTTCTCCTGCCTCCATTGGTGTTATTTATTTGTGATTAATTTTATTAATAATTGTTCTTTAATTATTGACCTTAATTTTTTTCAGTGGTAGCCCCTAGGTTGACAATACACATGTCCATCTTTTATCTGTATTGTGTCAGTGACATATGGTATGCAAGCTTACAATAATATCTATGCTCTCTTTTTTGACATTGTACCTTACTTTTTTTCAGATATAAAATGTGATATTTTGTTTGTCATCAGCCAGTCAAGTATCTCACAGTGCAAGCCAGGATCAGTAGAACGTTCATTTTATATTATCTCATTGTCTACCATGACATGTTCTCCCTTCAGTTTATTTAGATTCCACTTTGGTATCACTATTTTTTACACAAAGACTTTAAAATACTTCTTAGAAATAAGATCTGCCCCAAAATAATCTGCCCAGATTTTATTTGTCTGGAACACTGGTTAATTTGCTTCCATTTTTTTTTTCTGTTTTTGTTTTTAGAGACAGGGATCCTTTGTGGAGCCTTGGCTGTCCTGGATTCCCTTTGCAGTCCATTTAAATATATATATGTTTTCTTGAGTATAGAAATTGAGATAGATGGTCTTTCCCATCCCCAATTACCATTCCATTTTTTTCCAGCTTGTATTGTGTCTGGCACGATTGTTGTCTTTCTGATCTTTGTCTGTACATGTCTCTGTCTTCTCCGGCTAACTTCCAGGGCAGCCTCTTCTATTTTGGCATTAGCAACTTGGCAATCATGTATCTAGGTTTTTAAAAGTATTTGTATTGTTTGGGTTTTCTATAATTCTGAGGTGCATAGCTTCAAGTCTTTCTCCTTCAGAAAAGATTTCACAAAGATGTCTTCAAATACTTACTCTATTTTGACCTTTCTCTCTAGTTCCTATAGTTACATGTATCTTAGACCGTTTGATATTGTACCAAAGCTTTGACTACTTTGATCGTACACTCATTTTTCTCTTCCCATTTTACTTTGGATCCTGTATGTTGACTCAAATTCACTGTGGTTGTTTGATATTTTTTTCTCAGCCCCATTGGGGGAAGTGTGCATGTCTGATGTCATGGCTTTACTGTTTAGCAGAGGTGCATCCTCTCTGTCACCCCCAAGTCCTTCCTGCAAGTCACCCTTCACCTCCAGGCTTTAACCACTCATCTGTTTACATTAAAGTTTCTCTCCGATAGTCCAAATGTCTGAACTATATTTGATCATGATTTCTATCAAACGCCTGGCCTATTTATTTAATTTTGGCTCATGATTTTTATCAAAGTCAAATAACAGAGACTGGGGATAAACAGCATTTATACTTTATGAAGCTTTGCAGTTCTGTGTGGCAGTTTGTCACTTACTTATCAGAGTATTGAGTGTGGTGAGGCTCTACACTCCCTACAGTAAGGTACTCATAGATAAACACCGAGAGTCATAGAAAGCTCGGATCGAGCACAAGCCAGCCCCCCGAAGGGCAGATGGAATGTCAGCTACTTTCACCCTGCTCTGCATCATAGCTGAGGAGCCCCCAAGGACTCTGCCGGGGTCACCCCTCAGCACTCCACTATGTCTTATAGCCCAGAATATGGGCCAGAGCTTCAACATGGTGGAGCATTCTTATCCTGGGAGCAACGAGGACAAAGCCCAGCTTCCTTCAGACAGATTTTTATCAGGATTTCTTACTCGTGACACATTTTAGCTTGAGAATTGAAGGGACCTGCGTGGGATAACTGCGTTACCCAGCCATCTGGGGCTTGGAAGTACACACTCGGAAATGGAATCATCTGTTTTTCTGTCAGATCAGTAGCTGTGATGAGGAGGTGGGGACTGCGGCTGCCTAGTCCGGACATGACCTGGTTTAGGCTTCATGTTCTGACAGTGGGCTACCACTGGGGTACCACTGAGTGTTTCTTTGGGGCTCTGCTCCCACTCAACAATCTGCTTTTCCCCAGTCCTTACGCCACAGAGGGCTTTCTCTTCCTGCCATTCTCCTTAGCTGCAGAGTGTCGCTGCCCAGTTAGGGCTGTGGTAGGGCAGCCCTAGAGTGGCCTCCATCTTCCCAGAAGCGTGTATGTCAGGGCTTTCAGCGGGAAGACCTTTATTAGCGTTCTTGCCTTCCTCAGCTAAGCCGCGCTTTCTGCCTGACCTTACCCCCAAATCCGTGGCATTTTCCCAGCCACACTCTTTTCTCTGTATCGGGGTGAGATTCTGGAGCCAAAGAAAGGTTTTGCTTCCACTGTTTCCCGTCGCAGTGGCCCTGAGAGAGGGCTCTCTATCTTCTTAAAAGAAAAGGGGCTTTCTTCCTCCTCATCTGCAAGGAACCCACATCTGAATGGTTCACTGTCTCTGCTATAGTGGCTTATGGCTTTGTTCCGTGGCAGGAAGGGACTCAGGGGTATTAGCAGGCCTTGTGCCCAATACTCCTTAGCACCCACCATCTTCTCCCGTCCTGTGTCAGTGGAGGAGTGTGAAGTGTCCCCTACAGACCCATGTGTCTGAACGCTCGGGCCACATCTGTTTTTGGAGACTGTGAAACCCTTTGGATATGACCAGCAGCTGGCTGACTTAGGGCTGTAGGGGAGGGGCTTGCTAGGTCAGCAACACATCCAGCCTGAGCCAGAGATGTGACCAGCTGCCATAGAGAGGGACGGTTGGCCCTCTCTCCCTTCCCTACAAGGATGGACTGTTGACCCTTAAATCCACATCCAAAATAAATCTCTCTCCTGTTTCTGTCAGAAATTCTGTCACAAAAATAAAAGTAAGCAGTACAGTGAGATGGCTCTCCAAGGTCCCCCCAGCTCCATCTTGGAGGCTCATGAAGAAAAGCCTGCCACTGATGACTGACTCTCTTGTCTAGAGCCCCCCAGCCATGCCAAGCTAATAAACCCACTCACTTTCAACCTCTACGGAGTTAACATTTTAGCATGCCCCTGCTTTGCTTGTTTGATGGCCTTGTCTTTCTCTCATACCTCCAGTGGGAAGAGAGGCTGCAAGTGTGTCCAGCCCCGTCTCTGAGGATGTGTCCCTTTCTGCAATTTGATTTATTTGGATTTGGAAGCTTTCTCAGATGCTCCATAAATTTTATCTGTCTTTTCCTCGCTGTTAGAATAGGAACAACCCTCTTTCTAGCTTTCTTCCCCGTGGGCAGCTGGATTCTCTTTGGGAAGGAAACATGAATTTCCTATTTCACATGTGGAGAACATGTTCTCAGAGGTTACACTCCTCCTCGGGCAGGGCAGGCGTTGGAAACAGGACTTCCAGTTCTCCAGCCCCCTTTAGGCACTGCTGGGATCAGGATGGGGGAGACAGAAATGGTCGTATTGGGGGGAAGGGGTGAGGCGCAAGGGCTTACCTCTCTCAGAGCATCAGCAGCGCCGCCAGCTACCACCTGGGTGACTTTCTGGAACACCCCAGCTCAGGACTCGCTCATAGACCAAGGAAGGAAGACCGTGGGAGAAAACTTGCTGTAGCTACATGCGGAGTGAGAATTGAGGCCAACACCCCACTCTCAGGTGCTTACCTTCTGCTGTCTGCACAATGCACGGCCAGCACTCCCAGCTCCACTCCACACACATCACCGACAGACAGCACATAAGCCTAACCTACTAGGGATTTCTCCAACACACGGCTCCATTCTGCGGCTGTGCTTGAGGTATTTCTTCCAGACAGTTGTTGTCATACAGCTTTGCCTGGCTGAAGCTGAGCCTGGGGAGAAGGCACATGCGTGTGCCCACCCAAAAGTAAACGATTGTGTGCATCACGGGTATGAATGAAGGATAAGCTGTGGCATGGGCTGAGTGCCCAGCAAAGGCAGGAGATAAAGTACAGGGTACTCACAGGGGAAGAGAGGCAGACACAGCAGGATGGCGAGCTCATGAAGGTGTCAGATCAGGCCCACATGCAGCAGTACCGATGCTCAGGAAGGGCTCATCTATCAGAGAGAGGAATCAGCCAGTTGGGCAATAATGCCAGCACACGATGAGATACCATATTGCACAGCGTTTGCCCAGGCATCTTTGCTTGACCAGCACAGCTGCCCTGTGACCCAGGCCACATAAGACCAGGTACTGAGCAGGGTGGTGTCTTGTCAAGTCACTCCGTGAGTATGCCAGAGACAAGAATTTGAGTCCAGCTACTCCAAAGACAGATTCCATCCTTTTCGTATGGCACAGGGTCACCTGTTACATGGCACTGGAGAGGAATGCTGTACCAGGCTACCTATACAGAGGGAGCTTGGCCAGGGGCCCTGTGCTGCAGACTGAGCCAAGGAAAGGTGAGAGGGTACCTTGAGGTTTTGGTTTGGGGAAGGTCTTATGCTACAGTGTATGGAATTTCTAAAGTTAAGAATTCAATATTGCTGTATCCTGGAGCTGGAGTAACAGGCAGTTGTGAGCTGCCTGATGTAGGTGCTGGAAATTGAACTCAGCTCCTCTGTAAGAACAGTGTGATATTTTAACCACTGAGCTATCTCTCCAGGCCCTAAGATGCATATTTTTTTTTTAAATAGTAGCTCAGGCTGGCCCTGATATCCCCTCTAAAGCTAGGGATGACCTTAACTTATAATTACAGGCATGGGCTACTATGATTGATTTATGCAGTCGGGGGGCAGGGTGGGGGGATCAGAACCGAGGCTTCATGCATGCTAGGAAGCATGCTACCAAATTAACTAAATTTCCAGTGCCTAAAGGAAGATTTTCCAAGAATAAAACGTTGGATTCCCTTCATATTGACAGTGTGGGATTTAAGTTTAACTGATTTAAAATCAGAAAGAGCACTATGGGACTTTTGGGTTTAGTTTTTAGGCCTTCAGGACATTTGTTTCCTCATCAGGAAAAATGAAAACATGGCACCCAGCCACGGTATCTGCTGAGAGGCTGAAGTGAAACACTGAAGACAGAATGCCTCCCGCAGCATCTCCTGCAGGAACCACCGATTTGTCTAGATAGTCACCAGACACTGACTGAAAAACTATGAAGTGTTACTTTGCCAAGGGTTCATCAAAAAAAACCCAAAGATTTCACTATCATAGACTTCATATGCTAGAGCAGGAAATAAATAAATACGCAGAAGAGACCTGCTTTGGAGAACCCCGATACAAAGGGAAAAGGGTATCAGGGAAGAATCCCTAATCCAAATTTTGCAGAGGGGTAGTGAGAAGGCCTCTCTTAGGAGGTGACGTCTGAGTTGGGGTCTGAGGCAAGCAAGTGCGCAAGCATCTGAGGTCTTAGTGGGAAGCTGGAAGAAGAGGGGAAAACGAAAAGGAAGTTCTTGAGTCTGTAGCATGCTGGGAAAGCTGAAGAGTAGGAACCAGAAGGCAGAACGAGACATGAAGAGTGGAAAGAGACGAGACAAGGCTCGGGGTCTGGAGTGGCTCTAGGTATACAGTATGGCTTTTAGGCAGGGTGAGAGTGGCAGCTTTGGCCCTGAGATGGGAGCCATGGACACGGCTAAGAGGGGTCAGGCCCGGCACTACTTTTGGCCTGGCTGCCGTGTGGAGTATAAAGTGCAGAGGGGGCAGGTGTAACTCCAGGGAACTCATCAGGATGTATTTGTAAAATAAGAAAACGATGCATATGAGGTGAGAAGAGATCAGACCCAGCGTGTGGAGCTGACCAATGCATGATGGACAGAATGTGGGGTACAAAAGAATGAGGAAGGAAGCAGAGTCACTGTTTACCAGAAAGTCTGAGAGAGCATGTTTGGAGAATAATGAGCTCTAATAGTTAGAAATGTTATATTTGATTCCCAAGAGAAAGTCCAGACATATAGATAAATATAGAAATCTGGCATGCAGGCAGAGGTAGGGGCTGGAAATCGAAATGGCAGGTGAAATAGAGCCATTTGTCATTTTCTCCCACTTAGGATACTTTTAGTACATAGAAGACTCTGGAAAACAGGGGTGGGGCTGTGAGTAGGATTTACCCCTTCCTGGCGATGCCTCAGCTTTGTGCTTAATAGTCCACGGAGAGTTACATTAGACAATCTGTGGTCCGACACGCTCTAGTTGCCTAAGTAAATAAGGGCGCCTGAAGGTTAAGATGCTTCAAAGATGAGGTAGCCCAAACAACTAGTGATAACCAGCGGTCCTCCTGGGGAAGCAGAAGGAAGCGCCTGAGTGAGCATAGAACCCACAGCAGCTGGCTTACAGAGCTATAGGTAGAGGTGTGAGTAGAAGTGGGCGTGGCATACTCTTCCCTGTGGAAGGGACAGCAATGGGCCTCCCAGGTCTTCCCCGGGCTGTGCTGAGGGTCCACTTCCCTGAGTGTTTCTGCAGGGGATTGGCCAGTAACTGTGGGGTCTATTTGCTTTCCAGCTCAAATCTCAAAATTCCAACCTGAAGGATTTGTTAAGGCAACTGTATCCTCACACCAGCTGGGGAATTTGGTGCAGGCTTATGTCTTGCTAAAGGAAGTCCTTCTTGGGTCAGACACTGTAGCAGTCTGCAGGGGAAAGTCCATGGTGAATACTTTGATGTATCAGCCTGATGAACCTTTGGAATACCAAGATAGATGTAAGATGTTACTCCTGGGCACGTTCTTGGGGGTGTGTCCAGGAGGGGTCAGCATTTGTATCAGCAGACTGTCACCAATGTGGGTTCCACTATCTAACCAAGAGATCCAGTGCCATAAAATAAATAAAACTGGTTAACTGCATGACTCTATTCTTTGGGACACTTATCTTCTCCCTTTCATATCAGATTTTTTGATTCTTGGAGCTTTGGGCTCTAAGATGTACCCCCCCAATCCTTCCTCACACCTGTCCTTCCCGAGTCCCCAGCATCTTTCCCAGATCCCCAGAACCACACCAGCTTTCCAGCTTCCCTAGCTTGCAGCAGACACATTATGGGGCTTTGCTGCCTTCACGTTTCCAGAATCCAGTCCAGAACACAATACATCTCCCCCTGTACATCTATGTACATCCCGTCTGTTCTGTTTCTCCAGAGAGCCCTGAGACAGTCAATGGCCTAATGAAGTGGAAACCCTAAGCAGCCAAAAAGAAATCAAACAATGCCATTAGTGTTTAAAACTGTCCAAAAGGTTTTATGGAACAGTAATGAAATAAAAACAAAACTAGTTAAATTGAATAAGAATGTACATCATCACAGGCTCAGTAAAATGGATCAGAATTTTACCCAGTCAGTAGCTCCCTGGAAGTTGTGACAACAGTGTCCCCTGTCTAAGCTACTCACAACAGAAGAGAGGATGCCACCCCTGTGGGTCCAAGGAAAGACTTAAATAAGAATCAAGTGCGTGATTCTCAGGCACTCTCTTTCATAAAGTCTTTTGAACTAGTAGGTTGCAGGACTTGGGAGGTGGCTGAGTAGGTAAGGGGCTTGTTGTACCAGCATGAGATCTGAGTTTGATCCCTATAACTCAGTTAAACACACACACACACACACACACACACACATAAACAAACAAAAATGTTAGCACAGTGCATGCTTGTTATCCCAATAATTCCAGAACTAGTAGGTAGAGACAGAAAGCTCCATGGGGTTTACTGGACAAGTCTAGCTGAATCGACTCTCTTAAAAAATAAGGTGAAGAGCAACTGGGGAGGACAGCTGACATTGACACCTGCCTTCTACATGCAGGCACATACATGTTTACAATCCTCCCATGACACACATAAATACACACACACACACACACACACACACACACACACACACACACCCCAACACCCCCCAAAACCAACCAACCAAAAAATAACAACAAACCCTGTGTATATCTCTAGCTACATCTGTACCTGGAGGTTCACTGCATCCTGGGAGTGACCTGGGATTCTGCCTTGTAGCAAGTACTTCAGGTGAGTCTGTTTGAATGATCATGGACCACAACTGAAAAAATGCTGGGATGGATGAGAGAATCTCAGTGGAGGAGGCTGAGGGTTGAGACAGAGTTTCAGCATTGGGGGATTTGACTTTCTGGCAGTAGAGGCTGAATCCCAGATGTGTGTGTGTGTGTGTGTGTGTGTGTGTGTGTGTGTGTGTGTGTGTGTACACATGCAAGTGTTTTAACCATGGCTACCGAAAACAGAAGCACTGTTTCCTCAAGATTCATGAATTAGTTCATCTGTGGTACCCTTTGGCTGGGTATAAAATAACTGTTTCACAACCGTAAGTGAACTTACATGGAAACCTCATTTTTGTGTACAAATACCACATATAGACCCATCACTTCTTTCTATATCAACAGAGTCCTTTAGAAAAAGTGGATAATGAGATAGAAAATGTATATCATGCAGAGATGACAAAGGCATAGCTTAGACCAGACCCTGAGAACTGGCCCATGTCCAATCTGTGTCTTGGATAGGCTCATTCTGATGAGATGGCGATTTCCTTGCTTGACGGGGAGAATAATATGTCACTATGGACAGACATCCAAATAAGTGTAGAAGCCATGACCAAAAGATGAAAAATCCTTTCCTTAGGCTGTGTTATGTGGGCTCTGTTACAAGTCTTGAAATCACTAAACCATCATGCTGTCTGGCACAGGCATTTTCTGCTCTCCTGTTTTCATGATGCTTGAAATGAATACAAGACTTTGTTTTACCACATTTATGAAATTGGTCTATTAATTTACAAAAGGACATAATTGCTGAGGATAATTTTACTTGTTAAATCTGACACAACAGAAGTTTCAGTTACCTCTGAGAATCTGGCAGGTTAAATTTGTGATTGTGGTTTATATGTCTTAAGAGATGTAATTAATTAAAAAGCAAGTTAAACGTAAGTTAGAACCAACAGAATGATTTCTTAAATTTTTTTTTCAGGGGCTGAAAATATGGCTCATTGGCTAAGATCATGCACTGCTCCTGGAGAGGATCCAAGTTTGGTTCCAGCACCTACACTGGGCAGCTCACAGATGCCTGTAGTAACAGCTCCAGGGAACCAGCACCCTCTTCTGGCCTCACAGGTGCCTGCACTCACACGCACAGACCCATATGCCACTCCCATGTGCATAGTCACTAAATTTTTTTCAAAGAAAATTCAAACTCTTTACATTCTTTTAAAAATATTACATCTTTTCATTTTATGTGCATTGGTGTTTTGCCTGCATGAGTGTCTGTGTTAGGTTGTTGGATTCCCTGGAATTGGAGTTACAGACAGTTGTGAGTTGCCATGTGGGTGCTGGGAAATGAGCCTGTGTCCTCTGGGAGAACAGATAGTGCTCTTAACCATTAAGCCATTTCTCCAGCCCCTACAATTCCTTTTAACTGCTAGATTTATAAGTAGAGTGAGATATTTTTTAGGTTGAACTTAAAGGGTTAGAGAAGAGTACTTTTAAAAAGTTGATATATGTATACTATTAGATAGTTTGAAACTGAATTGTGTATATACATTTTCCATGTACAACAGTGTCTTTCCCTTGCATAAAAAAGAAATTCTAACCATGTCCTTGTTAGCTCTTACAGAACTGCTCTAGGCTTTTGACATTATTACTCATATTAGTTTATGCCAATTCTGAAACAGAAGAGACATACTATCATTGCCTTTCACATTTACAGGATTTCAGTGAGTTTAGACATTTTAAAAATTAAATTAAAATTTTAATTTATTCTCTTTACATTCTGATTGCAACCCCCTCCCTCATCTCCTCCCAGTTCTCCCTACCTCCGTCTCCCCTTCTGCCCCCACTCCATTCTTTAGTCCTCAGAGAGGGGGAGCCCTCCTCCCCTACCATCTGACCCCAGCCTATCAAGTCTCACCTGGACTATCTGCATCCTCTTCCTCTGTGGCCTGGCAAGTCTGCCCTGCCAGGGGGAAGTGATCAGTGAGTGGGCACCAGAGTCCATGTCAGAGGCAACCCCTACTCCCCATATTATGGGACGTGGAGACTTTCCTGCTTCTTGACTATATCTGAGTAGGGGGTCAAGGCCCTCTCCAGGCATGGTCCTTGGCTGGTGCATCAGTCTCTGTAGGCCCCTCTGCACTCAGATTTTTGGCTCTGTTGGTCTCCTTTTGGAGCTCCTGCCTTCTCTATGTCCCTCTATCCCCCAACTCTTCCACAAGACTCCCTGTGCTCTGCCCCAAAGTTTGGCTGTGAGTCTCAGCATCTGCTTCAATCCCCTGCTGAGTGGAGTCTTTCAGAGGACATCTATGGTAGGCTCCCATTCTGTGCCCTCTCTTCAACCTCTACCAGTGTCTATTTTATTTGCCCTTCAGAATGAGCATTAAGCATCCTCCCTAGGGTCCTCCTTGTTATTTAGTTTCTTTAGGTCTGTGGATTATAGCATGTTTATCCTGCATGATAAGGTTAATATCCACTTGTAAGTGAGTATATACCATGTGTGTCTTTCTGGTTCTGGGTTACCTCACTCAGGATGATCTTTTCTAGTTACCTGCTAACAACAAGATTTCCTTGTTTTTTTAACAGCTCAGTAGCATTCCATTGTGTAAATGTACTACAATCTTTTAATCCATTCTTCAGTTGAGGGGCATCTAGATTGCTTCCAGATTCTGGCTATTATGAATAAAGCTGCTATGAACATAATTGAGCAAATGCCCTTGTTATATAGTGCAGTATTTTTCAGGGCTAAACTGAAAAGCTTCAGTAAGGCCAAGGACACTCTGAACAGAACAAGACAACAGCCTATGGACTTGGAAAAGATCTTAACCAACCCTACATCTGACAACAGGCTAATGTCTAAAACACATAAAGAACTCAAGAAATTAAACACCACCAAACCAAATAATCCAATTAAAAAATGGGGTACAGAGCCAAACAGAGAATTCTCAACAGAGGAATATAGAATGACCTAGAAACACTTAAAGAAATGCTTAACATCCCTCGTCATCAGGGAAATGCAAATCAAAATAATTCTGAGATTCCATCTTACACCTGTCAGAATGGCAAAGATCAAAATCTCAAGTGACAGCACATGCTAAGGAGGATGTGGAGCAAGAACACTCTTCCATTGCTTGTGGGAGAGCAAACTTGTACAACCACTTTGGAAATCAATCTGGTGCTTTCTCAGAAAATTGGGAATAGTGATACCTCAAGACCCAGCTACACCACTCCTGAGCTTAGACACTAAAAAAAAAAAAAAAATTGAATTGGACATTTCTGGTTGTCTTCAGGCTTTTGCTGAAGTTTCAAAATTGAAAGGAGTAGATGGAAGATTTGAACACAGTCTAAAGAAAGTCAGCACTCATCTTGGGCCACCAAAGAGAGAGCAGGGCTCAGGAAGGCAGGGCAATGATTTGGTAAAGGGGTCACCACAGCCTCTCTCCCCTGCATAGGGTGACAGTCAGGTATACAGACTGTCAAGAATGAAACACTTAGAAAAAGCAAAAATACTTTACAAAGTGAGGAGACTGATGTTTTCTTATCTGGCTAGTTGATGAGAACAGAGAGAGGGGAAAATGTGCCATGCGCATTCCACCAGGGCACGCAGCTCCAAGGGCTCTATGGGATAAGAGGCTGTGCTTGCTACAACATCAGAGCCATAGATAAAGAAAGGGCTTGCAGTATTGTTAGGGGTGGTTGTTTCTAATTACTGAGAAAGGCTATGATTGCTGAAGCCAGATGGAAGTGAGAAAGATAAAGAGCCAGACTCTCCCTTGGGCACTAAGCAGGTATTAAAGCACTGTTAAAATCACTATCTATGTTAATAATAAGGTATTGTAAGTTCTTACTTGCAAGCACTTCTTCTGATGTTCATTTTCATGCAAATAAGCAAAGACTTTGAGGGATGGTGTGACTTGCTTCCCTAATTGAGACTCTGGTGACTCTCCCTACCTCCTTGGCCGCCTTGAGCAGGATTGTCAGTCAAACATTTTTAGGGAGACTACCTTTATGCTAGCACCTTATGGGAGCCGTTTGGGACATTCTCTATGCAGCTGGAGGGAACTACACAAGGACCACAGCTCTTTGCTGTGGCTCCCTAAGGTACATTACAGGAAGGACTATTTCAAACAGTCTGTGCTGAGTGTCATGCTATCACAAGCCTTGGTGAACTCTACATGACCTGTCCAGGTCAGAAGGAAAGCCGTTCTCCTGAGGTCTTAGCAAAGAGACTGCTAAAAGTCCTGCAAGAGGGACAATGTCATGATTGGTGTAAACCCAAACCTTCATTTGCATAAAAAGGTTTGCAGTCGTTGGTACAGACTCAAACCTTTGTTAAGTTACCTGTGATTGGTGCAAATGCCACCCATCTGGATATATAAGCTGGCTGTTTACCTTGCTAAGCGAGCAACTGGCAGGTGCTTTCCTGTGCTGCCTCTACTGGCGTTGCAACATCAGGGCCACTGAAAGGTTTCCTTGTGTGGCATCTTCTTGCATGCATTTAGGAGGGTGGTGCATTTGAACTGGCAACATGACAAGAAACAAAGCAAGCAGGAAAAGGCAGCTGGTGGGAGTGAAAACAGTGTAGCAGAGACCCTTAAAGAATTAGTTTCCCCAGAAAACTCCAGCTGGCGGGGGAGGGGCTAAAGGGTAGGCGTCAGAGGAGGAGCTTGCCTCCCAGGAAGAGATTTTACACAATTCTGACTGCTTATCTCACAGGCAACTCAACACGGAATTACCTCATAGCCCTTGCTTCATAACTACTATAAAATTATTATAACACTGCTATAGTAAGGGAGGGAATTTGAGACATTTTCTCTCCCTGGTTCTGATCAAACCAAATACATTTTTTTTTCTTATCAATTTCTGTTTCCCAACTTTTGCATTTTTAAAGATTTATTTTTATTCATACGACTGTGCGAGTGTATGTCACGTGTATGCAAGTGCCCAAGAAAGCCAGAAGAGGGCACCAGACCTCCTGGAGTGGGAGTTAACAAGCAGGCTTGCTACTGCTTGCTTGGTGGTGAAAACCAACCTTTGGCAAGGTAGCAAGTGCTTTAAGCCACTGAGCCAGCTCCCTAGCCCTATTTCCTAACTTATTTTAACATACATAGTAACTAGGGCAGTGGGCTATGGATCAAAGCGCCTGGCTAGATGGCCATCTGAGCATGTGACCAGGAAGTTCAGAATTTGTTGCACCAGAGTACTCACCCTATTGATGTTCTATATAGTTTGGTTAAGGGTTTGTGTGTTTTTATTTGAGTTTAATTTTAATTTATTTGTTTGGGGTGCAAAAGGCACTTGGACTCATCTCGGCTACTTCGTCATCGCTGGCCACTTGTCCCCATCATCAGAGGCTTGGGCAGCCAATGAGATGCCGCCATTGTTGCGGTACAGAAGAAAGGTTCCCAGGGCCAAGGTACTTTGGGAGCTTATCTGCTTGCATGTGAATTTGGATGCCTTTTTGGAGATCCCTAGTATAATGTGTGTAGGCACCAGGAATATTGAGTCTATCCTATCTTGGTGACCTAATGGCCTTTTATGATCTATGAGTGTAGGCTAGTTAATGTAACATTGCATGTGTCCTTTCGGGTGTTGTCTGTAAGTCTGTATCTATGATGGCTGATGTGGTGTTTGAAGGAGAATGTCCCCCATAGGCTCGCAGATTTGAATACTAGGTCACCAGGGAGTGGCATTATTTAAGAATGATCAGGAGGTGTGGCCTTGTCGCAGGAAGTGTGTCACTAGAGGCGGGCACTGAGGTGTCAACAGCCCATTCCAAGCCCTGAGCCTCATTCTTCCTGCTCCCTATAGCTCTGGATGTCGAACTCTCAGCTCCTTCTCCAGCACCATGTCTGCCTGCATGCTGCCATGCTCCCTGCCATGATAAATAGTAAACCTCTGAAACTGTCAGCCAGCTCCAATTAAATGTTTTTCTTTATAAGAGCTGCTGTGGTCATGGTGTCTCTTCACAGCAATAGGACACTGGGTAAGATAGTTGGCTTGATGGTCACTGAAAATCTGGTAACTGTAGCACCTGTCCCTGTACAAATTTTCCCTCTAGCTGCTCTGAGAAACTAAGTGAATAGAGTATTAATATGAGTGTCAGAATGCCCATCAGATGCCACAGTGTCATAGGGAATCATCAACAGAACATAGCCATTGAAGGTTGGAAGACACATCAGCAGCTTACCCAGGAGGTGCACATAATGAGCTACCTTGGAGTTGAGACTTTCTGGGGCACATAATTGGGATAGTTGGCTCACTGGTACTAAAGGATTTGCATTAAGTACCACATTTTCCTGATTTCAAACATTCTCTAGCACCGATCTTTGATTCAACCACCCAAATGGAACGCTAGGTCAAACAGCATTGGGACAAAAGTTAACCAGCCTTTAGAGTTCCTGAAGACAAATCTTGTGTGCCAGTGGCTATTTCATTTTTGTTTTAAACTCTGTATGCTAAATTACCCTTCTTGGCACACCTCATTTAAAACGGGGTGGGGGGTGGGGGACATTTTTAGGATGAATTCTGGACCCAGGGGCTGTTGCCTATCTTTCTGTTGGCGCTCGCTGAAGAAACTGTTACAGTCTTTCTCCCAATTAGGCCTCACTGAAATGTGACTATTAATACGCTACAGAAGAGACAGCAACATGGCTTCTAGAATAGGAAGCAGATGGTTTTCATTTGTTTCACTCTGTCATAAATATCATTCGGATTTAACTATCTGTTCATAGACTTGATAAATCTGTGCGGCCTTACTTTATAAACGTAGGCACGCTTAAATTCTCAAAATCTATTAAAATTACCGTTTTGTTTGGGTCGGCTCACTGTGTTCCAGAAACCATTGAAATGTCTCTAATACTTCATTAAGAGATACTAATCTCCTAAAGCATGTGTTTTTGAGAGACAATAAGCATCTGCAATAACAACTTTGCTGAAGATACAGTTTGCTTACATGAAAAAACATGTGTTGAATCATATGATAAGAGTTTGTTACATTATAAAATTTTGCATCAGCTATATTGATTGCTAAGAAACTTCACTAAAAAGGATTCTAAAGAAATTAATTTTTACATTCATTATTTTTCCCAAGTAGTCAAGAATAATAGAAAACCAGAGGGCATAAAAAATGCTTTATGTTGGTCAAAATGTATTATTTTAAGTGTTTTGGGAAACTGTTATGTGAAGAAACCAAAAATAATTTCTTTGTACCATTTTCTTAATATACGGAAGTTGCCAAGCATTTTGCTGAGGTACAGAAATATCTCAAAATAAAATTATAGAAATAAAATTAATAAATTAATAGTAAAGCTTTATATTGTATGACATGAACATAGACATAAGCATACCCAGACAGAAGTATTACAGAGTAGTATATCACTAGGGCTTATCAAAAAGAATATATAACATACTGTATTTAAATGGTGATTATGTTGTTAAAATATGATTTCATGAAATGCTTAAGCTGCCTTTTGCTAGACAAAGTTGAATTGTAAATTTGATAAATGATTAAATAAATCAAAGAATTGGCCCTGTAAGTAGAGGTACTTCTTGTATTTCTTCTGGACTTTTCTCCATATGAAATATGTGTGCATACGTACATATATATTATATATACTATACATATTCACACACACACAATTGGGCTGAGATCTTCTTCATGATTATTTGATGTGTGATACGTTATGGTCATCAGTCATTGATACTATTTTCTTTCTCTCTGTCTCTGTCTCTCTCTGTCTCTCTCTGTCTCTGTCTCTCTCTCTCTCTCTCTCTCTCTCTCTCTCTCTCTCTCTCTCTCTCTCTCTCTCTCTGTCTCTCTCTGACACAGGGTTTATCTATGTAGCCCTAGCTATCCTGGAACTCACTTTGTAGATCAGGCTGGCCTTGAACTCAGAGATCTGCCTGCCTCTGCCTTCTGAGTGCTGGGAGCGAAGGCGTACGTCACCAGGCCACACCAAGCTATTGACACTCTTTTCAATGTTAGATGTGAGGGTAATAACCTTTAAAAACTCTAAATTTTAGTCCAAAAGTTAAAACTCCATTGGACTGTGATGCTGGTCTCTTTACATGTCCCAGTCATCTAAGACGTGCGTCTTCTGGGTTGTAAAGCTTAGCAGTGCTTTTCCAGGTGTCAGGCAAACTAAAATGTTTAAGAAAGGTTTTTTTTTTGACATCTGCATCTTCCTGATCATACCATGGTCGTCACTCGTACCTAAGCACTTTGCATGATAAGCCCTGCCACTCTCACAGCTGAAGTAAGATTAAACACTGATTGCTGGTTGTGAAGCTACCTGCAAAATTCTGACTGTGGCTGTTCTAAGCATTTTATTTCTCGTTTTTATTCTCACCTAAAGAGTTTTAATCAAAGCCACGAAAATGGCTTTCACAACTACTCATTTTCCAAGCAAGTTTATTTTTCTTTAAATATTTGCTCTTATTTGTTGTTTTCTTTGTGACTTTGTAACTAAGTCTGTTGTCATTTTGTACCCACACAGCTTCTAGCAAAATGAGTATGAGAGTGCCTTTAAGTCACTAAACCTTCATCTCCAGGGCAGACAGGAATTTACTTTACAAATAAGCTCCAATGGACTTGATACCCTAGGATCATATACAGGAGGAGGAGGTCCCCCTCAGTCACAGTCATAGGGGAGCGAAATAGGGTGAAAGTGGGAGGGAGGGAAGAATGTGAGGATACAAGGGATGGGATAACAATTGAGATGTAATATGAATATTATCAATAAAAATAAAACAAACAAAAAAATAAGCTCCAATGTAGTTTGAATTTCTGTTTCCTTGGTGGTCAGAGATATTAAACACTTAAAAATATGTTATTGGCAATTTGTGTTCCTCTTCTTGAAAATGGTGTATTTAGTTCATTTGTCCATTTGTTCATCAGCAATTTTGTTTCCTTGGTTTTTAGTTTCTGCAAATATTGGTAAATTCTGTGTGGTGGCCCCTTGTCTGACATGTGGCTGGTAAGGATTTTCTCCCATTCTGTGAGCTGTCTGCTAAATTGGCTGTTTGTTTTCCTGTTCAGAAACTTTTCATTTCCATGTAGTCTCACCTGTGGATACCTAGGGTTACTGTGAGGCACCACGTCACCCCAGCAAGAATGCTTGTCATCAATAAATCTGACTATAAATATTGATGATGATGATTTAAATATTGATGATGATGCGATGGGGCACAAGTTCACGCAGCCACCATGAAAATCAGTTTGTAGATTTCTAGAAATAAATTTAAAATAGAACTATTACGCGACCCAGTTGTTTGACTCCTAGGCATTTCCCGGGAACTCCGCATGCTACCATGGAGATATTTGCACCCTGTGTCTATTTTGTTGCTTTATTCACTATAGCAAAGAAATCCACAAACTGTATCCACAAGTACATCTGTTGGATCGCTTTCCTTACCTGTTCATCTATTGCTGAACGATTAGGTCGATTCCAATTCCTTGTTCAACAGTAGATGAACAGATAATGAAAGCTATTCAGCTTTAAAGAGAAAGGTAATGAAATGTATAGGAAAATGGATGGTCTTAGAGTGTAGAGTATTAAGCAAGGCCATACAATCTCAGAGAGAAGAAAGGGGTGGGCTTTGCCATATGCAGAGCCTCATCAGCAATATATGTCTAGATATAAGCAGATGTACTCATGGGTACAGTCTAAGATACTGAAAAGAAAACAACGGAGCTGAGTATTAAGGGATGGGGAAGAACTGGACCCAAGCAGAGGACACGAGCTGTGAGAGGATATAAGGCTGACCGGTTTTGTTTTGTTTTCAGTTTCAATTCTGCCATGCATTCTCTGCTCTTGGTGGTGGGTAAATGCATAAAAAGATATTCAATGGGGAAAGTATGAACCTAACACGAAGCGTCACAGCTTCCATTAGGAGTGGCCGCTCCAAGGGCAGGAAAGCTCATGAGATGTACGTACAGCCTTTGGGTTAATTTCTACGTGTGATGGTCTTGTTATCAGCCATATTGCTTTTTTTTAAATATAATAATGCTTACAATAACAATAGAAAGAGAATGTTCTCTGTAAGCAAGGTGCAGTGAAAGCCCCGAACTAGACCAGTCATGAGTAGAAAACAGTTTATTGGTAACAAACTGCCAGGCTGTCTCATGAGAGTAGAGAGCAGAAGCTTGCGGGAAAGCAAGTGGGTTTTATATAAATCGGCAGAGTGGGGCCTCTGAGCTGGTGTAGGATGTTCATGTTAATAAGGAACCAGATGCACTTTGCCCATGGGGTGGAGAAGGGACAAACAGAAAACACACATCGTGAGGTTTCGGACAAATGTGGAGTTTAGGTTGCTCCTTGTTTACCTGGTACTAATCCAGCCTGGGTTGGGCCTGGACCTACATCTTTTTTAAAAAATTAATTTATTCATGTTACATCTCAATAGTTATCCCATCCCTTGTATCCTCCCATTCCTCCCTCCCTCCCGCTTTCCCCCTACTCCCCTCCCCTAAGACTGTGACTGAGGGGGGACTTCCTCCCCCTGTACATGCTCACAGGGTATCAAGTCTCTTCTTGGTAGCCTGCTGTCCTTCCTCTGAGTGCCACCGGGCCTCCCCATCCAGGGGACGTGGTCAAATTTGGGGCACCAGAGTTCGTGTGAAAGTCAGTCCCCACTCTCTACTCAGCTATGGAGAATGTCCTGTCCATTGGCTAGATCTGGGTAGGGGTTCGAAGTTTACTGCACATATTGTCCTTGGCTGGCCTGGACCCACATCTTAGGGTGCTGTCAGCAACACTACCATTTGATTTGGGAGCCTGCTATGTAACCTAACAATCTCCAGGTAAATTGAGGCTGAGAACCTCTCCTTCTAGAGCCCCCACTTGCTCCAAATTGGCCAATAAATGGAACCTTTAGTGCTGTCTCCCTGAGAGCCTACCATAGGTGTAGATCAGACCAATTGGGGAAAAGCATCATCTCTTTTTTTGATTTTTTAAGATTTTGGTTTTGTTTTTCAAAACAGGGGTTCTCTGTGTAGCCTTGGCTGGCCTGGAACTCATTCTGTAGACCAGGGTTGCCTCAAACTCACAGGTATCCACCTGCCTCTGCCTCCTGAGTTCTGAGATTGAAGACATGTGCCTCACCTTAGTGACAAGGAAGACAGAACCAAACTACAAAATTGTTAGTCAGTGCTGTCACCAGAGTAACTTAAAGGGGAAATTGTCACAATAAAAATTACACCACATGCTTTCTTTTAGAAATGTTACTACAGCAGGTACATTACTGTCACGACTCCTCCAGTAGAGTCTGTGTGACAAATGATACTACACCACCCAAGGCGAGGACCCCCACCCAGGAAGAGCCTTCTGGAATGGGTCTGATGTTCCTGCCAGGAGTAACTGATTGCAAGCTTCTTGTTTTGGAACATTCTGCCTTTGTTTTTACTTTCTTATCAGAACTTTTCAAACGTAATTTGGGACTGCAGCCAAGGGTCATTCAGGTTCCGCTCCACTTATTAAAACAAACATGGCCAAGAATTAATCACTTCTTAATAGTTTATATTATGACTTACAAATAAAGTGTCTAGGAAAGCTCCAGATAGTGATGAGAAGAGCTAAGAAAAAACTGTCTTGCCTCACAGATGTTTGACATAATGAGGGAACACTGACCTTTGATAAAGAGGGCACATACTACTGATACCAAGCTAATGACTCAAGATTGATGACAACATTGTTACTCTGCATCCTGTATTTTGAATTGTATAAAAAATGTAACCACAAAAACCACACCCCGTTTCAAAAAAAGTGTATAAAAACCTAGCTTACTTCCCTACAAAATGCACTCAGACTTAAACTCTCCCCTGGTTGGTCTGTCACTCTCCTATCTTTGCCCACTGACGCTTCAAGAATCCCCATTCCCAAGGACCTATACCTGACTGAGACAGTCCACCACACATTACAAGGAAAGAGTTCTGCACGGTTGCTGGACACAGGCACACTCCTTTTGAACTCTGGCTTCTGCTAGAATTCTGCTTATGCTCTTTGTTTCAGACCCAGCAGATCTCAGGAATGCTCTGTACCCTTCCAGCCTCGATGCCATAGCATCTCAGATCCCTCAAAAAGGAGAAACGAACACAGAAAGTGAGGGGACTGACGCTAAATCATTGAACCTAAACATTGGAGCCCAAAGAATGAACATTTCCCCAGAAATCCTGTGTTGGAGAGGGAAAGGCCAAGAGCCTCACAGTCAGAGGGAAGCTTAAGGGCCAGGAAGAGCTCGCACAGGTCTGACGGCACATCTCACAGATGAATCAACACGGGCACAGTTAGTTCCTGGCCAGTCCTCTTCTTTAAAAATGTAATACTGCTACAGGTAAGATGCAGAGAGACCGAGACTCTTTATCCTATGTTTTGTTTTCCTTTGTTTTGAACTTGACTTAAAGTAGAGTTATCTGAGAAGAGAGAATTAGAAGAGAGAAAACGGAAAATGTCTCCATAAGACTGGCCTGTAGCACCAGCCAAGGACAATACAGGCGGTAAACCTTAAACCCCTACCCAGATCTAGCCAATGGACAGAACACTCTCCACAGTAGAGTGGAGAGTGGGATATTACTTTCTCACATACTCTGGTGCCTCACCTTTGACCATGTCCCCTGGAGGGGGAGACCTGGTGGCACTCAGAGGAAGGACAGCAGGTTACCAAGAAGAGACTTGATACCCTATGAGCATATACAGGGGGAGGTAATCCCCCTCAGGAACAGTCATAGGGGAGGGGAATAAGGGAAAAAGGGAAGAACGGGAGGATACAAGGGATGGGATAACCATCGAGATGTAACAAGAATAAATTAATAAAGGAGAGAAAAAAAAAAAAGACTGGCCTGTAGGCAAGCCTGTGGATCATTTTCTTAATTAGTGACTGATGTGGAGGACCCGGCCCAATATTTTGGTAGTACTATCCGAGGGCAAGCGGTGTTGGGGGCCCGAGCAAGCCATGGAGACCAAGTCAGTAAGCAGCGTTCCTTCAGGATACCAGAGGCAGCTGTCCAGCTAGTTTATTTGTTAACATGTTTTGTTTTGTTTTTGGTTTTTCGAGACAGGGTTTCTCTGTGTAGCCTTGGCTGTCCTAGACTCACTTTGTAGACCAGGCTGGCCTCGAACCCACAGTGATCCGCCTGCCTCTGCCTCCCGAGTGCTGGAATTAAAGGCGTGCGCCACCACTGCCCGGCTATTTGTTAACATCTTGTCTGTTAAGTATGGCTACACACGAGGCTCTTGAACTACGGGACTCAGGGCTTCAGGGCTCGGAGTGAATCTGCATGGGCCAAAGGAAATTGGTTGTATCGGTCATTTCCTTGTTTGTTTGTTTGTTTGAGACAGGTTCTCTCTGTGTTAGCCTTGGCTTTCCTGGACTCACTTTGTAGACCAGGCTGGTCTCGAACTCACAGCTATCCGCCTGCCTCTGCCTCCTGAGTGCTGGGATTAAAGGCGTGTGCCACCACGCCCAGCCTGTATCAGTCATTTCTTATGTTCTCCTTTGCATCTTTCCAAGGGATCGGCTTTAACACGGGAGCAGTCAGCTGAGCACAGATCTGAACTGACAGCATCTAGCGCCAGCTGCAGTGCGCATGCTCAGTACTGCGTATCTACCTGGCATGTATCTTCCATGGGGTTTCCACAGCTCTGCCATGTGGAATGCCCAGACGAGTCCCTTTGGCCATTCCGAGTCCTAGGCAAACCTGGAAGACTTGGGAGCAGGTGTCCATGGGGGTGGGGTGGGGAGGGGGGATCCTTGATTGCGTCAGCTCAGCGCTCCAGGAAACAGATGGCATTAGGAGCAAAAGGTGTTAGGCTGGGTACAGCTCCTGTGAAAAACAGACCTAGGTAGGAAAAGCCTCAAGGCAATGCAGATCAGACACCTGTGCGATGGAACTGAGGCTGGATGGGGCCATCCCCAAAGGATGAGGCAGCTCTTTCAAGTTTTAGTTGGCAGAGGGCACAGAAACAAAATTGGCCCACACTGGGTGGAAACGGCGAAGGCTGGGCACCCTGACACACCCTCCTCATAAACTGCTGCTGCCCCAGAGGAGTACTCCTGACTCAAAGCAAGAGGGATGTCCAAGGCACCGCAGCTGGTAGCTGGTTGCCAAGGGCACTCCTTAAGGCCTTGCGGCAAGTCCCCTTCTCAAAGGGAGACCTCCCAGAAGCACGCTTCCGTTAAGCAGACAGCTCCATGTTAGCTGGTTCCACAGGGGCTTCTCCAGAGACGGAAGACCTTGTTGTCGGCAGCGGTAATAGCAGTCTACTGACAAGAACAGTCAGCTAAAACGGCTCTGTTGCTTGATTCAATAGTGCCCTCTGCTGTTGGTAGAATGAAATTCAATTTCTTTAAAGAGGTAGGTGTGTGTGTGTGTGTGTGTGTGTGTGTGTGTGTGTGTGTGTGTGTGTGTGTGTGTGTGTGTGTGTGTGTGTGTGTGTGTGTGTTGCTCTCGATTTTATGACAGTGTTTCCGTGTTTCCAAGGACAGATAATCTTAAGGTGTTTTGTTTTATTAGGAAGCCTCTAAGCAAGCAAGCAATCCCTTTCTCCTGTGGTCCTTAGCCTCACACATCTCGACCGCTCTTGATTTTCTTCAGATACTGACTGAATTCTGAGGTTATTACCTATCTCTCCGCCCTGGGTGAAAGGCTCTTATTCTGATACTGTACATTCTAATAGAGATTGTTTATAATATCTATTTATTTATTTTGACACAGGGTCTTAGGTAGCCCAGGCAAGCCTAATCCTCCTGCCTCCACCTCCTGAGCTCTGGGATTTCATGCGTTCACTTGAGCAGCTGACCGATGCAAGTCGTTTATTTTGCCATGGAGTGGGTCTCACTGTAGCTCTCTCGCACCAAACTCTTGCTTCATGCCTGGCTCCTCCACTGAAGGAAAGGTGCATCAGGTGACTCTGCTCCTTGGACAGATTTGTTCCTCATCTGTATGCAAATTACTCTCTCCCGTTGCTGTGACAAAAGAGTAATTCTGCTTATTTTGTTGTCCTGTGTGGCTTTGGGAGCGTGTCCATAGAGACCTATCTGTGGATGACTGCTGTCTTGACTCAGCTTGACGCCAGTTCTATCCTTCCTGAGTCAGTATTGAAGTCATAGCTAAGAACTCATTTTTATTAAGATTTCAAATATACCCAAATAAAATTTACCTCAAATATTTTATTACCAGCTTTAAAATCTACTATAGTTTTTTTCTTACTCTCTTTATTACCAGTTTGGAACTTGTGTCTTTTTTTTCTTCATTTCATCACAGGTTTTTCTAACATATTCACATTTTAAATGAACCATTTGTTCGGGTTTATTGGTTTATATATTTGTCTTTCGTTTCATTTACTATTTCTTTGAGCTTTTTATGTTTGTTCCTCTAATTTTTTTTTGGCTTATTCTATTATTCCTTTTCTGATTGGTTTATTATTGTCTGGCTTGCATATTTAGTAAAATGCCTTAACCCAACTCCTCCAGGAAGCAGAGTATGGCTTGTCACAGCTCTGTAATCACAGCACTCAGAAGGCTGAGGCAGGAGGATAGCATGAGTTCCAGGTCAGATGGAGCAACAGAAGGCCTCTCTCCCTCCCTCCCTCCCTCTCTCTCTCTCTCTCTCTCTCTCTCTCAGAATGTGAAGCACCAATGATGTTAATACATTTGGACAGTAAAGACCAAGACAGAGAGGGTGACAGAGAAAGAACTGAGGTGAGACCCTGAGTCCAGGGCTGAATTACATGGCACAAGCCTCTTACTTCTTTTTTTTTTTTTTTTTTTTTTTTTAAGAGAAGTATGCCTTTATTCCCGTGTTTCTCAAATTAAGCTGGCTGAATTGGTTGCTTTGAGAAGTGATTTAGTCGAAGAGACCAAATCCCAGATCCCCACCTGATTCCTCAGACTCTTCCTTGGCTTCAGCCTTGGCTGGGGCTGCAGCAGCAGCAGGAGCAGCAGTGGTGGCTGCAGCCACAGGGGCAGCAACCACAAATGCAGATGGATCCGCCAAAAAGGCCTTGACCTTCTCAGCAAGAGGGAAGGTGTAGTCAGTCTCCACAGACAAAGCCAGGACCCTCTTGTACCCATTGATGATAGAGTGTGGCACGGAGGCAACAGTTGGGTAACCAATCTGCAGACAGACACTGGCAACATTTCGGACACCCTCTAGGAAACGAGAGTGCAGAGTCTGCTCAGTGATGTCAAGCACTTCCGGGTTATAAATGCTGCCATTGTCAAACACCTGCTGGATGATCAGCCCAAAGGAGAAGGGCGAGATGTTGAGCATGTTCAGCAGTGTGGCCTCGCTGGCTCCTACTTTGTCTCCGGTTTTTATCAGCTGCACATCACTCAGAATTTCAATGGTACCTCTGGAGATTTTAGTGGTGATGCCCAAAGCCTGGAAGAACGAGGTCTTCTCAGGCCCCAGACCTGTGTTCTGGGCTGGCACAGTGACCTCACAGGGGGCGATGGCGCCAGCACGGGCAGCTGCGGGCACCTTATTGGCCAACAGCATGTCCCTAATTTCAGTGAGGTCCTCCTTGGTGAACACAAAGCCCACATTCCCCCGGATGTGAGGCAGCAGCTTCTCCAAAGCAGGGTTGTTTTCCAGGTGGCCCCTGATGGCCTTGCGCATCATGGTGTTCTTGCCCATCAGCACCACAGCCTTCCCTCTCAGGGACATGCGGATCTGCTGCATCTGCTTGGAGCCCACATTGTCTGCTCCCACAATGAAACATTTTGGGTAATCATCCAAAAGTTGGATGATCTTAAGGAAGTAGTTGGACTTCCAGGTCGCCCTGTCTTCCCTGGGCATCACGGCGGTGCGTCAGGGATTGCCACGCAGGGTTTAAAGACGATGTCACTCTAACGAGGACGCCTGGAGAGCAAGCCTCTTACTTCACAAGGAGTTCAGAGGGCAATGGATGCTTCTGGTGTCCGTGTTCACAGAATGGACAAGGAGGGCAGAGAGAAAGAGGGGGAATTTTCTCAGGTGCCTTTCGTAGTCCATTTCCCATCAGCCTTGCATGCAGACCACAGGCTGCTCACTCACAGATGTTTCCAGACCCTTCAGACAGTCTCAAGCAGCCGCATCCAGATCCCGCAGAGAGATGTTTCACAGAAGTTTAGAGCCCTGAGGTACGTGCGTGAGGATCACAGACTGGGAGGTGAAGAAGACAACCAAGCCTGGGGAGGCCCAGAGTTGTTTCTCAGCCACACCCAGGATGTCCACTTTAGAGTGCAAATGTTGTGTTTCATGAGTTATTAAGAAGCATGTTGCGAGACCAGCCCACCACCATGCCTGGGGGCTCTGGTGGGGGAAAGAAACCCAGAGACCTGCCTACCATGACCAAGGACCAGGAGGGCGAAGCTGGCCACAGATCCACCCACTGCCACACCACTAGGGCAGGCTGTAAACACACCTAGAGGCCTGCTTACTGCCATGCCAAGTTACCTAGGCCTGCCAGCCATGTGGCCCTGGAGTGGGAACCATTACAGTATGCAGACATGTGATGGGCGAACGGGGGAGAAAGAGAAGCAGAACGCTTGGAGGATTACGAAGAGAGACAGAACTGGAGATGTAAGGGTGGAGAGAAGTGGCCTGTCCAGTCACCCGAGGCCCTGGGGAAGTCTCAGCCACCGGGGCTGCCGTACAGCGGCAGGGGTGGACGTTGATGTCTGTGGCTCATGTTACCGCTAGAGACCATGAGGACTCTGGTCTGGGCGGCCACCTGGGACCACATCGATGTCCAAGGGCTGTGAGAAATTAGCCATTCCCCTTGTTAGCTGTGGCATTCTGGAGAGCTGGGCCCCCGCCTCTCACCTGCAGCAGCACTCAGGAGGGAGAGCTCATCCTGACGTCATGAGAGTTGGAGAGCTATCCCTGACCCTCACTGGCTGCAGTACTCTGGAGAATGCATCCTGCACCTCACCAGAGCAACACAGTCAGGCTGGCTTTGATGGCAGAGTCGAGAGGGAGCCAGTCCCAAGGGTGTGAGATCAGGAGAGCTGTCCTAGCCCCTTGTCAGCTGCAGTACCTGGGAGAGCTGGTGGGCTGACCAACTCAACTATCACCAGGGCTCTGAGGTGGCCCACCCCAAAATCTACATCAACTGTGAACTCTTTGGAGTGTGTGAAAGGGCCTGTCCTGCTGATCCAGAGCCGCAGGATCTCCATGACACAGGGCAACAACAGGCTAACTGGGAGGAGTCCCAGTGAAGATCCAATATTGACGGTGTGACAGATGCCAGAGACCCCGAACTAGACCCATGACTCATTGCAATGAACATTTGCAAGTGAAGATGTGTGACAGAGGGATATATTGTGGGACACACTGTGACACACTACAGCTTCCACAACGAGATGTTTTCAATGCTTTGTTTTGTTTATTTATTTTTTGTTTATGTGCGTTTTTATGTTCTTTGGGGGGTTGCTAGGGTAGAGGGTGGAAATGAGGGGACAGGGAGATAAGTGGGACTGGGGTGCATGATGTGCAATTCACATATTTTAAGCCCATCATGTTTAAAAATTAACTTTATGTGTGCTTGGCGGAAATGTGTCTTCTCCCCTAATCTTCAGCAGCAGCAGCACCTGGCGCTTTGGGCTCCGCATCCTTCTGAGTCATGGGGTCAAGGAGGGGATATGTTGTTGCTAGGTGTGATTTCCCTAGTTATTGACCTTTGCACGGGAAGTTAGAATGGAGGTAAGGAAGCATGTGTGAGGGTGCAGAAGGCTCTTGGGCCATCCCTTAGGACGATCACATCCTGTAAGAGCAACGGAAAGCCACAGGATCAGAGTCAGACAAGATGATTAATCACCAAGACCCTTCAGAAATGAAAGTATGTGCCGCCTTGCCAGGTGGGGAACCATGGCCGGGTACATAAGCCTCTTACTGACAATGATGGGGACATGGAAAAGACAGTGGGACAGAAGTCTTGTACTTAGAACAAGAGCTGTCCCATTCAGGCTCTCATACTCGAACTTGGTCCCCAGTTGATGGTGCTGTTTGGGACTTCCAGTTTTGGAACCTTTAGCAGGTGGTGACTTGATGGAGTGGTAACCTTGGTGCCTGGGGGTGGGCTTTGGGGGTTTATAGCCTCACTCCACTACTTGTTTCTGCTTCCTGTGTGTGGATGAAACATGATCTCTCTGCTTCCTGCTCCTGTGGCCCCTGCCTTCCCCGATTCTATCCCTCTGCAAGCATAAGACAAAATTAATCCTTCCCTAAGTTGTCTGGGTGCTGGTATTTTTTATCTCAGCAACAGCAGGGTAACTAATATTAGGTAATGAGAGAGGGGGAGAAAGTAGAGGGGAGAGAGAGAGAGAGAGAGACAGAGAGACAGAGAGAGAGACAGAGAGAGAGACAGAGACAGAGACAGAGAGACAGAGAGAGAGAGAGAGAGAGAGAGAGAGAGAGAGAGAGAGAGAGAGAGAGAGAGAGAGACTTTGTATATGCATATTTGCAGGACATTTATGATTTCTTCCCAATTCTCTCCTCCTCTCATGTTGTATTAAACACATAACATAATATGTAATACATGTATATTTATAATCTAGTACTATGCCTTGTGTATGAATGTCCTGCAGAAGCTTTTTGTATTGAAAGACGGGTCTCGACCTGGTGGTATTGTTCTGGGGGTTCTGGAAGTTTTAGAAGGCAGGAACTGGCTGGAGAACATGGGTTGTATTTTGTCACTGGCCACTGCCTGACATACTCTGCTCCTTGCCTGGTATAGATGGGACAGCTGTCACGCCCCCTCCACCTCAAATCCCACTGCCCTGATACCTGTCAAGTACATAACCAGTGTTGGACTGAGCCCTTGGAAATCATGAGAAAATAACCCGTAGGATGTCCTCCAGGTAATTTCAACACACAGAAATAAAGAAGTGGCTAATACAGGCAACATTTAAGCACTTTAAAATTTATATCATAGTATTAAGATGTTGTCAAATTAGGAGTGTGCATCACTCAAAAACTTTACCTCCATTCCTTGGCAAGAGTCTAGTGCACTTTCAGTTGTACACAGGATAGCTGTGTCCCTGTGAGCAAATTCATGCCCATTTTATTGCTTTCATTTAAAGACTAAGGATGTTTTAAGAAGTGTGTGTGTGTGTGTGTGTGTGTGTGTGTGTGTGTGTGTGTGTGTGTGTGTGTGTATGGGTGTGCGCGTGCGCACATGCCAGGTCAACAAAGGTTAGACTTGAAAGGATTAACCCTATGTATTAACTTGGCCATGGAATGATAAGATATTTGCTCACATACTTATTATATTTGTGGAAGTGTTTCTGACTGAGATAAACATTCAAATCAACTGGCTGCATGAAACTTAACCCGGGTGAGTCTCACTCAATCTGTTAAAGACAGACACTGCTGTGAATATGAGGGATTGCCTCTGTTCAAGTGCTTGAGCCAGCGAATTGGACTGTTTCTGTCTTCACCTAACAAAAACATCACTTCTTCTTAGGCTTTGAACCTCTCAGTTTTTGGACTAGAACCCAGGTTCTTTCTCCAAAAGTTCTTGGGACTTATTATCTTCCACAGCTGTTTGAGCCAGCGCCTCGTAGCAAATCTATTCCTGTATCTCTGGCGTTGTGCTGGTTCAGTCTGGAGAACCCTGAGTAATATAAGGCTTGTGTAGGCACTGGGGCTGAGACGTTGATACTGAAAGTTCAGAAGTGGCCTTGTTAATTTGCACATGTATTTCTGAAGTCCAATCATTCCAGCTCATACTCAGGAGATCTGTAAAGATACAGATGCAGAAATGGTCAGCATGTGTCTCAAAACCAGAGTCTGTGTAATTATTCAGTGGGACTAGCTCATTTGTTTGTGGTTCTCACGATATGCTCCAGAAATCAGTCTTATCAACATTTACCTGAGATATTTTCTTGACAAACACTGTGTGTTTGTCAGTGTGTAGCTGTGTGTAGCTCAGTGGAACAGCCCAAGACCCTGGGTTAGGTCCTCAGCACGTGTATGTTTGAAGAACCACACACTTAGATTCCACACCAGGCAAAAGAAGTTAGGTTGGAGGAATCCCAAGAACAGCTCCAAGCATCTCACACACACCAGCCTCTGTGACAGCCATCTGGCTAAGCAGTGGCATATCTTTTACACTAGATGGCGCCATGAGCACAGTCTAGAATTAACTGTTCGCTTCCTCCACCTTAAGCAGCTGCCTACAGCAGAAAGACAGGCAAGCTTTATATATTTAGCCCTCAGTCTACTCACAAAAAGCCAAAGTTGTTGGCATCAGACAGGTGAGGAATATTCTCCTCTGAGTGACCACCTGGAACCATATTTTGGTCTGGCCAGCAGTTCTAGTGAGAAGTCAGCACTATAGGGATGAAATGTCAAAGACCCCCGTCAGAAGCAGAGCTGTGGAGAGCAGGCCCAGAGAGCTGCGCCCTTCCCAAACCACCATCCCTCCTGGAAAATGTCCCCTATCAGTCAGGCACAAGCATGTTGGTGCCACACCCCACAGAGCCAGGTGTCCCTGTTTACTTCTTCTCTGTGGTGGTTTGAATGAGCTATGTCTCCTGTAGGCTCGCTGGGTGCCGGGTTGGTGGTGCTGTTTTGAGGAGGTTTAGGTCAAGAAGCCACACTTAGGTGGCTTTGTTTTAAATTTATTTATTTATTATGTATACGGTGCTCTGCCTGCATATATGCTGGCAGACCAGAAGAGGGCATCCAATCACATTATAGACGGTTGTGAACCACCTGTGGTTGCTGGAAATTGAACTGGGAACAGTCAGTGTTCTTAACCTCTGAGCCATCTCACCTCTGAGCCTTCTGGAGGTGGTTTTGAGAGTTTGCAGCCTTGCCCTACCTCCAGTTCACTTTCTCTGCTTCATGTTTGCAGTTGAGATGTGATATCTCAGCCTCCTCATCCAGCCACCTGCTGACATGCCTAACTCACCACTACGGGCTCTCCCTATAGAACCCTAAGTGAAAATAAACTCTTTCTTCCCTAAGTTGCTTTTGATGATGATGTTTTTATCACAGCAACAAAAAGCAACCAATATACTGTCCTCCTCCCTTCCCTAGGAGAGTTGCTGGTGCTGCACTGGACTCTAGCATCTGGGCTCCAGCATCCTGGCTCCAGCATCTGGGCTCCAGCATCCTGGCTCCAGCATCCTGGCTCCAGCATCCTAGCTCCAGCATCCTAGCTCCCATTGTTCTCTGTGTCCATTCCCATGCATCCTCCCTTGCTTCTAGCAGAAGTAGGGGCCACACATCTTTGTACACTTCTCTGCTTTCACCCTTGGATGAAGTGCTTCACACTCAAGCCATTTCTGCAGCTTTGACTTTCATCCTGTCCTAGATTCTGTCACCTCTCCTTTGGTGTGTTTCCAGTTGTTACATTTTTTTAAATTCATTTTTTCTTTTACTTTATATACGTGAGTGTTTTTTCTTGCATGTATATACACCTATCATTTGTGTCAGTGCCCCCAAGAGGCCAGAAGAAGGGGGATCAGATCCTCTGGAACTGGAGTTAAGACAGCTCAGAGCTGCCTCGTGGGTGCTGGGAACAGAGCCCAGGTCCTGTGCCAGAAAAATGGTGCTCTTACCTGCCAAGTCCTCTCTCACACCCCAGATGTTAGGTCTTAACGCACATGTTTTACCCCTTAGCCCAGCATTGAAAACTTTCTTTTGTACTTTGGACATTATTCCTGGAAGAAAGGATTTCTGGAACCCGTCACATAGGAGAATTGATGGGGGTGAAGAAGAGGCCAAGCCCATGTCCTGTAGGAAGGCAGGGGTACCACAAACTGAGGAAAGAGCAAGCTGGGGAGTGTATGGGGCATGAACCCCATGGAAGAAAGGGGTCCCCTAAGCGGGATGACCATGGAGTTGCATGGGAGGATGAAGGACAAGAGAGGACAGGATTAGGGGAACCGAGAGCTCTTGATTCATGGTGATGTTAATTCGGGAGGGACAATTACTGTCTTTCTTGGTCTACTTCCTGAGGGTAGGCACTGTATTTGTCAAAGAGGCTCCTTTATCTCACGCTTTTGGAGGCTCTGGTGAGTGCCTTCTGGCCACATCATTGCATTATGGCAGAAGTGTGTAAAAGAAAAATTGATCACACAGTGAGGCAGGAAGTAGGGGTTGTGAGAGTGAATTATGACAGTCCTTTCTGATGAGGCTGGATCTATTCCTCAGCAGCAGTGTTGACCTCGGAGGGTAGTGCCTCATACTCCTCTGCCTCTCACTATTACCTCATGAGGACCAAGCCTCTAGCACAGAGACTCTCAAACCAAGTTCGCATTCTAGCAGCGACGCCAAGACACAGGTGCAGCTGAGAGAGCATTAGTGTGTATGTTGGGAAGACCACCCCTGTAAGAGAGCACAGGACCTGCATGGAAGTGGCCCAGTAAGCACTTCTCCCATGGCTTCCTCTCACGTCCACTTTTTGATCTCTCTCCTGGAGCCTCTGGAAAACCAGAGATCAGGATAGACTCCCGATGAGTGTCAAGCAGAGAGCTGAGCAGAAAAAAAAAAAAAACTAACACAAACAAACAAACAAAAATAGGAGCAGCATGTTGGATGCGTTGATGGACGGTGGCCTGCCTGTGACCAAATACCAGACAGGACATGACTTTAAGGATGAATGATTTATTTTGGCTCATGGTTTGAGGGGATACAGTCCGCCATGTTGGGAAAGACAGGTTCCTCAGTTGGGAAACAGAGAACGATGGTGTACTCAGTCAGCTATCTCCCCCTGCCCCCACCTCCCTTAGTCAATGATGGTGTCACATGGTTTCAGGGAAGGTTAATCCTCTTTGGAAAATTTTCACAGACACACCCGTGGGAGTGGCTCACCAATGCCCCCAGGCATTTCTTAGCCCATCATGCTGGAAGAACAGAGAATGACCAGCGCAGGAAGCTGGGACCACAGGCAACACACGTTGATGTTCAGCACTTCACAGCATTTCCATCATGACATGGGACAAACACAGGGGCTTAAGAGCCACAAGGATCTGTGCCCACCACAGACACCCAGGTCAGGTGCCTTTCATGCCTAACATGGGAGAGTAGGGTGACGACATGTATCTTCTGTGTTTGAACAGTCTCAATGACTGTTTGCACACATTGGTGTGAGATGGCTAGCCCTGGGCTATTTTTGCTCTGTGGATGGCGATGTCTTATAAATGAAGAAGCAGCGTCCAGTCCCTGTTATCTTTCTCTGCCTCTCAGAGCTCTGCCTGGCTCTGTGTTCTGCAAGAAGGCAGTCTGGGAGGCAAAGAGACCAGACCTCTGTCCTTGTCCTTAAATTTCACCACTCTAGAAGCCTCACTTCTGCCCTTCTAGAGACAAGGAGCCTCAAAGCCATGGACCTGTTTTTTTATTGCACTGCCCAGCCTTCTTGTTCTCGGTGTCCCAGACGTTCTATCTTTGGACAGCAGCAGCACCAGCTTCCACAATCACAGCTCTTCCATTCTCTAGTTGCTACACACACACACACACACACACACACACACACACTTCTCTACTTGCACAGAGTATCTGTGGGAACCTCAGAAGAAAGCAAGGCATGTGGGCTCAGCCTTCCTTGCCCAGAGAGCCTGGGCATGGACCCTGAGCGCCCTCCAACACTAAGGCAAGTATTCATTCACACTCCTGTAATTGGTAAAGGCCTCGAGAGGAACATTTACAATTTGTCCTTTTGATGGTCCCAGGATGCGTTTATCTTTTCTTTAAAATGAGGCGGAACCATCTAGAAACAGGAGCAGACTGGAGTTTTTCCAGTTGTGAAAGGCCAGGCCCTATGACTTAGAAGTCCACACAGTAATTCCAGACTGGGGAGACCTAGGCCCCCTCTGCCTGCCTGTTTCCTCTAAGTGGGTGGGCCATCTCTTCTCTCACACGAGGGGCCAAGGCTACCGTCCACCTAGCGGGGCTGGAGGCGGACCCCCAGCACAGCCTCTCCAGATTCATCGGCCAAAACACACACGCAGAGTTTGCGGGGTGGGGGGTGGGGGACAATGCAGAGACTTCTCCAGGAATGAACTCTCAAGCTGGGTGCAGTCACCTGGGGCAGCCAGAGTCTCAGAGTCCCAGAAATCCACACCCAGCTCAGGAAAGATTACAAATCCTGGGCCTCCAGAGGCAAAAAGCCTTGGCAAGTAGAAGCAGACGCTAAGGATTAAAAATGTGTTAAGGGCGAGCAATTAGGTCAGCCCTCTTCTTGAGCTGCTAAATGTAACAGAGGGAAAATCCTGAGGGAGGAAGTGGGGGATAATAATACAATAGCCACATTTACTGTGTGCCAGTAACTGGGCTCCGCGTTTCCCAGGCATGACATCCTAACAGCCCTGCTAGAGTTCGGATAACAGATATTGGTGTTTTCTTTTCCCTCTCACCCCAGAGGAAGAAAAATTAAGTAATTTGCTTGCTCACCAGATATAAAGGATGGGATTCCACCCCAGATCAGCCTTGCAAGATCTTTTTGTTGGTGATGTCTTTTGTGCTGTTTTAATTTTGTTTTTGATTAATACGCATTCGTGTGCCTGGCAGTGAGACACAAGTGCCTTCCCACTTGTGGAGTGGAGTTGTTACTGACAGTCTAGATCTGCCCTAGGTGTTCAGAGTGGCCTCTTATCCAGGGATCTGAAAATAAGGGCTCACATGGCACTGTAGAGGCAAAGCAACTTTATTAGGAGCAAAGCAACAGCACATTGTAGGCTGGGTGGTTGAGAGTAGCCAAGGCTCCCAATAGCACTCGAGGCTCCCTTCTGTGGGGTTTAAGAGAAGGGAAGAGTTTGGTGACTAAGGGGTGCAATATGAGGGATTCTCTCTTTGTCATGTATTAAGTTTTCCTCCCAAGCATATCCCTTCCCACAATGCATCTGACTTTAATCATATACTCATGTGGTTATAAGATGGTAAATAAGGGATGTTCCTAAAAGTTTACTAGAGGACACAGTTTGGATTTACTGTGTAGACACCCCATACCAGTTCAGGCCAGACTGATCCTCATATTCTTCACACTTAGATACACTGGGAACACACTTGAGTAGAAACTGTGGCACTTTGATATACTAGGAGTGAGGAGACATACACTACTGTTCTGAGTTGAGAGTACATGCAGTGGATGTTGGTGGAAGTAGAGACGGTAGTGAGGCTGCTAAGTGCATTGTTTGAGGACAAGCATACGTCCTCAGCATCTGTCCTGCAGGTGAAGGAACTCGGTTGCCAAGTGCATTATTATAAAGGGGTAGCAATGATGTGCATAATCCCAAGCCAAATATTGTCCCAAGCTTAACTATCTCCTATTGTGTGGCCTGCCGCAGGAGACAGCGGTTCTTGGAGGGCCCATGTAGAGCTGGATGTGTCCCACTTGACTCAGGATTTTAAAATTTGATCTTTCTTCTTCCCTCCCTTCCCTCCTATATGTGTGTGTGTGAGAGAAAGAGCACTACACAGGAGAACACACACACACACACACACACACACACACACACACAGAGAGAGAGAGAGAGAGAGAGAGAGGGAGAGAGAGAGATTTTCAAGACAAAGTCTGTGGGCCAGACTCACCTGGAATTTCATATGTAGCTTAGGTTGAACCTAGACTCATATTTCTCCTGCCTCAGCCTCGGACATGCTGGGACAGCAGAGAGCCACTGTGCCCAGCTTTGATTTCCTTGAAATCCCAATTTGAACACCGCCTCTTAGCTGCAGGCCAGTCCCTGTATTCACTAGCTGCTTGACATGTGTTCAGTAGTCTCTGTCTCTTCATCTCCTGTGCAGTGCCGAGCGCTGAGCTTTGCCCCAGGTCCACGGTGATAACCGAAGCATGAAAATTGCTGGAGATCCACGGAAGGAGAGTTCTGCGGGGGGGGGGGGGGGGGGGGAGGCAAGGAAAGCTTCCTGAAGAGTGGGTATTTAACCTGGGTCTAGAGCAAGTTTGGCTTTGGGGTGGGAACCTTTTGATGGAAAGGTATAAGTAGGGATTTTAGGAGGAGGGACTAGGTCTATTTATTAAAAGAAAGCCAGGCCCAAGGAAACCTTTCTGCCAGACTTCCTATACACTTGAGTAGATCTCTCTTTTCTGATGGTCCTGCAAATTTGTTAAGAATCTTAGCTTTCTGGAAGAGCAGCCAGTGCACTTTCTTTTTTCTTTTCTTTTCTTTTCTTTTCTTTCTTTCTTTCTTTCTTTCTTTCTTTCTTTCTTTCTTTCTTTCTTTTTCGTGAGGGAGAAAGAGTTTCCTTTGGCTTTCAGCGCCAAGGGAATGCAGTCCGTCCTTGTAGGAAAGACAGACAGCAGACCGGAGCACAAGGTTGGCTAGTGACATTGCATTTACACTCAGGAAGCAGAGAGTGGCTGGGAAGTGGGGCGGGGCTGTAGCTATGGAGTTTACGTACACAAAACACAGCCTCCTACAGCTACCAGCTACATAGTTACTCTCTCTGTGTTAAAAAAAAAATCCCCACCTGGCATGAGAAGGAGAGCTCCTCAGAGTTCAGGAAGCTAATGAAACTTAAAAGGTTCAGGAAGTGCTGTGAAGTTACAAGATTCACAAAGCCCCTGTGCTGTTACTACTACCTGCAAGTGAGTTTATAAGCTCTAGTGCAGCAGCGGGCATCACCCATGGGGCCATGGATTTCAGCGATCCAGGTGCCAGTGTGTCACCATTCTTTGGTAAGGAGCCTCAACAGAGTCATTGGTTCATGGTGCTATGGTTACTAGTGGTTTATTGTCAAACAGTGCAATTGTTTCTTTGGTTTGTTGTTGGTACCCTATTTGAAGTACATAGAGGTTCATGATGTGTGACTCAAGAAAAGTTACCTAAGACCATCTAATCATGTGTCTTTCAAATATGTATTAAACAGTCTCACTATGTAGTCCAAGCTGGCCTCAAGCTTTTGGTCCATTTGCTTAGCCTCCTTCTTAATGTGACACAAAGGAAGCCAATGTTAAGGGCTCTCTGTAGTCTATAAAAGTAAGAAGTAAATAAATCATTATTATCCTTAGAAATCCGAGTTTATATCCAGTACTTTTTTATTGGCTCACTTTAACATTGTTTTCAGGTTTTAATTACCTAGGAATTTAAAAAATATGCTTAAGTTGAAATCCCACAAGCCATACTTTCTGATAATAGAGTCTTTTGGTCACAAAAGACTCTGTTATCACTTGGGGTTGCTCTGAGAGCTAAGAAAACACAGCCTGAGACATGGAAGCAGCTGGTGCTGCCATTTGCCTATTCCTCTCAGGAGAAGCCCACGGGCATCCAAAGGGATGGCCTCTACACCTACTAAAATGTAATGTTTATTCAAAACTGAAAATTCATGACTCTCATGGAAATCTATGATGTGCATCATTAAAGGATATTTCCCTAAATGAGGAGGAACCACTATAGCCACCGAATCAGAGTTTGTCTTCTAATGATTTATAGTACCACGGGGCAATGCCTATTGACATTGTTACAGACAGAAATCATTTGTATTGCTTTGGAAGAAAACATTTTGACTATTATCAGTTTCTTAAATCCTAGCCTCTGACCCCAGAGAGTCATAAAATAGCCCTGTCAATCAAAAGCAGTCAAAGGCTCACAGCCTGCTAAGTCATATTGTCCAGGAAGTTCCACGAAACAAGGCCAGCATTTTCTGGAAGGTATTCTTAGCAATTTTCTTTATTTTAGGGCTTCAACAGAGGCTCTTTTCCTGCTGAGAGAACAGTCTTGATGAGGGGAGAGAGGGTTGGGGAGGATGAGGACATGGTACAGCCACTTCACGTATTAAAAATGTGATGTATCTTCATGCCAATGAAAAAGACCAAAGAAGACAGAGGTGGCAGTGGGAGGTCTAGTTAGCCATCTCTGTAGTGATCCTGAAGAGAATAACCAGGTCATTAGACAGTCAGGAAGGGCACGAAGCATGGCGTTTCAGGGGTCAAACTCAGATATTGATAAGAAAGGTGAAAATCAAAGTAAAACTGACCAACTCTTGGCGAGATATTCTATTCAGAAAACCGCAGGAGTCCATCAGTGTGGTCTAATGTTTCTAGCTTGTTGCCATTGTTAGGGTCTGGGGCTAGAGATGGGGTAGTAGGTTCTAGAAGAATGAGTTCTGTCTTAAAGATACTGCACGAGAGAAGGTCTAGAGGCCTTTAAGGACAGCATAGTCTAACAGGTGAAACCAGGGTGGGAGACAGGAGAATGATCCGAGTGGGGCAAAATCAAAGCGACAGTGTTGTCTTCTGGCTGGCAGCCGCAGCAGCCGAAATCATTCTGGGAAAGGAGGAAAGAGGCCCCCAGAGGAAATGGAAAAGCTGGGTTCTTGGGAGAATAAAGGGGCAGCTTTTTCCACTACCACTTGTGACATTATCTACTGCAAACCATCTTAGGTCTGTTCCAGGGAGATGGAACCAGTACACATTAAGTTAGCTGAAGCAGACGAAGTAGTCACAAATAGTCAAATTCAACAGAAGCCTAGAGTTCACGATGAGCAGGTGCACCCAGGCTCAGCAAAGCTGTTCTTGGTAGACGGAGTCTCACAGAACAGCACAGCCGAGGGGCCCTGGCATCACCTAGTATTGCTGAGCACAAATGTTCAAGGAGGAAAGAACTCACAGGCTGGGTGACTCCAGATAATTCTTCCCTATCTCAGAATATTGCAGTCTTTGTATGTTTTGAAACTACCCTGAGAACTACAGGCAGAGAGAGAGAGAGAGAGAGAGCTGGGAAGCCAGGGAAAGTTGAGTAACCAAAATGCTTGCCTTGCAAGGATGGGGACCTGAGTTCAAAAAGCTGCTGCGATGACACATGCTTGTAATCTGGCTCTGGGAAAGTAGACACAGGATGGTCTCCCGGCTGGCTGCATAGCCAGTCTAGCCTACTTGATGAGTCTCAGTGAGAGACTCCATCTCAAAAGCATAGTGAATTCCTCCAGATAAATAACACCGAATGTTTTCCCCTGGCCTTCACACGCATGTACACACACACACACACACACACACACACACACACACACACACACACGTAATCATATGTGCCTGGTATGAATACACATATATCAGAGAGGGTTATGGGGGATTTTGGAGAACTAGCCTCCTACAAATATTGTCTTTTAAATTCTAGAAAAGCTGTCTGGTGATATATGTCTCTCCCCAAGCTATGTTTCTATGCTGTAGCTCCAGAAACTAGTATGGCCTTGAGAGAAGCATCAGCCTGAAATAGAAAACTAGGAGGACACTACAGAAGAACACTAGGAAGGATAACACAAGTGACTCCCTCTACCTTAGCATCAGTGCAGAGTTGGCTGTACTATGCTGTATGCTGGTACCCACACTCTCACCTGGGTAGCATCAGGACTTGTAGGGAGACTCTTGTAGAGACAACTGGCTCTCCTACACAGCAAGCTGATTGGCCACTGAGAGTACTGCGTCACTGTCATCCCCAAAGATGGAAAGCACCCATCTCAATATGGATTTTTGGTTTCTATTTCATTCACCCCTGTGCTAGGATGACCATTAGATCCTCTTGGCCAGCGTGTGTGCTTGCCCACTCTTATAGTCTGGATAAGTTTTTCCCAAAGGCCTGTGTGTCAGAGGCTCACTGCCAGCCTGTAGCACTGCTAGGGGTACTGTGGAAGTTTTAAGGGGTGTGGCCCAGTGAAAGGAAGTTAGGTGGTTGGAGCCTGTCCCTGAAGGAGGTACCAGGACTCTGGCTTCTTCCAGGTGAGCACAGAAAGTTGCCGTGAAGTCCAGCAAGAGTCCACTGTGGAACCATACCACACGGCAAGGTTGTCATTTTCAGAGGTGAAGGGTCAGCTTGCATTGCAGACCTGAGGCTTTCTTTCTTTAAACTCAATTATGATGTGTCTTTTTCGATGACGAGGGCTCATTAGCTCACTCGTCTTCCTGCCTTTTCTCTGGTTACTGGCTGGTGCCTTTCTTACTTTAGAGTCATTGTCTGGAACTTCAGAAAACTAACTTTAAATTTTATTAATCTAGAAATTGATGAATTCTATGCATCATTATTTTATATTCTTGTTTTATAATTAAAACTAACTTAGAAATATCATGGTTTTAATTTTTTAAATTTGGTGTGTATATGTGTGCATGCATGCATACTGTGGGACATACAGAGGTCACAGGGCAACTCGAGGGATTCTGTTTTGTCCTTCTACCATGTGGGCAGCAGGGATTGAACTCGGGTCATCAAGCTTGGTGGCAAGTCCCTTTACTGGTTGAGGTATCTCAGCTGCCCAGGAAGCCACAGCTTTATACTTGCCTCCTGTGGGCTTTCTACAATGCTGCACTTTCCACTGATCTGGCACATCATCTCTGAGCCATGTCCTATAACAACCATGGGGCCAGAGGTGAGTGAGGCTGTCTAGGATGGCACAGTCTGTCCAGGCCATGAAAGAGCAAACTCCACATGTTTTTCCCTTAGAAAAAAAACTGTAGTGAGCAAACCTTCCCCAACACGCCTCATCTAATATTTGTGGCCCCAGAAGAAGGGAGCAAGAATTAAAATGACACTTTCAGAATATATTAACATCATTACAAATGCCAGAAAACCCAGATACTTAAGCTTCAGGCAAATAATGTGGTTATCTAAATCAGAGGCTCTTATCACTTTTAACTACAAGACTCTCAGTCTAGACAAAGTAAGGGAGCTCATGAGAGGGCCTGGAGCAGTGTGTGTGTGTGTGTGTGTGTGTGTGTGTGTGTGTGTGTGTGTACCATGTGTATACAGGTGCTCTGTGTGTGTGCACATCATGTGTGTGCAGGTACTTTCTTTCTTTCTCTGAGTGTGTGTGTGTGTATACCATGCATGTACAGGTGCTCTTGTGTGTGTGTGCATCATGTGTGTGCAAATGCAGAGTGTATGTAAACCATGTATGTGTTACTCTTTCTTTCAGAGAGAGAGAGAGAGAGAGAGAGAGAGAGATAGAGAGAGAGTGTGTATGTGTGTGTGATGTACCATATGTGGGCAGGTGCTCAGGCAGTTGTGAACCACAAGGCACTAAACTCAGGCCCTTTGGAAGAACAGTAAATGCTCTTAACTGCTGAGCCATCTCTCTAGCCCCCAGGAGATGAAGCTTTAATGTACAACTGATAACAGAAGATAATAGAATCATAAACTATTATGAATTGATTCTGTAATTCTTTTCAATTTTATTTATTTATGTATGTGTCTCTGTGATGCAGGTACATGCATGCATGTGTGTGTGTCTGTGTGTGTGTTGTATGTGTGTAGTACAGGTACATGTACATGTACACGTGTGTGTAGCACTGGTGTATGTGTGTGTGTGTCTATGTGTGGAATGCAAGTGCATGTATGTGTGTGTGTGCATGTGTGTGTGTGTGTGTGTGTGTGTGTTGGTTGAGTGCAGGTGCGTGTGTGCTTCCGTGCTCACGTAGAGCTTAGAGGACAACTCTTAGGAGTCTTTTCCTGTATCCAGGAATATGGCTCAGGTCTCCAGGCCTGAGTGTCTCATCTTACTGCCCTTACTGTCCTGTTAGAGAGTTTATAGTAAATGAACACAGTGCTGCAGATGATCACACCAGTGGGCTGCCAACACCCGTGCCTCCTGGTTAGTTTCTTGTCATCAATTTCAGGTTCCAGTTTGTCACCTGCTGTGGCCACAGGAGCATCAGTAAACTCCACACAGGCGTCAGCTTGGTAAGACGTGCTGTGGAGCTTTGCCTTAGTTCGCTTGTGATCATAGGAGGAAGACAGCTCTCTTTCTTATACTTTCTTATAAATGAAAGGCTGAAAGGCCCAGCTACAGCTTTCTGTGCAGCCTCCCGCGGACTGCAGCCATATCAGTGATCTAATGCCCAGCCAGCAGAACTGCCTAGCCAGGCCACAGAATCATGGAAGTAATGAATCATTACCTTAGGTCATTAAGTTTCAGGGCCGACTGTTACATAGCAAAGATAATAAGTTGTATTGCATAAGTGGAAACATAGAGATATGCAGATAAGCGATGTGCCATTTATTCAATAATAAACATCTTTCAACGGCCTATTATCTAGTCTACTCTCAGAGATGCCTCTGTAGACCGCTGCATGGACCCTTCACAATCACTCTGTGGCCCCCAGAAAGCCTAGAACCTGTAATCAGGAAGGAAGTCTAGAATTAGGATAATAGTCTACAAAGAATGATCTCAAAGCCAGGAAAAACTAGACCTGCCCTTCACCCCTCAGCCTGGGCTTTTAATGCAAGCTGACCCTTTACCTCTGAAAATAACAACCCTGTTGCACGTCATGGTTCCCAAGTGAGTCATTTTCCCGTTGCTGGCCTTCATGGCACCTTTCTGTGCAGTGAAGTCAATGTTCTGTCCAGTGGTTTTATGCCCACATGGTCTGTATTTATCAGATAATGATGTATTTCTGTATCACTTTCCAGTTACAATGTGCTCTCTGTTCTGCAAATCTCTCCTGTGCATTGTCTCATTCAACCTTGTCACAAGTAGAAAGATGATTTGACCCAGATCTGCTGGACAGACGTGCCTGTGGAGGGCTGGTGTCACCTGTCATCACCGCTGGACAGGTGATTTAAACACAGACATTACAAGGGGTCCAGCCTTTTCATAACCCTATGCCAAAGATGAGTGTGTGATCTCCAGGGTCGTGAAGATGAGGAATGGCATCTTGCCAACAGGACTCAAGTTGATTTTCCATCATCTGTGGTACTGAATAGTTTTCAATTAGGATTTTAGGAAGATTTGTCTTTTGTTCTGTGGAAGTTTTAATTAAGGCAGAAAAAAACTTCAACACCTCGCTTTCTTCACAACAGTCACCGAGGCTTTGCATTTTTCTTTCTGAAGCTTCCACTCCCTCGGGCATATTTTAGCAAAAAGACGCAGCTCCAAGCTTTCCAGATGCTGCCTCTCAGATGTGCCTCGGCAAGCACCTAGGAGCCATCTGGCCGCAGCAACAGCTGGACTGCTTCCAAATGAAAGTGCTCCTGCAGGTAACGGGCTGTGAGGAGAAGAATGTGGACTCCTTCGTACTTTGTCAACTAAGGTTGTGATACTGTTTGACCAGCTGCTGAGATGAGCTCTTGGCGAGGAAGACGGCTTTCAGAACCCCGCAGTCTGAGGGCTCTCCTCCAGGGGCATGCGCTGCAGGCTTGGACCCCGTGCGGTAATGCTGAGGTATTTGGAACTCTAAGAGGTGATGCACAGACTTGTAATCCCAGAAGGTTGTGAACATGCCTAGCTCTTTTCCCCCTGTCCCCCAACAGTCAAGAGCATTTATCAGGTCCTTCCCTGTCTCTGGAGCCCTTCATTATCAAATTTACCCCAGGATACACATACAGTCGCACATGCGCACATGCACGCATGCGCGCCACCCGGGCTTTTCCACCCTCACTCCTCCGCTCCTCCCCTTCTTTATAGTCTAGACATTTCAGCAGAATAACAAATCGACGTAGGGTGGAATGATCTTAGCAAGAAGACACTAGCTGACTTGCAGAAACTGATCTTTAAGGACAACACACATCCAAGGGAGACCCAGGACTTGGCATCAGACTTAAAGCAACAGGAGGTGAAGGCAAGACGGGAGGTGCGGGGAAGTGAAACAGGAAGGAGGATGTGAAGGGGGAAGGAGACCTCCCAGAAACCCTTGGAGGGGATAAAGTTAGCATTAACCCAAAGGGGAGAGCTGGGGAGAGTTTGTCCTGACTTCTCTACTCTAGCATCTTCACAGATATCGGTGCACTGTGTCTTTTCTGGAAATGGACCCTGTATGTGTTTTTCCATCACGGTGGGTTGTATCTTCAGGATGTTCCCACCTTTAGTTAGATGGGAAGGCTCCCCGTTTTTCATCCTCAGCCCAGGCTCTCCTTCGGCTGCCTTTGCTCATGCGCGTGTCTTGGCCAGGACCCTTTATATACTCCTACTCACCTGCCAGTCCAAGCCAGCCTTTAAGAGCCCGCTCAAATGCCAACTCATTGGTCACTTTGGGCCAGGGTCATAGTTACAACTGAAGAGTAGGGGGGAAAGTATGTATGTGAGTGGTGTGTGTGTGTGTGTGTGTGTGTGTGTGTGTGTGTGTGTGTGTGTGTGTGTGTGTGTTGTGGTGTGTAGGCTGGATCAATGTGGAGAAGTGGTCTTCTAGACGTTCAAAGGGTTAAGAGCCAAAACATCTCAACATATTTCGGCCTGGATCCTTATTCCCCCCAAACTATAAGATACATTTTAGAGAGAGTGTGGCGTGGTGCGATAGGTTTAGATTTAGGTAGCGACGGATTTAGAGGCAGCATGATAGACTGGTGTGGCGGCTTGAATAAGAGTGGTCCCCATAGGCTCAAATGGTTGAATGCTTAGTCACCAGGGAGTGGCGCTATTTGAAAGGATTATAAAGATTAAGAGGTTCCTTGTTGAAGAAAGTGTGTTAGTTGGGGATGGTTTTGAGGTTTCAAAAGCTCTCTCTAGCTCTCAGCTCCTTCTCCAGCCCGTGCCTGCCTGCCACCGTGCTCTGTGCCGTGATGAGAATGCGTGGACCACTGAAACTGTGAGCATGCCTCTCCAGCTAGACGCTTTCTTTTCCAAAAGATGCCTTGGCCAAGGCGTCTCTTCACAGCGATAGAAAAGTGACTAAGGCCGTTGGGGAAAATCTTAATATGAATTAGATAATTGGTGATATTAAGGAACTCTTAATTTAGTTTTTGTACAATGATATTAAAGTTATATGAAAGGATGGCACCTTTTGGAGATGCCTAATGAAGAATCATTATGACTATAATAAATTTAGTAAACGTGTATTTGTCCACATGCAAATAACTGGCAAAAATGTAAACATTTAGAACTAGATAGTGGATTGCTTGTTTTTCCGTGTTTTAAATTATTTTGTACAGGTAAAATCTTTATGATACACATTATTTTTAAATATTGATTTTATTTTCAGTTGTGTGTATTGTGCACACATACACAAATGCCCTCAGAGGCCAGGAGAAGCCATGAGATGGCCTGCATCTGGAGCTGCAGGTGACTGCATGCCACCCAACATGGGTGCTGAGAACTGAACCAAATTCCTCTGCAGGAGCAGCAAGCCTTCTTGACCACTGAACCATCTCTCTAGACACATAAGGAAAAAAATATCCTTAAATAAAGGAATCTAGAGCAGTGGTTCTCAACTTGTGGGTCATGACTCCAAATGACCTTTTCACAGGGGTTACTTAAGACCATTGCAAAGCACCGATATTTACATTACATAGATCCATATCAGATACTTAGAGTATCATTCATGACAGTAGCAAAATTACAGTTATGAAGTAGTAATAATAATTTTATGGTTGGGTGTCACCACTGCGTGAGGATCATAGCATTAGGAAGGTTGAAAACCACTAATGTCCAGCAATACCAGGCTTCTCAGCCAGGCAAAGATGCCAGGATCAGGACAGACTGCCTCTAGCACACACAGATCTCAGGGCTGGAACAGACTGTCTCGAGTGCTGCCTTGGCTAGAGAACTGTTTTCAGCTACACACAGGGTCCCTTGCCTGAGGCAACACTGTTTCTTCACCTTAATGGCGAGAAGGGGAAAGGAGAGGAACTGCCTTCCTTCTCTCACTCCAGGAGGTCACTTACCATCTGAGAAAAGCCCACTGCGTTTCAGATACAGTCACGCGTGTGATACCTTACTTCATTCTTTCAATAATTTGGTGCAATAATTTTTGTTCCTCCTAGCTCCCATTTCATGGGCGCGGGAAAACAAAGCCTCCAAATTCAGTGCGCACCCCCTTTCTTTCTCTTTTTAGGTCACAGAACTAACCCATGGCAGCAGGATGAGGGCGTAGTGCCAGTTCTGCAGATGCCACCCCCTCAGGTCTTTCTACATCAGTGGTTCTCAGCCCTCCTAATGCTGCGACCCTTTCACACACTTCTTCACGTTGTGATGACTCCCCCCAACCATAAAATTATTTTTGCTACTACTTCATAACTGTAATTTTGTTGCTGTTATGAATCGTAATGTAAATACATGACATGCAGGGCATCTGATATGCGGCCCCTGTGAAAGGGTCTTGTACCACACCCAAAGGGGTCTTGACCCACAGGTTGGGAACCACTGTTCTAGACCTTTCTAGTACTGTTTCCCTGGTGGGGCTTAAAGCCCTCAGGTCACAGCTATTAACTCAAGGGGAGAGCTTATAAACCCTAAAGAGCTACAAACTTCATTATATGGAGTAATGAAACCCCTGCCTGGGCCAGTTGGAGTATATTTGGGGTGTGATTTTTGTGAAAATACTCCCCACCCCCATCCCGCACCTAGCTGAAGGACCATCTTTTTCCCTGGCTCCTTTACAGCATCCCCAGTTTACAGTTTTGCTAAATCCAGTGTCCAAGGACCGCCTGTTTGTCCACTGAGCCTGCGCTGCACCCCGCTGGGATTGCATCAAGGATGCAATCTCTGACTGCAGCAAGGGGCTGCTGACTGTCGTCGGTGACTTGCAGAAGCAGTCAGGAGCCAGGTTCTCTGGAAGAGGGATTACAGAATCAGCAGAAACAGACAGCCAACCACATCAAGGGGGCCACCGGCTTCAGACGGAAGCTGAGTTGTGGCCTTGGGCAATGACTCCTGATTAGCCAACCGCAGGGTGGGCCAGGCCGGGCTCCTCCAGTATGGAGGACAGTGAGGCTGGAAAGTGAGGGAAGCAGCCAGGGAGCACAGAGTGTAAGGATCTGTGAACATCTGGGGATGCTTAATCGGGAGGAAATGTGGACCTCCCACACAGTAGCGTTTTTATGAGCTCTGATTATACACCAGAGACCACCAAAAAAATAACAGAAACTAATGCCCGGGTAATTAATAACCTTCTGATGGTAAATTCTGCTGCTTGCCCAAACCTCTCTCTTCCAGGGCGCATGACGCTAAAGCATATGGAAGTGTTGAGAAGGGAGCTGAGCAGGTGTCTATGCAGTGACAGCTCCTGGGAGACCCCTAAGTCACAGAAGATGAAAGGTTGGGTGCACTGGGGGAAATGTGACTCCAAACCAGCTCCTGAATTGTGTGGACAGGGTAGGAGAGGAGATGAGAGTGAAGGAGGAAGGAAGGGTGTCTAAGCTTGCTCATTCATTTATTCATTCATTCATTCATTCATTCATTCATTTCTCCATTCATCCAGTGTTAAAATCCGGTGTTCTGGACAGGGCGCATCGAGACTCAAACCAAGCTTCACCACTTGAGAGCCCTGTGAACTGGGAGAGTTGTTTGGTGTCTCTAGGCTTCCATTTCTTCATGTGATCCTGTGATGAAAAAGATCCATGTCACAGAAATGTGTGTGCGTGCATGCGTGCTGTACGCACCTGTGTGTCTGTGTTATATGCATCTTTGTGTGTGTGTGTGTGTGTGTGTGTGCATTGTAGAGGCTAGAAGTTATACCTTTAGGTGTTTTTCTCTATTTTTCTCCACCCTTTCCAAAACTCAGAGTCTCTCACTGAGGCCACTGAGTTCACTGCTTTGCCTAGACCAGCTGCCAGCAAGCCCTGGGAATGTCTCTGTGTCACCTCTAACTATCCCCAGGTGCCGGAGTTACAGACATGTGCCATCACCATTGGCTCTTACGTGGGTGCAGGGATCCGAGTCGTTTCCCTAGACCCTCCAGTAGCATTTTGAGAAATACAGCCTCCCAGTCCAATAATATTACAACTCACTGGGCTGGACCCACACTGGCTGATCATTAAACACCTCCTGCTGTTGCTCAGGCTTTCAATAGATATGTGAAAAGTCCTGGGTGACTTGTGTGTTGTCCAGGAGTGGTGGGTCTAGAGGCATCATCTTGCTCTGTATTTGTAAGATGAGGCATTAGCCCGGCTTCTCCTTTTTCATTTTCTTTCTTCCCAGTCTTCTTTAGACAGAACACGGAACACATGCAAAAGAGAAAGAAAGCGTGTGGGCAGAGGAGACCAGAAAGCAAGAACCATATACTCTAGGATTCCGGGTGCCTGGCTCACAATAGACACTTGATAGTGGAATTAATTACTTCCAGGGGCCAAACACTCAGGAAAATGGAAATTTTACGGTATTTTTTATTTTTCTAGTGTTGTGATGAAAAGTGAGCCACTCATTTGGAATTCCAGGGCTGTGGCCTGGTGGTCCAAGGATCAGGTCTGTCCCAGCAATATGTTTTATTTGGCCTGCACAGTCTGTTAGAAATTGGAAAATTAAGCCCACGTTGTTCCTGGCTTCTTTTGAAAACAGATGATCTGGCTGTCCTGGGCTGCCTTTCCTCATAGCAGTAGGCAGAGGGAGCCAGGCACAAGTAGGGAGTCCTCTGAGGCTTCCGCTCTGATGCCCTCAGGCACCTCTCCCCCACCCCAATTCACTGGGGCCTCTAAGAAGAAGAGTCACAGTTGCAGCTGAGGGCCTCATCCTGTGAGGTGAGTGCAGGTGAGGCCAGTGGGGCCCAAAGGACCCTCCCTGATCCTCTTCACTGTGCCTAGGTGAATGACCAACCCATCACTTTCCCTCCTTCAGTGCCACCATGTTTGGCCTTCCCTCATGGGACCTGCCCTTCCAAAGAAGTGACTGAGTGTTGAAAGAGGGCAGCTTCCCTCGGACTAGGAAACCACGGGATGGAACCTAAGTGTGAGATCTTCATATACCTCCGATGTGCCAGGAGGCATGTGACAGGAAGGCAGCTGCTGAGCTGGCCTTATGTGACTCGGAGCCCAGGATGTCTCAGAGTGGGATCACTAGGACTCAATACTTCCCTTGTCTTTGTTGCTTTTGACCACAGGTGTAACTTTATTTTCTCTTTTAAAGACTCATTTTTATTCTTGGTTTGTTTTCTTTTTGTTTTTGTTTTTTGTTTTTTTTTCGGGACAGGGTTTCTCTGTGCAGCCCTGCCTATCCTAGACATGCTTTGTAGACCAGGTTGGCCTCGAACTCAGAGAACTGCCTGCCTCTGCCTCCCTGAGTGCTGGATTAAGGGCATGTGCACCACCACACCCGGATCCAATTTTTATTCTTTAATTGTGTGTGTGTTCATGTACCCATGCACATAAATGCAAGTGCCCACAGAGGCCAGGAAGTGGCCTCTGAAGCTGGCATCACTGGAGTTGTATGTAAGTCACCTGACCCAAGTTCTGGGAACCAAATTCTAGTCCTTTGCTGTCACTTCGGTCCTTAGCCCTGAACTAGCTCTCCAGCCCCTACTTTCTTGTTTCAGGCGAGCTCCCAGAAGGACACCTGATAAAGCCAGAACTTTCTCTTGCTGCACATCATGGGTCCCCAAAGGATCCAGATTGGAAACCACTGGCCTAGGCCACCACCTCCTCCTGTCATAAAGGAGGGGACAGCATTCCTGTCGTGGAGGGATGCTGGACTAGGATGAGCACAGAGTTTACTCCAAGTCTGGTGCCAGCTTAAGAGTAGCATTGGAGTCTGGACCCAGAGTGTGACCCAGCTGCGCAGATGTGGTCACTGCTCTGCAGGGTCCTAGCTAGACTTGTTTGGCACTCTAGGGACCATCACTCTCAGTTTCAGGTTTTCTGTTGTGCCATATTTGAATTCTGGGCTTAGTTATTCATCCTCCAAGATGGCGACCAGTAGTCACGTTTGTGTAGTCACCTTCCATTTTGTACTAGGCTTAGTCAGCGTGGCCGACAGAACATGGCAGGTGTGAAGGATGTCACTTCTGAGACAAAGGTGAAAACGCAATAGCTCACACCATCTCTTCTTTCTCCTAGAACACCCACTGTGGTAGAAAGTTTCCTGTGGACAGCTGTCAGGGCAAGGAGCTTAATTAAGCCCACGTTATAGTCAGGGAGGGCGCAGAGAATCATGGTCTATGACACCAGGCATGTTCTTAGCATTTCAGCTCAACTGAAACTGTCCTAGAAAGCCTGTGCCAGAACAAACCATGGCAATCACTTAGCTACTCTCAGATGCCTGGTCTTCAGTGGAAAGATTGCTTGTTCTAAGCTGCTAAGTCTTGGGGTGAGTTGTTATATAGTGACAAGTAACAGCACCAGAGACCTAACACGCTCACCTCGCCGGCACTGGAGGGCAGACATTTAAGTCACTTGGTCTACACTGGATGGTTTAATCACAGAACATCCCTTTCTTACAAATCTGGAGGCTGGAAAGTGTAGAGGAATATTAACTCAGAACATGACTGTTCTGGCAAGAATTCACATCCAAAGACCTTCTAGTCCAAGATCAAGGCAGTGGCAGAATTTGTGTCTGGTGAGGGCATGTTCCCTGTTTCTAAGATGGCAGCCTTCATGCTGGCTCCTTAAAGGGCAGGGAGGAAGCAAGCTCCATTGGGACTGTTATAGAGATGCTAATCCCATTCATGAGGGCTTAACCCATGTTGTAGTTTGATTATGCTACATCTTCAGAATTCATACTGGTTTGCATTGGGAGGAGGGGTCTAAAGGAAGTCATTACCACAGGACTGGATTAGTTTCTGTAGACATGGGTTAGTTCTAAGAGCAGGTTGTTATAATGTTGGTACCCTTGTTATCCTTTCTCCTGTACTGGTGTGTGTGTGTGTGTGTGTGTGTGTGTGTGTGTGTGTGTGTGTGTGTGTGTGTGCGCGCGCGCGCGCGCGTGCGTGCGTGCAATTGTTTCCTCCTTGCTATTGCTTTCCCACCTCGTATGAGGTAGCACAAGGGGCATCCATCATTCAGACTTCTGGGTCTCTGAGTGGAAGTAAAGTTCTCTCTTATATAATGTCTCAGATGTCCTATTACAGCAACAGATGAACACAGCCACCATGACCCCATCTATTTGGTTACAGCCTAAATGCCCCAGCACCACTACACAGGAGAGGAGAGGTCACTGCGTTCATGGGGGGCACAGAAGCGTTCGGTCCGTGACAAACATCCTTCAGAATACGGGCAGTAAACTTCGAACCCCTACCCAGATCTAGCCGATACACGGGACATTCTTCACAGTTGAGTGGAGAGTGGGGTCTGACTTTCACACGTACTCTGGTGCCCCATATTTGACCACATCCCCTGGATGGGGAGACCTGGTGGCACTCAGAGGAAGGACAGCAGGTTACCAAGAAGAGACTTGATACCCTATGAGCATACACAGGGGGAGGAAATCCCCCTCAGGAACAGTCATAGGGGAGGGGAGTAAGGGGAAAATGGGAGGGAGGGAGGAATGGGAGGATACAAGGGATGGGATAACAATTGAGATGTAATATGAATAAATTAATAAAATACATTGAAAAAAAAACCAGAAAATCTCAAAGTCCTGGCAAAGCAATGTAAATGTTTTACTTCCTATAACTAAAATGTGATCACTTAAAAAAACAGGAGTTATTGTGCTATTTGTCAAACATACACACTACTGGACTTTTTTGTTTTTTGAGTTTTTATTTATTTTATTTATTTTTTATTTTTCTTTTTTGGTTTTTTGAGACAGGATTTCTCTGTGACATTACTGGCTTTTTTTTTTTGGCCTTTCTTAAAAGAAACTCTATATGAAACCAAAGATAGTAATTTTTTAAATTGAGATGTAATTCACACGGCAGGAAACTCACTATTCTGAAGTGTTCAATTTGGTGGTTTTTAGTGTCCTTCCTATATTGCACAATCATGACCACTAACTCCAGAATATTTTTATCCTTCCAAAGAGAAACTCCCCCCTCTCCTCACCTCCATCCCCCCAGGGTCCCTCACCCCGACATCCTCCCATTCTTTGTCAACCTTCTGTCTCTACCGGATGGGTTTATTCTGGACATTTCAGTTTGATGTAATCACACAGTATGTGGTCCTTTGTGTCTAGTTTCTTTGACTCAGCATGTTTACAGGGTCTCTCTCTCTCTGACTCAACACGCATCAGAACCTCACTGCTGTCTATGCTGAGTCACATTTTGCTGGGTGGATCTACCATGGGTTTCTTTTCTATTCATCAGTTGGTGAGCACTGGTAGTGACTCCACCTCGGGGCTGTTGTGAATGTGCTATAAGCATTTGTGTATGTATCTTTGCACACCCCACACATGGTTTCATTCTCTTGGATACATATCCAGAAGTGGGACAGTAGCATCACATCATAATTCTAGGTTCAACTTCCTGAGGAACTGCCGAATCGTTGTCAACAATGGCTCATCATTTTGTGTTCAAGATGGATGTTTTCAAGTCTATAAGATCCTCTAGCATCTGGACCAAAATGAAACATGAAAATATGTAGACAACTGAGACTTGAAAAAAGTTTCCCTTATTATATTCAAGTCTCCGATTGTCACTTGTCCTCACCCACTGTTTGATTTGCCCTTGTAAGCTCTGTTCTAGAGGGTTCTTGAGCCCACTAGCTGTATTCTGACATCCACTCTTCTCTCCTGGAGACAGGCCGTGACTCTAAGCTGCACACTTCAGTGCCCCGAGTAAAAAAAAAAATCACATTTTCCACCTTCCACTATGCTATTATGACCATTGCTTAAGTTGTGGTACATAGTGTGAAAATAGACATTTAGCATATGACTTTTTAAAAATTCTCTCAAAGGAAGGAAATTTGCCTGTTCCTTCTTTCTCATCTTCAGCTGGCTGGAATGCAAATGGGATGAATGAGCTCAAGCAGCCATGTTGGACCAGATGGTAGACTGCACAGTAAGGAAAGCAGAACAAGAAAAGGAAAGCAAAACCAAACCAAACCAACCAAACAAACAAACAAACAAAACAAATAAACAAACAAACAAAAAACAAAAGAAAGAAAGAAAAGAAAATGAAAGCCATTTGGAAATCCTTAACATTACTCAATCCTAAACTAATTGCAGATTGGCTGGCTGAAATAAATTTGTATCTCCTTTTAATTCATAGTTATTAGGACTTTATGGTGATATCAGTTGAACTTAACTTTGAGTGACTAAATGCTTTAAGCAGAGTGGTAAAAAATCAAACCATCGTTGTGTTTCTTCTGGCCTTGTGATGTCACCAGCTGTGTGGTCACCCACCTATACCTTGTCTCTCTCCAGCCTGTCCTCTAAATGGTTTTTTTCAACCTGATTCTGTCACATTGTTTGCAATTGACAATGTTGCTCTATTCATTTGGCATAAAAAGCAAGGTTCTCAAAGGCCTTGCAGCATCTACTGGGCTCATCCTACTCTACTGTCCTCTGTCTGCTTCAGGGACACTGAGATTTTGGTTCCTTTAATAGGTCACACTAACGTGTGACAAGCTTAGTACATAGTTCAGCTGAGGAAAATTTTGTCCTGTATTCCACTCCTTCTCGGCTCTTGGTCATGCCTAAGCTCTAACCAAAGCCTTCTCTGACCATCCTCATTTGTGTGTGTTTCCCTGCCACACGGCTGTGTCCTGGATTCTGCTCATTAGTGTACAGGCTCTGACATACAGCAGAAGTTCATGTTAGAAAGCCTCAGAATGCTAAGGGAAGAAGTCCTGGCACCATGTTGTCTTAAGTCCATTTTCTGTTACTGTGGCAAAATACCTGAGACTGGCACTGAGGAGAACATACATTTATTAAACCTCATCCTTCTGGAAAGCTAGGAAGACCAAAATCAGGTGCTTAGGCTTGAAGAGGGCATCGTGCCTCTCTGTCAGCTTGTGGTGGAAGCAGGTAAAAGTGGGCAAGGAAAAAGGAGGCTGAACTCTGGACACAGCGAACTTAAGAAAGGTTTTGAGACACTCATGAAGGCTCTGTCGCCATGACCAGCGGGCCTCCTCCCAGGCTCTGCCTTCCCACTCTGCCACAGTGACAGTCAAAGTTCAGCATGAATTCAGGAGGGGACAAGCCCTACACAAGCCACATCATATCAACATACTAAGTACCCATCCTCACCGCTCTCTCTGCTTTCAGCTATCTGTTGGCAATGTAGGTGGGTGAACAGTTAATGATTTTATATTACTCTTTAATATCTACCTACTTATCCATAAAATAGGTGTGTGTGCGCATTCACTCACGCTTGCGCACACACACACACCTTCAATATCAGCAGTGTTAAATGGAAAGATGTCTTAAACCCTACAAATGCTCAAAACCCAGAAGCCAGTACTAGTTACTAGTTGCCAGCAAAAAATGAGCATTCTCCTGTTTCCACCTTTCTGGAGTGGAGGGGAGGGTGGCATGCCAGGGTGTGGACAGCCAGTGAGTGGGGTCTGTTGATAGGGACAAGGTAAGAGACAATGACGCTCAAGCGGGCTCGGACTTGCTGGGGCTGGTAGCCATTTCTTCTGTCTCTCCTTTCCATCCCACCACTGAAGTTTGCAATCCATGACGTGTTCTGAGTTTACAGGCTAAAGGACCACAGGAATCCCTCTAAGACAAACCATGCTTTGACCCCAATGCAAATATGGACTTTGGATCTTTGTATTGGTGCTGGAATGATTCAGATTTTTGGGTCTGATAGGGAGGAATGACTAGGTTTCCACTGTGAGAAGGGCTTGGGTTTGGGGGGATCAAGGGGGATGCTATAACTCAGATGTGGTTAATTTCCTCCAAAACTCAGAGAAATGTGCTCATTGAGGTAAGAGTATTTAACACTGGTGAGATCATAAGAGAAGTCTTGTCATTAGGGCTGCATCCTCATGATGGCACCCATGCTGTTCCAGCAGGAAGTAGTTCCTGCAGGAAGTAGTTCCTACAGGAAGTAGTTCGTATGGGAGGCATTGATGGCAGGAGAAGGTTGATAAAAGGGTGCTCGTCTTCCTTTGATTCTTCTTGCTTCTGCCACCATGGACCCTTCCACTCTTCCATTGTGGTATGAGGTAGCAGGAGGCCCTCAGCAGAAGCTGAGCACCAACAGTGAAGTGGAAGCTTCTGGTTTCTTTGAAGACTGAGTTGTGTCATGTGGTGTTTTGCTGGGAGGTGCCTTGTGAGAAGGCATGTGATTTTTTTTTTCTGGAAGATGTCTTGTGAGAGGTCTTGCGTGATGTTTTGCTGGTAGCAGACATGAGAGAGGGTGAGTGGTGTTTGGAAGGATTATGAATAAACCCCAGACAGCGGGATGACGCTTCTGCATTGTGACACTTTGCAAGGTTCCTCTGGTCTTCCTTCCTCTTTGCTGGTCTTTGCTTCACAGAGAGAAACATACCAGAGAACTTTTCATGGTACTCCAGCTGCTTCTGGCTGCTTCTGCGGACTCGTGCAGACTCGGCAGAGCCTTGCTGTTTCTGCTGGATTATGCCACCACTACAGATTTGTGTTGCTTTTTGGTGTTGGCTATTGGACTGGATTGCTGGTATCCTGACAACACAAAGTGGAATTGTCCCAAGGAACTACGTCTAAATAGGTCCACAGCCCCTTTTTCCTATTAACAGTCTTTCTCCCCTTCCTCTGGTCAGTTGGTTATAGGTGTTGAAGTGTTTAAGGATCCCAACTAAAGTAGGTTGTGAAAACCCTAAGCCTACAAACAGCACCTTGCTCTTAGACTTCCCAGCCACTAAATAAGCTTCTATTTTTCATAAATTATTCAGTCTTAGGTAATTTAGGACTGTCAGAGAAAACTGTTTGTAACACCACTCATCTATACATTGCCTACTGTCAAAGTGTGGCTACCCTGACAGGAACCTATACATAACCCGGAAGAAAGGATCTAAACTGAGAAACTGTCTCATTGGATGGGCCTGGAGGTATGTCTGTGGGGGCATTTTCTTGACTAATGGTTGACACATAATGGCTCAACCCACCTTGGGTGGTACAGTTCCTAGGCAGGTAGCTAAGAAAGTAGATGAGCAAACCAATAAGCGTCTCACGTCCTCGGTGCCTACTTCAGTTCCTGCCTCCAGGTTCCAGGTTCCTGCCTTGAGTTCCCACCCTGACTTCTTTGAATGATTGTCTGTGATATGGAGGCACAAGCCAAAGAAAACCTTTCATCCTCAAGTTTCTTTTGGCTAAGTGTTTTATCAAGGCAACATAAAACAAACACAAGACATATTGCTTGCTCTCTAATTGACATGTAGATTGATTTCCCTCTCCTTCCCTCCCTCTAAACACTTATAAAATATTACCATTGCTTCCCAGAAAAAATTTAAAAAATGTAACCAACCCAACATCTGGGCCACGCTTCTTCCGTGCTCATGGGAGGCTATTCCTTTAACTCCTTGATTTGGGGTTGAGATTAAACTGGCATTTACATTTGAATTGAGAGATGGGAGTCCTTCTACAAAGGCTACAAGAGTCCCAAGTCTAGCCAAGAGACCCATCTGTCCATGTAGACTCTTGGCAGGACATCACCTTGTGTGGTTCACAAGTGTTTTTGCATTCCAAGAAAATTTGAATAATCATAGTAACAATAACAAAGCGAAAAGGAGGCCTGCTTGCTGCCCAGATAAAAGTCTTATTCAACTTTCTGATGACACATGTTGAAACCCCCATTCTCTCATAAGGTTTGAAATCGCCTCAGCACAACACGGAGCCAGGTTCGCTCCCTCTGGAGTCTTAGATAAACACTCAAGTTCCTTAAGTGAACAAATCGCCAGATTTGCTTCCTACCAGATAGATGATTCCCAGCTGCCTGCATGCCCTGCCTCTCACCTCCTGGCCTGCAGCTGGAGTGTCCACTCTGCAAGCCTCACCCTTGGCAGCTCTCCTTAGAAGACAAAACTGACGATGGAATTTAAGTGGAAAAATCGAAGAGCCAGGCACGTTAGCTCATGCTTGTAATCATGTCACTTGGAAGACTGGGCTCGGGGAGATTATGGTGAGTCTGAGGCCAGTGTGTGTTACTTGGGAGGCTCTCTCTCAAAAAGAAAAAAACATCATTAAAAATGGAAAATAAGATTAGAAGGCACATAGTCAGAGTTTGATGAGTACCTCAAAAGAGAAATGGATGAAGAAATAAAAGGTCAAATCAATTTACTCCATGAACTTAAGCGTTTTACTGATAGTTTAAAAGCTTGCGTGGGGTTCTGCAGTGGAGATTGGCAGGTGCACACTGCGTGTGACAGGGGTCCACTCCAGCCCCACTGCGCCAGGATCCCTGGGGCTTTGACTTGCTAACCATCTCCTCAGGCAGTTTTTAAGTCTCACTGCAGGCACCTGTGCCCAAGGGATTCTGAACCAGAGCCATCAGTCAAGGAGCTTTGCCACCAGGGGTGTGTGATGCCAATCAGCCTGGGGTCGGGGTGGAGCCGGGGGAGAGTGTTAGCAAGTGCTCACTTTGTGGGTTGCACTAAAACAAGAAAATCCTGGAAGAGCCAAAGGCCTCAGGAACTCAGGGAACCATGCGCCTTTCTGTTCTCCACTGACAGAGAACCAGTGGCCGTTATTACCCAGAGGAAGGTGTGCAGCGGAGCGAGGCATCTCCACCAGGCTGGCTTAGCGGCTGCTTCCTGTACAAGCCCAGGAACTTTGTTCCATGCAGACTGTAGGGAGCAGGAGGTAACAGTGAAGGTGGAGAGTCGAAAGAGGAGGCTCAGGTGGCCCAGGTCACCTGATCTCGGAAACAAAAGAAAACACCAGACAGAATAGAGAGGAGTGTTTTGTCTTTTCACTGTCTGTGAAGTTCCCAAGTGTGAGCTATCGGCCACAGGTGGAGGCGTAGCACAATACTGAATGCCGGTTGAAAAGGTTGGAGGGGGTTTCCATAAGGAATATTCCATGGCTACCAATAAAACCGTTACTGTTACTTAGTGAAACTGCATCAGAAAGGGTTTGTCTGTACCTCTGTTGGTGGACTGCTTGACTGGCCTGTACGAAGCCCTAGCTTCTAGATCATTCTGTGATATATTCCTAGTATCCCAGCATGGGAAGTGAAAGCAATAGCGCGTGTGCGCACACGCGCGTGTGAATAATTGACTGGAAACCAGCTTGGGTTGCATGATTTTGAGATTTCTCAGAACCACGACAAAACAAACTCAACTCGACTAAAAAACAAAACTCAAAATGACTAAACAAACAAACAAACAAACAAAAAAACCAAAAAACAAAACAACCAACCCCCCCAAAACAAACAAACAAAAAAACCCTGCCCCATGTAAAACTTGATTCCAATAATTTGTCTTTGTAAACAGACACTCGGCACTCCTCCATAAGGCTCTTGCAGGATCACGGCTTCACAACTATTCTCCACTCTCAGAAACAGTGGGAGCATAGAGTCCCTCACTTGCTGAGCCTGGCCTTCTTAGTGTCTCGGGAGCAGAAAACCGTGCACCTCTGCAGAGGCACGCTATTCCTAAGTAAGCCTTGGTGTCTACTCTTCACTGTCCATGAACTTGCCATCTTGCCTCCGACTCTGACACCTCACAACCTTATTTCTTTCTGTGGAGTTTTCACTTTAGACAAAATTGGGAAGTGAGTGAAGTTTATTTGCATAGTCCGTCAGCTCCTCATGTGGTCCTCCTCCAAGAAAGACTTTGCTCAGGACTGAAGGCTTCCTGCATCTCCTGGCCCTGCCACACCATCAGTCTATGAGGACAAGGTTGTGAGCGCCCGTCACTAGGGATAGCATCCAGATCTCCAAGGCCCTAATGAAACATCTTCTGTATTCTCCTCTCTAGCATGCAGCAATCCTGTGTTCTGCTCTGCCTTCCTCCTGCCTGTTCAGCAACATCATTTCAGCCTCAGAAATGAGGACCAGTCTGAAGGACCGCACAGGACATGAGACCATTCATCTTGCTTCCATGTGAATTTGAAACACTTAAGTGGATCTGTGAGTAGAGGTTCCTGCTGGAAAAAAATATAGACATCTATGGGGGGCCGAGGAAGCCCTGAGTGAATATGTATTGTTAGCACGGGCACAGCCATTTCGAAGACCTCAGAACCTTGGGACTTGGCAAAGGCATCCCCTGTCTGAGTGAGAAGGCTGGCAGTTTGAGCAAAACCTAGCAACTGCGCCTTCCTCCTCCTGGACTAGCAGCCTGAGATAGCTCCAAGACAGAATCCTTGTCCTGAAACTAGCTGACCCCTCCCCCTGTGCTGCACATAATAAAGAGCTATGCTCCCGCCTATTCCTGCATAGCTGGCTCTGCTCCATTAGAGCAAAGGCACAGCCCACCCAATCCCAGCTCTTCTCTTAGTGTGTCTCTGCATCTTCCCTTTTGTTACCTCAGTCAGGTTTTCAGGGTTTTCAGGACTCAGTGGACGCCAGTGGGAAAGATAAACATGTATTTTGATATGGGAAGCGTACGGCTGCTCTGTGGCCAAAGGGCCAGTGAGGATGGGACAGGCCAATTGCAGTGCTTATGAAGCAGTCTCTGTTTATTTTGACAGATGGCTTGTTCTGACAGGGGACCGTGCTTTATCTCAACGTGACCCTTCTATCTGCATGACTGGCAGATAAGACATACTCATTAAGTAATTTTGGATGAATTAATAAAGTAATGATAAAAAGAAGTAGGGTGGAGTGAAATTTTGTCCAGCCAGAGCGAGACTAGCCTGTATAATGATCTAACTGCCTTGAAATCCATCCGAGGCTTTATTGATGGCTGCCAAGAAGCAATGTCTCTCAGAGCTAAGGGTTCACAAACAGCGAATCCTTCCCACATCTACAGGTCCTCAGACACACACAGGGGCCTTTGCCTTGCCTGTGGAATCCATGAAATGGCCATTTGGAGAGGGTAGTGATTTTGTGTTTTTTATCCATATAAAAGCAAGTTGGCATGTTTCTAGGAATAAATCAGAGTCCAAACTATTAGTTGCTCCTGTGCGGTGATAGTTATTGCTTAGAATGCCAAAGAGAGAACTTTCTTAAGGTGGGCATGGTGAAGTGTGCCATTAACCCCAGCATAAGGACAAGGGCAAGGCCAGAGCCAGACTGATCTTGGTTACACAGTGAGTTACAGTTTAGTGAAGGCTACATAATGATACTTCATTAAAAAAAATAATACCTTCTTGCCTTCTACAAATTCTTCTCTCCAGAACAACCTTGGGGCAGCATTAACTGACAGGTTCCAATGCTGCTATCTAATCTGAGCCAAGCTGAGCCTGTAACCCCCTTTCCATGTCCACAAAAATCAAAATGAGCAAGCCTAAGCTAAAACACCGAGTGCATGTCCCTGGCACTATTGTGAGAGCTTTAGACCTCTGGGCACACAGAAGTGAACCTGCAGGGCGGCCACATTACCCACAGGGCAGAAGAGATAGAAGCTAAACACAGAACAGCTGAGTCAGACATGCCTTAGTGAACACACCTGCCACCCTTCCTGTGTGTGTGTGTGTGTGTGTGTGTGTGTGTGTGTGTGTGTGTGTGTGTGTGTATAACCTGTCTCCCAACCTAGCCTGAATGGGATTCGTTATCTGCAATTGGAATAATCCTAATTTATCTATTTTGATACTTGAGCCTCAGCACTTTGAGGTAAGGTCAGTGCTATTCTTGGCATAAAAGATGGTTTTATTACATTTTCATGAGTTATCATTGTCTTCATGCAATCCCTAACATCCAGCTGCTGAGGCAAGCGGCTTCCTATGCAATTAAACTGCTTTTGATACTAAACACAAGCAGCTTGTTTTAGAAATGCAGGTTTGTTTGTTTGTTGTGGAGGATGTAGCTTTATTACTTATATTCTGCAGTCTTTTATTTTGATGGTTCAGAAATTCGCTTTGAAGCTTTCAGATGACTCTGCCTTTCCATACTCTTAGACCGTGCCAATCAAATCAGTCTGGCATGTGTGCATGTGTGTGTGTGTGTATTTGTGTGGTTTCTTTCTTACATAGTTTGTCCTCCATCAACCTCATATCAGCCAACAAGATGAAGGAAAACCCAAAATGGTAAAATAAATTACACTCAGGTGAAGGACAGAAAGCTTTTTACTAAACTTGGCAAAGTTGAACTGTATAGTTGACTAGTGAAGCTATCAGAAAAGCTAATTCAGTCCTAACCTGAATAATGAAAATATTCTTTTCACCATAAGGATGGTGGTTGATAGTTCTCTGATTGTCATTTAACAGCCCAGAGCTGAGTACTTGTGTACATAATTTAGGAGACCATGATATCTTAGTTTGATTTTCTGTTGCTGTGACAAACTTCATAACCAAAAGCAAGCCAAGAAAGGAAAAAGGTTTATTTTAATCTTCAATTCCAGTCCATCATTCTGGAAGCCAAGGGAGAAGCTCAAGGCAGGAACCTGGGGACACACTGAAGCAGAGACCACAGAGACAGCGGCAGGAAACATGTACTAGTTAGCTTCCAGGCTTTCATTCAGCTACAGTTTTATACAGCCAAGGCCTACCTGCCTAGGGGATGGTGCCATCCACAGAGGGCTGAGCCCTCCTACATCAATCAGCAACCAAGAAAACACCCCACAAACATGCCAACAGGCCAATATAGGATAACATTTTTCAGTTGAGGATTCCTCTTCCCAAACCTCTTTTAGGTTTGTGCCAAGTTGACAGCTGAAGCTAACTACGACACATGTCCAAATGATCATGCTCACAAAATCAATTAAGATCAAGATCTGAGAAGCTAAAGATTTGAGGTCTTTGGCATTTAGATGAGCATGCAACTTTGGGCTTAGGAAACTATATCCAAGACTATGCTGCTGTTAGCTTCCAACTTAGAGCACCCTGAGGCCCCCGAATAAGCCACCTGAAATATTTCTTTGACATATTTCCACATGGCTCTTCAGACAAAGTTCAGAGCTCTGCAGACATGGCTAACTCCATCTCTACAGGATAGTTGCTTAGTGGCACAAGCCATGTAGAGATGAGTGGCGGATGTTGGTGGATCCCAATCTTACCTTATATCCTGATTTATGCACAGGAAAGACCCTGTCATTGGAAGAAGACAGGAGACTGACACCTGTTCAGACAGGGATGACCACAGGTGGCTGTTACCCAGGAAGTTTCTCTGCATAACAAGACAACCTTTACATCTTGCTCTGCATCCCTCCTGTGCCTCCACGGCCCGTCTAACCCCCATCCCTATAAGCCTACCCCTTCCTTTAGCTCCATAGAATGTTCAGAACCTTGCCTTTTCTTTGAGTCTCTTATCTACCACAAAGGCAGGATCCTTTGGAAGATACTCTGTCCCTAGAATCCTCTCCTAAATATGTCTGCAAACAGGGAGAGAAAAGATGACACCACTTGTAGAGTCCAGGCAAACTCTCAGGCTGTTTGTGCATTCTCTGGGCTCACTCATCTGCACTAAAATAATTTACCCACTCTTTAAAGTTGCCTACAACTGCACTCATGATGATGTCATGGACCGACAGACTTTGGATTCTTTCCCCCTGCTCTGGGTTTTGTTTTGGTTTTGTTTTCTTATTAATTTCTATAATTGAAGTTCTATAATTAAGTTCTATAATTGAACACATGCTAGACAAATTCTCTACCACTGAGCTGAGTGAGTAATACATGGTATTACTAAGTTGCCCGTGCTGACCTTGAACTCATTCTGTAGCCCAGTCTAGCCTTTAACATTTTTTTCCAGCAAGGAAGAAGATTCCTGGTTACTTTGATATTTATTTCTTTACGTCCTGCCCCCAAAGTGTGCAATGTGTTTAACAGTAGAGTCTTACCCTGTGGCTATGGTAGGTAACTGTGCTGGTTGGTTTTGTTAGCTTGACACAAACCAAGAGTTATCATGGATGAGAAATGTCAAGTGAGCAAATGTCTCTGTCAGATTACCTGTAAGCAAGTCTGTGGGGGGCATTTTCTTGAATAATGATTGATAATGGAAAGGTCTAGCTGCTGTGGATGGTGCCATTCTTGGGCAAATGGTCCTGCCTTGTATAGGTAGTCAGGCTAAGCAATCTACAGAGAACAAGCCAGTAAGCTGCATTCCTCCATAGCTTCTGTTTCAGTTCCTGTTTCAGGTTCCTGCCTTCGGTTACTGGACTTCCTTTAGTAATGAACTGTGATGCAGAAGTTTAAGCCAATGGCCCTTATCTTCCTTAAGTTGTTTTTTGTTTATGGTGCTTTATCAAGGCAATAGAAGCCTAACTAGGACAGTAACAAAGGAAAATGGCATTCTTCTGTGTTGTTTTGGAGCTCTCCTGTGCCTCGTTGACCAGTAAGTCACAGACAGATGTCCCATGCCTGGAGCCATGATTTTTTTATTTGATAAAAATACTTTCTATTCTTTGCTTTGTCTTCTGAGACCCGTGTTGTCCTCCAAAGCAGTATACTTCCATTTAACCTCTTTTACTCCTAGAATACCCTCAGTATTCTTCACCCGGGAAGAATACCGAGAATGAACAAAACCAGAAATATATTTTAGGATATGAACATGAAGGGCTTTGTCAATTGTCAGATGGAAGAGGGTATCAGCTTATCAAGAGTTTTATGGAGGGATACAAGAAGTGTGTGGTAGACATGAAGTGAACTCCCTCACAAAGGTTCACATGTAGTGACAATTTTGGAATTTTGGTTTTTTTTTTTAAAAACAGCAATATTATAAGAATATGCTTTCATTTTGATCCCAGGCATGAGGATATGAGGCTGTTTAACACTGTCTGCAGAAACTGACTGTGGTTTGTCCCATGCTATAGCAGAGGCATGGTTTTGATAATTTCTGCAATTGTGTGATGTTTGGGATTTTGAGAACTTTTCAGAGGGTACATAAATGTGAGGGCCCCAAGAAGTGGGGGTCATTGGTTGTTGGTCATTTAGGGTAGTTGGTTGCAGTTTGTTAGTAGCTGTGGTCAAAGAAACAAAAAGAAAGAAATTAAATTCAAGGATTTTCCTATTTCCTCTCTCCCATCTATCCATGTTTCTCTTCTATCTAGTGTTAGGGGGTGAAACTGGGGGGATAAAGGGTGAAAAAAGAGGAACTCACAAAGTAGCAAAGATGGGCTACAAGTAGCACCCAAACATGGGGCTCAATAAATAAAACATGGCATAGTTCATTTCAAATGTTGTAAAGAAAATGACAGGGGATGAAAGAATGATTTTTTTCTTTCCAAGACACCAGCAAAACATTTATCTCAGCTGATATTGCTGGGATAATTCCTGCCTTGCTCCAAAAGGTGATTTTCTGGTTTCTCTCTTTGTATATTTTGTTTCAAAAAAGTTTGGAAGTTTCAAAAAAGTTTCAACTGGCCGAGCAGTTGGAAAAATTGCAGGTGGACACGAAGGGGCCTGAGAAACAGAAAATGGATGAAATGGGAAAACAAAAGGGGCCACTCTACTCTCTCTTTTCTGAAAGGGTTGCAGAACTGGATGGGCAACTGGAGAGGTTGCAGGTGGAGGTGGAAGCACTTGGGAGGTGAGGAGCACCTGAGAAGAGAGAAGAAAAAGGCTTGGTCCTGGTGACTGAGCAAGAGAGGGGGAGTTCCCCACAGGAGGAAAGGGGGAAAGAAACTATGCCAGAGGGCGGTCAGCTCAGAGAAAATATGAAAAGCAGGGAACACTGTAGGCTTCAATTTTTCAAAACCTACTCTATTTAGGATTCTTAAACACATCAACCTCACTTCTAACCCACAGACCTGAAGAAAGAGAGAAAGAATGTTAGTAGGGTGGTGGACCTGTTTAGATGTAGTTCTTTGGGCCAGTTCCCCTCTGCACAGTCAGAATACCAGCAGTTCAGTCCAATAGTAAACACCATCCAGCAATACAAATCTGTAGCAGTGGCGTGATCCGGCAGAAACAGCAAGGTCCCACCTAATTGGCACAGCAGAAGCAGCCAGAAGCAGCCAGAGTACCATGAGAAGTTCTCTGGAATGTTCCTCCTGTGAAGCAAAGACCAGCTAAGCATTGCACTGTGTAGCAATGCAGACGTGTCATCTCACTGTCTGTGAGGTTCTATTTACACTCTTTCTAAACATCACATACCCTCTCATGTAAATGTTTTCAGCAAAACATCACATGCCCTCCCACAAGACAATTTCCAAAAAAAAAAAATCACACAACACAACTGAGTTTTTAAATAAGCCAGAAATTCCACTTCAGAGTACAATCTGATGAAACTGCCCCTTTAAAAAAATAAGGGTGATAGTGGTATGTTAATGTTGGACCAAGTAGAGGAGGGGCAGTCCAGCATTACAAAATCACCATTAACTTTCCCAGTGGTCATACAGCACATGCCTGCCAATGGTGTGAAACAAGATTATGACAAGATAGGATGGAGTCCTATAGAAATGATAGATCCAAGGCAATTTAAAGAGTCCGTGATTTCATGTCGGATGCACTCACCTTTATGTGAAATAAAATTTAAATAACTGGGTCAATCAAAACAGAATTATTCCCCAAGACTGAAAGGGACTAGTGACAGCTGTATTAGCGTCTGGTTCATAGTTGCAATGGCTAACATTGTGGAGGGAAGAAGTCGCAAATATTGAACAGTGAAATAGAGCAAGGGAAATGAATATAGTAAAATACCAGTTGCTAAGTGAAGGGCAGTACTCTGATATACAAGAACACATTCAATTTGATAATGTTACTATAGAGCAATCTCTCTTAGTGGCTTTAAGAGCTTGGGACAAAGTTAAAGAACCTGGGAAAATATCCACCTCATTTACAGAGATTATGCAAGGCTCTGGAAAAGCCTTCACTGACTTTTTTTTTTCAAACAAAGATCGGTCTCAGCTGTGAACAAAGCCATATCAGACCATGACACAAGGAGAGTGTTCCTAGAGACCTTGGCATTTGAAAACGTGAATACCAAGTGGAAAAAAGTTATTAGACTATTAAAGGTGAAAGCAGTGCCTATGGATGAATGGATAAAGGATGTGACTGATACTGGTCCTAACATGAATTATGCTAATATAAATATGTCAGGCTATAGCTATAGGTCTCTGATATCAAAATACCCAGTGTTCCAATTGTGGGAAATATGGTCATTTGCAAAGAGAGTGTCAATAGCAAAGATACTCTGACCAAACCAAAAGCCTCAGATCTCAAAATGCCCAGTGCATTAACTCCAAGAAATATAGTACTTTGCACCAGAAAAGTGAGCAAACCATTTGTAGGGGCAATGATTTTCTTAAATCTCAGACAGAAAGAACACTTAGGCTTCCCAGGGTGTGTATGCCATGCAGCAAAGGATGCCATTGGGTTCAGGAATGTAGATTCAAAAGAGATATACAAAGTAATTTCTTACCATCAGGAAACAGCCTTGGTGGCATATAGCTCAAGGCCCCAAAAATTATGAGTCAAGGAACAACAGCAGCTGAGAAATACTGGGTTATAAAAAAAAGAGCTGTGGAATTAAGTCAACCTATACATTATAAGGATGTGTTAACATCAGAATGGAAACCAGTGGAAGCTTTCCACTAGGGACACAGATTTTTTATATATATATATCCACATGAAATGAAAAGCTGTGAATACCATTAAAAAACTGATAAAGATTAGAATTGAGCAGAAGAGGTCTCTTAAAAACTTTGACTACTGATCCAAAAAGCACTTACTTCATTGAAAATGTCATTTATAATTTTCTACTACACACAGCATAATGAATGAATTAAGACAGAGGGTTGAATATAATGACAATTTTGGAATTTTGGTTTCTTTAAAAACACAGCAATATGATAAGAATATGCTTCTGTTTTAATCCCAGGTGTAGGGATATGAGACTGCTTCAGACTGTCTGCAACATCTGACTAGGAATTGCTTCATGCTCTAGCAGAGGCTCAGTTTTGCCAGCTGCAGATAATTTTTGCCACTGTGTGACGTTTGAAATTCTGGGAACTTTTCATAGATTATTACATAAATGCTAGGGTTCAGAGAGTATGGGTCAGTGGTTGTTGGTCATTCAGGGAGGTTGGTTACAGTGTGTTAGCAGTCATGGTTAAAGAAAAAAAAAACAAAGGAAATAAATTAGATACAAGGAGTTTCTTAATTCCTTTCTCCCCTCTACCCTTGTTTCTCTTTTATCTAGTGTTAGGGGATGGAAGCTGGGGGTAGGGTGGGGAGTGTTGGGAAAAGAACCCACAAAATATCAAAGATCAGCTACATTCACATGTTGAAAGTCTTTTGCTGAGCGGTGAGTAAATTGTGACTATGCTGACTTGACTGCTGACTGTGTTAATCATTTTAATTGCTTAATGGAGTCATGACATTATGGGAGGCTGAATGGTCTTCAGCCTGCTGACTCTATCAGAAAACACTACCCACCACACACACACACACACACACACACCACAGAGAGAGAGAGAGAGACAGAGAGGCAGAGAGAGAGACAGAGAAAGAGAGACAGAGAGAGAGACAGAGAGAGAGACACAGAGAGAGAGAGACAGAGAGACAGAGATTGGTAGAGGAATCAGGTTCTTTTTCATGATTTAAATTTTATTCATTATTATTGCTCCTGTGTTTCAGACATGTGTGTGTGTGTGTGTGTGTTGGGGAGGGGGATGTGTGCTTCAGACTGTGTGTGTGTGTGTGTCTGGGGGCATGTGTGCTTACAACATGTGTGAAGATCAGAAACAACTTTCAGGAGTCCAGTAATTGGTTTTATTTTCCACTGTGGGATCTGGGAATCAAACTCAGGCTGTCAGGCTTGTCCAGCAAGAGCTTTGCCCCACTGAACCATATTGACAGCTCGGGCAGCCAGTTTTTATCCAGATCTGGCTTGTGGGAAATGGACTAGACTCTTTTCTCAAAGAAATCTATTCCACATTTTCAAAACAGGAAGCATCTAATGGGTTTTGTGGAATGACAGGCAGAGCAACCCTGCTCACCCACTCTAGACAGTCATTTGACGCCAGGCTTATTCTCATCTTTTATTTTCTCACAATATTTTTATCGATGCACATTTACTACATATTTTATAGTTTTGGGTTTTATATAGAAAATTTATTTCCTTTGACCATATTATACAACTTTTATTCCCTCTGTTTAGAAACGTTCAGGAGAAAATACTTCAGATCCAGGCACAGGCAAGGCCTTTCTGAAAAGCTTCTAATAGCTCAGGAAAAAATGCCAAGAATTGACAAATTTGAAGTTTAAAACAATGTACTTCACAGTAAAGGAAATGAGAAGGTGAAGAGACAGCCTGCAGAAGTGGGAAAACATTAGCCAGCTATACATTTGACAGGATTACTATCTACAGTATAAAACAAATTAAAGCATTCTAAACACCAAGAAGTCAAGCAACCCAACCAACAAATGAGTTAATGAAATTAATAGACAGTTCTCAAAACATGAAGTAAGGAGGACCAAGCAATGTAAAATACATTCTTAGCCATCAGAAAAATGTAAAAAAGAAGAAAGCACAGTAGGATCCTATCTTATCTTAGAATGGCTATCATTAGGAAAACAATAACAGATGGTGTTGAGGATGTGGTGAAAAAAAAAAAAAAGAAATTCTTTGACGAGGACATAAATTAGTCCAGCCACTATGGAAATTAGTATGGATGCTCTTCAAAAAATTAAAAACAGAGCTACCATATGACCCAGCTACACTACTTCTGGGTACGCAACTAGCTATTAATCACATGCTACCAACATCCTGCAAAGTCACCCACACAGCCATGCTTGTGGCTGCACTATTCACAATAACTGAGTTAGGGATTCAACCTGTGTCTGTCAACAGATGATTGAGTGCATAAAGGAAATGAGGTCTATGTCAGGTTTAGGGAGAGGTGTGTTGTTGAAGAGAAGCATGGAGTCAGATTATCCTTTAATAAAAAAAAAGTATATTAAAGCTGACAACATGGAAAGATCCGAAATAAGGCTCATCAGACCCAGGGAAAACAAAGGCTGCTCATCTAAGATCCCTTATGGGGAAGTAGGGCGGGAGAGGTGATGTGCCAAGAGAAAGTAGATCTACAGTGGGTTGACATCACCAAATTAAGCTAAGAGGCACTGTGTTCTTTGCAGTTTAGGTTGAGGCAGGTGTTTGAAATTCCCAAGGACATTTATGGGCAGGGGTAGTATGAGGAAATAAACAGACCAATGACCTCAGCTAAATATGCCTTATGTAATATGACAGTGGTCAGCCTGCCTCCCGGCCTGGACAGCTGTGAAGCTACGATTGCTCCTGCCCTGCCTGCGGTCTTCTCAAGTAGCCTTGTGCTATCTGGAAGCCCGGTGTCCAGGAGGGACAGATTCCCTGCTAGTGTGACAGGACATCTGCAGTCTTTATGTTCGTATAATGAGAAAAGAGGGACAATTTTATAGGAAAAACTTTGCAGGTGGGAGGGAACCTAAGGGGTCAGGGCAGTGACAAGACCATTCCGGCTACTTCCTCCTGAGCTGGGGTGTCACTAGAGCCAGAACCCCTCTCCACCTTCCCTTCCCCCGCCCCCTGGTTCTGTAGCAGATTGTCAGACGCCATGCTTGGGCTGGAGGTTGGTATTTGAGTTTGCAGCTCAGGAGGACATTGTCTGCATGTGTGGCATGCGGGACAGCAGTATAGATGAATCAGATTAGCTGGTGGGCCTGAGTGAGGCCTTGATATTAGAATCAAAATAGCTTAATGCTTTAGTGCTGTGCATTAGTGTCTCCCCTGACATCGTGGACACTCTCTCTGGAATCACAAGGCACAGTCAACTCTTTGTTCCCTATGTCACCTTTTGGTCAAGATGTCTTATCACAGCCACAAAAAGGTAACTAATACAGGGAGGGAGAAGACAGAGGGCCTTGACCTTTGGTGGCTTCTATCTTTTCCTTTGAAAGTCTCAAGCCTGAACCCCTGCGTTCTGTTAACACACACTAGCTTTACAAGTGAGAAATTGGTGCTCAAAAGGTAGGAGGAAGTTTCAGGGCTGTTCCCTCTCTCTCTCTCTCAACTGGAACTTAGAGTACCATATAGAAAGGATAGGTTGTTATAGAGTAGAGAAAAGGAAGGAATGTGAAGTTGCTGGACATCATTTAAGCTGAAAGTTGAAGTTTATCAAAGGGAATAGAGGCCAATTTCCTCCTGGTGAGGCCCCATTGTTTTTTAAATTTTCCTTTTAGTTTTCACCTACTCCATCACAACAACCTGACACTATTGAGAGGTAGAACCTTATTGGTGAAAGTAGGACACCAAGGATGTGTCCTGGAGATGTATACCATGCCCCTGCCCTTCCCACTTTCTGTTCCTATGTCATGAGTGAGCACCTTACCCTATCACATAGTCTTATGACCCTGAAATTTGGACTCATCACAGGCCTGCATAATAGAACCAACTGACTCTGGCTTGAAGCTCTAGTAGACACTTAAAAACGTTTTTATTGAAAAGCACCAACCCGTCATATGAGCTTACAAAGTAACCAAGTGCCTAACATGACTGTCTTGGCTTACCCACCTGTCTCCTTCCCTTTTGGTCACTGACTTCCTGCTGCTCACCAGCATGTCCACTCAAGCACTGTGTATCCAGAAACCTGATACCTAACCTATCTCATCATCTGTCAAGTTTAAAGGCACAAAAGTGAGACCGACAGAGGCATCTTATAGTTGGATTTTTATAATGTCTTATTCAAATTCCCCTGAAGGCACCCAAAGCTCTCCAGGCACTGTCCCAAACCTGTACTCACCCTGGATTGCAGGAATAGCAGTGTCTCTAAGAACAGATCACCTTATCCACAAAGGTGATGCTGTATCCTAAGGCGTAGCATCCTCTGCCAAGAATCACTCCTGCTCCTGAAATCATGAACAGCTCCTTTAAATTGTCTTGCAGAAGCCAAACTGAGACAGTCATCAACTGGACCACATCTTGACTAGACCCACTTAACTAGGCATACTTCTTGTGCCTGGTCCCAACTCTTTTTCTATTTAAGCCCAAAGTTCACACCAGGATCCTGAAGATGGACTGAGAATAACGAGTCTTTGCTGGGTCCTCCTCCCGCTGCCCATCCATCAACTTTCTCATTTTCTGTTTTTCACCACTGCTTCTGTCTTTAATCAGTGTACTGGGGATGGGAGGCCAAGCATGGCCTGGGACTTTGCCCTAATATTCTTGCTACAAAAACTTCAAAACTGTGAGATGAGTCTTTCCTTCTTATAAGCTGTTGCGTTGAAGAAAAACCGACTGTCACACAGAATGTGAAGGTTTAGACTTCTAGAGTATCTTTCTCCGGATCCAGCCATGAGATGACACAGCATAGTAAACGTCAGGGCTAGGCTTTGGATTTGTAACAGAGGGGAAAACAATCCCAGCTTCACCCTATCCTCCTAGGTGTTTAATTTTAAGTACTATACAAATTTAACAATTGGCATAAGATAGATTAGCAGAAGGAAATGATTTAGAAGTAAAACGTGGCAAAACTTATGTCAAGCCGAAGTTCACAGGGGAAAGACAATAAACAGAAAACCGAATGTTTTGCTAATGAGTTTCTTGGAAAACTTTAAAGATTAAGCAACATTTAATGAAATGTTTAAAAAAAAAACAGCCAGCACAAATGTGGAAAATGTTACATTCAGCCTACAGGTGGGTAGTTACTCCCCCCCTGACCCCCCAAAGTATGCCAAATACATTTCTCCTTTGTAAGACTGGGGACAGAAATTGTTCACTTACTGTGCACTCTTTTTGCAGCCAGGTATGGGTTATGGAAAGTCAAGGGTCACAATGACCAAAGCCTGTTTGAACTGAGGAGCTGGCTTTTGTTTCAAATACAACAGGCAAGAGAAAAGCTCTGCTCCCCTGTAGGCCTGAACCGACCTTGGCAAGATGGCTTTGAAGTAGAAAGATGCACACTGCACCTTCATCCTGGAAAGAATGGATGCAACTCCAGGCTGAAGGTTGCATGGCTCATGTAAAGTAACTGTGGATTATGCAATGTTAGATGGAGTTGTATCCTCCATTCATGATTCTGTATTCAACATTGCTTTTTTTGGTAAAATAATTGATATAAATAATGATTTGTTTTCATAATATACTGGGAATTGCTAATATTTGCTGGTTAATATCCCTTAAGCCATCCAAGACCAATTGGCACTGACTTGGAATGGATAATGATGTCAATTTGTAGATCCTGTCAACCTTATTGTAAAAAGGATTTCATTATATTATGCAAGGCACTGAGTATTGTACAGACATGGAAAAGCATCTTGAATAATAGCAAAAAACAGAAGCTGAAGATTTTAAAGACCAAAAGTATCTTCCACAGGTGGAAGAGGGTATTTTCAGAAGCTACATGATCATTGGGTTAAAAACAAAACAAACAAACAAAAAAAAAACAAAAACAAAAACAAAAACCCCAAAAAACAGTACCAGGAATGGGTTACCTCCCTATGAATCATTGGCCAGGAAGATCCTTGAACCAAGCCATTGCCATTGGTCTTGGTTGCATGATAAAACAAGATACTAAATTTGTATTGCTGAATATATCATGTTTTGTTGGTAACATGGAAAAATCAGACTGGGAAGAAAGCTTTCCCCTGTTGGTGGTCTTTTATAGTGATAGATAACACCATGTGAGGGATGAGAGAAAATTGTCACCAGTAGTCTGTGTGAATGTGGAAACTATGTACTACATTACCAATATACCCGTCAAGATTGCTCTACTGATGCCATAGTGGTGTAATGGTTAAAGGTGAACCCAATTGCCTTCCAATGGGATTTAGGGGCTACTCCACAGGAAGACCTCAATTCTGGTCCTGTAAACCAAGACAAAAGCTTGTGGCCTGGAAGATAATAGGCCACACCAAGGGAAACAGCTCTTATCATTTTGATAGACAGATATGATATACTTATCAAATTACTCTCTAGAACACTTGCATTCATACCTTTAAATTATTGTTGCTATCATTTTCAGTCATGGCAGGAAGGCTTTTCTTTTGCAATAGTTAGTGTATTGCAGGTAATGATAATCACTCCAACTCCTAAGAATAAATAACCAATGCAGTGGCAGAGTGGTCCAATGCTCAGCCACAAATGAAAGAAAATAATCAGAAATCCATGTCATCATTCCTTCCAAAGCTCCAGAAATGTCATAGAAGAGGAGGTGGAAAGAATGTAAGAATGAGAAGAAAGGGTGAAGTATTGTGTGCCTGTTTCCTCCAAATGGAAGTATTCTTTCCTTGAGAGAGAAGGAAGCTCAAGAAGTAAACCAACTCACAAAGTTCAGGAAGTTCCTGAAATTTGCAAGACACACAAGGTGCCTCCTTAAAATTATAAAAATAGTGACTGTTGTTGCAGAGAGGGACTCTACAGTTCACTAAATGCCAGCAAGTTAGGCAGAATGTCATGGCACAGCTTTGATGAGTAATTACCCACACCGGGGTGGGCTACCTTTGAGTCATCAATGTTCCTGTAAGTAACCCTTACATATGCCTCTTTAAGTAGCTTCAATAAACATACTAGTTCACTAAGTTAGACATAGGTGGAAGCAGTTCTTTTTGGTTATCTGCTGTTTTCCGTGTCATCCCTTCTTTGCAGAATAGATATTTGCTCATGGCTCCCTAGGGAAAATCAAGCAACAGGATCACTCATTCTTTCTTATGGTCAAAGCATCATTTTCAAATGTTAATAACAGGCCTCTCGGGGGCTGAAGTGATGTTTCACTGGTTCAGAGTACTGCTGCTCATCCAAATGACCCACATCCATGTTGGGTGGTTCACAATGAACTGTAACTCCAGCTATAAGGGATATGATGCCCTCTTGTGCTCTCTATGGGCAGCTGCACACACTTGGCACACACACACACACACACACACACACACACACACACACACACACACAAGAACAAAATCTTTTTTTAAAAGTACAAAGCAGATCTTACCTCTATAGGATGTGTATACATCAAAGAGCTGAATATTAATTAATGAGGAAGGAGTAGATATAACACTTCTTCAAAGGATGTAGCTGCACATAGATATTCATAGCTGCAGAAAATAGTAGCACTGAACTAAGTAACACAACTAATTAGTGACCCAGTCAATAAAGATACAACCTTTGAGAAGTATCTTTTCTTGAGCAAAACATTGTTTCTTTGTATGAAACAAAAATATTTGCATCGTAGTCCAATAAGAATAAAAATGTATAAAATCTAATCAGTAGAAAACAGTGACGTTAATATTTATACATGCCTCCAGAAAATGAGCTCACTCTTGGGTGGGCCTTGGAGGTGCCGTTCCAAGCTGACACCCATAAGGCACGTGGTCACTCTGCTCCTGACTTCCAAGTTGTTGGTCTTTTCCCCTTCATGCTACAACAAACAAATGGTCTCCAGCACCAGCCCACAGAAGTCAACTCCATTTCACGAATTCCGAAGACTCTTAGGTTATTTCTGTCTTCACTCTGATTTTTGGCCCATGTGGCTAACTTTATTGTGCCCACCTGGACAATTTCAGGCGAGCATGAATCTAGGTGCTTCTGGAAAAGCACTTCGTGAAGCTGTTTAATCTCTCCAGCCAATAGACATCAACGATCTAAACGACTGAAAAGTCTTGAGGTCCTGAGAGCCGAACTGAAATTCCTTGGAGGGAGAAGTAAATCTGCCTTAAGGCACAGCACCAGCTCCCCGCTGGAGTGCTGAAGTCTGCTGGCCTTCCCAATAGATTTTTAGACTTCCTGGCTCCCTCAAACACACAAGCCAATTCCCAGAAATAAATCTCCAAAGACCACTGCCCCCTTAACTAGCTCTATTACTCTCCGGAGAGGCTTGATTAATATACTGTCCTTGGAAATGCTATACCCCTCCCTCCAGGCAGCCCTCTGCCTCCTGTGGTACAATCCTCCGGGCTGGGCACCGCTTCACTTTGGAAACCTGATGTTTCCAAAGTGTCTCTAACTTTCAAAGATGTCCTGGGGCCAAGAGAGGCTGAGACAGCAGACCAGGAAAGGACCCCCAGACATGATTGTTCCCAGCGATTGCTGCATCAACACTACGCACTACTAACCATTTCCTTGGTTCTGAACTGTGACATCCTGCATCCATCTCTTCCCTGTCTCTACCTTACTGTTTTGTTTGTTTGTTTGTTTTGTGGATCTTGGGGCTCTGACCTTCAGTCTCATTTAACTTCCAAAAGGAAACTGAAAAATATCACCACCATTCAATTACATAAAAAATATGAATCTCATTTCCCGATATTACCAAGAAAGACGGCAGGCAGTTAAATAAGGCTAGCTTATAATTCTGAGGTTTAGCCCATTGCTGTCATGGCAGGAAACATGGCAACATTCTGGTAGACATGGTGTTGGAGAGGTAGCTGAGAGTTTTCCACCTGGACCAGTAGGCAGCATGAAGAGAGTGAGCCACTGGGCCTGGCTTGAGCATCTGAACCCTCAAAGCCCACCCCCCACTGACACACTTTCTCCTGCAAGGGCCACGCCTTCTCCAACAAGGCCAGGCATCCTAATTGTATCATTCCCTATGGGCCTATGGGGGCCGTTTTCACTCAAACCACCGTAAGTAGAATTTCCACCTGTACACTGCAGGTCTAGCCCACACCGAAGAGTTGCAGGCTACTTGCCGGTAGCCTGCCCCGCCAAAGCCTCAACTGCACACGCTGATTCCTCCTCGTAATAAATCTCTGTGTTTCTCCTGACTCTTTTTCTGCAGCTGATCTCCAGCTGACAGACTCTCCTGTAGGTCTGGTGGCTGCAGTACTGTGTGTTAAAGCACTCCTGTTCTCATTGCGTGAGTACAGTACACAAGATAGCTATATGGGGTGATTCATTATGTGAATAGGGCCACGCGGCTTGGTGAGACATTCCATTGTATACCGTGCACTCTGGTCCAGCTTTAACGGTTTGAGAATGAGAAGAGCTGAATACGTAGAGCCTTGTCTGAGGATGAAGATGGAGGGAGAGTCAAGAACCCTGGTGCTGACAGCAGGAAGAAACAGATGTCCTGACTATAGAAAAAGGGGGCCAGAGGAGCATGGAAATCCTAGCACCCAGAAGCGGAGGAGGCAGGAGGATTGTAAGCTCAAAGGCAGCCTGAAGTAAAGTGTGAATTCCGGCCTAGTCTTTGCTATACAGTAAGACCCTCTGGTGGGTTGAATAAGAGAGGCCCACACAGCCTCATGTAGGAAGTGACACTACTCAAGAAGGATTAGGAGATGCGGCCTTGCTGTAGCAGGTGTGGCCTTTTGGAGGAAGTGCATCCTTGGGGGTGGGCATGGAGGTTTCCAAAGCCCAAGCCAGCCCTAGTGACTCGCTCTTCCTGCCCCCTGCAGATCTGAATGTAGAGCTCTCCAGCTCCATGTCTGCCTGTTTGCTCCTTACCGTGACGACAATGGACTAAGCCTCTAAGCCTGTAACACAGCCCTCAATTAACTGCTTTCTTTTATAAGAGCAGCCTTGCTCATGATGTCTCTTCACAGCAACAGAACTCTGATGAAAACAAAGCCTCTATGAGAGAGAGAGAGAGAGAGAGAGAGAGAGAGAGAGAGAGAGAGAGAGAGAGAGAGAGAGATGTCACTCAGGCTGCCGAGAGTGGTCTTTCCTTAACCTGTTGGTTCAGAAGAGACTCTCTTTGGGAACCCTCCTTCTAAGCATATTTATCAACGATGTTTTCCCAGCTATCTGAGCATCTGCTTAGCCCTGTCAGGTTGACCCGTAAAATTAACTGCCATGCCGCTTTATGCACAAAGATCTTGGCATGGTGCCCAATCTTAAAGCGAGGATCATACAAATGGGAGCGATGAGCACTCTTGTAGGACTCAGAACGCATCCATCAAATCCAGAATTTACTTTGCATTTTCAGTAGCATATAAAACAAATCCTAGTTCTTTCTGCCAAACCCAAATTTTTTTCCCAGACCTAATTGACAGATGATTAACTAAGGGAGAGTCTAGACCAGTGCTATTACATGCTTTCAATTTGACACAAGCCCGATTTAAAAATAAGTCTCCCCCAGATATGTTTAATTGAGTAGATCCCAGCAGGGACCCATATGAAGCAGCTTTCTGTCATGTACCACTGCCTAAGCTTTCAAACAGCTCTTCAGAGTCTGATGCTTTTCACATTTTGCATTTTCTTTTCTCAGGGGTAAAATTTTTTTTAAAACCTCCCTTACTGATCAAGGACAGACCCATGCCTTAGGTCTTACAGGCCAGATCGACCTCAGCATGACTGGGTTTGGAATGAGTCCCACTAGGCAGACAAATAATAGTTGTGTATGTTTATGTGGTATAATGTGATTTTGTTTTATCTGTGTATCTATTATAGAAAGTGTCAGAACAAGTGTGGGCTTGGGATGCTGGTAAAAATGGCTTCCTTTTACACTTCTGTGGTTCTGGGAGACCTTCTTGGAAGTCTGGTCTACAACTCAATGCTCCAACATTTCCCACGGTTCTGTGTGTTACCTTGTAGCTTATAACAAACCCCTTGATATTCAAATGGACAAAAGGATTCTACCATCAGTAGCTAAGTATCCTGTCATTTAATACCTATGTCTTGGGACATGTGCGTTGCAGAATTTTGTTGAATTAAAACTATCTTTTATATTCAAAGGCATTTTGCTTAAATATAAATTATAGCCATGAGTGGAAATGCTCTAAGAGTACAGCATGAACAGTATTTTCCTCCCCAACTCTGTAGACTCACTCTCTAGAGGGGAGACCTTTTAAAAAAGATTATAGTAGAAAAATAATAGTTAGTATATTTGTGGAGTATAACATGTTTTAAACTGTGTACACTTTATAGAAAGATTCAATCAACTCTTTAAAAATACATCACTAATTCATTATTTTTTGTGGTGAGAATGTTTAAAATGGATTTTATAGCAATTTTGACAGAGGAAATGGTTAATAACAGATTTTTTTGGGGGGGAAGATTTGGTGTATATATTGTAGAAAATTTGAAACTCTGAGGCTTCAGAGACTTGAGTTTATTGAAATAAGCTAGTAATTGATGTACAGGAGAAAAATATTCAAATTTTAAAATAAAAAATACATTTCATTATTTCATTATTTATTTATTAATTTATGTATGTATGTATATATGTATGTATGTATGTATTTAATGTATATATGTATGTGCCATAGCATACATGTAAAGGTCAGTGAGGAATAATGAATGTCAGTCAGTTCCTCCAACCATGTGGGCCCTAGGGATCCAACTCAGGCTTCGTGGCAACTGCCTTTATCCTACGAGCCATTTCTCCAGCCTTATACATTCAATTAATGCGAGCATGTATGCAGGAGCCACATACAGTACCAAACTCAAGCAAGGGTCAGGTGGTTGCAGCTGAAATATTCTCTTAAGCAGAGCAGTGAGGGCTGTAGGCAACTGGAGGAGGGCAGTGAGGGATTTAGGAGAGGAACAGTGGCCGAGGCAGTGCTTTGTGAGATCCGGGTGTGTGACGTGAGGTTCCCAATCCCTTCTCTGTGTGTGCTTAGCCTTCCCTGGTGAAAGGAGCTAGAGACTGTCTGTGTTTCTCTTTGGTGGTAGGGGAAGTGTGAGAGGCGCCTCATATAGTAGCTGCTGGTGCCACCTACGTTTAATTTAAAATAATCAGCATACCCAGGTGTTATATTTAAGCTTATCATTTTCTAACTCCCAATGGTATGCACACATCTCCTGATTTTTAAGCTCTGAAGGAACTCGACAGTCTATGTCTAAACTTGATTTTATTTACTCAACATATCTTAGCCATCTCTCTAAATCTGTACATATCAATCTACCTTATTCTTTTCAATGGTTGTGTGGTAATCTAATATGTGTGTGCCTTATTAAGACAGTCTCAAGTGATGGGCATTTATGTCACTAGCTTTCTGATGCTTTAATGCCGCTATCAACACCTCTTGGAAGTTGATATAAGAATGTGTCTGTACACACACACACACACACACACACACACACACACACACACACACACTCACTCACATTCCTCACACACTGGCAACTTTGTGAAAATTAATCTAGGAAATAAATTTGCCAAATTGGAATTGCTACATCAAAGGGCACAGAAAAGTTTCTACATTGGCAGAGATTGCCAGGCTCCGCCCTGAAAGTGCTACTGACATGCGTTCAGACTCAGCGGTTTGCCTTGCAAGCCCTCGCAGCTTTCAACGGCTGCAGCTGGGGCTTTGTTTGTTTGGTTGTTTTTAGAATTTTACCCCTTAAACATTGCTTTCTGAATTTCCTTGCTAACTCCAACAGAAGAAGAGAGGCACAGGATGAAAATGAGGCAGAACAGGCTCAGAGCTAAGGAGTGAGAAAGGATGAGAGCGACAGAGAAACTGACAGGGAGACTCACACAGAGAGATTAGACAGATAGATGATAGATGGATTGATTGATGATAGAGATGATAGATAGGTAGGTAGGTAGATAGACAGACAGACAGACAGACAGACAGACAGACAGACAGACGCACTCAGGGAGGAAGCTTGAATTGGCATTAACCAGAAAGGAGGTCTGGGACAGAAGGAGCCTGCAGGGGTGGCTTCTGATCAGCAGATATCACGCTGTAGACACAGAATACGTAATTCAGTGAAAAAGCTCAGAACATAGGAGTGACATGAAAACAATCACACATCTACGGGATGTGGACACTGTATATTGTGTATTTTCACAACATTGCTGCAGCAGAGGCCTGAGTTGCAGAAGTACCACAGACATTGTTACAACAGCCATGTTTTCAGGCCTATGAACCTGGAAGTGAAACATCCTTGACCATCAGACTCGGTCATCTGCTTTTGAGGAAAGCGAACACTTCATGGCCGTATCAAGTGTTCCTAACTTCCTAGGTTTTGCCTTCACTGGATCAGAAGACTAGTCCTTTGGTCTACACCACAGGGTCATCTCGGAGCATTTTCAGGCCTGCCGATGTGGGTTTCAAGGGTCTCCACTGCTGTGCACAGCCAAAGAAGCTTGGGAAGGCAAAGGTTGACTTCAGCTTACAACTCCCAGCTCACACTCCATCACCGCGGAGAGCCAGAGCAAGTGCTCAAGGCAGGGCCTGAAGCAGAGGCCGCTGAGGAGCACTACTCACTGCTTTGCTCCTCATGCCTTGCTTAGCCTGCTTTCCTACATCAACTAGGACCACCCAAACGGCCAACAGTGTGCTGAACCCTCATTAATTTAGAAAAATGCCTCACAGACCAATATTTTTGAGGTGTTTTCTTAATTAATATGACTTCTCCCAAGGTATGTTTAGGTTTGTGTCAACCTGAAAAAAAAAAAACAACCAAAACAACCAGCATGAGTGATGTGGGAGTGTCAGCTCTTGAACAAGCAATTGTGCAATTGGTAGATTTTTTTTTCAGAAATGGCCCCTTCAGGGATGAGCTTTTTTTTCTCTCACATATTACACATATTATATATGTGCTTTGTTGCTTTCTCTGACCTACAGACTATAGTAGAAGTGTCAATGTGCTAGCTCTGAGGTCTCCTCAAGAGGCCTTGCCTATCTCTTTTTCCCCTTCCATGAAAACAAGGCCACTGGAGGATGAGAGACCTTGTGGAGCAGAGCTGTCAGTGAGGGGGACTGGCCAGAAGCAACAAGACTACAGTTGACCTATAGCTGATCTTAAGAGTCCTTGTCCGTTTATCCCAAGGATTTACACATGGTCAGGATTGATTGTCATAAGCCACTGAACCTCCAGGTTGTTCATAACCAGTTTTATTAGGAGAGTAAATGTGCCACTTTGTTTCTGTCACCTTGACACCGACTTGAGTTGCCTGGGAAGAGGGAACCATCAAGTTGGGCTATGGATATATCTGTGCAGCTTTGGGCTTGACCTGACTGAGGCCAGTGAGGGAATGAGGGAAGGACAGACACACAGACACATGTACAGAAAAGCTTGAATCAGGTAGGCTGAAGGCACTCTGATGGAGTGGGACCTACTATGGAGCGATTGCATCTTACGCACGTTATGCACAGTATGTGTGGGTTGGGGAAACTGGTTAGTCCTGCAGGAGCACCCTGCCGTGAGGAATCTCTGTAGACATCTGGGAGGCGGAAGCTGCAGTTGCTGCTTTTGACACACACTGGTGAATTGTTCATAAACACTTGTACATACTGTCAACAGTTGAGCTGGGATGAGAGGAAGGCTTTGCAGATTCTGAGCCTAACTCATGTGGAGAAGGCATTGGCATTCCCACAGGTCTGAGGCGTTGGGTCCGCGTGAACAACACATAGTTACCCAGGACTTCATCCGTTCTTTACATATTCACTCAAGGTTTCTTCCACTTCCCCCCAATGGTGGCCATTTTCTTAATTTCTGATTGATGTAGGAAGGACTGGCCTACTCTAGTGGTGCTGTTCCTGAGCACGTCAGCCTGGGCTATAGAAGCAAAAGCTAAAGAGGCCAGAGAAAGCAAGCCAATTAGCAGCATTCCTTCATGGCTTCTGTTGTAGCTCTTGCCTCCAGGTTCCTGCCTTGAGTTACTGTCGTGACTCCCCACAGTGATGGACTGTAATTGATAAGGCGAAACAAACCCTTTCCTCCCCAGTTACTTTCAGTCACGGTAGTTGATCACAGCAACAGAGAAGCAAAGGATGACAGTTACCGATATCCCTCAGGGTCACAGAGTGCTACTGGCCTTGTGGCTGAGCTGGCAATTCAAGCGAGAAGTGAGAGAGTACAGAAGACAGACCAGCTGCACTAGGTAGCTTCTTTTGGGCTTGCACTTTAAAAGTACCACAAAGCTAAGTAGGGCAGGTTGATGCTACCCTATGACAGGGAGGATCGCGCTTTCATGCTATCTCAGGAAGCAAGAGAGAGAGAATAAGCGAGCAATCCCCTTCCCTCTGGGGCTGGTAACACAGCACCACAGGCTCCATGGAAACAGAAAGATCCCCGGGCTCTTGGTTGACTTCAGTTTTCTCATTCAAGAGGATGAGTCTTTCCCCACAGCAAAGTGGCAGTTGAGGGTAATGGCTGTCATTGAAAGCCGGCAAAACTGCGCGTGTGTCTGTACTGTGTGTCTGTGTTTCCCAACCTTGTAAGTTGAGAAACTGAGGGAGATCATGAGATGTTACAAGTGTATTTTGATGTCTTTAGGGGCTGCCCCTATGATCTGAGACACATATGTTTTTAACAAACAGTACTTATTATATTAAAATGTCACACTCAGGAGGTGGAGGGTTGGCTCAGCAGTTAAGAGTGTATACTACTACCACAGAGGACCAATGTTTGGTTTCTCAGCACCCACACTGGGTGGCTGGTAACTACTTGTAACTCCAGCTCCAGGGGATTTGGCGCCCTCTTCTGGAATCCTCAGGCTACTGCACTCATCCTGTACATATCTACATAGGCGCCCACGCACCCACACACGCCCACACACAATTAAAGAAATAAGTCCTTAAAATTCCACATTCAGCCTATGTTCTTGCTTATATTTTTAAGTTCAACCTATGAGTCTTAGTTACTAGTTTATTCGCTAACTACTTCAGTCTTCAGCTCTGGTCCCGACATTGGCAATCTCCCAGGACCAAAAGGCAGGCACCATCTTGTCCTCAGGGAAGTTCACAGACGAATAAGGAGAGCACAGAAAATAAGCTAACAGATAATTTGTCTATTATGTCAGACCGTGACAATTCCTATGAAAGTGAATGAGGAAAGTGGAAGGAATACCTTTTAAAGTGCACACAAACTTCACCCATGAATTTAATACACTTAATCGCTTTTTAAGTCAATTAAAGATCTGAAAAGCCTCCTGCTAACTCCAATATTTAAAGGAATAAATGCCATGCTTCTTAGGTCTTTCCAGTGTTCACAGAGAGAGTTTTCCAGAGACACAACAGAATGTCAGTATTAAGAAATAAGCTACAAATTTAAGTAAATTAGCTAGCTAAACATTTTGTTGTAGGATCAAAGACTAGTCCCTTTAATTTTATAAGGCCACCTGTACTGAAATAGTTGAATCAGTGCATACAAATTTGTTGTTGTTGTTTGTTTGTTTGAGATAGGGTTTCTCTGTGTAGTCCTGGCTGTGAAGGAACTCGCTTTGTAGACTAGATTGGCCTTGAACTCAAAGATCTACCTGCCTTGCCTCTGCCTCTCAAGTCTGGGATTGAAAGCAAGTGCCACAATGACCAGCTCAGTGCATACAAAGTTATAAATACAAAGTATTTCGGTTGCAATCTGGATTCTCTTCAATTCTGTACTTGTCACTTTCCACTGAGGAAGCCTTCCAGCCATTCTCGCTTTTGGAGATTTCTGCCTCCACTTTCTGGGATCTATAAAGACCAGAGATAATTAGTAAGTTGCCTTCGAGTCCTTGTCTTCTACACCTGCCGGGGAACTAGCTTACCTGAAGTTTCCATCCACAGCGCAGGCGTGACAGTTGAAGGAAGGAAGGAAGTAGCCAACAGCTCCTCACATGTGGCTCTCAAGGCTGTCTCATCTCAGGTTGAATTAGAATTCATAAGCAAAGGCACCGAGTTGAATTTTGTATTTCTTCGACTCTAAAGTTAAACACATATACTTTTGTTTAACTTCACAGATCTTCGAACCTGGCTGAATCCTCCATTCATCCTATCTGCTTTCTCGGCTGCATTCACCTGCATTTCTTGGACAGTGTAGTTTGGGAGCCAATTACAGTCATCCCTCTTATTCACAGGGAATTTAGCCCAGGTCCCCAGTGAGTACCTGCAACCTCACAGGTACTAGCCCTAACCGCACATACCTATGGAAGTTTATAAACTGAACACAATAAGAGATTACAATAGCACCTACTAGTATTACAGCCATATGCTGTGCTGTAGTAAACGGAGTATGAATGTGGCTTTTCTTCCTTCTATCAGAGATCCTGCTGCGCAGCCTTCATCCTCCCTGCAGTGATGTGACATGATACTTAGTGGAGGCACCTTCAGGTTTCGCTTTGGCATATCCAGTTGCCAGCATCACTACTCCTGTGCTTTGAGGTCACTGTTAAGTAAGGTCAAGGTTGCATGAACACAGCACTGTAAATACCCCAACAGTGGATCTGATAGCCAAGGTGGCTGCCTATCGATAATAGGTGGGTAGCATGTGCAATGCGGATATGCTGACCAAAGAGATGGCTCACATCACAGGGAGGGTGGAATGAGATTTCTCATGCTATACAGAGTGGTACACACTTAGGACGTATGAGTTGTTTATTTCTAGAATTTTCCATTCGCAATCTTCAGGCTGAGGTTGAACACAGGCAAGTGAAATCATAGATAAGTAGAGGTCTGCGGATCCACTTTACATTCGGGAAAAGATTCTCAGCAAGGGAAAAATGAGAAGAAAATGCACATGGTATTTCTATCTGTTATTCAACTGACACAGGTAACTACCAAATATACGTATAATGGTGCTATTGGAATAGTTGAACTTAAATGTATTTTCTGATGCTCTTTGATGTGAACTAGATGACTTATAAAATCCAAACAAATTCTGGATTTTGTTTGCCATAATCAGAGCAAACATGTGCACCAAATAGCATTAGATTTGGCAGCAGATGAGTAAACAGGAACGCAATAACTTGGTGTTTATGCTCTTGCCTACTTAAATTGGCAGTCAATAATTTTCTGGAAAATTTAGGAACACGTAGGTTTATAGAAGGATGTGTTCTGATAATGCTCCAGGAAGTTTATTGCCATGCGGCAGTGCTCGTATTGATGTTTTTTGAAACACTTTATATTGAACAAACTTGATCTAATTTCAAGGGCAACTTGTTGGGATTTGAAAGCAAATCTTAGCTCTTAAGAAGAATGAGAGAGACTTAAGGAGGTGAGGAGAGAACGCTGAACCGAGTCCAACATCTCTTTGTAAACGTGCTTTAAAAGAAATACTTCAGCACTGTGTATAAATCAGTTTTTAGAATGGGGAGTTGAAACTGGAATGTCCCATAAAATGTACACTTGGCCAAAATAGCCCTTTACTTTTCTATTTGTTTGTTGTGTACACACACACACACACACACACACACACACACACACGTATACATAGTGTATGTGTATATACATATGTGTATATAATTTATATATTTTAAAATTGTTTTATGCAATGAGTACATTGCCTGTGTGTGTGTGTGTGTGTGTGTGTGTGTGTGTGTGTGTGTGCTGTATGTATGCACTGTGCCCATTGAAGTCAGAAGAGGCTGTTGAATACCCTGGAGCTACACACGTTGTGAGCTGCCATGTAGATGTTGGGAACAGAGCCCAGGTCATATGCAAAAGTAAAGAGTGCTCTTAAGCACTGAACCAGTTCTCCAGCTCTGTTCTTCCATCTTAAATACAAACTCTGTTGCCTCTTTTAGCTTGTGAGATCTTTGGGGATGGTCCTTAGTTTGGACAGAGAACAAGAAAATATCCACAGTGGGACTCCCACTAGGAAAAGTGGGCTCCTGGGATTTTAGATGTGACCGGAAAGTGACCCATCTCACTGCATTCTCACTGACCGAGGTGGAAATCCCCAGGCACGACTGTCCACCAGTCGGCCCCCGTCCCCGCCCAGGGACAGTGTAACCATGGCAATCCAGCAGTGCTTGGTGTCATCTGAAAGAAGTCAATAGCAGGGAGCATAGGAAAAGGGGCAGAGCTGTTTGGGAATGGCTCTTATCTGACTTCCCACAGACTTACATTTTGCTCAAAGCCCTGAGGACCCCGGTGTGGAAAGCCCTGTACCGGGAAGAGGAGAAAGAGGAAGAGAAGGAATGAGGATTGGGTGGGAAAGGACATGGGATGGGAAAGAAGGGAGCAGAGGTGAGCTGGAGACCGGGAGGGGCCAGGAGAGAGAGAGAGAGAGAGAGAGAGAGAGAGAGAGAGAGAGAGAGAGAGAGAGAGAGAGAGAGAGAGAGGCATTGTGCAGCATTAACTAGCCTTCCTTCCTTGCAGGGACCACGATCGACTCCAACCGCCCCTAGGTGGTGCTGTGCAGTCAGCAAGTTCAGGCAATGGTTATGGTTGGAAGCAAGGAATTTCTCTTTGGTGCCTCTGTACATGGGGCTGGCTGGGCTTTTCTCTCTTCAGTTACTCTAGATGAACTTGCGTGTGTCCCCAAGTGGTAGGTGTTGGTCTCTGTCTTCTTCCATTCTCCTTGCTTGTAACCCATCGTCTAGATGCTTTTTGGGTACAATGTCCTGCATGCTCCCAAGAAATTCACCTAATGGTTTACCTTTTTATCTACAGATAAAAATAATGCGACTGAGACTCGGAGTGAGAAGCTCAAGGTCTCTCTGCCAGGAGAAGGTTTAAATTCAGATCTGGAGGATTGAGAAGAAGTCGGCGAGTCTACAGGCTCATCCCGTGCTGGACTCCCAAAGGCCACCTCTGCGACTCTGAACCCGGCTGGTGTATCTATTCTGAGGGCTCACTTGGGGCCAGCCTGTCGGCCACCTGGCCCTCAGTCAGTCAGCGGCCTTTAATGACTGGCGACCACATTGTGTACAGAGCCCTGCCCCAGCCCTTGGCAGTGAAAGTCACAGGTGGCTTGTCAGGAGGGGGTGGATTACCGTGAGTCACCACTTCCCCCTGGAGCCTAAGGTAGATTCCTTGCTCACTGGTCACTAGGGTAACACTGCAGAGTGTGAGTAACCAGAGAAGGGAGGGGGGGCAGGCAAAAGGGAAGAGCCGGAACCCTCTAAATCATTGCTGCTGTCAGCAATCCTAACAAGGAAGATATTTTATTTTTCCATTTTAATTTATACCTGTCGAGGCATGTGGAAGTTACAGGCCAATGGTCCGAGAAGTAAATATAACTTTTATATAATTATTAATTAACACTGAGATGGGATAAACCCCCAAATGGAAATAATATGAGCGAATGTTATTGGGGTGTAACATGGCGTTTTAAAGAGAGCGCATAGCTGTGAGTGCACATTGCCTGAAGTGCACTCACATTGGGTGAGTGAGAGGCAGAAAGAAGGAGGGAACAGAAGCCCAGGAATGACAAAAAAGAAGGGGAGAGAAAAGAGAAATGAAAATATTTAGTCTGGGGGGGTCCCACTGGGCTTTGTGTCTGTCCTTGTGACCCCCTGGCCTCTGCTCTTGCCTTTTTCTCCATTACATTGCCACAGCATCTCTCTGTGTGTACATATTTAACAACGCAGGGAAAGAAAACCGGATCCATAAGTGAATCCCCCCCAACTCCCCCCACCGCATGGCTCACTGGCAGCATGCATAGTAATTTTCACTGTGCTGGCAGGGGTAGGGTGGGGGGGTTGATTAATTAATTATCAATTCAAGTTATAACCTTCACCAACCACTTCTTTAAACAGTTACTAAGTGGTTGAGTTATTTTGGAGTTGAGGTAGATCCAGGAAAGGGGCGGGCTGGCTGCGAGGTTGATGCCGGTGATGATAGGCGAGTGCTGGTTAGAAGCCTTCGCTGTGCCGGCCTCTGCGTTAAGCACCTGGCCAGTTGCAGAAGTAATAAAGAAAGACTTAAGGACAGAGACGAGATGGAGATGACATATTATCATGCTTCCTTACCTTTAAGCTCTTCAGGGCTCATCAAACAAAGGGCACACTCATCTCGCACGTGGAAGAGGGAGCCGCCTTGGCTACATCTGGTGAATTCATCTGCTCTTGGAGAAGGTGCAGCCAAGGGTCCAGAGAAATGACCTACTCTAGGCCCTTCTGCAAACGGTCTGGGTTTTATCAATGGTCCTGACTTCATAAAATAAAACAGCACGAGAGGCAGCTATCCAAGCGAGTGAGCTTCCAACTGTCAGGATCCGGACAGACCAGAGGCCTTGAGTCAAGCAGCTGTGACCTCAGACACAGGAGGCCCTCGGATTCATTTGCTTTGGGTGTTGAAATCAGGCAAGAAAACAGTTACCATTAAGTGTGAGTGCGATTGCAACCTCAATGAGATTTTATCTATGGGGAGAAAGATTAGGGGAGACCAAATTTATTGTCATTCAGAGGAAGTATTTATAAACTTGGCAGAGCCTCCCGTGAGAGGAGAACAAAGGCTGCCAAAGAGATTCATAAATCGAAACGGATGACCTGAAAATATTTTCCACTGCCTACACATGGTTCTATACAGACTGCGTTGCTCCAGCTTAGTACTGGATTGCCCTGTGTGGATGATGTTGTGGCTGTGGTTGTTATCACTCCTGTGGCCATGGGAGAGGGTGGGGGAGCGTGAATTCGTATCAGCTAAAATCAGGACAGAGGAGAAAGGATGCTCTGCAGGTGAGGCTGCTGCCAGTGGACCATCGATGCTGAGAGGTTGCGTGAAGGGAGAGAAAAGAATGAGTGTTACATCGGAGGAGAAACTGCACATGGGTGAGACATGAATGGGAAGAACATAAGAGAAAGAATAACAGCATTAAAAAAAAAGAAGAATGTGGTAGGATGATGAAGGGAATTGGCCAGAAAGACATATGGGCCTGATTTTGCTAATAAAGTTTTATTGGAAACAATGAGGCTCGTGTGTTTACTGTTTGTTAAGGTTGTTTTCATGAAATGACAGAGCTGCATTCATTGTAGCACAGACCATAAAACCCATGCCTAAAATATTTACTCTCCAGCTCTTTATAGTAAAATTTGATGAGCTTTGGCTTTAACTATGATGCTTACACCTCTCTCTGCCACTCATGTACAACAGCTCTCTCCCAGGATCTATTTGAACTTGTGGCAAAACCTTATTCTCCTCTACATGGCAACTATTTGTATTTATTTTGAGTGCGTTCTGATGCTTGCCAGATAACCCTTGGGAAAGGAAATATATAAAGCATGCTATTAAAAGGAAATTAGAAGCTGTGTCCACATAAAGAAAATGTGGAATGTTAATGATGGAGATTGGCAATGCCTGTTCAATCCCAGTGACACTGAAAATTGCAGGTAAACCACTGTACAAGGTAAAGCAGGGCATGACAATTTTTTTTATTCCTCCTAGCCTTCAGGAGGAATCCACCCTGCCACTACCTTGGTCTTGTCCTTGGAGCCTGCAAGACTGTGAGGTAATGCCATCATGTTACTGTGGCAATTTGGTTGCTCGTACTTTGTTACAAGGGCCCCAGAACAGTAACACACGTGTAGCATTTTCCAAGACGGACCTTGGTTGGTACAGAGGATGTAGCTCAGTTTGTACAGTGCCAGCCTTGTATAGCAAAGGCCCTGGGTTCTGTCTTCTTCACCACTAAACCAGGGGGGTAGCCCCACAGGTCTGTAAACTCAGACATTCTAAAGGTAGAAGGAGGGAATGAGCCAGTTCTGGCTCACCTAGGCTACAGCATATCCTGTCTCAAAACAAAACACTGCTCACACTGACCAGCACCCGAAGGTCTCCTGTGTCTTCTAGAAGCACTTGTGATGCAGTCTTCAGTCTATACATGCAGATCTCACACGGATCAATGGACAGTTGTTGTTCTTTCTATCAGAGGATTTTAATTGATGGGCAAACTTTCTGGCACCTGACTTTTAGCTCTGGGTTTGGCTGCTTTCAACAATTCTCTGTCCTCCATCAAGATTCTGGAAAAATATCCTTTTATAAGCCAACATGAGGTGTAGTCAAACCTTGAAAATGTTATCTTTCTGATCTGTGCTGCCTTCCATGAGAATGGCCACCCATAGGCTCACATATTTGAATGCTTGGTCCCAGTTGATGGAAGTATTTGGGAAGGATTAGGAGGTGTGGCTTTGCTGGAGGAGGTGTGTCACTGGTGATAGGCTCTGAGGCTTCAAAAGCCCACCCCATTTCCATTTATCTCTCTCTGCCTCTTGCTTGAGGATAAGATCTGAGCTCTTAGCTACCACAGCACACCATGCCTGCCTGTTGCCATGTTCCCTACCATGATGGTCATAAACTCACCTTCTGGAACTGTAAGACCCAATAAACTCTTTCTTTATAAGTTGCCTTGGTCATGGTGCTTTGTCACAGAAATTAAAAAGGAGTTAAGTCATTATCCAAACTGAGCATGTCCTTTTGAGGTACAGCTGCCAGCATGATGGGCCCAGGCCTCTATGGGCCTAGAGTTACAGCTAGTGACCTACAAAGCCATATGTGCCTTCAGCTTGGTAAAGTAGCTTAGTACCACTCCCTGAAATTAAAAATTCAGCTACTAGTCCACATATGAATGCATGAAATGGTTCAACATTAATGAAGAGGTCTTTCTGCTCAAGTGAACCTCTATTTTGGAAGAATGAGCAATGATTGTCTCTTTATAAGCTAATTTGTCCTTAATCCTTCCCTTACTTTGTGTGGTGAACATTGTAAACGTCTGCATTAGGCACTTCACAAAGACAAGAAGAGACCAGATCACACTGTCCTTGAGCTCTGGGTCTAGGGGGAAGGTGAACCGGAAAACTAAGGATGAAATGCAGAGACGTCCCAGCGGTATTAGAAGAACACGAACAGGAAGCTGAAGATGGACACCTTGCAGGCAGTGGAGAAGTGGATGCAGGACCTGGAAGAGGTTGAGTGGCGTCAATATTGTGATGGAACCATGAGAAGTTTCTAGAAAAAACTCCTGTCTTGTTAACACCACAGCAAATACACTCTGGGTTCGTGGCTTCTCTATGGCCTGTGACAAGTGCTATATATTTTTTTAAATATGTCATAGTAAAATATACATAACAAAGTTTGCCATATGAACAACTTGAGTGTATGGTTTTGGTGATATTAAATATATTCACATTACAGTTCATCTGTGCCATGTGAAGACCCCTTCATCTTCTCAAGCTCAAACTCTGTGCCTACCACGCAATGGCTTCCCATACCCCTCCCCTTGGCCTCTGACAAGCACTACTCTGATTTCAGTTTCTGTGAGCTCAAGTGCTTCAGGTATCTCCCCAAAGGAGAATCATGTACCAGTTGTCTTTTTTTTTGTAATGGTTTTATTTCATGTTGGGTAATACCTCCAAGGTTCACCCATGTAGCAACACATGTCAGCATATTCCTTTTAAAGGTGAATGGTACCCCCCACCCCCACCCCCGGCACTCTGCTCCAAAGGGAATTCCATTCCATTCTGTTTATCCACGCATCCGTCCATATGCAGTTATCTAAGTTGCCTCTGCCTTGTTGGTCCAGTGGCTAATGTTGCTATGAAACAGATGTACAAATAACCATCCACATCCTCGCTTTTGTTCATTTTAGGTTTGGGCGAGTACTATGATTTCTGAGTCGTAGAGTAGTCTGAGATGGCACAGGGAAAATGAAGATAGAGATTTCTGACTTTCTGAGGACTGGACATCCTGTTTTCCATAGCACTGATCTGTTTTAAATTCCTATCAGAATTACTACGAGCTCTGTTTCTCCACATCATCATAAATACATATTTGTTTCTGCTATTTGGAATTTGCTTTTCATTGTGGTGTGTGGTGAGTCTCTTTGTGGTGAGATAGGCACTCTTGCTATCTGCATTTTTTCCCCACAAGGGGCAACTTAGGTTTAGAAACATGCCGAGATCATAAGGCCAGCAAGCGATCTAAGTGGAATCCATACCTCCCAGTGTTCTTAAGCATGATGCCAGGCTGCCTGACAGGAAGCCTAGGAAAGCAGCAGAGAAGCCTGTGTGAATGGGGATGCGCTTGTGAAATTGTGTGAGACCAAATTATAAGGAGCTTTGTGATTTTATCCTGGAAAAAAATTCAGTTCTCATAAATAATGTTAAAGCACAAAATGTACATGGTAATCATATTAATCCAGGGATAAAGGAAATGAAATGTGGGATGGGTCCATAAAAATTGTTTAAAAAGCTTGCTGTATTTCTCAGAAATGTAATAAGAATAGATATAGGTTAAGGCTCAACGTAAGGAATAACTTAGTTTTCCATTAAAGCGCAACTCAAAATAACCAAGAATAATAAGACATTGGCTTCACATTTTTTTCCATTTGTATCAAGAGAAGATATTTTGGGGCATCTTATGGAAAATATAACCTCGAGGGTTAAGAGAGCATTTATCAGGCTTCTCAGCAGACTGTGAGCCAACGTACAAGGGGGTGTGTGTGCATCCAAAGCAAATTCTAGTCCCGTTCCCAGATGACGGGCTCTGAGTGAGAAAGGGCCACCCTGTGCACTCCTGGGATTCAAGATGTCCGGGCATTGCTGCTTCATCCAACACTGACAGAATGGCAGGGAAAGGACCTCTGGAGGGGGTTGAACAAGTCTTGGAGGAAAGAGACCAAGGAGAGAAGATGTCACAGCTCCACAGCCTGAGGACAAGGGGCCACAGACTCAGAAGCCACTTCTAAGGACAGCAAGGATGTGTTTTGGGTCTGATCTCCAGTCTTCCGCTGTCTTGCTCTCGTTCCATTCCAGAGGCACACGATGAGAGCCTGGTGAAATGGTCACAAAGAAGCCATGTTTCGTGGCCTGGTGACAAAGGGCATATGGGCTGGGCAGCTGTGTTCAATGTGATGGGGTTATCAGTTACAGGTCAGGCTCATACCCGTGGAGGGGCATGAAATACAGCCAAGTCACTGTAGTTTTATCAGTTAACTCATTCAGGCCCATTATCGCTTATGTTTACAGCTAAGTATGGTGGGCTGTCTAATCTCAGCTTACTTCTTAGCTGTCCTGTAAACAGGTAAGCCAGTGCTACTCTTGGAGTCACCTTACCTGTGGATCTTTTACAACTTAGTTAACATTTGATCTTATGCAACTCATCCTTTAAGAGTGCCTAGGTTTTACTAATTCCGGTGAATTGCATGACTGTGGTGCCTAGCATGCAATGCACCAATACAAAATAGTAATTGGTTAAACTTCTGTTCAATCCACTGATTTGTTTTTCTGTTTGTTTTTAACACTGCTGCATCCCATTAAGCTGCAGGACAGCAAGGCATTTGGAGCTACACGAGTGAGCTTAATGCTGCTCCGTGATCTTCGATGTGAAGATTTAAAGGACATTTTCACTAGTGAGGGTATTTGCATGCATAAGTGTACTAAAAAAGTTGACAAGAAGGCTAGGACCAAAGCTGGTATTTGTGAGGTTAGAAGCCAGTACAAGACCTTTTGCACTTGGCTTAAAAATTAACCTACATAAATATGTTATTTGGCATGTTCTTTAGTACAGAGGAGTGGGCAAGAGTGCTGTGTATGTAATGGGGTCAAATCTAGTCACTTTTTAAAATATAAAATAATTTCTAGTCCACTCTGTCTAAACTTTCTTGGTTTGGTATAATTTTAAAGGCTGTTTTAGTAGAGAGGTTGACCTGTATTGAAAATAATTAAACTTATATAATAATCTGGCAATTGTTTCATTAGGTTACTATGAGGGGGGTTGGGATTTTTCTTAACAATTGTAGTTATGCAGCATACATATTTATGTTTGATAGGTATGTGTCTGTGCATATGTGTATATACACAAGCACAGTCCAGTGGTAATGGTCATGGGCCTATCAGAAGTGTCCTTAGATTCCATGCCTAGGCAAACTGAGGTCCACAGAGCCCTGCCATGCTCTGGGCTGTGAGCACGGAAAGAGGTGGACTCCACGGCCTTGTCAGCAGTAGAAAGAAGCAGAAGGGGTGGGAAATGGGAGGTTTTGCCTTCCTAGAAAAAGGATATTGAGAGAGCTGACATTGAGACTACCACTCATGATCATTATCATGAGCTGATCCCTGGTCTCTAGTGGGTGGCCTTAGAAGACACGGGTCACAAGTGAAACCTCTTTTGTACTGGGACAGAAGGCTTTAGCCTTCAGCTGCCTCCAGACTCTGCTCTATGTGTCTCTCCCTGGCTTGGTTCTGAATGGTCTACTTTTGCAATAATAATGTTTTCACTGTTGACGGAGCTGAGTGTTCTGAGTCTTTCTAACAAATAACCGAACCTGAAGTCATAGTAGGATGGCCCGATTGTGAAGGCAACAGTTCCCTCAGGACTCCAGAGCCTGTGCATGGGAATTTGGACATGGCCACTTGTTGGGTGTAAACCACTGCCGGCATCCCATTCCAGAACAGCAGTCAAATCCAGCTCCTTATAGATGTAGAAACTTTTGGATTGACAGAGAGAGAGAGAGAGAGAGAGAGAGAGAGAGAGAGAGAGAGAGAGAGAGAGAGAGAGAGAGTGACGGGTGGTTGGGTCTTAAGGGAAAGCCAACATTTTATTCCTACCCCAGAGGATGCTATGCCAGGCAGTGATCACATCTTTTTAACTCGGCTCTACCAGATTCTGAAAGGGAGAAGTCACCCAGGGCTAGGGTCACCCTTGCTTTTGGAACCCAGTAAGATCCTGTGGAATCCTGCAAACCTGAGCATCCTTGCTCTGTGAGTCATTCTGGCCTCACTGAATTCATGGTAGGTTGGATTTATCATTAGTGAATAAATGAGAGTCTAGTGATGTGCCCCGGGTTTTGGCTCCTGCTCTCAGGGTACCTTAGCATCCTGCCATATCGTTTCACACCTGCATTGTTAGGAGGCTTTTAATGGATGATATTAATGGTCTGTTACATTGAGGAATTGAGGTAAGTACTCTCTTTTTAATCTATAGTTTCTCCTTCACATGTTCAGCAGATATAAAGAACCATGGCCCAGAGCCTGGAGTGGCCTTCATAGAGAATTAACTTATCAGAAGAGAGGTTGGCCTCGGCCCTAGGCTCCTGGGAAGTAAGCACTACCACTATGTAATTTCCTCTGTGTTAGTGTCTGCTCATCCCTGTGAGTCAGGGACACTTGTCAGGAGGCTTCACTAGAGCTTGTCTCTGTCTTTACCTGCATCTGGAGTTTTGTGGAGGGGGCACAGGCTGACAGTGAACACTCCTTTGATTCCAAACACGGAGGACCACTGACTGGTGAGTTGTCTGGGGTTGAGAGGGGCTCAGTGCATGTACCACCAAGGGATTAGAGAAGGCTGGGTAAAAAGAAGGGGAAATGAGAGGCTGGGCACCATTCTACTGTGACATGAAAGCAATGCTCTTGAGCTCCCACGTCTGTGGAGGTCAGGAGCCTCTGTCTCTTTCTGGGCATTGGAAATGGAGCTTACAAAGCATCAAAAGCTAGGGGACTGAGGATGTAACCATGACTGAAGATGTAACCACGAGCCAATGAAATGTGGCCTGAACCCTTCCCTTTAAAGTCTTCTGCCTCTTGCAAAAGCCATCGTGAGATGAGTTGAAGAAGAAAGACTGGAGTGAGTACAAGGGCCTGGGGAAGGGAAAATGCTCCCGGCAATGAAATCTGGAGCCAAGTGTAGTGCCTGTCGCCACCCTGGGGAGGGTCAGTGCTGTGTGTTACAGCTGCCTGGAGTCCCGCATCTCCATAGTCTTGCAACAGGATCATCCAAGCAAGGCCCAGAATCTTGATGTTTATGTGACTCAGTTTCTCCATTTATAACTTGAGTGTCCTTCAACTAGTTTGGCTCTGAATGTGTCTACTTTGACCTCACACAATCTTAACCAACTCCATTGGACACTATGCCATTGGGCTGGAGGTGGCAAGGTCATTCCATGGTCTTGGTGCCTCTGGGAAGGGCCAAAAGGCATTGGACTATGGGGATAAGACTGGACACCCCAGTAACTCACATATACTGTATGCCAGAGGTCTTGTTTTGGGGGAACCAGGGAGAAAAGAGGTTACGCCCACTGATCATAAAACCTCCTGAGAAACCATAGACATCCTTGGGAAAGCCAATAGCATGCTTTATAGGAAAGGTGGTAAGTAATGGAAGAGAGTTGTCTTCCTTTCTTTTTTTCTTCTTTCTTTTTGTTATTTTTGCTTTTTTTTTTTTTTTTTTTTTTTGGTTTCTAGGAAGAAGAAAGAGTCTTAGAGAGGATTGTAATAGGGTCATTTGACAAAACAAGATGGAAAATGCATGTGTGACTCAGAAGGAAATGGAGGAGCTTCACCTGTGGGAGGTGTTGGGTCACTCACACATGTATGCAGGAGGCAGTCCCAACATGGGGCTGGGTGTGGGAACAAACTCAGATAGCACTATCTCTCTAATACAACTGGCAACAGCCATGGCCATGCTACGACCCAGGCAAATCCTGCGCTGTGTCACTGTGAGCACCTACTGTACTCCAGGAGATATGCTAGACACCGTGTCTACAATGATGAGTAAAGCAGGCGTTTTCACTGCTTTCTGGGTGGGTGGGGTGGGTTCTCAGGCTCCTGGGTGACTCAGAAATAAATTAAGCATGTAAATGGATCATTGCAATGTGCAGAATGTGCAAGCGCCGTGAGAATGCACAGCACGCACCTCTGAAAGGCTCCCCCTCTAGAAGTGAAGTTCCTTTTCCTTTCACTGAGGAGGAGACTGGAGCTCAGAATGGTTAAGTCTTTTGGCCAACGTTGCCCAGCAACTAATGAGCCACTCTGGGGTTCATGGATCTGCATAATCCCTCTGTCTTCTCCCACATCTTCGGTCGGGCAGAGGATGAGCTGTCAATCACTTTGGTGTGATATGTAGACCTTCTAAATCCTGTTACTTGGCTTTTGCTGCCTCGTCTTAGCAAGCCACCTTTTCACTTCTCTGTGTTACCTCTTTCTCCCAACTGGTCTCTCCCAAACTTACAAAGTGCTGACAGGATCGTGGGCCTTTCTCTAGGTTCTGTGTGGTTCCAGAAGAAATTGGGACTAGAACACCTGGGCAGTTCCCTCAGGTTCCTGGCATAGCCAGGCCTGTGAGCGGCAAACAGCCTGTGGTGAAGGGTGGGTAGCCTTGCTGTGTGCAGTGGGAGTGAGCTGAGTGTACAAATAAGAAGACAGTGCTTACCTGTGCTGCAGACAGACCCTGGACATGACTGTAAGAATGCGCATCTGGTGAGCACATGGCTGCCAGTACTTGCATTGGTGGCACAGGTCTGTGTTTGGGAACAGTGACGTGTTTGTGTGCGGGGGAAGCACGTGATATGAGGCAGAGGAAGTGAGGGTCCATCCAAATCCACCAAAGAGGAAAAGTGGGTCTTGAGAGGAAAGCCAACTCCACAGTCCTCCGGTGGGACCTCTGGCCGTGCTTTAGGCCAGGAAGCATCCTGAGAGAAGGGATCGTGAAGGAACACAGCGATGGACAGGAAGCCACCTCGAGAGTGTAAGCTGCTGTGCCTGCAGTATGGGGAAGGCCTGGGGTGCACCTCTCCCAGGAGAAGGAAACTATAAAAATTGAGTTCAAGCCCAGGGCAATGGGGCACGGGAGCTGGAGAGATGGCTCAGCAGGTAAACCATGCTTGCTGCACAAGGCTGAGGACTTGAGTTCAACTGTGGACTCCAAGAAGAAAGAAGAGATCTCCACATATGTGTCATAGCAGCAGCACACCTCCTACTTATTACAGACATGCATGTGCATGCACGTGTGTACACACGTATACAAGTGAAAAAGGAAACCCTTTAAAAGCCTAGGTGTACTCAAAGTATCTGCTGTTTGTTCAGGTTGCCCTGACCTGGGTTCTATATTTTCTGGGGCTCACAGAACTACCTAAAAGGGGCCCTGATAATCAGTCTTCATTGTCCACTTGATGGCCTTAAGATCACCTAGGAGATATAACCTCTGCATGTGACAGTGCAGGCGTTTCCGGGAAGAGCTGGGAAGCCCCGCCCTGAATGTGGGCAGCCCATCCTATGGGCTGTGGTCCTGAATGACGGAACAGGAGAAGGGGAGGGCAACACCAGCATTCCTCTGTGCTTCCTGTGAGTGGGATGTGACCCAGCTGTGTCACGTTCCTGCCACCATGCCTTCCCCACCACCACGGACTGTACCCCACTGACTGTGAAACAAAGAAAACCCTTCCTTTGTTGACTTTGTCAGGGGTCGTTGTTGTTTGGTTTTGTCATGTCAGGAAGCAAAGTATTAATACAGCCAGAAAATCAGTTAACAGCGTATTGCTTCAGGGCTGGGCAATACCGGCAGTACAGCCGTCCAGTCTCACAGGAAGAGGACTGGACATTGCTAAAAGGCCCACGGCTGGAGTCACAGGCCCTGTGACTGGAGTCATGGAGCCTCCACAAACACTGCCCAGTCCGAGCTGGAGTCACGTAGCTACAGGTAGGATTCTCCTAGAAGCCTCTAAAAGAGCCTGTGAGCTCCTCTTCAGGGTTGCCGCCATTTTGTATGGATGGTTGACTCCTGCTTGCAGGCTGCATCTGCAGAATAAACGCTCTTTGATTTATATACTCTGTGAGTCCGGGTCTTCCTCAGTGATTTTGAGACCTTTACAATAGAATGTTACCTTCATTTATTTCACTACTCTTGAGCTACATCACTGAATACATAGTTGCTATGATTATTTGAGCAAATTGTTATTCAATAAATCAGTTAATAATAAAGCCCAGCACTGGGGAGGCAGAGGCAATCAGATCTCTGTGAGTTCCAGGCCAGCCTGGTCTACAAAGCAAGTCCAGGACTGAAAAACCCTGTCTTGAACTCCCTCTTCCCCACCCAAAAGTAAAGATTTTCTTATTCTTTTGCTAATGGTCCTCCTTTCTTTACATTAATGAGTTTCTGATGCACAAACTTGTCTCTAGTCTTTGGAGAACCTTAACTTTTTCTTTTTGTAAGTCAGGCTAATAGTGACAAGATTCCCTATTTAAAATTGTTTATTTGTTAGTTAATTTTTATATAATATATTTTGATCATATTCTTGACACTCCCTAACTTCTTCCTGATCTTCCGCACCTCCCCAACTTCATGTCTTTCTCTCTCCTTCTTCCTCATTTCTTTTAAAAGCAATAAATAAATAAATAGAAAGGAAAATCAAAACAAACAAAAATAATCCAAACCAGGCATGGTGGCCCATACCTTCAATCCAAGGCAGAGACAGATAGATCTCTTCGATTCAAGGTCAGCCTGGTTAGCATAGCAAGTTCCAGAACAGCTAGGGTTACCTAGAAAGACTCACCTCAAAAAAAAAACACCAAAAATACCCCCCCACACACACACCCCAATAGCTCCTGGGCATGGGGCCTGTCTTGGGGTGCAGTTGCTATACCCAGCAATACTCCATTGGAGAAAATGACTTTACCTTTCTCAAAAGATATTGTTTCTTTGAGAAATTTTATTTGACTTTGACTTCTGAAAGATAATTTCTCTGAGTGCGGAATTCTAGTTTAGTAAGGCCTTTCAACCCCTTTATACCTTAACATATTCTATTCCATTTTTTTTTTTTTGCGTTCTCCTGCTTAGAGTTGTTATTACAAAATACCTGAAGATGTTTGAAAGAGAAAATGTTTATTTGGCCTAAGATTCAGGTGATTGGAACATGTAAACATCCGGTGCTGGGGTCAACGGGTGCCTTGGCTGTGTCACAACACCGCAGAGAAACAGGAAAGGTACTGGCTGAGTACAAAAGGGAGGCGTGTTTGTGACTGAGGAAGCAAGAGAGACGGTGGTGGGGGGATGGGGGATGGGGGGGATCGGGTGGGGGGCAGTAGGGTTGGGGGTGGGGAGGTGGGGGGTGGGGAGGGTCAGATTCACACTTTCATGGCCACCCCGAAAAAAAATTTACTGCAGGATCCACATGAAGGCTTACCTTCAGGAATCAAGCTCCAAATTGAGTTGGGGAGAGAGGGGGAAGGTCAGGGCAGCAAATTCAAAGCACAGCAGCTCCCTTCTCACTTGAGTGTTGTCCAGAGAAGATTCCGATCTCCATTTGCCATCTCTGGAGCTAATGTTCCCACCCTTGGTTTCCTGTAAGAGTCGCTCTTTGCTTTCCGTTTTCCTGCAGTCTGTGTAGGAGATGCTCAGGTGCAGGTATTTTGCATTGGGACTGATGGTTGCTCTCTGAACTTCCAGCCTGTGATTTGCGGGGTGAGAAGCTCAGAATTGTTATTGGTGGTACCGTTGCGTCTGTTCTTTCTTTCTGTCCTCTAGTTCTGGGATTCCCAATACACAATGCTGTGTATTGTACCTGCTGTAAGCCTGCTCAAGTTCTTAATGTTTTCTTCTGTTTTTCAAAAACTCCTTTTTTTTCCTTTTGTTCCATCACTGACATTTTTAAAAGTTTCACTGATACAATATTTAGACCTGTGTATCATTTCAAATTTTCTAGTCTAATTTCAACAGCTTTGTCATGTGTGTACGTCTGATTTTCCCGCCCCACCCCCATCATGTCTTGTCAAACTATGGTTTATTTATTTAGCTTTTTAAAAAAAATATTGGTATATATCCTTTTCTCTCCCAGAGTTGGAAATGATGTGTTGGGAAAAGAAGCTGAAGCCACTGGGCTTTAGTGATAGAGTGAGGTGTGGGGGAGGGGAGGCCTTGATTATTCTCAGTCAGCCTATTCTTCCCAAAGAGCTTCCCAGTCCCTCTTTTATTCAAACTAGCTTTTTGGGAGAGACTGGAGGGCAGTATGGCTCGGCCTGGAGCTCTTTCCTTTCCCAAGTCCACCCAGCTTTGGCAGGGTACCAGTTAACAAGATGCTGGTGAAGCAGCATCCCTGGAGGACAGGTCTAAATAGGGGAAGGGTTCCAGAGCCCCTCAATCGCACCAGCACAGGGGACTGCCCTGTGAACCGCATGGGAGAATCTGGTAGGACTCTTGGGTTAAAAAAAAAGTCACAAATATGTGCACTACTCCCATCCAAACTGTACATTACCAGAACACACACACACACACACACACACACACACATATATATATATTTGTCCACACCGAGTCTCTGGGAATTTGTCAATTGCAGCCTTGGTCTTCCCATCCCTGCTTTGGTTCCCACGAAAGTTTCTGCTCTTAACCAGTTGTGATTCTTTCTATCTGTCTGTCTTTCAAACTTGGGGTCAGGGATTTGCCCTGTGACCTCAATTCTCTGGCAAATTGAAGGAAAGTTGTTGGTTTTCAGTTTATTTAACCTTTTTTTTTTCTTATGTGAACAGGAACCATGATTGTTGGACTGGGAAACAGAGGTTTCAGCGTTTTAATTCCAAGCGAGTTTTCTCATGGACGTTGTTCAAGATCCTTTTCATTCTGAAGACCGGCAGAGAAGGATGCTCCTTGATGGAACATCTTCTGCCTCTGAAGTGAAGATGGATCTCTAACAGTGTACAGTCCCTCTCGGAATTGATCTCCTGGTGTTCTACATACAGCTGCCATCCTTATCACCCTGACTTAGAGCCTTCAGTCCCACCCGGTGACTATCAGGCTCGTAGTGCAGGGCGATAAGGAGGAACCATGGACTTTTTTCCCCCTTAATAAATATTAGTCATTTTACTTTGTAACATCTGCAACATGTTTACATTATCTACAAAATTGTTAAGTGTCTAAAACTTAGTTAACCAACAAAATAATGGGTTTATTATTACACTTCATATTTAATATCATTGTATTTTGATAACTGTCTCTCTCTCCCCCCAACTTGTCTTCTCTTTCCTCCCAGGTAGTCACCTAGTAGCTTTCATATATGATATATAATATATATATGGCATATATATATGAGTCTATGCATATTTATTTACATTAATATGGATTTATTTACTTTAATATGGATTCTGTATATGATATACAACATGAAGTATCTATCCCCCCATTATCTCTTCTTTTCTCTCTAATACTTCTGCTTAGATTTAGTTCCCTTCCTCCAACTACATTATTCCTCTTCTATTTGAATATCTATGCATATACATATATGTAAAATCTAGAGTCTGCATATGAGGAAAATATGTGGTATTAGTCTTTCTGAATCTGTCTCATTTTGCTTAGCATCATAACATCCAGCTCCATCCTTAACATCAAGACATCCAGCTCCAACCTTAACATCATGACATCCAGCTCCATCCTTAACATCATGACATCCATCTCCAACCTTAACATCATGACATCCAGCTCCAACCTTAACATCATGACATCCAGCTCCATCCTTAACATCATGACATCCATCTCCAACCTTAACATCATGACATCCAGCTCCATCCTTAACATCATGACATCCAGCTCCATCCTTAACATCATGACATCCAGCTCCATCCTTAACATCATGACATCCAGCTCCAACCTTAACATCATGACATCCATCTCCAACAAGTTTTTCTGCAGATGACATGCATTCATCCCTTTTTGTTGCAGAATAATATTTCAATATGTATCTATGCTGCATTTCCTTTCCCACTCACCTGCTGATGGGCACCTAGGCTGACTCTATATTGCCAGTGTGATCAGCAACTCAGTGGACATGATGTGTGGGTATATCTGGTTGTTGATTTTCATTCTTTGGATGTAGATCCAAGAGTGGTACAGCTGGATAATAGGATAACTTTGTTTATAGATTTTTGAGGAACCTCCACAATGATTTCCACAGCAGCTGCTCTGGTCTACATATCTGTCAGCAGTGAGGAAGACTTCCTTTTTGATACATTCTCACCAGCATTTGCTGTTATTTGTCTCTTAAAAATAGTCATTCCAACTGGAGCTAGATGAAATCTCAATAATTTTTAGTTTTTTTTCCCCTTAAAGGTTAAGGATGTTGACGAGTTTCCATATATTTGTTGGTTATTTGTATTTGTTCTCTTGAGGAATATCTCTTCAATTCATTTGCCCGCTTATCAGTTGGGTGAGATTTTGTGTTTAGTATTCCGTGTTCTTTAAAGATTTTAGATATTAATTCCATGTTCAGATAAAGCTGACAAAATTTTTCTCCTATTCTGTAGGCTGTTTCTTCTTTTTGTTTTTCCAGACAGAAACTCTTAATTTAATGAAATCCCATTTGTCATTTGAAATATTTGAGCTTTTGAAATATTTCAGGTCCTTGTTAGTATTGTGCTAACAATTTGGCAAATATATATTTAAATTCTTTCCTTCCTTTCGTCTGTTATTTATGGGTGTGCATATATCTGCGTATAGGCCAGCCTATCTATGTTTAATTCTAACAGTTTCAGAGTCTTAATGGTTATGTTAACATCTCTGATCCATTTTGAAATTAATCTTGGTACAGGGTGAGAGATAGAGACAGAGCTTCACTCTCCAATATCTGGTTTTCACAGACCCCTTGGATGAAAGAGTATCTTTTCTCTAATGCATATTTTTGACATCTTTATCAAATAGTAGGTGGCTGTGGCTGTGTTATTTCTGGGTCCTCTACTCTAATCCATTGGTCTACATGATGTTTTTGAGCTGGTACCACACTACAATGGCTTACAGAGTGGTTTGGGATTTTGTGATTCCTACAGCATTGCTCTTTTTGCTTAGGAATGCTTTGACTATTTATGTTCTTTGTGTTTCCACAGGAATTTGGAAATTGCTTTTTCTATTTCTATGAAGAATGGTGCTGAAATTCAACTGCATTGAATCAGCAGACCACTCTCAGTAATATAGCCATTTCGCAATTTAATTAAACAAATCCAGGATCCTAGGAGACCTTTCCTGCCTTCTAGTGTCTTTTTCAGTGCCTTTCTTTGGTGTTTCAGTTTTCTTTGAGAGGTCTTCAGCCAACTGGGTTAGCTTTATTCACAGGGGATTTATCTTTTTAGAGCTCCTGTGAATGAGATTGTTTTCCTGATTTCTTTCTCAGCAAGTGTTTACAGATTAAATGGAAAGTGTTGGTTTTTGCATGTTGGTTTTATACTTGGCATTTTGTTGAAAATACTTATCAGACCAAGGAGTATTTTTGTGGAGTGTTTAGGTTCTTTTAAATGCAGGATCATATTTTCTTCAAACAGAGGTGATTTGATTTCTTCCCCTTCTATTTGTATCCCTTTTGTTCTTTCTTTTGTCTTATTTCTCTAAGACCCAAGCCATATATTGAGGAAAAGTAGAGGAAGTGGATGCTTGTGCATTGCTGGTTTTAGAGGAAAGGCTCTCGGTTTTATTCAATTAGCACATTGTCGGCATGTGGGGCTTTTATTATGTTCAAACAGCTTGCTTCTCTTCTTAGTTTCTTCAGTCATTTTATCATGAAGGGGGTGTTGAACTTTGTCAAAAGTCTTTCCTTCATCCATGGAGATGATCATATGATTCCCATCCATCCTTAAGTCTATTCACATTCCAGATTGCATCAACTATGCATGTTGAGCTATCTTTGCATCATCCCTGAGGTAAAACCAGATCGGTGGTGGTGTACAATCCTAAGTGTGTTCTTTTATCCTGTTATCAACTATTTTATGAGGATTTTTTTTCATCTATGCTCATCTTGGGAATCAGCCTATGGGCTCATTGCATCTGTATTTGGTTTGGGTATCAGGATACTACTGGTTTCATAGCATGAGTCTGGTAGGGTTCTTTCTTTATCTGTTCCATGGAAGAGTTTGAGAGATGTTGGTCCCCGCTCTTCTTTAATGGCCGGGTGAGCGGTCCAGCTCTAGGCTGGGTCCCCTTGAGATTCTTTATCACCACTTCACCTTCGTTGTCACACATCTGCTTGTGTTACCTGTAGCCTCTTGATTTAATTTTGATAGCTTATACATTTCTTGACTTTCCAGTTTATTAGAATATATTTTCAAAAATATCCACTAATGATCGTGTGTATTTCTTTGGTTATCTATTGTAGTGGCTCCTGCTCTCTTCAATTTTATTAATTTGTATCTCTACTCTCTTTATTTTCGATATTTTAGTGAAGAGTTTTTCAAGTCAACCCTTTGTTTTGTTGTGCCTAAGTGTAGGTCTGTGTGCTGCATGTATGCCTGTGACGCAAGGAGTCCAGTAAAGGACATCAGCGAGCTCCTCCAACGCTGGCATCGCAGGAAGTTGTGAACTCTCACGCTGGTGCTGGGGTTCAAACCCGGGTTCTCTGGAAAGATAGCCAACACCCTTAACAGTTGAGCCATCTCTCCAGCCCCTCTTCACCGTTTCATTTTATCTACTAATTTTGGGTTTGGCTTGTTCTTGTAACTCTAAGACTTTGAAGTAAACCTGCAAGTTATTTATTTGAATTGCCTCTTTCGAAATGTCAATGTCTGTAACTACAAACTTTCCTCTTAGAAATACCTTTGCTGGAACCCAAAGGCTGTAATCTAAATGATATTTATTTTCATTTAATTCTAGAAACCCTTAAATTTCATCTTTGATTTCTTTAACGACCACTATCAGTAAGAGTTGCATTGTTCAATGTCTGCATGCTTGTAGTTTCTGTGGATTTCTTGCAATTGCTTTTCAATTTTGTTCCAAAATGATCTGCTAAGATACAAGACATGATTTAGACAGCCTTGTATTTGTTGAGAAGAATTGCTTCATGGCCTAAAACGTGATCTCCTTTAGAAAACGTGCCAAGGCTATTGAGAAGGATGCATAAGCCACGACTGTTGGGCAAGCTGCCCCAAGATTGGCTGTTAAGTCCATTTGATCTATGATGCAGCTTAACTCTGAAATTTTTTTGTGAGTTTTCCTATCTGATTTTTTTTCTATTAATGAGAGTGGAACATTGAGATCAGCAAATGTAATTGTTTTTTTACGTCTCTCTCCATGTTGAGTATGTTTCATATACTTGGGTGTACCACCATTTGGACCTATGTATTCATAATTCTCACATCTTCTTGATGGATGTTCCTCTTATAGATACACAGTGATTGTCTTGAAGTCCACTTTGCTGAATATTTGCATACCTATACATGGCTGGCTTGGGCTTCCATTTACTTTGTGTGTTTTCTTCCAGGCTTTCCTTATTTAGTCTCTGTGCAACTGAACTTAATAGGGCACAATGTGATAAATCTATAAGGGGCTATAGAAGATGTCTGCATTAACTCTAGATGGGGAAACTGAGGCCCAGACTTCTGGATGGACACACTTGGCATCTACCTCTGGTTTCATCAGGAACAGTAGTCAGCTACGGAGTCAGATAGCTGGTGGGCCTGAGCTACAGGATTACTCCGTGGGGCCTCCGATGCCATTGCAATTTCTGGATGAGGCCCAGGGAAGGCTGTGATTCTGATCCACTTATGTAGGAGCCTCAACCGGACAGTTCTTTCCCCCCATACACCTCAGAAGGACAGCGTCATCACATTAAGAGGTTAGCACAGGGGAGTGGGTTGGCAGTGCTACCATCATCACCAACCCAGTTTCTCACAGCTAAGCACCAGCTTCTGAGAAGGGGAAAGAGAAGAATTAGGAACAACAGGAGAGGGAGAAGAAAGAAAAGGGGAAGGCTGAGCATTTAAGAGCTAGCTGCCCGCTTTAGCTGCATGTTTGCAGCCCGCTACCAGAAACTGAGGCAACGTCTGGGCCCATAAGACATGCTTCGGCTATGGTTATTGCCACTCGAAACATTGGATGGTGGTGATGGCCAGTGAGTCACTGGGAACCCCAGTGTCCCAGCAAGAGCACCACAGGGCTAAGCAGCTAGACCCAGGCTTTCTGTCATGGTAGTCTCTGGCAGGCAGGAAATGACACTCTGTCACATTCTGCAATGGAGATTCTGCTGCTCCGATGACGTTAGCCCCTGTTCCTTGTCCCAGTTCCAGACTCCTGGAAAAGACGTTTTAAGAGTCGTCCCTGCTGCGGGTGCCACCCCACCCCCACTCACCTCTCTGTCCACTTCTTCAGATTCACAAAGGGGACGGATGTCTAGAACAGAGTTGCTGTGGGGAGGAGGAGACAGAGAGAGAAGCCAGGCCACCCTAGGAAAGCTCCTTTATGGGAAGGACCCCCTTTTGATCTTCCTGTGGCCTCACGAACCGTTGGTTTTCAGCTTTCTTTCCATGTCAAGACCTGGGGTCACCCACTGCCCTGTTTTGCTTCAGAGTCCCAAATAGTCACCATCGCCCATTGGTTGACACAGGAAAGTACCTACCACAAAGGGAGCAACTTCCATTCCTCTAAATGGAGCCTTTGGCCTGTTAAGGAGCCTCTCAACCACAAGGGCTCTGTGGTTACTGCTGCCCAGCTCTGGCTCCTTCTGGCACAGCTCTTGTGATGTTGGATATGTCTATCAGCTGCACTGTCCAGTGCAGGGACCACTCACCACAGGTGGATGGCCAGCACTTGCACTGTGGCCAGAGTGGCATTTTATTTACTTACAGTTGGGAGGAACTCTTATCAGATTGCCTCTGCTTTTCCTGCAGTGAGGAAATAAAGCTGTGTGGATAAAAGACTGTTGGTAATCGGCGAGTCTAACGTCCTGCATCCCAGCCTCAGGCTCTTGGCTGTCTCTCCACGGAGACATTACACAGGTACCCAGCTGTGGGAAGCTCTGGGGTACCCACCCCGAGTCTCAGGGCTAGTGGAGTATAGAGTGTCAGGTTGCCATACTCAATGCCTCACTCTTTCGGGTCCAAGCAGGGGAGCAGGGTAGGTGAAGGGGCAGCTTCAGTGGCTGCAGGTGGATCCACTTTCTTCCCTCACAAGAGTGGGAGGAGAGACTTCAGCCCAAGGAGTTCTAGTCTATGAAATGGAAAACAACAGCTTGTGTCCACGTGGCCCCTGTCAAGCCGTGTGAAACCCTGCATCGTCAAGGGATACAAAAAGCACATGATTTGGTGGAAAGCCAGAGAAAGACAAGCTGGGTACTTCGCTTAATATGTACATCTTTCTGTGTCACCCTGGGCTTTAGTTTTCCCACATGTAAAGTAGGTGTATTGACTAGTCTCTGCTGTTCTACAGTGTAGGTTGTGGTGGCTTAGATGGCTCGTGTAAATCGCTGTGTGGGGATGGGGCAAGGTCTGGAGATACGAAGGAGGGCCTGAGGAATATTGAAGGCTGTGCAAGCCAGGGCTGGCTACCTCTGTATTGCAGTGCTCCTGTTCAAAGCAGGCTTCTGGGACCTGGGAGCATCACTGAAGCCCACAGCACACTGTTTCAGTATCACCCCAGGTCCCTGGGGGGCTCTAGGAGGCACAGGGGCTGCCTGTCTGCTCATTTCCCACCCAAGGTTGTGTAAACAAGGTCCCTGAGCTCTGCTGACAGTGGATGGATGGCATCCTAGCTGCACGCAGGGACCTGTGAGTGGGGTTTGTCAGTGTGTGTGTCACATTCCTGTCTGCACATGATCACCAAGCTGCACTCTCCTATGTTCCAAACCCCAGTGAAGTCAGATGCACTGGCTCGTGAATGGAAAGTCTTTAATCATTTGTCCTCAAAGCAGGGAAGAACTGAAGCACAGTGCGGGTCAGGGCAGAGCAAGCAACTAACAGGATGTCCGTGCCTTAGGTGCCTGGGCGCAGGGGAGAGATTCTCAGCTTGCTCCAGCTCTGGCCTTGGGCAGGGCAGGGCTTGCCCGGGCAGCAGACCTCAGAGGCCCAGGGTGAAGCCAGCATACTTGTTAGCATCTGGGCTTATGTAGAACTTGTGAATGAAGCTGGTGTCCAGGGTCCAGAGGGTCCATGTATGATTGGATGGTCAGACTGTGGCAGGGCAGAGGTCATCCTTACAGGAAGGCTCCCAGCAGAAATACCGCTCCAGTGCTCTGCCCGTGACCATCCCCTTTTGACTTTGCCTACACACAGTGACTGCTTCAGATAACCTTCCCCACTTGGCACAACAACTCCTATTCGGTCTCACATGGTTCACATCTGCCCTGGGCACCCCCACACACTGTGCCAGACACCAGGCAAACAATATCTCAGGCAGTATGACCGCTTCGAGGAGCTTACAGCTTGCTTTGCTTCCAAGCCCAGCCAGGTGCTCAGACTTCTGTAAGCCTCCTGGGGGGGCAGGGGGGGGGCGGGGTATGAGGATGACAGGACTGTAGGAACATGGAACTCCTGGGGAAATGTGACGAGAGACCGAAGACAGAGGGACAAGCACAGTGACCTACAAACGTGGCTGCAAGTTGGAGTGCCCTGGGGAGTTTTGAAAACATTGGGGGCAGGGTGACACTCCTAGAGGTTCTGGTTTAACAGGTGTAGGATGTGGCCTGGGATTTGAAAAGTTCTGCGGGTGACATGGGCAACCAAGCTGGAGAACCGCTGGCCTAACATGAAATCTGTATTATGGCTTGTCCTTTTAGAGGGCTCTTGGCCACTGTTCCTCAATGTTACCAAGAGGAGTGAACTGGCCCCTCACTTTGCTACCCGCCAGCTCATCTCACCCCACCTGTAACATATACAACACATGGCTGAATGTATAGTTTCTGCTTCCCACAAGCTGATGCAGGAGAGTGAGCATGCGCAGCTCATGACATCCTGTTGCAGGAGAGCGAGCATGCGCAGCTCATGACATCCCGGGGAGAAGATGGCAAGAGTTTTTTCAAGTATGAAAGGCTTCTCTGCGGTGTCTGTCCTCACCTCAAGGGTCCCAGCAATGTTTGTAGTGCCTGTCAAGGGCAAGGAAGAAAAAAAAAATCCACAAGTGGCCTTGTTTAATGCCTAATGTTTCTGGGATGGTTTGAGGCTGGAACCAGGTGGCGTTAATCTGCTTCCAGTGTTCTACGCCATAGCTTCTTTATGGTAGTTTGATTCCAAGAGCCTCTGTGCAACAGCCCCAGGGAGCTGTTGGAAGCCGGGGTGTAAACTGCACTCACGTCTCTCAGTGCCTCACAGCCTCTGTGCACAGGAGGATATCAGAACGACTGTGGATGTTCTCAGACAGCCAGAGGCGTATGGAACTCTCCCAGGCTGTACACCGTTCTTGAGTTCTGGGGAGCCACACTGGAGGCTCAGGCATTGGAGGAGAGGCGAGGCTGACCACTCCTCAGTGGCTCAGGGGCTCTTTGCTGCCTTTCCCGTGCTCCCTCTACCTCTGCTCTTCATATATATGGGTGTCTCTCCCTGGGAAGGGCAGGCGGAAAGCCACTGATTGATGTCCCTTAGGATGTCTCTCCACTGAAAAGAAGACAGGGTGCCTACGCTAGCCCACATCAGTCATAGTAGCAGCAACATTTTGGACTGTGGGAAATCATGATCCCTTCCGTGTGGTCTGCCAGGAGCCCATCATGTTGACATTCAGACTGGAGTTGAAGAATGCTATTTGTTGCTTCCTCCCAGAGTGACCTTTCCCCACAGCAGATGGAAACCCCCTAAAGAAAAGATCAGAAGCTCTTGGTCACCCACAATTCTGAAGCATTCCTTCATTCACTCATTCATCATTCATTCATTTATTCCACAGTTATGTATTGGGTGCCTACACCATTATGAGTACATAAAGACAATGGGCACTTAAAAATTATTACATCATAATTGGCTTATTTTATGTGCTTGTATGTATGGTGTGGGAATGGAGCTTGCCACAGCATGCCAGGGGATGTCAGAAGACAATTGTGGGATTTGGTTCTTCTTTCCGCCAGGCGAGCCCAGGCATCAAGCCCAGGTTGTCAGTCTTGGCGACAGGTGTCCTTTACACACTGGGCCATCTCACCAGCTCTTATCACTGTCTTTACTGAACTGAAGCAGTCAAGCGACAGACGGGAAAAACACAGTGGTTTTCCTCTGAGTAGATAAGTTCAGGGCAATGCCCCCTCAGTGTACAGCAGGAGAGGCAGTGCCATGTGGGACCTGTAGGTGGCAGTAGATGCCCGCAGCAGTCTCTGTGTGTTGTGGGGGTGGGGGTGGAATTCAGGAAACCTGGGGTCACACACCATTGTGGCTGTAGTAGAGTGGATGGATAAAATTGGACTAGTCAGAAAGAGGGGCCTGTATCTTCAGAGTGCCTCTGTGTAGTATATTCTTAGAAAAATGTATATTGGGCCCCATCTTGGGTCCTGGGCATCTTTCCTAGATACTTTCCCATCACCTTAGTAGAGGGGTGAAAAGAATCGTAGGGCAGTCGTAACACATTAAACATTAGCACATATTTACTATTTACCAACCAGTGTCCATATATGCAAACCTGGGGAAGCCACCTCCAAGTTAACCATGAAGTCCCAGGGTCAAGCTCAAATTCACTATGGAATGGACTTTCTGGGCACAGAGAGCCCCTCTTCTCAGCTGCAGGTATTCCTGCTAAAGCCCTCTACTGCACCTCCCTTGACTGTTTCAAAGCCCTGACTCCTTCTGTTCCTTTGTCCATTCCTCTCCTCCCTTGGAGGAGAACAGGGAGGAGGGTTTACCCTCCCCGCCTCTTACCCAGAGTGAGGACACCTGGACTTTTCCTGCAGGACCTGGCTCTGCACAGATTGCAGGGCTTCCTTCCTGCTCCTGGCATCACCAACAGCAGCAGGGCTCTTAGAAGTTCCCAGATGACGCTCGCAGTTCGCAGACATTGTTTCACTAACCTTTCCAAGCAGTCATAGGAAGTGGGCTCTGTTGCTGTATGTGTAATTGTTGTCATGGTAAACTGAGGCTCAGGGAGGTTAAGTAAATTGCCGATGCTTCCAGGGCCAGCTTGTTCGGCTCACTGTACAAAACTCAAACCCAGGCAATTCAACCATGGAGACCTGTGTTTACCTAATCTGCCATGCTGGTTTTCTAGTGGCGGAGGTTGAGCCCACATCCTCCCTAACGATCAGTGTCTGAGCTTCTTAGGGGATTCAGGACTTCTGGGCAAGAATAAAAAAAAAAAAGACAGATTCTGGGTGGACTAGCACCATGTATTATTGGCTGTGAGACACTGGGAAAGTCGACTTACCTCTCTGAACAGGAGCTGACTAGATAACTAATCCTGATGGCTGGTTGTAAGCACTGAATGATACTGCGTATATAAAAGCTTAGGCTGCTGGGAAGGTAGGAACCCCTGCAGCCCTGCTGCCCCTCGTTTGTACAAGCTGGCTTCTGAAGGAAGATACTGGAGCCTCAGAGTACAGCAGTGGGCCCCAGTGAAACATTCTGCCCCATGGACCATTCTGAGGTTCTCTCTGTACTCACTGACATCCTGAAGCTGAGCCCTCCTCTTTTATACCTAGCACACATAGCATAGCTGTGAATTCTGCTCTGCTCCAATTTGTTATGACAGGATGGGAAGTGATAAATGGCACCCATGGGACTGAGTGAAGTGGGTGAAACCGCACCATGTTCCCAGATGCAAACACTGAGCATTACCCAGGCATTAGTCAGCATCCCAGAGATGATATCAAAGAGGAGGTGCACTGCAGACCTGGGTGAAGATGTGTATCTTCCTTGGCTAGTGTTAACCAAAGCCACAGGCATGTGTGAAATTAACCAGAGAGAAAGTAAACGGCAAGAGGGCCAGAAGCCAATGTGTCAGTAGAGGATGACTTTGAAGAAAAGACCACAGATGCAGCTGTGATGTCAATTGAGACCCAGGCAAAAATCCAGGCTATCCGGGCTGCCAATGGGGGACATACGGTCATCTCAGACAGGAATGGAGTGAAAGATGATGGGAAGTTCTATGACATGATTGTTTGGGTTTCCCTAAATTTAACATACTGAAATCATAACTCTTGATGGAATGGGGGTTAGGAGGCCTTTGAGAGATGGTCCAGCAGAATCTCAGACGAATTGATGGCCTTGTGAAAGAACTCAGGTGAGCTCTTCCACCTCCTCCATGATGGGAGGAAGCAGCACGTGGAACCAGGAAGCAGGCCCTCACCAGATCCTGAGTCTCCTTTGATCCCAGACCACTCAGCCGACAGGACTGTGGGAAATTCTGTTGCTACTACTCTATGGATTTGGAGGTCTTCCAAACCACAAAGACAGGAAGAGTGGTGTGTGCCTGCAATCTTAGAAGATGCGGGCAGAGTTAGAAGGATCACTGCTGCACGTTCAAGGCCCGTCTGGTCTAAATAATAAATTCCTGGACAACCAAAATTACATAGAGAAGCCCTGTCTCTAAAACACAAAAGAAAATAAATAAACAAGAACAAAACCAGGAGGTAGAGGCCATATAGTACATAGGGAGGTAGTTTGAAATATTTGACTACAAAGGATAATAGTACCAGTGGGAAGACGAAGACGCTGTGATTAAGGGTTTGCTCTCATTTCCTGCCTCCCTCTCACCTTCTCAGTGGGCTCGTCTTCTTCATCATCATCCTCCCTCTCCATGCTGCTCTGCCCCCTCCTCCGAAATTTTCTTCGTCCCAGGGCAGGAACAGGTAGAGAGAAAGGAAGCCGATGTGAGTGGGTATTGGTATTTCATCTCTTTGACACTAGAAGCTAACAGACTTCATTTCTGGTCCTTCTTACTCTGACGAGGAGGAAGCAATGGCTTCTGCTGGTATCTGGGAATGAAAGTGAAGACAGGAGGAAAGCACACACACACTTCAGATAACTGTGGAGAGTGAGAGAAAGCAGGCGCTAGCCTGACTTCTGGGAGATGTCAAAGGCAGAAGGATGGGCTGGAGAGCAGAGCAGCCCAGAGCCAGTGTGCTCCGTTCTCAGATGCTTCATGTCTCGACCTGGTTTGGTTGGTAGGTCAAGTGTCCCCCACAGGTTCGTGAGTTTGAACACTTGGTTCTGGTGGCATTGTTTGAGGAGGCCGTGGAGCCTTTAGGAGGCAGGGTCTGCCTAGAGATGGTGAGTTGCTGAAGAGTAAACGTTCAGGTTTCCGACCAGTTGATTCCTTACTGCTCTCCGCTGTCCCTTCCATGCAGCCTTCCCTGACGTGATGGAGAGCACCCTCTCAAACTGAGACAAAATAAATCCTCTGCCTTTAGTGCCACACCCAGTGATTTCCTTCTCCTCTCTAACCTTTAAATTTGTTTTGAGGTGTTTGTTGAGGACTGTACCCAGAACCCTGCATGCCCCCAGTCACGTGCTCTACCACTGAGCTACATCCCAGTCCTCCTCAACTTACTTTTGGTCAGCTATTTGCTCGCCGTGACACCACCCCAAAACCACAGTGCTCAGCTGCTTAGTTAGACACAGGTGCAGCGCAAAGAAAGGGAGGGCTGGCTTCCCTAGGGCTGTGGTTTTTGTTGGATGTGGCAAAAGAGAGAAAGGGATTTAGGGTCTTGGCAATAAGGGGGAAAAACTATAGAAAATATACTGCAGATAAATTGCTGTTTATGAAAAAGACGGAGGATCGTAAAGTAAGGCGTCTGGATGGATGAGAAAGACAAGGGCAGTGGAAGGGGATGCAGTCTAGTGTAGGTGTGAGAGCACTGAGGGGTAGGAGGGGGCAGTTCCCAATGCTCTGTATGTGTTAGAGTAGGCACACGGAGCTCACGACCACTCTGGGAGACCCCTCTGTGCCCTGACTCTGTAAGGGTTTTAATCATCATCATCCACAGCTAGATTTCACCTGGGGTAACCCCCGGCATGAGGAAGCTGAACCCTCTCACTCAGCTGGAAGCCACTTTCTTCTCTCATCTGATCTCGTCTGTCATGGGCACCTGGTGGTGTCTCATTAGCGTATGCAGGCTGAGCTGTCAAGGCACTTACCTCCTTAAGTGTGAGAACTTGGAGAAACGTGAATGAAAAGTAGAGAATAAGTGCCCGTTCTGGGCCAAGCGCTGGGGCTTGGCGCTGACTGTGTCCGGATGACTCAGCCCGCTTCCTGCCCTGCATGCCTTACTGCCCAGCTCACGAGTGGCAACCAGGTGATGAAGGGTGACGCGGCGAGGAGCTTCACTGAGAAGGTAGAAGTCTGCCAGGTGCAGCAGGAAAAAAGGACATGCTAGAGCGCACGCGTGGTGTGCTGGTCACATGGACGGAGCTTCTCGGTGGACGGCCATGTATTGAGAGCCACTTTTCAAGTGGGTTGAGACCTGTCCACCAATAGTGTTGTTCAGTTTGGCTGAGAAATCAACCTCACCGGAATCACTTGGAGAAATGTAGAAAACCAGACTCCAGCCAGGGTTGAGAGCACTGTTAAAGGCTTCTACCAGCCTCCCTTGCCCTGTCTGAAGTGAGGCAACAGACTGTGCTGTGGGCCTGGGAAATGCCTGGGCTACACAGAACGGGCTTATTCACACCATGTTCCTCTCTACCTGCACTAGCAAAAGCCAGATAGGATGTGTGCCCACCCTCAGCTGCCGGGAGCATGGCTTCGGGACGCGTGCCTCTGCAAGGCTAGGCACATCGAGAATCAGAGACCTGGTTATCTGCAAGGCTGTGGGGAGCAGCGCACCAGCGGTCATACCCAGAATCCTTCCTGAGAAATATGACAGGCTGACGTAAACTCCCTAGCATTGTGATGTCAGCATCATAGCACAGCCGACACTGGCCTGTTTAAAAAGAACATTTCAGGCAGGCAAGCGGCCTTGGTGGGTAAAGATGCTGCCGAGCTTGATGTCATAAATTTGACCCCTGAGATACACACTGAGTCCTGAAAGCTGTTCTCTCTCTCTCTCTCTCTCTCTCTCTCTCTCTCTCTCTCTCTCTCTCTCTCATACACACACACACACACACACACACATACACCACAGTCACAGTATATAAACATTTTAAAAATGAAAAGAACCATTCTTTTGTTACAGGAATGTCCACAGAGTAAGAAGCATGGAAGAAAACAAACCTTTCTCGGAGGCGTTCCTCAGAAAGTTGACAATGAGCCATCTGTATGTGCTAGGAAAGATGAGACAGATGCCAGCCCTAGGGACAGAGCTTGGGGCTTGGGTCAGATACCTGGAGAGTCAGGTCCTCTGACTAGTCACTTTGGTGGGGGAAAGAAAGGAAACTGGCTAGGAAACTGTGTACCCATGGTGACCCTGGTGGCCCATGGGAAGAATCCCTTACCCCTTCTCAGTCACTTGGCAAACATGTGTGGGGTACCTGTTATGTCTTCACCATGTCTAGACACTGGCTACCACAGTGACAAAGCAGATGAGTGTGTACTGCTGGGGACCTTCCAGCACTGTGGGGGTCAAGTTAGAGCATCACAAACAACACTCAGCATTTCCAGAACTGTCTTCAGATTTCACCCCCAGAATCCAGTCAAACCAACCAGCCCTATTTCCAACAACAATAGATAGCGCAATTCTAAAGAGCTCATGTTGGGTTCCACAGAGTGCGATCCCCTGGGCTTCCTCAACAGGGCTCTGAAAGCCAGGAAGGCTAAGCTGGAGCCATCTGGACACACTTAGAACAGTGGAGGTGAGAGCGGTGGGCCAGAGGCAGCCTGAGAGGCCCTGGGGAGCTGCCTGGGCAGCCAAGTAAACAAATGCAAGTGGCTGCTGAGATGATTTGGCTGGCCATACATTGAGGTTCAAAGCTTTAAAGAGAGTCTGCGGGGCACTCTAACAAACGACTTTGATTTAATTATGTACCGCAGATTTTCTAACCGGCTTTGGAAGGAGACAGCACTTCTGAGCTCCAAGTCTGGCAGGAATTTGCCATAGGTGATTTTTCAGGGACTTTTACTGAATGACATCTTTGTGAAACTCAAGAAATAAACAAACCATTTGAAACAAAGTGTGCGTGCGTGTGTGTGTGTGTGTGTGTGTGTGTGTGTGTGTATACAACTTAATTTTCTAATAGCAGTGCTTATAACCAATCAAAATATGTGTCTCAGATTCAAACCGAAAGCCTTTTTTTAGTGCCATTTTCAGAAAAACATATACCCAGGCATGTTGTGAAATGCTTTATGGAAACCACAGGGGTTTCTGGGAAGGGAACTTAGTTTGATTTTAGGCAACTGTTTAAAGAACAGAACTGTGTGGCATACAATTATGTGTCTTGAGAATAGGCCTACTGCTAACAAAGCGTTGGATGCAATGTCATCTTCAGGAAGAGTTGTTGGGGACTTGCTATGTGTGTGACACGGCTCTGAGGACAGGGTAAATAACAAACAGAAGGGGTTCAGAGACTCAGCCTCATGTGCACAGCATGCAGATTCTCTGGGGGGGGCGCGGTGGACACACTTAGTGAGGCTCAGTGGGTAAGAGTGACTTCCAAGGCATGGAAGGCATCGAGAAGGCTTCCAGAAGGGAGCCCCAGGAGCTGGACTTAGCAGGACAGGAGCTCTCCATTCCACCAGCTTGTTCAGGCCTCTGAGCTTTACTGCACATACTGGAGATTGCCCCAAACTTACTATCAAAAACAACTATTGCAACTCTTATTGGACATTTTCCCTGTAATGTTATTAATCGATGGGCTAGGGAGACAGCTCCGTGGGCGAAGTGCTTACCCCAAAGAAATGTAAGGACTTATGCTTGAGGCCCCAGAGCCCGTATAAAGATGTGCACAGCACCACACATCTCTAAGCCAGCGCTCCTGTGGTGAGACAGGAGACAGTGACAGGAGACTCTCTGGAAGCCAGCAAGCCAGCACACGCAAGTGCGCGCGCGCACACACACACACACACACACACACACACACACACACACACACACTAAGGGAATAAAACGAAGAATTGAGGCATATGTCACTAAGTTTTGTCATGTGATAGAACGGCTGACAGTAACAATGGAGAAGATGGAGGTTTTATTTTGTTTCACAGTTGTAGCCCCCCCCCCAGTTGGCTGGTGCCGTTTCTGTAAGATCTGAGACAAGACAGAACAGCACTTACCACACAGCAGCCAAGAAACAGAAAGAGAGAAAGAAAGAAAGAAAGAAAGAAAGAAAGAAAGAAGAAAGAAAAAAGAAAGAAAGAAAGAGAAAAAAAAAAGGAACGGGAAAGCCTCCCAGGACACACCCTAGTTATCTACTTCCTCCCATTTTCCTCCACTTCCAACAATGCCATCAGATTAGGAATCTGCCAGTGGGTGAATCTGGTCATTAAAGTCTGTGTCTTCAGGGTCTAATGGTCTCTTCATGAATGACATTAGAAGCAGGTTTGTGGGGTTTATACATACTAAGGTCAGAGAGGCCTGGATTTAGAGCCTGTTGTCTCCTCTCCAGTGGTATCACTGGGAGGTCTCCGAAACACTCTGAAACCAGTTTTGACTCAGGCTCCAATGAGATGCTTTGGCGATGCTTTTAGGCATATGGTAAATACCCAATTGGCAGTGGCTAAAAAAATATGACCTCCTGAAACCTAAGCCGTATCTGAACTGGCCTGCCTATGTAACACTATAGTCATCTCTAATCTGGTACCAATTGTGGTGAAGCAAAGTGCTTGGGGTTAGGGGATAGTTGAGACAAAAGAGTTTTCAGAGTTAAGTAAGAGTTAAGAGAGGACAATTCTGCAGTAAGAAAGTTCTTGCCAAAAATACCCTCTCCAAGCAGCCCCATTCCATGTGGTGGGTTGGCTCCATGCTGTTGATCTCTTGTCACATGGTGTTGAAATTGCCTGTTAACAGTTCACTCCCTACTACCTGCCTGCAAACCCTGTCAGGCCTGGGACTCTGTCTCATTAAGTCAGCATCAAGCTCAAGCATGAAGTAGGTGTGTAAACATAATACTTTGTAGGTGAGTGGATGGGGTCCAGACGTGAACTCAGAGCTACGGCTGGCCCACCACTGTCTGGATTTTCTTTCACTTCACTTAAGGGATCCAAAGGAGGCTAAGACTGCTTACCTACTAGGAAACAGATGGCTATGCTAGAAGAAACAGTACTTCCTTAAGCAGGCAAACAGGTAAACCATGGAGAATTGTGAGACTGTGTGTCAGCTCCATCCATCCAGTTGCCCCGCCCTGCCAAAGGGGCCATAGGTAAGTGACTAAGATCTTGTAATGTTCTCTAAGTTTGTGAGGACAAGTCACCCTGTCCACTCCTCACTAGCCCTGCAGTAGGAAGGACAGCAGAATGTGTGGGGAAGGTCAGCTCGGGTTATGTCCAGGACCAGAGAATAGTTAATTGATGATTCTCCAGAGAAAGAAATGGCATCATGGCCACACGTTTTTATAAGCCCATGCCATCATTTCCTCTATGTCACTATAAGCTCATCAACAACTGGTCCCTCACTGGTGTACCCTATGAAGTAGTTAGCATCATGCATTCACTCAACAAGCATAGGGACATGCCTGTCCACTCCCCGTGAATGCAGAGGTATATTATGAAACATGAAGTACATTGTCTACTCCAAACCTGTACTCAAGGAGCTTAGTATCCACAATGCATTTCACATAATAGGTAAAGTAAAATGCAGGAAATAGAAGTTAAAAAATAACCACAGGACCATGGGATACCCAGAGAAAGGAACAAAGCTATGGGAGGGCAGTCAACCCGAGAGGTTGAGGGGCTTTGGGAATGGTTTCAAACACCAGAGTTACTATTCACCAACTCTATGACTCGACTTTCACTTTCTCACTTGTTGAAGTACAGGATCTAAATAAGAAAAGTATGCGCAGAGCTCTTAACCCAAGCATAGCAGACAGCTGTCCAGTGCTTCTCGGCTCAGTGTCATAGTCTGGCATATGTGCTGAGGTGGTGGCAACTGAGTCTTCAGGTAGGGCAGTCAGGGCTATTAAGTTGTAAACATGAAGTTCACTTTGGCTTAATAATGCAAGCAAGCAAGAAAAGTCTAGAACATTCCATGTCTGATCAATAAGCTTCTGTCGACCTGCTGTTAGGGTTGTGGCCGGTTGCTATAGTACTCTGCACTAAGACAAGGGCCTCGGTTTGCCTTATGTTGACACTGAGGTGAGAGGAGAGGGCGCACTTTCACGGACACCCCTTCCACATGGTGTGGGGGAAGGGGCTTCCCATGGGGAAGTGAAGTAATTTGACATGAACCAATAAGCAATGCTAGGCAGACTAGACTCAACAGCCACTCACAGCAGAGTGCCCACGTAGATCTATGTAGCGGCCACCTATATTTGGGACGTGCATAAGCATGTTTTTTAAAAGGCTTCACAGAACCTTCAGACAGACACCAAAAGCTGAGAGCTATAAAGAAAGCACGAAAAACTGGAGAAATACTGCTAGTTCTTACGATGAAGAGAGCAGGTGGGTGCAACATTAAACAGCGCCTTCTTTGAAAGTCGAGGGCCACGTGGTAACGCCATGTGACTGTGACACTTCAGCCTCCACCCTGCAGAGGGAGGGACACAACACTCACAAAGTTGCAGGGACATGGGCAAGGTTCCAAGGTGATCTCGACCTTTTCCTCCGATGGCTGCTTTGGTCCTGGTTGGCACCTGATGGCACCAGATTCAGTTCAAGGTCCTCGGCAAGATGGTGGCTGTAGAAGAGAGTGTCGCCAGAAGAAGTGGTATCTCCCCATTGGAGAGCACCCAGTCGGTAGCTCTTCAGATCGCAAAGAGAAGTCCTATGAGGCCCCAGGGGAATTCTCCAGTCTGTGACTTCAGGGGTCAACCTCTTCTGCAGGAGGATTGGGCATCTGCCAGGTAACCCGTGGGAGCAACCTGCACTTTCTGAACTTTTCTGTAGAGTTGGAGGGGGAAGAGTGAACCGTGGGGCTGGCAGCCAGCCAGGTAATATGGGATCATGGGATGTGCCTGACCAGCTCTGGGAGAGTGCCCAGCCTCACCAGATCTGGACCCCAGGGGTCTTTGAAGGACTAAACATTGCTCAAGACATTTTTCTCTAGGCTCATTAATCCTGATGACAAGCTTCAAAATCGCAAAAACAGTTGCCCTTTGCCAGATTACAAGTATCTACAGTCTGACATTAAAAAACTGATTTTAGCTTTTCTCTATATAATTGGCACCCAAATATAGCTAAAGTGAGCAGGAGAGAAGGAAAGAGGGGGAGGGGGAGGAGGAGAGGAGGGGGGAGAGAGACAGAGAGACAGACAGAGACAGATATGAGAGAGAGAGAGAGAGAGAGAGAGAGAGAGAGAGAGAGAGAGGAATTTTTGGCTTCTTCTACAGTTTAGAAATTATACCATGGCATCTATTGCTTATATTATCCTAGAGTGTCATTTTGCAGGGGGCATGTTTCTCTACAGCCAGCCCATCCCCCCTCACAAAATCTACTCTAGCTATAGTGAGCTCTCTGTCCAGCTGAACCTGCCATCCTGGATACAATGCACTCTAGAAGGTAGTTGGTTGGGGGAGGGGGGCACTTCCAGTCTCTCTCCTAATGACCTCTCTGTAGCTCTCCACTAGATCTTTATTCCTAATCTCCCACTCAGAATCAAAGCAATTTGTCTTGAATATTAAAAAAAAAAAAAGAGCCAGGGTACCATATCTGGGGACCTTTGCATCATAATGATCTTAGGTGTAGAGGTATGTTGCTTCCAGCCCTGGTCACAGTTTGCAGAAAAAGTTGCAAAAAAAGTTTGTAGTGATCAGTCAAGGCTGATATTTATTTCTTCCTTGTGTAAACCATAAGCACAGGCCAGCAGGGCTAAGGTGGACATTGTGGTGCCAAGGTCAGCATCTCCATCTTGGTCCTCTAACCGTCCTCAAAATGGTGTCTGGTAGGGTTTAGGAGGTCTACCTCAGCCTCCAGGAAAGGGTGGAAGGTGCTGATTTTGGCTCTTCTCTGGCAGGGTAGAAGTGTGGTACACTGAAAGCAGCCTTTACATGTTCTAGAATTTTGTCCAAGGGCCATGTCAACTTGTAAGAGTCCAGGAATGAAGTCTTGAGTTAGGCAGTAGGTGTCCAGGCAACGCTGTCATCATAGGTACAGGATGACAGCCTGTGGTGGCTGAAATGGAGGCCTTCTTGTTGTCCTTCCATCCCCCGTCCTGTCCGTCCTGTTGTCCTGCGTCTGTCCCTGTCCAACTCCCTGTTCCAGTCCCTCTTCCCTTCCCCCGACCCGCTCCTGCTCATACTCGTGGAGAGACTAATTCTCTTGACTGGGGCTAGCGTTGCATCTTTACAAAAGCATCAGTTGCTCTCCTCTGTGGGCAGTCTGTGATGACTCCCTCCCTGCTCTTAGGGGCCAGGGGTATTTGTGGTGCTTCCTCTTTCTATCCAAACCCTGCTTGGATTCCCCAAATCTCTTCTTCTGCTTCAGCTCTCCAGATCTCCCACCCCAGCCCCTCCCTTCCTGATGTGCACACTTGTCCAAGTTCAGGTTTTCCATATTTCATCTCACATCTTCATTTATTGATTTATGCAAAAAAGCCCACAACAGGAATTTTTGGTAGTAAATAATAATGTAATATTGGAAACAAAAGAGAAAACTCACAGCAATAACAGGGAACAGAAAAACCAAACCATCCTAAAATATTCATGTACTATTATAGTTTGAAGATGAATTGTCTCTCATGAAGGGCTCATGTGTTGTTGAAGGCTGGGTGCACATTTAAGGGTGCTATTGAGGGGTAATTGAATTATGAGAACACTAAACCAACAGATTATGCTATTGATGCATTTATACTGAATAGTCTGTTAGGCAGTAAGATCTGATTAGAGAAAGTAGGTCATTGCAGTCACACCATTGATGGGTCCCATCTTGCTTCTTCCTGCCTGTCTGCTTCCTGATCATCATGATCAACTATCCTCCTATGCTCCCTGCTCCCCTGATGTTCTGATGGGCTAGACCAATAGCAATGGAGCCAGCCACCACAGATGAAGACTTCCAAAACTGTGAGCTACAGTAAATCTAAATCCTTCCTCACTTAAATTGTTTGTCAGAGTAACGAAATATTAACAACATGTAATTTTGGGAGTTTATGCACAGGCAGCTGAGACCAGCTGATTCTTTGCCAGATGGCCAATACACCTAGTTCTTACGCATTTTCTCCCCCACCCCAACCCCTCCGTCTGCCTGTCTGTTTCTGTGTGTCTGTCTGTCTCTCCCTGTCTGTCTCTCTAATCTTTGTTACTCTATGTATGTGTTATGTATAAAATATTTTATTATATATATATACACATGCCTGATCTTATTAGTATTTCCTGTTGCACAGCAACGAATATCTGTTGCTCCCCTCTTTGAAACCCAAAATCAGTATAAAGGAGGCATGGCTGTAGAATGAGCACCAACAAATCAGCACATGCAATAGCTTGATCTGCTCACTATAAAGTTGTTCTTTTCCACATTAAGGCAGAAAACAGTTGAGTGGAGTAATAGTTTAGCATCCTGCAAAATATCCAGGTAACTCTTTGATCACCCTCCTAATGATGAAGTGGTGTTGAGCATCACTTAAATAAAATCCCTCTTTAGTGACTAAAAAATGTCAATCACTATTATTTTGTTTACATCTACTAGTCCAAATTTTATGGAGTTTCTTCTTTCTTTCCATGTTAATTAATATGGCTGCTTTCCATAAAGAAGAGCCTTCCTACATTGATTAGGGATTTGCAGTGACCCTATGTTCCAGGTAATATGGAAGTATATGAAACCACCCCAGACTTGGTGGTGTAGAATAAGAATTTTGTTATGTTTGTCAGTACTGTGGGCGAAAAATTCAGACAGCACAGCACAGCAGGGGTTGCCAGGTCTCTGTTCTGTGACATCTTGGGCTCAGCTAGAAGTAATCAAAGGTTGTAATGACTTAGGAATCGTGTTCTTGGAGGATCTGCAGGCTTCTCCACTTACAGGGCTGTTGGCTAGAGTTACGTGATCACTGGGCTGCTGGATTGCTGAGCAGAGCTCGTATCTATGGTCGACCCCACAGGCCATGGGCCTCCTCAAACCACCATGGTCTTATGAGAATTGAAATTTGTCACTTAGAAACTCAGGGCTGAAGAACAGATGTTCTAGCAGAATTGGCAGGGTGAACTGCCCTTAAGGGCCTATTCGCATAAGGGTTAGGGTTAGGGTTAGGGTTAGGGTTAGGGTTAGGGTTGGGGTTGGGGTTAGGGTTAGGGTTAGGGTTGGGGTTGGGGTTAGGGTTGGGGTTGGGGTTGGGGTTAGGGTTGGGGTTAGGGTTGGGGTTGAGGTTAGGGTTAGGGTTAGGGTTGGGTTTAGGGTTAGGGTTAGGGTTAGGGTTAGGGTTGGGGTTAGGGTTAGGGTTGGGGTTGGGGTTGGGGTTGGGGTTAGGGTTAGGGTTGGGGTTGGGGTTAGGGTTAGGGTTCTTACTATTGGTCGAAAGAGTCACAAACTAGCTCAGATTCAGTGAGGTGGCACAGAGGCACCTGGGTGGAAGGCTGAACAGTGACAAGGGTGGAGAGCATTTGAGGTGAGAGGCACTGCAGCCATTTTTGGGAACTGTTGTCTTCCACAGCCTGAAACATAGTTTCTGTTGAAAAGCAGAAGAAACGCTGCCCAATCCTTCCTATCTAAGTATCGCTATTCAGTGAGGAATCAAAGAACAAATTAGAAAGTAAGTCATGGCTCTGAGGGGTGAGTGTGGGCCTTTCCCACTTCAGACTCCTGTACTAACACAGTGACTCAAAAACATTCAGGGTACTCATAGATTCTCTGGATTGGGCTCCCAGGGATCAACGCAAGCTGGGCGCTGTGTTTCTGATAGTGTGCTTAACCGGCCTTTGTCATAAGATGTTTTAGGCAGCACATTCTCCTGCAGTTCCTGGAATTACACATCTCTTCCTAGGAACTTCCATCCTTTTCAATGTTTAGAAAGAATTCTTTAATAGTCAGAGAATCCTTTTTAGAGCCCACACTGGAATACTGAGGATGCTCTCTACTGCCAAGTTGCCATTGCTTCTAGGAGTTTTCATTGGACAGAGAACAGAAAGATCTCAGAACTCTTCTTTAAAATAATGGATCTATATGTGCGTGTCTTTAAAATTCTCAGCTTGGGCTTTCACTTGTAATTAAAATACAAATATTATAAAACATTTATTTATCTTTTCTTGCATATTTTTCCCAGTTACATTAACTATAATACAAATATGACACAAGAAAAATCACTTAGACAACAAACATAGGTTCAAAATTATGTTACTAATGACCCCATAATGATATAAATAAATCTCAGTATTCTTTTGCTGTTTTCTGTTATGCTTGTTCTTTTAAATTTTTTCCTTAGACTACACCGTACTAAGCTATGAACACTGTTCAACGTATATCCAGATGAATCCTACTTCCTCTCTACCTTTTGCCCTGTTTCTTCACATCCTTAGGATTCCATTTTCATCCTGTTCTGACTTCTGTCTCCTGTGCTTCCTTATACAAATATAAGGAACTATAAGCGACTATCTAAATGTGTATTTATCCTCGCATTCATGTCTCTTGTTATATAAGAGTAACACATCATTTCCTTGTTTTCCCGAATCTTTACTTTTCCCAGTTATGAGTATATCCTGAAGATCACTCTGCAGCATGGAGAACCCGCCTCCTGCTTTCCTGGGCTGTGGTACACCATGGTGACGTCCCTCGACCACGGACATGCTGGGTAGCCCCAATCTCTTTATCACAGCTACGATCCTGAGTGTGTGCCACAGTGTCTTTGGAGTGGACTGCCAAAGCCCAGGGCCAGCAGTGTGGTGCTGCTCTTCCTTGAGAGGGGCTCTGTTGTGTATCCTTGTGGGGAACAAGGAGGAAGCTGGTCCCTATAGTCTCATCACGAGAGCTCAGCATCAAACATTGGGACTTTTGCAAGCCTTATGAGTGGGAAAGGGAACCTTGGGGTACTAGCATCACATACTTCTCCAGTCTGGGTGTGTTGGAGCAACTTTTACATGTTTAATACTATTCTCTTTCATGAGCCCTATCTATTCGTGCTTGTGGTTGTACTTTACTAGGCTATAGCTACTTTTCTCACGCCAGTATCTTGAGTGTTATATATCACACAATATTTTTCTCCCTTTATTTAACGTATTTTTATGTTTGATTATGAGCCTACGCTCTAATGGCTAAGCCATCTCTTCAGCTCCATTATTGAATTTAAATATATATATATATATATATGCTTGTTTGTTTTTGTACATAGTGTGAAGTTAAACACTAGACAAATACTCAGCCATTAAATCATGCCTTTCCCTTTCGATGGCATCAACTTAATCAGCTTCCCTTTTATGGATTCTGGGTTTAAAGGAGCTTTCAGTAAGGTCTTGCTCACTGTCAGATAAGAGGAGCCCAGGCATGCTTCTCTCAGCGTTTGTACGTATGAACCATTTGATTGTTCCCTGACAGCTAGAAAGAGTTCTCTACAGTAAACAACATGTTTATAACCACCACGGCCTTGAAGCTCTTCCTCACTCCGTGGGTGAGATGCTGTACTCAGGAGAGAGGACCACTGCAGAGGTCCAGATTAAAGAGTTTAAGCATCTTTACAAATTTAAATGTACTTAAGCAGGCTCAATTGACAACAAATTCTGAGCTTCTAATATGGACAATAAGTTAAACCCGCTTGTCACTGTTGGTAACTCGGAGCATAGAACATAGTTAAATCCAAAATCCCTGAGGACAAGACACAGGTGAAATAGAATGTCACTGTATCTTACCAGCCACCATTTAACCATTTACTAGCTCAATTCCTCCTCTATTGTATCATTTGAGTGCCAAGGGAAGGAATGTGAAGAGTTAGCAAGTATCCTTTGAGGGGGAAGGAAGAGTTATTCCTCTCTGTGTCCCTGGTCTATGTCCACTGCCCAGGAGCTCTTTGGCAGTCCTGTGTATGAAGAGTAAAGAAGAAAAGAAACTCAGAGAAGGGCCAAAGATGGCAGCAGGGGCAAGACCACCCTGGGTCTTATGAATGAGCGCTGTGGGCTTTGTTGCTAGTGTGATGAGGTTTCTCAGAAGGGGCCGTAGGGTGGCCATCTCCTTAACCCTGAGGTAAGAGCATTGTAGTTGCCACATTCTAAGCTGTCTGAGGAGGGACTGTTAAGAGACTATCTTACGGGCTGCTCTTGGTTCCCCACACAAGTCAGGTTTAAAAATCCTGCTCCATTTTCCTCTTCGTGTTTCTGGAGATGACTCGTTTATTTCACGTTTCTGGCACATTTTGGGTTTCAGCTGTGTCCTGGGTCCTGTATCTAAGCAGCTGAGATAGAAATATTTGCTTTCAGAAAGACTCACATGGTATATACTCACTTATAAGTGGGCATTAGCCTAAAAGGCATGTCCCATGAAAGTCTTCACTTACCAGGAGATTGGGATAGATGTGAGAACATCCCACTGGGACTCTAGGTAAGACAAATATAGGAGATGGGGAAATAGAAGGACCCAGAGGGTCCCAGAAACTTACAAGAAGAACATCGTGATGGGTGAATCGGGGTCCAGGGGAGTCTTCTCAAACTACTGCATTAACCAAGGACAATACAAGTAGTAAACATCGAACTCTTGCTGTGATCTAGCCTATGGTCAGGACATTTTTCACAGTTATGTGGAGAGCAGGGACTGACTCTGACATGAACTCTGGCATCCCATATTTGACTACCTCCTCTGGGTGGGGAGGCCTGATGGCATTCAAAGAAAGAATAAGCAGGCTACCAAGTGAAACTTGATAGCCTATACCACATAGTGGGAGAGGAGGTCCCCCTCAGTCATAGAGTTAGAAGAGCAGAATAAGGTGAAAGGGGGAGGGAGGGAGGGAGGAATGGGAGGATATAAGTGATAGGATAATAATTTAGTTGTAATCTGAATAAATTAATAAAAAAAGAAATATTTGCTTTCATAGACTTAGGTTTTGGAAACAAGGAAAATGAACTAACCAACTGACCAACAAACTAACTAACCAACCAACCAAATAGTTAACTAAATACACTTAGGGAAGTGTAAGTACTAAAAAGAAAATATAACAAGAGAATAGGATGTAGGGAAATAGTAACTATTGGAGGGGTCACACGGTTTTATGTCAGATAACCTGGGCCTTCTCACTATGGGTTCAATAAAAGTGTGAAGAAGGTGAGAGCAAGGCCCACCCAGACCAAGCAGCCCGACTTCTTATTTCATGAACACATTGAGGCCCCTGCTATCATGGGAGCTGAGGGTACAAATGCAGAGAAATCCTGTTTTTCTACTTTTGCAAAGCTTAAAGTTCTGACAAGGAGAAAACCATTATCCAACAGTGACAGAAACCACTATACTATTATAGCAGCATGGTTTGATGATAGCACGTAGCAGAGAAGTCTTGCCTCATGCAAAGCCAGGAAAGACGTCCTTGGCAAAGACTTGGGCACTGAGTAAGTAAAAATGGGTTGTGGCGAACTATCTTTTCTACATGGAGCAGACCGTGAAACCCATCTGGTGGGAGAGAGACTGACGTGTGTGATGCAAAGGCTGGAGCCAGAGGGGTGGTGTCTGCTGACTTTCTGGGCTTAACATGCAGAACAAGGAAGCTATTGACGTGCGAGGCTGGTCTTGTCTTGAAAGTGATGGAGCTGTAGGGTCATCATCCAGTGTCTGCTAGCCAGGCCACTCTCTAGGCGCAGCCTCCGTTAAGTCAATTTCTGAGCTCCAAAGTGCAGAGCGGCTGGAAGAGGAAGGAACACAAGCAAGTAGTTATGGAAAGTTCTGTCAGATGTTGGGACAGGAGCAGCAGGGCAGACAGAGTCCCTTTGAGAGAGAAGGGATCTGTGCTCTCCTTAACTGCAGCCACTTCTAATTTGTCCTGGGAGTCCCAGGAGATGGGAGGGCCCAGTGCTAGCAACTAGATTCTTCTTTCTTTCTTTCTTTCTTTGTTTCTTTGTTTCTTTCTTTCTCTCTCTCTTTCTTTCTTTCTTTCTTTCCTTTTCCTACCACACAGTAGACTCATGGAATTGTAACCTATTATGATAATGTATTTATTATTCTATTCCCCATAGATTGGTGGAAGCAAAATAATTTTTGGTTCTATTTTTTTTAACCAAAAACGTGTTTTTCTTTGCTTTAAGCATGTTTAATGTGTCAGTCCCGGATGTGGGCTTGTACGAACCTAATCTGCTTCTATGTGAGGTACTCACGGGGTGTTCCTACATCTCCCCTGACCACCGCTTTATCCCTTAACTGGTTCTGTACACATTTTTGGGTCCATGGTTTCTTTTTTCATACAGTGACAGCAATTCAGGCTGATGGAAACAGAAGTGGGTATGTACCATGATGGCTTATGTGACTGAATCCCGGGGAGCAGAGGTGGGAGGAGCCTGGCTTTCCGTCTAAGCTTGACCACTCCCTCCACTCCCATGTGTCAGTTCTGTATCTCTCTGTATTGACTTCATTCTTTGATCGCTCTCATAATGAGGAAAAGAAATTCCTTCTAGAATATGTGCATTTTTTTCTGAACTCTGGTTGGTCCTGGAGGATCACATGCCCACTCTCAGCCAGCCAGTGGATTAGCAGTGAGATATTCTAGCTGGCACCCCTGGGTCACATGCCCTGTGAGTGTGGCACATGAACGACAGCTGACCACTTTGGAGCATTAATTTAAAACGCCGAGTGCACAGTCCATGCTCCTGTAGTCACGCTGCACTGCCTTAGACATCAGCTCCACCTCTTCCTAGATGTGTCACCTAGAGCCAGCCCCTTTTGGCTTCAATGTCCTCTTCTTATAAAGCAGAAACAGAAATGTAACTTATCTCAGTGTTATCATGGAGGTAACTGGTATATATATGGAGGTATATACACACACACACACAGACACACACATATACACACACATGTATGTATATTTATATATCCCAGTGCCAGTGTCTGACACATACTGAGTGCTTTGGACATGTTACCCATAATCATCTCTAATATCGTCATCAGGGTCAAGAAAACTGAACCAAGAACTCAAACTCTAAAAGAAAAGAAACAGCATATTTCATGCTACTATGCAAGCCCATGAATGTGCCTTTCTCTTGGAGCCGTATTTGCCAGTGGATTCACAAGAATTTATCACTGTTGCATGGTTAAGGATCATTAGATGGACTTTATTCTGGTCAGAAACTTGGGGTTGGGGATATCAAAAAGGATCCCTTCTTATTAAGTGAAGATGAATGCATTTTCTGCATTCACACAGTCATAGGTCAGCATTTTGGGAGACCTTGCACGCAGGCAGCCCTCATCCGGATTAGTCATGGCAGTTAAGGACCAGAGGGAGACAAGCATCCTTTGTGAACTTTCACATCGTAGTTCTTTCTCTCGAGCCTGGTACAACTGTGTCAGCCTGGAAATGTATAAATCGAATTAAAGTGTGTCTGGCTTTTCAGAGACTGGAAGGGAGCTCAGGCCTCTGAGCGCAGCTTTCTCACTTTACGTTCATTACCCAACACCTGTCTTTTTAATCACCTTAATTCTAGAGGTTAAGTCCTGGGTTATAGGGATGCCTGACCTACACTGTGGTTTGAGGCTCCAGATTAAGTTGGATAGCAAATTAACTGGGAAACAAAAACCAAGACATAGGCATGGTTACTTCCTCAGGGCTGATTCCTGTAAAGATATGCTTTGGTAATAAAGTTCTTGATAGGACATGCAAGGCGGATGTTTCTGTTGACATTTTCTGCAATAGAATAATGAGAGATGCTCATATCCAAAATGCAAAGAGAGTGGCAGAGTCCTTCCTAGCATGTACCACAGACCTGGTCCTTCAATTCTCACCAAACCACACGCACCGCAATAACCTCACAACCTTTCTCCAAAGAGGCACCTTCAGAAACAAGAACTCATGGGCCAGTGAGATGGCGCAGTGGGAAAAGGCCCTTTCTGTCATGACCTGAGCTCAATCCCCAGGAACCACACTGTAGAAAGAGAGAACCAGCCCCCTCAAGATGTCCTCTGCTCTACATACTCACACACATGCACAAATACGTTGTAAAAACAAATACGTTCTCTGATCACTGAGTGTCCTGAGAGTGAGCAGCCTGGCCCTAATTGTAGAGACTTCTCTATCTCTGTCTTCAGCAGATCCAGAGTGCTAGGCATGGAGGAACCTAGGCTGCCTGGGCCCGAGGCTGTCTGTGTCTTTCTGGCTGGACACCAGACACATGAATGGGCCACACTCAGAGTGAGTCACAGCAGTCCATGCCCAGTGAAGCAGAGGTGACTTGCCTCTTCGCGGGCCAGGTGTCGGATCTGTGACCACAATGAAGCCTGTCATCCTTTTCTCCCCTTTGGCTTTAGGGGCTGTTTGTTACCCCGCAATGGCACGTGAACAGGAGCTGGAGAGATGTGCTCTGTTAAGTTCTGAGGCACTGAGAGATCATGAAAACGCCTTCAGATGCAAATCTTAAGGTGTTGGACAGATCTGGTTATTAGCGAGCTCGAAGATGTGGCAGTCCAATGTGAGTATGTGTCACTGCTCCCCAACTTTATGCCATTAGACCCTTAACTACGGCATCTTCTTTCCTTGACTGTTGATTTCTCCAAAGCTCTTGATACAGCTTAAAAGATTGAGGGCAGGGCCATATCAATTTCATTAAAAATTCGGTATAGTTTACTATGTTGTAATAAAACATCTTTTCATTTTGAAATTGGGCAATTCATGCATAATGCAAGATTTTCTAGGGACCAGATTCCTGGGGATGCCCAGATGACACAACCCAATGATGCGATGCACTTAAGGATATGAGTAACTTCTAATTCCATCAGCCTCTCTGTGACTCCATGCGTTTATACTGAGATGACATCAAGAGTCCAGAGTTTAGGCTGCTGCACATTTGAGTTCTTGGCTGCTGGGACCATCTTGTGCCATGTGCTGCTTCACTGGCTGCCTCTGGGAGTCAACTTCCGTGGAGCATTGCCCATTGCCTTTGGGGATCTGTGCTTGCTCCCCTCCCCTCTCCTCCCCTCCCTTCCCCTCCCCTCCCCTCCCCCCTCCCCTCCCCTTCCCTACAAGTGCCCTGTCTTTCATTATTATCAGTGACTGTGGAGTTAAATGTTTTTTTCTGATCTTTGTTGCACCCCAAGTCTCAAGAGCTCTTCCAGGAGCCATTGTTTTCTCTGGTCAGTGCCTTTTGGGGGCTCTCTTACTATAAACAGCAACATCAGCCAGAACACCCAGTGCAGAAAATTACAGTTGGCAGAGGACTTTCACAGACCTGCTCCTGCCCGAGCTTCATGTGAAATACAAGGTTATTTATTCGAATAGGGACATTATTGTATGTTTGAACTTACTTAGGAGGAACCGGGCTGAGAACCCTCAGAGGGCGGAGTCACTTGCCTGAGATAAAATGAACCCTGAGTGGAGGAGCCTGGGAGCGCAGGCAGGTACTGTGCGACAGACTCTGTCCTCGTTTCGGCTCTGCCAGGCCCCGTCCGTGTGGGTAGACAGAATGGCTCCTCTTCTTCACGCACAAGCAATTATCATAATGATTGTTGTCATTGTTCACTAGCCCGGGTTCACTCAGTGCCCTTCATTTTCTTTTCCCTGAAAATAATTTGCTATTCATAGAATAGGATGATGTAATGAGAACCTGCTGAGAATAGTCATGTTATTTTTAAGCCTCAGTTTACCCATTAGACTTTGTTTGAAATAGAAGAATATAGCTACCATAATTATCATAATAGTAAGCCACAATGAAAGTTTATGGAGCCTAATACTTAGCAGTTTAATAGGCACTTCAATACAAACTCATTCATTTGAGTCTCGTAATTGCCCAACAACATTGCACAGGCCATATGCCTAGTTCATACGTAACTGAGCTTCAGAGAAGTCAGGTGCCCCATGCCAGATCCTCACAAAATGAAAGGTGCCCTGTGATTTGTTCTCAAGGTTTCAGCATTGTTCCATTCATTTCTCCGTTTCTCTGTATGGGGAGAGATGGAGAGCTGCGCAGGAACCCCAGACTCACTGAATCAAGGTGGTTGGGCTCAGGGCATTTGCAGTTCTAACAAGCCCCTGGTGTGTGCATGCTATTTCTAGCTCGTGAACACTTCAGTTAGTACCAGGAGACAGTGGCACGTCCCCAACGACATTCTGGTTTCATATCTCAGAAGGAGCTGTTGGGGAGGAACCAACCTGGCAGGCTAACAATGAAGCAATAGGCAAAAGCCCTTTAAACATGTCCCAGGCTACAGATGTTATTATCCACTGCTGGTAACGCACGGTGCAAAGCATGCCTGCAAGCATGATGTCAGAGACATTCTTGCCCAGCTCCGAGGGTGGCCATTCAGGTAACATTCCGTGGCTTTGGTTCTCATAGATGTGTGCGACATGTGACAGAACAGGCTAATGAGAATCCACTCCTCTGTGCTGTCTGTAACGAGTTGCTAGGACAGGTTTCCCCTCAACTAAATGTCCCTCCTCCTCAACTATGAGGACCGCCCCGCATCCTTACAGATGAGCTCCATCTGGGGCAGCTTCGCCTTCCAGGAGTATGAGCAGCCCTCCCTGCCATGGCGGTGTTACCAAGGGCAGGCATAGATGGACGAAAGATGCTTTGTGTCCCACCCTTACCCTCTGCTGGGTTGGGCTTGCCTGTTGTTTGCATGTGTCTTGGATATGGCACCTGGATTAAGTGTGTCTTGGATATGGTACCCGGATGAAGTATGAGAGTTGCTACTCTTGCTTACTGTCATTCAGAGCTTTCTGGGAAACTTGACAGTGCCAGCAAATGGCCGTGAAGGGTGAAGGAGGTTGAGCTGAGGGATTGCAGAACCACTTGCTGCTAGATGGACTCTGAGTGAGGGAGATTGTTTCCCATAGGGATTCATTTATTCTTGAGCTCTAGGTCAGACAGTGTCAGGTTTAAGTCCAGGCAGGCATCAACATCATTATCATCCATCCTTATCATCATCTTCATCATCTACCCTGTGTGACTTTCCTTTCCTTGAACCACAGTTTTTCTGTTTTTTTTTTCCTGTAAAAATATTATTACTATCTCAGTACTAGGGGCTGGAGAGAGATGGGACAGCAAAAACAAAACAAAACAAAACAAAAACCCTGAGGTTAGGTCCCTAGCACCCATGTGAAAAACCAACCAACCAACTAACCAACCAGTCAACCAACCAACAACCAACCAACCAACAAATCAGTCAACCAACCAACCAACCAACCAGCCAGCCAGCCAGCCAGCCAACCAACCAGCCAGTCAGCCAGTCAACCAACCAACCAACCAACCAACCAACCAACCAACCAACCAATCAACCAACCAACCAACCAATCAACCAACAAACCAACCAGCCAACCAACCAGCCAACCAACCAACCACCACCACAAAAATGGCTGCGGCTGTAAGCACTTAGTGTAAGCACTAAGGAGGTGGATATAGGTGCATTCCTGGAGCTCACCGGCCTGCCAGCCTAACCAAACCAACAAGCTCCAGGTTCAGTAAAACACTGTTTTAAAAAAAACAAGGTGGAAAACGATTAAGGAAGGCACCCGCCACTGGCCTCTAGCCTCCATATTCACATTCACAGATGTGAACATGCATGTGCACACAGACATATAAGACTTTCATACGCATGCATACAACATACACACACACAAATAATCACATGCAGTGCTCAGAAACTCAGCAAACAGAACCTCTTTTTCATGTTAATATTATTTCACATGTGATATACTATTAAGGTGATATAAGGCAACCATTATATTAGGCATTGAGCATGGAACAGTAGGTACAACATGGAGCTTGCCCTGGAGAAGGTTACGTTCCAGTGTGGGGAATTGCATCAAGGACAACTGCACCAAGCAGCTTCCAGGCACCACTTTCAATGCTTGGTGAAAAGGGGGAAAATTGCCCAAGTCGGAAGACTGTATCTTTGCAGTCATCAGCCTCGGGAGTTCCCTTCCCTGTTCTTTGACAAACCTTCTCAGCCTTCAGGAGCGAATGCACAAGTCCAAAGTTTAAGTCAATATTCCCAGAGCATCGCAGTCTGTTGACCAGCTGCGACTCTGCTGACCGCAACATCCAGTGGCGCTGGATTCACCATCCAGTCAGCATCCTTCATCCACCCCAGGCATCTCATTCAGGTTTGGGAAGTTACAGGCTGACACGGCTTTGGAGGTTTGCTTAACTTTTTTTTTTTCTTACTCTTTCTCAAATGTTTCATTTCTTTCCTTTTAGGATCCGTGCCCTAGTTGTTCTGGGAAACTTGTGACCTCTCTGTGTTTTTAATTAGAAGATGTCATTTTTCCATGGCAACCTATCTTGATGTCCTAAATAGAGAAACTGTAAAAAATCGGTTTCCCTGCAAAGGGGGCAACGGTTGGAATAGCACTACCCGGTGAACACTGGTGTCCCAGGCAGGTTTCTCTGGCTCTAGTGAAGAGTCTCCGAGTTCAGGAGGACTATCGGGTCTTCTGGAAAAACAGATCCGCACTGGCTACAGCGGGGTCATAGAACCCAGTCTTTCATGACTGTGTGGAAGACTCTGCCTTTCTGGCTGGCATGGGAACAGCACTATGTCAGCTATGAACTCTGGTGTCTCCAGGGCCCACGGCCAATAGGTGATAAGTTACAGGAGCCACACAAAAACAAAACCGCTGATGGGAAACAGTCGAAACCAGCCCCAGACTCCACGGTGACTGGATCTGAACTGACCCTTTCACCCTAAGGCCCTCCCTCCTGAAGGGATGGGTGTCTTCGGAGAATGATGCAGGGAGGCCAGAAATGATGCCTCATCCTTAGCTAAATGACCTGGCAGAAAGTGATTGACTTCAGAAAGTTTTGCAATTCTGTTTTTTTTTTCTTTTTTCTTTTTTCTTTCCCCCAGCATCATTTCCATTCCGGAAGGCAGGCATGCTGATAAAGGAAAGTCGCTCTGACCACAGGGATCATGTTGATGCATTTTAAATTATATGGTAAAATGGCATGCTGGGGCCTCCTCTGCTCGGATCGTGAGAAACCGTGGCATTCCTGCAGGGGACACATTGTTGAAACCCCATGAGACGTTAGGCACCCACGACAACAGTCAACACTTATTTGCTGCTTATCATTTCAAATGCTTTGCGCGGTCTGCTTTCCTCATGGTAGCTTTAGCCAGCGCTTGCTCCCCTGCTTTCTGTGGGCCAAGAACTGTGCATCCGTGTCTCCTGTCTCCTATTCCCATTGTGTCTTCCTGTCTTCAGAAACTGGAGCCTAGGAAGCATTGGCAATTCCCAAGGAAAGTGTTAGCCCTAGAGTTCATCTGTGCCTGCCGGCTTCCTCCTCCTTCTCCACATGAGAGTGCCACAGTCTGAGTATCAGGCTCCGTGTGTGGGTTTCCCTTCTTGGGCTCTTCGAGGCCATTCCTCTAATCTGAGGAGCCCTTCCCTAGGGCACAGCCTGCCAGGTGTGGCCTCGCGACGCACGCAGGGTTTGGGGGACCTGGAAATGTTGTCCCTGCTCCAGGCAGCCCACTCCATGCCTCCGTCGTTCAGTTCCTTCAAAGTGCTTTCCACTTCCAGAAGCTGCCCTCCTGTTTGTTTGTACTTTGCCCGACTAGGATGGCAACTCCACGCTAACGCAGGCCTTCACCTCCCTCACTTCCATGTTTCTTCTACATGAGCGATGCCTGGTTAGTTAGCACTCAATTAATCTTGGATGGATGACCTGGAGTATACACACACTGAGTTTTGTCTAGAGCACCCGTTGTACTGATGATGCTGCAGCGGCCACTATAGCACCACTAGTAATAGCTCGTGTTTGAATATGAAGTCTTCCTTGCATTCGCTGCTCATCCAACTCTTAGCAAGTAAACATTTGTTTTGCCCCGTGTTTGAAAGAGTAGATAGGAAGTATTGGAGTCATGACGGGGCTGAGAACCAAGTAAGAATGCATTTATACTCGGTTTGTGAGTATTTTATTGAGTACTTGCAGAAAACATCGAACCCCTTCTCAGATCTAGCCAATGGATAAGACATTCTCCACAGTTGTGTGGAGAGCGAGGACTGACTCGGACGTGAACTCTGGTGCCACATATTTGACCACATCCCCTGGATGGGGAGGCCTGGTGACACTCAGAGAGAGAATAAGCAGGCTACCAAGTGAGACTTGATAGCCTATGACCATATAGAGGGGGAGGAGGTTCCCTGTCTGTCACAGACATAGGGGAGGGGAATAGGGTGAAAGCGGGAGGGAGGGAGGAATGGGAGGATACAAGGGATGGGATAACAATTGAGATGTAATCTGAATAAATTAATTAAATAAAAAATGCATTTATACCCCCAAAATGCAAAGTGTGAATTTTTTTATTCTTTTTTTTTTTTTTTTTTTTGGTTTTTCGAGACAGGGTTTCTCTGTGTAGCCTTGGCTGTCCTGGACTTGCTTTGTAGACCAGGCTGGCCTCAAACTCACAGCTATCCGCCTGCCTCTGCCTCCCGAGTGCTGGGATTAAAGGCGTGCGCCACCACGCCCGGCCGAATTTTTTTATTCTTGAAGGAAAAGATAGACAGTTGATACCAAAAGTCCTTAAGTCACCCCGACCCCCACCCCACGCTTCCATTTCCTTCTTACATTTTATTTTGGTTTTAGACGCAGGGTTTCTCTGCTTAGCAGCCCTGGCTGTCCTAGAACTCTCTTTGTAGACCAGGCTGGCCTGAAACTCACAGAGATCTGCCTGCTGGGATTAAAGCCGTGTGCCACCATGCCTGGCTTCCTTATCACTTAGAAGAAAGAATTTGGAAGCATCACAAGAAGTGTCAGTGTATAAGGACGAGACTGTTGGGACCTGTCTTAGCTGGTGCAGATACTACCAGAGACAGAGGCCAGGCAGCTGCTTTACAATCTGGCTTTGAGTTCTGACTTTCCTCCTCCTCACTCACATGAACATGGGCAATCTTCTGGCCTGTTAGAGCCTTGGCACCCATATCTATGAAGTGGAAGGCGGGGCTCTAGCCTGCCTGCTTTCCCTGCAGAGGTAGTCTGGGAAGCAGTGAGGTGGGGCTTGGGAAAGCCACTGACACACAGCATGATGAATAGCTCTTTCCCTTCCCCGCTGCTCTGCTGAAACCCATCCAGCACTTGTCTTCTCGAAGGATCTGTGATGCCTGAGTGTTTAAACTCCATGGCCCCAAGTCAGGTCAAAAGCTATGCAGGCCACCTGTGGCCAGACGGCTCGGTCTTTGACCTCATTAGAGAAAGGATATCTGGAAAGGGGGGAAAGCAAAACGAAACACAAAACAGACAGAAAAAAGGTCTCAAGGAAGAAAATAGAAACGTCCTTGACAAGGAAAAAAATAGTCTGTGGGAAGAGAGGATATTGCCAGAAGCACAAGGCAGGAAGAGCCTCGGCTGAGGCCGTATTTGGTGCCAGTAAAGAAGCCACCAGGAGCACAGTGCCTCCTTTGGTCCTTTTGAAGGACGATAGGGAGGCCGGTCCCTTCCCTAGATCTCAGCAGCACAAAGCTGCAGAGCTCTTGTCCTCAGATGGACACACAGGGTCAGTGGGGCAGTGTCCCAATGTCACCTGACAAGTAAGCCCCACCTTTCTGAAGCCCACCGCTTTAAAGTGATGCTATAGTGTGGTTGTCCAACAGTGGCTACTGTTCTCAGTGTCATTATTCACACATCTGTCCCTGATGTACCTTGCTCACTCAACCAGGAGCGCATTCTACCTCAGTACCTCGCTGGTGATTCATCACTGTACATCTGGAAACCCTGCTTAGCCATGAATCAATCTTCTAACAATGCACACAATTAAAAGAGACATTTACTGGCTACCTGGATGAGACGCACTAGTGGAATTGTATGGCAGAGTAAAAAGTTTGTCAAAACAAAACAAAAACCAACCTCATCCCTTTGTGCCTGTCACTGGGTGAGGCACTGGGCCTGTGCCAGGTTCTCTAGAGTAGCAGGAGCAAGAGGGAAAAATGTATTCACACACGTCTGTGATTCTAAGTGGGGAAGGGGTAGGACTTACTGATCAGAGTGTGTGATTGGAGGATGGATAGCTCAGCAATGTCCATCTGCCTATGCAAAGGCTGAGAACCCGGTAGCTGCTTAGTCCAAGAAACTGATAGATCAGAACAAGTTGAGATGTACAAGGCTGAAGGATGCTCCCCGGAGAGCTGCTGGTGTGAGTCTGCAGGAGACATGGATGCCCACTGGGTAACAGACACAGGCAAGGAGAGTGCAGCGCCTGGTTGTCTGGCTTCCTCCTCCTTCCACCTCTCTTCCATGTGGGACCTTAGCCTACCGGTTAGTGCTGTCCAATTGCATGTGGTCCTTAGCCTTCTAGCGTCTGTCCTGCATCTTACCCTTCTCTGAAAACACTCCAGTAGACACAGCTAGAGGGGTGCTTTACTAGGTTTGGGGGAGGGGTCGCTAAATCCAGTGAACTTGACAGTCAAGATTAACCATTACAACTTATAAGGGTGACATGGTCCTTGTCTTCTGCCAGGCTGCAGGGGTGTAGGGGAAGGGCAAGGAAATGAAACAGCTTAAAACATGTACACTAATGCAGATGAGGCCCACTTAAAGGCAAGAAACAAAAATCAGGAAGGCCCCAAGTCAGCACTGGAGAAGAGGCAAGAGAACTCTCTTTTGGAAAACTCAAAAGAACGAAAAATTGAGTCTGAGCAGAGGGGAGATAGTCTCCGTCTCTGTCTCTCTGTCTCTCTGTCTCTCTCTGTCTCTCTCTCTCTCTCTGTCTCTGTCTCTCTCTCTCTCTCTCTCTCTCTCTCTCTCTGTGTGTGTGTTTGTGTGTGTGTGTGACTTAATATATAAATGTGTGGTTTGTGTGGATAGTGGAAGAGAGCCCTGAGTTCCATCATGAAGGGTTTTAGAGTTCCAATAAGTGATTTTTCTTTGTGACCAGTGTACGTGTATTATGAGGAGAAGCCATGGAGTACGGGTGTGAGGTTTGAGCTCCTACCGGAATCCTCCAGAGGCTGTGAGAGCCAGACTGAAGAGAGCTGTGACGGGAAGAACAGAAAAGGAGTGTGAAAATGAGCCCAGGTAAGGCACAGCTAGAAAGTTAAGGTCAGCGTGACGTGGTGATTGGTTGTATGATACATAGCAATTGTTGGAATCTGCATGCCCATATCTCTCCAAATGCATACATTAAGGGGAGAGGGCTCTTGGAGAGTAATTAGGTCAGAAGAGCAGAGACTTCAGTAATGAGGCTAATTGTCTTGTAGAAGAGATTGGGGAGACCTAGCTCCCCTGCCTCTGTGTAAGGACCCAGAGCAGTTGTCTGTCTATAAGGGAAGAAGGCCCCATCGCCAGGCACCACATCCATCGCTCTTGGCTCTTGGTTTTACTATTTCCAGAAATGCGAGAATACATCCTACTGTTTACAAGTCACCCCCACCATGTGCCTTGTGCCTCCCACTAGGACCTCATCCTATTCCATCATGGCTTGAGATCACATATGAATAGGATGATGGAGACTCCCCTAAATGAATTATGATTGGTTTAACCTGCCTTGGATGAATTGTGATTGGCTATTTCTCTTGGCCACTTAGTCAAGTTGTAGGATGGTGGCTTAACAGTTCTCGGTAATGAGACAGAATGAAAAGCTTCTCTTGATAAGTAAAGAGACACTCTGACTTGAGAAACAGGTTTCTCATTTTTCTCTTCTCCATTCTTGGAAGGTGAATATAACCCCCACATCCTACATCTCCCCTTGGAGTAGCCTACTCAGGACCATGACACAAGGGACACAATCCTTATTGTGTTGGCTCTGTTCTCATGCTCTTGAAGTAGCCTACTCAGGACCATGACACAAAGGTATGAGAACAAAGCTGACACAATGAGGATGGTGGAGCAGAAACCGGTCCTGATGGTAGTATCTTTGAGCATCAGAATCTACTATCGACCAACTTCTTGAGGTACAAAGGTTCTGTTGTCTTCTGTCACTTGCTCTGTATTTAGTAGACTATGGGAGTGTAACAAACTCTAAACATAATGACCTACACCTGTCTCCTGTTCTTAAGACGTTGCAGGTAGGCGTTAGAAAGAGGAGAGGCAGAGCTCTCTGATTCAGACAGTTCACAGGACAATGGGGACACTTTGCTTCCGAGTCTCTTCTGCTCTACACCAGAAACTATGCCTTCTACCCCAGTGACTTAATTCCATACCAAATAAGGCATTGGAATACAATGGAGGCCGCACTCTTTCAATATTGAGCGCCCAGCTCACTCTGGGTCTGGAATCAAATCCAGAACAGTAAAAAGGATGGAAATATTCTTTGGAGAGGTTTTATGGGCTAGTATCACTTTCAAGTCCAGCCCCCTGGAGTGAAGTGATCTGACTCAAGCCCAGGACCATCTAAAAAAAATACAAAGGAGACCTTACCTTCTGTGGTTGCAAGTTTCTGCTACATATGGTAAACTGATTCCTATTCTTTTGTTAATTTGGAACTAAAAGGATTATTTGTTGATGCGATAGACCTGGAGATCCAGGGAAATATTTCTGTGGACTGTGGTGAGATTTTCTTTGACTATAACATGGAGATTTTCCAAATTCCCCATGTGATGGGGAGGGAATAGGTCAAGGGGATGGGAAGCCTTGTCTAGCTGATGCTGAGAGTGGGAATGGCCACCGAGGTGAAGTTTCACGCTGTGCAGTGACCTGCCTAACTGAGAAAGCTTCTCTCTACTCTTTGTACAAAGATCAACTCAGCCATCTGAATGTCCTGGCGTGTGTGTGTGTGTGTGTGTGTGTGGTGGGGGGCGGCTTCTTTGAGGATGAATGGGCTCATGACTCACAAAGGGCCAGTCTATAGACCATAGTCACCCAAATATTGTTTTTGAGGGAAGGGCCTTCTGAGTCTAAAATTCAAGGAGCTGTCTTTGAGTCTACTTTCTCTCTGCCACTAGCTGTGACAAACAGCTGAAGAAAGTCTGGAGCAAAAAATGTGTTCAACTCCCTTTCCTGGTGAGGATATTTTATGTGGACACCTAGCAACCCAGATCCTGAAATAACTTCATGTGGGAACCTCTCCAAGAACAGCCCTTCCTCTCCCTTCCTTCTTATCCTCACTCCCGAGCCTGCGGATTTGGAAGCTCTGACTTTGGGGGTTTTAACTGTATAAAGCCACTCTGGAAGACAACAGTTAAAGGAACTGACTGGAAATTTCCTCACTAGGAGTTTAGGTGGGACTTGAGTTTTCTTTAAAGGTTGTCTCCGTCAGCCTGTGGTCCTTTCTGACCACTTTAGACATTCTGTGAACTCTATGGAGTATGTGCCAGAGATGCTGAAAATGTGAGGTGACATAGCTGTGTGCCTCATAGGTGGTATAAATAGCCATGAATAGACAGTCAGGTTTCTGCCATCTGACTGACTCTGTCCCCAGGATCCTCCCCGTAAACCTCCAATCACAAGAATGAAGCAAAAAGAAAGCCCTCAAGGGCTGCGTGGTTGAGAAGTGTGGGATACAGGTACCATTCATCTAGACACCAATATGGAGATGGGATACAGGTACTGTTCATCTAGAGACCTATATGGAGATGGGATGCAGGTACTATTCATCTATATAGAGACCTATATTGAGATAAAACCCAATCTGCAGAAGCAATTCCTACTCCTGTTCCCCGACCTGTGCTTCTCTAATGTGAAGACGAAGCATAGGCCAACACTGTCTTCTTAGCCAGGTGTCATGCTAAGTATAGTGCTAGGAGTGGCTCATTAAACTCATCAATGCTTTATCAGGCAGATACTGTAATTCCACCTAGTTCCCAGGTAATAAGTAGTTACTCACATCACAGAGTTTAAAAAAAAAAAAAAGATCAAGGCAGGATCAAAGCCGAGAAATATGACCCTGAACCAATACTATAGTCCCAAGCAGGTTCCTTTCTCATTACTTACATTAAACGGAGTTTAAATGTGTGCTGGACACCAAAACCAGGCATTTGGTGAAGCCCCATTAGTGCTCAGAAAATGGCCGTGTGATAGCATCATGTCATCATGCCACGGTAATGGTACATTCTTTCGCACCTTGTGTGACTATGATAAAAATGGCCCACTTCGTAGGATGCAGAGATTTCATGGTAGGGTAATGCCCAAACTCTTGGTGAATGATAGATCATTTCAGGAGGTTGTAGCCTAGATAAATGAAAGATCCAGTGTCAAATTTTTAGCATACTAGGCTGTAGGGCTTCACTAGCAGTCCTCATTGGAGTCCCTTGGATAGGAACACTAAATTAAATTAATTCATTGATATTATAAGTTTTTCTTTAACAAAGATTACTCTAACAGTATAGAAATATAGAAATTTAGAAAATGAAATAAAGTAGTAAGAAATCAAGACAACTTTACTGTTTAAAGGCAGGCAAGTTATTGACATTTTAAAATTCAAATTGAGACTTTTCTTCATTTTTTGTTTTGTTTGTTCTGCTGATAACATGAGAGACCTTCAAATTCTCATGTACCTGAGTCATCAGATTTCTAAATCTGGTCCCTTTGGCTGGGGACACAGAGAGAGCCTGCTATTGGCTGATTCTTAGCCCGGGAGTCTCGAGGGTGCAGTAAGATAGATCCTGCCAGGGCAGTGGCCAGGGAGGCTGCTCTGGACAGGGTGACAGAGGCCTCGCTATCTCAGGGACAAACATTTAGCACCGCGCCAGTATTCTGCACAAGGGTCGACCCAGTCCAGAAGGAAGTTTTCCTAGGCCCAGTTCCCACTCTCGTGGTCACATCACGGTGACACAGCAGGAAGCTGCGCCTCCCCAGAGCCCAGGTCTCTCACAGGAAAGTGCTGTCAGGGATTTCCGCATGGCCATCAGTCCACGCACATGGGGTTCGCAGCAGCATTCCAGCCTGCAGTGTTTACCCACAGGCTGGCCTGGGGCCTCGGGACTGGGCTGGGGCACTTCCTCCATGCCATCTTGATGTGCTGTTGATGCTCGCTATGGGCCAAAATACCAGATCTGCGCAGAGCCTTACCAGAGAGAGATTTCCGTGTGGCGATGTGAAAAACCTCCTTTCAAGATGTTGCTAAAAATGACAGACATGGGGTAATGTGTTTTCCAGCTGAAAGAAATATTTCTTAACGCCTTGGGCATCTTCTTCCTTTGGCCCAATTGAAAGGTTCCCTCCTCTACTAGTCTTATCTCTAGAAGGGATTCTGTTGTTTGTGGAACGGTTGAGCTGGGATGCCAGGCGAGGATGTTGGGGTCTGTTCTATTACCCTTAGTTGACCTGCATGTTGCTTAAGAGTGGAAGCACAGAGGTAGAGGGAAGAGCAAAGGAAGAATCCAGAAGTTCTCTCAGCTTCCACATCCAGTTCTTTGGGTTCACAGCTTCATCCCAGGTTTCTGTCTTTAATTAGGCGATGTATTCACTGATGCTGCCGGTCCAAGGGCAGTGAGTGATCACGATAGTGACCTTGCTGAACTGCGGTAGTCTACGACCCCATCTGAGCCCTCTATAACCTCAGGGCTTTCTTCACTCATGTTCTTTGGAGCCTGGAGACCCTTATTCATTCCTTACGGGGACTCTGGTAATCAGATGGTGGCCTACCGCAACCAACTATGGGGTGTTGGCTGGCTTCCTAGTGAGTTATTTGGAGGATAATTCTAGATAATACACTCTAAGGAGTGCCAGCAGAGCTGAAATGACATCCATGACAGCTCAGACAACCATCGGTAGCCCCACGGAAGACTTGCTGTTGGCCCTGGATGATGCCTTTAGGCTCCAGGGTCCTCTTTTTTGCTAGGCTTTATGTCCTTCCCCTCGGTGGCCGACTTACACAGCTTCTCTCTACTTCCTCTCCCTGCTGCTGTGGCCTCCCAAACGTCCCATGGCTCAGTGTACTCTTTTACGTGCAGTTTCTTTGATCCAGTTGTGCTTGGTTCCTTATTCTTCTCCATTTGGGCCACAAGACTGTGTTGTAGGACGGTCGTGTCCCTGGCCACTGTATAACCTGAGCCTAAGAAAATGATTTGGGGCAAGGAGGGCTGGAGCAATGGGCTTTTCTATGCAAGCCTGAGGATCTACATTAGGATTTTCAGCACCCACATATACAAACTACGTGTGGTCCCGTGTCTGTAACGCTGGTGTGGGTAACAGGGGTGCTGGGTGGAAAAAAGATGACTTCTAGGCCATGTTGGCTTTTGCCCTAGCCAAGAACTGGTGAGTTCCAGGTTTTAGTGAGACCCTGTCTGACAAGAACAAGGTAGAGAATGATAGAGGAGCACACCCACACGGCCTCATCTGCACCCACGCACGCGTGTGCGTGCACACACAGCACACCCACACGGCTTCATCTGCACCCACGCACGCGTGTGTGCGCACACGTCTCTGCACTATCTCATCACTCATATACACACAGGATGTGATGCTTTGAGGACTGGCTCATGTCTCAAAACCACTATTCCACTGATCTGGGGCATATTTTGGCATGAAACATTTCTTTCACATGCTGGCAGAGGATTAAATGAGATTTTATTTGTTTTCCAGGTGTTTCACCAGAGCATCCAAAGATAACAAAGAACTCCAGCCTCTAAAGACACTACATACATGTAGACTTTGCCTCAACGCGACTCAACACCGGGTCTATGACTCCTATCTTGTCGTCTGCCTCCTCCATGTCAGAAGGCGTTGCAGTGCCTACAGTTCCCACCAGAGCAGGTTCCCAAATGAAACAGTGAGACCTCGGATATATGGCAGGCCATTAGATTTCAGAAGCTCCAGCCTTGGACATGGCAATTGACCCCATTTCTTTAATTTGGCTTCTGAACCCAGTTGTGGAAGGGAAAGATAAAACAGAGATCTGTAGCAAAGCAGAGTACTGCAAAGAGGAAGTCTCTGGGGGTTTCTGGCCTGGCTAAGGCCTAATGGCATAGAAAGAAAAGGAACTCTTGGAAAAGAGTTTGGTTAATTGGTGTCTTTGTTCTGGATGATGGAAACTGTTCACACAAAAAGCTGATCTACAGGCTGAGTGATCTGCTCAGAGCTTATGTGCTGACAGCTCTGACAAAGACAGCTGAAAAGAAGCGACTCCAGAAGAGTAAAGGTTGCCTCCTACCAGTCACCTAGTCAAAGTTCACTTCTAAGACTTCTGGTTCTCTGGAGATGGCGTGGATGTGTTTTTCTCTATTCTCCTTACAAGAATCATCTGGAAACAATGCTTGTTATGTGAAAAATAAAGAAAAGAAGATTCTGGAAGGCGGAGAGAAGGGAGGCAGACAATTTAGGGCCCCTAGAAGGCAAAGATCACCAAGGTGAGCTGCCTAGGTCTCCCATTTTCTTTACTGACCGAGGATGCTGGAGACGTGGGAATGCCAGTGTGTGCAGACACAAGACCCAACAAAAGCCTGCTGGCTCCATCCAGTGTACCATCATAGGACTCTAGACAGAAACTCTTCTATTCCAGTCAAATATCAAATAAAAAATCTGTGGTCCATAAGGCCAACAACCCCAGCAAAGACCAACATGCTATGACAATATTTCTACCTTCTCTAGACTGTAATATGGCATCTAGCCACGCCCACTATCAGAGTGGTTCCCAAGGAGACTAAGGGAGTTGAGATTTTTCATCTGCACCATGTTACCTAAAAAGAGGGCAAGTTTCCAGCACTCTGAGTTCCCACATCAAGAATTTATGAAGACAAAAAAAAAAAAACCCAAAAAACAAAAAACCACCACCACCACCACCACCACCAAAACAAACAAACAAACAAAACTAAGAAAACTAGAGAAAGAAAACAATTTAGGTAAGATCACAAATCAGTGAAATTGATAACAAAAAAGCAATAATCAGGCTCTTAGAAAGGATCAATAAAATGGGCAGACGTCTAGCAGGACTGATGGAAAAGAGGGAAGACATCTGCCAGTAACATCAAAGACGGAGGAGGCACCACTCTAGAGTTCGTACACATAAAGAGGACAAGAGGACTGATCAGAGCACCAAGTATCAACAGTCACCCAGCATGCACAGGGCACCTAATCAGGAAGGCATTTCTACTATGTATCCCAGGCTGATTATGTGAAAATCAATCAACATAATCAATATAGAAAATTAAAGAACATTCATGTGGCTATTTTATTTTATTTATGTGTGTGTGTATGTAGATGACACACACACACACATGCATGTACTCACACATGTACATGCCCACATAAGCCAGGAGAAAGCATCAGATCCCCTGGAACAGGAGTTACAAGCTGCCGTGAGTCGCCTGATGTGGGTGCTAGGCGTCAAACTCAGGTCCTCTACCAGAGCAGTCAGTACTCTTCACTACTGAGCCAGCTCTCTAGACCCATTCAGCAAAAGTGAAGAAAAACATCTTGACATTTTGGTGATGAGTGTTTACACATAAATCTCCATTACATGTTATTCTTCACAGTGAAAGAGGAAAGATTTTCGCTTTATGATGAAGGGGAGACTAATTGCATCCTCTCTGTGGTATTCAGTGTGTTACTGTAAGTTCTAGCCAATGTCACAGGAAAGCCATACAGATAGGAAAGAAATAAAGTCTCCTTTTGCCATAGCATGACTACCTGGAAAATCTTAAATCAGTGAGTAGAACTTTCTAGAGCCAATAAGCATGTGCATCATGATAAGTGGTCATACAAAATACACACTAAAAACTAATCATATCTCTACATGCTAACAACCAACATGTGCATACTAAAGTATGATAAAATACCATTTATAATCACTCAAAAGTGAAAAAATGTTAATCCAATGAGCATATACAGGGGGAGGTAATCCCCCTCAGGAACATTCATAGGGGAGGGGAATAAGGGGAAAATGAGAGGGAGGGAAGAATGGGAGGATACAAGGGATGGGATAACCATTGAGATGTAACAAGAATAAATTAATAAAGGAAAAAAATACATAGGACGAAAAACTACAAAATAGTGATGAAAGAAATCAAAGATATATAAATGGAGGGGCATTGCATATTCCTGATAGGAAAATTTGACTTACTAAAAACGTGGTTCTCACTCTTAAGTCCCTAATGACAGTGCAGAAAGCCATGTTTAAGGGTTTCCTGCATCTCCAGAGCCTGTTTCTCTTCTGCTTGATGATCCTTTGGTTCTCTTGGGTGTCCCAGAATTCTCTTTTTCATCTGCTGTTTCCGATTGCCTGTGCTCCACCGCATCAGGGGTCACCATGTCAGAGGTCACCACGTCACTGGGGGTGGGGCCCTGTGGAAACCAATTTTGAAGACATAAAAGACAAGAGAGTGTAGTGAGAATTTTGTTTTGTTTTGTTTTTTAAAAATAGAAATATGTAAATATGTTTTTTGTTTTAATCGCAGGTGTGGGATATAGGGCTGGTTTAGCTTGTCCACAGCAGCTAACTATGATTTGTCTCATGCTCTGGCAGGGGCACGGTTTTGCCTGCCAGGATAGTTTACACTTGGGATCTTGCTGCTATCCCTGCTGCTCCCCTCCTTTTGCTCCTCCTGCTGGTGCTGTTTGCTGTTTGCTGTTTGTTGTTTGTTGTTTGCTGTTTGCTGAATTGCTGATGGCTGCTTAGAGATAACCTGACAACAAAGATAAAACTTGCCCCAAGGAACTTGACTCCTCTAGTCAGCAGGAAGTAGTCAAACGATGACAACGCCCCCTTTCCCCTCTAACCTTATTTCTCTCCTACCTAGTGGTGGGGGTTTGGAAGAGTGGGAAAGGGTGGGGGATAGAAGAACCTAATAAATAGCCAAAAGGTCCAGTTACAAGTGGAGCCCAGATAGAGGGCTAGGCTGGGTGGAAAAATCTGATTTATAATGTTGTAGAGGAAGTGGCAGGAGAGAAAGAGATGAATATTCTGTTTCAAGTTAGCAAACGTTTTATGTTGGCTTCTGCCAAAATGCTTTCCTCCACTTAGCTCCCAAAGGGGGTTCTCTGATTTTTCTTTTCTTCTTCCTATAGTCTGTCTCAAAAAAGGTTTGGCAAATGGCTGAGCAGTTTGAAAAAAATGCAGGTGGAAATGAAGGAACCTGAGAAGAAACAAAGAAACAAAGAAACAAACAAAAAATGGGTGAGATTGAAAAACCAAAAGGGTCACTTAGTCTCTCATTTCTGAAAGTGTTGCAGAGTCGGCTGTGCAACTTGAAAAACTGCAGGTAGAGGTGGAAGCACTTGGAAAGCGAGAGACACCCGGAAAAGGGAGAAAAAGGGGCTCAGACCTGATGACTGAGCAAAAGAACGGGAGCTTCTTGAAGCATCAAAGAGGGAAGTAAAATGGGTTGGAAGGCAGATCGCAGCCCCATCTGGTGCCACACGTTTTTTTTGTTTGTTTGTTTGTTTCAAATTCCTGCAGCCCCTGGATGAGGTGGGGAGCTGGGTGTGCAGCCAGGAAGAAGAGAAGGCTGTGCAGGGTGACAAGGGAAAAGAAAAACAGCCCATTTTGAGAGAAAGGGTAAATCTTGAGCCAACTGTGCCACCAGAGGAGGTGTGGCCTGGGATTACAAAGTCATGGATTTTTCCCATGTGCTTGGTAATGGTGCAGATCATGATTACAGTAAGATAGTGTGGAGTCCTGTAGAAATGATAGATCTGCGGCATTTTAAAGAGGCTGTAATTTCCTATGAAATGCACTCCCCTTATGTAAAACAAGTATTAAGTAATTAGGCTACTCAAAATAGAATCATTTCCCAAGATTGGAAGAGTCTGGTAACAGCTATGCTAGGGGCAGTCAGCAGTTACAATGGACACTTTACAGTTAGAATTCTGGGGACTCTTTAGAGGGTATGTAAATGCCAGAGCCCCAAGAGGTGGGTCAACTGCTGGCTCCCCTGTTGCTGCCCTGTTTGCTCTTGCTGCTGTTGCTGGTTGCTGATTGCTGGATTGCTGGTTGCTAGTTGGAAATATCCCAACCACAAAGGCAAAGCTCAGCCCAAGGAGGTTGACACTCTAATCATCAGGAAGTATGATGCCCCCTTTCCCCTCTAACCTTTTTTCTTTCCTACCTAGTGGTGGGAGGTTGGAAGGCGGGATAAGAACGGAGAAGGGTGGTAAATAAAAGAACCCAGTAAATAGCCAAAAGTTCCAGATACAAGAGAAAAACTCTGGAGGGGGCAGAGGATTTTTTTTCATTAAAAATACTTTTAAAAGGAGAATTTGCATTTTTTTTACTTTATTAATTTATTCTTGTTACATCTCAATGGTTATCCCATCCCTTGTATCCTCCCATTCTTCCCTCCCTCCCATTTTCCCCTTATTTCCCTCCCCTATGACTGTTCCTGAGAGGTATTACCTCCCCCTGTAAATGTTCATAGGGTATCAAGTCTCCTCTTGGTAACCTGCTGTCCTTCCTCTGAGTGCCACCAGGTCTCCCCCTCCAGGGGACATGGTCAAAGTTGAGGCACCAGAGTATGTGAGAAAGTCATATCCCACTCTCCACTCTACTGTGGAGAGTGTTCTGTCCATTGTCTAGATCTGGGTAGGGGTTTAAGGTTTACCGCCTGTATTGTCCTTGGCTGGCGGAGAATTTGCGTTTTTATTTACATTTTATATTTTGTGCATATTTTTAGGGATCATATATTGGCTGAGTCTCACAAGGGTCCAGCAGTTTTTAAAAATAACATTGGGTGACCAAACGTGCCTGGAAACAATTTCTTTCTGGCTTCTGACTTGATTCTGGGTGTAGCTATGCTCAGCATGATCTTGGAGGAAGTAGCTCTGTCTGCAAGCATCCCACAAGGATTTTTTGCATATACTTTGGTGTACTATAAGTAGTTAGCATCCATGTATTGCTAAGATGACCCCAAATGGAAAGTTGCTTTATTCTCTGTCTCTGTCTCTCTGTCTCTGTCTCTCTGTCTCTGTCTCTGTCTCTGTCTCTGTCTCTGTCTCTGTCTCTCTCATGTTTGCTGTATGTGTGAAATATGGATCAGTATTAAACTGGATGTTTTATTTTGCTAAGAAGTTTTAACAAAATACACTTTGCCAGAATTTTAGAATATACAAAATTTTCTGAATGTGTGTATATGTATACTCCAGACATAGAACACTAACTTGTCAAACTTATCTTCAGATTTTTTTCTCATTATTTTCATCTCTTATTCAAGTTCTGGGCAAAAAATGGGTGAGAACTGAGGACTTGTTGAGCAGTCAGCTTAGTTATAGCTATGCTGGGGGCTAGAATGGAAATCCAGAAGATGGAATGGTAGAATTTGAAATTTCTGGACCAGCTTCCTTCCTTCTGTCCTTCCTTCCTTCTTTCATTTTTTCTTTCATCTTTCTTTCTTTCTCTCTTTTTACTAGCTATATGTTTTCTTTTGGATTGCTTGATCAGGTCCATATTGCAGAGACCTTTTAGGTGAAGGTATTAAGAGTTAGTTTGACTGAATGCCCTGTGTATGTTCCATACAAAGACACTTTGTGGTGAAAAGCTCAAGTCTCCTGTAGCAGCAGTGAGCACACACCTTACTGTTTAAAAGACAGCTGGATGAAAGCTATGGGATGGAAGATTACATTCAAGATTGCTTTACCATTATAAGAATTAAAATAAATTTCTACAAAATTATATTGAGATTAAAAGTACTGAGACAATTAAAATGGTCTTAAAAAGAATGCAATGTGAGGAACCCATCTACTCAATTTTGTTACTTTATACCTAGAGTAATCAAGACTTGGTGGCATTAGTGTAAATTAAACACAGATCAACGGGAGAGTAAAGACAATCCAGAACAATCTCACAAATGTGTCCAGATGACTTCAGACAAAGTTACAAATGTGCTCCTGTAAGGATAGCCTCCTTCATAAATGACTATATAGCACTACAGCCAACCTGGACCTAAGACTCAGAACTTACAGAAAATACACTTTAAAAGGGTCAAGGACTTAAACAAAAAAGATACAAAACCATGAAACTTTCAGAAAGAAAATAGGGGAAATGCCCGGGATCTGGGCTCATGCAAAGTCCTCAGACTTGGCACCCTATGACCACATATACAAAGAATGCAGCCTGAATCAAAATTTAGGATTTTGATCCACAAACTAGTCTTTCAAGAGACTTAGACATTTGCCCCAGCCTGAGAGGAAGTATTTGCATACCATAATACCCAGCGAAAGACTGGAACCCACAGTCATCTTTCAGTACTCAGTAGTAAAAAAAAAAACAACCCCCCCCAAAAAAAACCCCAATCCAATTAGAAAAAGGCAAGAGATAGAGACATGCTTCACTGAAGAGTAAATAGTGATAACAAATAGGCACGTTAAGTACATTCAACATTAGTCATATGAAAATCACTTGAGATAGCATCGCATGCCTAACAGAACGGCTAAAACGCAACGATGTTGACACCACCAAATGATGGCGAGAAAATGGTTCTGAGACACTGCTCTCAAGCCTGTAAATGGTCCGGTCATACTGGGAGACAGTCTGGCAACTTCTTTAAAAACTGAACTTAGAGCTAGCATGCAATTCAGTAATTACATTATGGGCATTTATGCCCTGGAAAAGAAAAGCATACTTGTACATAAAAACCTGTATGAAAACCTTCTAAGCTTTATTCATAATGATAAAAGTAAAATGGAAGCAAGTCTGGTATCTATTAACGGCAAAATTAACTCTGGTGCAGCCAGTCCGTGGATGATTACTGACCAAAGAAGAAGGAAAAAGTTACTGGTACAAATAACACAGTGGCTGAATCTCCAGAGGGCTTTGCTGATCACGAACATGCCAAAACTAAAGGACTCTACTCACAGAACATTCTTGAAGTGACAAAAAGGCCAGTAATGGAGAGTAGACTGGTGGGTTTGGGGGTTAAGGATGGGTAGAGATGGGAGAGCACCTGGGCATCTCTGTGGTGACAGGAGTGTTCTGCTTCTCTATCAGAGTGATGTCGGACTCTGGCTGTGATCATGGACCACCATTTCCCAGGGTGCCACAGTCAGGGAAACCTGCGGACAGGCCACAAAGACTTGGCCTGTTGTTTATTACAACTGTGCATTAACCTTAAAATATCTCAGAATGAAAAATTATTTTATAAACAATTGGACTTTAGTACTGCTAGGCCACTGAAATTCTGCCTTACCAGCATCTAGAACCCTGAAAAAAAAACCCAGAAATGGACTCTCAGAACACACACACACACACACACACACACAGAGAGAGAGAGAGAGAGAGAGAGAGAGAGAGAGAGAGAGAGAGAGAGAGAGAGAGAGAGAGAGAGAGGTTTATATGTAGGTGTCCATGTGCTTGCTCGTGAGTGCAGTGCTTGTCGAGTGCAGAAAAGAGCATATGAACCCTGGAGCTGGAGCTATACAGCTGCCTGCTGTGGGTGGGGACTGAGCTTGAGTTCTGACTCCAGACCCCAAAATCTCAAAACTGAACAACTCCTTGGGAGCCGGGCGAGGTGGCACACACCTGTAATCCCAGCATTCCGGGAGTTAGAGGCAAGTGGATCTCTGTGGGTTCAAGACTAGTCTGGTCTACAAAGTGAATCCAAGACAGCCAAGGCTACACAGAAAAAAATCCTGTTTTAATAAATAAAAACAAACAAAACAAAGCAAAAACCAACTCCTTGGAAGTACAAGAAAGAAATGTTACTAGAACTTAGATTAATCTTTCTGTCTTAGACCACATCAGGCCCTTTTCTGTATATTTCCACATTGTTTTGTAGTCAGCTGAATTCCTATGCTGATATTGCTCTATTGTGATTAATAATTGTCTGCCTGTCTCATGCACTGTCCTGCTTCCATTTTACTTGAAGTGTGTAGTGTCTCTCTCACCTCACCTTATATTTAGTGTGTAGTAAGTACTCAATAGATATTTGCTACATGGGCAAGAATGTGTGTCTGTGTGGCAGCATCATTGTCTGAGACTAGCCCATGGGGTGATTTGTATAATAACTCTAAGGATGAAGAATGGAAGTGAACAAAATGGCTGATACAAGAGCTGGTCCAGTCCTTGCAGGTTGGAAAACACATGTTAGGGAACCAGGAGTCCAGACAAAATCAAACTGAAGTGGTTTCATTGATAAAAGACAGAGTAGACCAAGATTCTCTCTCTCTGTGGTCTCTGAACTCCCTTTAATTTGTCTCCCTTTTCTTCTTGAGGGTCCCCACACTACTCCCAGTCTGTGTACAAATAAGCTTTCCAGTTTTTTCCTTGGCTTTTCAGAATTCTCCACTATGCTGCTCCAACTGAGCAATGGCCCACCCGACCGCCTCCCCCATCCATATCGGTTACCACCGTCAGAGCGTGCTGATGCTAACATATATTTATAAGGGAAAGATTTTTTTTCTGTTGTAGATAGTATTAGCCAATTTCTTAGGTACTTCTGAGCCATCCCACAATTTTCCATCATTTTTTGTGGCTTCTTCCTTATGTCATACATGAAGATATAAATTTTGTCTGACAGATACAAGTTTCCAGTACATTTTCCTCAGGAGCATATTTTGCTCTAAAGTTTTAGCCAGGAGCATTTTTTTTTTACTTCAAACATAGTAAGGGCTTAATAAACATTAACTGCTATTATACAGTCTTTGAAACAGCAGGATTTACAAATTTTTTGAACTATAAAAATATACCATATAATTTTAAGGTGTGCAATGTAGTGTTTTTTTTTTATATTCCCAAAGCTTTGTAACCATCACTACTATCTGGTTCCAGAACCTCAAAACAAATTCCATACATGTGAGCCATGCACGCTCCTCTCCAGGGCTTCTGGCAGCCAATACTTCCTGTATCTATGAACTTACCCATTTCATGTGCATGAAATCTTGCAATATTCAGCCTTTTGCTTCTGGCTTTTCCCACACAACGTAATGTTATCAAAGCCCATCTACCTCATAGTAGATATCAGGACTTCATTGCCTTTAATGGATGAATGATATTCAGTTGTACAGTCATAATACTTTGCATACCCACTGCATGAATAATCCCTTTGTTAATCATTTTATCAAATGATACCTGCTTGATTTATGTCTGCCCCCAAACACTTGTGAGAAACGATGTTTCAAGTTCTGAATCCACGTTTTTGTGTTGACATATCTTTGGTTTTCATGAACACCTGTCTAGATGTTGACTTGATGGAGTAGACGCCAGAAGAAGTGTATGAGACTTCTGCTTTCTACACACGCGTGTTGGTACACGCCATGTCTGTCTCTTGTGATTGGAACTGTCATAGCAGGTGGGAGGTGGTGTCACATCCCTTAGTGACTAATAATGTTTAGTCTATTTTCATATACATACATTCTTTGGAGAAATTTCTGTTCACGTTTGATTTCTCAAATTTGATTTCTCAATGGGATTACTTAGTATTGTTTTATATAAAGAGTCTATGTATTTTGGATATAATCCTCTTATCAGATACATAATTAGCAAGACATTTCTCTTTCTGTGGCTTGTTGTTTACTCTCCTGATTGGGTTCTTTAGACCACAAAAAGGTTTAATATTGGAATCCATTTGTTCTTGTGTGTTGATTATCAAAGGACATTGGACAATGCAAGATCACAGATTTATGCCTAGGATTGTGGTTTGAGGGAGATTGAGCTCCACAGGCTCACATGTTTGAATGCTTGGTCCTGAGTTAGAGAAACTGTTTAGGAAGGATTAGGAGGTGTGGCCTTGTTGAAGGAGGTTTGCCTGTCATTGGGAGTGGGCTTTAAGGCTTCAAAATCCCAGGTCAGCTGCAATCTCCTCTCCTCCTCCCTCTCTACTTGCTGCCTTTGGATCAGGGTGTAAATAAAGCTCTCAGTTACTGCTTCAGTGCCATGCCTGTCTGCTTCCCACCATGATGACCATGGACTGACCCTCTAGCCCTATAAGCAAGCTCCCAATTAGGTGGTTTCTCTTATAAAGCTGTTGTGGTCATGGAACTTCTTCATAGCAATGAAACAGTAACTGAGACACCTATATTTTCTTCTAAGCATTTTGTGGTTTTAATTCTTACATTTATATTTTTGATTAATTTTAACTAACTTTGCATATTGTTTGAGGTAATTCATTCATTTCCATATGAATATGTTCTTGTCCCAACATCATTAGTTTATAATGGAAATTTCTATACTGAATAATCTTTGCCCTCTGTTGAAAATCACTTGACTCTAAATGAATGTGTTTATTTCTGAACCATCAATTCTGTTCCAGTGATTTATTTATTCATTGGTTTGTTTATTGGTTTTCTTGAGACAGGGTTTCTCTGTGTAGCCTTGGCTGTCCTGGACTCACTTTGTAGACCAGGCTGGCCTTGGACTCACAGAGATCTGCCTGCCTTTGCTTCCTGTGGGGTGTGTGTGTGTGTGTGTGTGTGTGTGTGTGTGTGTGTGTGTGTGTGTGTGTGTGTATGTAAGTCACAGGTCAATTTGTGGGAGCTATTTCTCTCCACCATGTAGGCTCTGGTGATGAAACTCAGGTTGTCAGGGGTGGTGTAGGGTCTTTACTTGCTGAGCCACCTTGTCAGGACACATGTTCTACATTTTGAGATTAGAAAATGAATCCTACAGCTTTGCTCTTCTTTAAGATTTTTTTTCCTGAGCCCTCTGATTTCCCTGTAAATCTCGAGAAGGAATTAGAAAGAGAAGGTAGATAGGAAGGAATAAAGGAAGAGGAAGAGAAAAAGTAAAGGAAGGAAGCACGGAAGGGAGTTGTAGGTGGGATTTTGTAGGGGAAGTTGGGGAGTGGTGCCAATGCTGTCTTCTGATCATGGAAGTGTCTTTCCACGAATCTAGGTGGATTGATCCTTAATTATTCGGTGGTGTCATGTAATGTTCAGTGCACAAGCCAGACATTTGTTTTTGTTTCCTTATGAAAGGGATGCGATGCTGACAAGATTTAGTTTTCAGTTACAGCAGAATGAAATGGCGGAGAGAGACTGGAAGAAGGGCCATGGTGGCAAATTCATGCTCAATTCTTGAGTGTCTGGCAGTGTCAAAGTAACATGAGAATATTTGGGAACCACAGAGGCAGACTGCCAGCTGTACGCTAAAAAATATTGTCTACAACAGAGAAGGGAAGTGGGGAGGAGAGGGGGAGGGAAGGAGAGACAGAGAGAGGGTGGGGGCATTTGGGAGATCATTGGCATCCCAGAGAAAGGGCCTGGCCCTTCCCATTGCTGCCTGAGGGAACATAACGGCTTTATGAACGAGTCTGTTCTGGAATCATCTGAATTCAGTTGCTCATCGTATGAGATGAATGTGTTTCTTCCAATTCCTTGAGGCCTGTCACGTTGCAAAAGACTACTGACGCCAAAAGTTCCCATTTAAGAAACAAATGGTGTTCCAGGACTGGCCCAGTCTTCTCTCCCAGTGTGCCGTGGCAAAGAGGAAGAGAGCAGTAATAGCTGGGAATAAAACAATCTCTAAGAATCTCTTGAGTCTGAAACCCAGTTGTGGAAAAAGAAATTCCCTTCAACAGAATGGGAAAGAATCCACATAAAAGATTTTATTACTTATGACAAACTCTTGCTGCTCACATAAATTTTTATAGACTAGAGTAACATTATAAATATGCAACATATATGTACACATACCCTGACATATTGAAGGGGCAGCATTTGCAGCATGCTGTGCAAAATCAAATACTGGTTTTAGGCCAAAAAATCTTTAAATACAATAGAGAAAGAAAAAAAATTCCAGGAATAAAGCTTTCACAGATCCTGTACTCTGTGAGGGCCACTCTCTGGCCACTCTCTGCTTCATTCAGAAAAACTCCTCAACCATCACACACAAGAGCTGACAGCCATACTTAATTTAGTGTGCAGATGTGTAGCTCCTTGGCTTGCCAGAGTTGTTTTGCTTTGGTGTTTCTCAAGATGCTTGGGATATCTCATATTCATCATCTGTCCTGGCAACAGTTCTGAGAACAGATTTTAAAAAATAGATTAAGACCAGTGGGCATGGAAATAAGCAGATTTATCCACCCATTGTATAGGTGGGAACACTGAGATGTAAAGGAGTAAACTTTTGTCCATCCCTCGGTGTATTAGCTCCTCAGTTAGTTGCTGAAACCAGGTATATTTCTTCTGCCTCCAGACATTAGGGTCCCATCACTGTCTTGTCTTTCTTCTTGTGGAGTTTCTGGTCTCATTGAGGAGTCAGATTATTTTCAAAATGCAAATCTGATCATGGCACATCAGGGCTGAAGTTATCTCTGGAGTCATCCCGCAGATCTCAGAATGAACACTGAAAGTCTCATAAAATTTACACAGTCCGACCCCAACCCTCTTCTAGCTTTATTTTATTTACAAAAAACATACCCACCTGAGGTTGCAACTCTTTCATCCATGACCTCTTTATATTTACTTGTCTTTGGTTGTAATTTTTATCGGAGTTGCAAAGGCACCTGGTTCAGCGTTGAGATCGTGAAGTTGCTTGTTTTAGAAACAGGAGAGCCAGCTGCTTTTACAGAAACAGAGGGCTCCTCTGAGATCCACCCTGCACTGGGCAACGCTCTCACGTGGGCACTCTTCACCAACTTCATCCATGCCACTGAGAGGCTTTGTGTCACTCAACTGGCCACCGCCATGTGTCCCCACCATCACGTGGGGTAGAGCTTCCGCTCCCACATGCAGGCCTTAGTTATACGAAAGGCTTTATCTCTTTATCTGCTAGGAACAATGGTGTGGAGGCCTGTGGCTTTGTCTCTGGTTCGGAAACACTCCCAAATAGAAATCAGAGCGGGGGAGACAATGAAAGCTTTATAAAGAAGACTCGGGGCAAGAGAGATGGCTCAGTGGTTAGGAGCCCTGGCTGCTCTTCCATGAGATGTGGGTGTGGTCATGCTTAGCACCCACATGGTGGCTCACAACCATCTGCAAGTCCAGTTCCAGGGGATCTGACCTCTCTTCTGGCCTCTGAAGGCAGTGCACACGTATTGTGCATAGGCACACGTGCAGGCAAAACATCCATATACAAAATAAAAACAAAAGTGGGGGCAGGGGCAAGAAGTTGGGAGATAAATGGAGCATTTGGTTCAGGGTAGAAACCGAGAAAACTCACTTCGGATACAGAAGCTTAAAATGAAAGCTTCATTTTCTGAGCTCGGGGAGTGGCCAGTTCGGGATCTCAACCGGGTGCCCAGGGAGAAGATGCACCACACATTTAAAGAGTGAAAACAGTACAGCAAGTAAGAACAGGATGAGCTGTGGCACTGTCCAATCCCACTTTGACATAAGGGGTTGAGCCAGGGCATTTCCATCAATCAGGATAGAAGTAGGCCCCTGGCCCAGGAACACTAACTTGTTTGACCCTTCCAGGAAGATGGAGAAGTTGTCCCTGAGAGGTCTGGCCTCAGACAACTGTTTCTTTACAACAGAAACTGTTCAGCTATTGGGAAGTCCCCTGTTCCCCTAGGGCCTGGGACCTTGAACTTAGCTTCTCCCTATCATTAAATGTAGTCTGAAAATGAAGTGGTAATACTTAGAATAAGTTTATTTTGTTTGTTCCCAACAGGAATAGGGTCATTAGAGGACACTGGAGGGAGGTTGCATTTGATGGTCAATATACAATGCATATACATATATATGCAGTACAATATATATATATATATACACACACACACACAATAAATACATAAACCTTTCAAGGAACAAAATTATTTTAAAAGATGGTAAGTCATCAATTGAGCTTTTTTAAATTTAGGGGGCTCTTAAAAGTATTTATCCATGTATTTCAACTCAAGAGAGACTGACAGTGAGGGTCAGGTCATAGGGGGTGAGGACAGCACGCAGGAGAGCAGCAGGAAGTTGTCCTCATGCCTTTCCCGCTGCCCTGCAGTTTGCCATATTCTAACTAACCCTGCGACTAAAATGAGGTATTTATATTCCTTAAGGTACTAGATCTCACAGGCAGTGGCCATCACTTCACCTTTTCTACAACAGCAGCAGCAGCAGCAGGAGCAAGGCTCATGGCTACTGTTTAGAACACCATTCGCCATCCCAAGCACTCACTTGTACTCTGCCTCACTTCATTTTCCACAGTGACCACATGAGAATCATGTGGGTGGTCCACCCCAATTTACTTAAGGAAGATGACTCTCACAATGTAGGTGCCGTTTGCTTGAATGAATGAACCCTGCCGGACAGAGCTGGCAGAAGCCGCAGAGCTGGGATTTGAACCGAAGTCTTCCTTGCTCCGAACTTGGCATTGCTCTTCTTTAACTAGTGTATTGAGTCTGTGCTTCTCATGGACCATTGGCATGGGCAATTCACAGAGCCTGAAATGCTCTGGATTGCTCTGAGCCTTACAGATCTGTTATTAAAGTTACATAAATAAATATAAATAGAAGCATTGTGTCTTAGGGGGAGCATCTGACATTTCTTCCTCACTAATGCTCCATGTTCCTCTCTGCTGCACCCTTAACTCTTTATGTGGTCTTTGCAAATACCTCCTCTTTGATGCCCCACATGAAACATCTCTCCTGCCTGCCTTTCTTGCCGTTATTCATTTAAAATTTAACTGGCTTAAAAATTTTTAGTGTATTCTTTCCGTTTTAAATTTGTCCAAGGGAGTTCTTTATCCACCACAATACTTTCTCATACCACATCAGGTGTGTGTGTGTGTGTGTGTGTGTGTGTGTGTGTGTGTGTGTGTGTATTCTGTTTTTGTTTTTTGGATGGAGGTAGAGGCTTTCTTTGGTAGAAGACATTGTACCCTATGGAGAAAAGCATATCAAATCAAGACCCATCTTTCACCCAGCATGCTGAGAGCATCCATTTGGGAAAAGCAGAGGTAACTAAACATGTGGGTAACTTTGAATCCATTCCTTACCGTGAAGCCAGACAAACAAGCTCTCTGGCAAGGGATATGGACCTTTTAAGCTAGCCTCTCTCCCTCACCATACACTCTCCATGGCAGGTCAACGGAAAGTCGCTGACGTTTGAAATTCCATCATCTCCTTCCTCTTTCGACGCCACCTGTTCTTTAGACCTTACACTTTCTCTATTATTTCAAGTACTCCATCCCCAAGACAGAGTGAGAAAGAGGTAAAAGGGGCTAATGGGAATATTCCGAGGGAAGACAAATGAATTACCACATTAGACCCAACATATGGAAGCCTTTCACTAGTCACTTAACACAAGCTATTCAATTTTAACGTGCTAAGACTTTGCCAGCTAATTACTGTTATCACCATTTTACAGTTGAGGAAACGGGGTCTCATGGAGGTTAAATGCTTTGACCACGTTCTGGAGCTGGTTCTATCCTACTGGGCTTTAAGCCAAGGGCTACTCAATTCCAGAATTGACTCCCCAGTTCTGCATTGCTTTATGGCTGATTCAGGGAAGCTACTACCTGACAAAATACCACTAAAGTGTATTTGCTTAAAACACCACTTAAATCCCACACTGGAAACCTGGGCCCTATGTGCCCAGCATGCAGAGTCCAGGGCTCTTGCAAAACTTCGCAGAAGCGCTGTCTGAAGTTTCCTGGCTCTTTGTGGTATTGGCAGGCTTCAGGCTCGCACTGCCTCTTGGCTGGAGACACTAGTTTCTTGCTATGTGGTACTCTCCACAGAGTGGCTTTGAGCATGGCAGCTAGCTCCTCCTCATGTGACAAATTGAGAGAACGAGAGAAGCACTGAACATGGGACACACAGGCCTTTTATAACCCAGTCGTGAAGGTCTTTGTATTCTACTCCCCCAAAGTGAGTCAATTTGTCCAGCCTACATTGGAAGGGAAGGGTGCTGCTATACAGGACCAGAACACCAGGAAGTGGGGATCAGTCGGGCTTTTGAAGAAATCATTATTCTGAGTTCATTTCTAAAATAGTCTTTGCTTCCTAAGAACTGTTTGTGTCTAAATGGTTTGAGGAAAATGTGAGAATCCTACCTGCGTTCAATTCTTCCCATGTAAATTTCAACACAGAGCACTTGTAGAAGCTTAGAAACACTCACATGAACCTCTGATCTAAATTATTTACAGTAACTTTGAAAGACGAAACTATGAATGAACACAGTTCTATAGCACTGCATATTTTATGCACTTCAAATCACAATATTATGCATACATACTGTACATTACATATTATATTGGGTATACGTATCACATATGATATTTGAAATTTTTTCATATAGCACTATATAAGGTGAAAATACATAAAACAATAGAGATAAGCTACCTCTGTGGCCATGTACATCATACTCTGGAAGTTTTTATTTTTATAGAAATTTATTTCCATTTTATGAATTTTTATTTTTCACTATTTCGTGCATGAGCACATTGTATTGTGGTTATATTTACTCTGTTACCATCTCTTATCTCTCTCACACTCCTACTGGCTCCCTTTCTTCTTCCCAACTGGCCCCCCTTGCACTTTCATGTCCTTTGTGCAGATCTTGTGCAGGTAGGCACGTCCGCTGTGTTCATGACTGCAGTGCCCATGCCCTGCCCAGAAGACAGCCTTCACAGTGCTCCTCCCTGTCTCCTGGCTCTCCCCATCTTTCTCCCCCTTCTTCCATGATGTTCCCCAGGTCCTGTTTAGGTTGAAAAATCAATAATCACTTATAAAGATTTCTATAATGTTACAATTTGGACAAGAATGAAAAGAAATATCCTTCTGGCCATGTGTATTATATGTACATCTCTCTTCTTATTGGTAACACTTTCTTAATGTCCTAAGATGGCCAAAGATGTTTATCAAGTAGACACTTGAAGCAGAGTCCTTCAGTTTGGTAAACTTATAATGAACAAGGCTCTCCGCAAAACCAAGCATTTATAATGCTCATATAGCTTAAGGGGAAAGGTGGTGTGGAGCAGTAGTTGATGCTTGAACAAGACCTTGGCTGAGGTGTTAGGAAAACTCTGAGTGAGACAGCACAGCCACACAGGTTAGGGAGATGGATGGACTGGGGAAGGGAGAGGACAGCACAGACACACAGGTTTGGGAGATGGACCGGGGGTGGGGCTTGCAGGTGGAGGGGGTGAGACAGCAGGGGCCACACAGGTTAGGGACAGGGGTGGTGGGGAGTAGAGAAGGAGCCAGAATACTTGCATTCAGTCCCTGGTGCTGCCTCTTAATGGAGACAGTGTTGTCTCTCGCTGCATGTATCCACTGAGAAGACTCTTAGAGGGACATTTGTTACCTGGGACATAGTAAGCCAGTAACAAACAAAAGGAAGATATTTGTGCAAAACCCATAGCCTAGTGCTTATAGGAAGAGCCTTGGAATGAATTAAGGTGATTAATCAGTTTTCCTCAAAGTTTTAGCCTTTGGTTTCTTCACCTAGAAAAAGCTTGCCACCTAGTTCTTAGTGAAAAGTAAACAAAATTACATGCACATATATAAAATTATATGTGTGTGTTTATGTATATATAACTTCTGGGTTTGCAGTCCAAATAAGGAACCTGTAGATGACAAATGACAACTATTTATATGATGAGTGTTTACCAACATTTATAGCACTAGTAATAAGGGAGAGTTGGGAATACCAAAGTGCAAGAGCCTATCCTGTAAGGGGGTGAAGAGCTCTAAGAAAGTGCCTTGCCCCAAGTCCTTACCAAGGTGTTCTGTGCTCCCTAGACCTGAGGGGTGTTTTTCAGAATGTATGTCTAGGGCAGCGGTTCTCAACCTATGGGCAGTGACCCATTTTTGGGGTCTAACAACATGCATATCAGATATTTACTTTATGATTCATAACAGTAGCAAAATTACAGTTAGGAAGTAGCAACGAAAGTAATTTTATGCGGGGTGGGGGGTCACCACAGTGCAAGGAACTGTATTTTAATTGGTATATTAAATTTCTAATCTGCTTCCCTCTTGTGTTTTTAATCATGTCTCTTGGTGGCTATAGGCTGAGTATGCAAAGAAGGCATTAGAGCTGGCTGACAGTGTTAAATGCCTTCCAAGGACATGCAGCTTGGGATCCAAGAAGAGAGACTTAGAAACCCCAGAAGAGACTTCCTAAAAGGATAGACAGAAATTCTTTTTTAAAAAAAAGATTTTATTTATTTATTTTATGTATATGAGTGCTCTGTCTGCATGTATACCTGTCCACCGGAAGAAGGCTTTAGAGGGTATAGATGGTTGTGAGCCACCATGTGGTTGCTGGGAATTGAACTCAGGACCTCTGGAAGAGCAGACAATGCTCTTAACTGCTGAGCCATCTCTCCAGCCCCCGTTAGACAGAAATTCTGTTGGGCATCTTTCTCAAAGACTTCCATGGCACCTCCTTGGCTTCCTGGGCTTCATTTAGAGCTGTAATGTCCTGGGCCTCTACTCCAAAACAAGTCAGTAGCACCAGTGTGGGTAGAAAAGAATGCATTTCTCAAAAACATATTCCTGTCTTTGGCATTGCTAATAGTAGCCACAAGCCAAAGGGGCAAGACAAGCATGCTCAGAGCTTGTTCTGGGAAGTAGACTGCCCCCTGACCCTCTCTCCGAGCCAGAACTCCAGCTATCAGACGGAAGGCAAACATACCACAGAACAAGCCATGGGGAGACACAACTTCATGACTAAGTACTTTCAGGAACATGGAATAAATGAAAATACGTAAACAACCATTGCAGCTTTGAAACTAAACACTACTAAGGACCAAGGGTTACTCATGGAATCTCCTTTTTATTAGAAGTCCCAGTTCCAGAAACTATCACTGTCCCACCCTGATGACGAGATTATTTATTTGTTGGAGCATCCTTTCTAGTGACGGTCTTCAATGATATATGGAATTTTACTTGGCTTTGACACCTCTTTTAGTCTTTTACCTGTCTTTTTAAAGTCGGCTTACTTAGTAATACTTCACATCTTAAACTAAGAATTCCCTTGGCAATTATTTATGTCTGATAATAAATATCAGAGGGGCCCTAACACTCATCCTCCTCTGCACGGTAGTAGCTTGGCTTTACACTCTTCAGTTAGAGAGTCTTGGTAGCACAGTTGCTAGAACGCACTACCAGTGCCCAGTCTGGGGATCAGTGCTTTGTCCTTATGTGGGGCATGGAGACATCTAGATGACTTCCTGGAGCATCCCTTGTTGATGTTTGACCTTTGTGCTGTTACTTAGTTATGGCTGAGTTCCATGAAAGCTTTGTGGGACCTGTATGACAGCTACCTTACCTCTAGACCACACATACAGTCCCTTTTTTGGTTGCAATTATTTTTTTCCTCCTTGAACCACTATAAATGCAATTATTTCTTAACTAAGGAAGTAAAACTACAAGCAAATACAAACTTGAAACCTCTTCCTCTTAAAAGATGGGATGGGTCTTGGTGTGTCTTGGGAATCATTTTGGTTTGAATTTGAAGTGTCCTCTGCAGGCTCTTGTTTTTTGTTTTGTTTTGTTGCAATAACATTCAATGAATTTAATAGCTTGATAATTTAGGAAACAGTGAGCTCCGGAAAAAATAGATTTAAAAATACAGTTATTTATTTCATTTTTATGTTATATATTATTTTATTATTTATTTTAATTTTTCAAGAATTTATTCAGATTACATCCCGACTGTTATCCCCTCGCTTATGTCTTTCCATCCCCATTCTCTCCATCTTTAACCCTATTCCCATCCCCTAGACCTGTGATTTGAAGGCTTCACCCTCACACTATTTGGGAAGGCTCTGGGAACCTTAGAAGGCACACCCTACCTGGACAAAACAGGTTAATGTCTGATGGATGATGATGATGATGATGATGATTACTATTACTTCTTCACATTATATCCCAATTGTTATCCCTCACTTGTATCTTCTCATTCCCACCCTCTCTCCATTTTTTCCATAATCCCCTCCCTTAGACCTCTGGCAGAAGGGGACCTCCTTCCCCCCCACCCCCAATATGATCACAGCCTATCAAGTCTTATCCAGATAGCCTGCTTCCCCTTCCTCTGTGTGCCTGCAGAAGCTCCCCACCAAGAGGAAGTTATCAAAGTGATCGGGGCACCAGAGCTCATGTCAGAGGCAGTTACTCCCCCCCCCCTCCTGTTGTGGAGAATGAGCTGTCCGTTGGCTAGATCTGAACAGGGGGTCTGGGTTTACTGCATTCATTGTCCTTGGTTGGTGTAACAGTTTGTGCAGGCTCCCTGGGTCCAGATCTGTCAGCCTTGATGGTCTCCTTGTGGGGCTTCTGACCCCTCTGGGTCCTTCCATCCCCCGATTCTTCCATCTCACTCTCACCAGGAGCCCAGCATGGAGTCCCAGCATTCTTAACCTGCTCTCTGCTTCCTGCTAAGATGTGAACAGTCTCCACCATACGCTCCTGCCACCATGACTGGCTTCTCTTTCATGCCCACCCTGCTATGATGGAGTGAAACTTCCTGAACCCAGGAGCCAAAATAAAAGTTCATCCTCTAAGTTGTTTGCTTTGTCACAGTGATATAAATGTAAGTAACACGGGGCCAGGGGGAAGGCAGCAGTTCAGACACTGGGTTTTCTGAGTGGACTAAGCAAAGCTTACAACTGCCTGCTCACCCTTGCCCATCTCACTAAGGTACCACGTTAGCTCCTTACCTCACCTTGTCCTGCTTGGCCTCGGGAGCATCTTTCCTAAGGACCTGTTGCCATCTACAGTGTTGAAAGCAGAGACGGTTCTCCCTCCCACCAAAACCATTCCAGAATGGAGCAGACATGAGTTAGCCGCACCCCGAGTGGCATATGCAGACATCCTAGCAATTTAACCATGCACTGTATTCTCTCGCATAAAGTAAACGATGACGTGGTATCCCATGATGCCCCTGGAAATGGATAAAAATAAGCTCTTTGGGGAAAGAAAATGTCCTTATTAGTGGCATTTGTTGGTTTCTTCAGAGTAACACTCTCAGCCTGGTCAATTGTAAGAACACTTAGTGAAATCATTAAACCGGAAGTTGGGAAGAAAGGTAAGTAGTCCCTTCATCAGCCAGTACTACCTGGGACCAGCCTGGGGTTGGGGAAGACCAGGAATGCTGTTAATTCTTAGGTTTGCCTCTAGGAAGAAAGCTTGATCTTTTCTAAGTTAACATAGCATGGAGAAAGAAGGCAGGATGCAAAGATTTGTAGCAAAGAGTGCCTGAAAGCGCGGATGAATACCTTTGTGCGTGGCATGTGTGGCCGCGGACTGACAGAAAGACAGGCCTGCTTGGGTTTTATCCCAAGTTTCAATGTCACAGCTTAAGTCTTCTTTCAAGACAGTTAGTTACAAAACAGGGCAGTTTTGTCTCCAATCCAACTCCATTAAAAGAAAAAAAAGTTGTTTCAAATAATCCCTTGGTTACAACAGTCAGCGTAATAGCTGATGAGCTAACCACTCTCCTAGGAGCCAACATCAATAGGCCACTATTACAGAAAATGGCCACACAACAGAGCCCAGCCAAGCCACGGAACAGGGAATCTCAGACTGAGAATGTTAAAGGTCATGTGTATAGGAAATGGAGAATGCCGAAAGGCTAAGAGTGATGCATTAATTTGCGTCAAGCTAAGAGCTCTGTGTAAGAGGGACTATTTCAGAATGGTCTCCTTGCCCCTGTCTCGTTACATTAACTCGCCACCCCTCCCCCCTAAAGCCTGCATTTCCTTTGCGGCATCCAAAGCCAATTCAAAGCACCGCCCCAAGGCAAGAAGTTTATTGTGGTAAAGTGAACATGAGGAGGTTCCAGCTCTCGATAAATATTTACTGAGGGACATCTTGGCTGGAGATAAGAGGTAGATCTTTACTTCACCCACACTATCGCAGTGGAGTATCTCCGTGGCACCTGCTCCCTCCCGCTTTCTCAGGAAGCCAGTGATGTTTCTAGATACTTCTAGCTTTCTCGTTCTGGCTCTGCTTTGTGCCCTACAGGGCAGGCTCTCAGCCACCATTTCTCTGTTTTCTTTCTCTTTCGTGGGGATTTTATTTTGAGGCTTCTGTAATTCGTTTAAGCATTTTTTATATAATTTAACTATATTTAGACATATAATTTAACTGTAAGTAAACATAAAACTACTAAACATAAGTCTAACTAATTTAACTATTTTGTAACATGAACTTGTACTAGAGGCCCCTGGGTAAAGGAGTCCTTTAAAAATGAGCCAGAAAAAGTTGCAGTAAATCCGAAGCATAAGATGAGCATCTTCTGTAGGTTCTCATTTTTAAAAACAGGGCTTGGGGTTTTTTTTCCTCTTTAACTATGGGAAAAATGCTAATTTTCTTGCATAGGAAACTTTAACAATCCTATTACAGCCAACAGTGAAAATAGTTTTGTAGTGCGGACTACTTTTAGGGTATTGAAATAAAAAGCCACTGGTAGCATCAAGTATTTGCTAAAGTACACGGATAATTAGGACAAAAAAGTTCTCAGGATAGGCAGAAATATGAACTTGAGGATAGTTTGTTATATAAGTCATCGGTTTGCTGCCTGGTTTTAGTAACTAGCCTGGTTCTTTGTAAGTTCTTTAAACAATGTTGGACTGGGCTAAAACTGCCCCTGCCAAAGGTCAACTTTTCCAGGCTAAGGAGTTTCTCAGAAAATGTGCAACAGACAAAGCCAGGCACAACAAAACACTGTCTCCCTTACACAAAGAAGTGTATTTGGGGATTTATTTTAATTTTTTAAATTAGTGTGTGTATGTGTATCTGTGTATCTGCATGTATGTGTCTATGTCTGTGTCTCTCTGTCTCTGTCTCTCTCTGTATATGTCTGTGTGTCTGTGCACCTGTGTCTGTCAGGAGAGGGCATAGATCCTTTGGAGATGAAGTGACAGGACTTTGTGAGAGGCAGTCATATGACTGCTAAAAACTGAATTCAGGTCCTCGGGAAGAGCAGGAAGTGCTGTTAACCACTTAACTACCTATAGTGTAGAATAGAGATGATGTTGTAAAAAAGAAAATCGATGATAAGCAAATTTAAAATTTTTGATCAGACTGATTAAAGGAGTCTCGAGTGAGTGGAGGTCAGCAGCCATCACAGCCCTGCCATTTAAGCTCTGTCTCTTCATGAATCCTTCTTAGAGTCATTTCTTCCTGCCTAGCTAAGCTCCAAGCCTGAGGAGGAGGGGGATGGGAATGCCCTCACTGCCCAGAGCTCCATGCTCTGCGTTGGGACCTATCCCCAGGCTCACTTAACCAGGGCTCATTGCTCTGAAGAACCAGACCTTGTGAGAACACCCCTTTGGGACACAGCATTCCACTGGGACACAGTAGGCATGGGTTCATGCGATGCATCACAATCACGTGGAGTCACCTCTTACTGTTTGGAAACGTGTTTCCCAAATGGAGGAAATATTTACCTGAAAAGATTGTTTGAACCATCAAGTTACACAGAAGTGTAGACTGTCTGTCTGTTGCAGAACAGAACCCTGTTGATGACTATTCTCATATTTCAAAGATCCATCAAATCCTTTCCTGATTAAAATTTACCTCGCCCCCTTCTCACCCCACCCCATCCACTGAAGAGGAGGAAAAGAATGGCAATTACTACCTTTCTTAGACTAACTAAAGGCAGTCCAATTTCAAACTATGTTTGAGATTGATGGAGAATGATCTTCTACATGTGGGAGCTGGCCAGAGCAACTTTTAGATAACTCTAGAGGAGATAGCTTTGGTGGGGTCAAAGGTTACATGGTGAACCAGGAACAGCTTGCAGGAGAAATGAACTCTGCTCAGTAAAGAATGGCCAAGTGCCATGTCCCAAGGAGACAGGCATCCCACCTTTTCCAATAAGGGGCTGAGAGATTATGTAACCTTCTACCACTTGGCTGAGGTGCAGAACGCTGGAGCTGTACAAAACTTTCTATGCTACCCACTGTACGTTGTGGTCCATCTGTCTGTCTGCCCACTCATGTTTGTTTCCAGTGTCAGCTGATGGACTCTGAACTCACACTGTGTTTGGCGGGTGGAGGGGTTGTAATATCCTCGATTGACTGGAACCATCTCAATGCTGATGAGCTCTGGCCCCGGTTTCTGCATAGTCGTAGCATAGGACATTTCAACTTTAAACTTAAATTATCAACTCTAGGAAATTCTTGCTAAAATAACCACATCTGGAGCTTTCCTCTGCAGATTCCTGGAACTCTGCTCAACACTTGGAGAAACCAAACATGTCAAAACACACTTGGTTATGTTTCTCACCTATTATGGAAAAATCTGAAATCAACAGAGCATCCTTTCCTCCACTCTCCCTCCTGCCTGTGTCTGGTGCACCAGCACCATCCAGTACATCAACTGGGCAAGGCTGGTGATGACATGACAGTTATTTTTTTGTCCAGATTTCTGTGATGTATATTCAATCCACAAAGGATGTGTTGGCAGACCCAAACAATGTTAGACTGAGTGTATTTACTCCTTTGCAAACACTGTATTGCAGCCACATATCTTGGGTAATATGCAAGTCCTAGCATCCAAGGATTTGCTACCCAATCCTTGCCTAAAGGACTCATCATCTACAGCATCAGTGTGGAGAATTCAAACGAGGGGAGTCAGTCAACTGGAAAGCATGGTAAACTTCCTTATCTCCACCCCTCACAGAACCGACCACATCCTTCATGAACTTAGGATCACCCTTGCAGGCAAACAAGAACAAATCACACTGTTATGGCTTGAATTATCCGTGTCAACTATTTCATGATCCCACATTTACTGGACAAGCCAACAGTCACTGAGTTTTTCTCTTAAGTTGACTAGTAGAACTCTGTTTAAAACTTGACAACCTCAAGTAAAACACTGCCCTCCATCTATGACTCTTCTGGGTAATCAGAATTAAATGCTTGACTTTTTAAAGTTTGGAGCAGAAAGTGAGATTCCTGTTGTCAAAAGTAAGGTGTTATAGAATATGGGAAGTTTTAGACCAGCGACAATTCATGGTGCTTGCATGCTAACATTTGTTCCTTCCTGTACCTTTACTTCCAGATGTTGATACCCAGATGTTCACTGGTAGCTTCCCATTTCTTTGCCATGAGGCTTAATTGGTTTAAAACATGGCTGACACCATAGATTCTTACACTTTGGAAGAAATGAGTTTGTTAGACTCCCTGTGAGAATTCCAACACCAGGGGTGATGGAAGAATTGCCATGGGGATGGGAAGAGAAGAGGAAGAGGAGGTAAGATTAAAGCTGAGAAGCCACACGCTCTTCGTTTGGGATTTCCTATAGGCTAACCTCGGCACATATAGATAGCATAAGGTTTCAGATATGAGAAATGATGTCCTGGACCTAAGATCTGAAAGTTCTCTGGGAGAGGCAAATTTGATGTATGTAATAAGTAAGGCACGTTGCCTTTATCCCCCTGCCTCTGTTTGCTGTCACATGGGAGTTTCTGGTCTTTAGCCAGTCAGACTGCAGTGAGTGCCTAAACTTGGACATACAGCATCAAATGGCCACCTGTGGTTCTTAAGGTCAGGAGCTGATCCTTCAGCTTAGAGGTGTTTGTTTGTTTGTTTGTTTGTTTGTTTGTTTTTGCTTCATCTCTATAGTTTTCCAAAGCCATTAGTCCCTCATTGTCTCCTTTTGAGACCCAACCTTCCATGTTTTATGCATGGCTTATCACTCCAGCAGCTGAGGGAACAGCGAAAGGCAAATGTCCACAGTATGGTTTAGAGCTATAGTTTACATTTATTTACTTACTTACTTATTTGTACATTCATTCATTGGAATGTATGGATATGTGTGCAGGTTTGTGCACTTGGGTGGTAGGTAGGGCATATACCATGTACCATGTACCATACATGGAAGTCAGAGGACAAATTACAGAAGTCAGCCTGTCATTCTACCATGTGGGCCACAGGGACTGAACTCAGGTCATCACCGTTGGTCGCATCTCACTAGCTCATGCTTTACTTTTTTTCCCCCAAAGTCCACCTGCAGGCCAGTGACAGCCTGCTAAAAGGCAGAGAGTCTCGTTTATCAAAATCTAACACAGGCACAGAGGAGCCTTTCACTCCTTCCTGAAAGAGGGCTGTACATGTCTACACTCAAACAAAAGTATAGCCTCCAGTCACCCAATGTCAGATGTCAAAACAGTATGAGACCACAGTTATGGTCTTGTGCTTATAACTGTATGGGAGAGTTGAGCACAGTGGTCATGTCTGTAGCCCAGCACTTGGGGGGGTGGGGGAAGGAGGTTCAGGAGTCCCTTGACTACATGGCAGGTTAGGGGTTTGCCTGGGCCACATGAGAGTCTGCTTGGGAAAAAACTGCACCAGAGAAGCAATTCATGAACAACGCATGGAAGTTTTGGTCACAAAAGGAGACAGCCACAGACTAATTATCAAGAACTGCTATGAAGAATTAAGGAAAAAATTTCCTCATAAAGTGAGCAATCAGCTCCGAGAATGTCTCCTTGTTCATTGCTGTATCTCCAAGGGTAAGTGCGTACAAATACTCAGTAAATGCGATGAGTACATGAGTGGATCAGTGGATGGTAGATGGGTAGACAAATAACGGAGAGATAATTATCATGAAATGTTCCATGACAGACCTGAGTTGTCAACATTACTAGGTGTTTGGTAGGATATCTTAGTCAATTCAGGATGCTACAACAAACTACCATAGACTAAGAAGCTCATAAACAGGAGAAATGTGTTGTTAACAATTTAGGGGGCTGAGTAGCTAAAACTCAAGGAGTCAGCAGATTCAGTCTCTGGTGAGAACCGTCTTCTGGTTCATAACAGGCACTTCCTCAATATATTCCTCCATGATGCAAGGGGCTAGCCAGCTTGCTGGGGTCTCTTTGATAACGACAGTAATCCACCCCCATGACATAATTACCTCCCCAAAGCTCCGACTCTTCTGAGAGTTGTTTAATATGAATTAGGATGGGGGCATTTAGAGTGTAGCAGAGAAAAGAATGCCAAATGCATGAGTGTCCTCTTCCTGTTCTTCCCCAGGATGCTCAGGAGGACTGAGAGACCACTAAAATATAGTGAGCCTTCAAGCCAGTATTGAGGCCAGTATTCCTGCGCAAGGCCAGGACAGTGGCAGGCTGGAATCTAAAAACTGGTGATAGACAGCAGAGAGGTAGCATCTTGTTCTAAGGATACCTTCAGAGCTGTCCACCTGAGCATCTTCTACCATCTTTCATACATGTGAGGTAGCTCGCGGAGGTCCTGGATCATGCTCCTGCTTGATCTTCAAACCACCCCACACTCTATCTACACATTGACAACAGAGTCAGCATGAGACTATGTTCAGCTTCTATAACCAATGGCAACCAGCAAGAGACACCTAAGATAAAAGCAGGAGATGTACACAGCATCCTTCAGTGCCTGGCACATACTAGACACTCTGTGACTATTCAGTGAAGGAGTGAAACAGCCCTTGTCCCATAGCAGCTTTCAGCTCATCCTTGCCCAAATCCTCATTTAGATGATTGTTGATTCCATTTCCATGGTTACTGTGTTCTGGTACCCCACTATCAACACTGGGGTGCTTTATCTATTATCTATGTCCTCAATGACAATTTGCTAGAGTCCCTTGCTTTTGCTTTCCCCATATTGCCTTGCGCCTGGCAGCACCAGGTCCTCTAATGTCATCTGCCTTAGTCACCTACCACAAATCTGTTCTTACAACTTCATGTTCACGCCTCAAATCTCATCCCCGCCATCACCTGCTCCTGGAATTCTGTCTTAAGTTGTTCTCTCCCTTACACTCAAGTGGGGATGAAGGGAGACCAGGGGATGTGTTCACCTCACCTCTCTATTCTCTAAATAATGCCAAGTACTTAGTGCCCACAGTTTGTTTAGAAAATGGGTAAAGGGATGTCTTCCAGCAACTGGACAGCCTGAGCTGTGACCTGTGTGTCCACTCTGACCCTCACACTGAGTGTTCCCTTGCCTCAGTTGGCTTCTTAGGGGGATCTTTGAAAGACCCCTGGTTCCTCTCATTGGCCAGCTCCTGTCCCAAGCGCCCTCTCAGGTCATGTCATGAGTTATGTGCAGTATCATTTCACTTTCCTAGATTCAGCTATGTGCCCTCGCAGCTTGTGACTTTAGGATTTACTAATACACATTTTTTATATGACTTGGCCCCAAAATATATGCCATTTATTTCAGTTGGCATAAAGAAGTGCTCATTTGTTCCAACAGTAAAAGGAGAACTGTTAGGTTTATTTAAGGATGGTAGACACTGTTCTGTACTTTTCAAACAATTTAAGGGATCTTTCAAGAATAGTTTTCATCTATAAAAGAGTTTTACCTTGCATCCTGGGTTGATTGCATTTAAAGAATTCAAGTACATAGTTCATTATGTATCCCCAAGAGACATGGATTCCATTCTAAGCATGAGCACCATGCCACCATCATATGAACAAGCTCGATAACAATTCCTTAATATAAACAAATATCTTTATATGTCTTACTCATGTTCTTTTTTGCCTAATTTTAAGGTTTGAATTTGGATCCAAATAAGGTTAATGCCTTGCAATAGGGTTCTGAATTTATTTTAACTTCTATAGGTTCCTTCTCTAAAAATGTATTTACTTTTATTTTGTATATATAAATGTTTGCTTATATGTATGTACGTACATGTGTTGTGTGTATGCAGTGCCTGTGGAGGCCAGGAGAAGGTGCTGGGTCCCTTGGACTGAAGTTATAGATGGTACCCACCTGGGAACTGAACTTTGTCCTCTACAAAAGCAACCAGTGCTCCTTACCACTGAGCGCTGTCTCCAGGGCCTCTGTTGCCTTTTAAAAAATGTTGTCTTTTCTTATTGTTGTAGAAACAGCACTGTTACATTGAAGTTTTTTGCAGACTAGATTTTTCCACTACACAGTCTCAGTCTTCTTTAACTTAATGCTGTTCATTTATAAGTGGCAAGTCATGAAGTTTGACTGGATTCACATTTCACTTTGTTCTCTTCGAAACTGGTTCTGTGTGGCTATAAACAGACACAAAAAGTATCTAGATTAAAAAAAAATTATATGTGCACAGAATTTAATCATTCCATTTCTACTTGGGTCCGGAACAGCCAGCCCTTAGTCATGGTTTGTATCAGGCCTTTATTCCATTCAGCTTTGCAAATTAGTGAAATTCTGATTCTATTGTCCCTAGTTTATGCACTAACCAGGATATTGCTAAAGGGCAAGCATTCCCTCCTCCATCATCGGCTTGGTTTGCTTAGAATTGGCAGAATTAAAATTCCATTGCTGCTTCTTCTCAGGGTTTGAAATACTCTGTTTATATTTTATCTTCCAAAAATAAGGATGGAAAATGACAATTATTACTGTGCCTTTGTGGATTCAAATGCATTTGACTCCATCGTGTGTGTGTGTGTGTGTGTGTGTGTGTGTGTGTGTGTGTGTGTTCTACTAACACTCAAATTGTTCCCTCTTCACTGAAAGGGAGATTATTTCATTGACTTCTTCTTTCTCATAGCTCCAGGGCATGTGTTTCGGTCTGCTCTTATTTACATCGTGTAGTTTGGAAGTGTCTACCAAAAGTGCAAGTGTTAGAAGAAAAGTCACAAGTAGGTGGTTAGGTGGTACTCTAGTGGAGAATCATGGGAGGAAGTTAGGTCATTGGGAGGTTTGCTTGATGGGAACATTGGGGCTCGGGTCCCTTTCCTGGTTTTCTCTTTGCTTCCTAACTGTCATGGCATGAGCAGGATTCCGCCACTACACACTCCCTCACATGATGCTCTTTCTCGCCACAGGCCCAAATCAATGGCTACAGGTGGCCGTGGACTGAAAGCCATGAAGCATTAATCAAAACAAACTTTCATTCTTTAAAATTGATTTTCTCAAATAGTTTGTCACTACAATAGAAACTGGCTAATATAGGGACAGTTTGCAGTTTGGTGTATAGAAAAATTTCAGGCTCATTTTATAGATTCCCACCCCAGATCTGGAATCACACTTCTCTTCCTTTAAGAAACCCTGGCCCCCTTGAGCAGAAATAGCATTCAGGATGATAACTTGGGCATCATGGGTGTTCATCACTCTCAAGTTGCCCATTGTTTCCAAGTCTTGGTGTGTGAGAGTTAGAAAGATCACAAATTCACAGAAATATTTGTACCTTAAATTCGATACCCCCGGTTTTTTACATCCCCATCCCAAGCCCGCTCCAATATTTCCTATCCACAGCAAATATCTTTTTATTAATGACACAATATTATTGTGAATTTGCCTGAATCTGCATTGCACATACACTAGAGTATCATTTTCGTTTTAGATTCCTAAAAATAATTTAAGATGTTTACATTTGTCTTCATTGGTTTGCCATTTTCTGTTCTCGTCTTTGTTTCTTTTTCCTCTTAGTGTGTAGAATTACAGTGCGAAGTCCGGTCAGAAAGCTTTATTACCACTGGGAATAGTTCCTTGCTGTGTGGTTGCCCTAGCTTGCTTTCTGTTGCTGTGATAAACATTGTAACCAAAACCAGGTGCTCAGCATGAAAGGGTTTATTAAAGCTTACCACTCTCAAGTCTTCAAAGGGAGCTGAGGCAGGAACTAGAGGCAGGCACTGAAGCAGAGGCACGGAGGAACATTGCATACGGGATTGCTCTCAGGCTCACATTCAGCTGCTCTTCTAACAGCGTCCAGGCTCAAGTGCCCAGGCTTGGTACAACCCACAGTAATCTGGGTTTTCCCTACTTCAATTAGCAATCAAGAGGATGCCCTTAAACATGTCCACAGGCCAATATGATGGCAGCAGTTCCTTCACTGAGTGTCTCTCTTCCCAGTACATCATGGTGGCAATGGAAGCCAGCGTGGCCGTGGCCATGCCAGTAAGCAGATACACCACTGCACTCCTTTGCCTCATTTTAATCTTGTTTTAGAGATTGCATCTTTAAAATGTTTTGGCTCATTGAAACATGTATGGTTCCTTACATACGTATGTATCCTTACATAGCCCTGGCTGACCCAGAGTTCTTATTATTATAGACCAGTCTCCACATGGTGCTGATCCCCCTCCCTCACTTCTCAAGTGCTTGTGATATGGGCATGGACCAACATCTCTGGATCTGGCTTAGACTTCTTTTCACATTTAACTTTTAGGTTGTTCTTAGGAATGAACTGCTCTTGCAATTTATTTTGGGTTCGTAATGTGTAAAACACTGGCAAGATTTCAAATTCGAACTTATACAAGAAAAATAAACTTTAGAAAGTCTAACTTTGCTACATGTTTCCTAGTACATCCTTCTTAATAATAAAAATGTAAAATTTGTGTATGTGTGTGTGTCCTTCAGTCACGGATAAAAGATGACCTTGATGTTTGTGCTTCTTCTTCATACCTTCCATGACTTAACAGTACCATCTGGAGGTCATTTCTCCATACAGATAGCTGCACAGTGCTCCATTTATGGACACACTTACCCATCAGTCCCCTAGAAATTCCTGACTGGGTTGTTTTCAGTTTTCTGCTATTAGTAAGAGTGTTATAATGAATTGTTCTGTGCATATATCTTTTTATAGTTCTTTTAGGACTATCTTTGGGAAAGATTCCTAGAAGTAAATTGCCAGGGCAAAGGGTAAGTGCATAAATAATTTTTACTAGATCTTGCCAAATTACCCTCCACCGTGTTCAACCCTGTGCATCTCCATGAGAAATGAACTAAAAGCACTTATTTCTCCATAGACTTGCCCACAGTGTTTGTTGTCAGACCTGAAATGTCGCCAATCTGATACTGTGGCTTAAATTTCTCTTCACTTATCATGCCTGGGTTTGAACATCTTTCCTTACACTTAAAGAGTTATTAGCATTTTTTTCAGGGCAAGGCTCTGTATCAGTTTTCTATAGAGTTATTCATTTTAATTTTTATATAACTGCACAGCCTCCCCGTGTTAAAATGTGAGCCAAACCATTTTCTAGCTGGTCCTATTGTCCCCCAAAGGGTACTCAAGAATTCAGCCTGTGACATCATACGGTGGCAACAGGACGTTTAGGAGATGGGGCCTGGTGGAAAGAGATTGGTTTGTTAGGTTTGGTACCTCAAAGAGGAGCTAGAAATCCCCGTCTCCCCCTTTCTCTTCACTTCACAGCCACCGGGAGTGAACAGTTTCGTCTACCATGTGCTCCCACCATGGCCGGCTTCACTACAGCAAACTGCAAGCAACAGGAACAACCTGCTGAAATCACAATCCAAAACAAGCAGTTCTTCCTTTTAAATTGTTCACCTCAGTTGTTTTGTCACAGCAAGGGAAGGCAAATTACTTCACATAATTGTGTTTCCTTATGTAGAATTTAAAAATACTGGATGTATTAGAAAGGGTTCTCCAGAGCAATAGAACCAATAGAATGGATGCTTGCTGCAAGGAGGACTTATCGGAATGGTTTATAAGACACAGGCTGGGTAGTGCAACTCTGGCTGTCTGAATGCTGGGGTGGGGGCTGAGAGCCCAGAAGCTGCTCAGTCCTTGAGGCTGGATGCCTCAACCATCCTGCTCTGGTAGTGATGGTCTAGCATCCTGGAGATGTCAGCCCACAATTTCTTTAGGTGTTCGTGTGCTTGATGCATTGGAATGTATCCTGCTGTGCACTGTGAGGCATGCACTCAGGTTCTTTGCTTTCACATGACTATGAAGTGATCTTAGCACCACTCTTTAAGATGTTTCTTCACTGATTTGAGTGAGATGCTGCCTTTATTACATAGCAAATATCAACCTATTATTCAATATCTTTGGGGGGTTTTCTTTTGTTCTACTGATCTATGTTTCAGGCTTGCTTCCTGTTGCTGTGATTTAAAAAATTCCTTGACAAAAGCAACTGGAAAGAGAAAGGGTTTATTTGACTCACAATTCTAGCTTACAGTCCATCATTGCAGGGGAGTCAAGGAGGCAGGAAATGGAGTCAAGGAGGCAGGAACTGGAAGCAACTCAACTTGATTTCTCCACTCATACACAATTCAGAATGTCTTGATTAGTGGGTGAGACTATCTTAATCAACACAATTAGGAAACCTCCCAATAAACATGCTTATAGGCCAATCTAATATAGATAATATCTCATAGAAAATCCTTCTCCAGATGACAGGTTTTTAGACTTTCTGAATATATAATCATGTCTCCTAAAAATATAGTGTTTCTTTCTAATTCTTGTGACTCTAACTACCTTCTCTTGCCTAATTACTTGATTAATTCTTCTAATTCAACATGAAACATATCTCCAATATAAGAACACTTCCACTGTATATTTTATTGTGTATCTAGAGAGGGCACAATTTGGTGTACAATTCTAAGTTACAGTCAATTGTTTCAGGGGAGTGAAGGCAAGAGCCTAGTCACAGCACACCCATAGTCAAAAGCAAAGAGAAAATAAGCTCAGTCTTTCTCACAAGTCTGCAAAAAAAAAACTTCTAGCAGCAAGTGCCCTCAAGAGCACCTTGTGGTTTAAGATAAATAAGCCAGAAGCAGAGCTCTCAAATGAAAGCAGAGAGATGGCCAGCTGGCCTAGCCACAGGCCAACAAACACTAAAGCCATTTGTGGGTTTCCTATTCAGCAGCTATCAGTAACTTGGGAAACAAACAAACAAAAAAAGAATCAAGTAAGTAGACATGTTTAGTTACACCCATTTACATAGGATCAAATCACTTAAATAAATCTTGTCACACACAGAACACAGGGGATATTACTTCTCTGATCAAATATTAAGTGACACGTGTTGACTCTGGAAGAAGGAGCTGCTGTGACAAAATCTAAATGTACCAGACAGTCTTCTCCACAGAGGAGAACTAGAAGAGTAAATAGGTCTACAGGACACTGCATAGACATGGAAATCCACATGTGGGAATGTAGAGGCTAAGGTGCCCACAACATTGTGCTCACAGGGGGAAACTTCAACACCTCACTCAGACCAATGGACAGACCATCCAACAGAAACTAAACAGAAATTATGAAACTAACAGTTGTTATACATCAAACGGAACAGACAGATATCTACAGAACAGTTTATCCAAACAAAAAGAATATGCCTTCTTCTTAGAACCTCATGGGACCTTCTCAAAAATTGACCACATACTCAGACAGAATGCAAGCCTCAACAGATATAAAAAGCATTGAAATAATCCCATGTAGTGGATTAAAGCTGGACTTCAACAACAGAAATCCTACAAACTCATTGAAACTGAGCAAGTCTCTACTTAATGACCACTGGGTCAAGGAAGAAATAAAGAAATTAAAGACTTTCAAGAATTCATTAAAAGTGAAGACAACATATCCAAACTTATGGAACACAATGAAAGCAGTGCTAAGAGGAAAGTTCATAGCACTAAATGCTTCCATTAAAAAATTGGAGAAATCTCATACTAGAAACTTAACAGCACAGCTGAAAGCTCTAGAAAAAAAGAAGCAAATACATCTAAGAGGAGTAGATGGCAGGAAATAATCAAAATCAGGGCTGAAATCAATAAATTAGAAACAAAAAGAACAATACAAAGAATCAATGAAAGCAAGAGCTGGTTCTTTGAGAAAATCAACAAGATAGACAAACCCTTAGTCAAATTAACTAATAGGCAGAGAGAATATCCAAATTAACAAAAATTATAAATGAAATGAGAGACATAACAGCAGGTACCATGCAAATCTTACTTCAAAAATCTGTACTCCAAAATATCTAAATGAAATGGACAATTTTCTTGATAGATTCCACTTACCAACGTTAAATCAAGATCAGTTAAAGAATTTAAATAGACCTATATTCCTAAAAAGATAGAAGCAGTCATTAAAAGTCTCCAGCCAAAAAAATCCCAGGGCCAGATGGTTTTAGCACAGAATTATGCCAAACTTTCAAACAAGAGCTAATACCAATACTCATCAAACTATTCCACAAAACAGAAAAAGGATCATTGCCAAACTCATTTTTTGAGAGCACAGTCACCCTGATACCTAAACTACACAGAGACCCAACAAAGAAAAATAATTTCTAGCCCATTTCTCTTATAAACATTGATACAAAAGTAATCAATAAAATACTTCAAACCAAATACAAGAACACATCAAAAATATCATCCACTAGGGTCAAGTAGGCTTTAGTCCAGAGTTGCAGGGAGTTTTCAATATATAGAAATCCATAAGTGCAACGTACCATATAAACAAACTCAAAGGAAAAAACACATAATCATCTCAATAGATGCTGAAAAAGCCTTTGACAAAATACAACACTCTGTTACCAGCCTTTGGATCCCTTTCCTCTAAGAGGGCTGCTTAATCTATCCTCAGCAGGAGAAAACATGTCTAGCCCTACTGTAATTTGAGATTCCAAAGTGTGTTGCTATCCATGGGAGCCCTCCCCTTTTCTGAGGAGAAAATGGAGGAGAGGTGAGATGGAGGGACTGAGAGGAGAGGCGGGGGAGGAAACTATGATTGGGATGCTAATGAATTAATTAATGAAAAAGCGCACTACATTTATAAGGCAAGCTAGAAACAATTACTATTTTAGTAGTCATATATGTTTGTGCCAAGAAATTTGTATGTCTACAAATATATTAGCATTTAGTTTTGGATTTAGTAGTGCTTCTTGGCTTGGTTTTTTTCTTTGTTTGTTTGTTTTTTTGTACATTATCACCATTTTTTTTTTTTTTTTTTTTTTTTTTTTGGTTTTTCGAGACAGGGTTTCTCTGTGTAGCGTTGGCTGTCCTGGATTCACTTTGTAGACCAGGCTGGCCTCGAACTCACAGCAATCTGCCTGCCTCTGCCTCCCGAGTGCTGGGATTAAAGGCGTGCACCACCATGCCCGGATCTATCACCATTTTCTTAAGATCATTGGTAAATATGGTAATTTTGCTCATTTTGTTAAACAATATGTTTTTTAAAAATTCTTTTTTGTGGTAAAATTTGAAGCAGTTTGTTACACAGCAGCAGATAAAACAAAACAAAACAAACAAACAAAAACTGCCTGAGATGTGGGGTCGGGGACCAAAAAAAAAAGACGGGTACCATGGACCATCTTTTTATCTTTTTATACTTAAGACAAAATCTTGCGGTGAGCTACACATAGAGCATAGAACATCGGTACCCATGACAAATGAGGACTAAGCAGTCCCAAGAAGAAATTAGAGGTTGGTTTTAAAAAATATTTTATTACATTATTTTTTTACTTTGTGAGCCTGGCTGGGGAGCTCAAGCATGCAGCGGAACATGCGCGGAGGTCAGCTGACAACCAGCCCAGTCGGTTTTCTCCCCTGACTACATCTGGGGACTGTAGAGAGGGAGTCGGTTGGTGGAAACGGCCTTTATACACTGAACCACTTTGCTGGTCCTTCAGATTAGTTTCTAGAGCAGACTGTGTGCGTATCACTTCTAGACTGTTGTGTATACCAACCTTAACTATACCATAAAACATGAAAGAGATTCCTTTTCCAGAGTTTTGATTGCATCACTCTGAATTTCCTTTCTTTTCTAACCGTAGAATTTTAAACAGAAAGACAGACAGTCTGCCTCTAGCCATGTAGAAATATGATCCAGAATTACATACGCTCCCTCGGCAAACAAGTTAAACGCCAGAAGAAATGCAGGAAGCAAACGTTTTCAGATATAATAAACAGATAGACAGGGAGAAAAGGGAACTGCTGAGGTGAGCCCGCCTCTGACTGGAGATAATTCCAAGCTTGCGGCACTCTGATGAGAGCGTGTACAGGGGTGCACCTCCCAACTCTGCTCGGTTGCGAAGAGTTCACGGAAATCCAAATCAGCCAGAACTAAATGGCAAAACTTGACATCAAGGAAAACCCTTGAGGTTTGCATAAAAACTGAATAACGATCTGTAGTAAGGAGGGAGAATCCCACATGAACAAGCAAGAATGACGTCAGACAGAAGACTCCTATGAGCTGTTAGACAGCGCCAGCAGTTCCTGCAGAGCTAGGGACTGGTCATGTCTCCTCTGGACAAAATGAAGAAAGCTTTATGTATGATACACAGGACCCGTCATTCATATTCCACAAAGGGCAAGCCTGAAAACTAGGGCATAAAATGTACAATAAAGGCAAACCCTAAACCATTACAGAATGTCAGTAAAAAATCAAGACTTTCTGAAGTAACACAACATTTGACAACAAAAAGCAGCACCCACTGTAATGCTGTCCTAGAAGTAAACAAATTGAGCAATTCATAACTGGGATAAAAAGACAGACAATAGTAACATAACCAGAGGAAAATACAGTGTTGATTAGGCAGGAAAAAAAAACTTAAAATAGCTATTACATGTCCCTTGCAGTAAGGCAAACGATAAAGATTTATCATTTCAAAGATAATAGATGATTTAAAGCAAAATTAATAATTTATTGCTTAGACCACATTAAAGTAAAAGTGTAGCAGTAATATAAAAGGAAGAGGTAGAAAGAAATTACACAATGGTAAGACTTGCGTAAGTGTTTCAAGAGCACTAAAGTAGCCACTAAGATACTGAAACACAAAGGCATACGCATAGCTGGGTTTCTGCCATTCTGATAGAAAACTGCCAAAAAGCAACTCTGGGAAAAGAGACTAACTTTGGTTTTCAGTGTCAAAAGGATGCAGCCCATCCTGGACGGGAAGCCACAGCAGCAGGAGCAGAAGGCTGGCAGATCACATGTCATCCACACACAGGAAACAGAGAGAGAAAGGGAACAGGAAGTGGGGCAAGGCTCAAAGCCCTCGAAAAGCCTGTTCCCAGTGATACACTTCCTCCAGCAAGGCTCCACCCTCCTAAAGGGACCGTTAACTCTTGAATAGCCATCAACTGGGGACCAAGTGGTCAGATGCATGAGCCAGTGGGGGGCATTTCTCATTCAAACCACCACAGCTCAGATAATAAGCCAACAGTGAAAAGACGCCTTAACTATAAGAAAGTGTGTGAGGAAGCAAATATTAAAATGAAGAGAAAAGGGGTAATGGGGCAGGGCAGAAAACAAAAAGCAAATCAGGAGATATAAAGCCAACCATTTTAGTATTATATTAAATGTAACTGAAACAATGAAGAGGTGATCAAATTTTACTCTTAGAAAAAAAAGTCGACAGTAAGTTGCTATGAAACACTTTGCTACAAAGACACTGATCCGCTATCTAAAAGGACATGGGACATGTGCTCTGCAAGCGCCAGTAAAGGAGGAAAGAGGCACAACAACATCAGAAATTTGACTCTGAAAAAGTAATAGTATCAATTCAATTATAGAGGAAACATTTTGTAATCGTCAGGGAGTCAGTCTGTAAATGTACCTAATAAGAGATAACTTAAAAGACCCAAAAACTGGTCAGACTGCAAGTGGAAACAAACATCCACAACTGCTGCTGGAGGCTGCAGTCTCCTCCCCCAGTAACTGATGGAACAAGTAGAACAGAGATTCAGTACGGATGTTCTAAACGATGCAAGCGAAGCTATCAGTCAGTCCACTTGATCGTCATTTCCGGAACACGCCATCCAACTAGGGCAGAACAAAAAATTTTACACGCTTCGCACAGCCGTCTACTTGGGTCAGGTCTTGAGTATAAAACAGGCATCAGTAAATACAAAGGGCCTGGAGTCACACAGGCATATTCTTCCATTGCAAATCAATTAGACAGGAAATAAAAAAAACCAGAAAGATGGTTGGGAAATCCCCATGTATTGGGAAACTAAACTATGTAAGTAGAAATCAAGCATGGGTCAAAAGAGAAATCAAATCACAGGGGAAGTTAGAAAATATTTTGAATTGAATACAACTGGATACACAGCATACCAAAGCCTGTGGGAATCTGCAGAAATGATGCTTATTTATTTTGGTGTGGGGATTGAACCAAGAGCCTTGTAGAGACCGGGAAAGCACCCACTCTGTCACTGAACTGTGTCTCTGGCCCCAAAAGAGTGCTCAGGGAGAAATCTACAACATTGCATGATGCTATGACAAGAAATAGGATTTTAGATCAATTATTTAAACTTTTGTATTTAAAAAATAAGAAAAATGAATGCAAACCAAACTTAAAGTAAGCTTCAGGAACTTAGTGATAAATGTATGTGTGGGAACCAATAAAATTTTAAGTAGAAATGAAATACAGAAGGAACCAAAAGGTAATTATTTAAACGTGTCAATAAAGTTGATAAGCCATAAGTAACCCATTAATTCTGGTTGGTTGACCTTCTCAAGTGTTACTATTAAATGCTTCATACATTAAGAACTCCCCAGCACTGAGGTACAGAGCAAGTCAATCATATTTTAAAACTTTATTTTTATTTATATGTACGTGCATATGGCACTTACACAAACTGCTGTGGTGGTGGTGGTGGTGGTGGTGGTGGTGGTGTGTGTGTGTGTGTGTGTGTGTGTGTGTGTGTGTGTGTGTGTGTGTGTGATATGTGCAGGTGCCTGCAGAGGCCAGAAGAGGATCTTAGACCACATGGAGAGGGAGTTTCAGGTGACACAGGTATTGGCCACTGAACCAATACTCTGGGAAAGCAGTAAGTGCTCGTAACTGCTAAGCCATCTCTCCAGCCACCCCATGTCAATCAATTATACTATAACAAACTTGATAGAAAATAGGAAAAGAAGGCAAAAATTATTAATATCTAGAATGAAGAAAAGATAGATTCCAAAGTTATGAAAAGGAAAAGGAGAATATTATATAGAACTTTGTATAATTTTGACAGCTTATGTGAGACATTCAAATTTATTCAAAGAGTGCCCCCTCCAAATATTTAATTCTATAGACGTGATTCTAGAAAATAGGAAGAGGAAATATTTCTTCATTTACCTTATAAGGTCAGCATTGTCTTGATACTAAGATCAAATAACAATATTAGGAAAGAATAAAATTATGATCAATATCTGAATATAAGTGAAGGTTTTCTTTCATTATTATTGTTAATTATCACTACTACTATTTTATCAAAATCAATCCTCAAGATGGATAAGAAATCATAGCTTGAGAAGGTTTGGTTTGATTTACTGCTCAGGACTCTTTAACATCATGCACACTATTAATCAACTAAAGAGAAGCCACGTGATTGTCTGAATAGATACCGAAGAGGCATCTGATAAGCCTGCCATCATTTTCTTTCTAATTTGGTTCATTTCTATCAGGGTAAAGATAAAATGGGCCTTCTTCTGCCACATAAGTGACACACTGGAAGCATCTAAAACTGACAACAGACAACAGTGAAAACAGTGGACTATGTATGCTTTCTACTAACACTGGCGAAACAACTCAATATCTGTTTTTGCCCTGTACTTCTCTTTTACAATGTACTTGAGGTCCTAGCTCTGCAATAAATAAGGGGGAAATGCACACACATAAGAACAGAGGCTGTAAAATTGTGTATTTGAAGGTAATATGGTCATTTGTGGAGAATGTTTCTCACTTAGAAAAACACCAGAATGAACAAGAAAAGGAGTAAGAAGAAGAGGAGGAGGAGGAAGAAAGAAAGAAAGAAAGAAAGAAAGAAAGAAAGAAAGGAAGGAAGGAAGGAAGGAAGAAGAAGAATTTAGGAACAATATATGATATTAACAATTAGAAAGTGCAAATAAGATAATAGCATGAAAGCCACAAACTGCTTGGAGATAAAACTGGGAGAGGAGTGGGATTCACACAGTAAACATCACAAAATATGTTTGAAAGAGAGTAAAATTTTTAAATGAATGGCACAAAATAAGACTTGATAATATTAAGAAATCTATTTTTTCTTGTACTTTTGCTCTGGCTACTATAATCATAGACTTGATGGCTTAAACAACAGAAAGTTATTTTCTCACAGTTCTAGAAGCTAAAGGCCCCAGAATCAAGGCATTGGCAGGCTTACAGGTCACTCTCCTTGCTATGACAAAAGATGTGATAGAAGCAATTTCAGGAGGAGTGTGTGTTCACTGGGCCTTTCAGGAGTACATCCCATTATGGTAGGAGAGGCAAGGCAGAGCAGGTATGCTGGCAGCACATGGCAGAGCTCCAGAGGCGCTGGGCCAGGACACAGAGGCTAGACCAGACCCAGGAAGCAGAGGCTAGACCAGACCGAGGGCTGAGCTGTGACCTTCAGAGGCTGCCTCCAGCCCTGCTTCCTCCATCCAGTGGTGACAGAGGTATTGGAGAAATTCAATAGGAAAGCTATATCTGCTTCAATAAACAGTGCTGGGACAGCCAGATAACCTTATGAGAAATGAACACCCCCACTACACTAAAAATCCAGTTTTAAATGGGGCCCTTACCTCAACACACAAGCTAAAAATTTAATCCAGAAGAAAGTGCAGGGGAAAAAAATCTTTGACCATAGGATTAAAGAGAAGTTCTCTTAGGTAAAGTTGGGAATCTAGAGACCACAGAAAAACAACAATCTGGGCATCATCGAAAATGGGAGTTTTGCTCTTCAAAGGCATTTTCAGAAAATTAAAAGTAAAATTTCTTGTAAAAATATGTATCCAACAAACGACATATCTAAAATATATAAAGAATTTTTACAATGCAATAAAAGTCAAAAAGTCAAATATACAAGTACACAAATGCCAAATAAAACTCATTAATCAAAGTTTTCAACTTCCTTAGTCATGGGGGAAATGCAAATCAAAAGCAAAGTTAGGTATTGTTGCTTGCTATTTTTAAACCTTGAAAGGCTGTCTACTTTTTTAAACAACAAAAAAATCAGAAAATACTAAATTTTAGCAACAGTGTAGAGCGGCTGGACCTTTCATGGTTACTGGTTGATACACACTCTGGTGGAGCCCTTTGGAAAAACACCAGGAAATTTCTTGTGAATTTAAATAATACTTGCCACACAACCCAGCATTCTCACATCTAGGGTTTTTTTCTCCCTGCAATAGAAGTATATTCACACAAATATTTAGACAGAATTAGTAGTAGTCGCTTTGTCTGTAATCACTAAATAATTAACCAAACTAAATGCTGGCCAGCTGGCAAATGAATGCGCAGATTATATTTGTAGATGGGGCTGTTGCGCAAGGGTAGGAAGAAGCAGCTGCTGACACGTATGATGACACAGATGAATTTAGCCAGGACTGCGCACATTTCAGTTTCTAATATAAATTCTAGAATGACTACAGAGACCGAAGTCAGGTCAGTGACTGTAGAGAGTTATGGGTGAGGAAAGACTGTTTGTGAAGGGGAGTGAGGGAACTTCAGAAAGATAGCATGGGTCTTAAATGTGACTATGCACACTAGAAAGTTCTAAAAGAAACTGGGTCAATAGGGGTTCTATAGATTAAAAAGGCAAAGCAGATGGGGACAGGGATGTGGCAGCAGCAGCAGCAGCAGCAGCAGTAGTGTCTCCCTTATCAGGATGACCAGGGTGAGCCCTCCAGCACTGGTCCAGCTAGGCCACCCAATGCTGCCACTCAAAAAAGCTCTTCTGCTCTCATGCCCTCAGGGCTGCTCACAGCACCCATGCCTCTGGAGCCAGCTCCAACGTGCTGCCTAGTCGAGGTGCAGGGCTCGCTTTTACAAGAGACACAGCCTGTGAGGGGCTGGGACAGCTCTCCTGCTTTCACACCCTTAGGGCTGGCTCACCTGTGTCTCCACCTTCAGGGCCATCTCCACCGTGTTGCCCAGGGAAGGTTCAGAGCCTGCTCTCCCAAATGCTGTTGCTAGTGAGAGGAGGGGCCAGCTCTCCAGAACACCACAACCAGTGAGGGGCGGGGCCACTTCTGCACAGCCCCTGGACATCCACATGGTCCCCAGTGGCTGCCCCAACCAGGGTGGTCCCCATGTTCTCTAGTGAGCCAAGGAGAGTGACACCAACCCCCTGCCGCTGTGTGGCCATAGACCGAGACAGATCCTTATGGCTGTAAGGCCAGGAGCTCAGACATGGCCCTCAGCAGGAGCTTAGGCTGGGGCCTTGCTGTAGCCCCAGGTGGTGGGGCGTCCACTCACAACAGGCTACTCCTCTCCACCGCAGAGTCTTCACTTCCATCTCTCTTCACGATGCTCAAGAGGCTCCACTATTCTTTCTCTCCCATCTGTTCACCAAATGCTTGCACATTGTGATGGCTCCCACTGCAGGCTGCCCACATGGCTGGTAGGTCCCTGAGTGACATCCTTCATCTGTGCTGCCTGGTATGGTGGCGGGCGGGTGTCTGTGGCAGGTTTGTGGGTGGCATGGCAGCCAGCAGGTCTCTGTCTGGTTTCCTCCTCCCACTCTGTGCTATGTGGTGGTAGGCTTGTCTCTGTGTGTCTATGGCCTGCCTATGCTGTGGTGTGGAGGATAGGTCGTTGGTGTCTTTTTTTCATTTTATGGCATGGCACGACACAGGTCTCTGTCTTCCTCCTCCTACAAGAAGCTGCCTGGATTTGATTTAATTTGATTCTTATGTATCCTAGGCATAAAACAGCTTTGGCCACCAAGCAAGGCATCAGGCTAGGATGCACAAAGGACTGCCATCTGCTCTGCCCCTGACTGCTACAAGACCACCACCAACAAGGTGTCTCTTCGCCCGTTGCCAGGAGTGACACAACATTCTTTACCAAGACAAACCCTTTGCAATATCCGCGCCATGACACACAGATTAGGCTGTTTCTTCCCACATTGAGACTTAGAATTTGGTCTCCCTTGACTAAGGAGGAAAGACAACTGAGATCTTCCTCTGTTCTGTTTTCTAGAAGTAGCTACTGAGGCAGAATGTGGGTGGGAAGTCTCTAAAGGGAAAGAAAACAGGCTTGGATAGAAGGAGAGGCCTGGTTTGGCTTGGTGTGGTCAACCTAACAGGAAACTCTGGAGCATGCATTGGCCTGCAGAGCTGTCTAGGCTGGGCCACAATGATGGAGCTTTTATACTCCTGCCTCATCCCATCACTGGACCAGGAAGCAGATGACCTTGAGCAACACAGCTCTGGAGCTGAGGCAACCTTGAGCTGCTGACAGCCTGAGCCCATCTGTCATGACACCAAGGCGCTGGGCAAGGTCTATTTAAGACTTTCCTTAAATAGAGCTTCTCCCTTGAAATGGTACCCCTCACCATCTCCACAACAGGGTGCTGTCCCCCTACATGCTTTCCCCAAGCCACCAAAATAGGACTGAATCCTCCCCGGTTTTCCCAAGAGGATAAAAAGAAAAATAACCTAATGTATCATGTCAACAGGCATAGTGAGAGTTGTAAAAGTCAAGCCCAGAACCATGCTGTTTGATGGTACTTGCTTTAATGACACAAAATCCAATCACCCTAATGTCAGTGTTTTCCTTCTACGTGAACTCGCCATAACAAACCTGATTTTTTTCCTTCATTCATTTCTTCGTCTAAAAGCAGTGGTTCTAAGCCTTCCTGATGCTGTGACCCTTTAAAACAACTCCTAATCTTGTGGTGACCGCCCCCCTCCCCCGCACCATAAAATTATTTTTGTTACTATTTAATAACTGTCATTTTTTTACCGTTACAATCATAATGTAAATATCTGCATTTTATGATGGTTTTAGGTGACCTTGGGAAAGGATCATTAGACCCCTAATAGGGTTACGACCCATTGGTGAGAACCACTGATCTAAGGTGAATGACGTACTCTACTTATCTACTGGACACCTGGCAACTATTTCAGATATGAAACAAAGCACAATATAACAAGAATATATAAATTATCCTTCTAAAATGCTTCTTACCCCTAGACATGGTGCTGCAAGCCTGTAATCCCAACATTCAGGGAAACAGAAACAGGCAGATCTCTGTGAGTTCAAGGCCAGCCTAGGCTACAAAGCAAGTCCAGGACAGCCAAAGCTACACAGAGAAATCTCGTCTAGGAAAAAACAAGGTAATAAAAAATGAAAAGCTCTTATAAAATGCTTCTTACCCTCCGATGCCTAGAATACACCACATGATGACAAGAAGGTAGCTAGTGATAGCACAGCGGCATGTGGCCTGGCCTTGGTGCGGGCGGACACAGCTTTGTAACATTTAAGAACACCCAGAAGGGTCAACTACTGAATAGAAAAGGGTGGTAGGTCACTTGTTGGGGTGCCCTGCTGCTGAAGGTTGCAGCCTCCATGACTGGTCAGCTCTCTGAGCTCAGCACAAGATGGAGGACTCCCTTCCCCAAATAGGGCTTTTCACTCTCTTGCTTGTCCTTATTTGGAGGATGTCCCTGAGCTAGATGCCTGGCTTATCTTAGAAGTAGCCTCTGACACAGCTTCCTGCAGAATGCCCCCCCACTCCCGTCCCTCCCCCCTCCCCGACTCCCTTCCCTCCTCCCCCCCCCCCCCCGCCCATATAATTAGGTTGTGTTCCCCTACCTGAGTGTTTAATGCAAATGAGGTACATTGTAAGCACCAATCAGAGTACTTCCTGGATGCTTCCCTTTTCCTATAGATTCCCCTCAGCCCTGGAATAAATGTGGTCTGCCTCCCTGCAGCTGGTCCCTGAAGTCCCCTATTCCTTGTGCTCAGGGCCCTCTGAGTAGTTCAGACACAAAGACTGCATAGACTCGGGAGGGAGGGAAATGGCCTCAGAGGCCCCTTGAGATGGCTGTGAGTGTTCTGCAACATAAAGGTCGGGGCAGATGGGCCAAATGAAGGTTCTGGATGGACCAAGGCAAATCCATGCATATGACTTGACAATATGATGCATGTAGCCTTCTGGGTTATTTATTCTTTTTCCTTCCTTCCTTGCTTCCTTCCTTCATTCCTTCCTTCATTCCTTCATTCATAAAACAAAGATTTCTCTAGTTCTAATCTCAAGCCTTGTCTTCATTTTTGTTGCAGGACCATAGATTTCCTTTTTTTAAATATATTTTAATTTATATTTTAGAAGTCTATGCATTTGTCCAATGTATTTTGATCACACTCCTTCTCCAACTCCTTCTAGACCCCCTCACCCTGACTCCCTCCCAATGTCATGTCCTTTTCTAACATAGAGTCCAATTAACATAGCCAGAATGTACATAGGTGTGTGTGGGGGGGGGGCCCATTGGGGCATAGTAACCTCCCAGGGGCCACATCCCTGAAAAATCCAGACTGCGCTCCCCAGTAGTCATCAATTGACAATAGCTCCTTGACTATGAACTAGGCTTTGTGCCAGCCCATCCCCCAACCCGTCCATGCTGGATTCTGACTAGTTTCAAACCCATCCTCCCTTACTCTTTCTTGTCACTTCCACCCGAGGCTTCTCAAACCACGGTCTTCGAGATCTTTGTTGAGGAAGATGGTTTTTAGGCCACACCAGCAACAGCAAAGTGGTGGTCAGATGACAAGTTCCTCTGAGCCCTGACCTATGGGATGGATACAGACTGCCTAGGCCTCAGGCACATCCTCCCCTCCTGATTTATACTAAGAATCCATGGTCCCACCCCAGTACTTTCTGCTCCTTTGAGTGCTTGTTTCCCCTTGCAACTTTCTGCTGCCCTGCTACAGTAGCTTTTAACAAAACTAGATGCAAATATTTAATTTCAACACGATCCCCTAGGAATCAAGAAGAAATCTAACAGATCCTCTTAACTCAATAATTAACTTCCAGAAAATGTGCCTCTGAATAAGCACAGCTTATTTACATATGGTAAGTCAAGCAGGAGTTGGCAAATATTTTCTGGATTTGTAAAATGGTTTTTTAAGATTCTCTGGTGAGTCAGTGTTTAATCCCTTCTCCCATAAATAGGATAAAAGGGCCTTGCAGTGTTTTCTCTTAAGTAAATAGATGTTAAAACTGCCTACAGAGTGTCCCCATGTCCTTTTCAGCTGTCTGCAAATGACCCGCAGCAGCTGGAAGGAAAGCTAGCACCTCGCACCTCAACTCCGCACTTCCTGCCTTTTGTTTTTTTCTGAATCATGGCCTTGATGTTGTTTAAATAGTGCTCTGTATGTTTAATTTCCTTCTTCTTCCCACAAAGACCCAACAGGTTTTTTGGTTTTGTTTTGTTTTGTTTTTTAATCACTTTATCTTCCATAGTGGGCCATCAAAGTGCCCTTGAGCTGAAATTGAACTCATGTCTTTATTTATACAAGTAAACATATATTTAGACGTTTTAATGCCTGGTCATTTATTTCACCAGTTGACTGCTTGGGTAGAAACGCATTTGTGTACATTTCACGTGGTGGCTTTGCCTTGCTGATAGAGGTGGCTTATTGTGTGCACAGCGCGAGCAGATGGCGCCGAAAAAAGCATGCACCTTCCAAGGTACATTGAGTGAGTCTGCCCCTTTCAGTTCTCAGACTGCACTGCTGGGTGACGCTCTCTCTTCATCTCAGATGGCTGCTCAAGAGCCAAAGACACACAGAGTCAGAAGGGACATTTGGACGTCATTTGGCCTGAGTATCCAAATTCTCCAGCCTCAGCTGACAACTTCCAGTGAGAAGGCTTTGACCTCCTCAGAGGGCAGAGAGGGCATTTCATTGTTTTTCATTTCTACTAGAAAATTGTCCCTTATACCAAACCAAAGATTTCTGTTGCACAACTTCCACCTACTTGCCCTGCCCTTTGGACTCACACAGGAGACACATAGGCATGCCTGGGGACTGTCATTCTGGTGTCTTCTCCGGACAAAAGTTTCCAATTTCTTTCAGCTCTTCCTCGCTGTCCTAATATCTGTATCTGAGCTGTATCAACCTTTCATTTAGCGTTTGACACCTTCTGTATGGCCTGGCACTAACTTGGAAGAGACCTCTCTTCTTCTTTCTGTCTATAATAAGGGCTTATTAGTGGTTTGGCAAACAGGTTTTGGCAAACAGGCTGCACTCTTAATATGACTAACTTGTAATACACACACACACACACACACACACACACACACACACAAGCACAGTAAAGTCTACCCTATTTAAATGTTAAATTAAAATATAGAACTTTGCATTCAAATTCTGCCTCTCTTCTTCCTTCATAGTCATTGGCCGAGGATTGGCTTTTTAAGGTATGATCAACAAAATTCTTGGTGCTCTCTCTTCAAGCTTGATTTTAACTGCAAAGCCAAAAATTGTATTTTTAATGTCATCATTTAAGCCATGAATGAAAACACTGCACAGAATGAGGCTCCGTGGGGAACTTCTTGACATACATTGGTGACTCCTCCCTAGATTTATGTCACTTGATTAATGGACAAAACCCAGTTTCCATGTTAAATGTGCCCCCCCCAACTAAGCCTCTATGTTAAGAATGACTTCCAGAATTTTGATGCCCCATATTTGACCACATCCCTTGATGAGGAGGCCTGGTGGCACTCAGAGGAAGGATAGCAGGCTATCAAGAAGAGACTTGGTACCCTATGATCATATAGAGGGGGAGGAGGTCCCCCTCAGTCACAGAAATAGGGGAGGGGAATAGGGTGAAAGCAGAAGGGAGGGAGGTACCGGAGGATACAAGGGATGGGATAAAAATTGAGATGTAATATGAATAAATTAATTTTTAAAAACCTAAAAAAAAAAAAAGAAAGACTTCTAAATTCATTTGTTGATAGTATTTGGAGGTGGGACCTATAGGAGGCAATTAATGTTGGGTGTGGCCATGAAGGTGGTTGGGTCCCATGAAATTAACACCTTAAATGTATAGAGAAAACTGGAGATTTCATACCCTGGCCTCTTTCCCTTCGCTGTGCTCTCACCTGATGCTGTGGTGGGAACCTTTCTGGATAAGCATCCTGACACCAGTGAGCATGGCAGAGGGATGTTGCAGTGGACTGAAGCCAAGAGAACGCCTGAATGGCTTCAATGCCAGGTCCAGTTTGTAACCTCACTTTATACTCTAAAACCGCAAGGTGGGGCGGGCAAGCAAGCGAGATCTTACAGAAGTTTACGTGGCAGGTAGCAGGTTGTTAAGGGCAACAACCCATTGTTTCAGCTATTTCCTTAGGTCATTCTGTTCCAGGTAGCAAGTTCATGCCTGGTAACTGGCAGTACAAACAGTGCTTTAAAGTAAATCACTAATAAATCAATATCTAATAGTTGGTCTTTTCTTATTCTACCTTGAGGTCAGTACCATGTTCCTGGTCTTCCCAGTCTCAAGACCCATAGGATGAGTAAACTTCTTTGGTTTATCATTCACCCAGTCTCAGGTGTTTTGTTGCAGAAACAAGAAATAGATCAACATATAAGTTAATAGCCCCCTTTTATAGGAATCTCTAACTGAATTTTTGTTTTATTCTGAAAGAGATAACGTAAATTTATTGCATGCCTTACTCAAATTATGCTATATCAAAAGAGAACTTTCTCAGAGTGAAATTTAATAACTCAATTAAAAGTCCCACCTGAGTGTTGCAATAACAAAGTACATTCATGCTTTTTATAGCAATTAGAGTGTTGCATTATAATGATTTCCATCTTTGACCCAATTAGGCTGTGGGCTCTTTGATGACAAGCATTAACTTGCTTACTCACCCTTGTATGCTATAATACAAACTGGTGAAATCTGACTTTAATAGTACTCGATAGATATGCATTGAATTAAAAAAAATCAGTGTGCGCTGATAGAAGACAGCAAAACAAGAGCCAGCGATGGGGAGGTTGACCTTTCTGCGTTCACCTGTAACTCTGCTCTTCATCAAAGAGTTCATCATTGGTTATGCCACAGAATATAGAGAGAGTCAACCTGCTGCTCCTCAGCTCCCAACAGGCTTCACACTCTGTTTCCTTCCCTTCATCTCACCCTAGGAAATTGTCTCAACACATGCAAGCCACTGATATACAGAGATCAGTATTAGACTCCCCTTTCACCACACTGGGTAATGGTATGCACAGGAGAAAGAGTTTGCATGACAACATGGAGTTTAGAATAGTCAGAGGCAATGAAGGAAAGTAAAAGCAAGATAATGAATGAGGTTTTTTTATGGAGAATGTATTGGACAAGAAAAAGGAAGCAGTATGGCACATGAAATTAAAAAAACCAAACAGAATGCTGTAGTCAAACTGACTGAATATAGTGAGTTCTGTCACTTTCTTAGACAAGTCAGTACTACATGAGTTTTCTATGGAAAGACCCAGAATGGGTGGACGCTGTCAAGATGGTAACCAACCACCCTCTAATTGGCTTTGAGTCCCACTTCACAAGATGAAATCCATAGCTGGCATTATTGATAGGCTAAGAATCTGTGTCTAGACAGGTCATGGGCCTCAAGGAATGGTGATTAACCTGGAGTCTCAAGAAATGGCTTAATAAATCAAACGGGACATACAGTGAGAGGCATCACCAATTAATTAGACAAAACCAAAGAAACAATATCAGTAATAGAGGGCAGTGTCAAATAATAATAATTTCAGACACCAAAAAAAGAAAAAAACTAACCAAGAGCATTGGGTCATGAGCAACAGAAAAACCTCAGAATCCATAAAGTAGGAGCTGAGACCCAATCTAAAATAAGAAATATTCAATGAGATTATAGCAGAAAAATTCCTAAATCTGGGGAAAGATGGAAGCACAAAAATGGAGGAGGCATTTAATTCCCAGTAGATAATTTCACAGAATTATAGACGGAATCTCTTGTATATTGTATGGATACAACACCTGTCAATTAAAACAACCTGTGGCCTATCGCTGAAGCAGGAAATAAGTATGACGTTTGGCAGGCAGAAGGGATTCTGGGAAAGAGCTGGGAGCACAAGATTCAGCCAGAAAAATTGAGGAAGATGGACACATGGTGCCTGAGCTCAGGTAACTAGCCACGTGACAATGTATAATGGGTAGAGACGAGACGAGCTGTATGCCTTTAGTATTTGTAAATAATTATCTTGAGTCTCATGAACCATTACTCCAGGAGCTTAAAGACAGAAGAAAAAACACTCACAACATAATGGTGTACAACAATACAGAACTTCTCCAAGATATTTTGTAGCTGAAATGCCACTGTCAAAGCACAATGAAACAATATTAAATGTTACAAGAAAAAGGGTTCCAATTCTTGTGCAAAAATAGACATGTCAGAACAACATCAGACTTCTAAACAGAAACCCAAAAATCTCAGAAAGAAAGAAACTGAGTAGTTCAAACCCTGCAATTAATTATCTGTTGGCAGATCTTATAATGTCTGACAAAGTGTTCTTTTTAAGTAGATGGACATCTCAGAAGACATTCGGAGATAAGGAGAATCAGAGACAATTCATTTCCATTAAGTCAATATTATAGAGGATAATAAAAGAGAAGTAGGAAGACACACAACAAACACAGGAGTTCTGGAAAGAATGAATTTCATGGGAGGAGCAGATGAGTAAACGACCACCAGCAAAGAGTAAACTCAGCACATTGGCAAAAGGCCAAGATGGATAAGGAAGAAAGATGGTACTGAATTAACCAGGAAAACAAACAAAACCATAAAATAAGTAAATATCTGTTTTTGTTGCTTTGTTTATTTTTTGAAAATATATATGGGCCTATATATACATGTATACATATACATGCACACATATACACATATATGTATATATTACACACACATGTGTATGTATATAGCTGCTTTAACGCTAACTCAAAGAAAATTCTCAGACGCAACTTAGAGCTATGATGTACATTAAAAAAAGAAAAAAATGGTGATATCACAAACAAGTGATACAGCTATAAACCTTTCTCAAGGGCTTTGCAACACAAGGAAAAGACTATTTCAAACGTGAAGCAAAAAAAGGAAGGGAAGAAGGGCTGTTGTCAAATTCTTCCTAGGAAGCCAGGATTGCATGGCATCAAAACTGTGTGCGTGTGTGACAAAAACAGAAAATACAGCCTATTGTTTCAACAGATACAGACCTGCAATTCTAAAAGGAACCCAACAACACAGCACATTTAAAAAGTCATTGTGACAAAGTTAGCTTTATCCTAGTGATGTTCAACATACATTAAAATAAAACAATAACTGTAATATAGCAAGAAATAGAACCAAGAACAAAAATGGCACCACCATCACAAAAGACACAGGAAATATGCCATTAATGTAGCTGGTGAAATGTTTCAGCAGATACAAATATTTGCTTGCTGCCTCATAACGTGAGTTCAGTCCTCAAACTCTACAAAAGGGCAGGAGACAGAGCTGACTCCTGGGAGTTGTCCCCTGAACTCCATATGTGCACTGTGGAAGTTTGTACCTACATGCGATAGATAGATAGATAGATAGATAGATAGATAGATAGATAGATAGATAGATAGATGAAAATAAAATGAAAATCATCCTAGGAAACTAGGAATAGAAGAAACAGACCACAACATAAGTGAGCTATATATGCTAAATGAGAAAAATAATTGAAAGCGTTGCTCCTAAAATCAGGAATAAGACAAAGATATTCACTTACCTCTTTTATTCAATATAGTACTTGGAGTCTTAGCCAAAGTAATAAGGCAAGGGGGAAAGAGAGAAGATTAGGAAAGGAAGAGGCCAAGTAAGTTATCCCTGTTTGAAAGGCCGTCAATAGCCTTGGGGATGGTAGCAAGAACTGAAAACGGGATTGCATGGCATAGATGGGGGAGGGGCAAGAGAGTGTAATGGTAGAGATGAGTCATTTATATTTAAAAAAAGCTCAAATGATACTTATTTTATACAATTAGTACAGTCTAGTAGAAAAAAATATATATATTAAAAAAAAAAAAGATGGACCAAGAGAAGTGAAGAGAGCACGCACGGATGTGGTCTCAAAGTGATTGACTAGAAAAGATGGGGCTGAAGCTTAGATGGCGAGAAATCACTTGGCTTGTTTGTTAGGCAAGGTTCCACATTCACGTGGTCTGGCCTGGAGAGGAGGAAGCCATTTGGGAAGAAAAGACTCTAGAATCACAGAAAACAAAGATGATAATTAGGTATGAGCAAAATCCAGGAATAGACTGAAGGTGCAAGGGGGCTCAAAAGAAACCAAGAGAGGAGCTCAGCTGCTCGGCCTTGTTTGGAGGAAGTGTGTCATTGTGGACAAGCTTTTTGGATCCAAAGGGTCCATCCCAGGCCTAGTCAATTGATGATAAAGACCCTAAGCTATGCGCTACGGTACTAACCCATGTGCTCATGCTTGCACGGGCCGAGCTATGGTGAAGCCTTTAATAACACCGAGGGTGTGCTATGATCGGATATCAGTAGTAAGAGCAGCAGGTTGATGTATTCTTTCTGTGGCATCAGATATGCTAACACCTTACGAGCGCAGACCCTGAAGCTGAGCGAGAAACTCAAAGGGAACAATTGACAACAAAGCTGGAGGCGTCAACCCAGTGTAAGGATAACTGGTGGGAGTGGGACAGAGTTGATTATTCAAAGCTCAGCCCTCATGAGCATCTCCTATACGCCGGTGTTCTGAGTGCTGATGGTGTCTCGGTGGGTAAGCCAGATTCTGCAGTCCCCATTGCAGGGGGAAGACTGTCTGCGAGGAACTACAAGCCCTGGCAGTAGTGTAAGTGTCAAGAAGGATGACGAGTTAGTGCAGCACCCTAGGACAAAAGGTGGGGGAGGGGTTCTGGGTGTCATTTGCATATAGAGTAGTCAAAAAAAAAAAAAGAAACTTTACTGAAAAAGTAACATTTGAATTCAGTCCTGGAGCTTGGAGAAAGGCGCGGATTAAGTCTGAAGGGCTTATAGGGATTGTTTGCAGTACACACTGAGAATGTTCCAGACTCCAGGAGAACAGAGGAACAGGCACTACAGCAGGAGACTCGGGGCCTAAAAACACAGGAAGAAGGTTGTGAGGCAGGGAATTGAGAAAGCCAGAGAGGCTGACAAGTTTCCTGTGTGAAGACTTGGATCTTATTTTACAAGAAACAGAGCGAGATCTGGTTCACATTGTGAGATGATTCTCATTGCTGTGGGGAGAATGTGCTGGAATGGGGCAAGAATAGAAACAGGCAGGCAGTGGAGAGTTATGAAAGTTGTCCAAGTAAAAATTACAACGACAGCAGTGAAGATGAAAAGAGGTGGATAAATTTGGGAACTTATTTTGGAAGCAGAAAATAGGACTTAGTAGTGCATGGGACATGCGGGTTCAGGCAGGGGACATAAAAGAATGATTCCAAGGTTTTACCTCGACCGACTAGGAAGTACATGATATCATTTACTGAGATACTGAGGAGTGGAGAAAAAAAAATAGAATTGAGTTTTGGAGATGTATATTAGGCATCCAAGTAAAAATGTCAAGTAAGCTTTTGGATATATGAATTGGGAACTGAGGAGATATAAATTTGCATATCATTTGCATAAATTATGAGAGTTGAATGGTAAAACCAGTGGGAATTACATTAGAGAATACTGACTGAGAAGAACTCGGGCACTCACTAGTCAGCAGAAAAGGGGAAATCGGGAGAGGAGGAAAGGAGGCAGCGATCACGGGAAAGAAGCACACAGGTGAGAGAAGTGTGTCCTGAAGGAGGAAAGCAGAGGATGTGGTGATGCTGCTCAAAGGCCAAGTGCCAGACAGGTGGAGGAGACACACAAGTGAAGCAATGCAGAGGGCATCTTCAGAAGAGACTTTTGAGGCCCCAGGGATGCAGAGTGACTCAGGGTATGTGGTGGTCGAAGTAAGAATGACCCCCAGAGCCTCCTATAGTTGAGTGCTTAGTCATCAAGGAGTGAATTTCTTTGGGGGTATTAGAAGGGTTAGGAGGTGTGGCCTTGGTTGGAGGAAGTGTGTCACTGTGGATAGGCTTTGTGGTTTCAAAGGGCCATGCCAGGCCCAGTATTTCTGCCTCTCTGTCTACAAAACAGGTTGTAGCTTTCGACTACTGCTTCAATATCGTGAGTACCACCATGCCCCTGCCATTCCCCACCATGCTCCTGCCATGCCCTCACCATGCCCCTGCTATGCCCTCACCATGGTCCTGCCATTCCCCACCATGCCCCTGCCATTCTCCACCATGCCCCTGCCATGCCCTCACCATGCCCCTGCCATGCCCCTGCCATGCCCTCACCATGCCCCTGCCATTCCCCACCATGCCCCTGCCATTCCCCACCGTGATGGATGCTAACGTACTAACCCCCTGAAGCTGTAAGCAAGCCGCCAGTTAAATGCTTTCTTTTATAAAAGTTTCCTTGGTGATGATGTCACAATGGAACAGTGACTAGGACAGGGAGACACTACTACTCTGACATAGCACAGGGAGATCTGACTTCCTCCCAGAGCTGAGTCTCCTCAGGAAAAGCTGGTGTGGTGCATGAGGAGAGAACACAGGATTCGGTTGAGTTTGTCCTGTCCACACACCCAATAGCTATGCAAGTCTAACCACCAAGCAACCTCCCCAGACTTTCTCCTCATCCTTGGTAAAGTGAGATCCTTCCAGGCTCTGTCTGTTTACTTGTTCATTCAACACATAAGCATCAAGTTTCTGTACTATTCCAGGTCCTCTGGATCCCTGCCTCCAATTTACTGAAACTTTTCTGTGTACTCATGAGGATGCTCTTGGTGAGATGGGGCAGTGGGGGCTTCTGATAGTGTCTCCTCCCCGGTGCAGTGGTTGGGCACAAGCTACATTTTATGTTGGGGCCAGGAACACAAAAGTGTGCCATTAAAATCTATATTGATTATTCTCTGGTTTGCACACAAATTCCAATTCGGCTACTCAGTAATGTTCCTTAACTGTAAAGTGGATGTGATGACAACGACCGCATCGTAATGCATTGGGAGAAATAAGATGGACGCCTAGCGTGTGGAGGGCTGATATTCTTACTCATGCCTGCTGACGATAAAATATTCAGAAACTATTAGGATGTATGAGGGAGTGATTAGGTTAATTTATGACTACACGGCTAGAGGTAACAACTGCAAACATTATGATGAATATTCTCCTTCTCTCTGCATGATGAAAAAAAAATCATATCCTGAACTCAAGGTGCTATAGTGGCAGTTGTAAAGTGTGGGCCTTTTATTGGAGCTGATGTGTGGAGTTCCTTATATTGTGTCCTTCCGTTTCCTTTTGCACAAAGTGCTGTAAATTGGATTACTTACACGCTAATCATATACAATGCTACAGGTAATAAAAACCATCCATTCATTGGGTATATTGTTATTAATTCTAGGCGTTCTATATATGGTATTGCATTGACTTATCACAATACCCTTTGTGGTAGATGTTCTCCACTATGCACTAGTGGTTCATTCTCTCTCTCTCCCTCCCTTCCCCGTGTGTGTGTGTGTGTGTGTGTGTGTGTGTGTGTGTGTGTGTATGGAAATACTTACTCTCTATCATATTGATATTAGCTGTAGTCAAACAAATTGAGGCCAAGGAAATGTGAGCAGAAGTAACACAAGCCATTTCAGGTTTGGCACCATTGGTCCCATTGCATAACTCTCCACTTGACCACCCCCAGTCCCTGAGCCATAATGTCCCTGGAAAGCAAGGCAGATAGGGATGATGTATGGGATGACCCCTCATGAGCAGAACTGCTAGGCTGGCAAGTCTCCAGATCTGTATCAGACAATGCTTAAATGGGCGGAAGTCACTGGAATATTGGGATTACCAGTTGCTGAAGTATAGCTTTGCCTATAAGGATTGAAGCAATACACTTGAAAAGATGCCCCCAAGGCACAGGCTCATGAGTATTATAAACAGGGTTTGGATGCAGCGGTGTATGACTCACAATACATGGTCAACAGCTTATGTGGGAAAGGTCAGGTGAGGATATGAGAAACAAAGAATACATTGACCATCGTCCTTTCTTAAGGCATCTTGAATATAGCCCCAATCACAATGTCTTTGAGGTTATATAGCAGTTATCCATATCTGTACATGTTGGTAGAAATACAATTAAATCAGGATCATCTTACATGTTGATTGTGCTAGACGTATGAGAATTAAAAAAGAGATCACAATCAACCCAGGAGGCAAGGGAAGGAGGGGTAGAAAATCTTGAATAAAGAAAGCAGTAAATCAAACGAGTTCAAGCGTCTTTTCATAGAAAAGGCTTTTAGTAATAAGCACTTCAGAGTAATCTGTTGGGGGCAAATGCTAGGGTTGATGGGACACAAAAATGATAAAATGTGTAAGCCACATGGCTTAATGAAAGGCTTTAATCACACTAGTGGTGGACGGGCTGAGCAGTTAAAGATGGTGACAAACAGAAGACAGAAAACACAGTATGTAGATTACAATGGACAAAACTGTATAAATCCCTGAACTCCAGGAAGAGATACAGCAAGAACCCAAAACTATAGGAAAGTCAGGACCACCTGCATCTCTCCTCTTGTGTGTGTGTGTGTGTGTGTGTGTGTGTGTGTGTGTGTGTGTGTGTTTGTGCGCGCAGTTTGGTTTCTATCACTGTGATAAAGGCAACCACCCAAAACAGCCAAACAAACAACAAAAATAAGGAGAACTTATTTCATTCTATAGCTTATGGTTCATTCCGAAGGGAAGTCAGGGCAGGAACTCACGGCAGGAACCTAGAGGCAGTGTCTGAAGCAGAGACATAGAGGAATACTGCCTACTGGTTTATTCCCCATGGCTTACTCGGTATGCTTCCTTGTGCTCTCAGGACTACCTGAGTACAGGTGGTACCACCCACAATGAACTAGACCCTCTCACTTCAGCCCCTAACCAAGAAAATGCCCCACAGGATTGCTTACAGATGGGTACATATTCTCAGCGGAGGTTCCTTTCTCCCAGATGACCTATACTTGTGTCATGTTGACAAAAAGCTAAACAGTACAGATCTGCACTCGGATCCCCGTAGCTGCATAGCAAACACTTTGCTGAGCAAACCATCTCTATAGCCCTCTTTTGGATGAATATTTTAAAAAGTTCAAAAAACTGCAGTAGAATCTTATGGTTAATTTCTTCCTTCATGATAGAGGATCTATTGACATCAAATACGACTCTCAAGTTACCCAGAGAAGTCAAAGGCAGCATCGTTTCAACCATTGCTAACCCATGACCACAATCTTAATCAACTTAAGCATTTCTTAAAGCCAAAACGTGAGTAAGAAGGAAAAGTCTCTCTCTTGGGTCAGGAAAGACAGAAATGGCTACAGTGGCCCACTTCCTCCATCGCAGGCACTTTCCTCTTAGGCATAGATGTGATGGATGACAAATGAAGTGTTAATGGGTCCCACTAGACCAGAGTTCATATGCATGTAGGACTTAGCCAAGGCTCTTGTCCAAGCAGAACTGTAGGGAGTGACCTGGGCTTTGGAGCACCATCTGAACAGAGTTGTTGAGCAGCAACCACTGTAACCATGGGCCCTGTCCAGGCTCTAGCATCTTCTAGGCATGTCTCTGGACTCCATTCCTGAGAATTAGGCTTCTCCCATGGCTTCTTCAACTTTGCTTTAATTGCCTTGTCTGAAACATTTGTAATTAACAAATCATTCACATGGTCAAGTTGTATAGAGCAATATAAGGCCTCCTCTTATTTCTTGACATATCAAATCAATTCTCAAGTGCTAAAGCTTAGTGCACTAAAAAAAATCCACTGTACCTTTTTCTTATGGAAGATAGGGCATTCCTTACAATAAGGATGTGTTTGCTATTTTGTTGGTGTTACTTACAAAAGTATTTTTCTTTTACCACCCTCACTCAGGTATCATAAAAAAGAGGCTTGTGTGTACAGAAATTTGGCTATATTTCTGTCTTGGTGACAGTCTTAGTTTCCAGAGAGATGGTGTAGGCTACTAAATAGAAACTTAATGACATCGTATGTCTTCAGTTAAAAGTCAAGATTTGTCTTCAGATAAAGATCTTATGCTTCCTGGTCAGATCTCAGCACTTGTGTGACTTTCTTACAGAAAGAAAATATCCACTTCTGTGTGGGCACATGAAGACTCCGCGTTCACCCATTCAACACTAGTCAAATGCAGCCTGCTGGCCTTGTGCTAAGTAGTAAGGACTCGAATTCACGTCACACTTCCTTCCAGGGAGAAGCATAAACTTAGAGTGGAAAGAATATTCTCAGAACTTTGGCTCTATAAACTTAACCTCCCTAAACCTGTGTGTTCTCTTATCTCTAAAATGTGGACAGCAAGAGCTCCCATGAAATGACTTGAATATTTAATGAGTTGGCACAGTGACTTTTTTTTATTAATTTATTCTTGTTACATCTCAATGGTTATCCCATCCCTTGTATCCTCCCATTCTTCCCTCCCTCCCATTTTCCCCTTATTCCCCTCCCCTATGACTGTTCCTGAGGGGGATTATCTCCCCCGTATATGCTCATAGGGTATCAAGTCTCTTCTTGGTAACCTGCTGTCCTTCCTCTGAGTGCCACCAGGTCTCCCCCTCCAGGGGACATGGTCAAAGGTGAGGCACCAGAGTACATGAGAAAGTCATATCCCACTCTCCACTCAAATGTGAAGAATGTCCTGTCCATTGGCTAGATCTGGGTAGAGGTTTAAGGTTTACCGCCTGTATTGTCCTTGGCTGGTGCCTTAGTTTGAGCGGGACCCCTGGGCCCAAATCTGCCTATCGTAATGTTCTACTTGTAGGTTTCTAGGACCCTCTGCTTTGCTATTCTCCCATGTTTCTCTCATCTAGAGTCCCATTCGGAGGTCCTGCCCTCTGTCCCAGTTTCCTGGTAGGTAAAGGCTTTCGTGGGACATGCCCCTTGGGCTAATATGCAGATATAAGTGAGTATATACCATTTGAGTCTTTCTGTTTCTGGGTTAACTCACTCATTATGATCATTTCTAGCTCAATCCATTTATCCACAAATTTCAGGAAGTCCTTGTTTTTAATAGCTGAGTAGTATTCCATAGTGTATATGTACCACAGTTTCTTTATCCATTCTTCTACTGATGGACACTTAGGCTGTTTCCATGTTCTGGCTATTATGAATAAGGCTGCTATGAACATGGTTGAGCAAATTTTCTTGTTGTTTGCTGGAGCATCTTCTGGGTATATTCCAAGGAGTGGAATAGCTGGGTCTTGAGGAGGCCCTATTCCCAGTTTTCTGATATAGCACCAGATAGATTTCCAAAGTGGCTGTACTAGTTTGCATTCCCACCAGCAATGAAGGAGTGTTCCTCTCTCCCCATATCCTCGCCATGTGGTGTCGCTTGAATTTTTGATCTTAGCCATTCTGATGGGTGTAAGATGGAATCTCAGAGTTGTTTTGATTTGCATTTCTCTGATGACTAAGGAGGTTGAGCATTTCTTTAAGTGTTTCTCAGCCATTTGATATTCCTCTGTTGAGAATTCTCTGTTTAGTTCCAAGCCCCATTTCTCAATTGGGTTATTTGGTTTGGTGGTGTTTAATTTCTTGAGTTCTTTATATATTTTGGATATTAGACCTTTGTCAGATGTAGGGTTGGTGAAGATCTTTTCCCAGTCTGTAGGCTGTCGCTTTGTTCTCTTGACAGTGTCTCCTGGCAGAGTGACTTACAACAGTGATTGCCACTCACTGAGATCAACACATGCTCACTCACTCTTCTCCTCATGATCGTCTTTATGAGGAAAGTGAGGACTGGAGAGATGGAAGAATTTGCTGACGGAAGCCAGAGCTAGACTGTAAACTAAGAACACAAAATTGTGCTATATCCTGCTTTCTCCTGAGAGGCATCAACATCTTGGAAGATCTTCCTGTTTTTCTCTTTCCATTTCACCATCCACAGTGACTACTTCGTCTTAAACCTGGCTACATCATGGTGGCAGGGTGGCTGCTGTGGGAGTCAGGCTTTCATGGTTCTTGGTTCTTGTCTGCTTGGAGAAAGAGAACAACCCACTTAAAAGAAGAAACTTTCTCAGGGAACCTTCTGCTTTCTGTTTGGTCAAATCTGGTCACATGGTCATATCTGGGTCACATGGTCACAGGACTAGTTAGTCATCTGTAAAGGTTATGAAAAGAGCTGGGGGCCACTGAAAGTTTTCAACTGCCCCCCTTCCCTGTGGCCTTTCTCCCTCCTTCTGTATCTCCCCTTCCTCCCTTCCTTCCTGTTCATTAGAACCTTCAAGATTGAAGAGAATCAAATCTATTCAATACTCTCTGGACCCATCAGACTAGTGATTGTATAAGAAAGATGGTAGAAGTGGATGCCCAAAGTTCTCTCACAAAGGAGCTAGGAGCCAGAGTGCAGGTTAAGGAGGCTGGCCTCACAAAAAGGACACAGTAAAAAGAAAGTGGGCCCCAACTTTCTTTCAAAGCCAGAGTTGGCCCAGTCACTGTTTACTGTTAGCCACATGGATATCTAAAGAGACAGTTTTCATTGAAGAATGCACCCTTACCTACAGAGCTCAACATTCCCAGCTGGGTGTTTTTAGAAAACAGCTAAGAGTTGCCATTGTAGAATGGGTAAGAATAAGAGTTTCCTCTTAAGCAATATCTTCTCCTTGTCCTTTCATGACAAGTTCTGTCTGTGTTTTGTTATAGGGGCTCAGAGATTCAGCCACAGGCTCTAGTGAAGAAAACAATCCACAGTTATAAACTAAACATTCAGTTAAGGAAAGAAGCCCCCCACCCTGTGAGTTTATTACAAAGGAAGACAACTGATATCAACATCTACCCTCTATGTGCAGGCAGGTGTGACATGATTTCTAGGGAAACGTGAACAAATGTATACTCACCCTAAATAGGGAACTGAGGACAGAACAAAGTGAGGATAGCACCGAAGTCCAGCTTGGTGAGCCAGTTTGCTTGGGGTTACTTACTGGCTGAAGGGATACTTGTAGGAGTAGAAATGACTCAATGACAGCTGCATCACCAAAGCCCACCCCCACCCCAACCCCCACCCTGGCATGAGTGGTGGCTCACAAAGTCAGCAGGCAGCTCAACAGGTTGGAGAGTGCCCATCTGAGCCTCTTCCAGGCAGCTCCCGCTGGTCTTTGCCTTTTCCACATGAATGGCCTTGTCTGAGAGTCTTTTCTCAGCTGTCTTAACAGTCTTTGTTATTTATATAACTCTTGGAAAGGAAAGGCCTTAATGAATCTGGTTAGTTTCAGGGACTTCCTAAATTATTTTGAGTTGTTGTTGTTTTCTCCCTGTCTTGATGAGCTCCCCAGCAGCATCTTACCACCACCTCGCCACACACACACCACAATTTAGAACATTTTGTTGTTTTACCTTCCTGCAAGCATCTGTTTTAAGAACACTTTCTCCAAGATGGGATGTTTTACTCTCAAAGGGAAAACTGCTATACAATAACACACAGGCATGGGCACCACATGAACACGTATGTATACCACATGCATGCACTGAAATATATATATATGCTGTAAAAGTCAGTTAGAGACAATTCCATATTGAGAGAGATTAAGTTGCTATAATATCTCAGTGTAACTTGGGACCCTTGACTTTTAGTGGGACGGAGTCTGCATAGTCTTCATAGTGTTGCACCAGTGTTCATTTCTTGGTTTTGGTTAAATGTATTATTATCTCTGTGGTTCTGAGTAGAAATGTGCCCCAAGGCCCATGCACATGAACACCTGGTCCCCACCTGCTAATGCTTTTGGAAGCTTGTGGAAAGTCGTGAATCACTGAGTGTGGGCCTTGGATTTTATAGGCCAGTTTCACTTCCTGTCTGTTCTCTGCTTTCTAAGGAGAGACACCATGTGGCCGCCTAGTTCAGTGTCGCTGCCACACCTTTGCTAACGTGATGGATTAAATCCCTTTTTAAACTGTGTGCCCAGACAAGCCCTTCCTCCCTTCAGTCACGTCTTGTCAGGCATTTTGTCACAGCTCTGAGAGAAGCAGCTGACACTATTATGTTTGACAGTAACATGGGAGGAAAGTAGGCAAAGGAAGGACAGGACTCTCAGCGCTATTTCGCAAAACTTTTCTATGTTCAAAACAATTTAAAACAAAAACATGTAAAAGAATTTTCTGTGAAATAAGATTTCTTTTATGCTAATTACTGTAAAACATCTTTTTAAACTTCAACTAGAAAGGTAGAAAATCAGGCGGCAAAATTTAAAGCAGAGGAAAACAAAGGCCACGTACGATGACTTGCTACCCTCTGTCCTTTTCTATTTGTTCAAGTTCAGGGCCATCCAGCTGGAACACAAACCCACTGGGTCTAAAAGTCACATCAGTGTCTTCTCTGGGCCACTGTCTGCATTTTCCCCATCTGGAACTTAGGGTTTCTTTCTGCAGCAACACCCCTTCCCCTCACCACACTGTGAGCAAGCCGCCTCCTGTTCCGGCCTGCCCTGAAGAGAGCAAACTGCCTGGGTGTGGTGGCGCAAAATCTGCAGTCCCAGCACTTGAAAGGCTGAGGCAGGAGGATCATGATTTCATAGGCAACTTGGGTTCTATAGTGAGTCTGAGGCTAGTCAGACTTTGGGTTACATGGTAAGATCTGATGTCAAAAGCAAAATTTTAAATTTGCATTTTTTTTCTTTTGAAAGCAAGGGAAGAAACCCAAGTTAGCATGTAGCCTCTGTAGCAAGTCTTGGTGGACATATTTCGGCTCTATCTTCTATCCTAGACGGATGAGCAGGCATGACTCAAAATATCTCAAGAAAGGTATTGGGTGAAATCTTGTTAATATGATTCTTCTCACATCATGCATATGAGATAGATTTCTTCACACACATGGCATAGATGTCACACTCTGGTCCAGGAAGCTCAGGGGTAAGCATGGACTCCCGCCTGGCAGAGTCTACTTCGCAGGCATGTTCTTGGACTGTTTCTGCCACGTTCATAGGCCAAGTTCTTCTAAACAAACCAGATTTTGCTATGTAGACTTTCTCCTTTTTCCTTTAAATAAGTATTTTTCCAAGCATGGAATTCAGAGGAGAGGTCACTTTTCTGCCTGGGAATCTATCTGCTTTCTTTTTATGGTCATTTCTATATTGAGAAGGTCCCAGGTCCAGTCAGCCATGAAGTGTCCTAGTAAGGCTTCCCTGAGCAAGTGCCCCCATATTCACTTGCTAGTTGTCACTTCAACTGTCCTTCACAGGCCACACTCCTCTAAGCCCTCTTTAACCCCTGATAATTCTTCAACCCCCGATAATTCTGCTGGAGTAGAAAAAAAAATATCCAATGATAAACTGTTTGTTTCCTCTTTGAGTTCTTATCTATGCAACTCTGGTCCAAGGCTGGACTGATCTGGTTTTCATCCATCCAATTGGAGAGGTTACAGGAGGATGGACAGAAGTTTGGACATAGCAGTCTGGGAAAACTTCTCCCATAAACCTGACTTGATACATCTGTCCTGCTGGCAGCAGGAGGCCACCGGGGTTCCAGCTGGCTCTCTGCCTCTTCTAAGAGACTCGGTCAGACAAAGAGCTCCCTGAAGCCTTTCACTCAGACTGATGAAGGCATCGTGCCCAAGACAGCCACAGAGAAGTTGGTAGACGGTAGGCCCAAGCGCGATCTTCCAGGTGCATAAGGAAGACCCACACAAAGGACAATAAGAACAAGACTGAAGAGACCAGATTGCTCCAGCCCTCGATCTTCAGAACAGCCTCCTCCCACAAGCACATGCCTCGGAGCCCTCACTTTCCTCTTGGTGCGCTTCTGCAAGCTGAGCCGATACGACATCAATCTAAGTTGCTGATGTCCAGATTCCAGAGTAAATAAGTCCGTATTTTACGTGGAAGATCCAGCCTAGAACATCCTGTACTTCACTGCGAAGCAGAAGGGTGCTAGCAGCAGACTTTAAAGGAACAACACCAGTGTCTAGTTAGGGTGAGACCCTTGCCCCGTTCTCACGTCCTGGGTTCGTAGTTCAGGCTGCTGACCATGTGGGGAAAGCCCAAGCCACCACTATGGCAGGCTTTTGCAAAGGTCTTTGTCACGTGGGTGATGCTCCTGTACTGAAGTGGTTTCCAGGACTCTCAGGTGCAGCACACTCTCTTGGTGGACTTTCAGCCTTCACTGGACGTTCTTAATGACTTTTGCATGTCTTTTACTTCAGGTCCCTGGAGTTCACAACACAGCACATACTGGCAGAAGGGCAAAACAGCCCCAGAAAGGGCTGTGAGTCTTAACTTGCGTCTCTCTATATACTTTGTCTAGAAGGTTCTGGGTGCTGGAAAGAGGGCAGAACCCCAGCTGCCATAGCACTGGCTTCTATTTGATGAAGGGAATAATCCGTGGAACTCAGTGATTTTCCTTTCTATTTATTCTTTATATTTTAATGGAATTCTGTGGTCCAGACTTGGTTTCAGGCTCCATGCTCTCGGAGTCATCTAAAGTACAAGGGGGAAAAGAAAGTAGAGGGGGAAATTAGATTCTTGATTTGTGTCCAGATGGTCCTAGACAAAAATAGACTCAGAGATTCTCACTGCAGACTTGCCTCTGGTATGAAACTCCCCACCCCCTTCATCTGAGGTCTTCTTGGTAAGAGAGGGGATGGAGGCAGCACTGAGAACATTTATTTCGTCTTTTCCCAGCCGTGTATTAAAAGGCCTGTGCAGGTTTCAGTCCAGGGCTTCTGCAAAATGTCGGGAGCCGCGCCACACACCATGGCCTCGGGGATGTGATTTTAACCAACTTGGCCTGAAGGCCATCCCAAGTGTTTGTGGCATCCAGAAGCATGTGTGTGACATGCTGGGAAGCATAGCAGCAGCTGGCCCTGCAGTGAAGGGACCATACAGGCCTGCCACCAGCTGAGTAGCCTGCACGCACTCCTATGGGCAGAGACATTGTAGGTGAGGAGCTAGCTAGGTCTACATTCTCCAGGCACAGCAGTATGTCACAGAGGTGCTCGCTATCTGCTCTCCCCCAGGGAGACATAGGTGGTCAGACTTCCTTGTCCCCTGCCAGAATGTCAGCTTAGAGGTGAAAGGATCAGGGTCACCTGTGAGGGCAGCATAGGGAGTCTTGGGGGCATTCACCCATGAGAAACAGAAAATTTGAAAATTCATGGCTCACCTTGGATTCTACAAGGCCTGATCTTGGTAACAAATACCAACCTGACTTAGAGTCTAGCATCAGCCAACTGAAGGCCACACACCCTTGTGGACAACCACCGAAAAGCTTATTGCAGAGTTCCTTACATTTCTTGATGCTTATTCATTGGAAACTACATGCAGGCTAGACACCACACAAGGTAAGTGTCTGTACTAAAGTCTAGGACACTCATCTGGCAGGCAAAGTAGCAATTGTTCTTTGGATGCCAGTAAAATAAGTGGTGGTCAGGTGGGATGTGCTTTAAAAAGAGAAACAAATTCCATGAGTATTTCAGAGTTGGGTTTCCTTCCTAATGTGTGAACAGCCTCAGAGGATGCCTTAGTCTCTGTTCTATTGCTGTGAAGAGACACCATAACCATGGCAACTCTTATACAAGAAAGCATCTAATTGGGGCTTGCTTACAGTGGCAGAGAGTTAATCCATTACCATGATGGTGGGGAGCATGGCAGCACATCGGTAGATGTGGTGTTGAAGAAGTAGCTGAGAGTTCTACATCCAGATCCAAAGGCAAGAGAGAGAGAGAGAGAGAGAGAGAGAGAGGGAATGAGAGAAAGAGAGAGAAAGAATGAGAGAGACACAGAGACACAGAGACACAGCGAGATAGACAGAGACAGAGAGAAACTGAGAGACACACAGAGAGAGACAGAGAGACAGTGAGAGAGAGACAGAGAGAGACACACACACAGATACTGGGTCTGCCTTGAGCTTTGAAACCTCAATGCCCACCCCAGTGACCCACTTCCTCCAACAAGGCCACACCTCCTAACCCTTCTCAAGCAGTGCCACTCCCCGATGACTAGGAATTTAAATATATGAGCCTATTGGGGGTCTTTCTCATTCAGACCAGCACAGATGATAAAAGGGACCAAGAAAGCAGGACTGGATTCTTGGGCCAAGGCTGGGAGGACAGCTGAAGACGCCTGAGAGACAAGGCCCAGGAAAGAGTCAGAGCACAGGACGAGGAAACATTCTCAAGAAAACAACCCCACAAAGGCCAGACCCAGGACAGCAGGGCTGCTCCCAGGTCCAGACAGATTGTGAGACAAGCCTAGTGCAGACATCTCAGCTTGGAGACTCAGAGTTTGCCTGTGGCCACAGTTGGGTTCTGACTCTGGTGACTTCTTTTAGAACTTGAGGATTAAAGGTGATGCTTTAATAGCTTCTTACTTGGTGTTTGCTCAGTTCACGTCATTGTGTGAACAAAGGTGTCAGTATGTTCAAACAGGGAATAATAATTCCTTGCATTTTATATTCAACAAAGCACTTACATATTTCTTCTTTATTTCAGTTTCAGACTGGCCTGTGAGGGAGAAAGAAGATGACAGGATTTCACAGCCATTAGGCTCCGGGGGTGGGGGGGTGGGGACTGCTCTGATAGTGACTGGACATTGCCACATACAGACAAGACACTTATGTAAATATCTGACAAAGAAGGAGATGGATGGATTAGTGGGAGAAAGGATGGGTACATGGGTGGATGAACAGATGAATGACTAGAATTTGCCTCAAATTTTAAAATGGATACAAAGGCTGGGGAAATGGTTCGATGGGTAAAGTACTTGTCGAGGAAGCATGAAGAGCTCAGTTTGGGTTCCCAGAATCCTCAGAAAAGCTGGATGTAGCAGTGGCTCTGTAACTCCAGCAGACTGATGGGGAGACAGGTTTGATGGTAGCCACTAGTCGAAACATGTTTAAAGAGGATCCCTGCTCAAAAATAAGGGAGAGGAGAATCTGCTGTGAGCTTGTGTGTCTCCTAGTGACGTCAGAAACTAGACCTGTGAAGTCTCACCAGTATCATAGCCCAGATGTAAGCTGGACAACTATGACACTGACAAACATGCAAACAGGATAGGAAAGTACCAAGAGGTCTCAACCATACACCATAGGCATCTAAGTAAATCTGTGAGTGGGAGAGGTGGTCCTCTCAAGGTAGAGCACAGGATTTGTCCAGTGCCAAACAACCAGCCTTGAAAACACACGTACACACAAGTAATATTATGTGGACTCAACAGAGTCTATATGTTATATTTAGGAATATATGTACACACATACATACATACATACATACATACATACATACATACACATGCAATAACAATTAAGAAAAAAGAGCCATGAATTCAAAGGAATGGGGAGGGCATATTGGATGGTTTAGAGGGAGGAAGGGGAAGGAAGAAACTTTGTAATTAAATTACAACCTCAAAAATAAACAAGAATTTTAAAAAGTAAAATAAAATAAAAAGTAAGGGAGAAAATGTTAGAAAAGGATGTGTAATGTTTACCTCTGATCTCCACATGCACACACACAGATGAATACAAAACACACACACACACACACACACACACACACACACACACACACACACACACAATGAGATTAAGAGAGAGAACAAGTAAAAATATACCCCTTAGAAAACAGATTTCTCATTTCTACCTACTAATGAGTGATTTTCCCCTAAGTTTCTGAACTTTATTCTTTACATTTACAAAACAAGAATAATGACATTGCTTCAATTTCCATGTTGCAAAAAACAAACAAATAAACAGAATCCCACAGTTGTTCAACGTCATAGACGTGAGGAAAGGAGCCATGGTTTGCATCAGCACTACTGATTTCTAAGGCATTGTTTGTCCTAATGTGTGATGGGAGAAGGAAAAAGCAAACTATTTCCAAGTGTCCTTGCCGGGCGCTACTTAGAAAGATGACCACATGAGGACATTTTCTGCCTAAGTAGTATTGTCAGCACATGGCAGAGGCAGAAATGATAACTCTGAAAATCAAAGTGGCTTGCCTAAGCTCTCCCAGGGGAGTTGGAATTGGGGCTCAGGTGTGACTTCACTACCTGTTAGGTCTTCATTTTGGCTCACACCAAGGCCACGACCACAAACCTCCCATGTTCTCCATCTGCCCTGGAAACAATACTCGCAGAGCCTGCCCAAGGGTCTGGTCCTGCACTGACATGGCTGGCACAGTTTGAGCTATTGACTGATACATACCAACCAGCCTGCAAAGATGGACCAGCTGGATGAAAAGCCTGGCCTCCTAGAACTCCGTTCTCGGCCATCAAAGTACTCTTGACATGACTGATTTTTTTTTAAATCTTTGCTTTCCTCTCTTCTCTTCTCTTCTCTTTTCTTCTCTTCTCTTCTCTTCTCTTCTCTTCTCTTCTTTCTCTCTTTATTTCTTTAAAATTATTCCATACATTCTGAAAACCAACAATTAATGGTAACCTTTGCGAGGCAAACCCCATAGAACCATTCATGACCCAAAATAAACGTGAAGCATTTGAAGACCTATTATGAAAGACACAGTGTAGGGAGAGCTGAGGGAAATGCAAACAGCTTAGTTAGTCCAAGTCATCACGTAGCTTTCTCTTCGAGTAATTGGTGGAGTTACCTTCCTAGCTAAGAAGCAAGTGTACAAAGCAACTTAAGGCTCTGATTCACGGTGTTCCCGCTGGGGCACACCTGTGCTCAGGGGGGGAGGAAAGAAAAGGAGGAGGAGGAAGAGAAAGAAACAGCCTTAATGCTGGAACAAATGGAAACTCTTCATGGGTGGGGCTCAAACATCTGGTCTCCAAGATAGATATCTCTGTTAAGGCTCAGCTACAAGAGAACAAAGGACCCAGCCTAAATTAGTCTAAAATAGAATATTAATTCGTGGGTCCTGTAAATCACAAGCCTAAGGAAGAGTTGTTATAACTTGAATGTTTGTGTCTTCTTCAAATTGCCATTGAAAATCTACCCTACAATGTAATGGCATTTGATGTGGCGCCTTGGGGAGAGATTTGGGATGGGACTAGTGTTCTTTGCCCCAACAGGAAGCAGCCAGTGGTTCCTCTCTGCCTCCATTTCCTGTTCCCTCTACAGTTTCTTTATTTTTCCTTTGCCCCCTCTCCCATCTGAGGACGTGGTGAGAGGCCAGCTATCTGTCAAGTAAAAAGGCGGTCCTCAGTGGACCATCCTCACTGGTGCACTGAGCTTGGACTTTTGAGGCTTCAGAGTCGTGAGAAACAACTACCTGTGGATTAAGCAGGTTTCTGTGATATTTTGTTGTAGAAACCAAAGCAGATCAAATTTTTCCTTCTTTTCCTTAGTTTAGGCATGACTGGGTCAAAGCTCACCTTCCACTCCCGGGCCTCTATTGTAAGACAGTGTTGTGCCCCTATTAAACCAAATAGCTTTGGGGTACCTTGCCTCACATTTAGTCTAGAACAGCCTAGACAGAGGCGTTTCCTTCTGTTTCAGAATTCCCAGAGATGTCGCCATGGCCTTGAAGGGTCATTGCCATTCAGGAGTTGATCAGGGACCGGGGAGTGGGATGTATTGATTGTCCTATGCCCAGACCACATCCTTCACCTCCTGTGACTGAAGTGAAGGGATTACATCACCAGGTGACAGTGATGGGAGTGGGCGCTTGAGGCAGAAAAAGCTCATGACTACAAAACAGTTTTACAGAGCTTGGACCAAGGTCAGGCTACATCTCAAATACAGTCCCCAGAGCTTAAGAGAGAGAGAGAGAGAGAGAGAGAGAGAGAGAGAGAGAGAGAGAGAGAGAGAGAGAGAGAGAGAAACACAGGGTAAACAGGAATGCTGGCAAGAACCCGGCTGATGTGTCTCAATAGCTGCTACGCCGGGTTTGGGATCAAGGCTTCAGATATTTGACACCAAATCATAAGTTAAAAGGAAAAGCTTAAGATGAAAACTCCTTTCTTATGTCTCTCAGTTCCAAATTCAGTGCCTGAGGATCGGCAAAATAATTGCTTTACCCCATAGACCTGTTTCCTAATTAAATATCTGCAGGTGTGCCTCTTTGTATTGTGAATTCAATCCTGAAATACTGTGTGTAAACTGAATTTAGGAGGCTTTTAGTTTTTCCCCCTCAAATTTGTAGCACAGAAAGACATTCCCAAATCCATCTCTGGTATGGGGGGGAAAACTTATTTTTTCTTTCAGTTTGGGTTGTAGCCTCTTTTAGTTTAGTTTAGTTTTTATAAAATGGGATCTATTGGGACACACACACACACACACACACACACACACACACACACACACACACACACATCTACCACCACCACCAATAAAACAACAAACAGTGCATGCTTTTCCTTCAGTGATTTTTTTCCTGTCTGAGTCCACCCTTGTGGGAGTAAACCTCCTTAATTTCAGTTCCCCAGACTGTTCCTTTTAACAACAAATTCCATAAACAAGTGGTCCTTCCAGCATCTCGACAGCAGAAAGATGGCAGGAGCCAACGGGCCCTGAGACAACAAGCAGAACTGTGTTCCAATATGTCTGTTTTCATTGGATCAAAGTGTGGCTTCCCGACCATATCAGTGGTAGCAAGCCCTGCTAAGTGAGGCAGATTTCAGCACAGAGGCTGAAGAATTCTGGCCAAGTCGATCACTTCCTGGAGCTGTCCCGAACTATTAATTGGGAATGGTTTTGAATCTGTTGGTTAAAGCTGATATTCAGCTCAAACTAGCAGGCAGTGGTGCGGGGGACTGTCCAGTCAGTCTTCTGTGCCCCCTGTTCTTCTAATTATAGATGGGGCTTCCGAGAATGGGGCAGAGCCAGGCAGTCTGGCTTTTGTCTCATGATCTAGAACCATAACCCAGTGTGGAGGTAGAAGTCACTCCCACTCCTTACCGCCATTCAAATAATTGCTGATTTGTAAATAGTCACTATGGGTCACACCCAAAGGGAAGTATGGTGGTTGTCACCTGACCAGTGGTGTCTAGAGCCAACTGAAATATAATCTGCTAGGGCACTCTCATGAGAGATAGTCTTGGTCAGATTATTTGAAGCCCATAGACCCACCCAGAATGTGGCAGCAGCAACCTTGCTTTTTGCCTGTTTGCTCTTACTCCCGCTGGCAAGTTCACATACCCTGACATTGCGGCAGCGTCCTTTCATCAGTAGTACTGCCATCTTCTTCCGGGTCCCAGTGTAGAGTGACGACCAGCAGGTGTCAAAGAATCCTCCAATCGCAGTGCTAGATCACTGTAGCATCCCTTCATCAATAATGTTGCCGTCTCCTTCAGGGTCCCAGTGTAGTCTGAACATTGTTGGACTACCGGGTCCACATGCTATAAGCCAGTCTAACACATCCCCTTTTAATATATATTTAAAACTCTGATATCCAATCCGTATAGGCCTGAAGTTGTTCTTATTAGGAATTGAGTGACAGGCTGGGGATCCAGAGTGTCTGTCGGCCAGGAGGATGCACGCAGCCCCTTAGGAGCAGAGCCCTCCCAGCTGTGTCCCTGACATAAACTACCCAAAATAGAACTAGGTTGGGTTTTCAAGTTTGTAGGAAAAGGATAGGACACCTTGTGAAGGACATGCTAATCTTTACCTTCCCCTCCTGGACCATTTCTTCATGAAGTGGTCTCTCCTGGAAGGAGCAGGGCACTCTATTCAGTGTACTTCAAGGGCCCTTAAGCCTCAAATCCAACATATTGCCCCTAACTGCCTACCAGATGCCAGAGTTTTCCCATAGAGCCACATGGCACTGGCACTAAGAAAAGCCAGCATGGATGCCAGACTCCTTTCTGAAAGATAATATTAGGACAGTAAGCATTCATTACGGAACTCTCATCTCATGCTCCAAGTAGTTTCATGGATGTAAATGCTATTTTGATGGCTATGTTATCGCACATACTCCTTGCGCATACTACCAGGACATGCACCTGTCCCAGCGCCTCGTAACTACCGTTCTTGTCAGGACACCTTCCCGTCTGTCTCTGTTTCCACATTCAGCAGGTGAATCGATGCAGAAGATATGACCTACACACATATGCTTATGTTTCCAGCCATATGGAAATGTGAAATCCGTCCATTTGCAGCAAGATGGATAGAACTTAACGGTGTTAAGCAAAATAAGCCAGAAACAAAATGACAAGTTTCGATCTCAGGCTTTGTTACATTGTGGAAACTGTTTTTCATGGTGCTGGACTTATTTCCATTCCCACCACTACTCCTCTTCTTTTCTCTCTCTCTCTCTCTCTCTCTCTCTCTCTCTCTCTCTCTCCCTCTCTCCCTTTCCCTCCATATATATAAATATAATACATATTATATATATATAGATCAAGCAATTGCTTTTTTTTTTGCTTTATTTCATTCACTATGGCCATTGTAATTGGATTGAAACGGTATCTTATCATTTCCCTCGTGGACTTCCTTTACACAGCTATTGGCTGTCGTACTTGTTTTGAAAAGTGGCTATTTCGATTGTTTGTCCATCTTTAGTTGGATCGTCTATTTCCATGAAGCTTTTTGAGCTCAGTATATATTCTGGATAGCAAAGCTTTGCTCTCATGCTGTGGGCTGTGTCTTCACTCTGTTGGCTGGCTCTGATGCTCTAGGAGATGTTTGCTGTGATCCTGTTTTTCAAGTTTTTGCTTTCCTGTGCATTTGTCATTCTGTGCACAGAGTCACCGCTCAGAACAATGCCTCCATGTTTTCCTCTGGTTTCCTTTCAAAGTCTGAATTTTACACACTACCATGCATATAGTATTTTAAAGATGAGGAAACCGACACACAGACATTGCCTGGGTCAAATGGGGATTGAAGATGCGAAGAGGTCGGGGAAGGACATAAAAGCGTGTGTGTAACAGGTAGATTTTACCCACTCCACAACTGTCCTGAGGGCTGAGCTCCACAAGTCACAAACATAGCTATCCGTGTAAGAATATTTTAAGGAGAAAAAAAGGGGTCCAAATAGGCAAAGGGTGGGGTGGAGTGAGCCCAACTAGTCAGGTCCCAGCTCTGCACCCATATGAGTAAGAAGGCGAGGGCCATTTTCCCATGACAGGTTCCAAGGAGAAAAGGGAAGCAACCGTACGGTTCTCTCTTCTCACCTCCTCTCAGTCACGGCTATGAGCCCATCCCAGGGCACTTTTACACTGAAGCCTTGAAGGCTCAGCAGCAACAAACAGGAAAGTGATACCCCCGAGGGCCTTGCAGAGAACCTAGCATTAGCAAACAAAATCAAATCCAGATCTGAGAGCTGTGGTCCCCGATACTCTCGCTGGCTGTCTTCTCACCGCCACTCACCTGAGGGACCGCCATATGTAGTATATTTAAGAACATGAAACACCACACAGCCTCACTGCCAGGAATTTCCTGTAATATCTGTGCTTTGCTTTGCAATCTTAAGCCGGTTTCACAATTGGAAGCTCTAGTTCAGCTTATATGAGACCAACCAGGGAGTTGCTGAACTCACTGAAGTCCCCCAGGCAGCTGACCCACCCGTGAAGGTCTCAGACACTGCAAAGTGCCACGAGGTCCCAGGATTAGAGATGCTTCTTAGTAACACCTCTCATGTCTGTGCTATTAAATGAATTTGTCCCAAATGGTCTCTGGTAGCTCTCATTGTAGTTTCCCACACTGCAGGAGATTGAAATTCCTTTCAACACACCAGAGAGGAGCTGCGCTATTTGACTTCCATTGGCTGGGCTTCTAAAACCCATCAGTTGGGTCGTTTGACAAAAACTGCTATTTGCCAGGGAAGGCTGCTGGTCCCTCAGGCTGGAGGGTTCCCAGACAAATCCCAACATTAGTAATCCTCCAATTTGCAGTGGGAACGGGCATACCTGATGCCACAGGCACAGATCACAGGTCCAAGGCTAAAGCTGAAGCTGACCAGCCAAGGAGGCATTTGTCACTCCAGAGTGCTCTGGTTTTGCCTGCCCCCTGAGGTCCACGGTATGCCCATATTCAAACTGTCAGAGGACACAACACTGACATGTCACGTCATGATTTTTGTTACATATTTCCAGTCCACACGCCACGTGATAGGATTGTCCTTCCTGGCCACTACTGAAAGACACTTGAGTTGTTCTCCCAACGGAACAGGAGCGCGGGGAGTTGGTTTCTTTCAGGCCAGAGTTTTAGAGGCATTACGTAGGGAATAGCCCATCCTCATCCCTGCTTGGGTGACTGAGGGAGGCTCCCTCAGGCCAGACCCCAGAGCGACCACCATGAACCGTCTCTTCAGTGAGCTCCACTAGATTATGCAGTTTGACGGGAAAGTGGGTTTTGCTGAGGTAAGCTGCTGAGACTGGGGTGGCTTGCTACCTATGGAGTCTAAGAAAGGGGAAAGGGTAGGGAAAGGGAGAGCTTGAGAGACATTGTGCTGGAAGTGGCTGGTGTTAAGAATTGGCTGAGAAGTGCTCGCTTCGGCAGCACATATACTAAAATTGGAATGATACAGAGAAGATTAGCATGGCCCCTGCGCAAGGATGACACCCAAATTCGTGAAGTGTTCCATATTTTTCTTATGTTGGGCAGATCTGGGCCCAGGGGTCCTGCTCAAACTATGGTACCAGCCAAGGACAATACATGCAGTAAACTTTGAACCCCTACCCAGATCTAGCCAATGGACAGGACATTCTCCACAGTTGAGTGGAGAGTGGGGTCTGACTTTCACATGAACTCTGGTGCCCCATATTTGACCACGGCCCCTGGATGGGGAGACCTGGTGGCACTCAGAGGAAGGATAGCAGGCTACCAAGAAGAGACTTGATACCCTATGAGCATATACAGGTGGAGGAGGTCCCCCTCAGTCACAGTCATAGGGGAGGGGAGTAAGGGGAAAATGGGAGGGAGGGAGGAATGGGAGGATACAAGGGATGGGCTAACAACTGAGATGTAATATGAATAAATCAATAAGATATATTTTTAAAAAAAGAATTGGCTGAGAAGAGTCAAGCTTGGACAAGCTTGATAGTATTGCCACAAGCTAGGAAGAGGTGAAGGTCTGTGCACTGGTGGTGGCAGCAGTGGCGGTAACGGGCATCGAGCACATGTACGTGTGAGATGGAATGGCAAGGGTCTGGCAGCAGTTTACATAGTGGGTGGAGATGAAGGGAGACAAAGATGACCCCAAGGGCATCCTTGGAGATGAAAAGCCTCAGCTTTCCAAGCAGTCATGCAGCATACCCACTTCATGACTGCTTTACACACACACACACACACACACACACACACAGGAAGGGAGAAAGAAAGAAAAAAAAGACAACCTTTGATGTGGTAGGCCAAACTACCCAAAATTCACCACTAAAGAGTCATTTCTCTTGGCTCCGCATTGTCCTTCTGATATGGTTTACTTTGAAATGAAAAGGCCTAGGATAGAGGGCTTGCCATCATAGGGACAAATTCATTTTAGCCACTTACAGTTTCAAGAAACTCGGGTCTGCATCTCTTGTTTAATTTGACGAAGCCAAGCTAGGTCCACAGAAGCAAGTGACCTTGTAGAAGGCCAGTAGACACATAGCCAAGATGAGATCCAGAGAGGACGCCCCTTACTCAAGCAGCACTTCCCTTCTTCCACCATGCCCAGCCTGGATGAGGATGCTCCAGGCCTGGGTTGGGCCTCCCCAGGGATGCAGGAAAGGTGAAGCAAAGGGGTTGGAGAAAGCCCTGTCTTTACTATATGTAGCTCAGTCTCTAGCAGAACTTGGGGGATACCTTCAGTTACCCTACCTTTCATTAGTTCTGATCCAACAACCAAGCCCCAGAAGAAAAAATCATTATAAAAGGAAATGAAGAAAATAAAATACACTCTGCCTTTTTGGTGTGTGTTCTGACATCAAGAGGCATGGGGGACACTTGAGTCCCTTCTTTACTCTGTCCTGTGTGGTGTTTTTCTCTCTGCCAGATTTGTGCTATTCTTCTTGTGAAGCATTCTTTGCACAGCTCCCCACGGGTCGGGCACAGCTAAAAACAGACAGTGGCAGCCCGCCTCTCTGTCTCCCAGCACACTGTCTCCTAGCACACCGACTAGAATCATTTGGATTGTGCATTGCTGTGTCATACTTCAAATCTGAAAAGTGCCCGACTGTGGTTTTTATTGGAGTTTTATTATTCATTGTACCTTTTAAAACATCAATTTGAAATCAGTAAATTGGAAGCTTTCTCTGATGTTTTACAAACCTTGGACACTACCCATGTCCAGTCACTTTTGTTTGTCATAGACCTGTTCTGGAGTCCCCGGGAGCCAAACTACCATCTTAGGTAGATTGGCAATGTCCCAGGGTGACAGAATGGTAAACAGGAGGATCAGATCAGAATCTCCTCTTCTGAGATGCCCGCAAAAGAGATCATTTGAAGAGAAAAACACTGCCACAGAGATTCACAGCCTTGGAGGGCAACTAGCCACCGTAAGAGCCATCAGCAGCTGGGGGCACAGCCTGCAGTATGCACTGGACCCCAGTGTTCGAAAAAAAAGTGTAGGATAAACTAAAAGTGTGTTAACTTTCCCCTCTGAAGTTTAAGCAAATATCTGCATTACATAAAAGTGCCGAAAAGTGCCTGGAAGTCTATAAAAATGTTAACTATGGCAGGATGTTTCCAGTGAATTCGCTTTCGTTGGAAAAGAGATGTCCCCATAAAAAGGCATGCTCTGTGCTCCATTCCTCTGCAAATACTGAACTTGATGTGCTGGCTAAGCCTCCCTTTCTTCCAGTACAAACCAATTTTGTCTTTACCCACACACGTGCATGGAGTGTGGAAAGACCGCTAAAGCCACACTTGGAGCCATGCGACGGTGGGCTGTTCCTGGACGCACAGCCTGCTTTGTATATTAACAGCATGCTAAACTCCATTAATGGCAAAGCCATATGTGCCGTCTTCAGTTTTTCACCCCCACCCCATCTATACCTTTATTCTAGCCTAACTGATCCCAGCTGTTATTAAAGAACACAGTTTAAGCCCCCATTACAACAAAGACTTCTCTACAATGAATGATCTGAACAATGGCCCATTTCTTTGAATAATTTCGCTCAGTTCAATTTTAATGACTATTTCTGAAGACAATTCTTCCAACTCCTGTATTCTGTTCTGCTGATGCAGACATGAAAAGAGCTGAGTCCTCCATCTTAGAGGACTCTGTATTTGAAATGACAAGATTCCAACCCAACAAAGAACTGTGGTTAGCCCTTGAACTTTGTTCAGATGGGACCTAATGTTGGGTGGCGACTAGGAATGGTGGTTTTACCCAGAGGAACTTCAGAACGCTACAATTCTCTTCTTTTGCTTTTGCAGCTCTTTGTCAGAGCCAATGGCTCCCGAGCTCCAGCAACAGGGACAGAAGTCCTTTACTGCCAGGCATTCTTCTGCTTTACAAAGGCTAAGTTTCATGGGCAGAAGAGGTTTTCTGGTCAACTCCAAGATGCCAGGCAGCTCTAACCATATGACACTGGCACCACCATCATGCAAACGAGCCAGGATTGATCTGCACCAAAGTGTCCGTGACATGGAGATTTAAATCCAGGTCTCTGCCCCCTTTGGGTCACAGAATAACTGCTTCATGTCTGCGCAGTGACAGCTCATCACACGTGGGAGCTTTCCTTCTTTGGGCCTCTTGTGCAAGCATATTTTCCCTCACCACAAAATGTTTTTCTTTTCTTTATTTCTTTTTTCTTCTTCTTCTTTTTTTTTTTAAATGAACTTGTTGCTCCAACCACTTGGTATCTGGCCCTGGGTCCAGAGCTTGAGGGTAACTGGTGAAGTCGTAATGTGTTTCTGGATTCTGTGGTTTCTAAAAGGTTACTCTTTCCAAACCAAGGTAGGCTTTCTTCAAAATGTGGCTCAATTGGCCTATTCCTGTCATGGGGCTGCCCTCTGGGCAGCTATGGATTGTCTGAGCAAAAGGCAATGCATCAAATTGGAGATAAATAAGGCCTTCTCTATGGAATATGCATCTGGACTCTCTCTCTCTCTGTACTTACGTGTCTTGATTAAACTTTTCAAAACCACAGTGGGCATCTTTCTTCTCCTCTGAGAGGGTGATGCTCCAATAATGTGCCTAAAGACACAAAGTGAGCAAATGGCTGAGGATGGGTGAATTCAGGCCTTAGGTAAAGCCGAAGACCATGGCTAAACCTGTGTCGCCTATAAATTCCCCCGAAATTCCAGTCACACTTTTTTAAACCACAAAAACATGCTATTTGTTTTAAAGACAAAGAAGAAACAGTGTTGGGAAAGTCTGTAAGTCCAGTGAGCTTTTCACAGCTAGTCACGTTCAGAGGACTGTCTCATAGAACACCAGGACTCATTTCCTCCCTGGTGCTGGGGTTCAAGTTCCTTGCTCCAGATGATGCTATTGCAAGCAGCGAGCATACACCTGCTTGGTGGGCCCAGAGAAGCCTGTCTGTCAGGAAAACGTCTTCCCCTAGTACACTTCCTTCTTAATTAAAACAACATTTTGAAAGTAAAATTATACAGGGTGTAGAATAAACAGTACAACAATAGCTGTGATTAATCTGCCAGGGGCTGTATAATGGGATGCTAATAGGGAGAAATAAACTCTTGATGAAGATCAAAGTCATCGCTGCACGTGGGGAACTTTTAAAATTAGAATGACGATTAATGAATCTCCATCCTGAATAAAAAAAAAAACCACCCCTTTAGGCTTACAGAATGAGGGCAGAAAGAACCCTGACAGCACCCAGAGCCCTGGAGCTGGGAGCTCCATCTGGAATCTTTGGCCCATTTGTTTGAACATGGGATGGTCACTCAAGACCATCTCAATTTGCCTAAGTTCTGGCTGCAGCCCACAGGGCCCCGCCCACTACAGGGTACAGATGCGTGTGGAGGGGCAGAGCACATAGGGAAGTCCTGGGAGTTCAAGAGGAGAGGAATACACTCGCCTCTATGCAGCAGCCTCTAAGCAAACTCTCCCACAGGCCTCAGGAGCAGGTTTGGTTTTATTTATGAGTGCTGCTCTGTAAGTTCCCTGGTTCTAAAGTCAGGGTTTTCTATCTTCTCTCAGAGAAAGTTCTATGCTAAGAAAAAAGTCTGATTATGGATTTTTTTTCTCACACAGCCACCAAAAATTCACAATAGGACTGAAGAGCATGCATGTCAACAGACAGTTCTGCAGCAGCTAAGAATCAAGCACCTAGTGTGTGCAGGCATGTACCTACTGTGTGCAGGCATTTACCTACTGTGTGCAGGCATGGCATGGCCCCTGCCATTTCATGGGGCAGCTTGCTGGGGTTTGGGAGGAGTGAAGGACCAGAGAAAAGCCAAGGTCTGGAAAACTGTGGAGGTCCCCTCTAAGGAAGGTTGGGCTTGCAGTAAGGCTGCCTTCGGAGGGTGTGTCTGCCTAGGGGTGAGGCAGGGCTGAAGGAGATCCAGAAAAGAGTGAGTGTCCCAGGAGGAAGAGGAAGAGAGGCATATATCTAAGTCACAGCAGAGAAAGTGAGAGAGAGAGAGAGAGAGAGGCACAGACAGACAGATAATATGAATCAATGCAGTTTTCCCTGTAAGCAAGTTTCAAACTTACACAGGCTGATTTTTAATGTTCTACTCTTTAACCCCGTGATGTCCAAATAGCTCCACTCAATTTCCATGTCAGTCTCCCTCCTTTCTGAGTCAGCTCTGCTGCCTGTCCCCTGAAACGTGATTGTCCTGAAAACCAACAGAGAGTCCAAGACTGTTTTGGTTTTTTTTTTAAATACATTATTGAATTCCATCCAAGACTGTTTTTTAAGAGTACAATTAACTGAGACTTTGTGGTCTAGTGTGGCTGAGGTTCCCTGCACCGTGGGAGCTTCTTCCAGGCTCAGAATCTAGCAGAAGGTGACCTTCTGTTTGAACCAGGCCTCCACCTGCGGGGACACCCTATCTTCTCCACCTGCACTGCAGTGGCTAACCTCCAACTCTGCACCAAGGAGACACACTGCCGGGGCCTGTAGGGGAGCCCAGGAGGACCATGGGTCCCAAGCTGCTGTCTACTGAGAAGGAAGACAGCCCTGGAAAAGTGGGACCGAGACGTGGAGTCTTCTCGTCTTCTACCATGCTGACAAACCTGATTTCAGACAGCCAACTCTTGTCTGGTTCCACAAAAATCCCCCCTCAAATATTAGTCAGTAAGGGGTGCTGTCAAGGGCAGCATATGAGCTGTGGAGACCACCGCACTAGCCCCGATGGTTGGCTGGTGAGGTTTAAGCTACTTGGTCAACCCCGTGAGCATCGTTCATTCTTTCATAGAATGCGCACTTGCTGAAGGCCAATTGTACTCCAGGTGTTAAGATGGCTACTGCGAGTGTAAAATTCTTCAGGTTTAGTGGAGAAAGTACTCTGCTGCTGGGTATGGTGGCTGTTCTTGTGATCTCAGCACTTAGGAGGCTTAGGAAACAGGGCTGTTGCGAGTTCAAAGTCAGCCTGTGTAAGAGCCTGGCTCAATAACAAAAAGAAAGGAAAGGAGAGAAAGATGGGGAGGGAGGAGAACAAGAGAGAAAGAGAAAGGAAGAAAGAGAGAGAGAGAGAGAAAGAGAGAGGGGGGAGAGAACATCAGCCTGTTGTCCACTGTGTGGACACAATCAAACGTATGTGCGTTCTCTTACCTTTCACAGTGTGAGATCTGCCGTCCTTCTTCCAGAAGCATGTGGTTTTCATAGGCTGCTTTTAGGATTGCTGCAATTGGAACACAGAGAGAAGGAGCCAACATTTGTCTTTCCCCATCAAGAATAGAATTTCTGAGTCCACAGCAAGACAATGCTTTTGAAAGCCAAGCGTTCGCAAATGAAAAGGAAAAACACATTTTTCTGAATTCCTTTCACTCCCATAAAGTATTAAGAGTGAAGCTTGATGGTGGTTGGTGGCGCAGGCCTTTAATCCCAGTGCTCGGGGTGCGGAGAAAGGCGTGAGTGTCTGAGTTCGAGGCCAGCCTGGTATACAGAATGAGTTCCGGGGCAGCCAGGGATACACAGAGAAATCCTGTCTCCAAAAAACAAACAAACAAACAAACAAACAAACAAAAATAGTGAAGCATTCTGTGGATTGGCAGGGTGACTTAGACCCCCTGTTCAGATCTAGCCAATGGACAGCTCGTTCTCCACAGTTGTGGGGAGAGTGGGGACTGCCTCGTACATGAACTCTGGTGGCCCCAATTTGATCACCTGCCCTTGGTGGGGAGGCCAGGCCACACACAGAGGAAGGAGGAGCAGGCTCTCCAGATGAGACCTAATAGGTTGTGGTCCTATGGTGGGGGAGGAGGTCCCCTTCTGTCTGAGGTCTGGGGTAGGGGGGGGGGTGGAATAGAGCAGAAGAGGAAGGGAGGTTGGGAGTAGTGGGAAGATACAAGAGAGGGATAACAATCGGGATGTAATCTGAATACATTATAATAAATTTAAATTTTTTTAAAAAACAGAGTGAAGCTTGGAGTATTTGATCATAGAATGTTCCTATAAGCCTGGGGTAGAAAGAGCTCAAGACGTGACATAGGCGGTTCTGGTGGTAAGGAAAAGGACAACGAGCTTCCTGTGAGCCCCAGAGAGGAGAGTAGGACCGGTGAGGTGCTCACCTTTCTCCCTGTCTTCGGCATGCATCGCTACATGGGGAGGCAGGGTGTCCTGAGCATTATAGGAATAAACAGGCAGGAGAGAAGCAGGGAACACTTTAGCAAGTAATCTGTTTCCCTAAGCTCTGACCTTTAACCTCTAACCTCTGGAAGATGGCCCGCAGTTGGCCTAGCACTAACATGGTAGGGGAGGCATGGTGGAGCTTTGTCAGGTGGTGAGCCTTCAGCATAGACTTGGAGACACTGCTGAGGGTGTTGACTCCAGCATATGTGCAGTGTGCAGAGACTGCTCAGAAATCTACTTTTTTAATGTGCACACACTTCGATGCCACGCATGCCCCACAATAGCCTAAAGTGAAGACCTTTGCTCCTCAGACCACCGCCCCATGAGCCCCATTGATGTTCCTTCTCCATAGTTGGCACTACAATCTACCTGGTGAGACAGGCTAGGAAAACAGAGACAACCATGAGGCCGAATCCCCTCCCTCACTGTCCCCTACTCTGCCATTAAATTTATCTTAAATGAGTGATTGTGTAGTCAGTGCCTGGGTTAGGCCGTGGTCGTTGTTGATCTGAATTGTCAGTACAAGACCCTGGAAGTTTGCCCATATTTTATTCTACTCACCTTATTCCAGCCCCAGCCCGACCCTGACCTCACACTCACACGTAAGCTCCCCTGTAGCCACCTCACACCACATCAGTTCTACCCTGGTTCCGACCCATTCTAATCCCAAGCCATTCTTTCTCTCACGTGGTGTCCTTCTCAGCATCCTTCCTTTAGTTCTTACTCATGCATAGAGACTGCTGTAGAAGCATCTAGAAACGGGGTCAGACTTGACTCAGGGGATCAGAGAAATCTCCCAATCACAAGTGTGGCTGAGGAACCTAGGAACTATATCTCAGCAGAGGAGGAATGGGCAAGAAAAAGAAGGGGCCGGGGCACTGGTCTTGGAAGCCTTGGATTTGGAGGCGGGAGGTACAGCCGTTACTAGTGAAATGAACCCCGGGGCTACAGATAAAGCAAGGCAGATAAAGAGCAAGGAGAATGTTGGCACAGGTGACACACAGGCCACAAAGGCTCCTTAAGGAATGTGGAATTTAGGTGAAGGACAGCTAGGACAACAGTGAAGGCTCCTTGGAACTCCAAGTGGGTCACACTCTGCATCCCTTGAATGGTCACATCTTTCCCTCCGGGTTTCCCACTCGTGTGTGGGTCTGTTTTTCCACTGGGTTGTGGGTACTTCCAAGGCAAGAACATTCCTTCTTGATCTCTGTTTCCTTTCAGTCCTGCCCTTGAACAGGATTCTATGAAATATATGGAGCTGGATTCCTAAGGCAGTGGCATTAGGTCCTGTCCTAGAGGCACCTCCCTACTTGGGAACCGGGTGCGGTGGGTGGGTGGGGGACAACCATGGGCTCATAAGAGCCACTGGGGACCTGCCACAGAGCAGAGATCTCCAGAGACAGCACCTGATCAAGACATCAGCACCTGATCTAGGTGGTCCATGTAGTAGCCATGACCCACTAGGGATCTCTGAGGGAGAAGATCAGGCAGGACAGAGAGGGTGGAGGCTCACAGTGGTCAGGGACAGGATTTGACCCCCAGGGACATATTTGACTCTCCTTGTGTCTAAGAAGCCATCATCTCCTAAGGTCACTGCCTGTACTCTCTTGTGCCATCCTTAATTATAGCATACAGACAATAATTTACATTTATCAAATACTAAGTAGGTGATGGGAATTTTTAGAATTTAAATTCTATATGTCTAGAGGCAGCTTTATTCTCTGGCTGAATCCTCGGTGCCTGCCATGGGACTGGGCAGAACAGGTGCTCAAGAAATATTTATTTGAATCAATATAATTATAGTTTTATAGTGGTTTATAACTATTATGGCCCTAACAGGCTAGATCCTTTCTCCCAAGGTCACATCAATGAGCCAAAGGCTGCCAGTTCTCAAGGTGGTGGCTTTTCTGAGTCACAGTGCCCCCACAGGACAAAAGAGGAACTGCCTTGTTCCCCTGTTGAGACCTGCAGGTGATTAAGACCAGGGGTATAGAGTGCTTGCCTAGCAGGCATGAGGCCCTGGGTTTGGTCTCCAGCATTGCATAAATTGGCTGAGGTGGCATATGCCTGTAAGCCCGACAGGGAGGCAGAGGCAAGAGAATCAGAAATGTAAGGCCATCCTCAGCTATAGAGTAAACGGGGGTGGGAGGGTAGGTAGGCCTGGGAGACACGAGACCCTATCTTAAAAAAACAAAACAAATGCACAAACAGAAGAAGAAGGAAGAGAAGAGAAAAGAAAAGAATAAAAAAGAGCAAGAAGGACTGTGGGTGGGGATCGGGGGTGGGGTTTGAGGACCAGAGCCGAAAGGAAAGTGGTGCTTGCCAGTGTCCATGCAAGCGGCTAGGACGAGAAGCTAGCGGGCGCTATGCACACAGTGGACACTGGTGACCCAGGGAGTGTATCTGAGAGGTCAGTGATGAAGATATGACTGGAATCTAGAAATTAGGCTAGAACACCTGGAGGAATGAGCGTGGAGGCAAGGCAGAGGCAGGGCAGGAGGTCTGTGCCAGGGCTAGGCTGCTCTTGATGAGGCTGTCAATGGCTGCAGGCGTCTGCATCCTCAGAAATAACAACAATTACTGTATACATACACCACAAGCTGTCCTTCAAGTCAGCAGATGCATCAGCTGCTGGCTATTTTGATGCCCTGGATAAAAAGCTCTTTCGAGAAAATCTAGAACATCGAAACATTATTCTCTGCCTGTCGGCACTGTGCCTTCTGGCCATTGCCTTCTCAGCAGGTTTTCATTCCTACAAAAGCAACCGTTCCAGGCCTTAAGGTCTTTTTCCCGGTGACCCAAGAGGACACTTCTGTTAGATTCCTTCACGAAAGTAGAAAAAGCACCTGACTACGGTCATTGGAACCGAGGCGGACCTGTTACGGAAACTGCTAGAAACCAACCCCACAACTCTTAGCATTGCTGGATGCAACACGCTTAACAGGTGCCCGTGCCAGGTCCTGCAGAGACTAACAGTGAGGCAGGACTCACAAGATCTCACAGGAAAACTGTGCCAGCAGGCATCACAGCCATCTCCCAGTGCTCAGCAGGGAGTAAACTCTAGGTGAACAATGGTTGTTTGTTGTTTACATATTCTTACTTGCTCAAGGTCCTTCAAGTTCAGGGAAAGAAATGGATCTAGTTAGAGCTGGCAAAGAACTCTTATTAAGCCAGCCTGTGCTATGAGAATATGAGGGACAATTTGGGGGCAGGGCAGCTGGGCTTAGATTTTACTTTTTTTTTTTTTAATTTTCCTTCCTTCTTCAAAAAAAACCCAAAAGTGCATCAAATCCTTTTGTCCTCCAAAACGGGGGAAAAAAAGGGGGGGGGGGGCAAAAACAAAAGTTCCACAATTAACAACCAAATTGAGCTATATTCTGTAATTTGTAATTCCACCCTTAAAGTCACGGGCAGTTCTTATTTGGGCCGACGCTTAAAAAACAGATTTGTTTGTGAACAGGCTAGTGGATAAATGTATCGTCTTGTCTGGAGCTTGTTAGTTGTTCAGTTAACAATGGTAAGTTTCTTAGTAGACAACGGTGGCCATGATGCCACCAGTTCTGCTTTCTGATGTTTCCTGGCTTCTCACCTTCCCTGCTAAAACGAGGTCATCCGCCAGCCTGTGTCTGGACCACACAGAGTATGTATGCAGCAACACCAAAGAGCTCGCTTTCTTCTTCCTCCGTCCTCCTCAGGGGACCTAGAATGCAATGAAGCTAGCTATGGAGACAAAGTCAGAGGCAGAAAGAACGGCAGAGAGCTGGAAGTGCCTCTGCGGACTCTCGCCCTACCCTTGTCTTCCAGTGAGGATAAAGGATGGCCTTTCATTGTTACCCTGTGCCCCACTCAATCCCAGCTGCGTGCAGCAGGGGCCTTGCCTGGACTGAGGTGTGTCACCAGCTCTGGGGAGACTCAGCACCTCATCCTCTCCCTGTCGTTCTCCTGAATCCATTTCTTCCTGTGGCATTCATGGAGGGATGGGGGGGGGGGCACAGGGGGACCGTTCAAAGGCTTCTCCAAAGGAAGAGAAGCCATTTTTACAAGATTGACCAGGAAAGTTGTGTGCCATAGACCTTTATTAAACCTGGTGGGAAAAAAAATCTGATTTTAGGTCTATTTCTGGCTTTGCTGGTTTGGAGCTAGGTGGAAATGCCCTGCGGAAAGGTAGAGGTCCAAGCTAGGCAAGGCCCTACCAGCTCCTGAATCTATCAGATCCAAGATATTCTGGAGGGGCCAGCTGGGGACCCCACTCTAAGTAAGACGAAAGGGGCGAAAGGGAATTGACGTGGGGCCTGAGGTGTGGTAGCAGGTTTAGCCTTCTACTGAGTGTGCGCTCGCTGTCTCTTAAAAGCTGATGAAAGCTGAGGACCCCAGATCTAGAAAAAATGTAGAGAGCACAGACAGACACAATTCCATCCACAACACAGAAGGGACCAGAAGTCCTGGGACCTTCCTGCAATCCCAGGCCTTAAGGCTCGCTGTGGAAATCGGGTATCTGAACACGAAGGCCCTCTTCCCTTAGACCCCAGGCAGATACACCTGCCTAGACATTCTAGTTAATTCTGCTTCTGCCCGGTTTCAGAGAAATACCTTGGTACTGGCCAGTCCAACTGGAGCTTCCGGACGTTCCCTTCAGCTCTCAGATTTGCAGTGAGAGGAACACATGGTGATGTCCAGGCCACCAAAGGAGGCCTAAGTCAACCCAGGAGGCTAGTAGGGCAGTGAGTTGGGGCAGGAGATAAAGGGATTCAAAGTCTGGCAAGCAACTTGGCCCTGTTCAGTCTATTTGCCCATTGGTGTCTGGGACCAGCTACCCTGCCTAGTGCCCTAGAAAATCTCTTTCTGCCTCTGACACTCCTCAGCATCCCCATGCGCTTTCATTTGACCTCAGGAGGTTTGAATCCCCTGCCTGTCTTTGCCTGGCTAGGTCCCACCAGCCCTCCTGAAGCTATCCAGCCCTTGTCCGCAGGACCCCTTACAGCCAGGACCCCCTGGGTCCAGTCACAGCAGGTGCGGGGCTGGGATTGGGGTTGGCTAGAGAGGGAGGGGTCGGATGGGTGGGGGGGCAGGATTTGGAGAGGGTGTGACTCGAGCTTGGAGGAGGGGCTAAATATTCAGGAAGCCTGTTACAGCAGCTCTGCGCTCCAGCACAGCAGAAAGCGCCTGGAGCCTGAGGGGAACGCATCGGTGAGTCAGGCTGCGCTGAGCCGAGCCCCGATGGGGTGCAGCGCGGGGCGGCGGGCCGGGGTTGCTGGGCTCCCTGGAATGGTGTGCTTGGATCTCTGTGTGGCGAGATCTTCCTGAGTTGAAACGCAGCCTTGAAAGAAGTGTCCGGAGTGGATGTAGGAACGGGAGATCGTGGACAGGCAAGGAAGGCTAAGGGAGTGAGGGTCTCTCTGGTCGTGAAATCCCTGTCCCAGGATGACCAGAAGTTCCAAAGTCAACACTGGCTCCTGCAGAAGCTACATTGCCTTGCCTGAGCTCTCGGGCCAGAAGGGGACAGCGCTCTAGAGAGCCTGGAGTGAGGGATGCGCGCGCTGCAGGAGCGCTGGGGTGGCGGAGCAGTAGCCCGCGCGCTGGAGGGCGAATGCACAATCCCGCTGGCTGGGGAGTGTGCAGAGTCTCCACGGTGCCACGCTGCCCCTAGGTAAGAGGACCAGTCGCCCAAGACGCACTAGACTCGATACTTGTCGTAGGGCTCAGGATCTAAGATTGTGGGTGCTAGGGGTTGATTCAGGAAGCCTGGGCTCCAAGTGCCTAGGTCAGGGGCACCAGGGTTCGCGGTGCGGCCTGCTGGGCATCTCAAGGCATAACCCTGCTGCTTGGGTCACCCAGTACATTCTGCTGTCTGCTGCCAGGTGTGGCAGAGGCTGGCACCGGGAACTGGGAAGGGCAGCGGGCTCCCTTGGGTTCAGGCAGCTAGGCTGCAGGGGAGGGAGAGAGAGGACTGTGGGGTCAGGGTGTTGCAACTTGAAGCCAACGTAAACATCGGCTTGGTTAGCTCCGTTTGATTACAATGCTCTTGGTTTAAAAAAAAACAACAACAACAACTTTCTGAGATTCTTAAGGAAGGTGGTTTTTGGCTTGACCTTTCTCGGCAGGTTTACTTCAGAGATTCAAGAAGAGCCTGCTTGCTAGGCTGGTTTTTCCAAGTTGTTCCAGGCTGGAAGTTGTAGCAGTTTGCAGGATAATTTATGGGTGTTTCGTGCATTAAAGTGTATTACAGCAAAGTGTTTTGGGTGCTGTGGGTATTAAGGAAAACTCCGCGCACATTCCCAGCTGCAAACCAAAATATTGCTTTCCTGGGTGCCTTTGCCGTGTCTGTCACAGAAGTTCAGGTGAAGCCCTGCCTCCACCTTCTGCCATGCCAATGCACTCTCCCCACAGGCATGGCCAGCCGGAGTTTTCAAGCTCAGAACTAGCCATGGAGGGCCCACCAAGGACTTCATCTCAGGCTCTCCAATTCCTGATTCTGTCAGTTATACCCCATGAAAAAGGCTCCCCAGGGAGAACAGAGGGCAGTACAGTTGGCCCCTGCCACCTTTCTTGACCAGGCTTCCAGCTCCCTCCCAAGTGAAACTTTCCCTCTCTGCGGAGTCACAGGCCACATTCAGCCTGGAGAGTTTCATCTGCTGAGTAAGCCCTGTGTCAGTCAGCCTGGCCACCTGAATGCTAATTCATCACAGAGAGTATTCCCAGAGGTTGACAGGGGACAAACAGCTGGAGGAGAGCGTGGCCTGTGAGATGAGACTCTGCAGTGGTTCCTTGGGCTGGGTGCTTGAAGGAGGATGGCGTTAAAGGCACATTCTTCTGTACCTTCCCCCATCATTTCCCCAAGATTTTAGCCAAGTGAAGAAAGAGAGAAGGAGAAGGAGAGGAAGGGGAGAGAGAGAGAGACAGAGAGACAGAGACAGACAGACAGACAGACAGACACAGAGACAGAGAGAGGGAGGGAGAGAGAGAAAAGCCTCCAAGAGAAAATGTCTCTGGAGCAAGGGACATGGGACACCTGATTTGACAGAGCTATAGGAGTGGCTCGGGGTTTACAGGCAGCCAAAGTCACTGTCATTCCTGGATAGCCACCTGCAGCCCAGGACCATCAGAAAGTTTGGAGGAGGACGGTTTATTCAGGACAATCACCCCGATGCTGGTGACTCTCAATTCTGTACTTTTAACCTTTAGCAAGGAATGAGCTCTCGTTTTATTTTGTTTTGTTTTTCTCCCCTCACCACCTTACAACCCCCATGCCCCGAGGGCAGTGGGAGGATGGGCTGAGGCGCCAGCCACACTCTGTTCTCCTCCAGGGAGATCTCTGTGCCCGGACCAGAAAGGGGGCCCCAGCTGCCAACATCAGCACTCAGACAGGCAGGGCAGGGCAGGGCTGGAGCCCCAGGGAAGTTTCTCTTCCTTACTGAGCTTCAGCTGATGAGAAAATCACACACTTCTAAACGAGCGCTGAACATGACAGCTGCTCACTTGTGGAGCACAGGGCCTCAGAGCTGCAGCAAATGCAGCCACTGCTCTTCTTGGCTAGGCCTGCAACCAAGCTGTGCCTACACCCCACACAGCAGTAACAGACTGAGCCAGGCACCTGGCCGTTTGCCTTCTCCTAATAAGAGCTTCCAGGCACCTCAGTATCTGGAGCAGGCCTTCCATTGTCAGGAAGTGGAAGGCTTCCTGAGGGTGTGGACAAAGTCTCTGGTTGTCTGAGGAGCAAAGGATCTGTGTTGCCAAAAAGGTGTCTCTTCTCTCTTTGACTGGCGCTTCTGACCTTAAATACTACTGCTCTCAGGCTTAGCCAGTTCTAAGATTAACTCCTCCAAGGGGATTCAGGGATTCCTGTTGTGTCATTTGTGACGTCAGCCAGATAAACAAAGGGGAAAGGCCGACCCTTCCCAAGCCTTTCCTGGGATGTTTGCTTCTTGACAGTGGGGTTAGGATTCCTTATTCCAACTAGTGACACTGAGGTGACTCTGAGAACAATGTTCAGAATACAGGAACTGTGGCTTTGGGATCACTCCCTTTCCAACAGGGTGTGCATAGTGTGGAGGTATTCCTATTGGAGCTAAAGGGAATAGACCTTCAGTCACAAAGTTTACATAGGACTGGAAAAGAGAGAGCTCTCACCACTGAAGATAGCTGCTTGGGGGCGTCATGTTTTTCTTTGCTCTTCTGTGGATTACATAACATTTTGGGGGCAATTTCTGTAGACCCCCCCTTGGCCTCAGACACAGGGAGAATCAAATTGAAAAGTGGAGATTGCTTTCTCCTGTGTTGTGAGTGATCTTCCAGTGGTGGTTTCTCAGTCCTAAGAAAGGAAAGGCAGCGGCAGCCTGTGACTGCGAGCTAGTCACTGCCTTCACGGAATCTGAGTAGTGTAGTGCATGGGACCATTTGTCAATGGAGCCATTGACACATCAGGGCAATTCGTGGTTAAGTGTGGCCACTTTACTCACACAGGAAGCCCAGTGTCCCTGCGTTACCTACTAAATGCCAGAGGTCATGGTGGCCAATGGGCTTGACTCCATGTGTAACCGGCGCTTCCTGTTAAGAGTTCCCTTGGGAATGACTGATAAAGGTCATTCTTCCTTCTGTTGAGACATAGACCTGGGACGTTAGAAGCTCTGGCCTTTGTGCTTTGTGCTGTGTGTGTCAGCACATCAGACACTGTGCCTCCCTCCATCTGGAGGGACCTCGGGGCTGTGATCCTGCCAGGTGTCACCCTCTGTCTTCTGTGACTGGAATTTCACTGCAAAGGACTCACAGAAAAAGAAAAGAATGGGGGGAGGGGTGGAAAACAGGGGCTACCAAAACATGGCAACTTCCTCTTCATCCATAAGCTGTTGAAAGCACAGACAGACCGCCTGCTGGGGAGTCCCCAGCACCAGAAGAAAAACTCCTCCCTTTGTTGCTGATGGGATTACCCTTTGACAGCAGGAGGTGCCCTCCCTAAAGCAGGGAGCCTCATCCCATCACCCCTGGCACTGACAGCACTTAATACCGCATGAGCACATGTTGATATCAAATTAATACAACTAGCCAAGCTGTAAGGATAAGTGAGAACTGATAATTCATTTGAAAGAACGAGCTAGGGATGCTGTACGGAAAGGATGCTGCCTGCTGTGCACCGCGTGCCGGTCTCAAATCCAAAAGCTCACCTTATCCTCGCCTCCGCCCACAAGGTTTCACTATGGGACAAAAAACAGGCGGCAACAACAACAACAACAACAACAACAACAACAACAACAAACCTCTTGCTTACTTATAGTGCATAAAAAGAATGTCTCTGTAGGATGTACTGGAACACACATTTGCTACTTATCCCAAAGCTGGTAGAAATAGAAGAGAAAATTAACGTAAGGGTCGCCTAGATTTCAGAGTCCACTCTTAGTGAGATCAAAGGACAGAAGACAAAGGAGAAGAACCAGGAGGACGGGTGGTTCGGCTGATCAGGTGTTGGTTTCCGCAAGCATGAGAACTCAAGTTCAAATCTCCACCTCCAATCTAAAAAGCCAGGTTTGGTGACAAGAGCCTCCAATTCTCGCACCAGGGAGGCAGAAACGAGAGCATCCTTGGATCCTTGTTAGCCTAGCCCAATAGGTGGCCTCCAGGTTCAGTGAGACACCCTGTTTAAAAAATAAAATAAGGTAAAGACGCAAGAGGAAAACACCTGACATTACACAAGCACATGCATATGTGTGTGTGCTCACACACTTGCAGCACATGCACACTACACACACACACACACACACACACACACACACACACACACACACACGGGGTGGGTGGGGGAGATTTGAAGGGATTACAAATAAGGCTGATCTGGTGACAAAATCTGTCAGGTAGGGCTAGCCACAATGCTTTCCGAATTGCCCAAGAGGTTGGCAAACCTTTTGCACGTGCAGCAAGTCTTTTTATTGGTAGGGGTGTGAGTCAGCATCAGATACTCAGGGCTTCTGTGAAAACTCATCAGTAGTCTAGCAGCTTGAGAGGCTCTGGCACGGCCTGGGTGGCTCTTGCAGGTGCAGTCCCGACGAGTGGCTGACTCTGGCTCTGCAGTTGCCTGGAATGCGCAGCCCAAGTTTGGCACAGAAACTATCCCATGCTGCGCAGTTACAACCCACTGATACTGGAATAGTTTCCAAGTAACCACAAGCTATTTGCTCTCTTGGAGGATATCATAGGAACACATACTCGCCGTTCACCCCTAAGTCAATGAGGTGGGAGAGAACGTTAGTGCACGGCCGCGGGCGACTTTTCCTGTTTCCTTTGGCTGTTCCTTCAGTAGTGAGGGTTGGCTTCTCTCCATGCTGTCCCCAAGGAAGCCCAGGGGAAGCAGTCCCTCCTGGTGGAGGCCAGAATGCAGCCACTGCCCACCTTAGAGAAGGGGGAAGTGTGATATCGGTCCTGAGGTTTTGCAGGCAGCTCTGCGGTTTACAACCATCGTTACTCATGAGGTGATGTGCAACTCTTCCCTGCTCAGTCTGGTGAGATGATATCCCATTTTTTGGATCTGAGTCGACCCAGCCTGGAGGTCAGCAGACAGAGGTACTGCCTCACCGTTGTGAATCACCATGTGTTAACTTCTCTGTGGCAAGTGGGAGATGCCAAGAACGACAGCTTCCTTCTGCCTTCTGATCATGAGTCCAACCCCCCAAAATTTAACTCACTCTCTCTCTCTCTCTCTCTCTCTCTCTCTCTCTCTCTCTCTCTATATATATATATATATATATATATATATTTGTATATATTTAAATATATACATACATATATACACATATGTGTATATATGTATATATTTAAATATATACATACATATATACACATATGTGTATATATGTATATATATGTATGTATGTATTTAATTATATATGTGCACCCACTTAAAGAAGAGAGAAGTCATACTAGCTTCTTATTGCCTAAAAGATGCTCAGCTAATTAATCAGGGAAGAAGGAGGCGCTCAATGGAGTGCAGAGACTCAAAGGCCCAATTTCCTCCCCTGCGCACAAAGTCCACGTCATCGCTATGGTCTGGCTGCTGCACCCTGACAAGTTAGTGTGGCTGGAACACCAAAGAACCCAGCACAAGATAGGTGTGAAACGCCAAACATAGGCATGAAGCCAATAGGGGCTTCCTTCCCTAAAGCCCTTTCTCCATGTGGGGGGTGAAGAGAGTCTGAGCTCTGGGGAGACTGACCTCCCTTTGGGTGCCTTCATTTTTAGTAGAACAGCCTTGCTTTTGCACTTCTGCTATGCTGAGGGCAAGAACTCTTTTGATGGAATTTACACATCTGTCTTCCTCATCACATCCAGGCAAAAAGAGGCTGACGGGTATTTGTCTGGAGTTTTCTTTTCAGGCCAAAATTCTCCTCAGACTTTGCTGACAGAAAACGTTAGACAGTTCTCTTGAAATCAGGCCTTCCTTGATGATCACCATGTCTTCTGGCAGTTTTAGGAGTATCTTGGTTCCCTTCACTGCATGTTTAAGAGAGTAAATATCTTGTCGCATTTGCAAGAGGAAGAGGAGTGTGGCAGCTGGGCATGTGCTCCCGATGTAGGCCAGGGTACACAGCTGCCACCTCCACAGTTACTATTTGATGTCATTCTCTCACCTGGCCTCTTTGCTAACGTGTTCCTGGCAGCAGAGTGCTGTGGGGGACGCATGACAAATACAATCTTAATTCTGTAACAAGGAGCTTGCTGGCCAATCAAAAGAAAACTTGTTCCTGAAGCTCACAAGGTCATACATAGGAGTCAGGCCACAAAGAACTAGGAATGTGAAAAGTTAAAAGAAAAATTCCCCACTGTCAAGAGTCAGGCCACCTACTATTTTGCAGGACTGTAGGTCCAATGAAGCCAAAATTCGCAAGTGTTCAAGAGTAACCAAAACTTTGAGTTTGAGGGCATTATTTCCTCTTTGTCAAAATGCTTCCCCCTGAAGCCTGCTGTAGTTGGTACCTTCCTGTTGCTGTGATAAAACACCATGGTCAAGGTAACTTGTAGAAGGAAGAGTTTATTTGACTTATGGTTCCAGAGGGTTAAGAGTCCATCACAATAGGGAATTGTGGCAGCAAGCAGCAGGCCACTGAGAGCAGCTGAGAGGTCCATCCCAAGAGCAAGCAGGAAGTCATAAGCGTGACTGGGATTATCACGTGGCTCTTAGCCCCTCAACACCCATCCATAGTGACATATTTCTTCAAGCAGGCCGTGCTTCCTAAACTGAGCCAAAGAGCGCCACCAACTGGGGACCAAGTAAACAAATACTGAGCCTGTGGGGGACTTTCTCATTCAACCCACCGTACTGGGCCTGGTGACACAAGCCTGTCATTTCACCAATTTGGAGGCTGAAACACTAAGACCAAAGATTCAAGGCCAGCCTGGGCTACAGAGTGAATTCAAGGCCAGCCTGGGCAACTTAGTGAAAACTTGCCTCAAAATGAAGTCAAGAGGGAGGATTAGAGGTTAGAGACAGGCTGTTATAAGGCCCTAGGTTCAGTCTTAGGTAGGGTTTTATTGCTGTGAAGGCACACCATGACCTTGTCAATTCATATAAAGGAAAGCATTTAACTAGGGTTGACTCACAGTTCAGAGGTTTAGCCCAGTATCATCATGGTGGGAAGCATGACAGTGTGCAGGCAGATATGGCGCTGGAGAAGGAGCTGAGGGGTCTACATCTTGATCTGCAGGCAGCAGAAGGACACTGTGATCCACACTGGGTGGAGCTTGAGCATAGGAGACCTCCAAGCCTGCCCCCACAGTGACACACTTCCTTCAACAAGGCCACACCTCCTAACAGTACCATTTCCCTCTGGGCTAAGTAGTCAAACGCACCAGTCTGAGGAGGCCATTCCTATTCAAGCCACCATATTCCGCTCCCTGGCCCCCATGGGCTTGCAGCCATAACAGTGCAGAAAAGCATTCAGTCCATTTCAAAAGTCCCCATAGTCTATAACAGTTTCATCAAGTCTCAAACTTAAATGCATAAAAGACCAAGCATTCTAATGCATGAATCTAGGGGTGAGACTTTACTGTTCAAAACACAAGTCTTTGGGGGGAGGGATAAAATAAATCCCAGTGGCTCAAGCAAAATCCATGAGAAGGCTCTTTTATCTTTTAATCTAAACTCTCATCTTTGGTGTAGTAACAATTACCTGAAGAATTAAATTTAAATTATGTGGTCATAAGCTCCAAAAGGAAGAAAAGTGAAGGGCCAGGAGATGCCAGGAAGCCTGGATGGGGGTGGGGGTGGGGAATGGGGAGTGAGGGGTTTTATGGGAGTCCAGGCATAAAATCCACCAAAATGGGTTTTTTATTGTTCCCACTTCCATGAGTTCTATGACCATGTTACTTAACCCCAGGCCCCTCGTCTGTGCAAAGGGATCAGAGCACTAGCCATAGCGGACAGGCAGGACAGTAAGAGAAACTTCTGAGAAACACTTTCTTACAAAGCCTGGGGAGCTTTGCTGCTGGTGTTGGGGGGTGGGGGGCAGCTGTTAGAAGCTGAGGGTGTCTCTAAGAAGAGGCTGGCTTGGCTCCTCAGGGCCCCTTGCAGAATCCAGCATACAGCCGGCTACTTTTTGGGGACCCAGACTGCCCTGTCTTGTCTGCCCCTAAAAGCACAAGAGGTATAGGCTCTCTTGCCCCTTCCTGTTTCCCTCCAGGGCCTGTGGCTGCTTGCCCAATGCCCACCATTAGAATCCTACCCTTTAAAAGCCAGACCACCACAGGGGAAAAAAATATATATATAGTGTACTAAGTTAGAAGTTGTGCTTGGGAGTCTGTACGGACATGCACAGCAAATATTCAAGGAATTCTTAGGAATAAAAAAAAATCGCAAATCTGGATTTTTGTGTGAGGACATCACAGGAACATGTTTTCTCAATTACTGAGCACATTTCTTAAGTGAAGTCACCAGTCCCCAGCTCATCAGGATTGACTCTCGCTCAGCCACACCTGACCTGGACTTCACTTTCCATTACCTAATCTGATCCAGCCAACTCAGCCACTGCCCCTCACTATCAGGCAGAATCATCTCCAAATCCAAAGCCAGGATGGGAGGCACCCCCCCCCCCATAACAGCACAGTTCCAGATCCTAAGAATTGAGACAACCGTAGTCTTGCTGCCAGAGTGCCACAAGCCCTGCCATTCTCTTGTCCCTAGAGCTTATTGGTAGATGGTGACCACACGTGGCCTGATGAGCAGACGAGTTCTTTAGTTTCTGAAAGCAGAGGAAATAGTCTCTTTTGCAGAAAAGCATGCACCAACTGCCTAAAATATCACCCACTGGAGCCTGCGATCAGCAGTTGTGTCCCCTGGATGGTTTCCTGGGCTGACTCTTTTCCAAGCAGTGGCTCTTTGTCAGATAGTTCTAATTTCTGAGATATTTTATTAATGATGTCCCCTAGGCAGAGGGATGCTCAGAGAACACAATTAGCAGTGTGCCTCAGTGCGAGGCATGGCCCACACCCTCCCAGAACAGCAGAAGGCCGAGAGACAGTTCAGATCACCTGCGTGGAGGAGGAGGAACGTCTTTCAAAATATAGAGTGAGACCTGTTAGCAGTCTAGGAGATAAATTGAATACTACCATTCTCATTCATGTGAAGGGAAGGGAAGGACATAAGAGGAAGGCAGGGAGGGAGAGATAGATTTGGGTAAAAGATTTAAAGACCAATACACATTGGAAGTAGCAATGAAGTCTTGTTTTCCACTGCCTGCTCCTATCCACGTGGAAGTGTTCAGATTGGCTAATAATGGAAAATATTTTCTATTTAAACTATGAGTGTTATTTTTTCTTTAAAAAAAAAAAAGGAAAAATCTTTGAAAGCTACTGGTATAGAAGACCGAGTGTTAAAGTGCCACAGAAAAGGGTGGAGGTCTAAAACCAGACAGCTCCGGGGTTCAGTCTGAACTCTGCGATTTCTCACTGTATGGTCTTGGGTAAGCTTGGTCCTCTGGGTGCTGGTGTCATCTATAAGGTGGACTAATTGCCCCATCACAGAGATGCTGCAAAGATGAGGTGACAAAAGTCAGTGCCGTCCCCTTGACGAGCCGGGGCTTCTGTAGCTCAGCACCCAGCTTCTCTTTCCCATTCCCCTCCCCCCTTGCCTCCTCCTCATCCCTTCATCCATCTCCTCCCCGCCACGCCTTCTTCTATTTTTTTCTTTGCCTTTTGCCTTCTGAGGACTCATCTTCATCAACGCGGTGGTGAGGATTTTATCTCCCATGTTTGCACGTTTTCTTGGCCAACCTAGCGATCATATGGTCTTTGGCTTCACTTCCTCCCCCTCTGCCCCGTTTCACATGCGCAGAGCCATCTTCCTTGGACTCTGTTCCCTAAATGTGAACATGACAGTGATCGTGCAAGAGACAAAAGGCATCTGTCTCTGTCACTGGCAATGGTGTGGCCTTTCCCAGTCCTGTCACTAGGATAAATGCATTGGTCCTGGTATGGGTACAGTGACTTTGGATCATCTGTCGCCTTTCTCTCTTTCTCTCTCAAATATTTGTATTTAACATATAAAAATATATTTAATATATACAAAATATATATTTAAATTACACACACACATATATATACATATATATGTATACACACACACACACACACACACCTGAAACACCATTGCAATGTTGATAGTTTGGTAGTTGTCAAATTTCTAAAGAATTTCCTGTCCAGAGCAGAGAGCTGAAGATTTTTCTCTTGACCCACTTGGAGGGTTTAAGTTTTCTCTCCCAGTAGGAGCAGCTGGAAGGGCAGTGTGGACACGGGAGGTGGCACCTTCAGGTAAGACTAACGCCAACCTCGCCCTCAGCCAGACCAGCAGTTGGCCCTTGACCTTGACTACTCAGGTTCCCAGTGGAAGGCACAGGAGAGAGTGACCCCCACTGTGACAGGGACTCTTGAGCCAAGAAGGTGACTGTCCTAATTTCCTTGAGAGCCTGGCAGATGTGGCCCTGGGGGCAGATCAGTGCTGACAGACTGCCGGGAACTCTGTGTGTGTAGAATCCTTGCTCCCCTTCTTCAGCTCCGGCTCCTAGCTCCCCTGGGGCTCATTCCAGCTCTGCTAGTAAAATGCCCTTCCTGTAGGCACTGTTTTCACCACGAATACTCAGAGAGGATTATTTGTGACGTCTCCTCAAAGGTTGAATTCCTGCCCAGACCAGACACTGACTCCTTCCACGCTGTTTGAGGTTGCAGAAAGATGAGGCAGCGGGAGGAAGGAAATGGAGCTGGTGCTAGGAGCGAGTCTCCTTTCTTTCAGAGCACCCCTCTTCTCACCACTCACACCCGTCCCCACAAAACTAATGGCACGAGTTGGGACACATTTCAAGTGATACTCATAACAGAAGAGAGACACTTGTCCCGTCAGACCCAGAGGCACCCTCAGCAGGTGGACAGTCCTGAGCCAAGCACCTGGGAGCTGGAGTGGAGGGGACCCCCCCCCCCCCCGCCAAAAAAAGGGCTGGTAGAGATGAGTTTGTTCCTTGCTGCTGCACCTGGACTTTAGGAAAAGCGAACGCTGGCTGACTTTTTCTGTGCCCGCAAGGAGCCTGGGGGAGTGTAGTTCTGCCTTTTCTAAACCTTGCAATGACAAATGGAATCTCTTGTCCCAGAAGGGACAAGCCACTGAGAGTGAAACAAATTACCTTTCTTTTTGATCGGTATTCAAGGGTGTTGCTTCTGAGCCATGCACAGAAAGGGTGCAAATGCTTGGCAATGCTTTCTGTTCTCCCCTTTGAAGAATTCAGAAGCCGAAGCCCCAACTCTGGATTTCATGCCCATGGGTCAGCATCCCCAGATCTTGGAAACAAACAAACAAAAAAATATGTTAGGGCTAGGTTATTTTTTAAAGTGTCCTTGATTTCTAAAACACAAAACAAAAAAAAAGCAAGATGTATAAGTAAACATGGAGCCTATAAAGCAGCAAATATGTCTCAAAAAAGTTCTTTATACAGTATCTCTACTAAAGAGAAGAAAGTAATTTTAAATCACCGTAGTGGACAGAATGCTTACTTTCTCGTCATTTTTATTCTGTTGATGATTTTCTATTGTAGAATTACATGTGCTGGTAGAGTTTTCAGCAGCAATATTGATGATGGAGAAAATCCAGAAAACCTACCTGTGAGTTGGGAAAGAAAAACCCAGCTATAAATCTGAGTTTAGTGACAATTTAAGAGATGGGAGACTATCACGTATTCAGAAAAACCTTGTATCCTTATCACATACCATTTAAGTTGGGCAAATAAATCACAGAACACCTCTAAGCCTGTTTCCTAATCCGTGAAATGAAGATAATAATATTTTTCAACAGCCCCAGGGCCTCACACTTACTGTGGATGTACAACACAGCCGAGCTGTAGACACAGAGGCCAGAAGTGAAGGCCTGCGTGGAGAGAATGGGACTCCAGGATAGGCTAATGCTGCTCATGGTTGCCTGAGAGGCCTTGGCAGTCCCTGGTCCCACATGGTCCATCTCAAGAGCAAGAGCAGGTATGGAAATATCCTCAGAGGCCTGGGATGTAGTGAGTGTTCTGACAGTGTTTGATTAGAGCTACGTGTTAAGCAGACCCCCTGGGAGGGGCTCAAGACGCCCATGATGGACATACATTGCTGTAGCTGCCTGCTTGTCAGTGTCCCCGCATATAAATGAGACTGCTAGCACACGCTTCTTCACATAAGGACTAAGAGAGGCAACTGTCAGTCGTCTGCTGGTCTGCAGCATGGGTACTGTGCGTTACAGTGGTGTGACATAAATGCACAACAAAGATGAGTGATTCCTGAGTACCTGGTAGCCTGGCTGAGAACATCTCAAGGCAGATGTGACCATGGTATCAGGATCACCTGAGGACAGGAAACGCTCCTATTGTCCCTTGTCCTTTATGATTACTTCCTGTGTGCCCTTTTCTGCCTTCTCTGTCTCCTCCTGACCTCTAAATGAGAGTCCCTGGAGTGTGGCTCAGGATTCTTGTTAATTTTCCAGATCATTCTCTTCCGGGCTGATGTCATCCTGCCCATCATGAACAGGACTAAGGTTCCTGGATGTCTGTTCTGTTCTGTACCTCTCCCCTGGGCTTTACTGTTCTACAAGCAGGATCACATGGTTAGCTAAAGGACATCTCAAATTTAGATTTTTGGCCCTCCCAAGCCACTCTCCTGCTCTTATTTTATTCCCACAGAATAATCTAGAAATTGTCCTTGAATTCTACTTTCCCTCTTGCTATTTTTTTAATTTTTTTAAAGATTTATTTATTTATTTATTTATTTATTTATTTATTTATTACGTACACAGTGCCCTGCCTGCATGTACATCTGCAGGCCAGAAGAGGGCATCAGATCACATTATAGATGGTTGTGAGCCACCATGTGATTGCTGGGAATTGAACTCATGATCTCTGGAAGAGCAGTCAGTGCTCTTAACCGCTGAGCCATCTCTCCAGCCACTCCCACCCCAACCCTGTGCTATTTCTATCCAAATAGAAGTCTTGCTGGCATTGCCTTCATAGTCTAGCCGTCTCTTGCCACCGCTGCTGCCAATTTAGTCTGAGCCACCATTGCTGCTCATCCCTGGTAGCCCCCCAACCCTGTTGCTCTTGTTCCCCTGGATACAGCATTTTAACCCTGAAGTAGCCAACACATCCCCTTGCAGGTGGAAATCAGGTGGTGGCTTTTCTCAGCCTCCAATCACTTTCCATGTACTTAGAATAAGATCCACATTGTTGGTGCAAACCTGTCATCCCCAAACTTGGAAGATGGAGGCAAGAAGGTCAGGTGTTCAAGGTCATATTTGGTTATATAGTTTGCAGCCACTTGGGACTGCATGACCTTGTCTCAAAGCCATGTCTTCACCGTGACCATGTTGCAGGGCTCCTTCACTAGAGCTCATTTTCCTCCCCTGGGGACATTTGATAATGCTTGGAAACAGTCTGGGATAACTACTGGCATCTGGCAGGTAGAGACCAGAGATGCTGCTGAGCAGCCCACAGTACCGGTGCACAGGACATTCCCCCCAAATAAAGAAGGGTGTGGCTCCAAATGCCAGTAATGCTGATGGGGAGGAATGGTGCCTTAAAAGAGCCAGACTGACTGGCCCCAGTGCCTTTTGTCACCTTTGGCCTTACCTGCCACACCACAATCACAGTGACTGTGCTGTGACTTAACACATGGTGTCCAGCCATCTCAGGATCTTGGCAGGTGCTGTTTCTGCCAACGGACTCACTACCCACTCATCTGTACATGGCTAGCTGTCATCACTTATGTCTGCCTAGTTGTCACCCACTAACCACTCTCATGAGGAGTCTGTCTCCACTTCTACCAAGTCTGGACACCCCCTTCTGCCACCTGCTTTGTTAGTTTCATGGTATTGTTTGAATGTGTTTTCTTCTTTTCCTGCCTCTTCCAAGAGAATACAGAATGGGGACATGACATTTGTTGTGTCCATCAAGGAGTTCACCCCATAGTAGGTCCTCAAGAATCTATTGCCAGATGAGTAATTTAACAAATAAGCCACAACCATGTCACACTTATCAGTTATTTGTTAGTGGTCTTCATCAGTTTGATGAGGAGGCCATGGGCTGCAGTGAGAGTCTTTGGGTCACCACATTCCCCTCTACCTGTGATTCTCTAAAATGGAACAGGACTTGACAGCCATCTCCCCTCAGATGCTTATGTGCCTGTGGGTAGCTCTCTTATAAGTTAGAGAGAGCTGTGGACTTGAATCTTTAAAAGGATGGAGAGCTAAACTGGAGGTTGAGGGTTCAAGACTCCATTGGAGAGAAGACTCTGGAAAGAATGGGTGGGGGCAAGTCCGAGCCAACAGGGACAATCTGGGTGGGTAAGGTAGAGGGAAAGGAGGGCCCAGCGAATTGCGTGTGTCTTAAGGAAAGAGTCCGTTGTTGCAGGAGTGTGGTAGGGATGGAGGTGCTTCTGGTACCTGTCTTCAAGCGGTCAAACGGAGGGGATGGGAGCTGATGCTGAGACAGATGAGGAGGAGGCTCCAGGCAGAGAGCTGCCCTGTGCAGTCACACTGGCCTCCTCCTGGGTTAGTAGCACCAGGTATAATTACATGAAAAAAATTGCAAATGCTTGGACCCACTGTCCAGCACTTGAGCCTCAGGCAACTGTCCTTAACAGTGACAATAACACCATGTTGGGGGAGGGGCAGGGCAGGGCAGGAGCAGGTGGCCCTTACCAATGACAGGTCAGAAGCCTCCCCCGACACCCAGGTCAGCTCCTTGCACTCTCACACAGTGATAACACTTGAGGAAAGGGAAGTTGTAAAGGACTAGATCAAGCTCACATATCCAAGGCCCCAAATTCTAGAGAATACAGATCCTGGGATCGACAGATATACCAACCATCCACAAAGCGTACCCAGGAAACCGTGTGGTCAGGGTCTGTGCTTGCAGGGCCACCTCAGGACATGTACCCATGACTGGCTCATTTTCCTGCCTGGATGCTTCTGTGGCGATGACTGTATGGAATTAGCTGGCCAACACCTTGTTTTATTGGTCTGTTAATGTAGATTTAAAGTAACACACCTCAGCTGGAGACGGCTTACTCCAACCTACCCAAAATAGTATTATGAAAATTTACAAGGTCCAAAGGGTGATATAATGGCGATGAAATTCAGATGTGTTGGAAGACTCATGTCTAATTTAGTCCTGACTCAGTCCATAGAAATATGGATTTTTCCCCGCAGACATGGTCTCATAGTTGCCTGGGTACTGGGTGCCTTGCTGGGGCAATGAGGCTGTCTGTCCCCCAGGCTCAGAAGCCCCACCCTCACCACTGATCCCTGCCTTCTCCTTTATAAGAACCCACCTGCCAGCTTGTTCTTCTGGTTTGATGTTCTCAAACGTCTCCATCAATGGCAACCTCTGAGCCCCCACTCATGCTAAGAACTAATGTGGCTGTTAAAGGCTCAGAGCTAAACCTACTCCAGGGGCAAATGCTGTGAGCTGCCATCGCACTCTCACCATTAGAAAAGGGCACAAGCCACTCACTGACAGGGCAGCCAGCAGGCCGGTAGTAATCTCTCTCTCTCTCCTCTCTTTTTTTTTTCTTTTCCTGCGCAACATTAAATGAATTATATAAACTCCTTGAATCTCATTTCCTGAGCCATGGAAGTGGATTAATCACATTGCTTTCCTTATAAAATGAATAAGGGGGAGAGGTCATATAACACTCGGCCTGGTACCTGGCTCACAAAAGCTGTTCAATGAAGGCTGCCATCCTCAATTACATTCATAAAATCTTGGAAAGTGAAATGCAGATGTCAGTCAGCAGCTCCTGGAAATACTTTAGAGCCGGAAGTATTCTTTAGGTTAAAAAAAAATGAATGGGGCGGGAAGAATCCCCAAACAAGGATTGTAGAAGGTTGGCATCCGTGTTGCGAAACGTGACTTGATGTTTCTTAGTGGGGTAAGCCTCGGCTACACCGTCTGTAAGATGGGGATCATGATACCATGTTGACAACAATGCTTATGAAACAATTAACACAGCACACCAGTCTCAACAAACAGCTTCTCTGCTGCTTGCTCTTGCTGTTGTTATTACACTCAGGCCCTCAGCCATCTCTTTGCCCAGATCCAGCATGTAGATACATTAGCATCCGGCCTGTAGATAGGGACTATACAGCCCCTACATTAGCATTCGGCATGTGGATAGAGATTACACTAAGGCCCTCTACCTTTACAGGGCAGTTTTTAAAAAAGATATATTATTTATTTTTGTTCTGTATGAGTGCCATATCTGCATGTACACCTGCAGGCCAGAAGAGGGCGCCAGATCCCATTACAGATGGTTGTGAGCCACCATGTGGTTGCTGGGAATTGAACTCAGGACCTCTGGAAGAGCAGGTGGCGCTCTTAACCACTGAGCCATCTCTCCAGCCCTTACAGGGCATTTTTTTAGCCACCAAAATCCTCAGGGAGTTCTAGGGACCACTTGCCTCCAGGTGGCTTGGTCACATGCAGCACGATGCCGTGCACTGCCGTCCGTCCTCTTCCCTTCCTTCCAGGGCTTGCAGTTGATTTCCTAGTCCTCATTCGTCATCCCTCCGTGGGCACAAAAGCATGGGTGCCGCGCCCTCTGAAGGAAGTGTAGTTCACCAACCAACGCAGGGTGTGGAGCCAGGCTCTATTTCTTGCCGCTGGCCCTGCCAGGGAGTGCTGGGCCAGGCCAGAGAAGGACTTCTGGTCACCTCCTTTCCTTAGACACAGAAATAAGTCAGGGATTCTTATTTGGGATGAAGACTACCAAAATGTAAATGTAAGGGCATTTTCACCTGTGTTCCTGAGCTAATATTAAAAGGGATGAACTTTTTGGTCCTACCAAAATTGGTAATTATAAGTGATTTCTACTGTAGGAGAATTGCCTGTCTTCACCCCAGTCATTTCCCCCAGGAACCGCTGTGTCCTTACTGTGTGCACACAGGGTTCTGGGCTTTAAACATTAGAAGGACATTTAAGACTCGCACCTGCCTACGAAGGGCTAAAGGGTTTGCAATATGACTGGCACTTATTATTTTAACTTTAATTCCAATGAAGGTGTTATCCTTTGAGGGAGAGAATCGCCGAGACAAACCTAGTACCACAGGCCTGGCCGTGGGGGGGTGGGGGGGGGGCGGGGGGAAGCACCTTATTAGCAGTCTCCTGTCCCAGTCATATGCTTCCTGGACTGTCTGTCTGTCTGTCTCTCATCTGTCTCTCGTGAAGAATTGCAATACTTTCAACTCAGAAGTCAATGAAATTGTAGTGTTGAGTCAGGAGAAACTGGCAGGTCTTTTTGTAGAGAATAAGCAGGGGGAAAATAGTGTCACTGGCCAGCTGGCTGAACGTTCTTTTGCTCTGGCCATAAAGGAATCATGGCTACTGACTAAGACACTCTTTCAGGGCTGCTGTCTGGCAACTTTGTTTTCCTTCTTCCCTCCCCCCTCCTTCCCCCCCCCCCCCCCCCCCCCCCCGTAACTGGCAACAACTGTGCGCAGGCAGAAGCTATAGGTGGCGCCCCCTTGTGTTGCAGTTCCCATACAGCCTGGGGTAGCGGGAAGCAGCCAGTGTTGAAACACTAAGCCCTGGGTCTCAAATTCTTGGCTTTGAAGACTGGACAGCTCCTTCAGGAAGCTGCTTGCTCGACTTCCACAACTCTGCTGTGGCTGAGACTCTTTGGGATGCCTACCTCCACCAGGACTGCCTTGGAAAACTGCTGGGGCCACTTAGGATGTGAGTCTACATAGGAATCAGGATGCCTGGCAGGTCACTGGAAAGTCAGACACCAGGGTGCTCACCATAATGCCTGGGAGTGAGGATGCTTGAAAGCTGGTGCCGCCATCAAGCGGTAGTCCACCTTACTGCTTTGACTGTGTGGCCTGTACCAGTGGCCGCCACTCTGTTACCATGGCTACCCTCTATGCTGTCCCTGCTGCTTCCGGCTTCCAACTCAACACCTGCTCCGAAAGTAGACACGAGAAGACACTTGAGAGGAGCCCGGTCATGCCTAATGCTGCCGTACCACAAACAGCTTTGAAGAATGTCCCAACCAACTAATTCACTGAGTAATCCTGAAAAGCCTACTAATATAAACTAAGCCATGAATGTTTGAGCCCATAATAGCCTTTTACTGGACCAATCCTAGCATTGCTCTTTAGCACCCTCATAACAGTCTCTGCTAGGCAACGAGAGGATGTTCTCTCTCCTTTGGCCAGGGTAGAAATAGTTATAGAGATATCTAAAGTGAAGGCTTGCCATAGCAAAAGGTCTGATACCAAGTGTGCAAACAGCCCTAGCCAGGCGGCTTCCCCAGCAAGAGCCTATGTGATCAGCCTATCTGTGCAAAGTTGTTTGAAGATGACTGTGGAGTGTTCTTGATTGCCCGTGCTGGGACAGGGTAGCTCAGTTGACAGCCTGATAGTCCTTTTGCAGCCAAGGGCAGCAAGAGCAAGTCCGGTGGCTACTAATAAGGATCAAATTGTCCCATCCTGAGAATCTCTGCTTATGTACAGGAAAGAACTGCTCACAGGAAAGGAGTGCTCACAGCAGGAGCCTGTCATCAGCACGCATAGCAGTATTAACAGTGTTCAACACCTGCCCGGTGCCCTAGAGCGAGGCAGGCACTCCTTATCTGTCTCAAAGGGGGAAAAAAGCCAAAGCTAGCGGGAACATGCTTTGCCTAAAGCCCATGTGCGTGGCAGAGCCTGGCTACATCTTAGCATTTTTCTTCCCTTTGTTCTTTCACCAACTACTTTGTGTTGAGAGCTCAGCTGGGCACCGGTGATATCGGAGAACAAACTCCCGTAGTTCCTGACCTTCTGATGGGGCTTGCAGCCTAGTCTAGAAGGCAGTCCCTGATCACCAATACCACAAAGCAAGCAGACGCCTCCGATTTCCTGAAAGAAGGCATGATTCGTCTAAGATCTGAAAGGTAGGCAGAAGGAGGCAGAAGATGGCTGCTCCAAGGCTGAAGGGAAATCCTCTTTCCTCACCCAGGAAAACATTTTTCTTGGGGAATGCTGCTGAGAATTCATAGAGCCTCACACCTGCCCTGCCACAGACCTCTCTACCATCTCCAGGCTTTGCGAGGTCACATGGTAACTTGAAACTGGCCAAGGTAGATGTACGTACACCACAGAAATCTGCAGATGTCGCCAATTAGGCTCCTCCTCCGAGTTTGGAAAGGTGCTTGACCAGTACTCCATACGCACCACCTGCTTCTTGGCTGTAGGGAGCACAAACGCTGTCCTTCAAACCAAGGGCCTGATCCCGGTTTTGCTGAAACCAAGGGCTTGTTCTAGTCAACAAGTGCCTTTAGCCTTGGGCTGTTTATTTCAGCTGCTGGGCCATCTGGCATCTCCAAGATCCAGGACATCCTAACAAGTTAGGACCAAGCTGCTAAGAAAGGGCCTGTTCTTGTGGTCTTCCGTCACCCCCTCGCCATCTAATGATATTTATCAACCACCCACGCCTGCCCAGCACTGTGTGGGACACTTAGCCAGGCAGATCTCGAGTCAGGCTGTGACCCCTGAGGAATTCGGGCCTGGCTGAGGCTGCGAGGCTGACATTGTTCTTTTTTAATATAACACGGGCAACTGAGGCCCAAGGGTCAGGACTGGGAGGCCCCAGCTAAGGACACAGGATGGGAGATGGCACAGCTGCTGTTTGCCACTTTGTTTCTCGGCACTGTAGTCGTGGGTGAGTGGGTTGCTACAGGTTAGAGCACATATGGTACTCCTGTTCTCAGTCAACAGAGTCTACCACCTGTGTACACCCATTTACCATCATTGTTCCTGAAAGAATAAAAAAAAAAGGAATGCTGAGTTCTTAATGAAGAACTGTCACAAAGCAAGGATGGGCAGCCTCTCCTGAGGTACAAGTTTTGCATTGGCAGTTTATTTCAAGGGGATATGGTACCTATGTTTCGTGTGTGCGCTCCTATGTGTACAAGTATGCATGCATGCATGTGTACACACATGTACACATGTTAGTAGCATGTTGTTTTCCCTGTGCATCTCCAGTAGGTCTTCCAAACAATCAGAATAAGACATTGTCAGGCGGTACTCTCAACTGCTAACACCTGATCTTGCAGGTCATCTCTTTAGGTCATAATACTTGAGGCTGCATGCTTCAGGGTGGACAGGGAGGAAAGTCTCTCCAACATAGGAACTGTTGGGTGAGTAGGGACCAGCAGGTCATCTGCTAGGGTGGCTTGGGGATTAGATGGTTCTTGAAGGAGACCAGGATGAGAGAGTAGCTAAAGAGCCTAGAGTCTACGGGAAAAGAGATTGCATAGGGTAGGCAGCAAGGCAGCCAGACCAATGGAACAGAAGACCACCCTAGCTGACCCAGGCCCCCTCCCTGCTCTGCTGTGCTGGGGGTCTCCCTGAAGTGTCCTTTCCTACCATTCCCAGAATTCACAGGCACCCCTTGCCTGTTCTAGCAAAGTACATTCATTTGAGGTTCCTGGTCCAGACAGGAAAAGTCAGCAAGATGGGCCGGAGGGAACATCCTATCCCACAGTGAGGAGACAGGGTTAAAATCCCACCATAGACCACAAGTGTGCAGACTGCCAAGGCATCAAGCCAAGGGGACTGAAAAGGATCTGCTCCCCAAACCGTGCCCCTGGCATGGACTGCACCTGCCGGAGGAAAGGGCTCTGCCTGAGATGATTCTGTGTGGTCCTGACCTTAGTAGCCCCTGCTGGCCAGAGAAGAAGAAGCTCACAGTAGTGCCTGGGGGAGGGGCAGCCCTTGGGGAAAGAGAAAGGGAACACTCTTGTCACCCACTTTCCAAGACTGCCTAGGGACGGCTGAAGTGTCTGTGGTCTGCAGATGAGGAGATGTTTCCCTTATTGACATTGAAATAATTAGCTTGTTTAGCTTTCTGTCTTCGTTGTCCAAATATTGTTCAATAAAACATCTTATTGCTGATAAGTCTCCAAACATTACAGCAAATAGGGAACTCCTGCCAGGGCCACGGATGCATTTCCAGTCACACAGAGCACCACGCCAGAGTGTTTTCTTTACGGCCACATAGTCACCTGGCTGGTGTCCCCTAACTGTGGCTCAGCAGTGACTGCTTGTCCATCTCAGGTGAGGAAGCGTCACTGATAAAGAGTGAAGTATTCTTTGTGGTCAGATCCCCAAGTGCATGGGCGACACACACAGTGGCATTGTTTCCTTGACTAAGTCTTGTTTTCCATGTGTGGGAGGAATTCCAGACTTGAGAATTCTGCATCCAGACTTCATAGATTCTATTTTTTTTTTCTGATCAAGACAACACGACTAATGATAAGGAATAATACCAGCCTGGCTTCCATGCTCCAAAAGGCATGGGGTCAAAGCATGACCTCCGTGGGGATTGGAGAGAATCCAACAGCAACTACTGTCTTCTGCTGTCAAGTTGGACCACAGGCTCCACCAGACCAGCTTTCTCTCGGCTTCTGCTACATGAGGTAGAGCAGATGTGCCTGCCTGCTAATGCGCTGGAGGATGGAACTGTTCTCCCAGCTTATTGAAATCAGATGCACACCACTCAGCACGGCCCTGCAAACAGATGGTGGCTCCATGCAAGCACCATCAGAAAATTACAAGGGCCGCGCCTCCATCTTTTAATGCTCTGATGACTGTAGGGTTTTTTTGGTTTTTGTTTTGTTTGTTTTAAACAAGCAAGCAGGAGGAAGAAAGGCCTTCTCCTTTCTCCATGCACACAGTCTGAGGGGCAAGACCTCTGTCAAATAAAACACTTCTAGATGGCTAAAGCAGCACCTTTGACCCTTGATCTAGTTTCACTTTCCATGGTTGCAGTCATCTGTGGTCAACCACAGTCTGAAAGGATTCAATGGAAAATTCCAGAAATAAACAACTCAGTTGTAAATTGCATGCTGTTCTGAGTAGCTCGATAAAAATATGGCTCCATCCTGCCAGGATGCCAGTCGTCCCTTCTGGCTGGTGTATCTATACTGTATGGACTACCCCTACCTGTTAGTCACCTGGAAACTGAATTGATTATCAGACTTACTGCTGAGGTGCTGCCATGAGTAGATTCAGCACAGGGAAGCCTAACGTAGTTGCACAATGCCGGGCCATTCACTTTGCTTCGTCTTTCATCTCATCATGCAGGCTTTATATGCAGCACCACAAGAAGTGTGATGGGGAGGGGAGTATTATTATAATTTTTATTTTACTTTTCGATACTGTTGGTCCCCTACTAACTTCATTTATAAGTTAAAGGTTTTCATAATTATATAAGAATATGAAAAGCATGGTGTGTAGAGGGTACAACATTACTAATAGTTTAAGGCTGCTATGAGGCAGGAAGTGGGTGTCTCAGAACAGAAAAAGGATGATTACTGGATAAAAATTTGAATATGATAGATAATTCTGGAATATGTCCTAAAAGCTAGTATTAGTTATCTTTGCATAGAAGAGATTGGAATAAAAATCAATATGGCATTGGAATGAAAGAAGTAAGTCTAATGGAGAAGTTTATGCTTAATCATTGAATTTGTAACTTGCCAATAAAACATTCTGAGATTGTGTGGAACTATGTAAAGTATTTAATTTTAGTATATAAATTTAACTCCAAGAAATTTTTTATCCTAAAATGCTAAAGAGGCAACAAACTAATTCAATAGCTCCAAATTTTACAATTTAATCTAAGTTGTTTTGAGTTTCTTTTGAGTTTTCTAAATTAAAAGTATGTAATCTGGATAAAAGGTTGCTAGAATAAGTTTACTAATTGATTGGGATTGGAGAGTTACATAAGAAATCTGTTAGTTCCCTTGTTTTCATGAAAAGTAAATAAGTCAGGCTATTGTGAGCATTAAGTTAGGTAATGCATTTAAAATATTTACCTTAACAACTAATGCACTGGATACTGGAAACTTTTTAACTGTTTCTTCTCTGTTCTCTCTCTCTCTCTCTCTCTCTCTCTCTCTCTCTCTCTCTGTGTGTGTGTGTGTGTGTGTGTGTGTGTGTGTGTGTGTGTGTATTCACTATATATTTCATTTTTACCTTTTACAAAGATAAAACCTATCTCTTTAAAAGAAAACGTGTGTACAGCGCGTGCATGCCTACCCATCTGTGAGTGTGGGCATACACACACCTCAGCATGCTTGTGGAGGTCAGAGGGCAACCATGAGTGTCAGTTGCCTTCTGCCTTGTTTGAGACAGGCTCTCTGGCTGCTCACTACTGTGTGTGAGGCTCAGTGGCCTAGGAGCTACCAGAGACTCTCCCATCCCCTCCTCTCATCTTGTTGCAGGAGCGCTGGAGTAGAGGTATGTGCTACCTCATCCAGCTTTACCTGGGTTCTGGGCATCACACTGAGGTCCACATGCTTATATGGCAAACTCTTTACCCACTGATTTCCCCTCAGCCCCCAAAGGAGTTTTCAAAAGAAGGAGACAGGAGAGCTTCGGTTATCTTACTTTCTGAGTCTACGAGATAGATGTGCGTGCACAACGAGCATCCGGGGTCCTCTCGGCGCTGTCAGTTCTTAGCTCTCTTCCCAGATGCTCTTCAAGTTATGCTTGAGATGGCATGGCAGGTAGTGGGGACTGGAGATGACCTTAATAGTCACCCCAACATCTTATAGATACTTTGCCCAATGTCACAGGGAGGCAGAGAGGTGAAGAGCCCCAGACCTTGCTGCTTCTCCATCTTTCCGCTCTAACATGCGGTCTTGCTCCTGGTTCATCTGTAATGATGCTGCCTTCCTCTGCTGTGCCCTAAGTGCTCTCATGACGTCACACAGGCAGAAGCCCACCCCTAGCCTTCAGCAGGTACTTGACAATGTCTTGGCCACTCCTCTGATGTGCCTAGGTAAACGCTGAGCAGTGCGGATGGGAAACTAAAAAAAAAAAAAAAAAAAAAAAAACCACGAAGACCCTGCCCTCAAAACATTCCCAGAGGCTTACCAGGGAAGGCACAGCAGGGCTGTGGGGGTTTTTAGGGAGGGGGGACTTGTGCACTTTGATTTACAGAAGAAAAAACGTGAGAAAGGAATTGCCCAGTGAGCTTCAGGGAACTAACACTTCAGGCTACTTACCCCAAATAAAGTTGATGCCTTCCCTTGCTTCTTTTACACTACTTGTACTTCCCTTTAAGCTGCAAATTTCTGTAGCAGCCTCCTCCTCGCACTCATCTGTCCAACATGAGCTATCTCAAATGCCGATATATACGCTTTTGAATTTAGCTTGCCCAAGCCTAGCGCTTGATTCTGCCTCTCAACCCGGCTTCTTCCCCAGTGTCTTCCGCCTCCGTGAGTCTGCCCTCCCCCCAGCTAGATGCTGAGATGCCTGAGTCTCTGATTCCCTTCGATGTCTCATCTCTGGGCATCGCAGCCCATCAGAAGCTCCCACTGGCCTGCTTTCTCCAGCATGCCCCATGCACAACGTTCTCCTCTTCACCTACAGTGTCATTATGGGCCAGATCAGAGTCGCCGCTCACTCACTGCCGGAGCTGCTTCCGCCATCATGTCATTTGCTTCCCATTCCGCATGCTCAGTCAAAGTGTTCCCTCTAACTGACACATGACACGTGACACAGCTCCAGCCTGTGTCGTGTTCTTGCTCGGTACCTGTTTAGGGCTTCCTTCCCTCCTTCGTTATAAGGTCCAAACTCACCCAGGACTACCACGCCCTGTAAGAGCCAATCCCTCTTGCCTGTCAGGTCTGACCCCTGACCGTTTTGCCTCCTCATAACCATTACTGCACAGAAAGACTAAATCAGCACTTTTCCCATTTGTAATCCTAAAATGCTTCCTATACTTTGCTTTTTCCAACAATATCGCCAGCTGGCCTTTTGCTGTCTGCTGCTTTGTTTCATTTGCTAGAACTTAAGCTGCCTCAGAGCTGAGAAACTCTCCTGTTCTATTCACAACTGCATCCCATCTCTAGGAGAATTCCCTGGCACATAGTAGGTGCTTAACATGCAAATGAGGAAAGAGTGAGTCCACAAATGTGCTTTCTTTCCTACCATGATTCACTTGAGTGACCCGTGCTTAGTAAATGCCCCTCTTTGGTCAGTGTCATTAGCCTCTGTAATCCCTGTGGTTTCAAGCATGGTGTGCCTGTGGGAAGTGTTCCTTATGCATCTGTTGGATTATATTGAGAGCTTGTCATGTACCAGCGACAAATTGTGGCTTCAGTGTAGAGCACACTGGGTTATAACATTGTAATGAAACACATGACCAGAGCAAGCTGGGGAGGGAAAGGCTTATTTGGCTTGCACAGGCACATGGTAGCCGAGCAAGAAGTAAGTCAGGACTGGAACTCATATTGGTTAAGAACATGGGGGGCAGGAGCTGATGCAGAGGCCCACGGAAGGATGCTGCTTACTGGCTTGCTCCTCGTGGCTTGCTCAGCCTGTTTTCCTACAGAATCCAGGACCATCAGCCCAGGGAATGGCACCAATCACTAATTAAGAAAGTGGCCTACCAGCAATCATATGGAAGCATTTTCTTTTCTTTCCTTTTCTTTCTTTCTTTCTTTTTTTTTTTTTAATTATTATTTTTGAAACAGGGTTTCTCTGTGTAGTCTTGGCTGTCCTGGACTCACTTTGTAGACCAAGCTGGCCTTGAACTCACAGTAATCCACCTGCTTCTGCCTCCTGAGTGCTGGGATTAAACACATGTGCCACCATACCTGGCATTTTCTAAAATGAGGTTCCCTCCTTGCAGATGACTTTAGCTCGTGTCAAGTTGACACAAAATTAGCCAAGACACAAATCATCTGCAAGAAGCATTGTACCCGAGTGTTAATTTTTAAAAGGGTAGTCCCAGGGTTACATTAGAACCCACCGCTCTTGATACAATAAACAAAACAAAATAAAACAAAACAAAACAAAACAAAAAAACCACCCAGCACAAATAGCCTATCACATGATTGAAAAAGTAAGAGGCAGCTGGGTTGGATAATAATCAGTGCTGTCTGCAGTGACCTTCCTGGGCTTGAGCATGCACAGCCAAGCTCTGGGGAAAGAGATGTGACCAGAGAGTTGATTGGATCTGAGCAGCCAAGGTCAAAGGGTCTGTCTTGAGGGGGAAGTCTATGCTATTTGTCTGCCACAGAGCCGTGTAGACAAACCACAGTGAGTCAGTAGCACCCGCTCCTGCCCATTCCTCTGCGCATCACGGGGAGTTAGACAACTTGGCCCCTCGGCTTCAGAGTCATCGCCATCTGTTTGTGTGACAGGTGGGGGTTCCCACGCAGGGTAGGGGAGACTGTGATGTAATAAGGTCTTCCCAGTTAACTGGTTCCTTCCAAAGGAGGAGAGAGTGACACAAAACTCACAGTTACGAGTGGAGCCAGAACACAACACGATGTATCGGGAATCACTCTACACTTTTATCTTAAAATCAAAGCTTCTTGTTAAAAGAGGATAGGACTTAACTCTGCGTTCCGCTATTTCCTCAGGCTCAAATACTTAAATAGAAATAATTCATACAGTGTGTTGCTGTCTGTTCATATTTTCTCCTGGTGACAATAGAATGTATTTTTGGCTTCCCAGGTCACCAATCAGTTGTTTGGGGAAAGATTTGTCATTTAATTAAAAAAAAAACCCTTAGCATCTGGAAGACTTGTTTAAAAAAGAAAAAAACAAGTCTTTTTTTTAAAAGTCTTTTGCTGTTGTTGTTAACGAAAAAAAAGAAAGAAAAGAAAGAAAGAAAGATGATCATTCATTTGAAAGATAAATGAGAGAATGAGAGAGAGAGAGAGAGAGAGAGAGAGAGAGAGAATGTGTCAAATAAGGCAAAGAAGCTTAATATGGTGGGTCGTTTTGCTCCTGCTGAGCAGGTCTCTGCCCACCCCTGACCCTTGTCATTGGCAACTGTGCAGACAAGCCCACCAGAACCAAAGCCTATGTAGGGTTACAGAAAAACAAACTGCAGTTAGCTCACCCAGGGGTCTGGGGCCAGCCGTCTGCTAAGAACTCCGTCAAGCCCAATTGAGTGCTTTAGGACAAATGACATTTAAAAAATAAAAGTATGAGCCCAGTGGGAATAAAAAAAAAAACGGCTTGTCCAGAATTTTTAAAAATATGCATCAAGGACTCAAATCATTACAACAGGCAAAAGCAGAACTTTCTAAACCAAGAAGTCACTTATCAAAGCCGCTTAAGTGAGATAAGAAAAGTACACCGGTCCTTACTTCATACTGACCTGGCTTAGAAGGACAGGCATTCTCTCTGTCTCCAGAAGATCCTAAGACTACAGTTCTGTGTGTGCGCCTGTGTTTCCCCAAGCTCTGATCAATGCAAAAAGGCATTTTCTTGGATGATTTAGATTACTGTCTAAGTGAATTGATTGGTATACTGACTCAAGTATACATTACCAATTTTTCATTACAATGAAAAAAAAGGGGCTGGAGAGATGGCTCAGAGGCTAAGAGCATGGACTACTCTTCCAAGGGTCCTGAGTTCAATTCCCAGCAACCACATGGTGGCTCACAACCATCTATAATGAGATCTGGTGGCCCCTTCTGGCCTGCTGGCTCACATGAATACTGTATAATAAATAAATAAATTTTAAAAAAAAGAAAAAAAGGCCCCATATTGAAATAAGTTTAATTCCAAGTAAGTGAAATCTTAGAGGCCCGGTGCCAGCTGGTGCATGGGAAGCTCTGCTCAATGAAAGGCATCGCTAGCCCAGCGATTTCTAAATGTGTTTGACTACAGAACTAGGGTGAGCAATCTCTCCATTACTGCAACAAAATACCTGACCAAGCAGCTTAAAGGGAAGAATGACTTATTCTCATTCAAGATTCCAAAAATACATGCTAAATTCTAAGGTTAGTTAGAGCCATCGCTTTGGGTCTAAGGCAAAGGTGTCACGGAGGTGGAAGTGTGAGGAGGAAGAGGAAGCCAGCAAGCAGAGAGATCAGAGACAAGCTTCAGCCTTCTAGAACATGCCTCCAGTGACCTAGTTCCTCCAGCCAGGTCCTGTCTCTGGAACTTTCTATGACTACCTAATGGTTGTCATCGAATTATGAATCCACTCATGAGTTAATCTATTCATGGAGGCATTGCCTTCCTGGTGCAATTACCTCTCAATGATAGAACCTTTCCCTTAGGGACCAAGTTCTCAACACATGGGTCTTTGCGGAAGATGCTTTATATGAAGCTCATAGCAGAACTTCTGGTGTTCCAAGCATGGGAAACACTGGTTAGACATTCCTGTGATGTCAGGGCCTAGGCCCACTTTGTGTTGTCCATTCATTGACTTATTACATAGACGTTTCTTAGCGTCTACAGGCCAGATCCTGCCTAAGACATCAAGACAAAAAAAAAAAAAAAAAAAAAGGAAATGCCAAAGTCCTGGCTTTGCTGGTAGCTGTTAGTATGATGGGAGAAATGAACAGTTGCACAGTACCCGCATCGTCATATGATGCAGGCTCTTCTGATGGCATCATTTACCATCGAAGTGCTTTGCTAACTATTTTCACCCCCTCCCCTACCGTTCCCTTGGGTTCCCAGCATGGGATGGCTATATAACAGGACATGTAATGGGTCCTTGTTGACTGACTCAAGACTAAACTACTCAACTGGATGGTCTAATTTTTTTTTAAAGTTTTGTAATAATAAGAGTCTCTCTAAAATATTGGTATAGTCCTGTGCCAACAAGACTATGGTGGACCACAAAATTATTGAGTAATTCATTGGCGCAACTTTTTTTAGCAGCCATCTTAATGCCACAGAAGTAACAAAATCAAGGCATGCTGGCCCCACCCCCACTCCCAGAGGACAAGCCACAGCAAATGGAAGTTATTACTCTCCGCCGTGGACACAGCTGAAGTGTTAGACCTTAGAGCACACAGTCAACTTGACCTTGTAACCGGAGAACAGCCAAGTGTCTGAATTTACATATGGGCATCTTGGGAATCAAATGAACACTTAGCTCTTCATTGTAGAATTTAGTGCAGATTAAGGTTAGCCACAATTGGTAACACTTGGGGAGTTGTTAATTTCTTGCTAGCAATTTCACTGTAAACTCCCTACATAAATTTCATATTTGTGCTCGGCATTGTCATCCAGATTTTATGCACATTTATTTGATTTATATACTCTTGGCGGTTTCTAATTGTGCAGCCATTAAGCACCTCTGCTGCTTTAATGACTTGAGAATTCTTCAGAGCCACAAAAAAAAAACAAAAAAAAAAAAACTTAGTTTCATAAGCAAATGAGAACGTGAATGAGAGAAGATGCTTCCCCTGGCTTCCCTTAGGAAATGACAATGTGGCATTCATATTATCTGTGCTACTGACGTGGGGTCATGTGATTCTCTATGAGGAAGTCTGTAGAACCCTAGGCCTTACCCACTAGAAAACACTAGCACCCCTGCTAGCTGCTTACCGATGTGAAAGAATGTCTCCAGACATCATAAAATGTCCCCTTTGGGGTGGGAAGAGGTGGGGGGAAAACTCTCTTGGTTGAGAATCGCAAAAGAAATCCTGCTAATTAAACTTACCAATAATGTGAAGTTTTCATTCTACGAGTGGTCCACTGTTCTGTGCTGAAAGAATGGAAAGAGTTTCTTTTGTTTGTTTGTTTTTGTATGCTTTAGAACTAAACAAACCTCTCTTCCTAGCCTTTGTGTCACAGAACAAGCTATCGATCTTCCCAAATCTCAGTTTCCCAATCTATATGAAAGGCGGAATGCCTGCTCCAGAGCTGTCGCAAGCAGTAGTGAGCCATGCCCTGAAAGAAACGACCTAGAATGACGCCTGCGAGGTAGCAGGAATGCATTAAGCTCCCAGGGTCCCTTTCTCCTCCTCCTGCTGCCCTCCTTTCTCCTTCCAGCCCTTTCCCTGATGTCTGGAATGAACACAGCCAGATTCTATGCCCTACAAATGTCTTGGTGGTTTACTTCCAATTTTCCCTTCTATAGAACAGATCTGCAGGAGCTAATATTATATCCAAACCTTATGTGAGCTTTGGAGAGCAGAACAGCCTAAGTCAGCAACAGATACATGAAAGTCTGAACCCACAGCCCTTTGCACTCGTGCACGAATATAAGCAATGTGTCCACACACGTTGCAACCATTCTCCAATGACTCATTCTCTACTGAGTGTGATGAGATTATAACTTGTCTAAACAGAGGCACAAGCGCTGTCTTCTACCCAAACCCATCTTAAGCAGTCAAGTAGACGTGGTTACCCACTGGGCAACACTGCCTGAGCGTTTGCAGGCTGAAGCAGGCCCAGCTAGGCACCATGGGGAGCAGGCTAAAGGTGGAAACATTTGGTGCACTCCTGAGCTTGGGGGACCCAGAGAGAAGACATATGGAAAGTCTTATGGACCTTATTTTCATTATGAAGGCATTATAACAACATCACTAGCCACTTGGAGAGGGAGGGAGGGAAAGGGTGGGGCTCAGCCAGACCTCTCACACTCAGTACAACTGTTTTCATTTATCCATCCACTTCCAGGCCGGACTCCTATGTGCACGTGGTTTCCTTGGCTGCCATGATTTCACACATGCTCTCCTCTGTGTTCTTGACTCTGTACTAGATTACAAGTGCCCCTTTGTGCTTGTTGTCCTCACAGTTTTCATATTTAGTGACGGCGCAGATCCTCAAGAAAAAGATGTTCCACGAAGTAACTAGCTGCCCTTTGGTTGAAGAATTCCTGGTGTCTGGTTACGTGATTCAAAATTTCTAGTGAGGAAAAAAAAAGAAAGAAGAGCAAAACTTCTTCCCTCTGAATACAAAAATCTCAAAAGTGGAGCTGGAGGGTAAAAACCACAGACATCCTATGTTTAAATATGGAATTATATAATTATTTTAAAATAAACTAATTATAAAAGCTTGCTGTGGAATGTTACAATAAAATATGTATGCATGAAAATATAGAAAGGCCTAAGAAATAAAAATGTACTCATAGCCTTTTAACTGTTACCTTTGTTTCCTTTCAGTCTTTTCTCCATAGGCATCTACCTAGATTTAGTTCAATTATAACATTTTCAAGACAAGGGTTACTAAGTGTTAAGCTGCAGAGCTACTAGTCTACAAGGCAGTTAGTGAGCAGATCTACTTAGGAAAATAAAGTGGTCATGTTAGAGTGCAGAGGATGGGTGGTTGTAGGCTATTGGATCTCTCTCTCTCTCTCTCTCTCTCTCTCTCTCTCTCTCTCTCTCTCTCACACACACACACACACACACACACACACACACACACACACACACACACACACAGCACTCTTATCATTGTGTGTGTCGTGTAGCAGGTCATCTTTCCATTCTTCCTGCCAACAGGACATCTCTAGAAGCCCCATTCTATGGAGTCTGGGCGGGGCTGCACACAAAGTCAGAATATAAGCGGTCTGTGAAGCACAGCCAAAGTTACCTTGTACACTCCTCAGGAGGGTCTGGGCTGGGGCGTAGCACTCGAAGTCCAACAGGCTCATTTTATCTCCATTATGGAAAAGGGCCATGATCTTCAGCTGAGCACCAGATGAAGTAGTTGGCTTGCGAAGAGACCATGTTGTCTAAAACACACAAATCTTTAATTACAATATCCAACAGAATGAAGGTTTTAATGGGAACTAACTCTAGCGGAAGAATGTATCGTACGGATGTATATTTGCATATTCAAGCCTTTACCTCCAGCATTTATTGGATGGGATGACATGGCATGTTATTCTCTCTCCCTCTCTCCACTCCCTCTCCCTCTTTCTCCCCTTTTTCTCCATCCTTCCCTCATCTTCATTTCCTCTTCCCCCTTCATGTTTATTCTTTATGTTTCCATGTAGTTCTGTGCACACAAATCTGATTCTATAAACAGAGCTGTTACCTTTATCCACCTCATACAGGTATTAACTCCTCACAACCAGAAGTTTGTGGTCCATGGCCTATTCTTTATGCTGAATGTCAGTACAGTTGAGGCAGCATCTGCCTCTCGTTTAATTCTGCCCACGCATCCCAGGTATGTCTCCTGCAACAGTGGAGAGAAACTCTTCTCTCTTACCTTATGGATGGCTTTGCTAAATATGTAATATCCCCAATTCCAGCCAGTTCTGACTCAGGTCACCTTCCAGGAGTCTCAACTTCCTGGTTGGCCATTAACATTCACCACTCGGGGACAGAAGGACAATGGGTCCTGGGAAGATCTTGTACTTCTCTTAGCCCTGAACACCAGTGAAAGGGCCATAGAAATGGCAGTGGCTCCTGAGATGGCCTCTCTGCAGCCCTGGCTCCAGCAGCCTGCATCCCAGATTTATGGATGGCACCTGGTAAAACAGTGATGCAAACCCAACGTGAAATCCAAGTACATCCTCATCTATCTCTGTTTGGATTTGGTTTTGAGTTTTATTAATGACAGTGGATTTGATTAAACAAAGTTTATATAGTAACCAGCTCCAGCTGGACCCAAGCATCAGTGGAACCCCCAATTCCCCTGATGTCCTTTGGTCCTTTCCGCTCATGACTTCTTTCCAAAGCATTCGCTCTGAAGCTGATAATGGTGAGGTCATACGATCTCATTTATTTTGGTCCAGTCTGGCTCATCCAGCCCAGAGGCCCCGGGATGAAGGGCTTTTGTGTTGGATGTGCTGCGTGTCTGTGATGTGGCCTTGCCCTAACCTGTGTGATGAAATCAGCCTGTCAAGGCAATACTATCACTGGGTTTGGGCTCAGATTTGGAATCTGCCCAGCAGAACTCATGCTGTTCATTGAAATATCACCAGGGTTGGCTTGTAAGGTTACCAGAAGCTGATTCCATGAAACTTGCCTTTGTTGGCAGGGCTGTTACTCATTATGAATAGTTGTGCTTACCTACTCTTTGGGCCTTTTCTCTGGGGCCACTCAGAAATCACATGTTAGCAGCACAGGCTAAGGAGTGTGGCTCTGTTTAGAGTCTGGGTAGTGGTCTCTCCCTCTCATCCCTCTCATCTTCAAAGCCAGTCCTTTCTCAGTCTGTACTCTACTCTCTTTTCACTATTTCTCTGGAGGCTCTTTTAGGATGCTCTTCTTCCTTTGTTCCTGTCCCTCTGCCTTTGGATGTCCCTCTCCACTCTTCTTTAGAGTTGCCTACACCCTTCTGCCTCTCCTCTCACCGTGCTTGATGTTGTTCTCTCATCCCCTTCTTAATTGCTTCGTGTGTGTGTGTGTGTGTGTGTGTGTGTGTGTGTGTGTTTACATGCATATCTGTGCACAGGCATGTAGAGGCCAATGATGGATGTCAGGTGTCTTCCTCAATTGCTCTCCACCTTGTATTTTGAGGCAGGGTCTCTCACTGCACCTGGAGCTCACACATTGGCTAGACTGCTGGCCACCAAATCCCAGCGATCCTCCTGTCTCTACCTCCGCAGGACCAGGATTACAGGCACACACAACCATGAACGCAGGTTTTTATATAAGTTCTATGCATCCAAAGCCATGCTCACGTGTGTATGCTTGCACTTTGCTGAAGGAGACATCTTCCCAGATCTCTCGATCATTTCTTACTGTTGCTCCCTCCTGCTCTTCCTGACTCTTCAGTTTCCTTCTAGGATCACGTCAGATTTCCTGAGGGTAGGGCACATATCGAATGACACTTTGATCTGATTCCATCTGATCAGGACTCACTCATTCTTGTCACTACACCCATCAGGCTCCAAGCTGATGGGAAATGAGATGGGCAACACTCCCTGTCGCTCTGATCCGGGATCAGTCCCAGCCTGACCACTAAATAAAATCAGCAGATCCAGTACCAGGGCTAAATCCAGGGCCAGCATTAGTCAGGTTTCCCATGGTGTTTGTGAGACAGGGCCAAGCTGTATGATTAACGACCAGTGTGTGTCCTTCTGATGTCACTGCCAAAATGCCTTTGTTACTCTATAGGTGATGGCCACTTCTCCCTGCTACAGAGCCACTGATTGTCACCTTTGAATTCAGTGTTCTCGAGGCTCTAAAAGAAAGCCATTTCCAAGTCTCTCTCTGGTGGGTTTCTAGAAGCAGTAAACTGGTGGGTTAAATGAACTTCCAGAATTTCCAAGGCGAGTGCTTGCCATGAGCACCACTGATTTGCTGTGTGCTTAGCAGTTGGATCGCTAACATGAGACCACCCAGTCAATTCATTATGCCAAATCAAAATCTCCTCTACTTGAGTGGCCTGTGCTTTTTTCATGGTATGAGATCGCTATTCTTTTAGGAAAAGAGTATTTCATCTTTTAAAAGTGAAACCATCCACCTCTTTCTTGGAAAAAAAAAGTCTTACTGGGATCTAAAGAGTTCTTTTTGCCTTGTGATTTTCTTCTGTTGAAAGGGGGTGCTCAGCTGCAGAGAGCATGAAGCCTGGACAATTGCCTCCTGATTGAGTGTTTCACATGAACCAGGGGAGTAAATTCAATAATCCAGAAGGACCCAACTTCTGGTTTTCCGTCTGTCATTTGATATCTTCATGTTTCTTTCTATTTGGTGTTGTTGCTTTTGACTCGCCCTTCAAACCAAAGGCACTTCTCGGTGGTTTCTTGTTTTAGAAAGTGACAAACAGAGGGAAAAACTGTATGCCTTGGACTAAAAATGAGATCATTAGGATGAATTTCTATTCTCGTCGCCTGGAATTCTACTCTGGTTCTGATTAAGCACAACAAACATGCTGTATGCGATGCTTTCCTGTAAATGTGTGAGATGCTCTGCTATTGCATGTCCATGAATGGAAATAGTAACAGGCTCTGCTTGGCTCCAGCCTCTGACTTGGTCTTCACACCCAAAAAACCAACCAACAGGGAGTCGCATCCACAGCCCAGCACAAGTAGCTCGCACGTCTTTCCTGTGTTTTTCTTGATAGGCATGGAAAAGGTATTTTGTCAAAAAAAATCATAGGAGTAAATGAAACATCGACATTCTAGCTTTTGTAGAAGTCCCAGAAAAGAGCAAGTGGACATCCGTAAGTGGCCCATCTTCCATAACTATGTCTCTATGAGAATGGTCCTTCCATATCCCATTTCTGGCGGTTGGGGTTTTTTCAGTAAGGAGTGAATTTTTCTCTGGGCTCCTTCAATAAAAGACTCATGACAGAGAAGTGAGTAGCCACGGTGCTCTAGAAAACTGTTCTACTTTTTTTGTTTGTTTGTTTGTTTTCATTTATTTGTTTAGAAATTGGGTAAATTTAAGAAAAGAAACATACAGCATCCAACTTATCCATTACCCATACCACTGACTCAGAAATCAACACTCCGAAGGAACCTTGACTCCCTTGAGTTGGTCAGATGTGGGAGCAGGGTGTGGCAGGGCAGCAGGAGGCTGTCACTGAGTGCAGGAGTCTCTTTGGCTATAGAGTGGGGGAAACACTGATCTCGGAAGGTTTTTATTACTTTTACACAGGAAGCTCTTGTAAAGTGGTGTCTGGTAGAGACTACACCATAGAGACTACTTACCTTTAGTAGTGTTAGGCCTATCTGCCCATAACCCACTCTTTATGTCAATGAAGCACTTAACATTTTAACACACCAGGCTGTACTTGACTTTCACACCTATAATCAGCTTTAGGCCTTCAGTGGCTCTTTGGGGGACCTCTGTCCCCTCCACAGACTCTCTTCCCACAAGCCCCAACTCAAACCCAATTTTGGGGCAGTCATTCATTGTGACCAGAAGGAACAAGTGACAAGAAGGAGAGTCCAGGGCAGCTGGCGGCCACTGCTCACATGAGGGTGGAAGGGCCCAGCCTTTACTCGCAGGGAATTGGCACCCCTGTTTCAAGTGGGAGCCAATTACTCCCATGGGACAGTTACATTCTGGAAAGACGGGCGGCATGATTCAAAGAGAGATTTTTTCTTTCTGCACGATCCTAAGTGCAAGATTTACTTGTCTTCAAATAGGAAAAGCCTCACGGTGGCCTGTAAAAATTGAGCCCATACTTTTAACAATTGTGTCAGGCAAAAGGAAAGCCCTGTCTCACTGTGGAGAAGCCAGGGACATAATTCTTCATTTGGTTTTTTACAATATTTGTGTTCCTATATTGTGTCTATATTATAAATCTCATGGCAATTATAAGTACTAAGTTTTTAAGGTAAGTCTAAAGTTTATTAAGGCCTAAACTGAAAATTGTTGTAAGATATGTATTTCCATTGAAAGGAAAGAAGAAAAAAGAAAGGGGGAACAAAAGGGAGGGGAGAAAAGAGGAAGGGATGTAGAAAAACACCAGTTCCTAGAAGGAAGCTGTAAAATAATATAATGGAGTGTATAGGAAGATAAGAACATTGATTTTATGGGCCTCACTTGATTCACCACTCATTTGGGACTCACATGGACCTAAACAATGCATTGAAGCGTTCTGCAAATAACTAACTGACCCCAGGTGTTGACTCTGCCCTTGCTACTCATAGCTGGTCTAACAGAAAGCCATGGAGAATGTTTATCAGCGTTTGATCGCCCCAGAGGCTTCCTCATTTTTTGGAGATGGTGATCGTGACCATAGTGATGGCAGTGGTGGTCTAGCAGTGATGGAGTTATTGATGGTGGAGTTGAAAATATCAATGGCAAAATGTTGGTTGGGTGGTGGTTGCCTTGGTTACATTTCTCATTGTTGTGAAATAACTGACAAAAGTACCTGATGAAAACAACTTAAATAAGGGAAGGAGGGTTTACTTTGCCTTAAAGTTTCAGGATACAGTCCCACAGGGCATAGAAGTCCAGGGAAGCATGAGGCCACTGGTCACTTTAGTGAGGAAGGAGAGAAAGATGAATGTCTGTGCTCAGCTTGCCTTCTTCACTCATTGCAGCCTGGAATCCCATCCCATGGTACAATGTCACCCACACAGGCTGATCTCAATTAGCCTAATCTTGATAATCCCTCAAGCAAGTTTAAAGACTTGTCTCCTAAGTGATCCTAGATCTTGGCACATTTATAACCAGTATTAGAATACATAACAGTGGTGATTGGGTGTTGATGGTCAAGAAGTGTTAGGGTTGTTGTTGGTGATCCTGGTGCTGATGCTGGGGGTAATCATGGTCCTGATGCTGGGGTGATCCTGGTGCTGATGCTTGGCTGATCATGATCCTGATGCTGAGGTGATCATGATGCTGATGCTGGGGTGGTCATGGTGCTGATGTTGGGGTGATCATGGTGCTGATGCTGGGGTGATCGTGGTGCTGATGCTGGATAATCATGGTGCTGATGCTGGGGTGATCGTGGTCCTGATGCTGGGGTGATCGTGGTCCTGATGCTGGGGTGATCATGGTCCTGATGCTGGGGTGATCATGGTCCTGATGCTGGGGTGATCACCGTGCTGATGCTGGGGTGATCATGGTCCTAATGCTGGGGTGATCATGGTCCTGATGCTGGGGTGATCATCGTGCTGATGCTGGGGTGATCACTGTGCTGATGCTGGGATGATCATGGTGCTGATGCTAGGTAATCATGGTGCTGATGCTGGGGTGATCATGGTGCTGATGTTGGGGTGATCATGGTGCTGATGTTGGGGTGATCACAGTGCTGATGCTGGGTAATCATGGTGCTGATGCTGGGTAATCATGGTGCTGATGTTGGGGTGATTATGGTGCTGATGCTGGGTAATCATGGTTCTGATGCTGGAGTGATCATGGTCCTGATGGTGGGGTGGTCATGGTGCTGATGTTGGGGTGATCATGGTGCTGATGCTGGGTAATCATGGTGCTGATGCTGGGATGATCATGGTGCTGATGTTGGGGTGATCATGGTGCTGATGCTGGGTAATCATGGTGCTGATGCTGGGTGATCATGGTGCTGATGCTGGTGGTCCCAGCAGCCAGGCCATTGGAAACAATGCTGCCATGCTCTGTGAATCTGAATAAGGGACCTAATTTACATAAGTGCTATGATAGGTTGAGATAGGGAAAGGGGAAGCACTTGGGTCTTAGAACTTCATGAGAAAAAGAACACAGAGAATGTTCCGCACAGTTCTTTGTGTGGGGCCACCTCATGTGCTTGTTGAGGTCATTCCGCTCCTGGGGACAATTGTAGGCAAAATAAACATGCTTAGGCATATGTTGTTCTGCTGCCTGTAAAAAATATGTAACTTTGTCCAGATTTTATTTTACTTTTTCCTCCTTCATTTTTGTTTTTTATTTTTTAAAAAACCCTAAATCCTTGTTTTGGGAGTACAGAAATCTGGCCTGTGAGAAAAAGCTAAAAAAATAGTTCAACAGTCATTCAAGCACCCAGGGACCAGGCACGGAGCAGGAGTAGAGAACCTTCGAGGAGCAGCTCTCTTAGCAGACAGGCCTGGTGCCAGGAATTTGGCTGAATCACAGAGAAAGGATGGAGGTGCTAGCAAGTGGTTTCCACTATCATTGTACAATCCCCAGCAGCGCTCATACGTGTGCACTGGGCTTTCTCCTCCCGTGCTCCTGTCCTGGGTTATAACTAAACGATGACTGATTGCCCATCCCACTGGATTGCATTACATAACCAGTGGCCAGACTGGAGTACAGCTTTCTCCGACGCAATGCTGGACAAGAAAAATAAGCAGGCTGGAAATAAGAAAGGGGTTTGCTTTGTTCAGCACCTGTGTACACTTTTGCAACGAGGAGGCAAAAGGAGACCAGGATCTCAGTCCCCCAGCAGTATACCTGTCAGCCCACAAACCCGATGTGCTCCTGAGTGCACACCATCAGTGTACTCAATATCCAGAATTTGTGGGTTGGGACCATATGTTATTTTCCAATATAATGTGAAATAATGATTCGCTTTGGCTGAGTAAACTAGAGTAGCTGTCTGAAGAGGTCGCCATTCTGCTCAGTAAACATTCATTAAATGCCTACCCCAGGACATCCCCACGGGTACAAATACACCTCAACTCTCAAGAAGTGGGTAATTCAACAGAACCCCAAGCTTCTAATGACTGTGGCTCTGCATGACTCTCTCCAGTGCGCTCTGTGACTCAGTTTCCCTCTAAGGCAGCAATTACCCCAAGCAAAGACGTCCCCAACTTTACAGGCAAGTCCCAGCCATCACTCCAGGTCACCTTATTCACAGCACCGCAGCCATGACTGAAGCAGCTTCCTCCCTCTGACTGGGACAGAGCTGAAGAAAGCGATCCTTTCCAAAGCAAGCGTCTCTGTTTTCCCCTCAGCATCCTCTTAGCAAATGACTGCCGCTCACTGCCACATGGCTGCAAATTCCGCCCTGCAGTCTCTCAGTCCCAGGGAGCATGCGTGTGGCCAGCCACTCCAGTCACAGCTGGGACACAAAACCACAGGACACCCACCCACGCTAGGCCAGATAGGGACCTAAAATGGACACTCTGCATCATTTCTCTTATACACCACGTTCTGACAATACTTCATCGCCTTATCTTGGCCAAGTGTCAACAATATAATTATAAAGAAGACTAAGTGATATTTATTGTACTAACTATCTAGTGCAGCGAGCCAATTGTTTATTCTGTTAATCCTCGACACTCAAGGTAGAAGTGATATTTACTCTATTTTCTTTTTGTTTTTGTTTGTTTGTTTTGTTTTGTTTTTTGAGACAGCACTGAGAGGGAAACAGCTTCAGGCTTCTCTCAAGAACACTGAATTTTAGAGTCTCTAGCCTCCCTGTAAGGCTACAGGCTTATGCAGGTGCTAAGGCAAGATAGTTTCTATTTCCATGAATCATAATCATGCAAACTAGCTCGTTAGGAGCCACAGCTGAGTGGTTTGTGTGTGTAGATGGAGTGTGGAAACTGTCCTTCTCTCTGGAATTTCTAACTCCCACAACATTCTAGGTCCCTAGGAACAGATGCGCTCTGTGGCTTTCTTGCTAGTTCTGGAGTGAATTTCCTCAGTAGAGAGTTTTCCTTTTGTGCAGGCTGTCATGGTCAAACAGCCCTAAAAAGAGAAACACTAGATGATGGGGAATATTCTAAAACATAATTACATGAGAGTCACGTGACTTCAGCAGACAGCAGGTTTTCCTCACCCCTGACCTTTCCCCTTGAGAGGTTGAGTTAGATGACTCTCCTTAACACAGTTCAAGGATGAGCATCCAAGAGCCTTTCTCTAGTGTAAACCATTCACAACTTGGGACTGCAGTGTTTGAAACCAGACACAGGAAGTGGCTGAAACGGCAGCCCCTCACCCTACCCCCAACACCCGGGGAATCAATTCTTCATTTCCAGGACTGATCTTAGCCTGGGGTGACTGAGGAACTCCATGTGTGGCATGCCCAGGCAAAGCAGGCGGATATCTATTTCATGCCTTCAGTCAGATTTTCTGGGTGTGAAGTCAGCAGACAAACCAGGAAATGTCAGTGCAGAAGAGTTGAGGGGAGCCGCTGATGCTCCAGGGCTGTGAGGAAGTGTCCAGTGATGTATTTGGTCCCAGGCATTTGTGATCCCTGTTTTCCTGAAGTGGGGTAACTAAGTATAATCATTGCTTGTGGTGAACCCACAGTTCAACTTTTTAAACAGAAATGCCCGCAGCATGGATACTTTACCCATTAAGGTAGCGTTTTGCTAGAATCCATACATTCACGCTCCCCCACCCGGCTCTCCACTAACTTTCCCTGATAGAAGGAAGGGCTGCCTGGCCTTTTAAAAGCCACAGAAACCTCCCTGTGTATCTCTTAAGCCGGGCTCTTTCCTGGTCTTTCCAGACCTATAGATATTTAGCTTAATTCCTGGAGTTACATCTGACTTGCATTAGAGTCATCTGTTGTAACATTTCTTGTCCTACTGCTTGGAAAACATGCCACACACTGAGAGGAAAAGGCTAGCTCAAGAAGAACTGAGGATGTGGGCTCCCATAAAGCCAGTGGAATAAAGGGCTCCGGGCTGAGTTAACATTCTCTGGTGCCATTTTCTTTTCATTCGCATCTTCAGTCCCAGGTTGTCATCCGTGACCTGCTGTGGCCTGGAGACTGTTACTATTGAATGTGAACTTCAACTTCAAGCAACCAGAGTCTCCTTTATTCTGAGTACTGCTGTCTGTGCATAGTTAGAAGCATGGAACAGACCAGGCAAAGACCAAGAGCACAGTTGAAAGCGATCTTTTTCTTGTGGTTTAAGGATCAGCCAGTTGGAACCAAAGAGATGTTTTCTTAAGGTTGCAGAGCAGCTTGCAAAAACTATTGGATTGTTTTTGGCACTCAAACCTAGATTATAGATCTATCATTAGCCTTACCAAGCTGATGGACTAGGCTATAGGACTGCTATTTAGTCCTTGCAAAACTATTCTGCCCTCAACTCTCTGTCGTGGAAGGCTGCTTTGCATTTAGATAACTTATCTACCCCACTAACGGCTTTGTAATTAGCCGTACTTTGAAAGCCTCTCTGTGGCATTGAGCATTACAGATCTCATGAGTTACTGCAGTCAGGTAAACAGATGCGGGATGCGGGCAGCTGCACACCATAGAACGCTACTCACAGTCACAGCAAATGCTCTTTCATCCCAAAGCTGAAGGGCAGCCAACCACAATGGCTTCTTCTTTGATCTGCTTGCCTCTGGGGAAATGCTGAGAGAGCTTTTGTAATTTACCTCAAGATCTCCCAAGGAGCCACAGGGCCAGTTCTCTTTAAGAAATGTGACAAGACACTTTAGAATTGTCAGCACCAGACCATTTGGTGAAAAAGAATAATAGTTTTGCTGAACCTTTGTGTCTTCCTAAGTCCTTGGTGCCAGATGCTCTATTTTCCTATTGGATCTGCCAAAACCACTAAATAGTTAAAAGACATCAAATCATCTCAAAGTGGTCCAAACTTAAATTTGTTTAAAAAAAAAAAAAAAGAACAACAAAAGAACTCTTAGTCAGCAAACCTTGCAGTCATATTACTCTCTAGAAAGTGCCTGATTAGGTTTAAGAATTAGAAAAACAGACTCGCAGCACCAAAGACCTCCACCACTTCTCCCTTTGTATGCAGGCTTGGTGGAAGAAGGGACAGACAGGGAGCAAAACTGAGAAGGATGCTTAGAGCGATGAAAATCACAATTAGCAGCACAGAAGCTAACTGCACCCCAACAGCATGCTCTTAATGCTGGGCCAAAAAGGAGATTTCCTGGCTCAGAACTCCACCAGGTAAAAGGAAGAGGGACGTAGCTCCCTGGCTTCAGAACCGTGTAAGCGCTCTGGGGTCTGGCCATTGCTTTGTTGGAGCACATGATATACTCTCTAAAGAGGTCCTTAGGGTCAACCGTCCCCAAATCTTTAAAAAGAAAATGTCAGCAAACAGTCCTTGAACTTCTTTAGTACTAAGCCACTGTGGCTCTAGTATTGAAGAGTGTGTTTTAAGTGGCTTGCATAACACTCAAAACAGAAAATGTCTCAGTTCACAGATGTTGTTTGTATCTAGTCAGCAAGGGCTTGCAAAGATGGCCTCCCCCAAATCTGCACGCCGCATCCTCGTATCTCCTTGCTTAAAATATGACTGCATCCACGTTTTGTATTTTCTAAGAGATATTGATTTCTTGATAATGAGTTTCGCTCAGCTGGCTCATCACAGCCACTGCCAAGCTTCCTCTTCCTTCTGAGCAGCGGTGACTTCGGAGCTGGCCTTACATTTCATTCTCTTAGGGAGCTTTTGAAAACTCGTAGGGAATGGGCAGCACTTCAAGCCAATGAAACTAGGCTTCCCCAGAGGCAGGACACAGGCAGCATGGTGGGTTTGTAAAGCTGGCCTGGTGAGTTGGCTGTGTGGCCAGGGTTGAGAGTCACTGCTGCAGAGAACCAGAGGGCAGTGGAAAGCAGAAACCAGGGGGCTGGACAGAGTCTACCATAGTCAAGTATGAAGGCCTTAGAGGGATGTCCACCACTCCCCATGCATTACCAGAGGAAGCAAAGCTGCTCTCAATTTCATTTGGATTGGACTTTAACAGTTTGCTATTAATCTAAAGCTCTCGATGAGAATGGACCAAAATGCTTTTTTGAGACTTAAAAAAATAAAATAAAAGGGTTTGTGGACGGTAGCGGGGCAGCAGCCAGAGAGCCAGGCGAGCAGCCCTCTTCCCAGGCATCTTCGGAAGACTATCCTTCAGCCCTAGAAGATGCTGGGCTGGTTGTTCACGAGTTCTAGAGTGAGAGGTCTCATGGAAAGTGACAGGCAGGTGGGCAGTTTGCAGCAGCAGCAGGCCATCTCTGAGTTCGTCCTCTTTGGCTTGGACCTCTTTATAAAGAGGATATTAGGCATGGTTCTCTAGCAGAACAGGACAAGTAGGACATAAATAATAAAGAGGGGTTTTGTCAGATCGGTTCACGCGCAGGTGCTGGGTACCCCAACAGTGTCTACCTGCTCGCGGGAGAGGTAAAGAACACAGGAACTGTTCAGTCTGTGAGGCTTGACTCCTCAAATCAGTGCCAAGCCAGAAAGTATGGAAGTCCCCTGGTGAGCCACAGTTACAGAATTCATTCATGTGAGTCTGAAGTCAACAGAAGATCACACAGCTGTGATAGACACACTTACCCTGAAAGAGGAAAGAAAAGGAGGTCCTCCCCACAGCTGGTTCCTTGCACCTCCTTATATCTGGGCCAAACCTTGACAGGTGCCTCCCACACTGAGAACAGATCTTCTGCTTCCGGTCATCCTCTCTAGAAGTCCCCTCGCAGATGTGTCCAGAAGGCTGTCTCCGTTTCCTAGGTGATTTTTGTGGCGCCCGCGCCACCGTGGTACTGAGTCGAGGGCAAGGGACTGCGGATTTAACTCATACACACACACACACACAGGCACACACACACACACACACACACACACACACACACACACACACAATAACACAGCGGGTCCGTTGTGCTAAGAGAGCAGCAGCTGTGACAGCGGTTTATTATTCTCGTTCTCCCAGAGTTCCAAAGAGCCTTCTTATAGGCAACAAAACAGGAATCCTCCTCCCAGGTGAAATCCCTCAAGAGGTGATTGCACACAGGAGGAAAAGTCTTGAGGAAGGGAGGGGAGCATTCTCAGAGCAGTAAACATGACTAGCTAACCAAGATAAACAGACATGGAAGCTGCTAGAAACAGGACATGAAACAGCAAGACAGGCAGGCAGCCTAGTCAGGCCTGGTTCCTACAATTTTCATCCAGTCAACCAAATATGGAGGAAGGCCAGCATGGAACCTAAATATTCTTAAACTTAGATGACAGGTAATAATATAATAAGCAGGAGTATTAAATCACAGGCTGTCTTATTTCAGTTACTCAGGATAGCTGCCCAGTACGTTGCATTTTTTAACAAGCTTTAAGATACTGCAGTACCATTGCTTTAATGCAGCAGACCAGGCCAGGGTCTAGCAGAAGCACGCCAGATTCCAATAGTATTTCAACTGTGCTCTGTAAGGAGCATAAGGCAGTCTATAAGTGAGCTGTGATCTATTTCCATACATTTATCAAAAGTGTGAGAGCCATCGGATGTCTTCTTAAGTAATTATGAGAACAGTTAGGGGTTTAAAAATAGGCATCCGTTTAGTTTGCTTGTCCCTGGTGCATTTGCATTAGAGATTGGCAATATTTAAATTGGATTTAATTTTAGAGCCCCAGCCTTCCCTAGGATGAGACTAAAGCAACAACACCTATAAAAATCAGTCAGTATTCTTGGCAAGAAATTCTCTTTCCAGTAGCAAACTGCTGTACCAGAACTGTATGAGAGAAGACCAAGGGCATGGAAGATGCTGGAAAGAGCCTCAAACATAGCCATCAGGCACCAGTAGGAGACTGTGTTCACCAAGGTTACCTGGGCAAGAGACTATGGATATAATGTCTAGGACTCTTGTGGTTGTGTATGTTCCATTCCCCAAGAGGGCAAGTATATGGAGAAGCTATGGAATATATATGCAAAAATGTATATATTATATAACACACACACACACACACACACACACACACACACACACACACAACACATACATACATTGCCAGCCTCTCATTCCAACCACTTAGATCAGCAGCAGGCATCCAATAGAGGGATTATCTGGAATATTCCCAGAGTTACTCTTCCTTCTCCACTTGTTCCATGAATTAAAAGTGTGCATTTGCTGTGTGTTGCGGGAAGCAAGTGGGCAGGCCACAGGAATGGGATCCCCAAACTCAGTACCCTCTGCTGATATAAAGGCCTATCACAAACTCCCTTCTCTCTCCGCCACACTCTAACCTTGTCCGACCTCCAAATAGCTCTTGAGCTCAAAGGCTGTGGAGCATCCATTCTCTCCAGTCTTCCACAGCGCACATCCTTAGGAACCCTGCTCAGATGTTACCCCCTCATGACTCTGACTAGCCTGAATGGACAGAACAGGTTCCTGGGTCCACGATGCTTCCCCATCAAGAGTAATGTACACCGAGACTGTCACACTAATTTAAATGCTTAGCTTGTGCTGGCCCTTCCTCCCTTCCAGATGATTTGCTATGGGAAACATCGTATGGATCTTATTTCTCTCTGTGTCCCTAGCACCTAGCACAGTGTCTGGCACAGGGCCTGAAATTTCAGTATTTAATTGGTGAAAATAAGGACATTTAATGTAAGGATGGAGAAAAGTGTTGCTCATTCGTAGTGTCTTAGAACCACAGAGGATCAGAGCCAGAGGGGCCTGTCATCTATTCCCGCAACTTTTCTTTCAGGTGAAAGACAGAGACACCCAGAGTGATGTCTTACCCAAGAATCAGAGGAAACTGAGTCAGAACACGGCTCTGTGGCTTCCAGCCTTTCAACCTGTGCAGTTCAGCGAAGCCCCCAACAGAAGGGCGTGTGGAATAGATGAGTTCCCCTCTTGAGTCATGAGGACGGTGATGTGCACCTCCTGCCCCAGAGCACACGTAACTCTGCATCCCCCAGGATAAGCGTGCCCTGGCATGGCACTGAGGTCTTGTCACACAAGCTCACCTTTCTAAAGAGCATTAGAGTAAGGTCTTCTCTGTGCCTGATGTCTCAATTGAGTATCAGAAGGCTTTTCTCTTAGTTTTTGAAGCCCAAAAGGAGTGTGTTGGGCAGGGAGGGGAAGGAAGAAGAACAGAATCATTGCAACCTTTGATGCCAGGCTTTCCGGTGACACAGAAGCCACCCCAGGCCCCTCCCACCTCCCCTACTCTCCAGCCCCTCTTTGCAACAAAGCAATTGCCCCTTGGGAGGCTTCTGTGACATCTGCAGCCACAGCAAAAGGGAAGCATTAGGGCAGGGGGCATCACAGTGGAGCAAGGCACGGCTGGAAGAGGAGTTTGTGGGGCCTGAAGGGACAAAGGTGTAATTCTCAAACTTTTATTTACAGACTTTCTTCACAGACTTAGCCATCTAGCCGTTTGCCTTCACCATTGCCATGTCACTCTCTCCTGCTGAAAGCCCTCACTCCACTCCCTTCCTGTTGGCCTCAGGGATGCAACTGTGGCTCCTGGCTTCTCCCCTAAAGACCCAGATTGTTCTGTGCCTCCAGCTCACCCCCCCAGGCCTCTTCTCTCAGGCTCAGTTACTTTGTCTTACCTCTACCTAGGGCTTTGATGTTTACTCCTCCTTCCACTAGAATGCTCTGTCCTCCATTCCTTGTCATCAGCTTGAGGGCAGCTTCCTCAAGGAGCTCCTTGCTGTGCAATCAGTCTACATGGCCCCTTGTCTCTCTCATCCGGCCTGGTCTCTTCACTGCATGAACAGAAAGTGAAGTTATTTATTTGTATTAGACTGTGAGGTCCACAACAGAGGTCGAGAACTTGCCTGTTTTATTTACTGCTGTGTCTCTAACACCAAGAATAGTGCTTGGCACATAGTAGATGCTCATGAGATGGATGAATTAATGAATTAATTAATTGATGAATTAATGAATGTGAATTAATGAATGGATGGATGGATGAGTGAGTGAGTGAGTGAAGCACCTGGTTGTATCAGATTGACAGAAGTGAGAGGAAAATAGCAGCTCTAGAAGCTACAAGGTAAAGCATATTTTTTTTTCTCTCATTGTGTTATCTCCATAGCTTCTGATTCCTGGCATTTGACTTTTAGCATAGCACTCCTGTCCTGGTTCGGCAATAGATCTAAATGATGAATCATATAGTCAGCTTGCCCCATTCCCACTGCTTGTCTTGTACTTCCATTATAGAATTGGCTTGTTTGAATTTTCAAGACCTCTGCATTTGTAACATTGAATGGCCAAGACTGGGTAGAGCTGGGTCTACTGCATCTGTGCTTGGGTAGTGTGCAAAACAATTTTCATTTTAGTTTAGGTGTCTCTGGAGCAAGACTCCGGTACAGATCTAGAAGCCAGTACATTAGGTACAGTCCCACTGTGGACAGTGTCCAGGTTGAAACTAGTAAAGGCAAGTCATTGCAGGGCCATGGAAGACCTGGGCCACGCAAGACCCGAGCTATGTAAGTCCAGGAACCTGGAAATCTTGGCAACTAGACTCTTGCTCCTTCATGGGTCCTAATGTTGATAAAACTCTGGAGTTGTGGAAATACAGCTTGCCTTATTGAGACATTCCTTTCCCTCTGCCTAGGGCTCAGGCGTCCACCCATCTGCTGGGGAGTATGTTAACTCTTGTCTAACGTCAGCTCTCCTCCACAGAGTTTTGGCCTCTGGTCGTGCAGTCCAGGGGGCTGGATGGCATGCTGGACCCAAGCTTACCTCAGTGTCTGGGCCCAATAAAGGCTTTGCCAAGGACGCAGCTTTCTATCCTGGCCAATCTGAGGTAAGTGCCTGTGGGACAGCTGCCTCCCTGGGGTGTGTAGCTCTGCAGCTGCTCGGTGCAGAAGCTCCTGGTGACACAGCTGGAAACGCTCTACAGGCTGTGGAAGGGGAGTTAGAGCTGGTGGATCAGGAAAGACCAACGCTCTTAGTAGCGCTGTAAATAATAGGACTTGTCCAAAGAAGTCCTTTTACTCTGTGGCTTCTGGGGACACATTAAAAGTCACATAACACAAGCCCTGAATAGACAGACAGCATCAGACAGATTCACCACAGACTCTCTGGAGCAGTCTGAGCAGGTGGCCTTGTAAGGCAGAAAGTCTGTGGTCACTCTTCGTGCCTGAATGGAAGAGCAGGGAAGACTTCCATATCTGGACACTGGCGGGCCTGGCTCTAAGTTCTACTTTACCAGGTGTCAAGGACCAAGTGATTTAATCTCCGTGTCTCTGTTCCCTAACCATAAAATGAGACAGGATGAGCACAGCCTCGTCCCAGGTAGTGGTAATGATGACTAATGAGATATATGATGTGACTCTTGGGATTCAGACTTAGCACATTCTGTTCCCCCTGTAGTTCACACACATGTCCCGAAGAACACCAGCTAACCACGGGGTCTAGCACTTTCTAGAGCCCTCTGGCCGCATGTCACCATCACTGGCATCTTATATACTTTTTGATCAAGGCATAGTTGGATGAAAATCATAGATTCTGCATGGTACTCAGAAACCTGAGATGCCAGACACAAAAGCAGTCAGCCATCAGTGTGTTCCTTTGGGTCTGGATTTGTGGTGCTGTGGAGGTGAAACTCCTAATCTGAGAATGGCATTTGGATGTCGGACTGGTTATGTGGCTCTCAGGATGCACTTGTGGTCACAGAGTGTAGAGTAACAGGGAGGTCCTGGCACATGCTAGCCACATCACCCCCAAATCATCCAGCCCCTCTAAGGCTAGGCTAGTAACTCGCAAAATGTGTCCTCCAGGCCAGCAGCATTGGTGTCACCTGTCACTTGTCTGACAAGTTTCTTCCACCACCACTCCAAATCCTAGAGAATCAACTATTCTACAAATAGGCGAAGTCACCTGGCTTAACAGACCTTTCCAGGTGCATCTGATGATAGCTTGGAGGACTTCAGTCTCTGATGTCAGTTCCTACCCGTGCCTCCTCCTCCTCCTCCTCCTCCTCCTCCTCCTCCTCCTCCTCCTTATGAGTACTGTGTGGGCCATGCCAACAGTGGCACTAGACTCTGCTCTCTTACTGCTTGCCTGGGTTCATCCTGGGACACCTCAGGGACCCCTCCCTAGGGAGTTGATGAGTCACTGGATCCCTGTTACACTCCACATAGGCCCCCCAGCAGCTGAGAGTTCAAGTCTTAAAATGGAGGACAGCAGGTAATTTACATTTAGGCTGGAGGCCAAGGGCAAAGCAAGAAGTGACCCCTGGACCCCCTGTCAGATTGTGGCCAGTGAGATGGAGGAGGCTGGATTTCCTTGGTGACAAGAATTGTCTCTCTGGCCAACAGTTGGTGACCCAGGTCCACAGATCTGATCTCTAGCCCAAGAACTGTGAACAGCTCTTGACACCTCTCTCTAAGGCAGAGATTTATCTTCTGGCCTTATGTCAGGCGCCTCTACAGGCCTGGCTGGCCGGCCTCCTGGCAATGTGAGACAAGGACTAATTAGGATGTAGTGCTCAGCTCTGTCTGGCACCTTCATCACCTAGTCAGGTAGGGCCAGACCCTTGTAAAGATTATTCACCTGGTACAGGAACATCTGCTACTGTGGGGGTGAATGCTGTCAATCCTCAGGATGCTCTGCTAGCCAGAGGGAGGGTCCCCGTTGGAGACTGGGTCAAAGCCACCCAAGGACAGCCTCTTTTTTTCCAGTCACTTAACCTCTCCATTTCTGGGTAGGAGTCTGCCAAGATGAAGGACGTTTATACCTGACATGGATTGTATCCCTTCATGGTGGCCCTGGCTGCTCTCCCCCAGCTAAGTGTCCCACTCAGGCATTCGCCATGAAGCTACAGGGGGCGCTGTCTCCTGCTCAGGACCCAGGCTTTGAAGACTGGCTATAATAAAAAAAAAAAGGTCAACTCCTCCCTGGCTCACTTCATCTAAGGAGAGCATTCTCTTTGCTCTGCCTGCAGGGTGTCACTGGAATGGGAAACTGTGGGTTATTTATCCCCCTTTACTTTATTTCCTGAAGACCCAGAGACTTTTTTTTCTAAGGATTTTTAATATAGGAATACAGCATTATGAGTAAATCAATATGGTTCCCCAAATTACATTTTAATCAAAAACTGAACAGATCTGTTTGAGCCATTTTCAACTCTTAATGAACTGTCTGTCCATTGCCCTTGAATGACTGCAGCACCACGTGGTAGGCCAAGAGCACAGTCACAACTGGCATTAGACTCTTAAAACATTATGGAGTCTGTTGTGTAGAACGAGCATGCGCTCCATAGAGTAGAAAGCTTTATAATTCCTTAAACTAAAAACATTAGAGTTCATAGGCACCACAAACACCAACACTCAGGTAGAGCAAAAGGCACTGAGAAAAGCAGCTCCACGTGCAATCACCTTGGGAGGCGAAGGTGCCACAGGCGACAACAGTGAAGCAGTTAGCTTTCTGCCTATGAGGAGCTCCCCGTCCATCAGAGGGGAGAAGAGAACACACCTGTCATAAGACAGCTGTACCAGGAAGAGTTTTTCTGCCTATGGCAGTGGTTCTCGAGCTGTGGGTCGCAATCCCTTTCGAGGTTGAATGACCCTTTCACTGAAGTCACTTAAGACCATCAGAAAACACAGTTTATGATTCTTAACAGTAGCAAAAAAAACAGTAGCAAAATTACAGTTATGAAGTAGCAACGAAAATAAGGCTATGGTTGGGGCTCACCACATCGTGAGGAACTGTATTAAATGGTCGCAGCATCAGGAAGGTTGAGAAGTGCTGGCCTAGAGTTAGGTACTATCAGACTGATGCCATTGAAGTTATATGTTAGCTGCTGCAACATATAGAGTGAGAAAAAAAAGAGCGTGTATACCAGTAGGAAAAAACCCAAAGCAAGGGCGGGGGTGGTTAAGCCCAGGGCAGGAGCTACTCCAGGTGCTCTTGTGCCCGGAATGAAGAAATGTAAAGTAAGGTGAAGGAGGCGGGATGGTGCTGCCAGCGCAGGGGTTGGCCACCTGTTCTGGGACCATAAACAAGGGCTTACCACTGGCCCCTTTGTTCAGGGCCATGAGGTCAGAGCGAGGCATTAGGAAGCTTAATGGGAAGTCAGAGAGAAGGCTCTGGAATCTGAGCGATGAAGAATCCAGGACATCAAGGTGAGAGGTAATACCAGGACCTGAGTCAGGGACACAAACGTGAGGCTGGAAAGGAAGTTTTCAGCCATAAGAAATGCTACGCCAGGAGAGCTCAAATGACAACATAGAGGTCTCCATGAAGGGCTGGGGACAGAGTCCAGGATGAACTGAATTTGCAGCCGGCCAATGAAGGCATAATGAATGGCCCTAGTAACGGGAAAGCAAAATGTAAAGATGCCAGCTAGGAGAATAAGAAACAGGAGCAACAGAGGTAGTGACTGTGGAACTGTTTTTGGAAGGCACCAAGTGGTCCAAGATGCAGCTGCTACTACTGATACGGAAGACAACGATGGGAGGATGCTGCGATTGAGCAAGAAGACTTTGCTCAGCCATGTCTTGCACTGAGACTGCCAATGGCCGTGGAGAGGTGCCCTCGGGAAGCAGGAGCTCCAGAGAGTGGCCCCAAGGGAGGAGTTGGGCTAGAGATGGAGCTGTGGGCATCAGCCCATCTCCTCGGAAGAAGAGGAGCTTCTCCAGCAGAGCCTGCAGAATAAGACAGTGGGAGGCACGGAGCAAGGCAGGCTTTGTTTCCATTGAAACCCTAAACTCCAGTCAGCGTTTCTTCAGTTCCCGATCCAGTTCTAACAGGTGTTACCAATTTGGGCATAAAAGTATGGATTTCAGTTCTGTGTCTTCTGCCTTAATTCACCTGATGAAAGATAATGTGTGCCGAGAAGAAAGGGGTGGAGCAGGAAAAGGAACAGACATGAAAGGCTGGATTGGCTGCCTTAGAGGATGCTCAGTCCTCTAAGGGTTGGCAAGACAGTTATCAACAAGACCTTTAGGCATCAGGTCTGGTAGGGGGAATCAAATGCTTAGGTACACCACCGCCGCCTCCTCCTCCACACAGGTGACTGGAGAAGTGGGGTGATGAAAACATTCTTCAGAGGAATCCAGGAGAAAAGAATGTGGTCGTTTCTTGCCTGGATCCCACCAAGAAGTACAGAATGATGTGGAATTCGCTGGCTGAATGCTGCTCGGAAGGCAGTGTGCAGCCTTGGGTGCCGTCCAAAGGAGCCATGACTGTAGTAGAAAGCAAGCAAAGGCTGGGCTTCTCTGATGCCTCCATTTGGTCTTTTCCTCGTTCTCCTCAGATTTCTTGAGGAGCTGTACCTAACATTGCAGACACTGTGTATGGCCATGCAGTGATTGAAGTGAAAGCCACGCAGCTTCTGAGACACCATCAGGGAGGGAGACAGACTTGTGGATGAGTACCCACGTCACCAGGTGAAGGAGGTCCAGTCGCTGTGAAAGACAAGAAAGATGTTCGCTAACACAGTGATGGAGAGACCTGCCATCCATGTGGATTAGACATGGCTCTGCCCTCTCGGACTACACATCCAGGAGGTGGACAAAACCAAATGCATGCTTAACAGAAGTCTGAGAGAGGAAGGACAATATGCTATGAAAACCCACGGATGGAGGGTGCTCAGAGTGAGGACAGCCAACAGTAAAACTAACGAAGACAAAGTCCATGTCTTCCGAGAGATACAATAACTCAGAATCAACACATGTAACCCAAATATTCACCCAGAAAGGAGTGTTTACTGCCTGTAAGGAGGCTAAGGTGCAGTAGATTAAATGGCTTTCGTCTGCTAACAAGTATCTGAACTGGATATTCTAAGTTTTCTCAGAGCCAATGCTAAGGCTTTTTGTTTTCATTATATAGATTTAGCAGGAAAGAATACACATGCATACACACACAAAGGGAGTGAGAAGTAGGTGCGTGTGTGTGTGTGTGTGTGTGTGTGTGTGTGTGTGTGAGAGAGAGAGAGAGAGAGAGAGAGAGAGAGAGAGAGATATTTATGCTAGAGTTATCAGAGAAAGCTTTGAGGAGTTAAAAAAAAATATCCAAAGTAAGCTGAAAAAAAAAAATAGGAGACAAGGCAAAACAATCCATCAGTGTCGGAAGATGAGAGAAAAGATAGACTTGGGGTCTTGGAAAACACTCACTCTGTAGGAGATTGCTCCGAGCCCACCAAGGCATAGAGAAGCTTCAAAGGACTTGGCCTTTGATGCACACGTGCAGGTGTGAACTGGTACTCAGTACGGGCAGGACAGTGGTCAGCAGAGCAGAGCTGGCTCCAGTGTCACTCAGGGAGAGCTTGTGGAGCCTGACTTTGGTCGAGTCTCAGCTCCCAGAAGGCAATAAAAAGAAAGGACCTGTTCAAAAACGAGAGAGATAAAGGTGGAAAGATGGGAGAAGCTCAGACTGGCTTGCAAGAGGTGTTTTGGATTCTCTTTCTGGTCTAGCTTCCATCATGGCTTTAGGATCCTTATATGTGAAAGAAAGATGGCCGTTCCTAACTGGAATGGCCCCCAGAGTCTTCAGTTATTTGTGGTGCTTTGTGGGTTTATTTCAAGAACTCAGAGCTACTGTGTGAAGGAAAACAAAAAAAACAAGAACAAAAACAAAACCAGTGCTAAGGGCTTCCTACGTCATGCTCCCAGCAGTACCTCTCAGAACCTTCCCAAGGGAATCACATTCAGGATGCAGGCACCATGACCCTCCGGTCCATTGAGGGGGCAGTCAGAAAGCCCAAATGATTCTGTGAGTGAGACCCCAGGTTCCCAGGCAGGATTTCAAGGGCCCTGTTGCTTCCCAGAACCAGGACCACACAGTCAGCTCTGCTTATTGCCGGTCATCTCAATGTGACTGCTGCCAGCATCCCTTTCTCGCTCTCACCCGTGGCCCACCAGTAACGCGCCTCATGGCATCCTGTCGGGAGAACTCCGTAAGGGAGCCGGGCACCATCCTGAGGATCCTTGGCCGCTCCTCCCCGCCCCCGCCCCTCCCCCCCGCCCCGAGTAACCCTTCTGTCTTTGTCATTGCAGGTGCACAGCGTAATGTCCATGTTATTCTACACTCTGATCACAGCTTTTTTGATCGGCGTACAGGCAGAACCATACACAGATGGCAATGTCCCAGAAGGAGACTTCGTCCCCCAAGCCCACTGGACTAAACTTCAGCACTCCCTTGACACAGCCCTTCGCAGAGTCCGCAGCGCCCCTGCTGCACCAATAGCCGCCCGCGTGACAGGGCAGACCCGCAACATCACTGTAGACCCCAGACTGTTCAAGAAGCGGAGACTCCGGTCACCCCGTGTGCTCTTTAGCACCCAGCCCCCACCCATCTCTTCAGACTCCCTGGATCTGGACTTCCAGGCCCATGGTACAATCTCCTTCAACAGGACTCACAGGAGCAAGCGCTCAGCCACCCACCCGGTCTTCCACATGGGGGAGTTCTCGGTGTGTGACAGTGTCAGTGTGTGGGTTGGGGATAAGACCACAGCCACGGACATCAAGGGCAAGGAGGTGACAGTATTGGGCGAGGTGAACATTAACAACAGTGTATTCAAACAGTACTTTTTCGAGACCAAGTGCCGAGCCCCCAATCCCGTTGAGACTGGGTGCCGGGGCATTGACTCCAAGCACTGGAACTCGTACTGCACCACAACCCACACCTTTGTCAAGGCCTTGACAACAGACGACAAACAGGCTGCCTGGAGGTTCATCCGGATAGACACAGCCTGTGTGTGTGTGCTCAGCAGGAAGGCCGCAAGAAGAGGCTGATCTACCCGGACAGCCCCCCTTCCCCACCTGCCCCCTCCACACTCTCCTGGGCCCCTCCCTACCTCAGCCTGTAAATTATTTTAAATTATAAGGACTGCATGGTAATTTATCGTTTATACAAGTTTAAAGTCATTATTTATTAAATTTTCAGAGCATTCTGTGTACCCTCACTTGAGTCCTTTTCCTCGGTAAGAGCACCCACAAATTTTAGGAGTGTCCGGGATGAACTGTCCCCAGCCATTCCTGGCTCCAGAGGCTGTCTGTAACCCTTATTTCCCAGTCAGCCCTGCTCCAGGGCTAGCTAACTGGTTTCAGACACTACCCTGCACCCAGCATGATTACTAAGGGAAGCCAGCCTGCAGGCTCTGTTCCACATTCCAGAGCCACGTCTACCAAATCCTTGGATTATCTGCGCAGCATGAATCCCTGAGCCTTGATTGCCTCACTTGAGGAGGGAGGGTAGTTGAGACTGGTCAGAAAGCAGGTTGCTCTGTGAGCCAAGTGGCCTCCCCACCTCTGAGAGACCCAGGCTGGTCCTCGGAGGATGCTGGGAACTCCCTGTGTGGGTAAGTGGAGGCTTCTCGGAAGGCAGTCTCTAGGAGCTGGAACAAAATCATCTCCTGAGGCCTGTCATGGCAGATCTGATTTCATGTCAAGATTGCGTTACTACTGATGGCTCCTTCTCCCACTATTCCCCTGTGGCTTCCTGCAAAAAAAAAAAAAAAAAAAGACTTCACTACCCCAAGAAAACAGCAGGGCTTCCAAACATCTTGCCACCCACGAACAGAACAGCTCTAGCAGCAGCTGTTGGTGGCCCTAGCACCCCAACCTCAGCTTTCAACTAGAAAACCAGCAACCAGTCAGAAAAGGAACTTCTAAAAACTTGTTCTTCTTACTTAGATGGTTTCTACGAGTGACCAGAGCTGACTGGGACCACAAGACCTATAGAGACGAGAGTTGGGGGAAAACAGATAAAAGATGAACAGAAGTTTTGGAAGATGGAGGGAGAGAGGCCAAGTCAGGAGGGCACGGCTGCTTTCTGTCCTTCCCTCAGGGAAAGGACACAGAAAGAGACATAATGCATGTGTGTGTGTGTGTGTGTGTGTGTGTGTGTGTGTGTGTGTGTGTGTGTCTGTCTGTCTGTCTGTCTGTCTGTCTGTCTGTTTGTCTGTCTATCTTAGTATGTGTGTCTGTGTGTATATATCTGTGTGTGTTCGTGTGTCTGTGTGTGCTCACATGTGTGTGTCTGTGTGTGTGTCTGTCTCTGTATGTGTGTGTGTGTTTCTGTGGGGGGGGTGTCTCAGTGTGTGTGTGTGTGTGTGTATTTATCTGTGTGTGTGTGTGTGCTTGTGTGTCTGTGTGTGTGTGTCTGTCTCTGTATGTGTGTGTGTTTCTGTGTGTATATATCTCTTGTGTCCATGTCTGTGTATCTGTGTGTGTTCACATGTGTGTGTGCTCATTTATGCCTGTGTGTCTCTGTGTCTCTTTGTGTCTGTGTGTCTCTGTATGTGTGTCTGTGCTTCTGTGTGTGCTCATGTGTGTTCCTGTGTGTCTCTCTGTGTTTCTATGTGTGTTTATATCTGTGTGTGCTCATATATGTGTGTGTGCTCATGTGTGTTTCTCTGTGTGGGTCTCTATGCATGTGTGTGTGCCTCTGTGTTTCTATGTGTGTTTTTATCTGTGTGTGCTCATGTGTGCTTCTATGTGTGTTTATCTTTGTGTGTGCTCATATATGTATGTGCTTATGTGTGTTTCTGTGTGTGTGTGTCTCTATCTGTGTGTCTGTGTATATATCTGTGTGTGTATCTGTGTGTGTGCATGTGTGTGTCTGTGTGCCTGTGTGTGTGTCTGTGTGTCTCTCTCTCTCTTTCTGTGTGTGTGTGTGTGTGTGTGTGTGTGTGTGTGTGTGTGTGTGTGTGCACGAGCACAGTTTATCTTTTACCAAAGCCCTTGCCTCCAAGACAGCCAGTTCCCTGGGTAGTTTTGGAAATGGGCTAATTTTTTTTTAATGTGCTCATGTCCATTGCCTCAAGAGCAATAAAGGTAGCAGCAGAGAGACTGCAGCATCCTCCTGGAGCAGGGCAGGCCCCAGCTCACATAGTCACCACCCCTTGCATCTTGTTGTTGCTTTGGTTTTTGTTTGTTTCTTCTCTTAAGCCACAATTTCCCCCCCCCCCCCGCCCCCAGAATAGAAAACATCACATGGAGAGTGTCCATACGTCTCCTCTAAGGATGACAATGCCTACTCTGGTTTAAAAAAGAAATCTAAATCGTCCATTGTCTGCAAAGGGAACTGGCTGCATTCATTTCCTTTGTAACCCTCCCAGCCCTGCCCACCCCCTACCCCCACCCCCCATTCAAATAGAGCAAATAGGAAACCCCAGAGCTCTGGAGTGAGAGCCATTTGATCAGGGTGAAAGTCTGATGAAATATGCTAGCTCTCCCTATCATAGCTACTGCAATTGGAATAAAGATTTATGCTCCAGAAACACTAACCAGAACATTCCGTCCTGAGATGCTGGGTCGGATAAAGGGAGCCCTCCCACTGGCCTGTGTCTGTGGATTTTGCAGGGCTCCAGTTCCATGGCCACGAAAGTCCCAGGCCCCTCTCATGAACAGAATAGGAGAGCCTTTCTCTTAGGGCCAGGCAGACTTGCTAAGTCATGGATGTGAGGTCAGTGACGGTGAGGGAGACATTCTGGAAGCTTCTAGGCAGAGCAGTTGTGCCTTCTGACTGGTTATCCCATCAAAGCCATGCCTAGGGAGCTATGCCCTGTGTCACCAGACTCTTTGGGATATCAGAGAAATGTTGGCTCCCCTGGCCTGCTTACCAAGCTGCCTCAGCCTCGCAATCTCTAATGGAGACTGGGTTGAGGGCACCCCATTTTCAAGAAAGAAATTCTACAGTTAGTGGTAGAAACAGGCCTCCTGCCCCCACAGCACCCCTGCTCCCCAAATGGCAAACTGCTCTTTGGATAATCCATAGAGTCACAATGTGGAAGCCAATGTTTTCACACAGCACATGGCGCTATCAGTTTGGCTGAACAGAGTGCAAGCAGTCCAAAACTAACCCACACCAGGGCTTTTCCACAGCTTGAACTCTTCCTATACGTGGAGGCGAGCACCAGCTAGCCGACCTACCCTGACTTTCCCTGAGAGACCACTGCATGGCCAAGGGCCCAACCACTTGAGCATGAGGAAAAGCCAACTCCAAATCTTCCATTGTGTTCAGAGAGAAGTGGTGGTCCACCCCCCACGCACTTCCCTCCATGTGTCTTCCTAAGACTTTTACCTCAGTTTCCCACTTCCCTTTAGCAGTTTCCTCCATCTGAAGGCATCTTCCAACCTGCCACAGAAAAACTAACGCAAACCCAGTGTCCTCTATCCCTAGGATCCATTCCCGCTGCCACTCCTGGTTCCAGGAGCCGACAGCACTGGGCGCTCTGATTCTGGGTTAGAAGCCCAGTTTGTCCCTTGGACTTCCCCACCTCCAGTGAGACCGCCCGCCTCTCCCACAGGTGGTTGCACTCCTAACAGAAGGCAGAGCTAGACACAGGTTTTTAGCACCACCGATTGGCTCCCCTTGTTCCTGTGGGCCTCAGGAGTGCTCCCCAAGTTTTAAGCACTGTGAGGGGAAGATCTGCCTCAGACGTGGAGTAGATGACAGAGGCCCTGCCGCATCTGAGATGCCTGGCCTGTATTCTGGGGGAGAAAGGAATAGATGAGAAAAGCAGAGCCACGGGGAAGCTCAGGTTATCTGAGCTGCAGGGGCTACCCTCTGTATTGACCTTATAGTCTTCTACCAAAGGCAGGAACAGAACAGTGGGACGCACGGGCATCAGTGACCCGTCATGAAGAAGAAACAGACCCTCGCGATGGGACAAGTTCTGGGATGACAGTAGCAGAGCTGAGTCCTTGGGCTGGCTCCCTCAGTCCTAGGTGTGAACTCTGGCAAGGCACAGGTGTGAAGTGAACACTACCACGGGTCTGTAAACACAGAGCAAAGGCACGAAACCAGTTAAGCCCTAGGCAGGGTTCAGGAGACTTAGCTGTGAGCAGCCCTGTGCCGGCTTAGAGAGGAGCCACTGTGTAGGGCTCACTGGACTTGTTTCTGCAGGGTGTGCAGATGGGATTGAGAAACCCTCTGCTCTGTGAGCATCATGGAATACAGATGTGTACCACTGGGCTGAGGAGGGTAGGAGCAGAATAGCAGTTCCCTTGGCTACAGAGCCCACCTGAATCTGAGCTGGGGAGATCACCTAGGGTCCAGGAGTTCCAGAGTAATGATGAAGAGCCAGGCTTTGAAGTCACATAGAGAATGTGGACTGGAGCTCAAATGTACTTCGTGTGTGTGTGTGTGTGTGTGTGTGTGTGTGTGTGTGTGTGTGTGTGTGTGTGCAGTGTATTTTAGCATATATACCATGGAACATGCTTGGGGGGCAGAATACAACTTCATGGAGGGACCAGCCTTTAGACACAGGTTTGGTTTTGTTGTTGTTTTTGGTTTTTCCAGACAGGGTTTCTCTGTGTAGCCTTGGCTGTCCTGGACTCACTTTGTAGACCAGGCTGGCCTCGAATGCACAGTGATCCGCCTGCTTCTGCCTCCAGAGTGCTGGGATTGAAGGTATGCACCACCATGCCCGGCTTTAAACACAGTTCTTAAAAACTGTCTATGAATTAAGTTCTGCATCTGTGAAATGAGGATAATTAATTATAATGCTATTCTCAGAAAGTCTAAAAATAATTAAGATTTTGTATATATATATATATATATATATATATATATATATATATATACATATATATGTTTGTGTGCTTATACATGCATGTATGCATACATGTATGTAAGTGCCTAGCATTTAAAAACTATGTAACAAATTTTAGTTTTGAAGCCTAGAGTCAGATGAACACTCTAGGGCTTTAAAATGTGGTGGAATGGTCTTCCTCAAGGCAAGTAAGTTCCTCTGTTGCCAATGTTATCAGTATATGATCTGTTCCCTCTGCCTCGCAATAGTGCATGGTACTAATAGTGCCTCTTAGCACTTACTGAGCGTGTGCTCACCATGTGCCAGGCTCAACACCTTGTATGGATTAGCTATTAGTTGGCCGCCAGGCTCTGAAGCTAATTTAGCCACCTGATGAGGCCAGGAAGGCCTGCATGCAGCTCTGCCTTCTCCGGGGTGTTTACTCCTCAAGGTTGGCACATTTATCAGCCGCTGGCTCTGAGAGTTTCCACGTGGCAAGCACGTGGAGTGTGTTTTGCTGGGTTTCATTTGGATTTGCAAGTAAAGAGCTCTGACCTCCCCAGAGTTTTTCTGGGCTTGCAGAGGAAGCTCTGTGTGTGTGTTGGGGGGGGGAGGGTCCAGAAGCCAAAGTTAGTCAGACCTAACCACAGCGGCAGCCTAAGGTGACTCCTCCAACCCAGGGCTGCTCTGGGTGTCAGAGGTCTTTCTCTTCCACACCTGGGCCCAGTCTTACAGGCAGCAGGCAAGTGTCTGCTGAAGCAGTGTCTCAGGGCGCGTAAGGCAGAACTTAGCTCTTCTCTTTTTCTTCATAGCCACCAGTCCTACCCACCCTGTCACCTCTCCCCTACACTCCTCCTATGTCAGCAATAAATGGATTACTAGCTCGAGTGACATTTCCTGGGTACACTGCATGGGAGATGTCTGAGTGGCTCTCAGAGGGAGACCTTATGAGGACTGTGCTGAGCATCCTTTTACATGCAAAACAAGGATGGGCATGGAAACTCCAGGGTTGTCTTATAAAGCACTTGGTCTTGGTCCGGCATCAATCCTTGTATATAAAACAGGCAGATACACACAGCCACAGGTGCATCCATGTACATATGTAAATCGATATGTAAAGATCTATCACACACAAGGACTGTATGTGTGAATATGTAAGTGTGCGTGTGTGTGCGTGTGTGTGTGTGTAAATAATTCTTGAGAGCTAAAAAGCAGCCAGAAAGTACACCTTCTACCCCCTATGCCTCTGCACACTGTCTTAAAAACACAGCATGCGGATCCGCCAAATCGTCATTTCAAATGATGAGCAGGGTCCTAAGAGGCAGTGGTGTAGAGGGGCTAAGCCTGGGAGACTTCCTCCGGAGGAAACTTCTTGAGCTGTGTTTGGAAACAAAGTTGAGGACAATGGTCTCCTGGCCTAGGGTTTAGTTCAGAGTGCGAAAGAAGGCGAACCCAGCCTAGGAATGGCCCAGCCCTGGGTAGGAGAGACGGAAGAGCGGTCTAGTCTCCTGCCGCCTTCTGAGTAACATCGGACAGAAGAAGCAACTCCTCCTGGAAACACAAAGCTTGGAGACACTTAGAAAACGATCTGAAATCCCGCGGCTGGACACACTGGGTGTCCCTGTATGGTTTCCATAGACTCTTATCTGTGGTCCAAAGAGATGGTCTAGCTTCCTGGAGACCGCACTCCCGTATCGCGGCGCTCGCTGGGTCTCCTCCATCCTCAGAGTGAGCAAAGGAAACAAAGGCTCTTAGAGTAGGGGCCACACACCGCCAGGCTCCAGGGCCGACTTACCTTGGAGGCTCACTCTCCGCCTGCGCTAACGTTTGGTGCCACAGCAAAGCCCAGTCTCCAAGCCGGCGGCCTCTCCCCCTTTATCTCACCCTAGCCGTTCCTTTCACTTTGACATAATGAAAGTGCAGCTCGCACACTGCCTCAAGATTGCGGACGATAATTGGAACCATGTGTCCAAGCTGGCATCCCTTCAAAGGGCTTTGGAACTCTGACTTGGGCTGTCCTTTGATTGCAATAGCAATTCCCGTGCTAGCTCTCCAGCTTCGCATTCCTGCAGCTGCTCCTTAGCGTTAACTCTTGCCGGTTGGAGGCTGCTGTGGGCAGAGTCCAGTCCCGGAGCCTGGAGGTGGCTGCTGCCCACTCTGTCTCTCCAAGGACAAAGTGCGCCTCTGAATTTGGCATCTGGGCGCTGACTTTTCAAACAGGCATCGTGGGAGCTAGCAGGTTCCTGGGTCTTTTTTTTTTTTTTCAGAAATTGCACATGAGCAGGTCAATTGGCATGAGTTCTTTGAGGGCACGGAACTCTCAAGGGCTGCGATGCTGGGCCTGCTCTGACCCAGCACGGTGTCTTGCTTTGCTTGGCCCTGTGCTGGAGAAAACACCTAAGCATTGCTCTTTCACCAGGAGGTTCCTGAGGGAGCTGCAGCATCAGAAGTGACTCTCTATGACGATAAACCCAAGCTACATGACTAGTGGTGCTCCAAGGGGACCCTATTCAGTTCCACAAAGAGGAAGTACACATCTGTAGCCTATGAAGGATCATGGCAGGTCTCAGGTAGATAGAGAAGCAAGGTGGGCCCCTGTCCTCTTACAGTCTCTTAGAAGGCTAATTCAAGCCCCCTTTACAGTCTAAATATATCTGCATACCATATAGCCACAGACCCACAGCATGTGAAAATGGCTTCAAATATCCTTGGTATTGGCAGGAATCAACCCTGCCCACTCCTAGGTCTCTCTCTGCCTGCTCTCACTCTCAACACTACTGTGGTCTAATCCCTCAAAGGACCCTGACTAGGCCCTTGACCTTGCCTCAGGTTACCTGAGATGTACTTCTCAGATTATGCTCAGCAGAAGCAACCCAGAGGTCTAATATGGCAATTGGAGGCCGGGACATGAGCTTCCACGTTCTACCCATTCCCAAGAATGCTAATGCCATTGCTCTACAGCCCATACTTGGACAGCCAGGCCTGGGACCGTGCCCTGCCTCTTGGTGGGCTGGTCCTCAGTTTTCACCTGAGAACTTTTGTGAGGTTCATCTTCCTTGGTTCTTAGAGTCTGAGTTGGACTTATGTGACAGTTCTGGTGATCTAATCTTGATTCTCCTGGCCCACGTCCTCCGAGGTCAGCTCTGTTATTCTGGAAATGTAGAAGTCACATGACCAACAGCATGCCAGGAAGTACGGGGTGGGGAGAGTGGCAACCAAAGTTCTCCCAAAGTAGGAACTCATACCAAAGGGAAGCTGGAGGTAGAAGCAGGTTGTAGAAAACAGAGTGGGTCAGATGAAATAGGAACAGAGCCTGCCACCTGGCACCAGGCATGGTCCTACTTGGAGGGGAAAGAGGACTTGGTCACAAACAGAACATCACCATGGAAACACGGGGCAGGCTCTCCATCATTATGGGTACCTCTCTTCAGTTCATATTCTTGAGGACAGGGCATGAAAAGCCACCTTTCCAAATGACTTTAGGACCATCCTACAGCTTGCTCGAGGGACTGTTTGCACACTGAACCCAGGAGAGTTTACAAAGCTCTTTCTACTGACATCAGTAATGGTCGTAAAAATGACAAGTGTCACAGTTCACTGGATAAAACAAGTAGTTTTTAATGCTCCGAGAAATCCTGTCTCCTGCAGCTTTAAGCCGAAGAATTCCATAGCCAAACTGTATCTAGAGTCACTTGAAACATTCAGAAGCCGTGTGCCAGACCTCCTGATGGCCATATGTGGTGTTTCCACTTCAGGCTCTTACCCTCCGAGGACAATATACAGTTTATTTACAGTCAGTCATATTTGAAGAATGCCATTTAAAAATAACCCGCTCTATTCCTTCTCTCTTTAGTTGGCCCCTCTCTGGTTTCATAATAGTCCCCGTTATAATCACAATCTTTCTTTGATCCATTACGTTAAAAATATCACTATTTTGGGTAAAAGATCATGGACACAATAAAAATGAGGCTTATGACTGCCCTAAGAGGAGATTTGTTGGGGAAAAATATTGTAAAGAATTCAAACCACCCAAAGTTTGTCAGGCCAGATGGAGTAAATGTTTTACGTTAATAGTTGCTTGGAGCATTAGAATCAAAGTAAACACTGCCTGTGTTTGCCAAAAGCCATATATTAACATCACCCAGGGAAGCTCTGTGGTTTACATGCAGGTAAACGGTGCCATGGACTGTAAGCCTCAAGCGGTAAATATATATTCTCTGAAACTATGTTGTTTCAGAGACTGGCGTTTCATTATTGTTGCTGCTCTTGTTTTAAGTTTTACAAAGCAATTCTATACAGAGAAAGACCCAGAAGACCAAACTGGGGGTAAAAGTCCTTCCCAGTCAGTGTCGATCACTTACTCCAGAAGCCTTGGAGTCAGCAGAGGAAAGCATTCCAGCTGGAAAAGCCATGCACTTGCTGCGAATCTTCTTTCTCTGGGCTTTCCTTCACTTGGGTCATTTTCCTGACTTTGCTCCACATGTTCCGGGAAGCCTTTCCCTACATCTTCTGCTAGCCAAGATTGAGCTGAGCCATCGCAGGCATGAGGTTCACGGCAGGAAAGAGTCATGTACGAACAGAGGGCCATGAGCAAGAGGGCCCAACATACATCAAAGGACTCCGATGACTCGTGAAAACAGAAAGCGAAACTCCATTCATTGAGAGATTTAGTCTGCATCCACTTTAATCGTGCTTTTATTGGGTTGTGGTTTATATTGGGTGAATCACAAAAGTATTTTTTTCTTTCTTTCTTTCTTTCTTTTTTTTAAGTGGAAGAAGCTCTTCAGTTACTTGGTTCATTGTGTAAGGCTTAGTCCTACTTAAAGCAATAAAGACTTGATGAAATAACAAGACCCCAGTGAAATGAGAAAGTTAAAAACAATAACAAAAACAACCTACCATACACAGGAAGTGTGGGATGAAGCTGAGCAGTGCTTTCTTTTCACAAGGACACTAAGTGCATTTCCCTATGGACATGACAAGTGGTGCCAGGCCCTGGGGCACACTGAACTCCACTGTCTTCAAAATACCCAATAAGCCACATACCAACTTCCTCCTTGGCCTCATTTACTGGGACAACACCCTTTTCCTTCAGCATTCACCCAGACTAACAATGCACATGTTGCTTTTGTGATGGATGTATTTTTTAGAGATGGGGAGACTGGCCCAAGGTTGGACAGTGTATATCAAGTGAGTTTCTGCTCATTTTGAACTACGGATCCTCCCCAACCTTTCCAGCCATTCGTTCAACTGATGTCGCAAGAGCGCTCCCTGGACAATGAAGAAGGTGACTCACACTCTTGTGACAAATCTTTGAAAATAGCTATATGTTTCCCATCTAAGTCAGTGTTTCCTAGACTAAACATCACCAGGTCCCTCAATCCCCTGTATGACAGGTTCCAGACCCTTTGCTATCCTGACCCACCCTCTCAGGGCACACTCTAATTTGTCCCCTTAAAATGTGGTAAATGTAGCGTCCAGAAAGAAACACAATACTCTAGTTGCAGACTGACCAGCCCTAACTATAACCAGACTATGAACTCCTTTGAACCACATGGCATACCTATTTTCATCATTACAGACTGATATTACACAGACTTTCCCATTTGCCACATCACACTAGATTTCCATTTCAAATTTATGGTACATGATAATGCCCTTGATTTTGTTTTTGGCTCTTACTATTATAACCAAGAGTCTTCCATCTTGCTTTTTTTTCCATGATAATTTGGCCTAAACAAAGTCATCTGGTTTACTAAATGGTAAGACATAAGATCTGTGTGGCCAGGAATCCTATCTGACTCATTGTAATATTCCAGAGTCTAGCACGGTGCCTCATCTGCTGACACATTGGCTGCATTTTCTGCTGGGTGCCCTCCCCCACCGTGACGTAAGCCCTAAGAATGAAGACACCAAGAAAGTGCCGAGAAAAAGTTCCATTTTAAATGCAAAATATTAGCTACCAGGCCTTAACAGGGCAAACCTGGAGTTCTACTCCTCAGTAGAACTTTTAGGAACTCATGCAGACAGGTCTATCTGATGGCCAACTCAGTAGGGAAGAAAAAAGAAAATGGAATAAAAAAGCACTGTCCAAATCAGGAAGTGGAGAAAGAATGCTGGCTCAGTCCAGGCCCCAGTTTGGGTTGGTTTGCTTTTTCATCACATGAAGATAATGTCCTCCTCTTCTGGTTACCCAGTAAGGCGAGGAGGAATCTCAGGGATCCCTGTAAAAGTTAGAGCCTAGGATAAGTAAGGGTATCCGACAACACGAATGATCACCAGCCTTGTGCCTTGCTGAATCTTGAGCTGGTAGTCCAACACATTGACTGTTTCGCTAGCTATCAAAGAAAGATGACTCCAGGCAGGGTGAGGCCGACCCAAGGCTAGTAAAAGAAACACCACCAACACATGCGACCTTGGCTCAAGGCAGTCACTGCAAGTTCCTTTTGACTGGACACTGAGTCTCTTGCCCTGTTGGTTTTCCTGACGCTGTCTAACCTGGAGATTCTCTCTCACAGACATCTGAGCGTTGTGGTTCACTGAAGTCATACTTCAGATCTTTTGTTCATCCTTTTATTCATTAAAGCCAAGGGCTGAGTAGGAGTTGAGAATACATTTTTTTTTTGGTTTTTCGAGGCAGGGTTTTTCTGTGTAGGCTTGGCTTTCCTAGACTCACTTTGTAGACTAGGATGGCCTTGAACTCACAGCAACCCCCTAGCCTCTGCCTCCCATGTGCTTGGATTAAAGGGGCGCGCCACCAAAAGAATACATTTGTAAAGAAAAAAATCAAATATGGAACTTACAATCTAAAGGTGCATAAAAGTAATCCATAGACATCATGCACAGGGGAGGCTTGAAGGAAGATGAGGCCATGGAAGTAGTTGCTCACCTTGTCGCTAAGAATAATTCTGATCTCTGGCCAATGTTCTTTGAGTCTAACTATCCAATAACTTTTAATATAGACTCCCTGCCCTGTTTGCAAGCATTTCACAGACTACACTGACCAATTCCTCGAGAAGACCAAAATACTCCACGTGTAGATCATGGACCTGATAGAGCAAAGACTTCGTCGCAGACTCTGGGGGTAGCCTTTCAAAGGAAATGGGGGGATGGGGTTCTTCTTTGTTTTCTTTGTTTAGCAGAAAATGCTTAAGCATCTATGAAAGCATAAGAAAGAAGACAGGAGAGACTTTAAGTGTTAAAGAAGATTCAAGTGGGTGGAAAAACCAGTGTTCAGTGAGGAGAGCTAGCTGCTACGTCACCTTCTCTCTTTGAATGGTTCTGCTTTGACCTCAAGAATCCCTTCACTCAACAGCACTTTTCTTATTCTTCTTGGAAAGAGACGTCAACAGTTGACCACAGAACATGGTGCCTATTTCTTATCACTCCAGGTTCCCTGGACACTGTCTACAAATTTACAGCCAAGAACAGCTATCCTTTATGTTGAACATTCATTTGACCACCTGTTCATTTGACAATGGAATTAAATTGGTACTATGGGCTGCACTGAGTGCATAAAAACGTAAGTCACACAGAATTTTGACCTCTGTGGACTCACAGACAAGCTAGAAAGCTAGCCATCACACAATTAATGGACAATAAATAGACAAGAGGATGAGAGTGGTAACCTAGGTAAGAAAAACAACTCTGCATATGTAAGCACAGAGTTCTGGGCTGTCACACAGGAGCTGGAGCATAAAATATGAGAAGCAAACTATTGTTCAAGGCAGACCATCTTTTTTTTAATTTTTATTTTATTAACTTATTCTTATTACATCTCAATGGTTATGCCATCCCTTGTATCCTCCCATTCCTCCCTCCCTCCCTCCCATTTTCCCCTTACTCCCCTCCCCTATGACTGTGACTGAGGGGGACTTCCTCCCCCTGTATATGTTCATAGGGTATCAAGTCTCTTCTTGGTAGCCTGCTATCCTTCCTCTGAGTGCCACCAGGTCTCCCCCTCCAGGGGACATGGTCAAATATGAGGCACCAGAGTACATGTGAAAGTCAGACCCCACTCTCCACTCAACTGTGGAGAATGTCCTGTCCATTGGCTAGATCTGGGTAGGAGTTTGAAGTTTACTGCCTGTATTGTCCTTGGCTGGTGCCATAGTTTGAGCGGGACCCCTGGGCCCAAATCAAGGCAGGCCATCTTTAACAGAGGAGGCATCATCTGCAGAGATGTAGAGATGCAGGAAAACATAGAGAAGTGGGTAACTGCTTTAAAAAATTAGACTAATTAGCTGAGCAGTTTTTAAATGGAGAAATACAAGTGGCCATTAAGTACATTAAAAAAAAAAAACTACGTATCATTGGTGGTAGTGGAAATGCCAAATAAAGTGACACTGAGATTCCATCTCACCCCAATCAAATGGCTATCATCAACAACAAGCGGTGGCAAAGACAAAAGGCAAAAGGCAGCCTTACAAACTATCGACATGATGATAAATTAGTCTATCCAGCTTGGAAACCAATATGGAATTTCCCCAGAAAAACTAAGAACAGAATTTCTGTATGATCCAGCTATACTACTTCTGAGTCTCTGGGTCTCTACCCCAAACCCCAAACAATCTAAGTCAGCTTACTAAGGAGATACTTGCTCACCCATGTCATGGAATCGGCCTGGGTGCCACCAACAGATGAAGAGATGAAGAAAATGTGGCCCATGTACACAAGGGAACCATCACCGTAAAGAATGAGATTATGTCCTCTATAGGGAAATGGTTAGAACTGGAGATCATTGTGTTAAGTACATAAGCCACACTCACAAAGACAAATATCACATGTGAAATTGGCCCTGGGGTAGAGGGCATGAAAGTAAAAGGATTATTAGGGTGCGGAACAGCAAAAGGGGTGTGTGGAAGGATGATAAGAAAGATAATAGGGAAATTTTGAAGTATAACATGTGCATTGTAGAATTATAATGAAATATCTTGTTTCGTATCATTTTCTTTTCCTTTTTTTTTTTTTTTTGGTTTAAAGAATGGAAAAAGAGGGTGGACGGCAATAGGAAACTGCAGGGCTGACAGAGATTAGCCAGGACCACTGGGAGGCGACTACATGGGCCTGGTTATACCCCCAAGGCCCTGCTGATTCATCCGCATTCCTCTCCTGGCCCACAGCGTGTGTTGGGGTCTGGGTGGAGTTGTTCTAAAACACAATGACAGGCAGAAACTTCTAGACATTCACACCCAAGGTCTTGTCCTCAAAATCTCTGTTATGTTTCTCCATGGGAAGGCTGTCTGAAGAACCCTCAGCTCAGGGCACAAAGACACAATAGTAATAATGACAACACGCTGATCCTCCCTTCTATGAAAGCCTTCCAACCTGCCAGGTCTAGACCAGGTCTCACATGTTCTTTCCCAGACTAGTCTGGACACCTTTGCTAGGCCACAATCAATCTATAAGCTTCCTCCATGACCTGCCATGCCTGTCCCCAAACCACAGGCTCCTCCTGTAGTACATCCAATCTGTGTACCCAGACAGATTAACCTCCATACCCAGGTTTGGACCAGAATGCAATCTTGTATATCTGTCTTTATTCCTAGTCCCCTCTGTCCACCTGACTTTATTCCTCCTAAGTCATTTTCAACTTCTAAGCTCAGCCTACACATATATCCTCTTTTCTGCTCTAACCTTCTCAGTCCATATCAGAAACAAAACTAACATGCCCATGTCTCATCACAAACAACATGAAAGATCAAACCAGCATCTCATCTTCAAAACTCACTAGTCCTGTAAAAGTGTTTACCGATGAGAATTACTTAGATGAACCCTGAGACACAGAATTTAAAAAAAAAAATCATTAACTTCATTCAAAAATTTAAGGAGTTTGAAGAATACACAAAGAAACACCACTAAAAGAAAAGACCTTAAGAAGAAAAAAAGCATGAGTGATTCCCAAGAAAACACAAACACATGACTGATGGAAATGACAAGAACAATCCAGGACTTAAAAGTGAAATGGAATAAAGAAATAGAAACAATGAAGTGACTCAAACAGAATTAAAGATAGAGCTGGGGGAAAAAGCCAATAATTACCCAGAAAACTAAAAGGAAAGTCTAACAAGTAGAGTGAATCAAGCAGAAGATAGAATATAGGACTCAAAGATAAAGTAGAAAAACTAGACCAAATAAACAAGGGATATGAGGGGGAAAGTTAAGTACAGGAAAGAAATATAGGAAACAATAAAAATGCAAATCTTCAAACTATAGGCATAGATGAAGAAGAATCTCAATTCAATGCCATAGAGCTGACCTGTAAAGAGATAATAGAAGAAAACTTCGCCAAACTAAGGAAAGAGATAGCCATACAAATACACGTAGCACTGAATTATACAAAACAAAAAAAGTGTATTGAAATCTAAGAAAAAAAAATGCACAGAGCACATATAAGGGAAAACCCATTAGAATAATGGTTGGTTTCTTATGGAAAATTTGAAAACCAATAGAGCCTAGAGCAATGTATTCCAACACCCAAAGCAAAAGATCATGACAGCCAATTTAAACTAATAATACACCTAGCCAAACTATCTGTCATTATTGAAAGTGATAGAAAAATTTTCTACAATATAGTGTTTTTTAAAACTTATATTCAATAAACTAAAGAAAATACAAGAGGCAACATTTCAGACTGAAGAGAGAAATGAGAATAGCCTAGAGACTGAAAATCTATAATTACTACAAGTATCACTGAGAACACGCCAAAAATCAATAATTGATTGACCACAACATACAAATTTCAATAAATTTAAATATTAATGGCCTCAAATCTCCAATCAAATAGTAAAGACTAGCTGAGTGGGTCAAGAAACAAAATCCACTTATCTGTTGTCTACAAGAAACTTTAGGGATAGGCACCCCCTTGGAGTAAATAGGATGGAGAAAAAAAATCCAATAAATGGTACTAGGAAACAAGCATTCGTCCTATCTTAATAGCCAACAAAACAGACTTCAAGCTAAAACAAATAAGAAGAGACAAAGAAGGACATTCTATTCTAATCAAGGTAACAATTAACCAAAAAGGCATTACTGTCTTAAACACATATGCACCAGACTCTGAAGCACCCAGTTTCATAAAATGTTACTACTTTACCAGGTGTGGTGGCGCACGCCTTTAATCTCAACACTCAGGGGGCATAGGCAGGTGATTCTCTGTGAATTTGAGGCCAGCCTGGTTTACAAAGCAAGTCCAGGACAGCCAAAGATACACAGAGAAACCCTGTCTCAAAAAACAAACAAAAAAAGCTCAGTACTGCACATTCTCCAATAGACAGTTTATCTGGACAAAAAGCAAACACCAGAGTTAAATGTCATTGTGAATTGAGTGGACTTAATATCCCGGTACAGAATATCCCTCCCTGTGACAGTTTTAATGAAAATGGGTCCCATAGGCCCCTAAGGAGTGGCACTCTTAGGAGGTGTGGCCTTGTTGAAGGACGTATGTCACTGGGAATGGGCTTGGAGATTTCAGAAGCTCAAAGCAAGCCCAGTGTTTCTCTCTTTCTCTCTTCCTGCGGTTGCCAACTCAGATGTAGAGCTCCCAGCTCCTCTCCAGCACCACGCTTACCCGCACACTGCCAAGCTTCCTGCCATGATGATAACGCACTAAACCTCTGAACTGTGAGCCAGCCTCAATGACATGTTTTCCTTTATAAGAGTTTCCATGTCTCCTCACAGCAATAAAACCCTAAGATACACTAAAATACCAAAGAATACACATTCTGCTTAGCAGCATACTAAAGCTTCTTTAAAGTAGCCCACCTCCTAGGACACAAAATAACTCTTTACACATTCAGAAAGGTGAAGTAATTTTATGTATCCTATCTAACCACAATGCAATAAAACTTAAATTTACTGCAAGCAAATCTCTAGTAATTGCACAAAAGCATGAAAATTAAAACACTCATTAGTGAATGATGGATAGATCAAGGGAGAAATAAAAAAAAGAAGTAAAAAACCTTCCTAAAACTAAATAAAAGTGAGAAACAAACACAACCAAGCCACTAAGGCTCCTTGAAAGCAGTCTTTTGAGGGGAATTTATAACTCTAAGTGCCCACGGTGAAAGATCAGAACAGGATAAACAAGTGGCCTAATGATATAATTCAAAACGTTGGAAAAGCAAGAGAAAAACAAATCCAAAACCAAGGGACGGCAAAAAATACTAAAAATCAAAGTAGAAATTAATGAAACAGATACAAAGAAAACAATAGAAAGAATCAACAAATCTACGAGCCAGTTCTCTGAGATGACAGATGAGACTGACAGACCCTTGGCCCACCAAGCTAAGAGAAAGGACACCCGAATTAACAGAATCAGAAATAAACAGGGAACCACCATTACAACAAACACCAAAGAATTCAGAATGTTATAAGATTATTATAATAAAAAAACTATATTCCATTAAGTTAGAAAACCTAAAAGAAATTGAAGGATTTCTAGATTCAGCCCAACCACCAAAATTAGACCAAAAGGGGGTCGACAACTGAAACTGACCCATAACAAATAAGGATATTGAAATAGAAATAAAAGGCCATCCAAATTTTTGTGATGTAGAGTGTGAGCATGATCATACATGCATTTAATTCCAGAACTCGGGAGGCAGAAGCAGGCTGATCGCTGAGTTCAAGGGTAGCCTGATTTACAAAGCAAGTTCCACGATAGTCACAGCTACACAGAAAAACTCTATCTTGGCGGGAAAAGAAAGAGAAAGGAAAGAAAAAAACCAATAGGAAACAGAAGGCACCAGAATCTAGGAAACCAGAATGATTCTAATACCAAAATCATGTAAAGAAAACGGCAGCAAACAATACTACAGACCAATATCCCTGATGAACATAGATTCAAAAATGCTCAATAAATACTTGCAAGCAGAATACAGACAGACAGTAAGATTATCCACCATAACCCAAAAAAGGCAGGGAGTTTGATTCAACAAACACATCAATAAATTTAATAACCTACATGAATGGATGTAGAGAAAAATTCACATGGCCATCTCAATAGAATAAAAAAAATCCTGCCTTTGACAAAACCCAAGACGCCTCGATGATAAAAATCCTAGAGAGTGTAGAGAGGGAACATATCTCAACATAATAAAAGCTTTATATGAGAAACCTATAACCAGCATAATTCTAAATGTAAAAAAAAAAAAAACTTGAATCCCACTGAAGCCAGGAAGACTGTCCAGAATCTCCACTCCTGGTTGGTTGGAGCAATAAGGCAAGAGAAGGAAATTAAAGGGATACAAATAAGAAAAGAATACAAAATTTGAAGATGACATGGCATTATTCATTAGAGATCCCAAAAATTCTACTAGAAAACTTCCAGAAGCAGTAAACAAATTCAACAGTGTGACAGGATAAAGAAACAACCAGCATAACTCACATAGAAAAAAAGAGACTGTGAATGCACACCCATTCACAATAGCTTCAAAGAAAATAAAATATGTAGGAATAAGTAAAGTATCTCTATAATGGAAAATTAAACATTCAATAAAGAAATAAAGGCATTAAAGAATGGAAAGATATCCCATACTCATGGATTGGTAAAATATTGAAAAATTATAATTTAACCAGAAGCTACTTACAGATTAAAAGCAATCCAAATCAAAATCCCCATTTCATTCTTCACAGAAATAAAAAACAACCCTAAAATTCATGTGGAACCACAAAAGTCCCCACATGGCCAAAACAATCCAGGGAAAGAAGAGCAATGCTAGAGGTTCGCCATTCCAGACCTCTAGACATATTATAGGCTTTAGTAATAAAAATAATATAGTGCTAGCACAAAAACAGACTTTTCAACCAATGGAACAGAATTGAAGATCCAAACATGAGTACACATAACTTTAGCCATTTAATATTTGACAAAGATGACAAAAACATGTTGGAGAAAAGAAAACATCTTCACCAAATGGTGCTGGGAATACTGGATGTCCACATGTAAAAGAATGAAAATAGACCTGCATCTATCACCTTCACAAAATTAGCTCTCAGTGGGTCAAATATCTAGTGTGAAGCCTGAAATACTTGAATTCTCAGAAGAAAGCATTGGCTGTACTCTACATGACATAGGTCTATAAAAGGACTTTCTGAGTGAGATTCAATTTGCCCAGGGATTAAGACCAACAACTGACAAGTGTAATTTCATGAAACTAAAAAGCTTGTACACATCAAAAGAAACAATCATGTGAAAATAGAACAGTCAAGAATCTTTGCCAGCTATACGCCTAACAGAGGAGTAATGTCTAGAATATAGAAGCTTTAAAAGTAAAACTAAACAACCCATTCAAAAAATGAGCCTAGGACCTGAGCAGAGAGTTCTCACAAGAAGGAAAAAAGTGCTTGAGAAACATCTCAAGGCTCATTGTCCAGAGCAATTAGAGAAATGCAAATCAAACCAATGTTGAGATTTCATCTTACCCCAGCGAAGATCAAAGGAATGACTAACAGTCCTAAAGAGGATTCAGAGGAAAGGAAACCTTCCTTCACTCACTGTTGATGGGATTACAAACTGGTGCAGCCACTATGGAGCCTGTGTGCAGAACTCTCAAAGGGCTAAAGATAAATCTACCATATGACACATCTATACCACTCCTTGGCGTGTACGCAAAGGACTAGACATCCTATTCCACAGATGCTCGCTCAGCCATGTTAGCTGCTGCTGTGTTCACAAGAGCTAGGAACTAGAAACAACTACATGTTCTTCCACTGATAAACAGACGATGCAAATGTGGTACTTAAACACTATGGGCTACTACTACTCAGCTGTAAAGAAAATTGAAGTCACATAATTTGCAGTTAAGTGGGTGGAACTGGGGAAGATCATATTGAGTGAGGTAACCAGATCCAGAAAAGTAAATGTTGCTTGCTCTCTTTCACCTGAGCCTCCTAGATCCAAATCGTTAGATGTGAGTGTATATTCTAGCGTAACTGCAAAACCCAGGAAAGTTACAAGAGACCATTGCTGGGATGGGGAGGGGTGGGTGATAGATAGAGAGGGGGAATTGCAGAATACAAGTGATCTAATGGGGAAAATGGGAAAGGTTCTAATTGGGGAGGGGAGAGATAACTACAGAAGAAAGAGGGAAGAACGTAAGTCTGGAAAAGTCACAAGGAATCATATTATCTACCTACAAATATCTATCATAAGCATAATTCAGTATATAAATATACATTATATCATTTAAATAAAAATGTCCCATCTAGTCAGATGATGCCAACCCCAAAGCCAAGGACTATCTAACCAAATCTCCAACACCAGGCATGGGAATCCCTTTTTGGAGTTATTGGCCAGATTTGGCCAAGAGACTCACAAAAAATACAGGCCGTTGCTACTGCACCTGTTTGCCTCCCTGCCCCCAAAAGGTGTAAGGGAGGACCCTATTGCTGAAAACATCGTGCATTTCAGACCCAGGGCTCGGAGACCCCTGAACTGAAGCTGACCTGGATGCCCTCTCCTTGAGGACTAGCTTTCAGGATACCATCAGGCAAAGAAGAGAAGTAACCAACAGTCCTACCTACTATGATGCCTATAAACCACAACAGTGACCAACACTGCACAGTAAACATAAGAGTACAACAGTGGCATGCGTACCTGCATGGTAACCAACAGCTCTCTAATTGTTTTATTTTTATACCTGCACAACTAGAGAGAAGTCATACCTTGTACTGGAAACCTAAGCAACTACCCAAGGCTAGTGAAGTCATAGTTATTGGATGAGACTCTACAGCTGACACTTTACTAAACTAGGATAATCCTTAACTACATCCTAAATATCTACCCTTATACTCACAGATAAGTGTAGTCCTCACTCCTCATCAAAAAAGCAAAAACAAAAACAAAAAACAAAAAAACAGAGAACATTGCAATGTTCCTTGCAACAGAGAACATTAAGGAAACTACAACCAATCAAATTGCAGAACTGTGAAGCCTCATCCTGAAGCATACATCTACAAAACAACTGCCACATATAAGACTTAAGGAACATTGTTGCACAGGGGAAAGAAAAATTGTAAGAACCAGATAATTGTGGGGTTTGCTGTGATATTGTGTGTCCTAGGAATGTCAGAAGTTACATCCATAAAGTCTCACCAAGCATGACCGCCTAACACAAGCTGGGCAAGGACAACAGCAATAGACATATTAAAGTCAATGGGGAAAGCCCATACGGCCTCGCCCTACACACAGAACTACAGGCAACTAAGGGATAGTGAAAGCATGAGAAACAGGCTTCCTCAGGGATGAGCACACCAGTTGGTTATCCACTAACAAGCTGCCAACCCTGAAAACATGCATACAAGTAACATTACACAAACTGAGAAGGCTGTTTTTATATATTTAGGATTATATGTCTATATACGTAGACATATGTTACAACAGTTAATGAAAAATGAGGCCACAAATTTGAAAGAGAGCAAAGAGAGGTTAAGGCTTTGGAGGGGGGAAGGAAAGGAAAGGGAAAAATCATGTAATTATATTAAAATCTTAAAATATTTAAAGAAATATTTTTTGAAACACAGTATAACACACTATCTGAAGATAATTGTAAGAACAGACATCAAACGCTCTCCAGCTTGAGATGATGTTATCACTTGATGCCTGTTGTCCCCAGGCTAACATAAGTGAAAGGACAATCTTGGATCTGCCTATCAGTATATATATATATACACCTCTTTCTTCCCTAAGGGGAAGAAATGTTTCTTAGGAAACATTAGAACGCATCAATCATGTGCCTGTGCTAGCTAGATCCTGAGATCGCAAAGAAATTAGAAAGGCTTTAAGGCAAAGGCATTGCCATCCTTCCTCTTGCAGTGTGTACCCTCCTCTAGAGCCCAAGAATTGGCTGTTTCCCAGGCAACTCAACTAAGCAAGACACTGAGCTCACTCGTCCTTGGTCCCTGACAATGTGAGAACTTCTTGTAACTCTGCATCCTGAGCCATCTCATTTCTCTCCAGCTGGAGTGGCGGGGGGGGGGGGGAGGGGGAGAGGGAGTTGAATGAGGCTCCCATCTCTGTTTCCAAGACATTATTCCTCCCATAAGGGAGAAAGATTTATATGGCTCATGGTTTCAGAGGACTCAGTCCATAGTCACTGTCGCCATGCTTCCAGATGAGATAGAATATCACAAGAGTATGGATGGAACTAAGCTACTTACCTCACTGCATGCAGGAGAGAGAGAGAGAGAGAGAGACAGAGAGAGACAGAGAGAGACAGAGAGAGACAGAGACAGAGACAGAGAGAGACAGAGAGAGACAGAGAGACAGAGAGAGAGACAGAGAGAGACAGAGAGAGACAGAGAGACAGAGAGAGAGACAGAGAGAGAGACTGAGAAAGAGACTATATGATGACCTACTCCTTCCAAGTGGACTCTATCTCTTAACATTTCAACCACCACAAAATAGCCCCATAAGTTATGAGTCCATTAGTGGGGTCAAAGACCTGACACTCTGTCTCATCCCAAAGGCCTGCTCTGAACAGTGCTGTATTGGAATCAAGCCTTCAACACAAGAACTTTGGGAAGATATTTCAGATCCAAGCACAATGAATGCTGTTGAGGTTTTATGAAAATTATAGTAATACTCAACAAAGGCTAACTAGTCTTAAGAAACTCCTGGAGAGGGAGACCTGGTGGCACTCAGAGGAAGGACAGCAGGTTACCAAGAAGAGACTTGATACCCTATGAGCATATACAGGGGGAGATAATCCCCCTCAGGAACAGTCATAGGGGAGGGGAATAAGGGGAAAATGGGAGGGAGGGAAGAATGGGAGGATACAAAGGATGGGATAATCATTGAGATGTAACAAGAATAAATTAATAAAAAAAGATTAAAAAATAAAAATAAAAAAGAAACTCTTTCCTCTCTGTCTCTGTCTCTGTCTCTGTCTCTCTCTGTCTCTCTCTGTCTCTCTCTCTCTCTCCCTGTCTCTGTCTCTCTCTCTCCTGTGTGTGTGTGTGTGTGTGTGTGTGTGTGTGTGTGTGCGCGTGTGTGTGTACACCACTTGTACACTTACTGGGAGTATGTGGGTATAATATCAGTTATCTATAGGTAGCTTCCCGCCTTGAACATAGTGAGTATCTTGTTTGTTTTCTCCCAAGTTTAGATAGTAAAGCTACATAGGTGTTTTGGGAATAAATTGATTCATAAATTTTTCTATTCTTTGTATTGTTCTGAAGGAAACTCAGTCCGTTGGCCTTATAGAGTCCTAGGCCTTTCTGGGAATAGTTCCATTGTTATTCACAAACTTAACTCTACCTTTCCTCCGTGCCTCCTAAGATAGAATGGAGGAATAAGTGAGCAAGCCCCTGGAAATACAGCCACTTCCAAGTAAACCCTGTCTTGTTCTAGTGGAGAACGATTCAGCGTGTGGTTTTATTTTCTCTGTTGAGCACTCAACTCCCTAACCTCTGGCGCTGAACCTCCGCGTGTGCCTGCACATGTCACACAAGCTCCTCCACAGCGCCACCCGTGGCTCCAGAGCCCTGAGTCATGGTTCACAGAAACAAAACACCATCCCCATGGGCTTCGTCCAGATCAACGTCACCAGTGTCCTTTCAAAGTAGACCCTCCCAAGCCTTTTGAGCCTGAGCCCTTCCCTAGGGATGAGGCAAGGTCAGAGGTGAGATATAACAGAGCCAAACTCGGGGCTGGGGAGGTGAGTAACTCCACATGCTCCTGTGGCTGTCTGGGGAGGTTATTTTACCACATCTGAGGGGAAAGACCATGGTGTGCCGCATGTGAGGCTTTGTCCTCACAGCTTGTAATAACAGAGCTTGGACTTGGGGAGGGCCAAGGGAAAGATTCTTCCCCCCGGTGACCATATTTCTGTTTAAAGACTGTTTCATCAAGACCCTGGACCTTTCCCCTGCCTCCGAGCAGTGGAGGACTCAGGGTGGGTGATAGTGAAGGAAATGACCCCTCCCCTCTGCACTGTACAGCTACAGGCTCAGGGCCAAGGCTCACAGCTGGAGAGGTTCTTCAGAGCAGCGGGAGGGTGCCACGTCTAAATTAATCTTTGATCTCTAGAAGGCTAAACATTTTAATGTAGTAATGGAAACAGAGTGATCTTCCTGTCCCCAGTGTCATTCCAGCATACTACAGAACGAGGCAGAGAAGTGACAGAGGTGACTCAGACAAATGAGTGCTGGCAGTAGATGGCCTTTGGATCTCAAGTGCTGTGATTAAGTTAGGACACCTTCATTAACAGGTAGCACGAGCCGGATATTGCATGAGACCCTTTTCATGGGGGAAGTGGTGTTCATGGAGACCATTTAAAAAAAAAGATTTATTTATTATTATGTATACAGTGTTCTGCCTGCATGTACACCCAAAGGCCAAAAGAAGGTACCACATCACATTACGTTACAAATGGTTGTGAACCACCATGTGGTTGCTGCGACTTGAACTCAGGACCTTTGGAAGAGCAGGTGGTGCTCTTAACCACTGGGCCATCTCTCCAGCCCATGGAGACCATTTTTTTGTACTTAGCTTCACTCAGGTGAATCACCTATGTCAAATAGGTTGTTGCTATGGTAGAAAAAGAAGACAAACATCACACTCCCACCTGAAGGTGACCCTTTTGGTGAACTGAGTCAGCATGAATTACTTCTGAAGGCACAGAAGGGATGCTCAACCTTGTGCCTAGAAGGGCGACCAGAGATACAGAAGAGTGGTAGAAAAGCTCTTATGTCAATGATGGCCAAGGTGACTGGACCACAGTACAGTACAACCTGATTGGCATACAAGCTCTTCAGACTCTATCTTACAAATGAGGACTACCACTACAAGGATCTCAGCTTTGGATATTTTCCAGCCCCAAAGCCCTCTTCTGCTGGTTCTCCTGTGCAGACACCTAGCTGAGAAATTGAGACAGCTGATGTAGCTCATTAACTTAGGAGGGAAGAATGTTCTGGAGAAAGGAACGAGAAGATGTGTGCTCCCCGTTGAAGCTGTGTGGCATTCAGGAGGGTGGATCCCTGTCTAAGATGGACCAACAAACTCTCTAAAAGGACATGTGTCTAAAGTGAAACCACAGACTAGGGCCCCAATACCCTGGGAAGTAAAGTAAGTAAGTAAGTGAGTAAGAAAGTAAGTAAGTAAGTGTGACATCAGAAGAGAAACAAGGGATACCCAATAGTGCCATCTTCAACAAAGCATCATGGTCACATGTCATTGGTTATCCAAACTCAGCATCCTTCCTGTACCCTAAGCCATCAAGCAGAGTATAGCAGGAAGTTTTCAAGGTTGAAGGTGTCTTAATGAGGCTTACAGAGACTGGATGGCTAAGCGCATTGTGCTGGCTAGATTTCTGTCAACTTGGCACAAACTATAGTCACCCAAGAAGAGGAAACCTCCACTGAGAAAACAGCTCCACAAGATTGTGCTGTAGGCAAGCCTGTACTGTCGGAGGGCTCTCGTGCAGAAGGTTGCATCCTCCATGATCTGATAGCTCGATAGCTCTCTGAGCTCAGTGTGAGACGGAGGAACTCCCTTCCCCCAGTGTGGCTTCCTACTCTCTGCCTGTCCTTACTTGGAGGATGTCCCTGAGCTAGATGCCTGGCTTGTCTTAGAAGTAGCCTCCGACACAGCCTCCGACAGAATTCTCCATCCCCCCACCAGCACTTGTGCCCCCGTGTGGGTGATAGGACTATGCTGTTTAATGCAAATGAAGTACACTGTGAGCACCAATCAGAGTACCTCCTGGATGCTTCTCTTTTCCTATATATTCCCCTCACCCCTGGAATAAAGTTGATCTGCCTTCCTGCAGCTGGTCCCTGAAGTCCCTCATTCCATCATGCTCCCAGCCCTCTGAGCCCTGCCTCCCTCGTGCCCCCACTGTTCCTCCAGCTTTTGTAGGCTAGTGGCCAACAGTCTCCCAGGGAAGAGGAGACCCGCACAGTACACCAATGGGTCTCAACCTTCCTAAGGGTGCAGCCCTTTAATATAGTTCCTTATGTTGTGGTGATTCCTCAACCAAAAATTTATTTTCATTGCTACTTCACAACTGTAATTTTGCTATGAATTGTCATGTAAAGATCCATGTTTTCCAATGGTCTTAGACTACTGCTGAGAAAGGTTGAAAACACCTACTGTAGACCATTTTCCTAATTAGTTATTGATGGGGAAGAGACCAGCCCATTGTGGGTGGTGCCCTTCCTTGCCTGTTGGTCCTGAGTTCTATAAGAAAGCGGGCTGAGCAAGCTACGAGGAGTAAGCCAGTAAGCAGCACCCCTCCATGGCCTCTGCATCAGCTCCTGCCTCCAGGTACCTGGCCGGTTTGAGTTCCCATCCTGAGTTCCTTTGATGATGCAGAGTGATGTGGACACATAAGCCAAATAAACCCTTTCCTCCCCAACTTGCTTTTGGTCAAACAGCATAGCCCCTTTAGGTGGATAATTGCTACCAGAAAAACAAAAACAAAAACAAAAACAAGAGGTGCAATCCTCATTCCCAGTGTGAAATAAAATACAAGCGGTTTTGATCAATTCCCGTCATTGTTCAGAATCTTCCCCCAGCTTTATTTTTTGTTTATGGTTTTATCATTGTGTACTTATTTGAATTTTAAAACTAAGATACTTTGAAGTTTCTGTTTGGAACATTTAATTAACAAAGAAACCCTAGAGAATTTGTGGACTACTGGGTAATTCATATCTAGCGTTTTGAAATTGTTATTCTTGAGTCTGTCTCCTCTACGGGAATGAGGTCTTGAAGCCAGAAGCAACAACAGATTTTGAACACTGAATGAGAGTAGATACCAACACATTTTTAAAGGCATGAATTACCCAAGATTTCTGCCTGAAGCTGCCTGTTCTTGCTTTCCAATCCTGCAAGGCCATGAGGAAGATAGAACCCACTGTGCTGCCAGGAGCTTCATACAAGGTCTACTTTGATTTCCCACAAGATGCCTCCTGAAGAATGGAAGCCAACTAGAACAGTCCCATTAGCAATGGCTTTGAGACTTATATAACAGACTTTGTAGATCACTCTTTCTGTGATTAGGTGAGGTGATGAATGCGGCCCATTTCCAGCCCTGCCTGGATAGTCCTGTGGACCCGCTAACTGATGTGGAGTCGTATCTCACTGCTTTGAGTGGATATTTCTCATTCGAGATTGGAAGCTTCCTGAAGACCTGGGCTTCTCTTTTGTTTAAGTGTGTTATCATGTAAGACCAGGGACAGAAACTTAAATCCACCTTGGAAAGAAAGAGTGTGGAACCAGGTGTCTGGGATCTTGAACGTCAGTAGCTCAGGAGTGTGGAACACCTTCATTAAAGAGCTATGGTCAGGCCCCGGGACTGAATACCTCTCTATATCAACATGGTATCCTTAAAAATACTTCGTTGAAACAGATTGCCACATTAGTTGAAGACAAGTCTTTAAACAGCGGCATTTGACTGTTTTGATTTCTAAAGCATCTGCCCATGATACCTGGAAACTCACACTCAGGTACGTAGGCATCAGTAGGTCTTCTGCCAAGCTGCTTTGAGAATCCTGTCTGTGGGTGGGGGAAGGACAGAGGGGAGTAGAGGCTCCAAGCAAGTGTGCCCTTCACTGCAGCACCAGAGTGCACTATGGAAGCACCAGAAAACAGTGGGCTGGGGAGTGGAGTATTGAGGTCAGAATCCTCTCTCCATCCCACTGTAGGGGTTCAAAGGCCCCACCTCAGTGGGCACACCTTACTTTCTTGTTGCTTTCTTGGCTTTCCTGTCATAGCACCTACTATAACGGAACAAAGTGGGCTAGCGTCTTGGCAAGTACAACACCAAAGCAAGCACCACCGAGAAATGAAAGTGGAGAAATGTTTATTATCGGTAGCAGATAAGATCACAGGAGTCATCCCCAAAGCAATGTCCTCTTCTAACCAAGAGAGTGTGGGGGCTTTTATTACAGAAGCTGCTGCTGCTTGTCTGCAGGGAAAAGCAAACGGGCCAGGCATATTCCCAAGCATGCTCATTAACATGCATCCTGAATTAACATGGGCATTAACGAACATGCTCAGTTTAAGGTCATAGTTCAAGAAGGAAAGAAAACAGAGAGGAATATTTCTGGACATGCTTAACTTGTGTCATAAACACATCATACAGGAACAGTTCTGGGTACACTAAGCTCTTTTCCAAAAATGGCTTTAGCTACAGCCAAAGCGAAGAACATTTTGAAGGTGCATTAATATATGAGTTTGTCCCTAGGGGCACCTGCCTTGCTTAGCTCCTAACATTATCACATTTCATAATTGCATGCATATTTGTGTGATTATTTCATTATTTCCTGTATGTTGGTCCCTAAGGATAAATACCTCGTTTTGCCCTACACACATTAGTTCATTCTCTGCCTCGACAGGGCACTCAGTGACGAATGAGTAAGTTAAGGAAACTTGTTTTTACTCTAAGACTTCAATGCCAAGTGCAGAGGTCAAACTGCAGTATGTGGCTTGGCTAAAGGCAACCGACCAAGTACCCTGGGCCCAGGACAAGTCACACAGCTGATTCTCTTCCCTTACACTGCTGACACCAGCCAAACCAGTTCTGTACCTTGCCCTGATGGCAAGTCGCATGGGCTCACAGCAAAGAGGGGAACGCAAGAGGACACAAGCTCAGCTGACATGAAGCCGGCATCAGGGCCTGAGCAGAGCTCTCAGGATGGGATGGAGAGCTGCTCATTTTATTTGACGAGCTGAATGAAGTCAAGAGTGCTGTGGGCTCGACAAGGAGAGAGGGAGGGAGCCACCTGAATCTAGAGCTACGTGCTGCAGAGACTGGAGGCAGAGGCAGTGGTTCTCCCAATCCTTTAGTCAACCTTTTGACAATGACTAAACATATATCACAAATAACAGAGGTAGATTTTAAAATTCAGGCACCGTTAGCTCATGATCCCATTATATTCCCTAGAAGTCAATGACTTTTCAGCATCTTTCCTATTGGCTAGTGGATAGCAAAAGGTTCATTACGTGGTAATTTTCCCCCCAAAGCAATGCATGTGCTAAAGTCTCAACACTGAAGAGGGGCACTGTCATTTAGATACAGTGTCATTAAAGAGGGAGTTAAGATGAGGTCATTTATTAGAGTGGATCCTTATCCAAGATGATTGGTGTCCTTAGGAAGAAGAAAGCTAGGACAGAGATATAGAGGGAAGACCCTGTGAAGACTCTGGGAGAAGATGGCCTAAAACACCAAGAGGGAGAGGAACTGGGGCAATAAAGTGCGTGCTGCGTATGCATGATGACTTGAGTTCAGATCCCCAATGCCCACATTAAAACTCAGGTGGGACAGCGCACACCTGTGATCCAGGCCTGTGCGTGCACCAACAAGGATCCCAGGACTGCTGGGCAGCTCATGTAGCCAGTCAGAGAGCTTCAGTCTCAAGAGCTCTGATGACAGAACAATTGGAGGAGATACACACACACACACACACACACACACACACACACACACACACACACACCACTAGATAGAGTTCAGAAGAGAAACCAACACTCCAGAAGTGAGACAACAAAGTTGTCCTGTGGTATAAGCTACTTGGTGTATGGTGCTCTCTCTGTGTCGGCTCTAGCAAATTAACACAGTTATCTGAAAAAGGAATTTCTTATGTCTGTATGGAAGCACCACCCATCATAAAAGGCTAAAAGCCTATAGATGAAGCAGGAAATAAAAGGTGGGACATCAGGAGGTAAAAAACGTTCTTGGATACAGCCAGGTGCAGGAAATTCATTGGCAAGATGTGAGGAGGACAGATGCATGGTGCCTGAATACAAGTAACCAGCCACATGGCAGAATGTAGATTAGAATAAATAGGCTATTTTAAGTTATGAGCTAGCCAAAAAAGAGCCTTGCTAGATGGCCTAGGTATTTGTAAAAATATTTTGGGTCTCATGTGTCTTTATTCCAGGAGCCTAGGGCTCAGAGGAAAAACTACTGCAGCATGTATCCTTCCTGGAAGAGCATTCAACAACTCTGGTTGAATATTTTAATCACTGGAGAAACTTGAATATTCCAAAATATCTGTTGAAGAGAGAGACTTTGAAGATGGTGAAAGCTCCACTCATCTCTGGGTATATGGATAAGCTTTAGAATCCAGTTAAAAGCAATGTCGTTCTAGAAAGGTGTCAATAGTAGATGGTCTTCTAAGACCCATGCCCTCACTAGACCCAGGTAGTTGGCTAGATTTCTGGTACCAGACATGGATTCCTTCTCTTGAATGGACCTTATGTTCAACTAGGCAGCTGTTGGCAACAATATGGCTGCCTAAACAAGACCTGAACAATAACAACAGCAGTAGACATGTTAACATAGAATGGAGAAGTCTCATGAGCTCCCACCCCAAGACAAAGAACTACAGGCACCCCATCACTTCTAAAAGAGGGAGAATTCACATTCCCAACAAATGATACCCCTAATTGATTATTGAAAACAAAGTAGTCAGCCTTGAAATCATATACACCCAAACCACACTAAAAGAACTCGAGAGGTTATATTTATATATTTATTTGTTCATACATGCAATAATAATAGTCAATGAGGGAAAGGCCATCAATTAGAGAGGAATGAAGTGGGGAGGCAAGAGAGAACTCAAAGGGAGGGTACATGTGAAGGCTTAGAGGGAGGAAAGGGAAGAAGAGTGGTGATGTAATTATATTTAACCTTTTTAATTTAATAAAACTCCAGAGGACCAGGAGAAAAAATATTCCAAGACAAAAAAAGAATCTCTGAAGCTGTTCTTAACCACTGGTGCTTTTTTATTTTCCCCTATAATTCTATCCCAGAGGCAGGGTTGACGATCGCAAGCCTCAGATGGCTCTAGATATGTGGGTCCACCCCTTCTTCACATAGTATGCTAGTTGGTGTCTTAGCTAGGGTCACTATCGCTGTGATGAAACACCACGACAGAAAGCAAGTTAGGGAGGAAAGGACTTACTGGTCTTACACTTCCACATTGTAGTTCATCACTGAAGGAAGCCAGGACAGGAACTCAAGCATGGCAGGAACCTGGAGGCAGGAACTGATGCACAGGCCATGGAGGTGCCTTGCCTACTGGCTTGCACATAATAGCTTGCTTAGCCCGCTCTTTTACAAAAACCCAGGACCACCAGCACAGGGTTGGCACCAGCCACAGTGGACTAGACCCTTCCTCCATCAACCACTAATTAATAAAATGACCTACAGCCAGCTCTTGGGAAGGCATTTTCTCAATTGAGGTTCCCCTCTCCCCTTTCAGGTAACTCTAGGTTGTGCCGAGCTGACATAAAACTAGCCAGCACAGGTGAGAGGGAACAAAGAGGCCAAAGGTGATGTCTGAAGACAGCCATGGCACTTTGAAATACCCCTGGGTAGCAGTTGTTCCTCTATTATTCACAAGCAGGAAAGATCAGACTCTCTTTCCCACAGCCCCATCCCTTTGAACACTTGATTTTTTTTCCTTTATCTTTAGTGCAGTTAGAATATATAGTTAAGGTCGGAGAGATGCCTCGGTGGTCAGAATCACTTGTGCCTCATGCAGAGAACCTAGGCTGGATTCCCAGCACACACAGTGGCTCGCAATCATCAGTAACTCCAGTTCCAGAGGATCCCACACCCTCTTCTGATCTCCTCGGGCACCGGATATACACATGGCACACACACATACCTGGAGGCAAAGCACACAGACACATACAATAAAATAAACCTAAAATACGTAGAGAATTATTTTTTAAGGTGTAACTATCTTTTGTTACAAATGATTCATACAGAAAATATTTCTCGAGTACCACAGTTCAGGAGCCACTTCTCCTACATAAATAAATGCTCACAGAACTTAAGATTGAACCTAGAATCTCTTCTTGCCATGATTCCTGGAGAGTCTGCTTGGTATCGACCAGTTATGGTGCCAGAATAAACTTCGGCAATGATTGGTTTAGGAGGTAGTGTAAGGAGTGGCTATGGGTTCACTTTTGACCAATCACAGGAGGGGTTAACTCTTCTAGATCTAGTATGGGATTGATGCTAATACCTTAGAAGAGACACAGAAACATGCTACCCCTCCCTTTATGTCCACTTCTTCCTGGAATTCATCATGGTCACGGGCATAAGCAACATGCTGATGATGCAGAGACAAGACGGAAGGACTCTCAGTTCTCGGGGAGGACACTGAGCCACTCAACTCAATCCTGGGACCACATGCTTCCAGGGACCCCCTAGTGTGTGAAGACAGCAAATGGCATGGTTGGCTAAGCCAGGGTTTGCAAAGCTACATGGAGCATGAGAGAAAGCACATACTGTATGCTTTACCCAGCCTCTCGGGAACGTCTCATTTCTGCTGCTGTCACGTGTATGCAGTTACGGCCACATAATGGGAACGACCGTGTACCAGTCAGCCACTGTCTTAGACTACTTACACTGCTACAAGCCAGGTGGTTTATAATCAGCAGCAAGTTTTCTCATAGTTGAAGAGAGGCCTGAAGTTCAAAACCCGCAGCCCTTACTTCCTAGGTCATAGACAGCTGCCCTTTGTCACATGGTAGAAAGAGTGAGGGATCTGTTTGGGGTCTCTTTTATAAGCTAGTCATCCAGAGGCCCCAGCTCCTGATCCCCTTGCCTTGGGGACAAGGACCTCACCACATGCACTTAGGGAGATATGTTTACTTGGAAACATTCCGTTTATTACAAACATCATTTACAAAATTGGCAAAAGGCTGATTGGACCCACGGGCTATACTTGCCTGACCTCTGTTCTAAGCACGTGTGTGTGTGTGTGTGTGTGTGTGTGTGTGTGTGTGTGTGTGTGTGTGCTCACATACGTGATTGCAGACGTGAAGAGTATGTGGAGGTCAGAGGACAACCTTCATGTCCTTGTTTGAGACAGGGTCTTTCTGTGGCTTTGTAAGGCAGACTAGCTGGTTTATAAGCTTCAAGGGAACGGCCTCTCCTCACCCCCTATCTCCCTGTCTGCATGGGCTGGGATCACAGATGCTTGTATTAATCCATCTGGCTTTTGTGTAGCTTTGGGGGGTCCGGACCCAGATTGTCAGGCTTGTACAGCAAGTGCCTTTACCCACCGAGCACTTTACCTTCCCCGAGCCTGTGCTCTAAGCTGCTTTGACTAGGGCTCTCTGCTAGACACAGCTATGTCTAGAAAAAGAAAACATTCTATTCATCCACTGTGTGTGCTGGGCAGCCAGTCATGAATAGGACAGTTTGAGGAATTCAGAAAATGACCTCCAAGATGAAAGAGAACACAGACAAGCAGCCCTGCCACTGTGTACGCATCACCTTAAGGGAGGTGTAGGCAGTTGCTGTTGGAACTTAGGAAAAGGAACCAAGTCAATTCTGGAGATGCCCAGGATTGCACGAGGCAACCTCCTTCACCCACATCTGGCATCTTCTCACATTACTGATAGTTCCTAATCTCTTCCATTTGCTTTTTGGAAGACCTTAATTTTGCTTTTCATATTGGATCATTGGGTTCTAAACTGTGTAGTTGTCTCCTTGTTACAGTCTACACGGCTTTAAATTCAGCTATTGTACATCAGTTTTCCATAGGTTTTCAAACCTGACCGTCCCTGAGTGCCCTTGTCTGTGGATCTAGCCTATCCCACTGTCTGTCCATCCTAGCCTGTTGTCCCCTTAGTGTTTCCTTCTCCCTTGCTACACAAGCATGGTTCTTCTACTGCATTTTATTTTTTTAAAAGATTTATTTATTTATTATGTATACAGTGCTCTGTCTGCATGTAAAGACTGCACACCAGAAGAGGATACCAGATCTCATTATAGATGGTTGTGAGCCACCATGTGGTTGCTGGGAATTGAACTCATGACCTTTGGAAGAGCAGCCAGTGCTCCTAACCTCTGAGCCATCTCTCCAGCCCCTCTACTGCATTTTAAATGTCAAGACGTTTGCTGGAGTTTCATTCTGGAGATTTCAATAGGTCATTTTCAAAGGGGAGAAAAACACTATTTTACTCTTTAAGTAAAATATATTGTGAGTATGTGTAATTTTCGCATTACATAAAGAATGTTTATTGAATACGCACACAAGCACTCACTACTTGCTTTAAATATAGAACAGAAAAGGCGTGCTGATCTGCTCCTGATAGCATAACAAAATACCTCAGAGCTGAATTTATTGAGCACAGTTTTAGAAACTAGGAAGTATAGGATCATGTGCCAGGAGAGTCGCTGTCTGGCAAGAGCTCGTTCCTCACAGATGACAGCTTCTCTGTGTCCACACATACCAAGAGGGACAAACAGACTTGCCCCAGCCTTTTATCCTACTCATGAGGCTGCGAGACTCAGGACCACTGATCGCTTCCTAAAGGCTCCTTCCCCTACTCCTACCACATCGAAGGGTAAAGTTCTCACACATGGTGGGGGTGGGGGTGGGGACAGAGACACCAGCATTCCAGCGTCAGCGATCAGTAGCTGGAAATATCCATGAGACTCATTCCTAGCCCAGCCTGGAGCTAACTAGGGTTTGCCAAGAATCAGTCATCTTCTTATTTTTCCTTTATATATCTTGACTGTATATCAAAGGGCTCCCAACAGTAAGTTCAGTTTTGAAATTTTATCTTTTTACATAAATTGAATTATATGTATTTTTGTGACTTTTTAACGCAACATGAGATTCATCCATATTGGTCCAGAAAGTTAACTTTTTTTTTTTTAACTTTGCCTTAGTATTTCATTCCATGAAGGCGCTGCAATTTGTTTATCCATTCTTGTGTTGACAGATTTATGGTGGTGTTTCTAGTTTTTGCTGTTTCTGTGTGACAAGCATAGTCCTGTCTGTGGATCTTGGTGCACCCATCGACGTTCTCTAGGAAATATGCTTAGTGTGGAAACTTTAAGTAATAACGTAGTCACACCTTCAACTATTCCTAGTAGTGAAAAAGGTTTCTCAAACCCCAAAGTTGTAATTTTTTTCTCTAAAAAATTCAGTTGTGTCCTTCCAGTTGAACCCTTGCATTCCTCTGGAATGGAAGAGAGGTCCAGAGACTCAGCCTTTCCCACGTGCATGACCAGCTGTTTCCGTCTTACCTGCTCCGTGTTTGTAACCTCTGCTGCTTGGTCTTTGGTGGCAGCTCTTCGGCTAGAGATGTTTGTTTTTACCAGCCATGCATGAGATCACGCATCCTGCATCCTGGGGCTTTGTCCCTTGCCCGTGCATCCAAACCACCCTGTTTTAACGCAATAGCTTGTGAGGTGGCCCAGACTCAGAAAGACAAAAATCACATTTTCTCTTTCACACATGGATGCTAACTCTCAGTGTTTGCATATAAACAAGCAATACTGAGAGAGGAGACAGGCTATGAAGCTGAAGCTGGGGGAGAGGGCAACAGTCATACGTGACGTCCAAGTAGAAAGTGAGCCAGTAGAGGAGAGAGAGTCTAAGGGGGAAAAGAATGAGGACAAAGAGGAGGGAAGAGAGAAACAACAAAAATAAATGTTGATTGAAAATTGCCCCCAATGAGACCAAGTTCTCAAAAAGCTAATAGAAATTTTTTTTGAGAAATAATTTGGTGGGGCAAATTCTTTTGTTTCGACAACTTTTGTGTAGGGATGTATTAGCTCCTTATGATATTCACACACACACACACATTCATATGCATTTTAGAAATAGCTCATCACACTCTGTACAAACCATTTTCATGGATCTTATCAGAATTACATCTTATCTGTGGATTGGTTTTTGCAAAGACCAACAGCTGACATCGATTCTTTTTTTCCTTTTTTTTATTAATTTATTCATATTACATCTCAATAATTATCCCATCCCTTGTATCCTCCCATTCCTCCCTCCCTCCCATTTTCCCCTTACTCTCCTCCCCTATGACTGTGACTGAGGGGGACCTCCTCCCCCTTTATATGCTCATAGGGTATCGACTCTTAAAGACTGGCCTTTGGTGGTGGGTGTTCATTTGGTGAGAAGGGAGCGACTCCGTCCCCACTTCCTCGCTCTGAGTGCACTCCGCCATCCGATCGGGTTCCCGCATCACAGATTCAATCAACCAGGTTCAAAAGTACTAAAGGAAAAAAGACTTATCTGTTCATGTCGTCATTCTCTGAACAATATATCAAAAGGACTATTTGCACATTGGTAAGTATTGTAGTATGGGCTGTGATAGTCTAGAGATGGTTTTAAATATCCAGGAGGTTGAGTGTGGGTTACGCACAAAAGCTGCGGCGTTTAGACGAGGGACAGAGCAGCCACAGCGGTTAACATCCACCGGGTGGGTGCCTGGACTCAGTACCCCGGGATACCAACAGATGACTGGTTTCCTTCCGTGCGGAGGGAACTCCACCTATGAAGCGATCCTGGCCTGCCCCTACCCCTCACTGATGCTGGCCCTGGGGAGAAGAAGCTACATAATCTGATTAATGTCTTGGAAGGATAAATTTGGCTTCCATGCCCTCCTCCTTCCTCTTCCTGTCCTCCTGGGAGCATCTCTAAGGGAACATGTGGTCCTGATTACGCTAAGCCCTGCAGAAAGCCCAACAAAGATGACCCTTCCTTTATAGGAGGCTGGTGTTCCTGTGATTCATTGGGAGGACTGTCTGATTTTGGAATCTGGGATTATGAATCTCTCTCTTGCACAGACATAAGACGTGTTCTGGAAAAAAAAAGTCAATGTTATGGATGATAATAATGTTTCAGCTGCCACCTGCCCATTCTGCTCTTCTAGCTGAATTGACCTAGACTGACAAGTAAGAATTATATATGTTATAATGATTAGTGAAAAAGGAAGTCATAAATATCAGTGGGGAATGATACGTGAAAGGGTTTGAATGGGGGAATGGAAGGAATAAATGTAATTTTGTTACATTTTCAAACATTTTTAAAATTATATGTATTTGGAGTAGACAACATGATGTTTTGATATTTTCAAAAAGTAACTACTAACATCAGGTTAATTTGCATGACAATAACCTCACAGTTCCCACTGTGTAGGAAAAACAGTTCTGGCTGACTCAGCAAATTTCCAGCCCACCACACACTATTAATAAGTGCATTTACCAAACTGTGCAAGAAGTCTCTAGTAATTTTTCATCTTGTTACTGAAGATCTGTACACTCTGACCAATATCTTCGCTTTCCTCTCATCTCTTGGCTTCCAGTAACCACCATTCAACATTCTGTTACTGTGAGTTTGACTTCTTTCCAAATCTCACATATATGTGAGCTGACACAAAAGCTGTTTGTGTCTGGCTTATTTCACTTAGCATAATGTCCTCAAGGTTTATCCACAGCATTTCAAAAAGCACAATTCCCTCTATTTTTAAATGCTGAATAACAATCACGTGTGCTTGTGAGGGGTGGGTGTTCCCTTTTCTTTATCCACTCACCTGACCATGGTCACTTAGGTTGCCTTGCTATCTTGGGCACTGAATAAGGCAGTAAAGAGCTTGGGAGTGGAGATAAGTCCTTGTGATAGTGACGTTATTGCCTTGGGATCTAGGCCAAAATGTGGGGTTGCTGGATCACATGGCAGTTCCATTTTTAACTTTTTGAGAAGTGGTTTTGCAGGGGAGCGATGCTAGTTTCAGCTCCCACCGACAGTGCTACTGTGAGCTTTTCTTCACATTCTCACGAGCACTTGTTGTCTTTGGACTTTTGGGTAGCAGCTGCTTTAACAGCTAGCAGGTAATATGTGGTCTTGATCTGCATTTTCCCAAAGATTAATGAAGTTGAGCATGATATTTTGTACACTTAACTGCTCATTCACATGTTTTCTTTGGGAGAAAATGGCTACTTAGTTCTATCAGCCATTTTAAGTTAAATTATTTAAGCTGGTTTATTCTTTTGTCCAGTTTAGAGTATAGGCAAGGTAATAAATGCTGCTAATTTGGCTCCCTAAAACTTTTGATATAAAAATATTTTCAAATTAGACACTACCACTGTACAGACATACAATTTTTTATATATTTAAGTGGAAATATATGTATATTTGGCAGGCTTAATGAATCTACTAATAATTGCCTGAATGACTTTAGCTTTCTGCGTGGAGAGCCATATTTCCATCTCACTTTTCCTTTCTAAATACACTTTTCATTTATCATTCTTGTCTTACTGGCTGAGTAGGTTCCCTGATGAAATATTAAATACTGCAGAAGCGACGAGTGAAGGCTTGTGAAACTTTAGAAGGCTTGTCTGGGCACAGGGTCTCCTTTTAGGAGATCTTCAACCGGCGTTCATATTCCCCCCCCTCTCTCTCCCTCTCTCTCTCTCTCCTTCCCTCCCTCTCTCTCTCCCTCTCTGTTTTAGAATAGCTTTAAAAGAGTCTTCCAATGTAGGGTCAAGGGAGATTTCCATTTCACCTGTGTTCAAATTTTGCTGGCATAGATTTTTCACTTTATTTTTAATCTAAACTTCCTATTTCTATAGCATGTTAATATTTATATATTGATATCTTTCCTTTTTATTAATTGTATTCGGAAATGTTTTCTTGTTTTTTGGTTGGTTTTTTGTTTTGTTTTGTTTTGTTTTGGGGGGTTTTTTGTTTGTTTGTTTGTTTGTTTGTTTGTTTTTGGTTTTTTGGTTTGGTTGGTTTGGTTTGGTTTGGTTTTTTTGAGACATGATCACTCTGTGCTGTGTTGGCTGTCCTAGACTTTCTTTGCAGACCAGGCTGGCCTTGAACTCACAGCAATCCTCCTGCCTCTGCCTCCCGAGGGCTGGGATTACAGGCATGCACCACCGCACCTGGCTCAGAAATGTTTTCACTTCTATAATTCTTCTTAAGGTTTCCCCCCCTGGCTTTTGTCATCATTAGTTTCATTGTATTAATTTCAGTTTTTAACTTCATGGTTTGCCTTATTCTGCTTCTATTTCTTGATTTCACTTTTTTTTTCTACCAAATTGGCTAATTATCACTTGTCTTCTAATATAAATATTTAACACTACAAATTCCCCTCTAAGTACAGCTTTAACTGCCCTTCATAAAACACAGCTATTCAGTGTGTCTGTGTATGCGTACGCGTGTGTGTATGTCTGTGTGTGTAGCCATTTTATTGTGAAATAAAACACAAACATAGAAACTTACACAAATACATAGGCTAGTCAAATATTATAAAAGTTGACATCACTGCAAACACTTTGGTTTATTTTGCCGACTACCCAGGAACCATCCATTGCTGGACCAATCTCAGTCCCCTCTCCCTCCAAAAAGTCATTTTTAATTTTTATGATAGTCACATTCTTACATAAGGACAGGCATCACCCATGTCTTAGTCCTTAGATGATATAGTGTCTATTTTCACCCACTTAAAAACTGTCCTTTAGGCCTTCAATTTTTTTCTACTCTACAGTTTTCCTCATCTTTTCCCTCTCCTAATTTCTCTTGACTGCCTTGAGTCTGGCCCCAGCACTTCCTACCATCTGGCTTTGGCTAATTGCACACTCATGGTGAAGGTCAATACATTCCTCTGTCCCTGGATTTCTTTAAAAATGGCAGTGGGTTCTGAGGGCTCAATCAGACTTAGGTTTGATCTTTTTTGGCAAGACTACAGATGGTGCAGTGTTTGTTTGCTGAGGGGCACGTAATGCTTGGCCATGTCTCTTGTTTGATATTGCTATTGACCAGATCCGCTGATTTATTGCAGTTGCCATGTGCTGGTCTTCTAACGCTGAGAATTTGTTTTCATTTATTAGCTGCAATTCTGTTATGAAGAGATGTCTCCTTTATTTACTGCTTGGCTGCCCAGAGGCTCAGTTCACTTAGGAAAGCACACCAACCATGGCCCTTTCCCCTTCCTCACTAATACCTAAGGGAGTGGACTGGTTTCCTGTCACCACTCGAAGGGAATTGATCCACTTTTAAAGTCTCACTATGAAGTCAAAAACGTAAATGTATTCTATTTTCTGATTCTTATTGATGTTTCAATTATCCTTTCTTTGATCAAAGGGGTCATCTTTGAATTTGTTCTTGAGTCTTTTGACATGGTCTTAGTGTCTTTTGTTCCACTCCTTGCTAGTCTGTGGGACAAATATTTCAGGTTACTCAGACGTTGCATCAAGTTTCCCTTTAAGAAATCTTGGTTTCTTTTAGCTGAAAACCATAACTCAATATTATATTTTAGGTTAGGTTCTACAAATACTCCTCACTAGTGACCTAGCCTTTCACAGATTTTTTTTATTAATTTATTCTTGTTACCTCTCAATGGTTATCCCATCCCTTGTATCCTCCCATTCCTCCCTCCCTCCCATTTTCGCTTACTGCCTTCCTCTATGACTGTGACTGAGGGGGACCTCCTTCCCCTGTATATGCTCATAAGGTATCAAGTCTCTTCTTGGTAACCTGCTGTCCTTCCTCTGAGTGCCACCAGGTCTCTCCCTCCAGGGGACATGGTCAAAGATGAGGCACCAGAGTACGTGTGAAAGTCATCTTTCAGTGAACACACATATAAACATCATTATCCTCAACGGTGGAGGATTTAAGAGAATTCAGTCATTGTTTAACCTCACATTTTACACATCTTCTCAGAGTATCACCACCTACCACCACTGCTGATGATCTTCAAATATGTATGTACATGTTGCTTCCGTTTAAGTTCAATATTTTTAATGCTTACACAAAACATACATTGTCAACATCTGTAGCTGGTACATATATGTGCAGTCATGGGGATGCACTAAATAGATATTTCTTCAAGGAAGAGCCTGCTGCTCGGCTACAGGAGTCTGGCCAGGGGAAAGCCTGCTCCTGAAAAGCTCCTTCCGCGTCCACCCCAGCTGCAGAAAGTTTCATTCCTCAGATTACGTCCTCACCAGTGCAGCCTTTGTCTGGCAACTGAGAAAAGTGAGGGGTGAAAGGCCCAGCCTTTGGGGCCCAATGGCAGACACTCTGACGGTCAGTTATGTGTCAGAGCTCTCTGCCAATCACGGAAGGTTTCAGTAGACTTACTTCACTATTAATTAGACTTTTCTTTTTTTAATCTAATTCTACTTTCCTCTCCTTTCCTTTTAGAGATGTTGCTTCCTTGATGCAGCGTGTTGCCTGTTTCTGAAGAAGCCAAGGTAAGCATGAAGAGGCAGAAGTGATCCGAGAAATATGAGCCAAAGACAGTATTTTGATGTTAGATTGCTCAAACGTCCACCTAGGAAGAGGGGGCCATCGTGGTAGGCATTATGCCACAGGCGCAGGCTGGTGATTCAAACAATGAATTTCTAAACATCAGCGTACTGAGAGAACAGACTGTGGAACAGGTCTACAGTGGGGATCATGGGTCAGTCACTCAGGGTCTATGGAGAAGGGCTCTGCTCAGTCAGAGCGAGCTACTAACATTGGAGATGTCTGGAAACAATTGGGAGCTCCAACAACGCAGTGATGGATGGTCATCACTAAACACAATGATGCTCCAAGAAAGCTAAGAAACAGCTGAGGGTAACAGGCAACCGGAAGAGCTTTTTGGGGTTGCCTACAAAGAAGCCTTCAGGTCCCCCAATCACTAACAGTCAACATGGCTGAATGTCAAAGACAAGTTAAATGCCCAAGAATGGCGGTCAGTAATGATGAGACCAGAGGCCTGCTGGGAAGATTTAGGATCTTGAAATATGAGATAGACATCCCAGCCCTGAAGTATTTTTACTCTGAAACTCTTCTGAAGCTTCTAAGCTTACAAATGTGCTCATCCCTCCTTACTAAAGGCCAGCAGGGTCCATTCCCATGCTCTTCCTCCTCCCTCTGCCCCACCCTCCTGCAACAGCCTTGCTGGAAAAGAACTGAGTAACATGTGCCCCTTTTAGTGACCACTCTACCTGGAGCCACTCACTGGCTCTGGAAGTCAAGCAAGTTGTAGCAAAGGCCAGAAGGCTATGAGCTGGAGCTGGTCGTGGGGAAAGAGCCTGTTGGACGTATACCAAAGGAACTAGGAGTAGTTGCATTCCTATGTTCCCTTGGCATAATAATAGTAATGATTTTCCCCTCCACCTGTGACTTACCTAGTCCCAGGTTCTTAGCCATATTAGCAGTGGCTGGTATGGGTTCCAGCTTATGGAGTAGACCTTAAATCCAACCAGAAAGTTGTGGGCTACTACTATAACATTTGTGCCACTACTGCACCAGTCTATCCTGGAGGTGTCACTGTTATAGGCCTCGGGGATTGTGGCTGGGACACTGATGATTACCTTTCTCCTCCTGTAGTGTGCAGAATACCTTCCAGTACCATGAGCAACAAGATGTTTTTTTTTCCATGAGGGCACCTTTGACCAGCAACTCAACAAAATGTAACCTACTCCTAGCACTGGAGGCTTTACAAGGGGGTGTACGATACCTAACTCTCTTCCTATAATTTGGTGACTCCATTTAGATTTATGAAGCATCTGCAGTGATGGATTTTCACATGGTTTTTAAGATGGCCTTTAGTATAGCTGTCCTTCCCCATAGTCCGCCCTTTACCCTTCTCCCACATCTCCCTTCCTACTTAATCCTCCTAGCTTCCCCTTGGTCTCACCATTAACATTGTATTTTATTTCCCCTTCCTTTGAGATCCTCCCTCCTCTTGCCCTCTGAGTCCCTTACCAGGTACTTACTTTCTGTGATCCTGCAGATTTTAGCATGCATATTAAAAGCTTAAAAGCTGACATCCACATGTAAGAGAAAACATGCGATATTTATCTTTGAGAGCCTGAATTACCTCACTCAGGATGAATTTTTCCTAGGTCCATCCGTTTCCCGGCAAATTTAATTTTTTTTATAACAGATGAGTAATATTCCATTGTGTAAATGTACCACATTTTCATTATCCGATCATCCAGCCGTCTAGCTGGACATCTACACCGTTTCCAGTTTCTGGCTATTACAGATGGAGCAGCAGTGGACATGGATAAGCAAGCATTTCTGTACTAGGATGAAGAGTCTTTTTAGGTATATGCCCAAGAGTGGTATAGAAGGGTATAGGCATAAGGTCATTGTGTAGTTTAAACTCTGATCTCCTGTCTAAATGTTCCCTCCCCAATTGTTCCCTGATATGTCAATAAAGCAGCTTTCAGCCAATCAATGAGCAGGATAGAGAATAGGGCTGGACTTCCTGCCAGCCAGGGGAGGAGGAGTTAGGAGACAAAGTAGGGGAGTCAGTGGGGGCATTCAGCCATGGGTAGAGGTCCAAGGAAGATGGACTTAAACTGCTCAAGATTGTGTTGTGAAGCCTTGTATTATAAAAGAATATCAATTATTCATGTGATAGTCAGGTTAAGAAGTAAGCAAAGAGACGCAAACACTGTTTTATGAAAATACAAGCCCACAGCTGGGGCTTGTGGGAGATCTAATCTCAACTTCCTGAGGAATTACCACAGCGCGTGCCACCTCACCAGCACGAGCTGTCGTTTGTTCTCTTGATCATGGTTTTCTGAATGGGCTACGATGAAATCTCAAAGTAGTTTTAACTTGCATCTCCCTTATAGTTAAGAATGTTGAACATTTAAGTCTTTTCTCAGACATTTGAGATTCATCTTTTGAAAACTCTGTTTACTCTTATATTCCATGTTTAAACTGGGTTATTTTTGTTTTCTTTATGTTAAGTTGGTTTAGTTCTTTATCTATTTTAGATGCTCTCTATCAGATGTATAATTGGCAAAGACGTTTTTCATTCTGTAGGCTGCTACTTTGCCTGAATGTGGTATGTAGTAATGTAGGATTAGATAACACTCTAATTTTCTTTTCTTCATAAATAAAAGGATCATTCAGTCTAGATACCTAAAAGATTTTTTTCTGTAACATCAATAATTGTATCTGAATATGTTAGCTATTGGCTATTCTGTGCTAATATTCTGAAATGTATGATTTATTTAGATAAACATTGAAAATCAGTAACTCACAGAGTAGAGCTGCAACAGGCTTACCGTGTGTGCACATGCACGTGCGTGTGTGTGTGTGTGTGTGTGTGTGTGTGTGTGTGTGTGAATGTGATATATATTTTTGGCTTTTAAGACAATTTATTTTGAAATGTACTTTTCAGTAAGTTTTAATTTTTGCTTTGGGACTATTCTTTTTATACTGAGGGTACTTTTGGTTAGTTGGTTGGTTGGTAGGTATTTGCTTGGTTGATTTTTTTTTTTGTTATAAATTCCTTTTCCAAGAGGTTTTTATTTTTAGGCAATATCAAGGTTATAGAAAACTTATGTGTACTATACAAAGGAACTTTTTCCAAGCCTTTTGGGAACAAATGGCCACCCTATGTTCCATCATACCTAAATACACAACTTTTCTTATGTTACTACAAATAACCATCAAAATTGGGAGATTAACTAATGTTTATTAACATTAACTCATTTTGTAACCATGAATTGCAGTCTAATCTTTTTTTCATGGCAAATCTCTCTGGTGTGCGTTGTCTATAAATTTGCTATTCTGCTCCACATCTTGATTTGTACTATAACTTTTGATGACTTTTGATCTAGTTACTTCCTTATTGCTTATTATTTGTATGTCTGTGTGTGTGTGTGTGTGTGTGTGTGTGTGTGTGTGTGCGCGCGCACTCCTTTGTGTGTGTGTGTGCATGTGTTTGGGTAATAAGCATGCACAGGTGTGCACATTGAATGTGTGGGGGGCAGATGTTAACCTTGGATGTCATTCTCACATGTTATTTATTTGTTTTTTGGTTTTTGTTTTTTGTTTTTGTTTTTTTGTTTGTTTGTTTGTTTGTTTTTTGAGACAGGTTCTCTCCAATTAGGCGAGACTGGCTAGCCAGTGAAACCCAAGGTTCTGCCTGTTTCTTCCTCCCCAGTGCAGAATCGCAAGCACACACAACCACACTTAGATTTTTTATACTTTTATTTTATGACACATGTATAAAACAAACTACATACAGCAGGGAGAACCATGTGACAATCATGAGAATAGATTTTTTAAGTGGGCTCTGGGCATCTGACTTGAGTCTTCGCGCATGCACAGAAAGGCCTTTACCAACTCAGCCGTCTCCCCGGTCCCAACGGCTGCTCATTCATAGCGCATACAACTGGAGCAAGGTGTACATCCTGTTGTTTGTTCCCAGGAAACACCACTCTGAGGAGATGGGCAGCCTCTCTAATTTCAGGAAAGGTCCTCTTCTACTTTCATAAGTGCTGAGAGCTTGCCCCATTCACTCCTGAGACTCTAAGACTTGTTTGTTTTCTGCATTCTTGTCTGGGGTTTCTTTCCCCTTTTTCTTTTTCCTTCCTCCCTTCTGTCCTCCCAGACACTTCCCTTCAAGGTGAGACCTTGTCTTAGAAGATGGGCTGGTAAAGGCAGTTCCCATGTAGCCCTGCAGACACTAACACCGTGGCTCCTGGTCCTGATCCTAGCTGTTCTTTGGGATGCTTCTTGGTGTTTCAAGTGCCCACAAGTTTCTGGGTTTTTCTCTCCAGTGCCTGTCTGCTCTGTCACATAATCAGGAACTTACTGACACCGTCTTCCCACAACCCCCCCCCCACCTCAGGTTTTAATGGCTGTTATTTCAGTTCTAGTCAGTTATACATTTTTTTTCTCTCTTCCTCTGATGCTCACTCTTTGGTTCACAGACTTACTTTTCACTTGAAAAAGAAGGATGCTTTGTGACTGACATCTCAGTTATTTTCAGCACTCAGTTTCTGTGCTCAGTGAATTGTGATTCTTCTGGCTTTCTCAAAGTTTACTTTGGAGACTGTGACCAAACTTTAAATAAGCCATGCATATTTAAAGGGAATTTATATTTAGTACTTCTTAATTGCTAATTGTGCTATACAAGTATTCCCACATCTTTAATTGTTTTTTATTAAATAAGAATTGCTCAAAAAATATGTGTTACAATCTCATTATGAGAGAGTTCTACAGTTATATATAATTATTGATTGTTACTATATACATATTAATCTAGAGTTTTGCTATCTTCCTTGTAAATTAAACTATAGGCTTTGACCTTTTCTAAACCTACTTTATTTGGGGTTCTTTAATGCTTATTCTCCCTTCCAACCCACCTCCCTAGATAGGAGAGGAAAGAGGTTAGTGGGAACAGGAGAAGTAGACCTTTTTGGACTTAGTTCCTGGGAGCGATATCCCTGGCATAATCAGCAGGATTTCAGCAGACCAGCAATTCAACCAAACTTGCTGCTGGAACCTGGAACAGCAGCAGAAACCCGGAGCCCTGAAACATTCTCTGCAGCGGTTCTCTCTAGGAGTGTCTTCAAGAGGGATGAACAGCCAAACAATACCAAGACCCAAAAGGCCCCACCTCCTGTTTTGGGTATATATATACATCTCCTCTCAGAGTCTGCACTAAGATATGTTTCAGTTGGCAAAAACCAAGCCCTCGCACGAGGTGGTTCATCTTCTAGTGGATAAACATCACCTGTTCCCTCGTAAGTCTGTTCCCTATCCCACATTTGGAATCAAAGCAAAAACATGTGTCCATCCACCATATTAAACATTTCATATTATTATGGCAACCATGCTTATTTTGAGCAATTTTTTCTCCTGAAAATTTTCTGTGTTCCTTTGTTTACTATTTTCCAATATTGTAGTTCACTTTCTGTCGCTGTGATTAAAAAAAAAATGGCCAAAATGATTTTGGGGAGGGAAAGGTTTACGTAGCTTCTATATTACAGTTCATCAACAAGGATACCAAGACAGAAACTCAAGGAAGGAACCTAAAGGCAGGAGCCTACGCAGAAACCACGAAGGCATGTTGCTTTCTGCTTTGCCCTCTCTGGCTTGCTCAGCTCAGCTGTCTTTGATAGCCCAGGCCCAGCTGCCTAGGAATGCCACTGCCCACAGCGGGCCGGGCCCTCTGTCACCAATTATCAATACATAAAATGTCCCAACACATGCCCATAGACCAATGTGGTGGCAAGAACTTCTCAACTGAGGTTTCTCTTCTCTAAGTGTATCAAGTTGACAACCAAGGTAAGCCATCACAATACATTATACATTCACCATTCTCAGAGGCAGGCAAATCTCTGTGAGTTCTAGTCCAATCTGATCTACATAGCCAAACCCTCTCTCCAATAAATAAATAGGTGTTATTCTTTTTCTTTTAACATTACTGGGTTCTTACATTTAATATACTTTTTGTAAACAGCACATAACTGATTTATTTTGACTGGTCTGAAATCCAGAAATGGACTTTGCTCTAGGGCACTTAGTTCATGGATTTCTACTGTAAATCCTGCTACAATCTTATCTATTTAAAATTTGGTGATTTTAATGAAGGGACTTACCAATCACTGGTCATTAATATCTATCAACGTCAATGGTCTCAACTCTCCAATAAAAAGACACAGACTAATGGAGTGGATACATAAACACGACCCAACATTCTTCTGCATTCAAGAAACACATCTCAACCACAAGGACAGACATTGCCTCAGAGTAAAAGGTTGGGGAAAAATATTTCAAGGAAATGGTCACAAGAAACAAGCTGGGGTAGCTATTCTAATATCTAATAAAATAGACTTTCAACCAAAATTAATCAAAAGAGAAAAGGATGGACACTTCATACTCATCAAAGGTAAAGTCAACCAAGAAGACAACACAATTTTGAACATCTATGCTCCGAATACAAGGGCTCCCACATTTGTAAAAGAGTTATTAACAAGGCTTGCCCCACTCATCGATACCCACACATTAATAGTGGGAGACTTCAACACCCCACTTTCACTCAAGGATAGGTCTTTGATTCAAAAACTAAGCCAGGAAATAACCTCATTAACCAATGTCATGAATCAAATGGATCTAACAAATATCTACAGAACTTTCCACCCAAACGCAAAGGAGTATACCTTTTTCTCAGCACCCCATGGAACGTTCTCTAAAATTGATCACATAGTTGGTCATGAGGCAAACCTCAACAGATACAAGAAGATTGAAATAATACCTTGTATCTTATCAGATCACCATGGTCTAAGGCTAGACTTTAACAACAACAGAAATAACAAAAAGCATACTAACACATGGAAACTAAACAACTTTCTACTTAATGACACATGGGTCACGGAAGAAATAAGGGAAGAAATAAAAGACTTCTTGAAATTCAATGAAAATGATGGAACAACATACCCAAATTTGTGGGACACATTGAAAGCAGTGCTAAGAGGAAAATTCATAGCACTAAGTGCCTTTAAAAAGAACATGGAATCATCCCACATAAACAACTTAACAACACATCTGGAAGCTCTAGAAAAAAAAGAAGCAGAAACACTCAAGAGGAGTAGACGCCTGGAAATAATCAAACTCAGGGCTGAAATCAATAAATTAGAAACAAAGAGAACAATCCAAAGAATTAATAAAACCAAGAGCTGGTTCTTTGAGAAAATTAACAAGATAGACAACCATTAGCCAATCTAACTAAAAGGCGAGAAACACTATCCAAATAAACAAAATCAGAAACGAAAAGGGAGACATAACAACAGACACCGAAGAAATACAAAGAATCATAAGAACCTACTTTAAAGGCATTTATGCCACAAAAATTGAAAATCTAAGGGAAATGGACAATTTTCTCAACCGATTCCATTTGCCAAAATTGAATCAAGACCAGATAAACAAATTAAATAGCCCTATTTCGCCTATAGAAATAGAAGCAACCATTGATAGTCTCCCAACCAAAAAAAGCCCAGGGCCAGATGGTTTCAGCGCAGAATTCTACCAGTCCTTCAAAGAGGAGCTAATACCGATACTATTCAAGCTATTCCAAAAGATAGAAATGGACAGAATATTACCAAATTCATTCTATGAGGCCACAGTCACATTGATACCTAAACCCCACAAAGACCCAACAAAAAAAGAGAATTTCAGACCAATTTCTCTTATGAACATTGATGCAAAAATACTCAACAAAATACTTGCAAAGCGAATACAACAGCATATCAAAGACATCATTCACCATGACCAGGTAGGCTTCATTCCAGGCATGCAGGGATGGTTTAACATACAGAAATCCATCAAAGTAATCCACCATATAAACAAATTGAAAGAGAAAAACCACATGATCATCTCTTTAGATGCAGAAAAAGCATTTGACAAAATCCAACACCCATTTATGTTTAAAGTTCTGGAGAGATCGGTATGGCTAGCGTTACCGTCTCGCCAGCAAGAACGACGCTGCACACACACACAGGATCCTTCTGCAGTAAAGCTTTAATGCATCTTGAGAGGGAGAGCATAAGCTTACAACAAGTAAAATGGAGACCCCAAACAGCAGAAACCCATCCCTTATATAGGAAACTGTCCTCCGCTTAGGATGTGTCAGTCCCTGATTGGCTGTTGCTCATCGGGCGAGATGACGCCACGGGAGAGGCAGAGCACAACAAGTGGAAAATCCCTTCACACATGCGCAGATTAGTTGTTTATCAGCATGGGACACAGGATGTCAGCGCCATCTTGTAATGGCGAATGTGAGCGCGGCCTCTCACAGATCGGGAATACAAGGCAGTTTTCTAAACATAATAAAGGCTATATACAGCAAACCAATAGCCAACATTAAATTAAATGGAGAGATACTCAAGGAAATCCCTCTAAAATCGGGGACCAGACAAGGCTGCCCACTTTCCCCATATCTCTTCAATACAGTTCTTGAAGTTTTAGCCAGAGCCATAAGACATCAAAAGGAGATCAAGGGGATCCAAATGGGAAAGGAAGGAGGCAAATTATCCCTATTTGCAGATGATATGATAGTGTATATAACTGACCCCCAAAATTCCACCAGAGAACTCCTACAGCTGATAAACACCTTCAGCAAATTGGCAGGATACAAAATAAACTTTAAAAAGTCAGTAGCTTTCCTAAATACAAATGACAAACAGGAGGAAGAAATTAGGAAAATTACTCCCTTCGCGATAGCCACAAGCAATATAAAATATCTAGGAATAACCCTAACCAAGCATGTGAAGGACTTATTTGAAAAAAACATTAAATCTCTGAAGAAAGAGATTAAAAATGACATCAGAAGATGGTGAGATCTACCTTGTTCGTGGATCGGGAGAATCAACATAGTAAAACTGGCCATCTTACCAAAAGCAATTTACAGATTCAATGCAATCCCTATTAGAATACCTACAAAATATTTTGAAGATATTGAAAGAACAATTCTCAACTTCATATGGAGAAACAAAAAGCCCAGAATAGCAAAAACAATCCTATACAATAAAAGATCCCCTGGAGGAATCTCCATACCTGATCTCAAGTTGTACTATAGAGCAACAGTAATTAAAACAGCATGGTACTGGCACAGCAATAGGCTAGTGGATCAATGGAATTGAACTGAAGACCCAGAGATGAATCCACACACATTTGGTCACTTGATTTTTGACAAAGAAGCCAAATCCATTCAATGAAAAAACAACAGTATCTTCATCAAATGGTGCTGGTCTAACTGGATGTCTACATGTAGAAAAATGCAATTAGACCCCTATTTGTCACCAAGCACAAAACTCAAGTCCAAGTGGATTAAAGACCTCAACCTAAAACCAGAGACATTAACCCAGTTAGAGGAAAAAGTGGGGAAGAGTCTGGAACACATGGGCACAAGAGACAACTTCCTGAACAGAACACCAACAGCCCAGGCCTTAACGTCAATGATTAATAAATAGGACCTCATGAGGCTGAGAAGCTTCTGTAAGGCAGGTAACACTGTCAAGAGAATAAAGCGACAGCCTACAGACTGGGAAAAGATCTTCACCAACCCTTCATCTGACAAAGGTCTAATATCCAAAATATATAAAGAACTCAAGAAATTAAACACCACCAAACCAAATAACCCAATAGAGAAATGGGGCATGGAACTAAACAGAGAATTCTCAACAGAGGAATATCAAATGACTGAGAAACACTTAAAGAAATGCTCAACCTCCTTAGTCATCAGAAAAATGCAAATCAAAACGACACTGAGATTCCATCTTACACCCGTCAGAATGGCTAAGATCAATAACTCAACTGACACCACATGCTGGTGAGGATGTGGAGAAAGAACTCCTTCATTGCTGGTGGGAATGCAAACTAGTACAACCACTTTGGAAATCTATCTGGTGCTTTCTCAGAAAACTGGGAATAGAGCTTCCTCAAGACCCAGCTATTCCACTCCTTGGAATATACCCAGAAGATGCTCTAGCACACAACAAGGATATATACTCAACCATGTTCATAGCAGCCTTATTCATAATAGCCAGAACATGGAAACAGCCTAAGTGTCCCTCAGTAGAAGAATGGATAAAGAAATTGTGGTACATCTACACTATGGAATACTACTCAGCTATTAAAAACAAGGAATTCCCGGAATTTGTGGACAAATGGATTGAACTAGAAATTATCATAATGAGTGAGGTCACACAGAAGCAAAAAGAGCTAAATGGTATATACTCACTTATATCGAGACACTAGTCCAAGGTGTACATCCCCATGAAAAACTGTACCTACCAGGAAAGTGGGTCAGAGGGGAGGACACCCTATTGAGACTTTAGGTGTGAGAAGTCTGGGAGAATGAGGAAATAGAAGGATCCAGTGGGTCCTGGAAAACTACAAGCGGGTCTGGGTCCTGGGGTCCTCCCCAAACTGTGGCAACAGCCAAGGAAAATATAGGCAGTCAACTTCGAACCCCTACCCAGACTAGCCGATGGACAGGACATTCTCCACCTTTAAGTGGAGAAGGAGATCTGACTGTCACACAAACTCTGGTGCCCCATATTTGACCATGTCCCTTGGATGGAGACGCCTGGTGGCACTCAGAGGAAGGATAATAGGTCACCAAGGAGAGACTTGATACCCTATGAACATATACAGGGGGAGGAGGTCCCCCTCAGTCACAGGCATAGGGGAGGGGAGTAGGGGGGAAGCGGGAGGAAGGGAGAAATGGGAGGATACAAGGGATGGGCTAACAACTGAGATGTAATATGAATAAATTAGTAAAAAATAAAAATAAAATAAAATTTGGTGATTTTTGCTTTCTAACCTCATTTACATTTTGCCTTATTTTAGGCTAATTGAATTTTATGTCTGTTTTCTTCTCCTTTTCAGTTTTCCATGTCCTAATTTAAAATCTTTAGTTTCTACTCTTCTGTTGTTTACTCTAAAACTTTTAACATACTTAAATAAGTTTATTTTATGGACATATGTTAACAAATATATTAGATATACATAACTATATGTATCATCTATACTTTACCAACGTTTGGAGCAGTTATCAGTCCCAGCTCTGGAGCAAAGAATACCTAATTCCTAATCACAATAGCATCTCCCTTTCATCCTTCCTACTTATAAGCATTTTTTTCTTTGTGGCTTTAGTTTTATAATCTTTTATTCCCAAAATAAGGTATCATGTTAACTATTTTATTGACTACTGGTTTATTTGTATTTTCCCACAGCTTTTTCCTCCCTGCTTCTCCTTACATTTTCTCTCTCTGTCTCTCTGTCTCTCTGTCTCTGTCTCTCTCTCTCTCTCTCTCTCTCTCTCTCTCTCTCTCTCTCTCTCTCTCTCTCTCATTGCTTTCTTCCTTAACTTTAGTCCTTACACTTGGCTGCCATAAGTTGTGGTAAATTTTTGTTTTCTGTTTACCAGCGCATGGTTTCATTTTAGACTCAGTGCTGCCAGTTAATCCTGCTGGGTTTGCGGTTATGAGTTCAGTGTGGGAAGATGTCACCCCACCATTGTCACTGTCCCTTCTAAACAGTGACTTGGAGTCTAGCTGCCACTCTTTGTAGTTGCTGACTTTCTGACTTTGCTGTTCTCTTCTTCACTATGATGTGCCTGGGGCTGGCTCCTATTCATCCTATTGGCCTTCCTGAGGTAAGAGTCAAGGACAATTTGTTAATGATGGAAATTTCAGCTACTGTCTCTCCAGAGACTGCTCTATACCACCAACCTACTACTACATTTCTTGTGGAATTCTGATGTCTGACATTAACACATCCTTCTTCCAACATCCATAGTTTTCCCCCTTCCCATTCATGATTTAGTGAATTCCTTTTATTTTTTTTCTCCTCTCCTGTCCTCTCCTGTTCTTCTCCTACTTCTCTTCTCCTCCTCTTCCTATCCTTTTCCCCCTCCATCTTCTCTTCCTTTCTCCCTCTCTCCCTGCTCCCTTCCTCCCTCCATGCTGTGACCTGAGTAACATTTGAGTCTCTTCTAATTCATTAATTTTCTACTTTAGTCATTCTGAGTTGTTTAAACTCTCTAATCTGCATGCCAAATTTCCATACACCAGCTTTGCCCTATGTCCAGGTAAAGTCTCAGCTCCGCTGGGGGCAGAGCACAGAGCAAACTAAGCCACAGATTTCCTGTTATTTCCAAGATTTGAGGAATTCCTTAAAAATTCTCACCTTCACAGCACAGTGTTTAACCTATGGCATTCTAGATGGCAGGGTTTCTCTAGTCTCTGCCATTTAAAAAAAAAAGTAAAACAAAAAACAAACAAAAAACCCGCCTCTAAGCTTTCACAATGGCGTTATGCTGTTGTACGAGATGGGTGTTATTGCCTATATTGACTCCCATTTTTATCCACTGTCCTCTGCTGCAAAACCTACAATCTGTTTGCAAACAACAGTTATGCAAATTGCCCTCGGGCCCCATTCTAGCTCCAAGGCTCAAAGCTGAAGACAAAGAGTAGATGGATTCAGCTTGAGCTTGAAACAAACATGACTCAATCAACTCTAAAGCTGTAACTCCAGCACTAGGGAAACTGAGGCAGAAGCTCAGAAGTGCCAGACTGGCCTAAGCTACATAGTCTCAGATAAAAAAGAAGAAAGGATGGGTGAATGAATCTACAGTTTCCAGCATGCACTGTTCCCAACAAGCATCCTTGTTCATAAGAACTCACCTTTCAGCAAGATTCTCCCATCAGTCTCTTCAAATCTCCCCAAGATTTTTCCTTAATTCCCATGTATTTTTGTATTGATTATTTCTGGGAGTGAAATAGCCTTCTCCCCGTACACTGATGCTATTTTCACAACAGATGAGACTGTTTCTGTGACGAGAAATAGATGGCCGTTGAAAGAAGAGCTTTTGGGGAGCATTAGAATGAGTCATTCTTTACCCCAAGGAGTGGCCTCTTGATTTCTGGGTGGTGCAGATTCCCAGCCTCTGGCAGTGAAGCAGACACCAACGGGTTATGAGGATGACCTTTCCATCCTTCGTATTCTATTTTGTTTTGTTTTGTTTTTTGTTTTTTGTTTTCCCCCTTTCTTTATTAATTCATCCATATTACATCTCAATAGTTATCCCATCCCTTGTATCCTCCCATTCCTCCCTCCCTCCCATTTGCCCCTACTCCCCTCCCCTATGACCGTGACTGAAGGGGACCTCTTCCCCCTGTATATGCTCATAGGGTATCAAGTCTCTTCTTGGTAGCCAGCTATCCTTCCTTTGAGTGCCACCAGGCCACCCCCCTCAAGGAGACATGGTCAAATATGGGGCACCAGAGTTCATGTGAAAGTGAGAAACTCTGGTTTCTCTTCAGATCATATAAATCTTTGTTTTGTTTTCTAATAATTATATTTTACTTGGTCTTTGCATTTATTTTGTTGCATTTTTGAGACAATAATGTCATTACATTTCTCTCCCCCTCCAAGCCCTCCCATATGCCCCTCCCTGCTTTCCTTCAAATTCATGGCCTCTATTTTCACTAACTTCCATTTGCATGCTTATATGTATATACACATATTCCTAAATATGACTTGGTTAGCCCATGTAATGTCACCTGTTTGTATGTTTTCCTTTGGCACTGGACAACCAACCCCTGTGCTGTTCTCTGAAGAAGAATGCCTCTTCTGCTTCCAGCCTTTTTTCTCTGTTGCTAACAGTTCTTGGTGTTGAGTTGAGGCCTCCTGGGCTTTCTCCATCTGCTTCGGCATGGTGGTTGGCGTGGCTAGTCTTCAGCTGACATTCAGGCAGCCATGGTGGTGAGGCTTTGTGAGTGTTGCTTCTGATGTTCCTAGGAGACACAGTATCATAGCAAGCTCCCTGATACTCAAGCTTCTACAGTCTTTCCACCCTCTCTTCCACGGCGTTTTCTGAGCCTATTTTGTCCGAGTCTATTTTGTCGGTATATCCATTGGGTCTGGGCTCTACAACTCTGCTCTTCGATTGTTGTTATCAACTACGCTGTTTTAGTAAATGAGTGGTTGCAGATTCTCCTCCAATAACTGTGACGTCACTAAAACTGAGTAGTTAGCTAAGTTTCCTGGACTCAGCATCTTTTCCCTCTTATTTGATGGATCTTAAGTCCAATTAGAGAGCTGTTGGTTACAACCAAAGTATATGTGCCACTATTTCACACTTAGACTTACTGTGCCATGCTTGGTCATTGTTCGGTTCACAGGTGTCATGTTGGTCGCTTCCCTCCTTTGGAAGTTTCTATGGCATCTGTGGGTACCATAAAAGCTAGTCCTCAGAGAGGGGGTGCTCAGGTCAGTTCTAACTCAGGGGTCTTTAGGCCCTGCTTGTGAAGTGCACAGCACCTTCAGCAATAGGAACTTACTTTCCACCTTTTGAGGGCAGAGTGGGCAGCCAAGGGCAACAGCAGTAGGCTGTATGTTTTGGGGATCTCTTAGACAGCCCTAGCCAACAACTCAAAAGAAAGTTTCCTATGCCTGGAGTTGGGGCTTTTTGTTAGGTGGTCTTTTGCTTTTGGTGGAAACACCATCAGCCCAGATAAGAATAGTTTGTTAAAACTATGTATGTATATTTATACATGGAATTATGTACATTAGAGGCTTTCTTTTTAAGTAAATAGTTAATAGTAAGATTCATTGTGGCTTTTTAAAGTCATCTTTTTGTTGTTTTACCCATCTCCCTCTTTCTTCTATATTTCCCCCCCTCCCCTCTGTAAATAGCTTCCCGTTTTCCCTATCAGATCACCCGTACCCTGTTCATCTCCTCCACCCTCCTCCTATCCCTGAGTACTCTGCTGGATGAAGCTAAGTGAAACCTGACCAGCTGTGAGCATCCCTGTGCAGGCTCTGGAGAGAGAGTTTTCTCAGAGTCTAGATCCTCTGACCCCTCAGTCTCCAGTCTTATGGCTTTATCTTCCCTTCTAGTCCTTTGTGGCTATTTGCCATGGTGCAATTTTAATATGTTTTGTGGAGAACTTCATGGTTTATGTAAACAGAAGCTCCTTCCTTGACTCTCACAGATTACATGAAAATATAACTCATTCACCCAAAGCCCCTCTGTGCTTCCTGAAGAAGTAGACACAGATTCCCAAAGGACACCAGGACCCTCATAATTCGAGTCCCTAGCATAGTGAGGATCTCAACTTAACGTGGTAGTGGTGGCTTCCTGCTGATCTACAGCAATGCATGCCTGGCCGAAGAGCTAACCCTGTGCTATCAGGACCAGTGTGACTGCCACAGCTCCCTCCCGCCTCTGGCCTGCAGTGACTCCAGGTCTCCCCCACCCTCCTCTTTCATGTCTGAGGACCAGGTTTCCTTCAGTGGCCTGGCTGCTTTCCTCCCCAGTCACCAGGTTTGCTTAGATGTTCTTTGTGATGGCAGAAGCTGCCAGTGAGATCTCTGCTGCTCCTTCTTGTCCTGGGAAGATGGTAAGAGCAGAGGCGCCCTTGAAGACAGGGCAGCCTGGTCTTTGGGAACTGGCAGGTTTATGTCCAGGCAGATCTTTCTCCATCTTTGAAGACACGAGGCAAGGCAAGAATTTCTCTTAGGCATTTCCCAACACTATTGTATTCAGTGGATGAATATCTTGCTCTGCACCAGGACAATCAATGTTGCAACACTCTGTGTGGGCAGATGACATCATGGGTACCCAGACATACACTAATGGCAACCAAATATATGTCTTTCAAGAACCCCACCCAAATAATTAAAAATGAACTTTCACTTACTAACTGTATGTGGAAACAGCTAAGCTTGGGAAGTCTTAAGATTTTAGCCTCAATGACAGAGTCATTAAATGACTTTGCAGTTCAGCAGCCTTACTCAAGGATAATAGATACGTGTCAGTTGCAGAAATGCATGTGCTTGGATTAAAGGGCTTTGTCATTCACTCTCTCCCATTACTTCCCCCAAATCAGAGATGATATAAGGCTGGGTGGAACCACTAAAGATAGATTGATTGACAAATTAAGATTCAATGAGGAAACAAGAGCAATGATGTGACATGAGAGACAGGAGACTTTTAAGAATAAGTTATCTGCTCTTAGATTAAAATATCAACTTGCTTAATTAATATAAGAATTTAATCCAACCATGACCTAATTTCTAGAAGGTTTAGATAAAAGCATCTTGATGTTTTAATTCATTAAATGCTAAATCTTAAATAATTATATAAGCTGATAAAAAGAAAGAAAAGGGCCAGGCGTGGTAATCCACACATTTGATACCAGCACTTGGGAGGCAAAGATAGGCAAATCTCTGTGAGTTCAAGGCCAGCCTGGTCCACAAAGTGAGTCCAGGAGAGCCAGGGGACACAGAGAAACCCTGTTTCAAAAAACAAACAGAGAGAGAGAGAGCGGGAGGAGAGAGAGAGAGAGAGAGAGAGAGAGAGAGAGAGAGAGAGAGAAAGAGAGAGAGAGAGAAGGAGAGAGAGAGAGAGAGAGAGAGAGAGAGAGAGAGAGAGAGAGAGAGAGAGAGAGAGAGCACCTTCCAGCCCCACTGTACTGACACCCTCCTTGGGTCAGGCCAAGGTGCCATGTAGTTGAGAATGCTGGAAAATCAGGCATCCTCAGAGAGTACAAAGGGTTATAAATGATCCGAAAGATGTGAAAATAACCCAATAGTCCAGGATATAGAGGCAGAAAAAGAGATCACTATTCTCAAATGTCTTAAGTGCTATTGAATGGATTTCCTCTATCCTCTGTTTCTTAGAAGTCAACCCTTAAGACGGTTTTGAGTTGGCCGACTTTCCTCACACTAAAGAAGAACCAAAGACATCATAGTTCAGTGAGTTAAGTTCTTGCCATGCAACAGTGAAGACCCTAGTTCAGATACCTAGAGCCATGTGAAGACCAAGTGGAGTAGTGAGTTCAGCTCTCAGGAAGTGGAGATAGGAAGATCCTTGAGGCTTGCTGGCCAGACTGTCTAGCTGACTCAGTAAATTCTAGGTGCAGTGAGAGGCTTTGCCTCAAAAGAAAATTTAAGTGGAGATAATGTGGTCACCAGATGCATGTGTACACATATGCACATGAATATGCACACATATATACACACAAACAAATAGAAATGAATAGATAATTAAATAAATACCAAAATGCTATCCAATAATGCCCTGAGGATGTTTCTCCTTCATTGAGATTTTCCATAAGATGCTAGACATTGCTCGGGAGGTTTACCAAGGTCATTTGCTGGGGAGTGGAAGTTGAACGTAGTGATTGCATTCTTGAGAAGCTCTGACTTTGAAGCTATTTCACACTAATGTTTTAATGACTAATATGTATAGGAACCCATGACAGAAGCAATGACTGATAGTATCACTCATGCTAGGACTCATCACAGCCATTTTCATGAGGCTTGGGAGATAAAATTTTTGTCTGGTGACATGCAAAATACTTCTCTTCTGAAACCTCTTGAGTCAGGCCCCACAGTTCAAGCCACTCTCGGCACCACTCTCTACCATGCTTCTACTGGTATGGCCCATTAATCCCCACTGAAGGCATTCCACTGCTTTCCTAATGCACAGTCCCCAAATCCACAGTCCTCCAAACAAAAGCATGGCCAGGCCCATTACAGCAATACCCAACTCCTGGTAACAACTTTTGTCTTAGTTAGAGTTTTTATTACTGTGAAGAGACACCATGACCAAGGCAACTATTATCAAGAAAAACATTTAATTGGGGCTGGCTTACAGTTTTCATAGGTTTAGTCCTTATTGTCATGATGGGAAACATGGCAGCATCCAGACAGACATGGTGCTGGAGGAGCCAAGAAGTCTACATCTTGGTCCAAAGCCAGCCAGAAGGAGGCTCTCCTTCCACGCTGAGTAGAAGATGAGCATAGGAAACCTCAAAGCCCATCCCTACAGTGACTCCAACAAGCCCACACCTCCTAATACTGTGGACCAAGCACTCAAACACATGAGTCTATGGGAGCCATACCTACTCAACTCACCACAGTCCATTTGGCTGAAGGTCAACATAGTAAGAAAAGAATGGTATTGACATAAAACCATGAGCACGTATGGCAGTAAAGCCAGAGCCCACAGCATCCTGGAGGCTCTTCTTTGGAATCTGTATTCTGTTGCGGCCCCAGGCAAAACATCTCACTCTTGGCCAGCCAAGGAACTCAGAAAGCTGTATCTGCTCCAAACCACCCCCCAAGGCCTGCACCCCAGGGAGCGGACTCAGTGGGAAGGAATGTGCTCCTAACGTCCGTATCAGGGTTCTCATCTCTCCAGCCTTCCAGAGCAGGCTGTGGAGGCAGTCATGAACACCAGAGACAAGGCCCAAGATGAATATTGCTACCTGGAACTTTCTCCTGTTTCCACCGTCTTAGGCTCAGTCTAGCCTCCGAGCCTTGTGAGCAAGTCACGGCCTTCTAGTGTGATTCACTGACCTTCCATTTTCCAGATAGTGACGCATCCTGACTCAAAAAACCGAAATTTTAATCTATGTTAAATCTTTGAAACAAAAGCCAGGAAAATTGAGTGGCATGAGAAAGCAGTGAAAAGGAGAGATGAGCTGGAGTGAGAAAGGCTGGCTCTCGGATGCTGGAGAGAAAGGCTCAAGAGCAGGGCCACGCTCCGAATTCTAGAGACATTCTGCCGACGTCTGAGGTCCCTGGGGCTCACACTGCAGGACTCTGGCTTCCACTGTCCTGTGTAGAAATCTGGGGAGAATACAAACTTGATTTAGGGGTTCTTTCTGCCTGTGGGAAGCGGGAACATTCTACATCATCCACACAACAGTGACGCTTCAACAAGGATTCAGTCAAACGGCCCGGTTTTTTAATACTGAGTCTCGTAGAGCCGTACAAGTCTCTTACAGCAGGGAGTCGTTAAAACCAAGACTCAGATTTCAGCCACCTTCATAGTGACATAGTGCAGGGCTGGCAGATACTAAATGCTAGGTGAAGTCTCTTAATGTGACCTTTCTAGAAAGATAAAGGGACACGTTAAGAAAGCTTGCGTGCAAGGCTGCAGGCCATGAGCAAGCAGGAGAACTCTAGGAGAGGGTTAGAGTTAGGGTTAGGTGCTTTGCCATCAGGAAGGAAGCGCTTCAGGAGAGGGAGACGCGCCTCTAGGTACCTCCTCCGCACCACACGTTGAGCGGTCACAAACTCGAGCTCACGGTCTGGTCTAGTGTCCATATTTCAGAATATACCTTTCCTGCCATCTTGAAAGCATCCGTTCACTGCCAGCGGCGGTCCACTGAAGTCCTTCATCACAGTGACAGCTGTGTCCCCTGGGAAATGGAAACTGAAAGACAGCTCTTATTAGCACCTCAGCCGGCTCCGCCCCCAGCCCCTCCCCATTAGTGACTGTTCTGCATCCTTTCTGCATGAACTACACAGAGAATGTTCTTCTGCATAGAGCAAGGAGTGCAGAGAGAAACTAAGGAGTTCTGGTTTCTTTCTCTTTCCCTTTAGCATTTCACCAGCTATGCGGAGGAAAGGGAGCGTGACTCCTTTGATTTTTTTTTCCTTTGCTCTGATCATAGTTTGCAAAACACTTGTTCTGTTCTTGCAGTCAACACATCTGCTGCAATTGAGAAATTCTCTCTTCGTACGGGTCTCTACTGACCTCGGGTAGGTCACCTCCTCCCACGTCCAAGTCACTACTCTTGGAAAGCTGAATTTAACAGCCCCAAGGGCCAGCGCGCTCTTTCTCTCACAGCTCAAGCTTTCTTCTTTATCAGCTTCACGTGTAATCAGTCACAACAGACTTAGACTCTCCCAGGCTTAAATATGCTTGGTTGTCCTGGGTTCCCATATTATTTTTGTGGGACTTCCTTTAGCAAATACAAGTGAAGGTGTTCCCATCCATGGCTCCTGTGCCTCCAAACCTTCTCGCAAAGTTTCTGCCGTTTCTTCATCTGCCAAATCCTTTCTTTCATACTGATATGCCTTAAGTCTCCAGATCACAAGGATTCTCATGACTTCAAAATAGAGCTGGGTGCAGGGACGGGAGTGGGGTGCTGAAGCCGGAGTCCTAGGGACGTTTCCTTCCGTAAGGTTCTACTTCTGTAAACGTCCAAAGCTTTCGCTGGGCTTTTACTCGGGCAAAGCTGTACATTTCCGACAGGTTATCCTCAGCGCTTGCAATGCTCTTTCAAAGCAATATATTACAGTTACAAATACTTAACATTAGAGTGGCAGCTCGCTTTCCCCGATTTCTAACATAGGAATCTGCAAAGTGAAAGCAGAACATACTCAGTTTTCGACTTCTGACGTTCCAACTCCATTCTCCGGCGTGCCCCTTAGACGGGCCACGTTGCCTTCAGGGACAGATGGTTCCAAAGGCACCACTCCTCACCTACCTCTTTCTCCTCAAATGACGCTGATTTTTTTTATGCAGTTGTTGGAACACATTTTGAGCCTCACTTTCTTTCCCAGACTATCTTCTTCTTCTTCTTCTTCTTCTTCTTCTTCTTCTTCTTCTTCTTCTTTTTTTTTTTTTTTTTTTGTCTTGCTAAGATGCTTCCCACCTTGGCTGGAAGTAGTGGAGTCATCTGCTTTTCTAATGAGTTGGCACGTAATGGTAGGTTAGTCCATTCCTTTGTCTTTTTCTCCTGAGAAGGACCTGGTTTTATGTTGAGCCGTTGTCAGCAGTGACCTCTTTCTGTCTGGGATGTGAACTGAGAAGAGATTCATTCACAGGGAAGACTTTCCTCCCGAGCTAAGCAGGTGTGAGTTCCCAGTTCACTGGGGAAGAAGCAGCACCGGAAGGGGCCGCTGAAGAGCGTTAAGGACAAAGCCAGCCTCCTTCGGACTTTCTCAGAGCTGATTCTGTACAGGGCGCACAATGAAATGGAAACTATCCACAGTAACGGAATGTATGAAGGAAACATTATGTATGAGATAAAGAGCAGATTTGAAATTGTCGAATGGGGAACACTCGCTCCTACGACAAGTGAGGAGGGAGGGTTTGAGCATGCCCAGAAGCAGCCATAAGTGATGAAGGAAGATAGAGACAGCATTGGTCAGTTTCACGCGGCTTCTCCTCAACTGCCAGAAGCCATACAGAGCCGGAGGTCTGAAATAAACCTACCAAAAATTGGCAGAAAGGATGAGGGAGGAAAGCCTTTCTTCCTTGAGGCCCACCATTACATGGCTGTGTTCAAAAAACTGCAAAGCCAGAATTAAAGAGTGTGGCGGTCAAGAGGACAGTGATAAGAGGGATGGTTCTATATCATAAGCCAACCAGAGGCAGAGAGTAGGCTTCCTGGCCAGCTCATGTAAACCTTGAGATTAGCCAAAAATAAAGTAGCTATGCCCATGTGCTGTTCAAAGTCAACTCAGCAGTGGGGAGGACAGTAGAGGTAGAACCCTAAAATGAGACATCATCAGGAAAGCAGCCCTCAGTCAACTATCCTGGCTCCCGAGCTGAGAGTTATGACACAAAGTATGGCTGGTTTGTTTGTTCACTTTTTTTTTGTAGCAACATCCGAAGCAGAGTGGTACACTCCTCTATTGTTGAGGTGCTTGTTTCATTTTCTTTCTTACTCATTTGAGGTGTTGTCTGTGGAACACTCTGCATTTATTAACTAGCTACCTAATAGACATTACATGGTTCTTTCTCTGCCGTCAGTTCTGTGCTCATTAAGTCACCACCCACCAGCCTTCATCACAACATGAAAGCATCTGGGCAGATGTTGAGAGGGAGTACCCAAAGTGCACTCCATTGGCTTTGTTGGGGAAAGTCCATACCAAGGTTCACTTCAAAGAACTCAAACCAGGAAAGCCACAAGCGTCACTGTATAGAATATAAGATCTCCTTAAGAGCTTGTTTCTAGCAGGATGGCATTTCCAAGGATAATTAGAAAAAGTAGGAATTACTGTTACGTGAAGCAACAAAGGATAAGAGGCACTAAGAGAACAGCGGACACGTCCTGAAGCTATGTGTGACCCATTGCTGAAGGAATGTTAGAGATTATGGATGCTACTGGCCACTGGAAAAATGAGGCTGCATTTTAAGGAGAGAGTGAATATTTTCATTGCCCAAATATGAAGCTATATTATATATATTTAAGCAGTATCTGCTGGAAGTTCCCTTTGTTTTGCAGTCTGAAAACCTAAAGGCTTCTGCGTTTGTACCCATCTCATTTGGTTTTCACCATACCTGATGCAATATTAGCCTCTTCCTGTAAATGAGAAAGGCACTGCTCAGAATTCTAGAAGAAGATTCGATTCTTCTAATTCTCAATCCCAGCTGCCTTTGGAGGGGAAAAGAAAATGAAGACTTTCCGGGTTAACTTTCTAGACTTTATTGGAATTTTCAATCCTTAGGGTCAAAAGGGTGCACAAGTTGGTATTTTGGGAGACTTGAGAAATAATCAAGAGAAAGAGGTTTGGGTGTAAATAAAAAAACAAAACAAACAAACAAACAAACAAAAAACCCATGATGTTCCATAAACAGAATAACATTACAAAACGGTGGCTAGGGTTAATACTTTTTTTTTTTTTAGGTATTATTTTCCAAGTTTCTGATTCCAGACCACAAAGAAAAGAAAAATAAAAGGCATTTCAATCCCAACTACTGCACAGCCAGTGAGACTTGCCAGCCCTGCTGAGCAGGCACTCCAAATCTGCAGGTGTGTCCATCAGTTCCTTATGCTGCCAGCTAGAGCCAGTGCAGAGAGAGGAAATTGCAGCCCTCTGCTTTATGACCTTGATGCAGTGGCTGGAGGATTTAAAGCAGCCAGCCCCACTGGGAAGCCTTCTCTTTGTGCTCATAAAATATGCTCCTAGTGTGTCCCAGCCTCTGGAAGCAGGAGAATAGGTCCTTCTGGCATCTGACCCTACGCCCAGCTGCCATATTCCGGATCTGAGATCATGGAGGCTGGGAACAAGGGCCTGGCTCAGGGGGGTCAGGCTCACAGTAGACTTTCCTTAGATATTTAAACATTAAATACTCCATACAAATCACAGTGTTAAGCGGAGGACTCTGAGCCAACCAAATCCAAGTGCTGACACTGGCTAGCTATGACATGGTGCAAAAAATTACCTAATGACTCTTCTCTTGGTCTCCTCTGATGTTAACCTGAGGTTAGCACAATGCCTCTTTCCTCCTTTTTTTTTTTTTTTTTTTTAGGATTCCGTGAGATAATGTGGATTCTCTGTGTGGCCACCGTGCACAAACAATCAATGTCAACTATAGCTCGCCAATTATCAGCCAGGACTTGGCGTACCAGTAAACTGTGCAGAGGCCAATGAAGCACTAAGCCTAAGTGGCAATGAGGCCAGGACCCTCGTGTCAACAGATCAGGGTGAGGGTTCTCTTCCCTTCTTGAGTGGTTGGGAGAGATGGAAGGAAGAGGCTCAATGAGCACCTGATGGGAGATTCCCTCCCACTGTTATGCAATCCTCACATCTACACTGCTTCCTTCACTCACAGATGATAACGGTGGGCCCTGTAGAGCCCATGGCCCCGGGACGGGTTAATAACTCATGGAATTCAGGAGTGTGCATGACTTTAAAGCTTACCCTGTCTAAGTGGCCCAGAGCTTTACTCGGGCCCAAGAAAGAACTCATGAAGCTGGAATTCTGGAATGTTGGGTTCTAGTTGCCCTTCTGTCCCTAACTGGGTAAGCTTGGAAATTACATCCTGCTTCTAGGCATCACAGATTCTTTACGTGTAAAACAAACTATTAGCCTCAATAGCCAATAAGGACCCACCATCTCTGCATTATGGGAGTGTCAGATCCAGAGTCATCAATTCCCCTCCAAAGACCCCTCAGCATGGAGCACTGATCCCAGAGGTAGACTCCACAAGATATCTCTGTGTTGCAGGCTATTCACAAGAGAAGACTGAATAGACATGGTTTTAAGGCAATAGAATATCACTATTAGCCAACTGATGACTACACGAGTGTTCCCATGGGGGATCCCAGTGGAGCACTGAGCCTTCCTCAAGGTGAGCTCTTAAGCACAAAAACCATGTTCTGTGTTGACATACTTCAGTTAACAAGAACAGTTAGCCGGAAGAAGAACTACAGAAGCTAAAAGGCAAGGTTAATACATTTTGAGGTACTCCCAGAACTATATGGACTTTGATGGATTAGGCTTTGTTTTAGTTTTGGCAGGTGGTACTGTCTCCATGCTGAGTTTTACAGCCTGAATGGTACTTCCATCATGGAGTCAGCTGTGCTAAGGTCTGGGGTCCTATTACACTTTCCATTACATCAACAGCTCTGTCTTCAAAACTGATTTCCCTTCTCTTCATTTCTTTCTTCCTTTTCAATGTATAAGCTTACAGTTTAGCTAGCTAAGACAAATACCCACATTCCTTTGCCCTTAGCATAACATACACTTGACAGCATTCAAGTGGACAATGCTAAATTTAATAGCTTTTCCAAGGTAACACTAAATCAGGTAAATAAAAGTTACATGATAGTATTCATGTCTTCAAAACACCAATCCCTCAAGTGTTCTCCAGTAAAGAGAACACAATCTGATGTTTGGCCTGGTGAGACTTGTTACCATTGTCCTGAGTGAGGACACCTTTATATTGGGTCAGGTAGCCTAAGGCTAGATACACCTTTCCTAAGACGTTTAAGTCAGATGTTCAGACAGCACCTAGAAGATGCGCTAGCCAAATTTTTGTTGAAATGAGAGTTCAGGGAAAGGTGAGTGACCTTGGAAAAGATCAAGGAACCAGCCAATTGCCTTAAGTTATTGTCCATGGAGACTTTTATTTAAGGTGGACATGAAAAGTCTGTTCTTCCCAGGATAATGTGAGCCTTGGGCATTGAACCTGTGTTCCACTTCCCCGAGCCAACATAATTAACCACATTCTCTTATTGTTTATTTAACTTTGCAGTCAATTAAAGATTGTCATGTATGGCCCAAGATTGGAGATGCACATTTGAGATAGAAGGTAGCTAAGTGAATTCATGCTTGGCTTTTGTTAGCCGTGGGCCAAGAAGACACAGCTAATTATGCCTACTGTCATTACTTTACTCTTCAGCTTTTTGGACAGTGTTGGGCCCCAAGCTGTTGTTCTGGTTCATTTTTAACTTAGCAATGAAAAACAGTTTGATGCTTGCTTGTTGCAATGTGAGAAGTTGAAAGTGCTAAGCTGCCTCCTCCCCAGTTACCTGGCCCTTCATCCACCCTACCAGTCCAATCTGTCCGGGGAGATACAAAAGGTCAGGATCCTAAGAACCCTCACAAACAGCCAAATGCAGTATTTGTCACCTGAGAATATTCTGCCAGCAGCTCAGAACTCAGGGTGGGAGAGACCCCTTGTATGGCAGAAAGAGAAGAGAGATTCGCCTCAGGAAGACTGATAAACATTTTTAGATTGACAGAGCTACCCTATCATGTAGGACCCCTCAATTTTACACTTGTCATTTGCACCCTCTACTGAGTAGGTAACGTGACTTCAGAAAAGTCAACATTTTTTTCTGTTTCCTTACCTAAAGTGAGGCTGGTCACTCCTTGTTAAAGGTCTTACATAATTAAGTTAGAAAGTATGGACTTCAGGATGCAATGGCAGGCTCAAAGTGGTCCCTGTGTGACCCAATAAAGGAAGAGACAGCATAAGAAAAGAAAGGACAGTTTTGAAAGCCCATAAAGATGTAAATGGATACCCAGAAAGCACAGAGAAAAAGACAGGTGGCACACCAGTAAGAAGTAAGGAGAACACAGTTTCAGCCATGCATCTCCCTAGTGGAGAAGGGAAAGCAGCACCTGTATTCAAAGGTAAGCCAGGCCAGACCTATAGCCCCCATAGGCCTCCAGTCTGCTGTGCTGTTGACTGGGATAGCAATACCTCAGGTAGGTAGGCCTGGAGTGGAGACAAATCTTATTTTATCACCCTATATGACTCATAAATAAGCGGCTAGGTACCATCTTCCAAGAGAAATTATGATTAAAAACTGGGATAGCTACCCTGATAGCCTAACATTAGTGTACATCCACAGGCCAAATTGCTTCATTTGGCTGCCACAGACCCTTGGAAGAGAAAACAGCGGTGGAAAGTAAAAGGGCTGGATGCTGGTAAACCATGATGGTTTGAATGAGAATGTCCCCCACAGGCTCAGATGTTTGAATAATTGTCCCCCAGTTGGTGGAGCTGTTTGGGTAAGTCTAGGAGGCATGGCCTTTTCTGGAAGAAGTATGTCACCAGGAGGTTTCAAAAGCCATGTGCCGTTCCAGTTCACTCTCTCTGATTTGTGGCTGCAGTTCAAGATTGAGTTAGAAAGCAATTAAGTTAGAAAGAAAGGACTTCAGGAAGCCATGGCAGGCTCAGCTACCTGCTTTCACTCTATCATCATGGGCTTTAACCCTCTAGAACTTTATAAGCGCAAAGAAGCTCTTTCTTCTGTAAATTGCCTTGGCCATGTGTTTTATCAAGCAATAGAAATATTAGCAATACGCAAGCCAAAGTTTGCAGGAAGCAGAAGGTTCCGTGTGAGCAGGGCAATGCATAGAGAAAGACAGGCACCTGGGCTTGGAGTTCATCAAGTGAGAATAATAACCCTGGAGTTTGATGAGCCTAAGAGCAATTGGCAGGTCAACCCTGAGAGCTAACCTTCTGCCGGTCCCTGCTGTGGGGCTGCAAAAGTCTGAAGTCTCAGCATACTCATAGTGTCCAGCTGCAGCCCTCCAACAGGGCAAATAATACCCAGAGTGTCTTGAAAGATCTCAGGGCTGTGGCTGCTTCCTAAAACCCCAATGCACTTAGGAAGCACAGCCCAGTTAAAATGTGAGCCAGCACATGATGTCCAATGGGGGAGGGAGGTGGAATCTCCAGAGGGCACGAGAACCTGCCCAGTGCCTAGACTACAAAGCTGCGTGTGTACAACAGATGCCTTCAGTACACAAAGAATGTAGAGCTGCTGGCATGAGGACAGCTCTGACAGACACCAGACACTTGTGCAATACAGAGTCAGCAACAACATCTACGGCAGGGAAGCAAGAGGGTTCAGGTCTGGTGGAATCCCCACTATACATAGAACTGGCAGTTTACACATTTCAAACAAGACACTGCAGCATCTCATCCTTTTTTTAAAGGATGGACATTGTTTCTTCTGCTTGGTCAAGTCCATTGGTAATTTTTCTATTGTGTGGGGAGTCCTACTTTTTCTTCTACTGTGCTGCCAGCAGTATTTCTGCTGTATTGTGTTTTCAATACTTTGTTTTTATATTTTATTTCCCTCCATGTACTCATTTAGTTTTCTTTCATGTGCTTTTCATTAGTGGGCAATCTGTTTTATTTTTCTTATTTTTTTTCTTTTATTTTTCTTTTTGCCCCCATGTGTCTTCTGGTTTGCCCTTTCTATCATACTTTCAGTATTATTTTAACATCGCCTTAATTTTTAATACTTGTGTTTTCATATTTTAATCCCTTTCCCACATTTATTTAATTGTATTTTTGAACTTTTTCATTATTAAGAAATCTTTCCCGCTTTAAAATTTCTCCTTTCTTTTTTCTAGTTTATCGCTATTTTCTCTTCTCTTTTGTCTTAGTGAGAGTTACTATTGCTATGGTGAAACACCATGACCAAAAGCAAGTTGAAGAGGAAATGCTTTATTTGGCTTACCCTTCCCTATTGTAGTCCATCACTGAAGGAGTCAGGACAGGAACTCAAACAGGGCAGGAACCTAGAAGCACAGATTACAACAGAAACACATGAAATAGATTCCTCCAGAAGAATGTATCTCCTCAACTATTGAGTCTGAAGATAGTGGCATTAAAATGACACATGAAATTTGAAAAAAAAATAGTTGATAAAAATAATCAAGCACCTGATCAAGAGGATACAAATGGATTCAATCAAGGACCTGGGATAGAAAGTCAGTAATATGGAAAAATAAGTACTTAAAGCATGTGAGAAAACCGGCAATGTTAATGAAAAGTCAACAACATGGAAGAAAAGGTCAACAAGAAAATTAAGCTTCTGAAAAAATATATAAATTTTGGAAATAAAAAGGTTCAATGGATCACATTAAAAAGGTAGATAAATTACTACTAGACTTAATAAAGCAGGAGAAATAATTCCAAAAATGACAGATAAAGCCAATGAAATGCAGCATTCAAACATCAATCAAGAAAAAATAATAAACAAACATAACTACAATGTCCAAAATCTCTGGTTTATGATAAAGAGATCAAACCTAATAATCCATGGGTTAGAATAATCTTAGATACATACTAAAAACATAAGCTATTCGATTAAATTATAACAGAAAAGTTCTCAAATCTAAAGAAAGATATAACATATAAGCAAAAGAGACATTTGAATCTCAAAGACAATCAGAAAATAATTTCTCCACAACATATCATCCTCAAGAAGTAAAAAATGTGAACCAAGACATCATATTAAAAGCTATACATTTATCACCATGCACAAAATTCAAGTCCAAGTGGATTAAAGATCTCAACATAAAACCAGAAACACTAAATCAGTTAGAAGAAAAAGTGGGGAAAGCCTGGAACACATTGGCACAGGAGACAAGTTCCTGAGCAGAACACCAACAGCCCAAGCCTTAAGGTCAACAATTAATAAATGGGACCCCATGAGGCTAAGAAGCAGGAGACACTGTCAATAGAACAAAGTGACAGCCCACAGACTGGGAAAATATCTCACCAATCCTACATCTGACAAAGGTCTAATATCCAAAATATATAAAGAACTCAAGAAATTAAACACCACCAAACCAAACAACCCAATTAAGAAATGGGGCTCAGAACTAAACAGAGAATTCTCAAAAGAGGACTATCGAATGTCTGAGAAACACTTAAAGAAATGCTAAAGATCTTTAGTCATCAGAGAAATGCAAATCACAACGACTGAGATTCCATCTTACACCCATCAGAATGGCTAAGACCAAAAACTCAAGTGACACCACATGCTAGCAAAGTTGTGGAGAAAAGGGAACACTTCCTTCATTTCTAGTGGGAATGCAAACTTGTACAACCACTTTGGAAATCTATCTGGCCATTTCTCAGAAAACTGGGAATAGTGATTCCTCAAGACCCAGCTATTCCACTCCTTGGAATATACCCAGAAAATGCTCCACCAAACAACATATGCTCAGCTATGTTCATAGCAACCTTATTCATAATAGGCAGAACATGGAAACAGCCTAAATGTCCCTCAGTTGAAGAATGGATAAAGAAACTGTGGTACATTTACACTATGGAAACCTACTCAGCTATAAAAAAAAAATAAAAAAAAAAAAAAGGAAATCCCGAAATTTGTGGACAAATGGATGGAACTAGAAACGATTATACTGAGTGAGTTAACCCAGAAGCAGAAAGACTCACATGGTATATACTCACTTATAATTGGACACTAGCCCAAAAGACATGTCCCATAAAAGTCTTCACTTACCAGGAGATTGGGATAGATGTGAGGACATCCTATTGGGACTCTTAAGAGAGAGAAATATAGGAGAATGGGGAAATACAAGGATCCTAGAAACCTACAAGAAGAACATCATGGCAGGTGGATCAGGGCCCAGGGGGGTCCACTCAAACTACTTCACCAACCAAGGACAATACAAGTAGTAATCATTGAACCCCTACTCTGATCTAGCCAATGGACAGGACATTTCCCACGGTTGTGTGGAGAGTGGGGACTGACTCTGATGTGAACTCTGGTCCTCCATATTTGACCACTTCCCCCATGGTGGGGAGGCCTGGTGGCACTCAGAGAAAGAAGAAGCAGGCTACCAAGATGAGACTTCATAGCCTATGACCATATAGTGGAGGAGGAGGTCCCCCTTGGTCATAGACCTAGGGGAGAGGAATAGGGTGAAAGTGGGAGGGAGGGAGGAATGGGAGGATACAAATGATGGAATAACAATTGAGATGTAATCTAAATAAATTAATTTTAAAAAGCTATAAAAAGAAAACTCCAACTTACTTACAAAGGTAAACATCAGAGCTCTCATTAGATTAGAGATAGTTGAACAAAGAAGAGATGAGAAGAAATCCACCATGACCAACCCACTAAACCAGCCAAACACTAATACTAATAAGATACAAAGAAAAAGAAAACGATAATTCAACTAACCAAGAAAATTACAGTAATTAATAAATCTCTCTCAATACTAATCTTAAATTGCTTCATCTCAGAAATGAAGAAATGCAGACCGGCTGACTGAATTTAAAGGTAGATTCAAACACTCTTTGTCTCTAAGGAACACATCTCACTGGCAACAGCACCCACAAACTGAGAGCTAAAGTATGGATGTCAAATCTAACAAGCAAGTGGAAACAAAAAACAAGCTGGCATAGCTATTCTTTGGTTTGATACAGCATAATTCAAACTAAATTGAAAAGAAATAAATGTCACCATGTATTAATAAAAAAGAAATTAGTCAATAAGATCAAATAACTTAAATGCATAAATATACATATGTAAAACCTTGGGCCTATAATTTTATAAAATCAACAATAATAAGCATAAGTGGCCAAATGGGGTCTGATATAGTGAAAGTGGGTGATTTCAATAGCCTACTTTTATCTTTAGACAGATCATCCAAGTTAAAATTCAACAAAGTAACCTCAGTTGAACTATATTATAGATGAAATAGAATTGATAGATATCTACAAAATATCCCATCCAACAGAGACACATGTGCTTTCTTTTCAGAAGCCACAGAACATTCTCTAAAGTTGACTACATCCCAGACCACAAATCAAGTCTCAACAAATACCAAATAATTGAAATAATTTCTTGTATCTTGTAAAATAACTGTGGAATAAAACTAGAGACTGACATCGGGAGAGAGTACTGAAGCGTCACAAACACAGCGTGAACAATACACTTTTAAATGGCTAGTCAGTCACTGAAAATCATAGAAATAATTTTTAGATTTCTATAATCAAATTGGAATGGAAGTACAGCTTGTCAGAGCATCTGGGGCACAGCTAATGCAGTTCTGAGAGAAAGGGTCATGGATCTGAGTGTTTATGTTTCACTGAGGTATTGAGATAGCAAATGCATACTCTGGGCATGAAACTAAGAGTCTCAGGAAAATAAGAACAAACCAAACCCAAAAGCAGTACATGATGAGAAACAATAAAGACTGGGTCAGAAAATAGTGAAATGGGAACAAAATGAACAAAGTGTAGTATCAATCAAAGAGTCAGTTCTTTGAAACAAATAGACAAGATTGACAAAGACAGAGTCAAACTAAAAGAAAGAGAGGAGGCCCAACTAATACAATTAAAGATGAAAGGGGGAGGTGGCTACAAAGTGCAATGGATTCCAGAGAATGGTTTGGGGGAAACTTTGAAAATTTATGTTTAAAAAAAAACTGGAAACTCTGTAAAAAATAAGTAAATTCTCAGATGCATGTGATCTAACAAAATTAAATAAAGAAGATGTAAGAGACTATAAGCAGCTCAAACAAATCCATAACCACCAATGAAAATGAAGCAATAATAATATAAAAAAAATCCTCCAACAAAGAAGAGTCCAAGAAAAGACAGATGCTCTGCCAGATCCTACCAACTTTTAAAAGAAGAGCTGATACCAATATTCCTCACTAAAACAGAAAGAGAACACCCCCAAAACCACCATATGGAGCCAGTGCTACCCTGATACTCAAGACAGATAAAGATACAAGCAAAAAAGAAAAGTACTGACCAATTTTTCTGATGAACATTAACACATATACAAATCAATAAATGTGATTCTGTCCATACTAGATTTAAGGACACTAGTCACATAATTACCTTAATATGGGCAGAAAACTTATTTGACAAAGTTCAAAATTCCTACACAGCAAAAGTCCTGAAAAAAAATGGCTATCATTAAGCAAACAAATGACAACAAAGCCTGGCAAAGACAAGGGGAAAACAAAGTAATTAGAAACTCTGGGTAGAAATCTAAACTCTTGTGGACCTGATGAAAATCAGTATGGATATTTCTAAAAGAACTAAATACCAAAATACTTTATGAGCCAGGTGTGGTGGCGCTCATCTTTAATCCCAGCACTCAGAGAGGCAGAAGCAGGCAGATCTCTGTGAGTTCAAGGCCAACCTGGTCTACAAAGCAAGTCCAGGACAGCCAAGGCTACACAGAGAGACCCTGTCTTGAAGAGAGGAGAGAGAGAGACAGAGACAGAGACAGAGACAGAGACAGAGACAGAGACAGAAAGACACAGAGAGAGACAGAGAGAGGTTATATGACTCAGCTCTACCATCCCTGGGTATATACCCTAAGGACTCTAAGCAGTTGTATCACAGAGACATCTGCACATCTGTATTCATTGTTCACAGTAACTAAGAAATGAGACCAACCTATATGTCCATCAACAAATAGACACCGTGGATTTTTCTCAGCCATGGAAAAATATGAAATCATGTCATTCACAAAAAAGTAGTTGAAGTAGAGATTATTATGCTAAGCAATATAAGCCAGGTATTATCTCTCATGAATAAATTTTAAATTATCTATATAAATATATGTATGTATTTGTGTGTATGTATGTGTGTATGTGTATACTTGTATGTATGTATATGTACATGTGTGTACTTGTGTGTTTGTGTATATATGTATGCATGTATTTGTATGCATGTGTATGTATCACATCTTTGTTATTTATTTACATATTGATGAACCTCAAGGCTGATTTCATTTCCTTGCTATTGTGAAAAGAGCAACAATAAATCTGGATCTGTGATTATTTCTGCAGTGGGATATATAGTATTTGGGGTACACGCCCAGCAATGGTAGAGCTAGCTGGGTCGGATAGCAGTTCTAGCATTAGTTTTTGGGAAGACTCCACACTGACTTCCACCTTGGCTGCACTAATTTACACCCCTACCAAGAGTGGATCAGGATTCTTCTCTCCCACCAAAGCAGGCACACAAAAATCAAACACCTGCCAGGCTACCTCCTGTGTTCTTATATAAACCTTAAGACTCCCGTCGGAAGAAGCTTGGCTCTCTGTCAAGTGAGTAGGATCTGCTCATTGGAAAGGAACTACACAACTATATAGAACAAATGCTGGCCAAAGGCTGGAGGCTAATCCTCTTCAACCGTGCTCCCTCTGATTGAGGAGCAGGGCCTGGAGGCAGGCATGAGGACCAGGGGATGAGAGACAGAACTCAATACTCCTGAGCAGACAGCATCTATACTAGAGGTCCTGTCTGAGTAAAGGACAGAGGAGCCACCCCTGTGGCCAGGAGCTTGGGTTCTGCAACTCTCACTGCTGCTCCTTGGCCTTGCATCCCTTTGGCTAGATAGAGCCTGGGGCCAGCCCCACCCCCACCCCCCTCACCCCCACCCCCACCCACTCACCCCCACCCCCACCCAGGCCCAGAGGTAGATCAGAAACAGAGGGCGCAGAGCTCGTTAACCCTTGGCAGCCCTAGCTCAGCACTGATGAGCCTGGAAGACCCAAGGCACATTTAGCAGAGGGAGGTGATGAGTGTGGCAGGTGAGGTGGTGCTGATGGCAGATGGTTGCCACAGCTCTGCAGCTCCCGTGCAGGCTTCCCTGCGAAAGGCTGTCATCCAGAAAACAGCATCGATTGGGAAACAGACTGAAAATGAGGTATGACACTCCAGGGGAGACGGAAACAAGGAACAATCAGAAGGAAACGAATGCTGACTTTTAGCTATAAAAGCCAAGAGAAACTAGCTGCAGGACATTCTTGAGTGTAGGAAACGATAAATCAACGTATCAGTAAGTTGCGATTTTTCTAGCTGGATTGTTAATCTACTGATACCAGAGACATTGGGGAAAGGATAAGAGGGGTCGGTGTGAAGGTTCTAGAGACCTATATGGACATCTTAGAGTTGCTTCAGACCCAGAGCTGGAGTGACAGTGTTTGAAGACTTGAAAAGTCCCACAGTGGGAAAATCCTCAAAACAAGTGTCCAAGAGCCATCCGGCCCCACTTCCTGCACTGACTAGGGCCCAGCTAGCACAAAATGTGTTTCTTCTCTGAGCACAGAAAATGCTGTGCCCTAACTTGCATAGTCAGGGATGTCTGGAACACAGCAAAAGTCATAGCTGGTTCTATCTAGGCCAACCTTAAACACTCAGGATGTAACCACCAAGATTGTCACCCACCTATGTGTACAAAGGCACTTTCTGACAGAACCCCCCTTGCTGGGATGAGAATCATTGCACTCCCGCTCCCTCTGTGACTCTGTGCCCCACTGTTTCCCTTCCAGGCCCACAGGCTGAAAGCTTTACCAATATGTTTTACTGTTTATCCATTTCCTTCTCTCTCTCTTTTTAAAAGCCATGCCCACTATAGTGGTGCACGTATTTTTTTTTTTTAATATACATTGCTGGTTCTGCCGGCTTGTACGTCTGTTTTGAGGGTGTCGGATCCCCTGGAACTGAAGTTACCGACAGTTGTGAGCTGCTGATCATAACTGATCAAAGACTGGGTCGCATAGATTAATATCATCGCTGTGTGGTGCTGGGAATTCAGTCTGGGTCCTCTAGAAGAGCAGTCAGTGCTCTTAACCACTGAGCCATCTCTCCAGTTCCCACTCTGACAAATTTTTAACTTTAATTACTTGGTAAAAGTACTTACTTCAAACTCACAATCTCCTCTTTGACCACCTACACTGATTTAAATCCTGCCACTCCTCAAGACACTCTCTGTTTCTAAACTTCTGCATGGGGTCTTGAGGTGCAGTGCCCTACTGAACTTCATCTGTTGACTAGACTGGGTTTTTCTAGACTGGTCAGTTGAGGATATCACTTTCCAGTGTTTCTGCTTGGAAGGGGAACATTTGATAGGCATTTCAGGATGGCCTTATAGACAATCAGAGGGAATCATACACTGCATCCTAGTATGAACTGGACAATTATTAATTAAATTCCATGTGCAGAGTGTATAGACCTCAGACTTATACTTAAATCATTCTTAATTATTTTGACATAAATTATGATTTATATAAAAATAAAAGGTTCCATCTGTATTAATGACCTCAATAAGGTTTATATGGCTTGCTTGACACATAAATTACAAATAGCTAACAACTACTACTCAAGTAGGAAAAGTAGGAAAGTGGACTCATGACTTATTAGATGTAGGTTTGAAAAGTGTCTGAGTTTTAGCCCACACTGACTTCCATCTGTTACAGTAGAATGATAGGTGAAGGAAAGAGGGAAATTGTTTCAAATTATATAAGAAACGGTCGAACAGAGCTACCCAGAGCTCTGTGGCTGTAGAGAGGGGAGTGACAGATTTATATATAACTCTGCAGTTACATAATTGGGGAGACTCCACATGAAGAAGACAAAGTCAGGGACTGGAGAGGTGGCTCAGTGGTTAAGAGCACTGGCTGCTCTTCCAGAGGACCAGGGTTCAATTCCCAGCACCCACATGGCAGCTCACAACTGTCTGCAACTCCAGTTCCAGGGCATCTGACACCCTTACACAGACATTCATGCAGGCAAAACACCAATGCACATAAAAATAAATGTATTATATTTTTAAAAAAAAGAGGAAATAGAACCATTTGGAGCCACTAGTGCTCTGATATATATCATGAAATCTCCAGAAGCTTCAGTCTGTAGGATTTCTTAAACATACTTGAGTGTGGACCTGACTAGCCACCCTCACCTCAGCTCTGACGAATGGAAGAGGTCTTGGAACACATCGATTTAAGGTAAAGGCATTCTACGCCTGGGCTGATCAGAGTTTATCTAATATGTATCAAGCACTCTGGGCACTTAAAAAGAGAGGAAAGGAGATCGCTTGGGCAGGATTAGAAAGCACAGTCAGTTTAGCAGCCTAAGAAATTAACATGTTTTAGCTGAAAGAGAATGAGGGAGGAGAGCCCGGTAGTCAAAAAATGCCAGGGGCTTCATCATTATAATTAAATATGTTGTGCTAGCTATCTGTCACTGTGGTAAAAATTATCTGAGAAAAGCCACTAAGGAGAAAAGATTTATTTAGGCTCCCGGTTATAGAGGTTTCAGCCTGTGGTGGGTCTATTTTCTCCTGGGCCTATGGTAAGGCGGAAAACCATGGGGAATGGGCACATAGGGAAAGGCTGCTGCTTCCTGGCATCCAGGATGCAAAAGAGAGTCCTGCAGGAAAAGGGACAGTGTTGCACCATGGGCACACACCAATGGCCTGCATATTGCACTATGGGCACATACCAATGGCTTGCGCATTGCACCATGGGCACACACCGATGGCCTGATTCTTTCAAGCAGGTACCACGTCCCTACAGGTTTTACTACATCAAAATACCAGCATCAGCTGAGACCTAAGCCTTCTATAGACGTGCTTATGGGGAGCATCTATGATCTAAGCTATAATATATGCAAGGATCTTTATGATTACTGTTGTGTGCAGGTATGGTGAGTGTATGTGGCCATGCGTGCCATGGCACATGCGTGGCAGTCAGGGGACGGCTCTCTGGATTCAGTTCTCTCCCTCTCCCTTTACGTGGATTCTAGGGATGGAACTCGGGTCACAGGTTTGTGCTGTAAGTGCCCTTGGTCACTGGGCCATCTTGATGTCCCCCATCCCCTGACGCATGCACAGAGCTATCACACAGAAAGGAATTTGGCTTGTTTGGGTATGTACACAGAGGATAAAACTAGGATCCGTCGTTGAAATCCACAGTGAGTCCTGCTTTAGCTCCGGTTTATGAAATTCATTTGCTACAAATTCCTTTTGGCTGGACTTCTGGTGCAGTCCTCGTAGCCAAGCTAGGAACGTGGAATTCTAGCATCTCCTTTTGGGACATCAACCAGAGCTGAGATCAGTCAGGGGACTGGAGCTCGGTCTCAGGTGGTTTAACAAGTGATGAGGCCGAGATTGGGTTTCAACCAACACCTCCAGGAAAGATGAGAATCAATCCAGGAAGGACAAATAGCAAGCCCACAGCCTAAAGGAAAGGAGGCCAAGCCCAAGCACCATAGCACAAGAGTGAGGCCAGGCCATTCTCCATCCAGGTAACTGCTGCAAACAGCAACATCTGTGGCCAGATAGACTGTGAGATGCTGTACTGACTTAAAGATTCTGAGTAGCAAGTGGTCCCAGAATGGTCAAGGAAGGCAGTAGCAGCGGTCTTCTTAGCCTGGCCCTGTCTGCCACAAACAACACACAGTTAAATGTCATCCCTGAAGAAGCAGCATTTTCCCAAGTCTCCTTCAAGTAGACTAACGGGTAAAGAACTTTCCCTTGCTTTGAACTTCTTCAGCCTTTGACTTTACCCAAGCTCCTCATTTTTAGATGAGGAGTAGTGGGAAAGGGTAGTGGCACATCAACGATGGCAGAAGCTGACAGACTGTGTGTGGAAGGGCACAACCTGGAACAAGATGCTCTACGCTGTCCATCCCACTTTTGTTCCTTTGTGTTCCCATGGCACCTACTATAGTGGTCCATCCCAGCCGTGAGTACCGGCTGAGGGAAACTAAGTGATATAAGAGTGTGAAAACCTCAGGATGAATATTCTATTAGACCAGCAAAACAGGAAGGCTGGAGAATGAAGGCAATTTCTGCTCTAGATGGAGGCTGCCAGGGCAGAGAGAAGGGCTCCTAACTTGGGCATCTTCTTCAGGCGTGTGCTGACATGAGTGTTGACCCCGGGAAGATACTGTGAGCCCAGACACGCCCCCATCGGATTCTGAAGGGATGCTGAAGACGGGCTCTGGGGAGTCTTTGGTCCCTGGCTGCCTATAAATAAAGCATAATTTTCAGTTGAAATATGGGCTACGGGTTTCTCCTTTCCTGGCATTTCGGAACTCCCCGAGGCCCCCAGAGTTGTGCCGCCAGAAAAGGCCATTAACTCCCACAAACCCAGGGGTAAGTGCTCCTTCCCAGCCAAGGCTCATAAAATTTCAAACAGAAACCCTCTGAACCCAGGAAGAGCAGCCCAGTTGACAAGAAACACATGGGCAGGGCCAACACATGGAATGCATTTTGCTCTGAGCAGCTTCTTTTGATGATGTTTCCAAGGGTTGCGACCACAGCTCTCCGCACCTTCATGGCAAGGCTTTAGCTCTTGTTTTGTAGGCCTTGGCATCTGGTTGGATCTGCATCCCAAGTGCTGCTGACTCTCAATGCCCTCATTGTACCACAACAGCATCCTCAACCCTGTGGGCAGGAACACATCTCACACTGTCACTGTCTGCACTGGACCGTCTCCACCTCCACCACAGCCCTCGAGCTATGAGTGTGGGCCTTGGCATTCAGGCAGGCAGCCTGTCGTGGAATGTTCATCCCAGCTGCATGGAAGGCTATTTCCCTGCTTGTCCTACCTCCCTGGAGAAGCTTCCAGGCCCAGGACACACAACTTCTCTTTTTTTTTTTTTTCCCAGAGCTGAGGGCCGAACCCAGGGCCTTGCGCTTGCTATGCAAGCACTCTACCACTGAGCTAAATCCACAACCCCCTTCATCAACTTCTCAAGAGCACCCTGACAGATCCCACTGCCTTCGTTCATTCTTCTAACACCCCCTGGAAGCCATTGCTGCCATCGTTGCCAAGGCCACCTGTGGATGGTCACAGCTTGACTCCTGAGCATCTTCCGCTGTCCCTTCCTCCTGCCCACCATCAGGCCCCTGTAGCTCTTCCTCCCAACCTGTATGGCTTCGTCTCGGCTTTGTCTCCTGCTGTCCATTCTCCTCCATGTCAAGGAACTCTTTATGAAGCCTTCCTCAATGGCCCCGTCCTTTCTCTTGCCCCTTCTGCTATTGTTTCATTTAATGCCATATATTTAAAAGGAGAAATAATATCCATAGTGGGCACACGCCCATCCTGTAGAGAACCCTGCAGGTGCTCTGGAGGGATTTTCTTGGGAGTGGGAAAGTCCCCACGCTGCTCCCCCAAGCCAAACCACTGCCTCTTCTTTCCCCTTGCAGGTTCTAGTCTTCCGGATACACCCTGGTAACTTACGCTTTAATAGACAGATTGTAAGACCATGTTGTCATATTGATACACTGTTTCCTCTGTTTCACTGTAGTTAATCACTGTGGGTAGATGATGTAAGAATAAACAAGTGGAAGAAAGGATGGGTAGATGGATGGAAAATGGAAGGGAGGGGGAGGGAGAGAGGGAGGGAGGAAGGATGGACTAGAGAAACAATTAGTGATTTCTGCAAGGCCCTCTGCTTTATCTAACCACAGCTTCCTATGTCAAGTATAAGAAACTTATAATAACCACTCAAGAATATAAAAGTTATAGCTTTCTCTGGCCATGAGGCCACTCTGTTTTTCTACCACAGTAAACTGTCCAGCACACAAGGTACAAATAGTAAATAAAGTCTTTTCAGTTCTGAGCAGAGGTCACGGTCCTGGCAGAGCTTCGTTGACACTCCCAGGAAGACCTGACACCCCGTCCTTGTGGCTCCTGCTCTTCTCCCTAGAAATCACCACCTACTCCCAGGCCCCTGACACCTGCCACACCTCCTGTGCCACACTTAACCTTCTGTGTTTGCATTTGTAACATCATCAGGTATTCATTTTGGATAGTTTTCCCTTGGAATTTAAGAATGTGGAATGAGAGTAGGAAAATTAAACATCAGACATAATCTATTTAACCTCAGAGAAGAACACCAAACTAGGGGGGGAAAATAAGAAGGAACTGCCCAAAAGGTTTGCAGTGTGTAAATTAGACACATGCAGAGAATATTACAAGCCAGGGCAGGCAGCCATAAGGAGACAGGTAGCATCCAGGGATAACTGCCCTTGTTTCTGGCCAAACCAACTGTCACCTGCAGCTCAAGCAATGGTTGGGGAAAAGAACCAAGGGGAACACAGGAGTGACGACCTCGCTGAAGTAGCAAGTAGGCACGAAGCCTCCCCTGAGAGGGGCCCTGAATTGCACTTCTGCCCCTCCTCCCTGTGTTCAGTGGGCCACTGAAAAGGCTCCCTGTCTCCAAGCCAGGGGGTAAAGGCAGACATAAGGAGCCACGTGGGGGTTCAAAGGGTGCTCAGGACTTGATGTGACCTTGGCTCTGACCTTGGTGTGTGCTCCAGCATCAAGCTATCGCTGTGCTGAAGCCATGGGTGAGGCCTTTTCACACACACCCCCATTGCCTTGTGAAACTCTACAGTGTCCTCTTCTGTCAGCCTCGGGGTTTGAGCTGTACTGTACCACAGCACAGCACGTCTTGTCACACTAAAATATAGGCAAAGCCAGAGGCCAGACCCTGTGGAATGTCCCATAAGGCTCTGTCAGCAACCATTTGTGCTCACATTTCCAGACACAGAATTGCTGCTCTTTAGACAATTCTGTGGACACACATGCTCAATATTCGTGTCAAGGAGAATGTATTTTAATTATTCTACTAAAATTGCTTATTTGGGTCATAATGTTGGAATGGACTGTCTCAGGCAAGGCATATGGAACTAGCTGGCATAGCCTGCCAGCGTGGCATTCAACTCTGGCCTTAGCAAGGACATAACTTGAGACTTTACTGCAGACGTAGCACGTCCACCTCTCTGCTGGCCCGCACCTCTCTCTCCCTGCATCAGCCGCACTGTAAACAAGTGGTAAGGGACTTCATGTGCGTTCGTCACGGGCCTCCTTTCACCTCTGCTTGCCTTTTACTCAGAATCTCCCCTGAACTTAGTTACTACACAGTGACTATCCCAACTACTCCGCAGTGGGTCACCTTGTCATTTGGCACTGGGTTATTTTTCTTTCCCTTTCTTCTGTCATTTCAACTTGTTAAGAGGTGCCCTTCTTTAGGAAAAGTAAAGGCCCTATCCTGGGTGGCTTTGACCTTGACCTGACTCAGGTAACAAGGAAAAGGAGAAAAGACAGACACACAGGCACATGCTACCAAGAAGCCAGGATTGGGTGGGTTGTGCTCACTCTGAGGGAGCAACACCACTGTGTAATGATAGGTGGAACCTTTGTGCTTTTCTTACCTGCAGCACGGAGGGAGGAGTTAGGGTGCAGGACAAGGGGGCAGGAGTTAGGTAGCTCAGTAGATAATGTTCATAGATGAGCTGCTATCATCCTGGAGGCTGAAGCTGCAGTTGCTGGGTTTGGTATGCATTGGCAATATTCGCACATAGACCAGAGGAAGGTACTGCCATCCTTCTGAGCCTCACCCTGGGGAAAGGCTTTGCCGCTGCCGTGGGTCCGAGGCATTGGGTTCTTAGCATGACCGTGTCCAAGTCAGTAAAACACACTCACTCAGGACTTCATCTGCTCTCTATGCATTCACTCAAGGTTTTCTCGGCTCCCTACAAAGAAAGAGACTCAGAAGGCTCAACTGTTTTGATGAAGGTAAAACTGAAACATCTCAGCTTATTCTTCAAACTTGTTGGAGATAATTCTATGGGAGGGACTCTCGATGGTGTGTGAGAAGGGGACAGCCTTTGGCTCCTTCCAGGCCTGGGGGACACAGGATGAGGGAATGGAGATGTCAGGGCAGGCCAAAGTGAGTGGCCCAAGGTACCAGCCTCTTGAGACTAAGCTGACATGAGACCCGAGTCCTCAGTTCCTGAACTGTGCTGGGGCCACTTGCCTGCATCTGCCACTAAAACGGGAGAGTTTGGGACATGCCCTGATGTGTGCAGTGGAAGCTGTCTTTCTGGAATTGCAAGTAGATTAATGAGGTTGAGTTTTACAGAAAGCATGTTTCCAAACACATTCGCCACGGGCCAAACTCTCCACAGGGGAGATGTACTTGTAGAAGCATTTTGAACTTGCTTTCTCTACAGCATCTGAGAGAAAACTCACCTCGTGGTTACCTGCTCTGCTTATCACGAACCTTCAGGGATGAGATGACCATTCGGCTGATGCTTGACACGGTAGTGTCACATGCTCTGCAAACACAAGAGAAAGCGTATACAAAAGCCCAGGACCTGAGAAGATGGCAGGCTGCCTCCAGTGGCACGTGTCCCTCTCGAGCTTCCAAAGTTTCCTGACCAAAACTGCCTCATCTCAGAATCAAGTTCTTCCTTGGCTTTGACTGCAACCTTGGGCATGTCCCGGCTTATCCAAGGCTCAATTGTCCTATTTATATAAGAAAGTGTCACACACACACACACACACAAAAAAAAAACATTTCCTCCCTAACCTAGAAATTGTTTTCAGAAGGGGAGAGCCACACCTGAGAGTGCCCCGGCTCCCCCAAAGGGACAAGCCCTACCAAACACAGAGGTGAGTTCTGTCATAGCTGGAGTCTTCCCATACAGTGAGGAAAGCATTTCATGATGGCTGATCCAATTACCCAACATGCCTGTGAAGTAGATCTTATGATCTGAATCTGAAATCCACTCCCATGAACTCATATGTTTATAGAGGCTACATCCTGGCTAGAGGTGCTATTTTGAGAGGCCATAGAACCTTTGGAAGATGGGGCCCAAGAGACAGAAGTAGGTCACACTAGGAGTGGCCTTTTAAGGTTAGACTCTGTTCTTTTTTTTTTTCTTTTCTTTTTTCTTGTTTTGCACTCTGCTTGAACACCATGGTGTGAACAACATCTTCCGTATACATGATCCTTACCGTACTCTGAGTGCTTTTGCCTTGTTTGACCCACTGGACTAAGCTGAGCCCTCTGAAACAATGAGACAAAATACATCTCCCTGAAGGATTTTGGCCTCACTCCATGCCACTTGGGTCCCAGAATCCTGGCTACGGGTGATGAGGGAATACAAAAAGAACAGATATGCACATGGGAAGCTGGGATCTGGTGGCGTTCTCTGAACGCTGCTGCCACAGCTGGAACCTCTGTTGTTTATTGGATACAGCACAGGGGTTGAGGGGGGTATATAGGTGAGTCGTCTCACACTGTAAACATCCTGAAGGAGGAAGCCACAGTTAGGTTTTTAACACACTGATCCATCGTCTACAAACACTTGTATTTAGACTCCCAAGAAAATGCTCCCATTTCTCTTGAGCCTGGGCTATAAAGGTAATGGCTTTGTAATTTGTCCCATGGGTCTGAGGCCTCAGAGGCCTCAACAGGCTTTAACCCTTTGTCAAATACACGTTTACTAAGGACTTCACTAACTCCAGACTTCCTCTGCTCCGAACAGTGTCTGGTCACAGTAATACAAAAGGAACACAGACATCAGGTTCCAGGAGCCCGTGTGTGTTGTCATTAAGAATGAGATGCCATGCAACCCATGGGATATAGAGAGATTTATTTGGGGAAAGGAAAGGAGAAAGGACTTAGTGGACCATGAGGGTAGAGAGAGACAGAGACAGACAGTTGAAGAGAGAGAGAAAAAAAGGGAAAGGGGGCACCCCTTAGAGAGAGGGTGCAAGAGAGAGGGGGAAGAGAGAGTGAGGTGGTACCTCTGGCTCACAGCTGGTGGCAGGCAGCAGATGATGATGTCAGAGGTTGCTAAGCAACCTAGAGGCAGATCAGATCAGTTAGCAGGCTAGCAGATTGGCTTGTGAGCTAACACGACCTGTGTTAATGTTAAAAGTGTGCAGCGGAGGTTAGAGGTGAACAGCGGAGCTATACAGAGGGATGGAATCACACCACACAACAGATCTACTTAAGAGATTTACTGAGGTAATACAGAGACCGTCTCTGGAGACACCGGGGGGGGGGGGGTTGGGGGGGAGCGAGAAGTAGAGAGGAGAGAGGAAGAGAGGGGTAGAGAGAAGAGAGAAGAGGTAGAGAGAGAGCCATATGGAGGGTCTGTCTTTTTATATGGCCCTGGGCAGGGCCACGCCCCCATGGCAGGTAAGCAGTGACATCATAGGTAGGGAGACTGAAGCAGAATCCTAACAATGTGTCTCAGTTCCACAGTGTGTGATAAATGTGATAAATGTGATAAAATGGCACAATTCATTTGTCCCCTAGCACCTCTCCTCATCCGTCTCTGTGGCAGCTGCAGAGAGGTTGTCAGTCTCACCAGTTTGGAGTTAAATTATATTGTTAATAGTTGTCACCATTTGAGATTCTACTAAGAGCCTGTGTGTCTGGTCGTCTTGTACATCAAGTCTAACTCCCACAGCAATGCTATACATATGTGGTTCTAGCCTCGTCCTGGTAAGGCTTAGAAGTGAGGAAGTTGGTTTACACTGAGCCACTTGCTTCTCCATATCAAAAAAAAAAAAAAAAAAAAAAAGAATTCTGCTTGAAAAATCTTAATATGTCCTCAAATATCTGCCAGATCTCAGGAACATCACCCCCAGGATGATGTGATCATTAAAGTTCACCCACTTTGCTGCTGGCTGTGGGATATTAGAAAATAATGAGCACCCCAAGCCTCCATGAGGGCACCTTACATGGACACATATGGACAACTTTAAAGGACAACTTTGGGGGTTCCATTCTCTCCTTCCATAGTGAATTAAACCCAACCCATTGTTTGCAAGTTCTTTCACCCGCAGAACCATCTCACCAACCATTGGACATATTCTTAAAGCAATTATTTGTATATCTTCTAATCACATTATTTTAATTAGATTATAATCTTTTGGAGACCAGAGTCCATACGTTGTACTTTTCTGCCTTCCATGCACGCCCATGAGGTGGTGGGCTGCTTGCTGACTGGGCTGTGGGCTGCGGTGGTGAGCACTTCTCTTGTCCGGAAGTCCCCGAGGGATGGGACGATAAAGGAGAAGGGAACATGAAACTGCATTTGCAACGTGGAGACTGTCCCAGAAGGCCGGAGAATTCAATCCTACATGCCACTCGTCAGAGTTCATACCAGAAACGGTGTGAAAACAAGATTTTTTTCCCCTTTAAGGGGAACAAAATTGTAGCAACACAGGATGTTTCTCATTCTAGGAATCAAGCGGCAAACAAGAAACCCTAGGGTGAGGGATATAAACCAGGTCACCAAGAGAAAGTGGAAAGAAACACCACTCTCAGACGGGCCATAGTTCTCAGAAGTCCGGAAGTGTACCCATAAGTCAATAGGACGCTGGGCACGCATAGCCGCTAGCCCCGCCCCCTGAAGCAGGCACTTCCTGGGGAGGTTAGAGGTTACTTTGTGCGTGGAAGAAAGCCTCTCTTGCTTCCAGACTACTGCGGAAATGAAGGCAAAGGAAGAGTGGGGTAACCTAGGGTTCCGCCAAGTTCCAGTTTAGAAAGCAAAGCAGCAAGCCCTTTGTTGCCCACGCACGGGTTCATTACGTCACACATTCGTTGTCCACCCAACTTCCCCTGGCAGAGTGATAGCCTGCACAGCCCCACGCCTGAAGGGGGTCCTAGCACCTGCCATTAGCGAGGACTCAGAATGTTTATGCATGATAATACTCACCAGAGCAATCTGTTAACAATAGATGAACCTGCTCCTCACCCTCAAGCCCACCCCAGCTCCCCCACCCCCACCTCCCGCCCCTGCCGTTCCAGAGCTGAACCTTTGTGATTTGGGGCTTTTTTCAGAACTAAGGATTACCCACATTCCTGTCCCTCTAGAGCCTGCACTCCGGCCCATTACTATTTTGCTGCTTAAAGAAGCATTCCTGAAGTGTCAGGCCCCCGTGACAGTCAGAGAAGGAAAACAGTGGGAATTTCACAGGAGTGGACCAACTCTCAGCTACACAAAATCTGGCATGTGTTAGGGACGTGAAAACAGCTCTGCATTTGCATGGCGCCAACCTTTCTCCAAGCTCAGAGGCATGAGAGACTGTTCAGCGGGGACCTCACCAGCAAAGCAGACTTCTGCCCAGCTCAGCAGCCCAGGCCCCCATGTCTGACTCCCTCTGACCACAAAAGGCCTCCCTGGTCTTCCGCACGCAGCTTGGGCCTCTCATCCTCTTAGCATTCCAGCCTCCACGGTTCCAGGCCACAACTGAGCAGATGGGCCAAACTCTACTCAAGTCTTCTCTCTACTAAGTTAGACACATGTGCGTGTGTGCATGTGCGTGTTGGTGTGCGTGCATGCAGAGGCCAGAAGACAACCCCAGGCACGATTCCTCAGTTTCCACAGTCTTTTTTAGGGTGTGGAAATAGTGTCTCTGGCCCATCTGGAATTCACCAAGTAGCCCAGGCTAGCTGGACATGAACCCCACAGACATTCATGTCTCCGCCTCCGCAGCACTGAGATTACAAGCCAAGAACTCCATACTGCTTTATATGGGCCCTAGAGATCAAACCCAGGCCCCACGCTTGCAGGGCCAGCACTTTTCCAACTAAGCCGTCTATCTCCCCCGGCCCTAAATGAGAAGTGTGTTCGTCAACTGGCCCACATCATCAACCTTTACAGTCTGTCTTTGCCCTCCTCAGAGGTGGACACCTGCGGTGCGCTGTGCTGTCATACCGCGCAGTTGTAGGGACTCCTGGTGCTGTGCGAGCTGATGTAACCAGTGGGCGTTTCAGGATGTGTGGGGTCCAGTGGGACGGAAGCACAGAGCTGCACGCTGACCCCTGCTGACCTTCCAGGGTGAGGGTTCCTCGATCCACCCCCTTCTTAGTCAGAAGAACTACATCCTCCAGTCTCTGGTGTCCTGCGCTAAGGAGGGGACAGACTTATCCCCCATTACCGAGCTGCCTAATCACAAACGCCAGGGAAATGGAGGTACTGCCCCTCCTCTGTCTGTGAAAGGCACAGTGTCACTTCGGCTTGACGTTCCAAAGGAAACGACTATTTTAAACTCCTCTGGGGGATGAGAAGGTAGCTGCCCATTCTTATTGTCCAGAAGGCAGTGACAGTTTCCAGAAGGCGAGGGGCCATCTGGGACTGGTTTGAATGTATATTTTAAGTTTTATGTTGAAGTTCATCCTCTTCCCGTATAATTCCCATAGTGATTTTTGTTGATTTTTTTTTATGAAGGGTTATTCTCTTATATTTTACTGTTGGTGACTCTCCACACTTAACTACACACACAGAACTCACCCTCAAACACACTATTAGCAGCCAATTACCTGAAACCAGAAGCAAGCTGTGGGGTGAAGATGTTCTCCAAGCCAAATGGTGGTGGTGACAGTTACAGTGCACACCTTTAGTCCCAGCACTCAGGAGGCATAGGCTAGAGGATGTCTGAGTTCAAGGCCGGCCTGGTCTATGGAGTTAGTTTCAGGACAGCCAAGGCTACACATAGAAATCCTGTCTTGAAAAACAAAAACATTTTCTCCAACATTGCCTGCTGACATGCATACTTGGCTTGCCTCTCTTGGCATCTCGGTGCCCCCTTGAGCCTTCTTGGCTGCCTTGGAAGCTGCCCCACCCTTTCTGGGTTGTTTTTTTAAGCTCCAAATTCAGCACTTATCCTAGAGAATGATAATAGAACTTTAATAACTATTTCTGTACTTTACAGAACAATAGAGAATTTTTATAGGCTGGTAGGGTTATAGCTGTGAGCCATCATGTCCAGCCAGTCGTATACTTTTGTTTGTCCTCTGTTTCTGTTTTTAGATTGTGTGTGTGTACATGTCCGCACCTATGTGCAGGTGTGCACATACATGTGTCTGTATTCATGTGGAGATCACAAGATGACATTGTCTTCCTCAGTTGCTCTCTACTCTATTTTTGTTTAAGTCTATGGAGCCTTGGCTGACCTAGAACTTGCTATGTAGCCCAGGCTGGCCTCCAACTCACAAAGGTCCACCTACTTCTGCCCTGAGTACTGGGATTAAAGGCATGTGCCACCACACCCGGCCATCTTATTTTTTGAAGCTCACTGACAAGGAAACAGGAGCTGACCAAGAAGCCCCAGGGGTCATCCTGTCTCTGCCATGATCACAGGCAAGACACAGCGTAATGGCTCTACATCAGTTCGTCTGTTCTATGGTCAATTAGGATGAACAAACTGAACTTCCTACAGTTTACTTTTCTGGTCCCAAATCACAGAGCTAGATGGATGGTGCTGAGACTTGACTGAAGTCTCCTGGAACCCGGCTCCCACAGTGTGGCTGGGCAGCAGCTCTTTCCAGCCCTTGCTTCATTCTGAGAAGAAGCAGCTAGCAGGCAGGCTCTAAACAACCTCACAAAACAGACGCATGCTAGAGCACTGCGGGTACTTGTCTATGGCTCTCATTCCAGCATCACCCCCTAGTCCTACTAAACGTGTGTGTGTGTGTGTGTGTGTGTGTGTGTGTGTGTGTGTGTGTGTGTCTGTCTGTCTGTCTGTCTGTCTGTCTGTCTGTCTGTCTGTCTATCTATCTGTCTGTCTATGCATGTGGGTCCTAGAAACCTGCAACGTTATTTCTGGTAAAGTTCTCAGTCACACTAATATCCTAGGACCTGATCCTTAATTCAGCAAGTAGGTTTCTGCTGCCGAAATGTCAGACTCAAAGAAAAGTTAGCGAACTCTCACATACACTGCCATGCGTCTTCTGAGCCTCCACTTACTGTGCACCTCTGAAAGAGTTGGTCCCCACCTCTCCTCCATGCCAAGGCTGATCCCTCCCTGCCACGGAGACCTGCTCTGTGCCTCTCCTCTCTTCTCTTCTCCATCTCTGTGTTCTCTTTTGCTTGATGTTGCTAAATATACTCAAAATAGGAAAAGAAGGTGTAAAAAAAATATTAACAAAACACCTTCAAAAGCATTTCTCCGCTCAAAAGTGTTATTCCTCCCAGCCTTTTTTGCAAGAATAATGCTTTATCATCCATGTAAAATCAATGACATCTGGATAGCTGATTGGGTTTTTTTTCTCTCTTTCCATTTGAGTGTGAGGCATTGTGTACAACCAGTTTCCTCCTGAGACACGCTGAGGTGGGGGTGGGGGTAGCTCCTTCCCTCAGCTCTTTAATTAAAGTCACAAAAACATCAAGAGGCTCTCACCCTTGTAAACACAAAGAACGTTTCCAGGAAATGGCCCTGCCTCTTGTGTTAACAGATGTCACAGGGTAGTCGGGTTGGAGGGTGTTGTTTTAAAATTCTCAATCTGTCTCGCTGGGTTTTTTTCCTTAGATGGTTCCTGGATAGCATCACTCACATGCCTTTTTTTAACATTCACATCACTTCATTTAGCTTTTCTGCCCTGGTTCACCTTGAATGCTTGTCTTGTGGATTACAAACAACCTCCAAACTACCTCCTTAGATCTGAGCCGGCCATCACCCACCACCGGCTAATTTCTCTGGATTGGGCCTTGTTCTCATTTGTGGCTGGATGCTGAGAGGGGAGAAGAGCTTGCCCCTTAAGCAGACCTGGGTGAGTCTTCCTGACTTTAAACATGTGGGGGAAAAGTGGAAAAATCTTTTAATCAAATATATAGCATTATAGTAACATGATTCGAGACGTTTAGGGAAATTTTTACAACCCAGGCTATTTTAGGGTTACTGGCCTCAATGCCCCTTTGCATTTGTCAATGTCAGGCCACTTTTGGGGGTGTGCATTCATGTGCTTTCTTCTCTCCCCTACTGGGCTAAGTCCCAGAAGGAGAGGGATGGATGCCTCCAAGCAGGTGAGGGCTAGCCATCATAAATGAGACTCCCTGGAATCAGGAAAGTGAGAAGACCCATTTTACACAAAGAATCTTCTAGAATCTTGAAGATTAGTAGTTCTGAGTTGGGTCATGGTCCAGCAAGTTCTCTATTTGGCCACTGATAGCTAAAGAGGAGGAGAGAAATGTGCTGTGGCGGGAGGGATGCCTCCACACAGATGCCGAAGCCCTGAGGTGATTCTGCCACTTAGGCATGTGTTCAAGTCACAGAACAGCCACACTGTCTACATGTGTCATGATGAAAGCAACACAGCAGTAAATGGGTGGTGTCATGGGTTTGGCCACATTAAAAACGGAGCTGATAGGATGGGTCCATCCAGATGGTTCAACAAGTAAGGTGCTTGCTTCTGAACCTGGTATCCTGAGTTTGATCCCAAGGGCCCACATGGTGGGAGAATTATTCTCTAACCTTCTTAGAAGTGTCATGGTACACCTGTACATACACACAAACACTAGTGATGATGATGATGATGATGATGATGATGATGATGATGATGATGATGATGATACACACAAACACTAGTGATGATGATGATGATGATGATGATGATACACACAGACACTAATGATGATAAAGAAAGAAGAAGAAGAAGAAGAAGAAGAAGAAGAAGAAGAAGAAGAAGAAGAAGAAGAAGAAGAAAGAAGAAAGAAGAAAGAAGTTTTTAAAACATAGTATAAGATTTATTGCAGAAGCATGGGAAGAGAAGGAAGAAGTACCCCAGGGGGACAGACATAGAGAGAGAGAGGGAGAGGGAGAAAGAGGGAGGGAGGGAGAGAGAGAGAGAGAGAGAGAGATGAAGAAAAAGGCTTTTAAAAGTTAAAAGGAGAAAAGTAAATCTACTTGAATAACATTTTAAAATTAATTTTTGCTAAGCAATGGTAGTACACCTCTTTAATCTCAGCACTGAGGGAGACAGGGGCAGACGGATCTCTGAGTTCAAGGCCGGCCTGGTCTACAGAGTAAGTTCTAGGACAACCAAGGCTACACAGAGAAACCTTGTCTCAAAAACTAATAATAATCCAACACATCCAATGGGCTAGGAGTGTAGCTCAATGGTAGAGCACTTGCCTAGCATGTGAGAGGTCCAAGGTTCAAATCCCAGCAGTGCAGAAAAGAAAAAGAAAAGAGTAAAGTTTGCAACAAACCCAAATATTGCTCTAAATATATTTAATATAAAGCTAGATTCCTCCCACAGTGAAGGAGTAGTTTCTATCAGAAACATGGCCCAGGGAACCAGCATTTTCTAAATCTCTGTTAATTTCATGTCAACCAGTTACCATTAGTCAATGCAAGTCACACAAAGAAACCTAAAGCTAAAAAGGAGTCCACATGAGGAGGCATGAAGGTGGTTAGGGGCGGGGTTAGTTGGAGGAGGCCAGTTCTTCGAATCCCCAAAGCCTAGAGAATACTCCATCACCCTCAGTCTCTTCTCTTCGAAGGAAGCTCCAAACAGAAGGGAGCACAGGGATGGCAATGGCCTGGCCCCAGGGATGGCAATGGCCTGACCGCGCCCTTCCCGTTATGCTTGTGCATCGCACTTTGCAGCCACATCATCTAAAATTCATTTACTTGTGTTTAGTGATGTATCCTTAACATGTTCCACATTATCAAATGCTCTTCTAAAGCTTAAATTTTAATGGTTTTATTCTGGTCTACTATACAACCATATCACAATTTGCTTAAGTAACTGTTCGTTGTTGAGGATTTAATTCCCATTTTCACACCTATAAATATTAAAAGAATAATCTGAGTTCATATGTGCTTTCACTCACTCAAGCTTATTTAGAAGTTCCTAGAAATGGAACTCATTGCCTATTCTGTGGCATCTGACGCCTCTGTTCAACAGAAGTTTCTAAGCAGACACACTCTCCAGATACTCTCAAAGGTGTCAGGGATTATATCAGCGACCACACACACACACACACACACACACACACACACACACACACACGAAAGAAACAACAACAACAGCGACAACACAACAGTTCCTGTCATCACGGAGTAGCCTATGTTTTCTGGAGGAGGCTACATTGGCATTTAATATGTCACAGATTAATACATGATGCAGAGAAAAGTTGGTCCAAGAGAGTGCTGGGCCTAAGGACACTCAGCATAGGCCTCACTCATATGATATTTGGTCAGATATTATTCAGCTTCTTTTTGGGGGGTGGTGTATATAAGGTAAGATGGGAGGGCAGGACCACTGAGCAAGAAAGTACTAAAGTCATGACCCATGCCATCTCTGAGGCCTGCCATGGACTGTCCTGTCTCCCATCACAGCCTGGAAAGTTACAACCGCACCCCAGGCTGTCTATCTGGGATTCATGGCCAGAAGTCACAGGTTAGTGGCGGTCCTTCCTATACACAGCAGTGTAACTAGAGGTGGCCTCCTCAGTGATGCACTTCCTCTGACTCAGTTTCCCCTCTAGATGCTTTCATCACATCTCACTAATGGCATCAGGGTCTGATGAGTTCAATGAGCCCCCTCCAAAGCCCCCGCCTCTGGGCAGGGCTTGTGCCAGGGATCGGGCCTGTAACACACAAGACTTTTCAGGATGTTTTCACATCTAAACATAATCCTTGGCTTGTTTAAGAAACACACTAGATGTCAGCGTGGCCAGAGCATTGTGGGTGATTCAAGATGGGCATGAGACACGGAACTCATAAGGAATTCCATGGGGTTTTGATTTCATGCACAAGACACTGATGGGACGAGGTCACTGAAGAGATCTGAACTTGAATCGTCTGCTTTGTCTTGGGAGACAACAGACAAGAGTAGAGACCACTGGGAAGGCTGGTACAGGACTGTCGGTCAGAGATGTATTAGAATGTGGTGGTAGACTTTAAAGGAGCAATTGGTCAATAGGATTTTGATAGGCGTGCTTTCTTGGGCTAATGTATGAATAGATAATGGAAACATTTACATAAATGGATATTATAGTAGGAGATTTGGATTAAAATTATGTCCTGAACAAGTTGGAGGAGTCTCCTGGATATTCTGTGGAAATGCTGAGTGACAGCTGGAGATTAGGCCAGCCACCAGGTGTGCAAGGCACAAGTGCAGATGGCGAGATGTGGATGTAATTCTGTGGACTCTTATCAACTCTGTCATTCACCTCTCAGGTGAAAACTCAACAAAAAGCCATTACGGACAAAAGAACATGAACTGGTTCATACCACCCAAGTCAGCCGCTCCCCCAGCAGCCCTCCTAGCCGTCATGCTGCTGTCTGTGGAAGAGTTGGTGACAATGGCTGCTGAACAGGTCTGTTCTGAGGATGAGGGGCATCCTAAACAGCCACAGAAGGACCAAGAGACCAGGCACAAGGCAGGACTCCGTGGGAAACAGGCTTTATGCTCTATTTGCCCTGAAAGGCTTTCTAGAAAAAGCATAGCACAGGCTCACATGGCCTGGGGAAGATGCCCTGTGTCCTCCTGCTGACAGCCTTGGTAAAGGGAAAACCAACACTGCGCAGCCCTCTTTTTAAGCTTCTTGGGGGTGAAAACGATGAACTTCTTGACAACTCTGCCATTTTTTCAACTGGTAACATCATTTTTCACAGATAATTAAACCTGAGCTAAGCAAGCAACAGCAGAAGGCATTCTGCAAATCACTGCATCTGGGAAGGACCTCTCTGTCTCTGTCTCTGTCTCTGTCTCTGTCTCTGTCTCTGTCTCTGTCTCTGTCTCTCTGTGTCTCTGTCTCTGTCTCTGTCTCTCTCTCTCTCTCTCTCTCTCTCTCTCTCTCTCTCTCTCTCTCTCATTTTTATTCCCTTTCATATTCTTTTCTTTCTTGGAGGAAGTGCCTGCATGGTGCCTATTTTGGGGGCCAGCTTGAGTTGCTTTCCTGGCTCAGCTCCAGGGAGCTTCATAGCAGGGGTTGCTCGAACACAGAGAGTGATTTTGTGGGCTATTTGTTGCTGGATTTCTGTGCCCAGAAGACCTCTTATTCCCACGGATTTCTGGTTCAGAAAGGAGGTGCAGACTGCTGCATCAGAAGTCAAAGGATTGGAGGGAGGAGCGGGGGGGGGGGGGTGTGAGCTGTTCATACCACAGTCATCTGTTCGCTTCTCATGACAGGGCGATTCCCCACTGGCCGTGCTCCAGGGTCTTGCTGTGAAAATCTGTAGACCAACTACCACTGTGAACAGCAGCCCTGTGGGATGTTCCCATGGTGTCTCTGTCAAAAATGGCCATTGGACTTCAAGAGGTTTCCACAAGGAACACTGCCCCAGCATGCTGTGTCAAGGAGAGGGACCATGCATCGCTACCCTTCCAGCCCAGACAGGGAGGTGGAGATAAGCTGCTTAGTGAAGCCAGGGCCCAGCAGGCCTAGAGCAACTGTAAACAAGACAGAATTGATCAGCTCAGCAGGCTCTTTATTCTGGGTGAATGAATTAAGCTTTCACGTGTCCCTGGACAACTCCAGCCTGGAAGTGCCTTAGCGGTTTCAGCTCCAAGGTTGCTGGCAACACAGGAATCTCTCTGAAGCTTCCCCCGAGCAGAGAGACCACCCCCTGCCCCCTAGATCCTCCTAATAGGATTGTTAGACGTGAGGGTGGGCAGCACAAAGTGGTAGCAAGTGGAGGACAAGGACTAGGCAGGGATCCGAGAGCCGTGCAAAAGCCAAGAGTCCTCTGAGCTCCACGGTGATGGTGATGGAGCACACCCCTGTCTAGGTCTCTGCTTTCACCCCGGTCCTGTGAAAGCACAGGCTGACAGCAGGGCAGACCCCTGGATGGCAGAGGGCCCAACCCAGTTACACAGAAGGAGAGAATTTCCTTACCCCAAATCCCTTCTCTTCACACATTTTTTCAGTGTGCATTGTCCCGGAATGGCCTCTTTGTCCTCGGGCAATAGCAGGCACTCCACTGGAGAGATGAAAGGGAAGAGAATTTAGGACCGGATCTAATGGTGGAGATCTTTGGGCAAACCTCAGTTATTCAACAAGTGGATGTTGAGCCTCGTAGATTTCTGACGGGGCACACAGGTGAGAAGACCCCCAGCATTCCTGCTTAGGGCATGTGGCTAGCAGGAGAGCGTGGAAACATGGCAGGTGGCCAGCAACCTTCACTGTGGTTAACAGCAGATTCTACACAACAGTGAAGACAGCTGAATGCAAACTGCCTCTGCGAATAAGAGCAATAAGAGCGAGTATGTTAAGTGGGGGAGGAGGTATAAACTGGGGAAGGAGATAATGGAATTCATCATATAACGTTATAAATGGAGCTATGGCTCAGCAGTTAAGAGCACTTACTGGTCTCCCAGAGGACCCAGGTTCAATTCCTATCACCCTCATGGGATTCCGAGCACTCACTTAGCAGTTCACAACAACCTTGTAACTCTACCTCCAGGGGCTCCCATGGCCTCTTCTGGCCTCAGTGGGTACCAAGCATGCTGTATCATATGTGTTGTATACAAACATCCATACTTATAAAATAATAATAACAATGTTCTTTACAATTAAAAACAGTTAAATGTGCAGGAAAGGTACTCATCTCTGGTTGGGGAGAAGATTCAGGGGGCGTTCTCAGGAGGCTTGATTGCAACTGAAATGGTTCATCATTTGAGTGTGTGTGCATGTGAGAGCAAAATACAATAGATAGTACTAAAATATAAAAATACCATACATTGCTATGATGAACTGGGTCAAATAAGTTTACTATTGTGTCAGCAGCCAAAGATAATTATTCGATCTCTGTAACTAATTACCCTACCGATGTGTGGATAACTGAGATCCACAGCTAACTCCAAGCTTCTCCACGTGGCCTTTGTTAGGCTCTGGAGAAGGGACATTCAGGAGGACACTGAGGAACGATGACATTTTTAGAGAATTGTTGACACTTGGGACAGCGTGGCCACAACTCCGAAGTGTGCAGGCCCCGGCACCAGAGAGAGACAGCATCGTGGGGTCTCTGGAGAGAAAGCAGAGCCCATGTGGCAGAGGAGGTAGGAGCCTCTCCTGTAGTTCTCTGAGGATGGGGTGGAAGCTACAGCAAGCACAGCCTGGCTCACTGATTCCCAGGCTGGAGGCAGAGGAGGGGGTGGGGAGCAGGATGTTGCTTTTATGTACCTCTCTTCCTAGGTGAGACATCCCGGTACCTAGGCTGTCTGCTAGCTACCCAGAGAATTCACTCACAGAGAATATCTCAGTCAGGTACCTGTCTTGTGAAAGTGGAAGAGGGGACTGCCGCAGTGTGGCCAGAGCAGAGACTAGAGTCTAACATCAGATTCTTACAGACTTGGCTCACACTCACCTTACCTTACCTTACCTTACAGTGTGGAGAGGCCTCAGAAGGCAGGCAAATCCAGGTCTGCTTGTCTACACTGTCAGCAATGGAAACTTGAAACTGGGAGGTAATGCCCTGGCAACTCACCAGCTGTCCTGATCCACTGATGATGTAGCAAGTTGTCACCAGACCCTGGGTCTCAGCTCTCTCTTATGGCTGTAATGTGGACACAGTAATATTAGCTTCCGTTTGGATGAACTTAAAAAAAAAAACAAATGTGCAAGTCTTGTGGTGAGCCTTGAATGAGACTGGGGCCTCTTCATGCTCTGTAGAGACAGAGGAAGGCCTCTGGCATGTGCCCCTCCCCCCTGACTCCCTTGCTGTTCCCCTCCCCTACTTGACCCTGCTTGCTGACATCACTGACAGCTCTGCACAAGGTCATAAGGTCACAAGCAGCTCTTTAATTAGGCCATAGTATTCCAGATAGACATTCTGTCTTTTTACTGTGTGATTTTTATTTATCCCTAATTTCACAGATAACACATGAATACATACTATGAAAAGCCAATTCATTGCTACATCCCATACTGGCCTCCAAATGCCAAAAACACCTCCCAGAATCTGAACTAATTTCCTTCCCTGATTTTCTCACATTCCTTCTGAGAGAAACACTTGGAGAACAATTTTGATAAGGTTGGTATTTGGGATGTATGCTGATTACTATTATATAATTCATAGCTGGATTATATGGTAAATTATAACTCAACTCCTTCCCTGTGCATTTTCTGCTTTCTCTAGATTTAGTAATTTCCTTCTTTTCTTACCATTTTCTTCTTCTCCCTGGTAACTTGTTGACAGCTGCTTAAATAGCCTCCCGATATACTCAGCGACGCCAACATCAATTACATCTCCCTAAAGAATCGTTTCTTGGCGTCTCGCTCACTTTTCTGTCTTTCTTCTCTGTCACATGTGCATCTCTCTCCTAAAGACCCACCTTCCTTGGAACCCCGATAATTTGACACCCTCCTCCTACACAGAGTTTTGTTGTGGCTTAACATGACATAAAATGAGACAATGCCCCCAGCAGACTGGCCTATAACTGAGCCTGTGGTACATTCTCTTGATTGATGGTTGATGTGGGAGGGCCCAGCCCATTGTAGGTGGTGCCATCTATTCCCTTCTGGTCCTGGGCGCTATGAGAAAACGGGCTGAGCAACCCATGTGGAGCAAGACAGTAAGCAGCACCCTTCCATGGCCTCCGCATCAGCTCCTGCCTCCAGGTTCTGGCTCTTCCCTGACTTCCCTGGGCCCCCTGACTTCCCTGGCCCTCCCCTGACTTCCCTGCCCCCCTCCCCTGACTGTAATGTAGAACTGCAAGCAAAATAACCTGTTCTTCCTCCCAGTTGCTTTTAGACCCAGTATTCCTTCACAGCAACAGAAACCCTAAAACATCCCTCACCCACTCCCTGGATTCTGTGCCTCCTGATCTGCTTTCCACCCTGGTAGCTGTCTGAGAAAGAATATATGAACAGTATTTTTTAATGCCTTGGGCATTTAAAAACAGATTTATTCTACACTGGCCCTTGATTAATAACTTGGCTAGGAAGAGAATTCTAGATATAAACTGCTTACTTTGGAAATTGTTAAAGCCATGCTTCATCGTCTTCTGGCTTTCACTAATAACACAGAAAAGTAAAAACACTTTTGCTTTCTGTTCCTTAGTTATAATCCGTTTCACAAAGAAACCGCTTAAGACTGTCTCTTTGCAAATGAGACATGCCCTTGCCAGTGCTTCTGCCAGCTGCCTATTTTAGGTCGGGGCCATGTTCCGACCAAGGATCTGGGCAAAGGTAGCTAAGGCCCCAGCTCCAGCTGAAGAGCTATGGGAGGTTGAAATTAATCCATGTAACGATAATTAGTCCACCAACCAGTCCAGCTGGTCAGTTATTGGGGGATCGAGGGGGGTCGCAACCTGTACATAAAGACATGGGCGGGAGAGAGACAGTAGCTCAAGCGAACAATTGCTTGTCAAGAGCTCGTTTATTAAAGGTAAGGGCAGGCTTTTTAAAACCTGCTTTAGTGAGGGCGGGGGTACGCAAGGAGAGTAGTGGAAAAGTACAAAATCTTCTGGGTTGAGCCCCGGGAACATTAGCAAGGGGAGGGGTCTTTCAGGTGAGACAAAGCAGGATGTCTCTGTGAATATCTTAGGATCAGATCGCTGTCTTCTCAGGACTAAGCCGGATGCCTTGCATACCTAATGAGTGGCCCAGCAGGATGTTTGCTGCAAATACTGAATGGGTGGGAGTCGGCCTCAGGCCTTTTGGTCCCTGGCATCCTCACCCCTTTTGTTTACTTTGGCCTGAGGGAGACCTTACAGCCCAGCGAATGACCTTTAGGAGGTCACCAGTCATTGTTACAGGATGGCGGTATATTTAAGAATCACTAATGTCCAATGTTTCAGGACAACAGTTATTCTGGACCGGCCAAATTCCCAAGGAGAGGGGGCCTCGCGATGGCCTGAGCCTGCTAGAGGATCGATGCTCAATCTTACCACGCCTATGGTCTGTCCTCCCACCAAGGACCGACCGACGTCTGATAACCGAGACTTATTCGATCGCTCCGTCTCTGACTTACCAGGCACTATCGCGGGTCAGGTCAAGGTGGGCTCAGGCCAAAAGATATAGGGGAGGGCTTGCACAGGTTTACCAAAGGCACCGAGGGCACAACCAGGCTCACCATCCAGCATTCTGCATCCTCGGGAACTGCAAAGGCCGCCCATAGGAACTGCAAAGGCCGCCCGTAGTTAACCGACTGAGGCGTAGGTGAAATCTCCTGGATGGAAATAGAAGTCTCATTTGAGTCCTCAGTCTCCAGGCTGCGGTAGTGAACCTGGATATTCTTGGTGGCAGCTTCAACCTGACTTTTAACAAACCCTGTAAGACGGTTTAAAGTCCATGGGCCAAAGGATAATAGAAGGAGAACACCAACGAGGGGCCCGAGCAGGGTGAGGAGAAGGGTAGTAAGCCAGGGGGAGGCAAGGTTAGGGTTGGGGAAATTCCCCCTTTCAGAAAATTTAAAAATGAGTCGGGGTCATGAATAGTAAAACGGGGAAGAAGAATAACAAGGACACACCAGTCTTTGGAGGAAAGGAAGGTAGGGGCATAGACGATCGAGGTTAAACCAGAGGAACAAGCAAAATGGGTGTTATTTGGCGCGAGAATGTAGGGGAGGGAGAGGTCGGGAATGACAGTCTGGGCGCGAACGTCGCTGAGGGGAAGAGGTTGGGGGAGGGAGCATATGGGGACCCAGGAGGCAAGTACCTATGCCGGAAACAGGCTGGAGGGTAATGCGATTGTCGGGAGCTAAGCCGGTGAGGGTGAGGTAACATTAGTAAAGAGCAAGGTGGAAAGAAGAGCAATACCCTCGTAAAAGGGCGGGGAGGGGGAGAAACACATCCAACATTCAGGAAATGACAAGGAGGAGTCATTCATTTTTTTTTTTTTTTTTTTTTTAAGGCCCATATGGAGGCATTTGTCAACTGGGGAATGACATCAGCCGAAATGGGGGGGGGCCCAGGGGGAGGGTAGGTCGGAAGGGAGGGGGTGGGAGGGGAGGGAGGCATGGGGGTGGCGGGTTTAGGCGGGGGGGGGGGGGGGGGCGCGGGTCAGGAGCAGGAACGGGAACAGGATGATGGAAAATATGATTAGGCCCAACCACTGCAGCGCCCTTACTGGGTACCTTTTTCAGGAGGTGTAACCAAAACGTAAGTCCAAAATCGTACTCTGATTTATAAACACGGAGGCCCCATTTAAATCCACGACCCGTCCAAATGGCACGTTTACCGGGCTCAGTGAAGCGAATGGTCAGGGGGTTGCACCAGCCATTGGTGACTGAACGAGCTACATTGCAAAGGTCTTTAAGGGTCCCAAGAAGAGGATGGCTTCCAGTACGTGTCGCCAGTGGTCTCACACCCCCAAGAGGCACAGTAAAAATCTTGGGCCCCACCACAGCGATGAGAGGGTCCCGGGAAAACATAGAGCCCTCCGGCCCAAGCAATCCCATCTTGGTGTAAGGTTTTGTGGAGCATGATGCGCTCCAGGTCATTACAGCAGCCGGGACTGGGACCACCAACCGAGCGAGAGAAAAAAAAATGTCTTCCACGCCCCAAGAAGAGGGGCCTCCCAGGGCCAGGGCACAGAGGTCAACCTGTAAATCGAGCCACTGGGGATTAATGCCCTGAGAGGAGGAGGAACTAACAATATCTCCCGCTTGGTTAATAATGACCCAGATAAAATTATAGATTGTATAAGGCTGAGGTTGGCGCAGAAATGCGGCGAGAATCACTTCAGGGAGGCAGAGGCAAAGGAGCGACGTGGTGAGTAGCAACGTGATGCATCGGCGGTATCTTTTTTATCCTAAAAAAGAGCACAATTACATCTTTTCCTCAGGGGAGTTCCCTGGGAGAGGGGGGTTAAAAGGTTTGACTAGGCGCTCAGGTAACCAGCGCGCATTTTGTTCTTTCTGATCATAAATGCAGGCATGACCTTTGCCCCAAATAAGGACTGGGTCGGGTCCATGCCATCGGTGGGTCAGTGGATCCTTCCACAGAGCCTTGGCATAGGTGGAGGAGGTGGAGGAGTGCCAAAGGCGATCGGCCGCCGAATGGCCAAGATCATCCTTTTGTAGAAAATTTAGGATGAACAATGCATGATTGAGAAGCAGGCGAGGCCCTGCTGTAGAGGGATATAGGATTCCTTTGGAAAACTGTAATTTATTAAGCATTGCTTTAAGTGTCTGATGGGCCCTCTCGACAATTCCTTGTCCTTGGGGATTGTAAGGTATCCCCGTAACATGTTTAATCTGTAGTTGGGCACAGAAGGACTTGAAGGCAGAGCTTGTATACCCAGGGCCGTTATCAGTCTTTAAGGTATAGGGTTTGGGGGCAACAGTAAGGCAATATAAAACATGATCAATAACATCTCTAGTAGCCTCTCCAGCGTGCGGAGAGGCGCAAATAAATCCACTAAAAGTATCTATAGACACATGAATATACTTAAGTTTCTTAAAAGAGGAGAAATGAGTAACATCCATTTGCCAGACCTGTCCAGGCATGAGGCCACGAGGGTTGACTCCCGTATGTGGCTCGGGAAGAAAGGTGACACATGCCTGGCATTCTTTAACAATAGCCCGGGCTTGTTCCCGAGTGATGGAGAACATGTGGCGGAGGCTTTGGGAATTAAGGTGGTGGAGGGCGTGAGCCTCCCTGGCCATAGCAACGGGGTCACTGGCGGATGGAACGGCCAGCCCTGAAAGCAGGGGGCGCGTGGCTGAGTCCACCTGGGCATTAAGTGTAGTCAGAGGCCCTGGCAGGGTAGAGTGAGCGCGAATATGACCAACGAAAAAAGGCTGAGAGCGCAAAAGAATAAGCTGTTGGATACGGGAGAAGAGAGGAGAGGCATTAGTAGCAGGCTTAATACGAGGAACCGTCTCGAGGAGTGGAACAGAGGATGCTACATAGGCACTATCAGTATATAGATTAAAGGGAGTATGGGGAAGCAATGTAAAGGCGTGTGCAACAGCTTCCAGCTCAACAAGCTGAGCAGAGGTATGGGGGGTTTGTTTTTGCAGGATAGCTCCGTCCACAGAAAGGGCAGCAACCCCGGTAGAGGAGCCATCAGTAAAAACCAGGGAAGCTTGGGGGAGGGGTCTGGAGCGGGTGACTCTCGGGAAGATGACAGGTTGTCGCTGCAGGAATTGAATTAGTTTATCTGGGGGATAATGATTATCTAATAGGCCGCAAAAAGAAATACAGGAGACCGCCCAATCATCTGAATTTTGAAAAAGCCACCTTATTTGTGTGGCCGAGTAAGGCGTGATAATAGAGTGAGGGTCCCTTCCGAAAAGCCTGGTGGCCGCTTCCCGCCCCTGTCGAATGAGAGACGCAACCAGAGTAGGATAGGTAGGAAGGACCTTAGTGGAGGAGGAGGGGAGATGAAGCCAAAAGAGAGGGGTCCGTTGCCAGAGCAGTCCTGTGGGGGCAAAGAGGGAAGGAAAAATTATGAGCGCGAAAGGCTGGGTAGGGTCATAATAGGAGATGGACTGGTGGAAGATGGCGTCTTCGACCTTTTGTAGGGCCACTGAAGCTTCAGCAGTGAGACTGCGTGGTGAAGAAGGGTCAGAGTTGCCTTTTAAAATATCAAAAAGGGGTTTAAGCTCTCCAGTAGTGAGCTTAAGGTAGGGGCGCAGCCAGTTTATGTCCCCCAAAAGCTGCTGGAAGTCATGAAGTGTTTTAAGGGTGTCTCGGCGGAGCTGGACCTTTTGGGTCCTGACTGAAGAGGTCCCAAGTTCATAGCCCAGAAAAAGAAAAGGGGGGTGTAGTTGTATTTTGTCTGGGGCAATTTTAAGTCCCAGATGACCCAAACTCTTAACAAGTTCCTGGGTGACGAGAGAGAGCTCAGCCGTGTTAGGGCCAGCAAGTAAGATGTCATCCATATAATGAATAATATATAAATGTGGGTACCTAAGGCGTAGCGGGTCGATGGCCTGGGCTACATATTTTTGACAAAGAGTGGGACTGTTGGCCATGCCCTGAGGAAGTACCCGCCATTGAAATCTGGGTGAGGGCCCAACATGATTAACAACAGGGAGGCTAAAGGCAAAACGTTTGGAATCGTCAGGGTGTAGGGGAATGCAAAAGAAGCAATCTTTAAGGTCGAGAACAAGTTTATGAAATCCTTTAGGGATAGCTACAGGAGAGGGGAGACCAGGCTGCAGAGCTCCCATGGGCATCATGGTCTTGTTAATTTCCCTGAGGTCCTGGAGGAGTCGCCAGGCACCATTCTTTTTTTGGATGACAAAAATGGGGGTGTTCCAGGGGGAAGTAGAGGGCTCAACATGGCCTGCATCAAGTTGCTCCTGCACCAGCCTTGAGGCTGCGGCCAGTTTACGGGAAGGAAGGGGCCACTGATCGATCCAGACAGGAGAATCAGTTCTCCAAGTAATTTTATCGGCCTGGAGTGCAGGGGGAGAAGTGGCCCTTATAAAAAATTTTGTTCATATCCCAGCCCTTGGCGACTAATCCTAGGCATAGGGACAATGGGCTCAAGACGCCCCTGTCCCAGCTTGCCGAGGCCCTGGCCTGGCAAATAGCCTTGATCCAAAAGCTGATGCGTGACAGGAGAGGAGGGGCTATAGATAAAGACCCCCATCTGAGAGAGTATGTCCCGGCCCCACAGATTAACGGGTAACCCTGGGACAATGAACGGTTGCACCGTCCCTGTCTGGCCATCAGGGTCAGTCCAGCGAAGGACCTTAGAACTTTGAAGGGTATTGGTAGATATTCCGATGCCCTGAAGGTGAGTAAGGGAGGGCTGACAGGGCCAAGACGAGGGCCAAGAAGATTGGGACAGGACCGTCGAATCTGCCCCGGAATCAATGATGCCTTCAAAGGGGCGGCCATCAAGCCTTAGTGTAAGATGGGGTCTATCAGAAGTTAAGCGTTGGACCCAAAAAGCGGAGGGGGGCAGGGAGGGAGTCGGGGTGGCGGGAGGAGAGACAACAGAGTCAGCCAGGGTTAACGGAAGGGCCCAGGCCAGAATCTGACCAGGAGAGATGGAGAGAGGGCCCTGGGTAGCGGCGGCAAGGAGGAGCGTAGGAGAAGGGAGCGGGTGTTTTAAAACGAGGGGATAGATGAGTAGCCCGATAAGGGCAGAAGAGGCACGGCCGAGGACCAGGAGGGGAAGAGGGGGAGGGTTTCCAAAGAGGGCGACAGGCAAGGACAAGGTTCCATCCTCGGGCGTCAGTATTGTAGAGGTGGTGGCACGGAAGTCCAATCCTGTGGGGGAGGGCAAGGGGCCGCCGCTGGAATGGGAGGAGGTTGGGTTTGGGAGGTGGGGTAGGAGGTCTGTGGATGGAAGCGGGTCTGTAAATTGGGGGGAGCCTGTGACACCGGTCCCGACGCAGGCTGGAATTGGATAGGGTGAGGGGCCCGGGACTGGCCCCCAGAGGAGTTTCCCGAACGCGGGGGGAGAGGGTTACCCATGGCATCAACAGTGGAACGGCAGGTGTTCGCCCAATGACGACCTCTACGGCAACGAGGGCAGAGCGTAGTAGGGGGGGGCCGGGCCACAGGTCCCCGGGATCCAGTGGGTGGCGGAACGACCGGCGGCTGTCCAGCCTGTGAGGGTGGGCGGTTACGCTCATTTGGGCAGGCGCGGGCAAAATGTCCCGGTTGGCCGCACCGGTAACAGGAGGCCCCGCTAGGGAGGGCTCCGACGGCCATAATGGCCTTGGTAAACTTATCAGTTAGGGGATCAACCTCTCGGCAAAGCTGAATCATCTCATCAAGATCCCTGCCCTTATATTTGTGTCTAAGAACTGCCTTACAGGCTGAGTTGGCATTTTCAAAGGCCAATTGTGTAAGAAATTTACTGTCTGTCTGGCCAGGACCAAGGGATCTTTCTGAAGCCTCCAGGAGGCGCGCAGCGAAGTCGCTGAAGGGCTCCTGAGGTCCCTGAAGAATCTTGGTAATAGGGGACAGGGCGGAGCCCGTGGAAGCAATAGTTCTCCAAGCAGCGAGAGCGGCAAAACTAGAATGTGAAAGTAAGGAAAAGGGGAGTGCACGCTGTTTTTCGTCAGTGGCATATTTGCCCTGGCCAAGGAGTTTGTCAAGAGACCATTCACGGGTCTCGCGATGTCCCTGCTGTACGTTTTTTCGGATAAGGTCACGGCAACGATCAGCCCAGTCCGCCCTCCAAGAAAGGAACTGTCCTCGAGTGAGGACAGTCTGTGCAGTGGTGATCCACTCGTTGGGCGTTAGATGACCTCCATCTGCCAAATCATCAAGGAGGGAGAGTGTGAACGGCGCATTAGGTCCGTAACTACGGACAGCCGTGTTAAGTTTTTCTAGCTTTTTAAATTTGAGTTTATGATAAGCAGTGGGGGTAGGGTCAGGAGCCGTTCCACCACCTTTCTGTTCTCCCTCCGAACCTGAGGAATCATGCTCACTATCAGAATCTACAAGGGCCGCGGACGACTGGGAGGGTGTAGGGGCAGGTGGGTCTCCCAAAGCAGCGCCTGAATCAATGGCCTCAGTTTTCGCCCCGCTCAGGGCGGGCTGGCTCTGGGAACGGGTGACAGGGAAAATAAACGGAGCTGTGGAGGAAATGCGCGTTGTTAAAAGCGAAAGCCGTTGTTGAAGCTGAAGAATCTTCGTCGCATGGGAGATCTGGTGTTGGAGATGAGCCTCCGTCTGGCAAAAGCAGTTTGGGAGGGAACAAGGTGGCGGGAGCCGGGAGGCAGGGTAGGGCTTAGTAAGGGGAGGGGGAAGAGTGAGCAAGGTAGAGGAGGGAAAGGTTGGCGCCGCGCGGAGGAGGCCATCATCGGAATGATGTCGAGCAGCCTCCTCCTCAAGGGTGGCAGCAGCATCCGGATCCAAGGGCTCATCTGGGGCCTGAGAAAGGAAAATGGCGGAATGGCGGGAGGCGCGTGAAGGGGCGGCCGACGGAGAAGGAACAGGAGAGGCTGGCGGACCGGATCGGACAGAGGGTGCCCTTTTTGGGGGAAAAACAGGGGCACAAAGTGGTGAACACCCGCGTTCCATAGCGGAAATGGGGTCCTCATGGGTGGGAGGAAGCGACGGATAGAGACGGCGGGAGGAAGGGGAAGGCTTGGACGCAGGCGCAGGGGAAAGATTTTTTAAGGGCTCCGAGGATGTAGGAAGAGAGGAACCCTGCAAAGAGGAACAGGAAGGAACACGAGAAGGAGGGAGAGATTCGCGCAGGCAGAGTTCAGCCACGGAGAGGAGCTGCCTCTCTCCGCTTTCGTTTTCGCCGGACTCAATTATGTCCCGTATAAGGCCCCAATAAGAAAAAATACTGTTCGACACCGCTGTATTACCATCTTTTTTAATAAGTGCATTAAGCTCACGCCCCACCTTCTGCCACTTTTCAGAATGAATAGTCGGTCCATCAATCATGAACCAGGGACAGGTCTGGTCAATAAAAACAAAAAACTCAATCAAATGTTTCTTTTTTACCCTAATACCTCTCTCTCTGAGTACGTCCTTTAAGCCTTTTATGAACTTTGCTTCCTTGGACAGCGAATGGCCCATTCTTGAGATATGCGAACGGATGACTCACCTAATGACGAAGCCGGCCGGGCGAGCTCGGCTGGTCATGAAAACTCCTGTGGACCGGTCCCTTAATCCGTTCGGGGAGAAACCCGCACCTCGAGTCCCTTCGTGGTCGCCAGATGAAATTAATCCATGTAACGATAATTAGTCCACCAACCAGTCCAGCTGGTCAGTTATTGGGGGATCGAGGGGGGTCGCAACCTGTACATAAAGACATGGGCGGGAGAGAGACAGTAGCTCAAGCGAACAATTGCTTGTCAAGAGCTCGTTTATTAAAGGTAAGGGCAGGCTTTTTAAAACCTGCTTTAGTGAGGGCGGGGGTACGCAAGGAGAGTAGTGGAAAAGTACAAAATCTTCTGGGTTGAGCCCCGGGAACATTAGCAAGGGGAGGGGTCTTTCAGGTGAGACAAAGCAGGATGTCTCTGTGAATATCTTAGGATCAGATCGCTGTCTTCTCAGGACTAAGCCGGATGCCTTGCATACCTAATGAGTGGCCCAGCAGGATGTTTGCTGCAAATACTGAATGGGTGGGAGTCGGCCTCAGGCCTTTTGGTCCCTGGCAGGAGGTCTGATGGCTGCTGAGGGAGAGAGGATCATTTTTCTCTTGGGGTGTGGCCAGTGGCAGCTTCTCCATGCCCCAGTGGATGGTCCCCACACTCAAAAGCTTATGGGCAGCACTAATTGGACTGAGTATGATATAAAAAATAATAAAGCAGAGGACATTAAGTTGGGATGGAGTTGTGTTGGGGAAAATGAAAGGAGGCAGTGAGGGGTGGGTACAGTCAAGAGACATTGTACGTGTGCACATGCATGAAATTAAAACAAATAAATACTATTTTGTTTTTAAAGTGATGCCTGTCATCTGTGAGCTAAGGACATTTAAAAAAAAGTCATGCTTCCTCCAATCTTGTTTTTCTCTGCTATAAGAACGCCAAGAGACATATGTAAGTGGCATATTCACAAAGGGGGTGGGAACTACCTGAAATGCATAAGTAGAAAATAAAATTTTTATTAAACCATCGAGATTTCTTGAAGGTTGTCAACCACAGCAGCCATACTAAAAGTTCTGGCAAATGAGGACACCGACACCCTGGAACATTGGTGACTCTATTTTTAATCATTGTGTTGGACTCAACGCCTTCATTTCTGGAAAATCTTACTTCATTCATAATTATCTCTTTAGTTTTCTCTGGACTCTTTTATGAATTTTTCTTGTTTGGTTACTGGACCTCTTGAGAAAAATCTTCTATTTTCATATTTTTTTCATAGAAAACATGTGTGAATACATTTAACTCAAGTATTCAAAGAAATGTTAAAAAGAAATTATACTTCGTCTCTTCTGATCAAATTAATATACTGTGTTAGAAGCTAACAAATGCCGTTGTTAGCAATGGAACTATGGGCCATGGCAGTGAGCATTCTCCTACTCTGATCATGGAAAGGTAAATTTTACAAGTCTCCTGCCTGGGACTTGGGCAGTAGGAACCCAGAGGCATGCTGGGTAACAGTGAATGGCCATCAGCTACACAGCTACTTAAATGCTTGTATTCTCCTCACTGCCCATGTTGGCTCAGTGGCCAAGATGGCTGGTGACTATGTGTTGAGCACATCAGACATGGAGAATCTCCGTAACTACAGATTTTATTTTTATCACTGCTTATTCATTATACACAGTACCACATTTCATAAAGATTCCTTCCAATGAGTGGGGCAGGAGCCACAGGTGGGGTTGGAGGCAGCAAAGAGGAGCGGGGGAATGGTGTAAGTATCTTTGAATTAAAATTTAAAGTGTTTTTTAAAGCATCTTTAGAGTACATCATACACTTCTACCATATTCATACCCCATATCTCTGTCTTCCCATCTCTTCCTGCCCATGTCTCCCTTCTGTTTTCATGTCATGTATGTGTGTGTGTGTGTGTGTGTGTGTGTGTATAAAATATTAACGTACATATTATAAAAATCTGGACCCCACAATGCTTTTCTCCCTGAGTCTGGCTTCTTTCCTGTGACAGGATGATCTCTAGCTGCTGCATGGTCTTCCAGCAGATGGTATAATTTCAGTCTTCCTGTGGCCAAATAAAACTCAATTACGTATATATACTGTGTTTTCTTTGTCTATCCGTCTGTTGATGTGCACACAGGCTGATTCCATAACTTGACTGTTGTATTCACAACAGTGCTGCAGTAAACATGAGTCTAGTACGGGATGTACTTAAAGTCTTCTAGGTGTGTATTTACACTCTATGCTGCTGGGTCTTATGGTAGTTCTAATTTTAGGACCCCACACCAATTTCCATAGTTGGTAGAGTAACTTTCATCCCCACAATTGGTGTGTGCCCACTTCCCTTTCCCTGTATCCTTGCCAGCATTTGTTATTGGTTATTTCCTTTTTTATGCACATGTGTGTGTGTGTGTGTGTGTGTGTGTGTGTGTGTGTGTGTGTCCATGGCACAGCACACAAGTGGAGAGCAAAGGAAGATCTGAAGGAGTTGGTTCCCTCCTTCTACTACGTGAGTTGTGGGACTCAGACCCGGGATTTTGGCGACACTCACCTTTGTCTGTGCCGCTATCTGGCCAGCCCTTGTTTATTTGCTTAAGGATAACTGTTCTGACTGGAGTGAGATGGAATCCCAGCAAGGCTTTAAAACAGTAGTAACAAAGCAGAAGTGATCTGAATGTCTACGAAAAGAAAGATGCTATTATAAGTCTGTATAAAAATATATGATGTAGCCTCTTAAAATATAGCTTGGGAAATGGGAGGATGGTTCAGTGAGCGAAGCAACAGGAGTCTGAGTTTGATCACCCAAAACCTACGTGAAAATGCCAGGGGTGAAAATGCCATCCTCCAGGGATGGGAACAGAGGGAAACACAGGGAGCCCTGGGACTCACCACCCAACCTGTGTAACCTAATTGGTAAGCTCCAAACCAATGAGAGACCCTGTCCCAAAGAGGACCATAATTCTGACAACAGACAAGGGTGTCCTCTGGCCTACAAACACTCCCCACGCCACCCACCCACACAACTCTCTCACACACATGTGCATGCATGTGCAACACACACACACATGTTCATGCACACACATACATTTAAAAATAAGGGTTGTGATTAATCTCATGGTCCGTACCCCAACACTATGCTGCTAAATGCCCAGAGAAGCCATGAAACAGTATGATTATCCATCGATGGCATTATTATAAATTTGCTTTAAAATATTTTAAATATGTGTTGCAAAGCATGATAATGTTGAATTTGGGGACAAGATTAAAGTCACAAGTGTGATTCTTAACATGTGTTTGGTTTTGACACACAAAGAAATTAATAATTTTATTGGCTTCATTAGAAACTTAGGAGTGTGTTGATATATTTTTGTGTATTGCATCATATTGCACATGAATCAGTGATATATATAGAGCAAGATATAGATATAGATATATGTTTGTATATGTACCTGTGATGGCTTGATAGAAAACAATTTAAATAGCCCAAAGAGAAAATTGTGTGCAATGAGCAACTGATAGAAGCAAAATGATTAAAATTGAAGAAACAAACAAGAGAGACTCCTAGAAATGAGATCACTACTGTTCCAAAAAGAAAGGATAAGAGGTAAAATACCTGCACCCAGAATATTCGGGCTGTGGCTGCCCAGCAAAAGCATCACTCATGAAGAGATGCAACCACGATCCCAAACACAGCAGGAAGCAGGACAGGACACAGAAGAAGTAAGACCTCTTTTCTTCCCGCCCATCACTTCACCCGGAGCCTAACTGGAGGTCCACCAATGAGGGAGGCTGAGCAGGACAAGAAGAGAGCGGAGTTGGGGTGAGATGCAGGTTGGCGAATGGAGGAAAACCAGCTTGTGCGTGTATGGTGTGTGTGTGTGTGTGTGTGTGTGTGTGTGTGTGTGTGTGTGTGTGTTCACTCAGCACACTTACGTTAACATGAGGGCTTCTCACAGTTTCATTTTAATGGAGTATGACGCACACATATACGTATATGTCACCAATTTGCAAAAGACCCCAACATTTGTATGCACTCATATGCGTATGAGCATATGCAAACACAGAAGATGTTTAAATTCAAGTAATTACAGAAAACTAAACTGGCTTGGAAAAGAAACCGGTCTGGAGACAGTTTCTAAAAATAATTCCTGGGAGCCCGTGGGAAACACTATCTTTTCGTCACACATGTTCTTGCACACAGCTGAAAGCACGCCGAATGCAGAGTTTGTGTCCCCAAAAGCAAATGCCATGCCCTTTCCTTTCTTGTGCTCCCCAAGCCCTTTCTTTGTTAAAGTAATGTATGCTAATTGTACAAAATACTGCGTTTTCACTATGACTTTTCATACATGCATATAATATAATTTGATCATATTCACCCACCAATTGCCCCGCACTCTTGTAGGTCTCTTTTCTCTTTATTTCACTTCACTGTCCTTTAAAAAAAAAAACAGCTTAAATGTATGAGTGGGGGAAAATGTGCTATCTGTCTGTACGTCTGGCTTATTTCACTGACCATGAAGACTTCCAAGCCCATCCACTTTCCTACAAATAATATGATTTTGTTATTTGTGATGACTGAGTAATATTCCATTGTTGAATGCCATGTTGTCTTTACCCATCCATCCTCTGATTGGCACCTGGGCTGAATCTGTGACTTGCCTTCTATGAATAATGCTCTGGCGAATGCAGATGGACAGAAATTGTTGGTGTATGCTGATTTTGATTAGGTCTATACCTGAGTATACAGTGAAGCGCAGCTGAATCTCAGGACAGCTCTGCTTTTAGTCTTTTGATGCGCCTCTTATTATTTTTGCTTTCTGTAAATTAGCCATTCCAGATCTCAGTACAGTTCTGACTTGCACTGAAATCTCAATGTGTTTCTGCCTTGCACTTCCCTTGTGCCTAAGGATGCACAGACTTTCATCTGCTCATCTACTGACGAGATTGTTTGTTCCTCTAACAGTTGGCTGTGGGGGTTCCTTGTGTATGGAGTATATTAATCTCAATACACTCAATCCCTTGTTAGATAAATGGCTGGGAATGAATAGCTCCCACTCTACAGGCTGGTTATTGGTTCTTTTGCCATACATAATCTTTTTAGTTTGGTGCAATCTCATTTGTTGATTCTTGCTATTATTAATATTTCCAGACTCCTGTTGAGAAAGTCATTGCATATGTATATGTTTTGAAATGATTTCACTGCTTTCCTTCAATAGTTTCAACGTTGAAGGCCTTACATTAAGGCCATTGATCTGTTTGGATTTTTTTAGGTTTTGTTTTGTTTTGGTTTTTGGTTTTTGGTTTTTGGGTTTGGGTTTGGGTTTTTGTTGTTGTTGTTTTTGTTTTTTTGTTTTTGTTTTTGTTTTGGTTTGGTTTTTTTTGTTTTGGTTTTTTTGTACAAGGCTAATACCAGATCTAGTTTTAGCACAAGAATACTCAGAATCCCCAGCATCTTTGTTGAAGAGAACGTTATTCTTTCAACACACTCTCCGGGCTCCCTATTAAGAGTCAGATGGCTACAGTTGTGTGTGCATTTATCATATATTTTATTTCTTTGGTGTATATGCCTAGTTTGTGCCAGTATCGTGCTGTTTTTGTTACTATATCTCTACAGTATAACTTGAAATGAGGTGTTAGGATACTTCCAGCATTGCTCTGATTGCTCAGTATTGATTTGGCTTACGGGGGTCTTCAGCATTTTCACATGATTTTTAGAATTGCTTTTGTAGGTGTGTGAAGGATGTCATTGGAGTTTGGATGGGATTAAACTGAATCTTAGCTTATTTTCATTAATATACCCATTATTGTAATATTAATTCTGCTGGACATGGGAAGTCTTTCTAGTCTTTTCCAGTTTCTTCTTCAGCATCATACAGGCTTCTTCTAGTGGTAGATCTGTCTTCCTCCTCCTCCTTCTCCTCCTCCTCCTCCTCCTCCTCTTCTTCTTCTTCTTCTTCTTCTTCTTCTTCTTCTTCTTCCACTTCTTTGTTCTTTGCTTTGTTTTTGAGGCTATTGTGAATGGGGTTGTTTTTCTGATGTGTTCTTCAACACATTAACTATTGGTAGATAGAAAAGCTACTAATTTTTACACATTAATTTTGCATCTTGCAACTTTGATAAAATTTTAATCAGCTGTTGGCATTTTCTAATGAAGCCTCTGGGGAATTTTAAGTATAAAGTCATATTGTTGGCAAATAATGGTAGTTTGACTTTTTCCATTTTTATTTATAGTTCTTAATTTCTTTTCTTGCTTTATTCCTCTGGATAAGGATTCCAGAACCATACTGAATAAGAGTGAATCAAAGGGAGACCCTTGTCTTATTTTCAACCTTAGAGAAAACGCTTTCAGTTTTCCCTATTCAGTTGGCTCCAGGTGTGTTTCTTTACAATGTTCAGGTACAAAATACAATCCTGTTCCTAGGTTTTTCAGGAGTTCTATCATGAAGGGATATTGAATTTTGTCAAATACTTTTCTATGTCTGTTGAAATGGTTTGACTTACATTTGTGTATGTTAGGCTATCCTTGTGTCCCTTGAATGAAACCTATTTGGTCATGGTTTATGATTTTTTGATACGTTGTTGAATTTGACCTTTATGTCTATGTTCCTCATCAGTTTCAATATTAAGGTAATTATGGCTTCATAAAATAAGTTTGGATAATAGGATAATTGTGGCTTTGTAAAATAAGTTTAGAAGTGTCCCTTCTGCTTCTCTTCTAAGGCCTAGTTTGAGGCACATTGGCATTAACATTGGTGTTAGCATTGGCATTAGCCTTGGTGTTAGCCCTTTTTTGAGTGCCTTGCAGAATGCAGCAGCTAGTTCATCCAGTTTAGGCTTGTTCATCTTGCTGCAGCTATTATAATGTTCTGATTTCATAGTTTATTACAGACTTGTCTATGTTGCCATTACCAACCAAATCTTTGCTTGATTTGAGCATGGCACAAAGGTGTAGAAATATATGTATTTGTCCTATATTTTCTAACTCATTGGTAAATAAATATCCAAATATTCCCTAGTGATCTTCAGGATCTCAATGTTATTTATTGTTGCACCCCTCTTTTATCTCTAATTTTATTTATTTGATTCTTCTCTCTTTCTTTTGTTTGTATTGGCTACAGTTAGTCAGTCTGATGATTTTTTCCAAGAACCAATGCTTTCTTCCACAAATCCCTTGCATTGCTCTTTTGACCTCCATTCATCGATGTCTTCCCTCATCAATTAATCCTGGGTTTGCCTTCCTGCCTTTCTAAGACCTTGAGGCTCATCATTAGACTACATACTTGAGTTCTCTTTCATCACTCAATGTAGTCATTGCTAGCTATAAAATTCCACTTTCTTCTTGCTGTATCTCAAAGACTCTGGTGAGTTATGTTTTTGTTTCCATTTGATTCTAGAAAATTTTACATCTCCTTCTTGATTTCTTTAAAGACCCACTAATCTCTAAAAAAAAAAAGTGCTTTCCAGTCTCCACATGCATTTATGTTTTCTGTAAATATTTTTCCTATTGACTTCCAATTTAGTTACATTGTGATCATGTAAGACAGAGAAAATTTACAGGCATAGTGGCACATGCCTTTAATCCCAGCACTTGAAAGGCGGTCACAGGCACATCTCTGTGAGCTTGAGGGTAGTCTGGTCTACAAAGTAAAGTTCCAGGACAGCCAAAGCTATAAGATTTTTTTTTCAAATATTCCACAAGTGCTCCCCCAATCCTCCTGCTCTTGCATTCTGTTCACCTCCTCTTCCATGCCTGGGAGGGGAGGAGCTAATACAACGAGACCCTCTGTGCTGAGCACTCATGGTTGCTCATTCTTAGCATTTTGAGTGGTTGTTAAGACTCTGCATTAACCACTATGTCGGCGCCGCACCGTCCAGCGGAAATAAGACGCCAACAACCAGACTTCTTCCCAAGATCTTTACTCAGGATTAAGCTCAGTGGGAATGGCCCCGAAGAAGGGAAGGGCCAAGCTTAAGTACAACTCAAGGGCCAATCAGCTCATGCCAGGTGCCACCTCCTCATAGGTCTGCGTCAGAGCAGGACTGCTCGTCATCAGATCACCAGTTACCCTTGAACAGCCTTTTATCATATAAGGACTTGTTTATCTTAGAGAGCGCTCGCCGTCGGGATGGCGGAAAGCGGAAGCCTACGCCATATTAAGGCGCGGCACCTCGCAGCTCTCCACACCACTACCCACTGCAATAAGAACCTTCAGTGGCCAAAGTCGGGAGCAGCACAAATCCGTGGACACAAACATCAATTTTAGAAGGGGTTTTGACATCCTGACCACTTGGTAAAACAACTTCACTGAATTCTCTCTGGAGCCTAAGGCTTCCCTAGCCATAAAAGCTAGCCACATTTACAGCACAGGACGTGAATTCCTTCCTGCAGAGTAGGCCTCAAAACCAGGCAAGAGAGCAGCAGTCAGTCTGCTTTTATAAATTAAACATATGCAACCCTATGCAAAGAGATAGTCCCAGTTCATCTGTCTTCACTGCTATGTAGGGTTGAACTGTTAACCACAGCGAAGGTTGCTGGCCACTGCCACATCTCCATATTGCTCTGCCAGCCACGTGGCATGAACAGGCATTCTCACCTGTGTGCTCCATCAGAAACCTACAAGCCCAGAAAGCACATGCCCTCTGCCTCTTGGGAATCTGTAGCCTTTGCTAAGGCTTAATATGTACTTGTTGGATAACTAAGTGAAGTTCCTGAAAGCTCATCATCATCATCAAAACCGGACCTCAGATCTCCCTCCATTACAGAATCGCCTGCTAGTCCTTGAGGACAAAAGGCTACCCCAGAGTAACACGTATTGCGAATGTTCAAAGAAGGGAATTCTGATTAGGAACTATTTTATTTTTTAAAGATTTTTTTTAATTGTGGTTAGGCACTGGAGAGATGGCTCAGGGTTTAGGAGTAGTGCATTAAGTTCCCAGCACCCACGTTGGGTGACTTACAATTGCCAGAAACTCCAGCTCCTGGGAAATCTGCTACTCTCTGCTAGCCTCTGCAAGCACCTGCACTTCGATTCATATAGCACACAGATACACACACACACACACACACACACACACACACACACACACACATACACACACACAATCTCTTTTTTAAATTATGCTCATGTGTGTGGGCCTTTATGAGTGTGAATGCATCACAAGTGCAGAGGGCTGAGGAGCTGAGGAGAGGGCATCGGATTTCTTGGAATTGAAGCTACAGGTAGTTGTGAGCTGCCCCTGTGGATGCTGGGAACCCAGCTCAGGTCCTCTGCAAGAGCAGGAAGCACTCAATCTCTGAGCCATCTCTCCAGCCTCAAGAACTATTTTAAAGTGACATCGATCATGGGTATTGGTCTGTTTTCTCCTAGTCCTGTCAGTTTTTACTTCAAAAATCTGAACTTTCTGCCATCGCATATTTCTGACTTATATTTCCCTAATGAGTTCATGATGGCACCCTCTTCTTACCATCACAAAACGGCTCCTTTCTCTGATCGCAGGCCTTGACTTGTCTTCCTCTGTGAAATGTCTATTAAAATGTTATTGGGCTGCATGTTTTTCTATTGTAAAAATTCTTTCTATGTTACAGATAGATTGGATGAGTCTCTGATTGTTTGTCTCAGACACACGTGATATGTTTTCTTCCAATAAGTGGCTTGACTCTAATTTTCTTGTCTTATGCTTTTATTAATTTTTGAGCATTTTATTCAAAATAGTTTGATTATATTCCTCCCCCTCTCCAGCTCCCTGCCCATGCTGCCAGATAAAAAACAAGAGGTTTTAGTATTGATGAAAATTAAACAGCTTTAACAATTCAATAGATCAAGAGCTTTATGCTCTGCTCATAAATGCTTCCTCTCCCTGGTTTACAGAGATCCCCTGTAGGGTCCTGGTAGAAGATTTATATCTTAAATTTTTACTTTTAAATCCATGATTTCTTTGAAGATAAAGTGTATAAGAACTAAGTGTTAAGGCTTTCTCTTCCTAAATAAGCATCCAGTTGTCCAACCCCTCTCTTGTAAAGACTGTCCTATTCTAAATGGTTGACCTGGGTTCTTTATCGGAGAGCAGTTTGCCATGTACGGGTGGGTCTAATTCTGAGTTCTCTTCATCCTCCATCAACATCACAGACTTAGTCCCTAGACCTTGACAATAACTCTCAATTTCTTATCTATTAATGCTCTAAGCATTTCCCTCTGATAAAAAAGAATTATGTTGACTTAAATCATTTGCTGCTTCATAAAACAATCACAAGAGGGTGTATAAACTAGAAAGGGCATTCTGTGATTTTCAATAGACTGTCATCGAGCCAATGACTAGGAAGAGCTGCCACTTTATCAGTCTTGAGGTTCATAATGCAGGAACATGATTTATCCCCCAATTTATCAAGAGCTTTAACTTCACTAAGCAACATTTGGTGTTTTCATTACACAATAATAGTTATTTATCCCTTAGCATTCACAATCTGGTAGGTTTTAAATGGTAACATTCATACTTCATTTTCCAATTTATAAAGCTTCGGTTAACTTTACATACCTTATTTTTAACAATTTAAGTATTAACTCTTATGACCTTGCTAAACACATGACTTTTTCTACTTTTCTTTTTTTGAGATTTCTTAGGATTTTTGATGCATAAGATTGTGTTGTTAGTGGGCTGTAGTAAAATATTGACAAGAACTAGTGAAGAAGAGCATTTTTTTCAATCTACCACACTGAGAAGGTCTGTGTCTTTCCTCCATTAAGCATTTTGTTGAGCATAGGGGTTTTCAGGATGTTCTTGTTTAGAATGTTTGATTTTAGAGGGAGTCCCCTGTTTGCTTTCTCCTGCTGTGATAAACCACTGACCAAAAACAACTTGGGGAGGAAAGGGTTTGTCAGTCACACTCCATCACCAAAGGAAGCCAAGGCAGGAGCTTGGAGGCAGGAACTGAGGTGGAGACCACAGAGGATCTTTGCTTACTGGCTTGCTCCCCGTGACTTCCTCGATCTACTTTTTTATACCACCCAGGACCACCTGCCCAGGGATGGCACCACCCATAGTGGACTGTGTCCACCTGCATCAATCGTTAATCAAGAAAATGCTCCACAGGTGTACCCACAGGTGTACCCACAGATGTACCCACAGGTGTACCCACAGATTACCCACATGCACCCACAGGTGTACCCACAGGTGTACCCACAGATGTACCCACAGGTGTACCCACAGATGTACCCACAGGTGTACCCACATGTGTACCCACAGATGTACCCACAGATGTACCCACAGGTGTACCCACATGCACCCACATGCACCCACATGCACCCACAGGTGTACCCACAGGTGTACCTACAGATGTACCCACAGGTGTACCCACAGGTATACCCACAGGTGTACCCACAGGTGTACCCACAGATGTACCCACAGGTGTGCCCACAGGTGTACCCACAGGTGTACCCACATGCACCCACAGGCCAATCTCATGGAAGCAACTCCTCAGCTGAGGATCCCCTTACCAGATGACTCTAGTTTGTGTCATTGACAAAAATCTTCCAGCACATGCCCCTACTGTTTTCGAGAGAAGCTGTGGCACTTTTCATTCCTATAGTAATATAGGCATGATCTCTAGCACGCCTGTGCCATTCCTCTACCTTTGACATACACCCCGCCCCCACCACATGCCATTTTTTAAAGCAAGTTCCTTTCAGGCGCCTTATGTTCAGGACTTGCATCTGTGTGCAGTCGCATAGCCTCTATAATTGACATGTTTGTTCCGTTTTCATCCACTGCAGTTACTGATGTGGTTGAAGCAAAGCTACCACCTTTGTGTTTGTCTGCCATGAGAAAACTTGATGCTAGCCTCTCTGCCTGCTGCTAAGGCTCCATTTCTCCCCCGAGCCCCTTAGTGATTCTAATTGAATAGTTTATATCATATGGCTCCAGGTTAGTCTTTTTCCCCTAGTGTATCTTCAATGAGTTCTATCCAACAATTCTTCCTACCACATGATGTATTTTCCTACTCCTATTCTAAGAATACGGTTTTCCCCCTTTTTGTACTACCTCTTCTGTCAATGTTTTCTCAAGCCGTCTGAACACATCGCAAGCGAGCGCTGTCCTCCCGTGATTGTCATTTCTATTAGTGTTTCCATGTTCCAGTTCATTTCTATCAACAATTTGCTCTGTCTTTTTGTCCATGCTTTTTTTTTTCTTGTTGCATCTGAAAAAGATTTCATGGTTTATTGGATACTATTAATTCTGCACATCTCAATTTCTTGCCTTTTCAAAAGGAAATTGATGCTTTGTTTCCACAGGAAGTTGGAATACTTTCTGATGATCTTGCTTCTTTCTGAACTTGTCCTCAAATGTCTTGCCTTTTTTTTAATGTACACCAGGACCCTTTTCTGGAATAGCTGCTCTTTTAATGAGCATTGTCCTTTATTAAGTCTTCTGACAGACAAGAAATCTTTACTCTAGCTGGTTGGAACTTAGTTCCTTCCTGGGCCTGTGTGATATCTACCCTTTGCTTGTGGGTATTTACTCAATGTATGTGCACTGTAGCGCCCATCAAAGCTGCAGCTGGGCACCCACCCAGATTTCTGCTTCCTTTTTTTACTTAGCTTCTTCCACTACCGCACCTTGTTCATGGGTCCTGTTTATCTCCAGTCCCCTGGACTCTGGTCTCTGTATCATGCATGATCAAACAAGGCTCTTGAGCTATGTTTTAGTTTAGACTAGTGGTTCTCAACTTCTGAATGCTTCAACCTTTCAATATAATTCCTCACATTATGGTGACTCCCAACCATAAAATTATTTTCATCACTATTTCATAACTGTAATTCTGCTACTATTATGAATCATAATGTAAATATCTGATATGCAGCCCAAAAGAGAGAGCTACTGGTGTAGACTATGCTTACAAGCGGAGAGCCTTCACAGATTTCACCTCCTCTCAGGAGTCTAGAGCCCATGCTCTCTTGTGTCCACCACTAAGAATATGGTTGTTTTCTAGTTGTTTATGGAGATAAGGTAAGTCTATTACTCCATCATGTCCAGAACAAACTGAGAGAAAATAATCAGTGTATTATATGTTCCTTTACAAACTTAAGATTTTTATTCTTTTCTGCAGTCTAAATTCCATCTATCTGAAGAATGTTTTACAATTATATCCTAGCAAATTGTTTTACTCATATTTTCTGCATCAAAAATGTCCTCACTTTGCCTATACTTTTGAGGTAAGCTTTAGCTGGGTATGAAAATCTGGGCTGGCAGAGCGTGTGTGCTTTTTTTTTTTTCTTTTTCCTTCCAACACTGAAACCAGTGTTTTATCTTTTATTCCATATTCTTGGTGTGTTTCACTATTCTAGATGTCGGATTTGTAAGTTTATATTCTTTCATCAAATTTGGGACTTTTTCTGTACCTTTTTCTCCCCGTTCTTTCTCAGCTCCTCTGGGTCTGTTCCTCTGTGTTGGCAGTGGCTGGACACAAGCTCTGTTCCTTCATCCTTCCAACTAGCCTTCTCCACTGGTTTTTTCTGAGCTCTTGTCTAAGGTCAGATGCATTAATCCCCATTAGGCAGGGTTCTCTAGGGGAACGCAATGGGGGTGGGGCAGTATCAGCCTTCAGATGGGGACTTGAGTGCTTACAAGATACAGCCTTTCTGTGTGCCAGAAAGGCAGGGAACCCATGAGCTTCTCGGTCCAGGAGTTTGGACATCTGAGCAGTCTCTGTGAGGTGCTGAAAGCCTGGAGGACCCCATGGGGGGTGCTTATAGAGAACTCACACTGATACCAAAGATGCTGAAGTCTCATATCAGGAGGGCATCACAGCTCTCACAGAGGTGTGTGCATGCACACTGCTGGTCCTCACATCTATTTATATCTTGGCCACTGGGTCACACCCTCTCCGTTATTCCACTCCAGAGACACCTTCGCAGACATGCTCAGGAGTGTGCCTCGCAGGTGATTCTAAATCAAGTCAGCAACCAAGAACAGCCATCCCAAGCCCCACCCTCTCAGCCTGATCTCCAACCGGCAAGGTTAGTTTCCAAATAAAGATAACAAGACGCCATCCCTTTGCCTGGCATGGTGCCACCATCCCACACACCACTATAGATGCCCGAGTTGTTGCCCCAGAATATGTGGCAGACTCCCTTGAGGAATGCTTTACTCTTTTGATAGGCCATAGCAAATATAATACTACCAATTTAACAGGTAAATACTAGCAATAATTCAACTGATGTTATGTTACATAGCAAAGGAGGAGAAGGGGAAAGAAAATTGTAATCGATATGATGTAAATGTAAATATAATGAAACTCTGATTGATATATATATATGTATGTATGTACATAAAATATTCTTCATAAAATGAAAAAGAAAAGCTCATGACAATTAAGCTCCTCCTTTCTGACTGGTCACAGGCTGTAGTGTTTATAACTACTTTTCCTGTTTTCACCACCCCCCCCCCATAGTCTCCCCACCCTTAGGAATCATCTCAGCATCTCTTGGCTCTTTACCTAGTGAGATTACTCATCCTAACAGGTGTGGGTCACTCATCAGAACACCTCGACCGGATTGCTGGAGTTTCCCATCGACTTTAAACCAGCGGCACAGTAAAGCTAAGCACTCTCTTGCACTCCAGGCACGTTCTTTCTTACCTCACCTATGCAACAGCAGCCCAGCTTCCTCCAGCTGTCTGGACCGATCACCCTTCCTACCACTGTAAAACCTTTCCCTGTGGGCTCAAGCGCATCAAGAAGCCAAAGTGTCATGGGGGAAGTTGTAGCTTCCAGTTCTATAGAATTTCTGTTGAATCTCTTGATAGGTGCTTTCCTTCCTCTGGAACCAAGACTTGTAGGGCAGTAGAGCATAAGGATCAAGAAGCAAAACTGTGAGAGTGGTCACCAGGTGGTGGGGCTGAGTGGCATGGTACTAGAGTTCTCTAGAGCAACAGAACTTATAGAATATATATATATATATATATATATATATATATATATATATATATATATATATATATATAACATAAAGGGGATTTATTAGAATGACTTACAGGCTGTGGTCCAGCTATTCCAACAATGGCTGGCAGTGAATGCAAAGTCCCAGAATCCAGTAGCTGCTCTGTCCACGAGGCTGGATGTCTCAGCTGGACTTCAGTAGGACAACTGGAATCCTAGAGAAGTTGGCTGCAAAGCCAGGGAAGGAATGGACTTGCTAGCAAGGCGAGGGCAAGCAGGCAGAGAGCAAACGCTTTCTTCTTCTTCTTCTTCTTCTTCTTCTTCTTCTTCTTCTTCTTCTTCTTCTTCTTCTTCTTCTTCTTCTATGCCCTTATATGGGTTTCCAGCAGAAGGTGTGGCCTGGACTAAAGGCGTGTCTTCCCATCTCAAGACTGGGATTAGAAATGGATCTTCCTGCTTCAGATTAAGCAAAAAAAAATCCCTCGCTGGTGTGCCCTCCATTTTTGGATTTTAGCTCATTCCAGATGTAGTCAAGTTGACAACCAAGCCTAGCCATCACAGGTACCATTCCGTTTCTAGCCCTTGGTTCATGGACCTGTGACGCTTGACTATGAGAGACACTGATGTGCACGGGACACTGATTTGGACTATACACAGCCTTCCAGAGAACCTTGCCACAGCCTGCAAGCTACTACTGCTTAGTGATTGCTTCATGGTCACCCTGGGGAAACTGTGTCGATCTCCGCTGCTAGTGTTGAGCTTCAGCCACAGCCAGGCCCTCTGTGATGAGTAGAAGACTATGTTAATAAGCTCAGACACAATCTCTATCCTTGTCACCATGGCACTTTGTTCATGTACCCACTGGGCAATGGTAGGTATGGCCAGAGAAAGAGGATGACTGCTGTCTATGGGACAGACCATCCTACCTACTTGACCCCCTATGCTGAAGTCACCTCTTGATAAACACTGACAATAGAACATAAATATCTTCACGTTCTCTGCCCCTTTAGTGTCCTTGTTCACCTCTTTTCACGTGTCTTTTTTTTTTATCAGTTTTCCAGTCACGCTCCTTCCACATGCCTGGCCATCCAGCTAAACCATTGGATGCAGCCTTTGGATCAGTATATAATCATATATCTGGCAGTTTCGCTTCCAGTTAAAATGTACAGCCATGTATACTTCCCAGAGTCCTTCCTGCTGGGAAGGCTCTCCTTCCCTGCTGTTCTTCAGAGTTGTCCAAAGAAAAGGGATGCAAGACTAAATCTTTCCACATTCAGTAGGTGCCTGTATACCATGTAGAAGCATCTACCAAGCAGGCTCTAGCTTTCTCTTCCTCAGTAAATTAATAGTGAACACATCCCATAAGGCTGTATGGGGACCAAAGATACTGAAGCAGAAACAGGAACCATAGACATTTGGTCCATTGTGTAACTTATATACACATTTCAGTACCTGCTGGGGACTGATCAAGCATACACCACTTTCGTTTGATTATGGGTTACTGCTGTGCACATCTAAGCTTATGGTTTAAAAGGGCACATGGTACCCACTCCATTATAGGCACTCCGGGTCACATGGTAACTTGGTTGCCTTCCATTTATCAGTCAGTTTCCGCTGAGATCCCATAGCAGGCCAAGAGCTGTCTCTCAAAGGGAGAGTAATGTCTGGAGGTGTCAGAAGGGCCTTGCCTCAAAATCGTAAAGGCCCTCACTGTGACTCACCTGTAGGGGCCTGCCAAGGGCTCCAACTAACACCCCTATGTGCTGTTGACACCTCAAGTACCACCCAGTCTGGGGGAGCACATGAGCTAAGAGCTCTGTTACGTGGAGGTGATGTGCTGGGGACCACCATCTCTGCATCTTTCAAGTCCCTGATGGAGAATTAATCTCTGTACTCTCTCCAGGGACGTGGTATTGATTTTGGTTCATTATTTTCCCAGGTAGAGCTATTTTGAATGCCTTCTATTTGCCTTTCTAACTGTAAGAACCCTCACTCACAGGTCTGGGAACCAAGTAGAGATTCGGCCAACAATAAGTGTATAGATGGCAATTGTTCCTTGTGGGTGTGGGCAAGTAACCACAGGATGAGTTAGCAGACCCACTGGACCTATTGTGAGTGAGACCTTGGCTGAAACTCATCAATAACGTGACCTGCGCCAGTGCTGGCTATTGAGGCTGGGAAAGCCTCCCCTGCCAGCCTCCCTTTGTTTACTTTGCATACTTTGTTGACTTTGCAGGCAAGTGTCCCAGCCCCTGCCGAGGAACTCCAGCGGCCAGGCTGGGCAGCTTCAAGTTTTGCCTCTGGACTCCCCCAATATCTTTCCCTGGGTTCCCCCCTCTTCAGCTCTTTAACTCCCCTGGGTGCCACAACCTGTGGTCCCTGAAAGGCTGTGCTGCTGGCCTCTCTACACCTCCAGACAACAACACCTCAGGATTCCACAGTGGCTAAGGATAAATCTCCACAGCCTGGGGACCTGAGAACAGACACCTGGAGAAACTGAGGAGATGAAGCCACAGAGAAAGCGGCAGCACCTGAGGCCTCAGTTACCACTGCTGCTGCTTGGGATCTCAGGACAAGGGAGGCCTTTTCAACTGGAGCTGATCTGCGAACTCCAGGGCCATCTTTGTGGCAACAATGTATAAACTATAGCCACTCCATCTGACCCTTTAGTGTAAGTTCATAGTTTAGTTAAGGAAAGTTGTTTTGTTTAGTTTAGAATTCAACTCTATGTAAGCCTCTTACCCTCCTCGACATCCCTCTAAGTATCAAATTGACAGTTCCAGCCTCTATCTGTCACAAAAGCCATCCTCAGTCCCTCAGTGGGACCCCGCCCAGATTTATGCTAATTTTAAGTGAAAAGGCTAAACAAAAACCCACCAATCCCTAAGCTTCCCCTTAGCTCAGGACTTGAAATCCCACCAATCCTCACTCTGGAAATCTCTGTCCTAGAAAGCTCCGCCCCATAAAATGCCTTATATAAAGGCTGTGTCTGCCCAGTTCTCTGCTGTCTCCTCCTGGGAGCAGAGGCAGTCACTCCTGGACTTGCCTCTGCTCTCCTGGATTCGCCCCTACAATAAATCTCTTTGAAGAGACTTACTGCCTGGTGTGACTCTCTCATCGGAAGAAGCAACGAAGAAGAGAAGGAAGAAGAAACAAGGAAGCAGCACTTAGGCTCCTCAGCTCCTCAGGGGTTTGGGCAACCCTTCCTTGGGAGCTTCATGTCTCTGCTGAGGAGGTCTCCTCCCATAGCTGTGTGTTTCCTGGGCTCCCATGTCTCAGGATACCCTTGGGACACTGTCCCACCTCAGAACTGTGTGGATCCTGGGCTCTCCTGTCTCAGGATACCCTTCCCTTTCCTGGGAAACTTCCCACCCGATCAAGAAGCAAGGCCAACACCAAGTCTCTACTTTGGTTGGGGGGGGGGCTATACGCCTTGCTGCTTAGGGGTGCATGTGATCAGTATCAGCAGGCCCCGAACCTTGTCCTTGATGTACAATTACCCATAGTCCAGTGTGGGAAAGGATAGAAGAAAAGCTCTGGGTAGTTTAGCAGGGAATCTGGCCTCCCCTTCATTCAAGGGGTACTGTGCCCATACAGTGGCTCAAGTCAGGAAATTAGTTGAGGAACTTTAGTTCTCTGCTGCAGGGATCCAGGATAGCCTTTCAGCCACTTAGTCTGGAATTTCTCTGCTTATACAGCTCGAGCAAATATTCAGCAGGCTTCTTATCATGTCTGCTTCTGAGAAACTGTGCTAACTGGGCACAATAGACAGGAAGAATTTGGGCTTCCCTTACCTCAGCTTCCCTTTACAAGATTTTTCTCTCTAGGTTGGAGCAATGTCGGCCAGTCCCATTGTCTTCTGGCCCCGCCTGGCAGTAAGCCTAGAACTTTCTGCTTCGTTTTGTCACCTACCCCTGAGTCATCTGCTCAGGTGTCCTATTCTCACTCGATTGTCCTTCCTCCAGTTTCTGCTGGCCTTGGCGTTGCTCTCCAGCGGCTTTGTGAAAGGGCACGGCTATTGTCCATAGGAAAGTTAGTTCGCTCAATGTACTGTCCCGTGACCAGAAGCAGACTCTTATCTACTACACTGGCTTGTCTTACGTCAACTTGACACACAAGCTAGAGTTATCTGAAAGGAGGGAATTTAACTGAGAAAATGTCCCCATAACATTTAGCTGTAAGGCATTTTCTTCATTAGTGATTGATGGGGGAGGGCCCAGTCCATTGTGGATGGTGCCGTCCCCGTGCTGGTCATCCTGGGTTCTCTGAGAAAGCAGGCTGAGTGAGCCAAGTGGAACAGGCCAGTAAGCAGCACCCTCCATGGCCTCTGCATCAACTCCTGCCTCCAGGTTCCTGTCCTGTCTGAATTCCTGTCCTGCTTCCTTTGATGAGGAAGAGTAATATGGAAATGTAAGGTGAATAAACCCTTTCCTTCCCAACTTCCTTCTTAGTCCTGAAGTTTGGCCGCAGCAGTAGAAACCCTAACTGAGACGTCTACATCCATAAGATCAAACAGGACTTTACTATCACACACCTCAAAATCTTTCCCCCAAAGTGTGATTTTGTTTATTGTTTTAGTTATTGTTTTTCTACTTTGTAGCAAACATATACCAGGAAATATATTTCTGTGAAAACTAAGCCCAATTTTACTTTGTCACTTAAGCAGAAGAGCTATCTTTCACTATTTACTCTTTAATCTTTAAACTCAACTTACCCGAGTGCACGGTTGCTTTGAATTTCATTTTATTTCTGTCAGCGTTCTGAGTAACCAAGACATTGCTTGTATTTTGAGTCACCTGGCCCTGAAAACAACTTAATCCCTGTTAATACTCAGAATTACAATGCTAATATTATGTCGATGCTGAAGGAAGTTTGGCTCTTAGGACTTTGTTGTAGAAAAAGATTGTTATTATAAGAATAGATGAGATAACAATTGGTTCACAAGCCCCTGAAATTTTTCTTCTTGTTCTGTAGGGCCATTGTCCTGGGGGGCAATGGAAACCTTCCCTCTGCAAATGCACAACCAATTCCAGCAGCTTCTACCCCCAGGCGCCCGTTAGCATGCGTGCTTACAAAATACCATGTTCTTGGTTCTGAACTTGCCCCATCCCACATTCCTTATTCTAATCACACCAAAGTGCACTTATTAAAGTCCTGGCTGAGCGTGGTGCTGCAGCCAGCGAGTTACGCACATGTAGTCTCCGCTGTCAAGGCAGACAACATCACAATGAGGAAAGGCAGACGGCTCAATGTAAACAGCGAATGATGATTCCTTTAAGTCTGTGGTCTACTGTGCCTATAGGATGCCAAACATCTGGATGAAAGATGCAACTTTCAGCCGGGAAGCTGGCTGCTCTTCCACATAATTGAATAGACTTTTATGTGAATTGCCTAAACCCAGCAATTATAATAGTTATAGTAACTTATATTTGTATAATGATTTACAACTGCACTGTGTGTATATGAGCATGCATGTGTAGTAAATGTGTGTATGCCTGCGTGTATGCATAAAGCCTCACGTAATTGCCATATCATGGAAGAGGCTTATTTATATGATTTTGAAGAGAGGCATTTGAGAGCCTTTATCAAGCATGCATGGGCGGGGCTCATCCTCAACATTCAAATGTGAGGAAATAGCGTAATGGCAACCCCTACCGTAAAGGTGCTCGCAGACCAGGGGAGGAGCGCGAAACCGAATGAACCTGACGTGCCCAAGGTCACACAACTAGTTACTGTCAGATCTGGGACTCAGTCCAACTTTTCTGGCACCAAGACGAGTGCTCTGTTTACAGCTGCCTTCAATAAAGGCCAGATGCCCTGACAGAGCAGAGGACAGAAAGGGGAAGGGACCGGGCGCCCTGGGAATCGGAAGAGTCCTATTAACAACGCTGAGATCACAATGAAGCACAAGTCATTAAAACTACAGCTATGAAGGCTGTGATCAGACGCTAGATAATGCTTTTTGATGTACTGTCCAGAGGATGGGGCGGGGCTCCCCATGGCATGCTATGCTGTCTTCTGCGTACACATATGGACAGACAGGGCAGACAGGGCAAACTCAAGCAGTATATTATTTCTCGGGTATTACGGTTACGGTTAAACTTTCCCTTTTTCTCCATCCTTTCTTTCCTTCTTCCTCTAAAACACGAGCTGCTACCTTTCCTCTTGATTATTGTTGCTTGGATTTAAATTATAGACAAGTAAAGAGATCCTCATAGAGAAAGGTCACTGAAATAAAAAAGGCCGGGGTCCAAATCACAGAATCACAAAGACTCCGTATGATCTCTGAGAACCACGTAGGACTCTGTGCCTCGGTTTCTTTAGTGGAGAATAGCACTAACCTGCAGAGTTGAGTATTAGAGCGTCTGTATTTGACACCAGGACAGGAAGCCACCATGCAGCCTGCAATCATTTTCATCACCCTCATCCTCTGGTGTGAGCCATGACTGCTCTGCAGGCAGGCAGGGGTTGCTAGGCCTGCTATGAAATGCAGGCTGGGCCAAGTGTCTGCTTAGCGTCTCTAACACAGAGAACAGTAACCTGGAATTGTCTCCATCACCTGAGAACAGGAACTGGGCCAAGTTGTACAGTTATGAACAGGTAGCAAACCCCACCTTGCCTTAAAGAGATGTATCGTCAAGTTCTGCGTCTTCATCAACCATGATACTCCATCCATGCTGTAAGCCAGAGACACAAGAAGCACAGGGCTTTGAAGACAGATCGGAGGGCACTAGGGATGGAGCTCAGTAGTAGAGTGTTTCTCTGACACACACAAGACTCTGGTTTCATTCCCAGCACTTCAAGAAAATAAAAAACAAAACAAAGCAAAAATAGTAGATAAATTGGCCTCCATTCCTACTACAGTGCAGTGGGGGAAGAAGCAGTCATGAAAACAGCTACAACACAGCATGACGGTCATAGTCATAAGTAGTGTCTTTTTTGTTATTTTTTTTTTTGAAAAAGGGTTTTCTCTGTGCAGCCTTGGCTGTCCTGGACTCACTTTATAGACCAGACAGGCTCCAAACTCACAGAGATCCTCCTGCCTCTGTCTCCCTGGGAGCTGGGATTACAGGAGTGCACCATGTAAGGCACGGCCACACCCGATACTGGCAGCGACCATTACCACTTGGTGGCAACTGTTACAGTTGCTACAGCTCCGCACATGCGCAGGCATAAGCCCTCTCAATGCACCCCTCCCGACAGGGGTATGCAAATGAAGTACTCCAACACAGCCTCTCATCTGCGGGCATGCTAATGGGACATGCTAATGAGGCATGCTAATGAGGCATCCGAATGTAACCAATGAGACATTGACACGCCACATCCAGACAGTATTTAAGCGGCGTGCTCGCAGGCATTCGGGTCTTTTGCTTCAGCTTCAAAGGATGCTCCCAATAAAGCGTGATTGAGAAGGATCCTGTGTCTGCGACAGCACCACAGCGGCCAGCAAAGATAGTGTCTTACTTAGAGTTTCTATTACTATGATGGAATACCATGACCAAAAAACAAGTTGGGGAGGAAAGGGTTTGTTTAGATTACACGTCTGCATTGTTACTGAAGAAAGCCAGGACAGGAACTCAAACAGGGCAGGAACCTAGAGGCAGGAGCTGATGCGGAGGCCATGGAGGGGTGCTGCTCACTGGCTTGCTCCTCATGGCTCGCTCAGCCTTCTTTCTTATAGAACCCAGGACCACCTGTCCAGGGATGGCACTGTACACAGTGGCCTGAGGCTCTCCCCCATTAATCAATAATTAATAAAATGTCCTAAGGGCTTGCCCAGAGCCAGATCTTACAGAGGCATTTTCTTACTTAGGGTTCCCTCCTCTCAAATGACTTTAGCTTGTGTTAAGTTGACATAAAACTATCCAGTACAGACAGCCATATAAGAGCACGGATGGTGAACGCCTAGCCACCCTGGCCATGGAAGAAGGAAACTTGGGGAGGATTTCTGAAGGGTAGCCACTGAGCTAAGCACTGAACATAGGCCTATAATTGCTTAGGGAAAGGAGGCCAGACAGAGAGGATAGAGTGCATAACCACGTGTTCTAGAACTCAAGTGGCTGTGTTTTGCCAGAACATAACAGGATCTAGAGCTGAGCACGATTTTATGCACTTCATCCAGAGATGGGGGAAGAATTTAAAGCTGGGAAGATGGGAGTTAAAGAAGCTCGGTTTCCATTCTGGCACTCCTTCTAGAACCCTATAGAGGAAGGATTTGAGCAAGACAGCCCAGCTGCAGTTAGATGCCACCTATGACCAGTCAGGAGAAGCTTAGCCCATATAGGGTATTGGCCATAGGATAATGATCATGGAGCAGATATAAGGGGATGGAAACCAGACAGCAGGGCTATCTCTAAGGATCCCAAGAGCCTGGTGAGAAGCAAATAGGGGAGAATTTAGTTCTTCGAGAGAATTTGCTACAGATCCAGTCTGGGTAAGCTTCATGGGGGATGAAATCCCCTTACAGAGTATAAACAGGTGGAGAAGAAGGGTTGCTTCCTAGGCAGGGAGAACAGAGCTAGGACGGTCAAAGCAGCAGGAATGATTGAGTTACGGATGGGCCGATGGTACAAGTATGTGATCGCTGGCATGCCTTCTGTAGCTTGAATTCTGTCCCCATCGTGGGGAAAGCTTTTGTGGCACGATAGAGTACGCATTCTCCCAAAAGTTCTTTCTTAAAGCTACGTACAAAAAGACTACAGTAAGCTCAAAGTGAAAAGCTGAGTCTGCATTTCACTCATTATGACCTACAAGGACAAGAAAGACGTAAGATGCTTCTGGCGGCAGGGAAGTTCTGGTGGCCTCATGATGACCCTACAGTGTGAGACCTTTTCCCCTCCTCTGCCACAGTCCTCATCTCCATCCCTACTCCCTGCCATGCAGTGGCAGGCAGCCATGATGGGATGGCGGCCATGATGGGATGGCAGCCTTGATGGGATGGCAGCCTTGATGAGATGGCAGACATGATGGGATGGCAGCCATGCCAAGGAAGAAAAGGAAAAGGAAGATGGAAGAAGTGAGAACAATGCTAACATAGTGGATCAGTGGGAAGAATAAAGACTGTGTCTAAAAATGAGCAGTTTTCAGACCAACATGGGCATCATGGCTCAGAACACAATCAGTAAATGTCCTCACAGGAGGCCAGATGGTAGATAGTCTCTGTTTCACCTCCTCCCTCTGCAGAGGACCAAACAGGAAACAGTTTCTCTCTGACCTCCTTAACTATGCCGTTGCCAAACAAAAGCAGCTATAGACGATGGTTCAACAAGCCCAGTATGTTTCAGCAAAACTTTATAATATATGAGCAGTGAGATTTTTATTTCATAAAGTGTTCCCCATGCCATGGGATATTATTTTTTCAGATCATTAAAAGAATATGAAAGTCATCCTTAGCTGAAATGTGAGCCTAGGCAGAGCTACATCTCTTGTGTAGAATGCGGATTGCCATCCCTGGTTCAGAAGAACCACGCGGCAGCCGAGGAGCTGGGATGGCCCACTACTGTGAAGGGGTGCCTCCCAAACAAACACCCCTGTGGGATGGGAGAGAACAGTGGGTTGAAATGCCGGAAAGAGCTCTTTCTGGGTCTTATGGGTGCATTCCTGGCTGACAATAAGTTGTCTAGCAAGGGGCCATACCACCCCTCCATAACTGAAGATATAGTAGTGGGATTTCACATTATATTATTAAAATTTTGAATGGATGATCTCTATATTGCTATACTACATTATAATGATTAAAGTATTTAAAAGTATAATTATAAAATAAAGCAGCACGTATTCTGGCTATTATATGCTCCTCTGGCTCCTAGAAGATCTAGGTGACAGCTGAGGTTGGCTACACAGCAGGGCCTCCTGTGGCCTCACCTGGCCACCGGAAAGCTGAGCATAACTGTCATGGAGACGTACTCTTGCCTAGCTGGCTGGGCCAGTCTGTGAGGTGCTCGCACCTACAGAATCAGGTGATACCTTATTCCCTGTCACAGAACTCCGACTCTTTCCTCACTGGTTGCTAACAATACTTTCTAAGTTCCAAAGACTTGTGTGGTCATGTCTGGAAAATGTCTGCGAGCGTCTTTTCTTCTGGTGGGGTAACTGGGAAGACTAACGAGCGAGATTCCTGACAGAAAGCCCAGTCATCTCCCTTGGCCTGATCATATGTCTCTAGATTGCCTTTAAATAAATTACCCATAGCATGTCAAGTTCAGACCCTAAAACCACCGCCAGCCTATGTTTTTTTTTCTCTCCCTATAGCCCATGGCCCCCAGAGGAACAGGATTCATATAATTACATTTCACTTCTTTTATGCTATTTGGAAGCAGATATCCCTCCATGTTAGACAGAAAGTCCAGGATGTTTCCATTGTCCTGCTTCCTCATTTAGGCTTTAAGAACTTTACCCCAAGCCCCCGCTGCCACCCTTCTCTTTCGTGTATAATCTTTTAAAGATAGGTAGAAAAGAAAGGAGTCAAGCATGGAATTAAAACAAGTGTGTCAAAAAAAAAAAAAGATAGCTGCATGCCCATTTCTTGTAGCACTGTTTTCAATCACCAAAAGATAGGATCAACCTAAGTGTTCATCCATGGATGACTGAAGACCGGAAACATGAAATGAATATATAATGCGATACTATTAGGCTGTAAACAAGAATCAAAGCCTTTGTGTGCAACAAGATGGATGGAACTGGAGAGCACTATGTTAAGTGAGATAAGCCAGGCAAGTGAAACTGTTACAAGTTCTCACTTCTATATGAAAATTACAGAGGAGACTAGGATGCTAATTACCAGGCTCTGAGAAAGGCATGGGAAAAAAAAAAGGACCGGGAGGGAGCAGATGATTGGCAGGTGCAGGGTACAGTAGGGTACAATCGCTGTGAGGGGCGATTTCTAATGTTCTATAACACAGTAAGGGAGCTATAACAGAAAAGGTAGTGGGATATTTGAAAATAGCTTGTGCAGAGAATTTGAATGTTCTGTACACAAAGAGACAATAGCTACCCAAGGAGATTACTGTGTCAATTATTGATCCGATCATTACACGTGTGTGTGTGTGTGTGTGTGTGTGTGTGTGTGTGTGTGTGTGTGCATTGAAAAATCACCCATACTTCATAAATATGTGCATTCACTTATATGTCAATTAGAAAACATACACAGGGCTGGCAAGGCAGCTCAGCAGGTAACAGTGCTTCCTAAGAAGGCTGACGGCCTGATTTCTGTCCCTGGGACCCACAAGATAGGAAAGAACTGACTCCCTGGTTCCACATGCGCACTGTGGCGTGTGTCCCGCCAAGTAAACAAATAAATGTAATTTAATTTTTTTTTAAATTACAAACGCAAATAAACACATAATCATATATCAAAGGGTTGAGAACCATCCTCTAGGGAAAGTAAACTTAATTGCTTATGGCCTTTCTACACTCTGTTGGCTTTTGTGATGGTGAAGGAAGCAGCCACTGGACCCACCAAGGGCCTAAAAAGTGTGATCCACAGACCTCAAACTTGAAAGAACTCCACCATAGGAGCTTCACCAACACCCTCATACACACACACACACATACACACACATACACACACATACATACACACACATACACACACATACATACACACATACACACATACATATACACACATACATACACACAGACCCCCTCATACACACACACATACACACGCACACACACACACACACACACACACACAATGGCAGGCTTTCCTGTGTGCATTCCCAACCAGCCAGCTCTCACAGGACTTGCCCCACCCTTCACAGTGGGGAAGACGGACATTCTTCTCCCATCTGCCAGCTCCAGGCAGAAACCCCTTGCTGTCATGAGGCACCAGGCTGGTTCAGCTGCCTTCCCACAATCTGGTTCTGAAGGGAACACACAGGCCTGCTGAAAACACATCCATCCTCTTTTCCCATTTGATCTCGCCGCTCCCACATGCCTTTCAGATTAATGCTGGCATTTTGTTTCCATCTGTTTTCAGCTCATGGCTAGAAACACACAAGTCCGGCTCTGGCCCTCTGTGGGTCTAGGGATTCTGTCACAGGGTGCTGATTTGGAGCAGGGGGTGGCTGCGGGAGATGTGTGGCAGATCAGCTCATGTCTTATTTCAAGTCAACAGACACTGGATGTGGGCCTCCTCTCTGACAGGAGTCCTCACCCAGATGCTAAGACATGCCGCGGCTCAAATCCAGGCAGCTTCCACTCCTTCCGGAGTCCTCCCTGTGCCCTGTAGGAACTAAAGTGACCCACTCCACCTCCATGACCTCTTCTCCCATGGCTCTGCCGCAGTGCCCTTGCTCCGACTGTAGCCAGTCCTCCTGCTCCACCCGCAAAGCCCTCTTCCTCAGCAACTCGTCTCCATCGAAACATGCTCCTCACTTGAAAGGCAGAAGTCACGGCAGCGCTGCCTCAGCCCCGACCACCACGCTCTGTCTGTCTTGCGTCATACCTACCACATGATGCTCTGGTTTGGGTCCTTAGAAACTGTATCTGAGGAAGATGGTTCCAGAGAGTCAGATGTGAAAGAGAACGGAAACCAGGAAAAGACGGAGGCAGAGCAAATGTAAGGGGTGGTTTCTGATTGGCTGTCATTTGGGAACAAGTTGGCTTCATCTCCTGGGACATCTTCAGATAGCTGTGTCAGCCCAGTATAGCTTCAGTATGCCCAGGGCACCCTGAACTCTCTTTCGCCCACTGTCCTCATAACATGAGTTGGCACACAGTCTCTCATCTAAGCGGCTGCAAGGAATCCCCACGTACAGCAAGCAAAGGACTATAAGGCGGTGCCTGTGAACAGCAAGGGGGCGCAGGGGCTGCAGGAATGGCAGGGAAATGCAAAAGAGGCTCCCTGACTTCAGGGATAGATGGTGATCCTTCCAGGGATGCTCCAACAAGGTAGAGAAAGTATCCAGGCCAGACTTAAACCTATACAGCCTTCCAAGATGGTATCTGCCTCTCTCAGCGTTGATCTGTTTGTGATGCCCAGGCCACACCGAGTCCAAAACAGCACTTGGCTCACGATAGCTTTTTCATCAAGCTGTTGAGAGAATGAAAGGGCTACAGTGCAGCATAAGACAGACCCTGAGCCTTTGGTGCCCAGGGAAACCAACCCAGGCAAGCAAAGGCATCTTCACAGCATCAACCCCAGCATGCTATGTGTGCAGAGGCAGGCCAGTGGCTACAGAGGCATCTGCCGGAGTAGCAAGGCCACTGATGGCACAATGCCACTTCAGACAGAATCGGATGAGTCCGGCCTGATCTCTGTGAGGACATCTGGACTCAGTGACTAATCAACATCTGGACCCAGCGGGCATGCTCTGATGCTGATGTTGCTAATGAGTAGTCACCAAGCAGCTGGCCCTGCCAGGTCACAGGCTGAGTGTGGCCATTTATTTTTCTCCTCCAGTCTTGCGGTCATGTATTACAAGGAGCAGGGTGGTTTCCTCGTTCTACAGAGGAAAACCAACTAGAGGGTTGAGAATCCCAGTAGATCCAACGAGGTCTAGGCTTTGAACTTGAAACTGACCTAGTCTAAGCTGATAATCACCCCCATCTGGCACCGTGCTACTTAGTCTTAGTGTCTTCGTTTGTAAAATGGAAAAGACGTAGCAAATACCAAAATACCACCATCACTTTTAAAGGTCTGTCCCAGGGGTCAGCGAGATGGCTCGGCGGGTAAGGGCGCTTGGCCGCCAAGCCTGATGATCTAAGCCCTGGAACCCACATGGTGAAAGGAAAGAGCCAGTTCCAGAAAGTTGTCCTCTGACCTTCACATGAGCAGCACGGCACGTGCGTATCCACACACATATACAGGCATGTTGATTATGTTAATTAATTAATTAATTAATTACAAATAATAAGGAAATGAAGTCCTTTCCCCTCTAAGATGCATCCTAATAATGTCAGGATCAAAAGAAGTGACCAGCTCAGGTTTAGAAGGTGATTGCACATGGTCCAGGACTAACACAGTTAGTTATACGCTGTGATATAATTACAAGGCCAATACAGAGGAGACCTGTGAGCCACCAGCCCTCCTTCCAGCCCCAGCAGCCTCCTTCCAGCCCCCAGGCCCATGAACACCAGTCTTTCTAGTCTGTCTGTGAGGACATACACAGGGAACGAGCCTTCCCAGGGTAGGGATGCCACCTGAGGAACATGGTAGAACACTGAAGAGGCACAGTCTCCTCCACAGCTCCAATTACCAGACAAGATTTGCAGGAATCAAACTACTCCCTCACTGCATACAACGAGGTGAGACCAAGGCTGGCACACTGAAGCCTGTGAGAGGACAAGGTGACTAGTGGCCTCCGTGATCAATCCACGTCAGCATTGTCCAATAGAAACACAATATGAGTCCCACAGAGAGTTCTATACATGCACATGTGAAGCTACCAAAGAATAAAAATATTCTTTAAAAAGAAAGAAATAAAATTCCACATATGCCAGAAGACAACATTTGAAAACAAGCAGAAAGAGGCAAAATTATCATTTTATATCAAAAGTATTATTATAACACATAATCACATAAATTTTATTTGCTTGGTTCCCACCCCTCTCCCTCTGAAACAGGATGCCATGTAGCCCAGGCTGCCCAAAAATGACCTTGAAATGCTGATTCTTGCCATCTCTGTTTCCAAAATGCTGGGTTAGGACTGTGTGATGCCCCATTTAATATACGTGTTGCTAGGGGCTGTACCCATGGCCTCTTGTATGCCAAGCAAGCATTCTACCAAATGAACCGTGTTTCTAGATTGTGTTAAAATTATTGAAATAATTTACGCTCTAGTTCAAGGGCTTGTTTGCTAGCTATGGCTCCTGATTGCTGTTTTGGATAGCTTGGATCTGCTCATGTTGGTGGTGGACACACACACACCTTACACACATGTAACTGTGTGCTGCACACACACACACACATTCACATTACAACAGCACAAGTAAAAAGGAACATTGTCAAATCCCTGAAGCAAATCGTACCAGTTAGAGTCTCACGCCCAGGCGTCTGGGCCTCACACTGTAGACAGCCTGGGACACAGAAGCAAGGATACCTAAAAATCACAGCCAGAGCGCAGACAAAAGAGGGGGAGCCGGTCCTTCACGGGGCTGGGCGGGCGGGGAGGGAAGGAAGCCATCTGGCTTGCTGCCCTTTGAAGCTCAGCTCACCTTCTATATCTGGAGTTGACGGCCGAGGAAAGAGCGCAGGCCTTTAAGCAATTGAGGGAAGAGGGCAGAGGTCGTTGGTCAATTCCTTAGGAAATGAGTTTCATATGAGATTCAGGAGAGCGAAGACACTGATTGCAAACTTGTAAAGTTAACAATTTGTGCATCCAAGCAACATCAAACCACAGGAGGAGGGAGTCCTGACACATTAATGAAAGCCTCGGACCCAGACTCATTTACACTGAAACAAATTGCTTCTCAGAACAGACTCACACAAGCAGGGACACTCTGTTGTGTTTCTTCTGAGACGTGAGGGCTTAGAGACTGCTGGAAGGTTGCAGGGGGGGGGGTGCATTGTGGTTTTTCTAGGAATGGGATGAAATGAAATGGATCATAAAAAGGCAAGCAAACATTTCCAGCCCTTGTTTGTGAGCCCCCAAACGCCATCATCAGAACAGGCATGCAGTGACGGAGGGTGACCTCTGCCACCAGCAGAACTTTCCAGCACCCTCCCTCAAGCGTCACTTCACAGGCTCCTCAAACCTAGATCGCAGTGTGTGCTTGGTCCGCTCCGCTGCTCCCTGCACCCCCTTAGAGACCGCACCATCTGGGCGACACTGCCAAGCTCCACATGGAGTGTGTTGACTTGCTGTGTTTGTGAAGTGGGGGACCGAGCCACATGGAAGACACATGCAGGAAATGCATCGTAATAGTCCGATGTTTATAATTTGAAGAGGCGGGCAGAGTCTGGCATGGGACTGATCAGGTTCCAAATCTCTTTCCTGGAGTCAGATTTAAAAGAGAACTGTTAAGGGACACTCTGTGAGGATGTGGGTGAGTCCCAGCCAGGCAGAGGCCATTTTCGGTTGGTGTTTGTACAGATTTCTGAAGTCGGCTGCACTCTTCTCCCACAGACGAGCCCATCCATGTGGAAGTTTACGAAACTCTGAAAGCCGCCTCTTGTCATTATTAGTATCAAATTCAGAAAATCTGATTTCCTACGAGTTCATCTGCAGGACAGCAGCCTCTTCTGACTGCAATACCCTCACAATGTTTTATTGCCGTTGTTGCTGAAATCTTAAGCACTGCCATCTGAATGCCTCATCTAGTTTCACTGATGTTAACCATCCACCCAATCACAATCCAGTTTCCAAATTTCTCTCTGAGACAAACCACAGCTTAGATTGGTCCTGTTCCAGCGCCCTGGCACACACACACCCTTTGGAGAAGACACTCTTGGGCCTAGGGAAGCCATCTGTCTGGGCTGGCTGCTCCCTGCGGCTGCGGCTGCGGCTGCTCTGAGTCACTGCATTGTCTGCATTGTCTCTCACTTAGGATGTGAGGTTGTATAACTGTTTCCGGGCCATAGGTTTCCTGGGCTCCCTGGCCTAACATCTACACTGTATGTAGATGTACACTGTACATCTACGCTGTAATCACATCACTCGGGAAGAGAAGCAGGAGGCAGAAAGCAATGCAGTGAGCAAGAAAGCCCATTCCTACGAGCACAGCCCTTTATAGTTCACCAGGGCTGTATACAGAGCCTTTTCCTATCTCCAGGCCTTCTTTTTAGACTAAGGAAACTGGGGCAACAGGAGGGGACAGGTCAGCAGCTAAGAGCATCTTGCGTTCACACAGAAGATCCAAGTTCGACTCCGACCACCCACATGCCGGTTCACGACCATCCAAGACTCCAGGCCTCTTCGGGCCTCTGTGGGCATCAGGCAAACATTTGGCACACACACACACACACACACACACACACACACACACACACACACACACAATGCAGACAAAATACACTTACACAGAAAATAAAGTAAATAAATCTCCCCCGGCCCCAACCCCCACAAAAAAAAAACCACAAACAGATACAGAGTAAGGTGACAGCCTTGTGCACACACAGCTCACCTGAGGCCACACACAGTTGCCACACCCCCTTCAGTCAAGACGCTTAGTCAGTCTGTCCATGCTGTGTCAGTCTGTCCATGCTATGTCTCGTCTCTCTCAGCAGCAGATATTTCGGGCATCAAGGTTCATTGCCATTAGCTTTACTTAATCAAATCCCGCATGTTTGATCTCCAATTAGCGTTCCCCTCCACCTACCTCATCTCTGCTGTGCCTTCCCTCCCAGGCATCTGATGACAATGGGCCTTAGGCAAAAGAATACATAATAATTTTGCTCAAAGAGAAAGAGTAAATTTTCATTTACTTATTTACTTATTATGCCTGGCCTCACTGTGTAGCCCTGGCTGGCCTGAAACTTACCATTTAGAACCAGGGTGTCCTCCTCACATTGGCAGAAATTCCCCTGCCTCTGCCTTTCACGGGCTTAGATAATAGGAGAGCATTACTGTCCTGTTGGAGACAAGATAAAATAAATTTAAGAGACTAGCAAAAATGAAACCTTTTTTTTTTAAATACAATTTTGCAGAAAGGGATGTTGGCATAGAGAAAAGGAAGAAATGGCTGGTGGCGTGGGTTTGGCATAAAAACAGTGGTTTTTAAGGTTCCTCAGTCTTGAGGAATTCCTCCCCTCATTTCCCATAGGCCAGAGCTAATGCATAATTTGCGTCTTGTGACTGTCCCTCTTTTCTGATCATGGGTTCAGTTACATGGCAAATTTACTATTTTTTAAATTTACTTTTATGTCATGTACATTAGTGTTTTGCCTGCATTTATCTCTGTGTGAGGGTGTTAGAGTCTCTGGAACTGGAGTTACAGACGGTTGTGAGCTGCCATGTGGGAGCTGGGAATTGAACCCAGGTCCCCTGGAAGGGCAGCCTGTGCTCTTAACTGCTGAGCCATCCTTTCCAGCCCAGGCAGACTACTTAGAACTTTCCAGCCCTCAGAGTTCTGAGACAAGCAGGCACTAGCCACCAAGTAGGGGGAGAAAGGAGCTTCATCTTCCTGCCTCCTGCTTATCTCTGACTCTGATGAACTCTAAGCACACCTTGCTAAAACGGACCGTAATGACATTTCCTACAAAACACCTACCCAGCATCTACATTGTGAGGGAAATAGGCACATGCCTATGTTTAAGAAATTCCTCAAAAAATAAAAATAAAAAAATTGTAAAAATTAAAAATAAAATAAAATAAAAAGAAATTCCTCTACTTCGAGCAACAACAACAACAAAAAGCTACAGGTGCTGAGGATGAGAGGCCCATGTTGCCAAAAATAAGAGACGCATAGTAAGCTTGGAGGGTTATGGGCCGTGCTAGAAGGAGCACTGTGAGCAAGCCTGGGCAGTGGCTCCCAGACTTCCCTGAAAACAAGGCCCCAGGACCACCTGCTAAAAATAAAAGCTCCTGGACTTTGCGCCAAGCTTCCTGAGTCAGAATTTCCCAAAGGTCTGGTCAACCCTGTCTTTAGCCCGAGTCCCAGGTGGTCCCTCTCCTAGGGCCAGCAAAGGAGACAGTGGACAGCATGACTATCCCAGGGTCTGAGGTGGCTCAGCTATGGAAGGGAGGGAAGCACAGAGAAATGTGGAAAAGAGATCAGGAAAGTGCGACTAAGTGAAGACAAATGTCACAGTAAAGAGAGGGGGAGGGGCACCATCAAGAGGCCATCAGGATGCAGAGCAGATGGAGGTGGCAGGCTTCAGGAAAGAGACCAGCGGCTCCCTCCTGCCCTGCTGTAGAGGGGAAGGCAATGTGGGCAGCAAAGTGGTCCTGATGATGAAGCATCCCTTGTTGGACAGGAGCCTTTGCTGGAAGCTAGTTTTTCCTCTACGTCTGGAGGAGAGAGAGCAGCAGAGTGACCCAAGTTGCTAAATGACATCATTTGTTCAGTACTTATTTTTTTTTTCTTCTAACCAAAAGCATCTGTGACTGAGCCCCAGGAGAGTCCAGAAAGATATCCCCAAAGTGGCCATGGCATAAATAGGAAGGCCCTTGTCTGAATGAAAATTGGGTTGACAGCCCAGTTAGACAGGGTTTCTCTGTACCACTAGTTGACAAGGAACTTGCTCTGTGGACCAAGTTAGCCTCAAACTAGGAGACTGACTGCCTCTGCCTTCTGGGTTCTTGGGTAGTATGCAGACAGGTGAAAGCCATGGAAGTGAAGACGGGTGTGATTTAGAGAGAGGACAGTTGTTCACAGTGTCGCATCCACCAGCATCCAGAGCAAGTTTACAGCAGTGGAGATCAGACCCAAGAGGACCAGAAAAGCCACACACTGCCACACCTGCCCCAGTAGAAGAACAGACAGATACAAAGAGATGCTCTGTCTTTCCGCAAGTGGCGGGTCCGTATCGCTCTCAGGTGTGCCAACTCTGAAGGGAGAAATGCAGAGCCAGGCTGTCCTGGGCATGTCTTCATGAGCCTGAACCTAGGGCAGTGCTCCAAACAAGAACAATGCTTGTTCTGTGGGGAGTCAAGCATGCTCCCCACACCCATGTGGCGCACTCATGGGCAAACCACCTCAGAGGCTGAGGATGATCCAGGAAGTGTGACCTCCTAAATCCCTGCCTGAGTCAAGTCACAAGTAAACTCACAGAGTCGGGAAGAAGAGGCGGCCAATGGGCCACGAGCCACCTGTGGAACATAAGCACAGGGCACAGGGCACCCACAGAGGAGACAAGGATAGCCTGAGTGATCGGTGTCTGCAGCTGGGGACTCACAGTCGGCGGGTCTGCTGAAAGTGAGGTCACACCTAAGATGAGCTGAAGAATTTTGTATTGCTGTCAATAGATTTCCCTTTAAATAAAAACAATAGTCTAGGAACTTAGGCTAGCTTCAAAATCTTCCTCCCTTTGCTTAGTTACTTAGTTTGTGGCTATTGACAAAATATTCTCAATCAAACTTTAACAGGCACATGAGTGGCCCGGGTCACCCAGGTCAAATGCAGATTCTGGTTGAGTAGGTTGGGCGGTTGGGCGGTACAGAGCTCATGATCTGCTGCTATTGCTGTCCCGGAACTGTGCTTGGGGAAGGAAGGTGCGTTCATTGCTGTGTGTTTCCACCGCCACACACCTGACAAAAACAACTCACCAGAAGAGAGGTTTATCAGAGTCACCGTTTAGAGAGATTCCACTCAATCATGGTGGAAAGACCCAGTGGTGAGAGCAGTGGAGGGAATAAAGTGACAGCTGTCCCCAAAGCTCAGGACAGGAGGCAAAGAAGGGAATTCCTGACACCGATGGTGCATACACACACACACACACACACACACACACACCATTTTATTCAGTCCCTTTCTCTCCACCCATGGGCTACAGTTGCCTGCATTTTAGGTGGGCGTTTCCACTTCAGTTTGTCGGCTGTAAGCGCCCTCACTGACACACCCATGGGCTGCTTCAAGCTCCTAGGTGATCCTAAGTCCAGCCAATGAGGAGGAGAAGCCACCACAGACAGAAAGAAGGCTTTGGTCCTGGTAGACATCCCCTTCTGGGCCCTTTCTCACTCTACCTTGACTTGAATGAAATGAGTTCATTCACGACTTGAGCATCCACTGTCCGTGAGGCAAAAGTCATTGAGAGAGAAGAGGCACATTCAAAGAACTGAGATGTAATGCTGCCTTTTAAAGAAGAGCGGTGAGCAACGTTTGTGGCCTGAGAGAGACGTGGAGCAAACATAGCTTGAGGCCTGTATTTTGCCAGGCCAGATAGTGCACTGGAATTATACACAATGCCCCCACTTTATCTTCACAACAACCCTGAAGGGCTTTGCCTTACGAGAAAGAAAAACAGGCAAGGAAAAGTTAAGTCAATTTCCTGTTTTCACAAGGGCATTGAAAAGTGGGATTTGGATTCCAGGTTGGTCTCTGGATCTGGAGTTCAAACTTTATCCACTCACATTATATGGCGTGTGTGTGTGTGTGTGTGTGTGTGTGTGTGTGTGTGTGTGTGTGTGCTTGTGTGTGTGTGCATGCGCATGTGTATGTGCATGTGTACATGTGTGGATGTGTGTGTGTGTGTGTGTGTGTGTGTTTGTGTGTATGTGCACGCGCATGTGTATGTGCATGTGTACATGTGTGGATGTGTGTGTGTGTGGATGTGTGTGTGTGTGTGTTGAGGCATACTACAGCATTCAGGGGTGAGGTGGTGGGTGATCCCATTGTAGATTCACCCACTGAAGAAATACAGAACCACTGTATCAAATTTGGCTGGCATACCGGAAAACAGCAACATTGGGGACTTCGTGCTGAAAGCATAGTTTTTCCTACTGCAGAGAAAAGACAGGCTTCCTCATCCATTCCTAAGTTCTCCTTTTATGGGCTACAGTTCCCCAGTCTACACAGCCACATGCCCAGCCAAGGGATGCTGGCATCTCTGCCTCATGACTCCAGATGCAATCCCCCGACCTGGTCCACGCCCGTCTCAATCCGAGGAGAGCAGAGCTCAGCCTGGATATCCCGGTGAGAACGTGCTGCTTACCATGCTCTGTGGGGCAGAAAACCTCACACTAAGGTCCCTTTGACAATGGCCATCCCTTTTTGGGATCCCCTTGACTCTGTCTTGACCGCTCACTTACCCACAAAGACGGCTCCCTCCCCAGCTTCAGCCACCCACTGCCTGGGTTGACCGCTAATTTGGAGCCCCGGTGGGGTGGTGGCACATCTGGGTTTCAGAAGCAACTCCACTTTCTCTCTGTCTCTGAGTCATTGTTGCTCGACTGGGGTCAGGAAGAACAAAACCTACAAAAGCCAACAAGTCTCGTCCCGATGGCTACTCCCTGCTCTGCCGCAGAAGGAGCACCACGTGAGGCTGCGGGTGCCGGGTTGATAGCCACATGTTCCATTCCATATTTAGAATACAAAGGAAACCAAGACAGGCTGTCATTAGAGGCCAGGATACCTGGAAGGCAGGCCTTCCCAGAACCACCAGCAGGGTTTAGTCACATTGGCTGTATATTCCCACTCACACCCGCGGTCCATTTCCTGTCCTGTCCCACCAATTAGAGAAAAGACCTTCTCAAGATGACAGGCAGGTGTTTCCCCCAAAGCACAGCCCAGCTTCATCTCTAGACCTGCTCCCCACTTTCCCCAATCCCGTTCCTTCAGTTCTGGGGCAGAAGCCATCCCAGGCCACGGAGACAAAGAACAGTTTGTCAGTAGATGTCCCCACATTCCCAATCACCCTCCACTCCGAGGGCAAGGACTCATACACCTTGGTACCAGCGGCATGTTTTATCCTTAAGGGGTTAGAGACCCAGAGGCATTACCATTTCTTTTGCAAACTGTTATGGAGACCTGTGGGGTGTCATCTCTTTCCACCAGCTGCTGACTATGAGGCGGCCACTCAATGTCCAGAGATGACAGTTGAATACAAATTAAGCCCTTGCCATCACGAACCGAGCTGGGCGTTAGGGGTGATTTGTTTAAAAGCCACATCATAAATCAGTTGTCGGTTTTTCTTTCTTCCAGGCCTGGTAAGCTCACCTTTACACTGAATTAATTGCATCTGAAACTTGACCTCGCAGGCCCCAGCCTGCTGGAAACATGTGCACAGGGCCTCACAGTCAGTGCAGCAGGAGCTTAAATTGTTCCATATTTTTAATAAATGAGCCAGGAACCCATGGGGCAACTCCCTTGACCCCAGCCATCGACATATTGATCAAATGAAGAGGATGGAGTCAGACTGGCAGGGACTGGATTTAAGAGAACGGTTACGAAAAGTGGCAGGCTCCCGCCCAGCCGATGCTGGTCCACGCTCTCAACTGCAGCCAAAGCGCATCTCAGCCTTCAGAGAAGCCCAGAAACACTAACTGCCAGGAACAGCTAGCTCAGCTGGGGCAGGTGGCGGGGCAGGGTAAAGGTAAGAACGAGAGGCTGGGGGACCACCTGCCCCAGACGGAGGAGCCTATGCAATCTGCAAAGAGCCAGGTCTCCGGGACTTCTGCCAGCCTCTTGCTCCTCTGATGCTAAAAAAAGAAATTTGATTGATTGACTGAGAGAGAGAGAGAGAGAGAGAGAGAGAGAGAGAGAGAGAGAGAGAGAGAGAGAGAGGATTTACTGTGACAAGCCTAGGATTTCACCATGTAAGTCAGTCTGAGAAGTGCCAAACCCCATGGTGACCGCTGGAGACAGGCTTGGCATGGGGACCAGCTCCCTCCCCAAGGAGCTAGCACTTTTTGGCAGGAAACAAACATGGTTTCATGAATAGCTACTATAGGCTGGTGCAGCAGAAGGTGTGACAGGAGCTAAGAGAAGGACTGTAGAAGCCATAGGAGGAGCACCTAGGCTCACATGCTTGGGGACATTTTTCCCCAGAGAGGGACAAGCAGAAGCTCTCCATATAGGCTGGGGCCAAGGACACAGGGGACAGGAGTCATCTACAGGGCTGTCGGAAGAGGGGCTGACATTTATACAGAGCTTGGAGGCAGGAGAAAGCGGAGTGCCCTTGGGTGCCAAGAGTACGAAGTTCTAGTGCAGAAAGTAGGACCAGCAGGGGAGCAGATGAAGATGGATGGGCCACAGGGAAGTCCCAAGCAGCATGGAACAGGAGCTCAGACACAGGCACAGCACAGGGCTGGGGCTCACAGACAAGGGAGGAATGGAATCCGCCGAGCATGGCCAGAGAAAGCTTTGTAATGAGCAGCCTGCTAAAGGATAACTAGCTTTGCTCTGGAAGTAAGAACAGAGCTTCAGGGGCAGGGCAGGGGGTTGGGGGGGGTGGGGGGTGGGGGCAGGGGAGAAGCATGGAAGGAAGAGTGTCAGAGTGTGCAAAGGCAATGTGATACTTAGAAGAGTAACTTTACACTCTCTCTCCAGTGCCAGGTGAGACCTGAGATGAACAACATATGCCACACTGGGTTCTGCAGATCAGAATGAGGTTCAAATATGGAGTCTTAAGCTCTAAGCAAGGTGAATGGAACACGAATGTAGTCCAGGGTCCTTCAGCCCAGGGACCGTCCTGCAGAGAATAACCCATGTCCAATATCCGATCCCTAGGCCTCTCAGCTGGAAGCACATTAGGGGAATACGGGGGTGGTTTTCTGGAGAGGCGTTCATACGCAGTCATAGCCCTGTTAGTATATTGTATAGAAATACCATCCAAACAAGGGTCCTCAGAAATCACACCCATCCAATAAGCACAACTTGGTGTGTGATATTTCACACACAGTAAGGGCCACAGAGATGTCACATTTATCCTCCCATCACTCCCAAAGAAGGACAAGTATTCCTGTTATTTTACAGATGACAGAATAGGAATCAAACACCCCGCCCAAGGCCCAGGATAGTTAGTAAGCGAGAGTGGGAAAGGCTCAAGACTTTCTGGGTTGAATTTCCCCTCCAGTGCCACACTATTCCCCTAGACATGCAGCCACATGCATTCACATGTGCATGTACACACACACGCGCGCGCACACGCACACACACACACACACACACACACACACACACACACACTGCACCTGGACCTTAGTAAGACAACCATTATTTCACAAAAGTGTATCCACCATTACTGTAGGTTTTACCTAATGTTAAAATCCTCTCTACTTTCTCATCAATACCTAACAGACAAATCTCATTTTACTGTAGACAAAATCATCTCCTCCTTGAGGCCTGCAAGGCCCCTTCAAATATCTCATCTTGTATGATAATGCCCAATGTCTTAGGGTTTCTATGGCTGTGTTACAACACCATGATCAAAAGCAAGCTGGAGGGAAAGCTGAAATAAAGCCTTTCCTCCATCACTCAAAGAAGGCAGGACAGGAATTCAAGATGGAACCTGGAGGCAGGAGCTGATGCCGAGGCCGTGGAAGAGTGCTGCTCACTGACTTGCTCATCAGGGCTTGCTCGTCTGTTTTCTCATCGCCGCTGTGGTTCACGCTCACCTCCCACCCCCATTCTTTCTGTGACCTTGAAGAGTACTAGAAGGTTCCAGAGAAATAGCCTGCATAGAAAAACACCCAGGATCAAGCTCCCGTCCCACCACGTTCCAGGCAAGTGCCAGGAGCTTCCACCTCTTGTGGTCTTTATGTATGAGACCCTTCCAACTCTAAAACCCAGTTGAAGATTTGGGGCTCTTCTTTCACACGCTAACATAGAGGTAGGACTGAGAGAGCAGTCCAGGAAACCAAGACTGTGAAGAGGTGCTGCTCAAGCAGTTGGAAGTTAATGGTAGATCTTGAGCCATGATCACAGTGCAGCGGCTGACAGCCCAGGTCACCAGGTCATGGACAGAGGCTCTCCATTATCATCGTACGCACATCCTCACCCCCTCTCACCACCCTCCATCACCCTGCTGCCAACCTGTGCCCCTTGAGCTCATAGGAAAAATGGAAGATAAAAACACCTCAATTCCAGTATCAAGAAGGGCACGCTCCCAAGATATTAAAGAGATTACCTTGGGTTTAGGGCTAGCTTCCCAAGCCATTAAGAAAAGTAGGTTCAGAAGTGAATCAGGCTTGTCTTGTATGTACCGTGTGATCTCAGGTGAGTGGTTGAACCTCTCTGAGTCTTGTTCCCTGACATGTAAACTAATGATGCTGATAAGTGGCTGTTTTATCAAGTCACCGTGATCATCAAATTATAGACAAAGAACTGTGGCTTAATAAAGGAAGTGATAGTTGTTCTAAGGCAGAGTTCATGGACTATGATGAGGAGCACAGACACCGGCTAGGTGCCATAGTGTGCATGGAACCATACCAACTTCCAGGGAGCTGTAAGAACGGCCTCAAGGAAGAGGATCTGTGTTCTAGTTTTTTTTCTATTGCTGTCATAAAACACCTTGACCAGCTTAGAGTTATAGTCCACCATGAAAAGAAGTCAGGACAGGAACCAAAAGGCAGGAACTGAAGCAGAAACCATAGAGGACCATTGCTTGCTGGTTTGCTCCTCTTGACTTACTCAGTTTGCTTTCTTATACGCCATCAGGGCTGCCTGTCCAGGGAGCAATATCCACAGTGACCTGGGCCTTCCCACACCAGTCATAGATCAGGAAACTACCAGACAGGCTTGTCTACAGGCTGATCTGATGGAGGCATTTTCTCAGTCGAGATTCCCTCTTCTCAGAAGACTAGAGCTTACATCAGACTGACAAAGACAAACAAACACTCTAGAACAACTCACTCTCTTCAAGTAGCAGGAAATGTGAAGTAGGCCTAGGATCAAAAGTGGTCACTCAGGACACTAGGAAACTACCTAAACCCCACACATAAGCATGAGCCTCTTATGTGAAGGCAGAGGGCTGAAGGGTCTCCAACTGAAACAAATTCTACATAGAGCAAGCCAGAGACAATCGTCAGAGACAGTCCTCAGAGACAGTCCTCAGAGACAGTCCTCAGAGACAGTCCTCAGCGGCAGCCCTCAGAGGCAGCCCTCAGAGACAGTCCTCAGAGACAGCCCTCAGAGACAATCCTCAGAGACAGTCCTCAGAGACAGTCCTCAGAGACAGCCCTCAGAGACAGTCCTCAGAGACAGTCCTCAGAGACAGTCTTCAGAGACAGTCTTCAGAGACAGTCCTCAGAGACAGCCCTCAGAGACAGTCCTCAGAGACAGTCCTCAGAGACAGTCATCAGGGACAGTCATCAGAGACAGTCCTCAGAGGCAGCCCTCAGAGACAGCCCTCAGAGACAGTCCTCAGAGACAGCCCTCAGAGACAGTCTTCAGAGACAGTCCTCAGAGACAGCCCTCAGAGACAGTCCTCAGAGACAGTCCTCAGAGACAGTCATCAGGGACAGTCATCAGAGACAGTCCTCAGAGGCAGCCCTCAGAGACAGCCCTCAGAGACAGTCCTCAGACACAGTCCTCAGAGACAATCCTCAGAGACAGTCCTCAGAGACTGTCCTAGGAGGCTCTTTGTATCTCTCAGGCCAGGCCTCGCTTCTCAGGCAGACACCACTGTACCCAGCAACCCTGCCTGCAGTGAATGGGGATTTAACAGTTGTGGAGTGAACAAACAATTAGAATGAAGAAGCTGACAACAGTTACCTCAGACAGAAAACTGAGTAAGAGGCTAAGAACCTAAGATGGCTGGCCTAACCTCCAGCAGGGGTGTCCCAAGGAACTGAACTGACCCGGAGAGTGAAAGATGGAGAAACCAGAGCTCAGAGGTGGACATTCAGTGAGTCACCTGTCCTCCAACCACAGGACGTGTCTGGGAAGGAGTTGAGGAATCTAAACTTGTGAGTCAGCAGGTTTATCTGTGCCATATTTGAGTCAGGCAACCCAGTGGGGCCTGCCCTCTTGTAAGGTGTGTGTTGGTGTGTGTTTATATCTGTGCCCACACGTTCAGCAGACACTGCCAGCCAGGATGACTCAAGAATTCTCACGTTTTAGTCAGCCATGTCACCATTAAGTCTTGTCAGGGATTCCCTATGCCTGTCTGGCTCCATAGAACATTTTTTTCCACAAACAGAAGCAGGACCTGTCTGCTGATGTGCAGGCAGGAAACCACTCACCAGCTGGACAGGAAAGTGCTCATCTCTCCTCAAAATCCACCCCTGAACCTTTCCTTCTTCCTGCTGCTGCCTGCAGCTTCTGTATCAACGCCCACAAGACTAACAAGAAACATAGCTTTGTCTCTGGCCATTGCTGTCTATTAGAAAACTCTGGAGAGTCTGGAAGTTTCCTTGGTTTCCCCTCACTCACTTTTCTGCAGGTCTATTCATATTCATATTCTTCACATTAAAACCAAATTAACATCCTCAAGTATTATTCATTGCCCCAAACCTCCCATCTCATGCCAAATACAGTCCCTATAAATGTCTTCAGTCCCTCCCCAAAAGTGCTCACCCAAAAAGTACTCACCTGAAAAGTGTCCCCATGTCTCTAACAATGCCCAATTCATTGCCAAACTGTACACAAGTCAAGAGGGACAAGTCCCAGAAGACCCAACCTGTAAAATGTGACTCTGGTCACAGCTGAGCAGTCCAGGGATGAGAGCCAACCTACTCTGTGTCTGTCTGGACCCGCTTCCTGGGACGTTATGAGCAAAGACTTGCTCAGGAAGACCAGCCAGTCTTAGCATAAATCCATGCCTTCAACAAGTAAAACTAAAAGCTGAGGTGTGATGGGAGCCCTTCCCCATGACATAACCAGGAAAGCTCAGAAAACAGGTCCAAGGGAAAGGGAGAATGAAGCTGACCTGAGAAGTGGGCTAAGAGAGAAAAAAAAAAAACAATCACCTCTGAATCCCTGAGACTTAGAAACCAAAAGATGTCTGCCCCAGTTTTAGCATTCAAGCATTGGGGGAGGGGGGCAGAGGATGCCGTCTGTCAATGAAATAGTTAAATGTCCATTTACAATGAAATAAAAAATGTGACTACAAATATTTGAACACAGATTACACACAATCATATACTATTTTAGAAGTGGGTTTTTTTCTGTACTCACAGTTCACAAAATGGCCCTCCCCTCCCCCTGAGCTCTTTATATTTAGCCCGAGTGTCTGGGTCTCCCTGGAGCCATCTTCTGCATTACCAGACATCGATCTCCAAGTGTCAACATATATTTCCGTGTATGTCACTTGACCTTATTCATAAGCCCATCACAGGAAATGATATGCCGTGCCACAGAGGGAAGTGAAGGAGAGACAGAAGGGGTTAGAGACGGAGGGAGGGAGGGATTTATAACTTCAAACACAGCATAATTTTCCTCTGGGAAGTTCTTGTGCATGGCCTAGAACCTCCCCGGAGGTCTTGGTTGCAGTGGCATCTGTCACTTGGGATAGGAAGCGGGATCTCCAGTGGTGAGTGCCGTCGGCTTTTCCTAAAGAATCTCTCTAAAGAGCTCAGAGCCCTTCAAGTGGACTCTGGTTGAGTTTGTTTCAGTCTGGGCCTTAGCCCTACCCTATGCTGTCATCCACATCAACTAAGAGAGTTCTCTGTGACAGGAGAGCTTTCCAGTGGCCTGGAACCTAAAGCTGCTTTCTTGGAGCCATTTGGCTCAATCCTTATGCTTTGGCACAGCCACTGCTATATCTTATTTATACTGTGCACGCACCACATCCCTGTTTTTATCCTACAGATGGTATGATCAAGATCACCAAGAGATAAGCTTGCCTCAGGCCACACAGTGTATAAGAAAACCAGCCAAATTCTCAGGCTGGGAGAAGATGGAGGTGGCCTCCATCTTTACGTGGATGTCCTTGCTTGCACCTGGACAGTCACTGGCTTTCTAGATGGATCTTGGCATTCTCTCCTTATGTGAGGAAGAAAGAAGCACATAGCTACTTTCCTCTGTGAGAGAGCAAAGCTCACAAAGTGCCTTTGAGGAAAGCTGAGCTGTTTCGCCCAATTTTACTGACCAATAACCACCATAGTCCAGGATCCATTTTCATTTTATGATCAAAATCTCTAAAATCAGGTAGCTGTGACCCACAGCAGAAAAGCAATCCAGAGTTATAGGCAGCTTTGAGCCACCCAACATGAGCGCTAGGAACAAAGCTCAGGTCCTCTGCATGAGCAATGCTTGTTCTTAGCTGCTGGGTAGCGATCTCTCCTGTCTCCTTTAGTTGGAATTTAGGTGTAATAACCAATTGCCTCAGGATAGGAGTGACACCTCCAAAGTTGTTTCACTGTGGACAAATCAGTTCCAAGCCTGGGTGAAAGGAGCTAAAGAGCTCTAGAAGAATCCATTGTGTGAGCTCCCCCACCCCACCCTCTTCTGATTCCAGATGTGGAGTCCTAGAAGGAACATCAGGTGAGGTGGATCAAGATAGACAAAGGATGGAAGAAGTGGCCTCCTCTGAGAGCACTTCCGTGACAGTGATGAAAGCTCAGTGCACTTGCTGAGCACCTACTGTGGGCCAGCTGCCTCAGTTATACTGCTGGTGTAGCCTGGCTGGGTTATAATGTTAAGCTGAGTCCTGGCCACACTGGCACTGTCTGTATTCATCCTCCAACCTGAACTCCAAGCCAGCCCCTGGTGGGGGTAGAGGGAGTTGGAGCCCCTGAGATTTGAGACAAGGAAAAAGCATGCCACTATCCCAGATTAAAAAGCCTGCGGCTCAGACCAAGTCACATCTTTGACATCCTTTGGTCAGGCACTCTGTGGTTAGGCACAGTGCCCGGCAGCCTCCACTAACCAGAAATTTGAAATCTGGAGCTATAAGGAAGATCTAGGGGCATGGGACTGCCAGTAGGGCAGCTGTCTCACAAACCCTGGCCCGGGTACAAAAGGGTTAAGTTATTCTGGGTCCCACTAGTCTGATACTCTTGGGGCCCCAGTGAGGGAATTGGGAGGAGGCCCCCTGCGGTGAATCATCTTGTTTTGATCCCTCTGAAAGTATTCCCTGCCCTGGCCGAGACCCTGTGAAGACTAAAAGAAGCATTCTCACCTCTGAGGGCAGAACACACAGCCCTGTGCAGAGCCGCACCGCACTGGAGGGTATCACAGGCAAGAACGCTTTCATAGCTGCGCTGTGCTGCCTGATTCCGCCTGGAATGCACAGCCCTTGTCCCTTTGATCTTTAAGATGGCTGCTTGCGGGGGGGCCTGGTCCCATACTTTCAACTCCTTCTGTCATCTTCCACATTGTGTCTCCACCCCGAGTTCCTGGACACAGCTCTGAAATCCTGACTCAGAACTCTCTCCTCTTCCCAAGCACCAATGGCCCACCCGCGCACACACACCAGCAGGCACCTGGCCACCCATGACCATCCTCAGCTCGTTCCCATAAAGGAATATTTGTCCTGGGTCTTCCAGGCAGTGTTCCCTAAACCCCCAAAACAAAGATCTAGTTGCTTCGAAACCGGCATCTGGCATCTTGGCTGGGCCTTCTTCTGTTTGTTTGGTTTTTGCTTTGAATCCAGATGTGGGTGTCATGTAGGCCTTGCCTGGAAGTCCTGCAATCCCAGCTAGAAGTTGTGTTTTCCATTACTGGAATAAGTCATCCCAACTGGGAGATGTGAGCTGTGGTAGCTTGTCCATCATGAACAAGACACTCATCTGCCTTTGCATCCTCAGTCACAGCCTGAGGCACAACCTGTTCAAAGACCTTGAGCTGTGGGCATATCGCCATCTTTTCCAAAGGTTTCTATAGAAAATGCATGAGAACGAAACGCTGGCATCTGCTCTCACGGCCTGAGTGGTGGACCCAAAGGCATCAATGGGTCATGATCCCTGGAGAACAGGTGCTCCCAGTACAGCTGTGAGAACCAAAGTTTGCATGGCCGGCACATAGATGCTGTGAGGCTCATTGCTGATCCTAGCACTGTGGAGGCACAGGCAGGGTGAGTTTGGGGTGCTGAGCTGCTAGTGGCCCCCAGGGGGGTGGGGGGAATTGAAACCTGCTGTGACTCAGCTGCTCCTCCCCCTAGGAGAGAGGTGGGCACAAGGTGAGTGTCAAATGGGAATACCACACAGGACACTATCACAATCAAACTGAGCTTGGACCTGAAACCCCACTGCAGAGGTTCCCGCTAAGTACAGCCATGTGGTCAAAGACCTAAGGGTTTCATCACCTTCTGGTCAGTTGTAGAAGACCTAAGAGATGATGCCCACAAGTCTGTGGGGGGGGGGGTTGGCATGCACACCAACCTGGTGTCCTCGAGTCTGCCCCATGGTAAATGTGGCTCCTTGTTCAGAAGTGGGAATGACTTGGTCCCCAATGGCCCCTCCTGGCCAGATATAAGAAGTGTGAATGGGGTGGAGCTCATCTCACTCTGAGAAAGATCAACAAATTGGTAGCCATGGTATCCTCAAGACTGTGGATGGAAACTTCTGCTTGGGCACACCGAGTGATGGAAGTGCATCCCACGTGCGGACTATTTCCGCTTCCTGCTGTCACCTCCGCCATGGTAAAGGAAGAATGAGCCAACTTCCCCTGGTCGTCCACTAATGTGCCAACGACTGTGGACAGTATGTTCACAGGGCAGATGTACCCCTGCCGACAGCCCCCACCACTGTAGAATGCAGCCCAATGAAGCACCCCTCACGCTGAGCACCTGCTACCATCCAGAATGTGACAGTCACCCTTCCTTCCCAGTCCTGTGCCATCTAGAAACTCAGGAACTAGGATTTCCACCCGAACCATGCCAAGAGTTTGAAAAACAGATAAAGATCTTGACGGCAAAATAAAATAAAGATCCTAAAAATACAAAACATTTTAACGTAATTAACCAATCTGATCTGAAGATTAGGAAATTGTGTTGCTAAGGCTCAAACCTGGTGGTCTTTTAACTGCCTGGACTTAAACCCTGCACAACTAACTGCGGAAGACCTACAGAAACCAGCTTCCTTTGCCAATAGCACATTCTATTTCTTGTGTGTTTCTTACTTGTTTACTCACTTGCCCAATGAAGAAAGAGAAAGAGGACGCTCACAGAGACCTCCCCTACCAAAAAGCCCGTCTATGAATAAAAAGCCATATATCTACATATGAGCAAGAAAGGGGAGAGAGAAAGACGTGTGCCCACTCATGCCGATGTTTCTAACTATGCAAACATTTGGCGTTATGTAGGGACAGGCTCTATGAGTGATATTTAAAGGTCCCCTTTACTTTGACAGCCATATCTGTAGGCAAACACTAAATCTACAGCTTAATGGAGATCAAAACAACCTTTCCAAAATGACGAAACCTGGGGGTTGAATCTAATTGTGTAATGCTACTGAAAACACATCAGTTTGGACTAATTCCACGGGAGGTGGTGCAGAGCCTTCGGTCCGGGGCGCTGTGGCTACCTGGGTGGTATACTTTCAGAGCCACTGGTCTCTGTTCCCCTCCTCCGTCAGCCTCAGCCCATCACTAACACTCCAGCAGCTTCCGCTGGACCACCGCATATGCCACACAACAGGGCGGCCAGTCATTGTTCAGAAAAGGAAAGTGCATCACAGTGAGAAACAATGACAGGGAAGGAGAAAGAAGAAAGGGTGTGTGGAGGAGATAAAAGCAGAGCTGGAACCTGTAATTTGAAGAGGCAAGTGAGCAGGGACCACTTCAGAGGTTCAGCTGAACCGGATGAACTGAAGACAAGGCCAGGGAAACGCCTCCTGCCGTGCACCCCCCCTTACCCTAGGCTGTAGCCAGGTTGTTTACGTCCTTAAGAATCCCATGGTCCAAGAACTTGCACATTTCCGAGCACCCGCTCATTCTTCCAGGAGGTCCCTGTGGCCTGTGCGGGGCTCTGGGCTTAGTTCTAAGGCACAGTTAGAGGTTATCACTGTAAGCTCCAGTTAGAATCTTCCAAAGGTGGGAGGGACACAAAGACAAAAGGAGGTGATGCTGGTGTGAGTGCTGGGGTGAGTGGGCACTTGGCATCCATTTGTCATATTTCTTTCTAAGGCTCCTTTTGGCTGAGACAGGAGACAATGGTGAGGATTTTTTTAAGGCAGTTCTTGAGCTAGAAATACAGCCCTACTGGTAGAACATTTGCCAAGCACACACAAAGCCAGCACCTAATGAAACAGTGAGCAGTGGTGAATGCCTATAAGCCCAGCACTGGACAGGGGGCGGTGGGGGTGGGGGTGGGGGACTGGAGGCGGGGGAAGAGGATTAGAAGTTCAAAGTCATCCTTGGCTCTGTAGCCAGTTAGAGGGCAGCGTAAGCAACACAAGACGCTGCTTTACAAACACTAAGTAAATTAAGTAAAACAAATTTGGGCTTTTTCTTACATTATCTTTCCAAATGAAGCCATCAACTGGCTGTTCTTTGTCTCTGAATAAAACAGTGCACTGACCTCCAAGCCTTCTCAGCAACCCTCACACAACATGGTCTGTTCAACGGCAAATTAATGTGTACAGTGTGAGATTTGGTCAAAAGTGAAGGACAGGAATCAACAGTAAAGTAGACAGAACTAAACAGAGAAGCCGGGTACGGCAGAGGCCGAAGGGAGAGGATGTCTCGTGGTGCGGAGGCCCAGGGCTGAGGAGGCTTGGAAACTTGTAAACATCAAGACATTATTGTGCAGAGCCCAGTAGGCTGAGGGATGACAATGTGACCAGAAGGCAGAAGTTGCTGGTCTCTTTTCCTCTGGAGCAGGCAAACATGAGGAGAAAAATATGCTGTAAAAAGTATATAACGTTTCAGGGAAAGCCTTTGGACATCAGTTGGAACTTCTAATGAACTCTGTCTGTGGGTCTGCCTGTCTCTCTCAGTCTCTCTTCTCTCTCTTCTCTGCCTCTGTCTCTATTCCTGTCTCTTCTTCTTCTTCTTCTTCTTCTTCTTCTTCTTCTTCTTCTTCTTCTTCTTCTTCTTCTTCTTTCATTTTTCTCCCTTCCCCCTTGGTTTACTCACTCAGGTAAAACAAGTGCTACACCATGTGTTGCCCTATGGAAAGACCCACATGACAAAGAACTGTGGGGCACCCAGCCAGCTATCAGCAAAGCACCGAGGCTCTCAGACCAGCAACCTCCAAGGAACCACATCCTGCCAAAAGTCGCATGATTGAAAGCGGACCCATCCCAGACTGAGTCTATATAGCACAGCAACTCCTGTCAGTGCTGAAATGAAGCCTGTGAGACTCTATAGCAGAGGACTAGTTAGGCCACAGCTCAAACTGGGCTTTAGCAACCTGAAGCTGTCTTAAGCAGCAATCCCTAACTGATACATGGCAGTTAGTTGCCTTGATGAGGAAGGTTAGATCTAGGTCCAAGATTTTTGTTTCCCTAGATTGTACAGAACCTGGACACAAGATCCACAGATTGTGTGAGTCACAATTGAGGCAGCACTAGGAGGACAGCATTCTTTGGGGAGAGAGTAAAGGTCTCGTGTTTTGAAGTAGCCTAAACGTTCCTGATGCGTTTGCGGAAAGAAAGGCTACAGGCAATGAAAAGAGAACAGCAGACGTGTGATTCAGAGATGTGGCCTTGATGTCCTGAAGCTGGCAGAAGGAGCAAGACCCACCAACCATCCGCAGGTTGACTTTGGCACTTTGGCTTCTTTGTTTGAACTGAAAGAACACAGAGGTTTTGTTTTTGTTGGTTTGGGTTCTAAGAAAGGAGGAAAGGTGTCAATGTTCACTGAAAGACAAACATGAGCCTTTTTGAAAGTCTGAGGAAACAGAACTGTTGTTGTTTAACGTCACAAGAGGGAGAAAATACTTAGAATAAATAAACCTCTCAAGAAAGCTTTGGCTAGTTGGAAGTAAGTTTTAAAATGATAGTAAATGTCCCCCAGAGTCAGAGGACCTGAGGGTGGCTCAAGGGCATCATCTGGAGGACAGTGAAGGAGCCCAGCCTCCCCATTGCCTTAGCCTCCCCAAGGCAGAGAGAGTGTGTTGAAGCTGCAGGGATCTTCAGGGGAACTGGCAGCCTCTAGAATCTGTCTCAACAGAACAGAGGGAAGCAAGTGTGTCCTGGGTGGGGATGAGGCAGGACTCAACTGTGGAAGTCAGAGGCAATTTCCAATGGCCAAGGTAGCGGAGGCTGAGGCTGACAGATGAGCCAGGGCTTACGGGGAGGCAGGTATAGGAGAGCACAGTGATGGCAGTTAAGTTCATTGAACTGACCAGTCCTCAAACTCCAGGTATTTCTTGATCCGTCAGTAGCTTCAACTACAGCAACTCATCTGAGCGCACAGAGCTGGAAGCCCGAGCCTCCTCCAAGACTGTGGTGTGCTATTCTTCTGCGGTTCACAGAACTCAGGAAAGGTCAGTGCGTAAAGATGCTGCCTGTGCTGGCTAGTTTATGTCAACGTGACACAAGCTAGCACTGAGGAAGAGGGAGCATCAACTGAGTAAACTCCCTCCACAGATTGGCCTGTGGGAAAGCCTGTGGTGCATTTCTGTTTAGTGACTGATATAGCCAAATGTGAACAGTGCCACCCCTGGGCAGGTAGTCCTGCGGGCTACAGGGGAGCAGGCTGAGCAAGCCAGTAAGCAGCACTCCTCCACAGCCCCTGTTTCTGTCCCTGCTTCTAGGTTCCTGCCCTGTTTGAGTCTCTGCCCTGACTTCTTTCAGCGATGGGCTGTGGAACTGTATGTAAAATAAACCCTTTCCTCCCGAAGCCCTCAGCAACAGAAACCAAAGTAAGACACCATTAAATCTACCTCACATGGTAGAAGGAGAGAACCAATATCCCTGTGCGCGTGCACACACACACACACACACACACACACACACACACGAATGAATGAATGAATGAATGAATGAATGAATGAAAAATAAATACAGCCCTACCTTTATCCTTTAAAACTTCTTCATTCAATACTTTCGTAATGTCTAATTATCATAGAGGAAAAATCCTTGGACCAAGACTTGGGGCAGCTGTCTCTTGGTTCCAGCTATATTCTGACAAGCTGTGTGACCTTAAACTAACTTCCCTCACTCCATGTGTCAGGCAGGGGCTAAGCCAGATTCCTTCACATTCCTGATGCACCAACATTGCTCCAAACAGAGAACACCAAGCCAGCTCCGAAGAGCACGTGGTTCAGTTTTCAGTTATTTTACTTTTCAAAAGAAGGAAACATTCCATCCTTTATCTGTAACCTTCTGGAGATTTCCTACCCATAGATTGGATTCCCTGTGGGAAGTGTTTTGAAATAGTGGCCATTACTGCGAATTGACATTCCGGGGAATAGTCTGCAAGCAAGGCTAAAAACTTTGAGTGATTCCTCCCAAATGCATGAGAGATCTTTATCCAACTGGACATCAGGCAAATTCTTTCCCGGAGCATCTTGTTTGTATTCTCAGAGCTGGGCTAAGCAGGAAAAAGAGTCGAGGCCAGATAGCTTGCCACTTACTCATAAAGCTGTTTTGGAAGATAGCCTGAAAGCCACCGGTGAATCATGTCTCAGCCGTTTCATGTCTAAGTTTCAAATTATCTGCAAGTATGACTCCACAGACATCCCATCAGCTTCACCGCAAGCACCATGACACGGCAAAGAACTTCAGTGACAGCCGTGATGTGAAAGTGGGGCTTCTCCCAGCCTCCAGCATCCCCAGAGACTCATTTCCCCTCGCCCTCTCTTTCTCCTCTCCCTATCTCTCCATTACTCTGTCTCTCTCTTGTCCTTCTACGTCCCAGATGGGAACCCGAGGCCATCTTATTCTGTGTCAACAACTCCAGAGAGCCTACAAAAGTGGCTCAACCCAGATCCATAAACTTTACATGAAAGAGAGAAGATGAAAAACAGACAAGGAAACTCTTGTTTGTTTCCAAATACTGGGATCTTAATTATCCTGTCCAGGTACTTGGAGACGCTACAGAGTCTTTCTTTTTCATAGGATTATTACCAGCAAAATGCAGAACAACACACTTTACAATAGTACACAGCACAGTTTAACATTTTTACACTTTATTTTTAGTCATTCAACAAGGATATTTTTGGTTGTACTCTGGATGCTGTGTTCCCTTTCATAACATCTCAGCAATGAGTTAGCTGTGGTGACCTGGAGCAAACTTCTTCATAGGACTATGTTAAAGGGGATGCAGTTTGTTCTGCCTTGGGGTAGAAGATTTGGGATGGCGAGTCTTGGGTGATGAGTAACAGTTTAAAGATAAGCAGCGGCTAACCAGATGACCAATAAAATCCAGTGGGTATTTAAAGCAAAATGAGCCAGAAGGGGCTCAGAAGAATGGGTCTACAGGAGGAGAACGCTGACGTCTACTAATCTAATCTACTAGAGGTGGAGTTCAGAGGTGAGCATCGGGGGGCTCGGAGCAGGAGGGGGAGATGGAAACCCACTTGTCGAGGTTTTCAGTGACACCCTGGGGACTTGGCTGTCATTCTCTAGGTAACAGGGAGACATGCTCATGGCCAATTCTACAGTTTAGGGAAGTGCTTCTGTTATCAGCGGAGAAAATGGGACAGGAGGAAAAGAGAGACCGTTGGCTGTGCACCCCATTTTATTCTCGATCTGTGTCCTCATTGCCTCCCCTAGCCTTGTCCAGCCAGAGAAGTCCCTTGTGTACGGTGCCATGTCTTATGCACCTCATGTCCCAGCTCAGAATGCCTGAGGCAGTGTGGGCACAGAGCAAGGGCCATTGTGCACAAAGGAGAGAAGAGACTTCAAGGAGGGTGGCGGCAACGGCAATCTCTTAGAAACAAAAGGTACATTCAACGGATGTCTTCTGAAATAGATCCTAAAGCATTTGGTTTGTGGCAAAGGAAAGCATTTGAGGGGTGTCCATTGGGCAGCTCGGAATGTCTTTAAGCCTTTTGTTAATTAAGGAGAGTGAGCAGTTAGGGAAGAAAAGGCAATGGCTGGGTAGGAGCATTAAGGAGCCCGTGGCCAGGGTCCTGACATCCAGGGTGAGCCGGAATCTGCTCCTGGGAGTGCAGTGTGTCTGGTTGTGTTGCTGCCAGCCGTCCATAGCGACCACTGAGCCAAGCCATTCAAGTCCCACCATTTCATCGTGGGCTGGAAACTTCAATCTCGGTGAAACAAGTAGCCCCTCCCCACTCTCCCCAAAAAATGGTGTTCAGAGATCCCTGCTTCACCTCTCCAGAAACAGAAGGAAAGGGGAGGGGAGGAGGGGCCAGAGCTGAGCCTCCGCTCTTTCATCTCTGAAGATGTCAGCTTGCTGAAGAGAATAAGAACAGTGCACACTCTGGCAGAAGCCGGTGGCTGCCCTGCGTTCTGCCCACCAGCGCGTCTCAGGTCCCTCACGTAGGAGACCTTAGTTAGAGGCCTTTACTGGGCTCCCCGGTGCCTGGCAGGACCCTGTAAGAAGAGCGGCAAGGACTCCTTTTAGGACTGTGGCCACTTCTCTACTACTGATTGGCCGTATGGCCATGGCACAGTCACTTCCGCCCTCTGAGTCAGACCAGGTTTCTGTCGGGGGAGGGGGCTGCATACCTTTTCCTGAACACTTAGCAGTGATGTAACTCTACTTATTCAGACCTGGCACCCACTAATTCTGGGACTCCGGGTGCGCCCTGGTGAGACCTCCATTGAAGGAGGCAGTGTTCGCAAAATCATCGCCTTATCTCACAGGTCCTGACGGGTCAGAGGAACCAACACTGAAGGGTCCAGAAAGATCCGCTTTCTACTACATCTACTGACACAAATTCGGGAATCGGAAAACAAGGTGCTGCCTTAACAACCCTAAAGGAGAATCGGAACCAGCTGCTGGGTAGAAAATGGAATGGCTGTAAGAACGTTAAGGAAAATAACAATGAAAGCCTGAACTGAGAAAAAAAAAAAGTACCTAATGGCTGATTTACCTAAGATACTCTCTAAAAAAAATAAAATAAAAATAAAATAAAATAAATTTTAAAAAATAATAATAAAATAAAATAATAAAAAATTTTTAAAAAGACACTCTCCAGCAGTCTTTGCAGTACCATCTGGCTTCTTACTGTTGTTCTGTTAAAATGGGAGGGAAGAGAGATGAGCTAAGAAAGACAGGGTGAGTCTGGGCTTTAAGATTCTGAGATAATAATAGAATAATAATAATTTTTCAAAAGTTCCCAACTGAAAACCCAACTCAAGCCCCCTAAGGGCACAATGGTCACAGGGTGACCTGGGCCAGGCCTATCAACTCCTCCCTTAAGATCTCAGAAAAGTAGAGAAAGGGGTGGTTCCTCAGAGTGGGCACTCAGGCAAAATCCCTCTATTGAATTTAAAGGTCTCTGACGCCACATCTAAAAAGTAAAATAATAAGAGTTCAAAAAGCATAAGGTCATTGTCATTCAGCCATCGCCAGACTACTGTCAGCAGCCAGCAAGCGTGACAGACAGTACAAAATGAGCAGAGGCCTTTAAAATGTCAAACTTCTACAAGCAGAAGCAGCCTAGAAAGTGGAAACTTCTAGCTGCAAACATGTGACACCTTGGTTAAATAAGAAAGGATACTTTAGCAGGGGCAAGAGCTTCTGGGGATCCCGTCGGGGTAGGAATGGGGCAACTTACATTGGCCTTGCTGGATTTCAGATTGCTGTGAGCCAGTGAGTTTACATGAGCCTTGGTTTCTTTTCTTTGAAACAGAAGTGTCTATTTTAGTAACCTTGTATGAATGTCTGGGCTGCACATTAGGTGTACAAGGAGCACCTGCCCTGAGTTCCTTGGTCCACTAACTGAAGAGAATTATATTCACAGCTGTGTGTGGGAAATGGAGGTGAAGAATATGAACCTCATTTGAAGGAGAGATTCTGAACCCTGAGCTGATGCTATAATGGGATGTGACATCTTTGAGGGCTCCAGGGTGGTATTGTGCATGGGTATGACACATGAATCATTGTTGACTGAAGGATATGCCATGGTGCCCACATTCCAGAATGTTCCAGAATGACTCCAATTTCTTGACTTACACAACCTTGCATAGACTGTTTCTAGGTTTGCCTTATACACAATAGGGTGTGACAGACATAACAATGTGTCACCCTGGTTCTCATATTTTGTTGTGCTGCTGTTCCTCTCTTCTCAGATGTCCCACTCAGGAAATGCGGCTGTCGTGACTTGTGCCATCTTCCAGCCATGCTTCCATGAGGTGCAGACACGCCCCGCCTAGGGCCACCCAATGACCATAAAGAAAATTCTCCACCCCCAGTTGAGCCAGAAACATGGAAAAATAGATCAAAAGAGTAACTGGAATCCAAAAGCAAGCTCATGTCATATGATCTACTGGTGTTTTGCCAACACATCAAAGCTACCATGTGAGGAAGGGAAAAATCTAAGAAGAAAGAATGGAAAAGGTGCCTGCTGTATTATAGAAAGAAAATCAACCGCATAATTAAAATTAATTATAGGTGGGTCATACACCTAAATGTGAAACATAAAACTATCCAGAAGACGATAGAAGATCTTTTCAATCTAGGCTTCTTCATCTGAGATGAAAATGGATCATTTTCACTAAGTCTAAAACTTGCGCTCATAAATAGGCATATGAAAACCACAGATTCATGCTGCTCTCAGCCTGGGTCAGAGAATCATATTGCTCTGGGTGGTGGCTGATTCAGAGACACTTCACTTTTCAAAGTGCTGAGAACAAGCAGCTTGAATATGAATATATATATATATCACATACATATGCATACATACATACATATATACATATATATGGCAGAAACAGGGAGTATGGAAGGAGTAAGTTATGATTAAAAGGCACTATATGCATCTATGAATTTTTTCAGGGGGTGTGTTGAGACAGGGTTTCTCTGTGTAGACTTGGCTGGCCTGGACTTGCTTTGCAGGCCAGGCTGGCCTCAAACTCACAGAGATCCACCTGTCTCTGCCTCCCCTAGTGCATGTGTCACCTTACACATCTATGAACTTTCAAAATAATAAATAAAAATGTAGCTACATTTCAATAACCACTTTAGATCTAAATAGCCACTTTTTTAAAAAGTAAGAAACATTCTGAAAGAAAATAGTCACAATACCATGTCAAAGAACATATAAATGTCAATGACCTTACAAATTAATAACAGAAAGACAATCCAGTTTACTTTAAGTGGGCAAAAGATATTGTGGTGGCCCCCACAGACTCATGTGTTTGAATACTTGGCCCATAGGAAGTGGCACCATTTGGAGGTGTGGCCTTGTGGGAGGAAGTGTGTCACTGTGGGGGTGGGACTTGAGGTCCTCTATGCTCAAACTATGTCTAGACTCAATCTCCTTCTGCTGCCTGAGGATCAAGATGTAGGACTCTCAGCTCCCTCTCCAGCTCCATGTCTGCCTGCACGCTGCCATGCTTCCTGCCATGATGATAGTGGACTAAACTTCTGAACTTGTCAGTTAGCCTCAATGAAATGTTGTCCTTTATAAGAGGTTCATTGGTCATGCTGGCTAGTCACAGAAATAAACTAAGACATTTAGCAAATGGTAACACGTGAGTAACCAGTAAATACAGGATGCTCAGGACCATCAGTCATCAAAGGAACAAAAGTAAAATCATGAGACACCTCCACAGCCACCAAAATGGCTCAAATGAAAAGGAGCGACATATGGTGATGCTGTGTAACAAGTAGAACCTGAGAGTCCCCCTGGAGGGAGGACCGGTTTGGCTATCTACTGTGAAATTGAGTCTACTGATTTCCGACCAGCACGTTAACTGACCCAGTCATTTTATTTCTAGGCATCTCCTCAGGCAAAATGAAAATATGTATCTATGCAAGATTCATACAAGAACATAAAGATAAGCTGTCTTCACAGTGGCCCAAGACTAGAAGCAAACCAAGTATTTTTGCCAACAAGAGAAAGACAGATGTGATACACCCAGACAATTAAATACAATTCCACAATTTAAAAAATTGAGAACTCCTGGTTCTCTTTACAGAACACTGTAAGTCAGCTTCAAAATACATACTAAGTTGAAGAAGCCAGACACACAGAGCCCAAACTGAATAACTTCACTGATGGGATGTTTTACAAGCAAAAGTAGTTTATGAAGAAAGAAACCAGAATACTAGAAGACTACCTCAGGTGGTAGTATGGGTTGAAGGAGGGAGGGAGGGAGGGAGGGAGGGAGGGAGGGAGGGAGGGAGGGAGGGATGGATCATCTTTGGGGAATTATGGCAGTGGTCACATCCTAGGTTACATGGTTGTTCATTTAGTCAAAATCTACTGATACGTATTTAAGATCTATGCACTTTACTGCTTGTCAATTATAGTCAGGGCTGCGAGGGGGGCTCTGTGGGTAAAAAACGTTGCTGAACAAGCACAAGAGCCTGAATTAAATCCCCAGAACCCAGGTAAAGCCAGATATGAGGGTACAGTGTTGGTGCATGTCTGTAATCCCAGAGTTGGAGGGATGGGATAGAAACAGCTAGATTCTGGGAACTCACTGGCCCGCCAGGCTTCAGTCTAGCTGGAAAGGCAAGAGCTACCTAGGTCCAGTGTAAGACCTTGTCTCATCTCAAAAAAGAAAAAAAAAAGAAAAGAAAAAAATAGGTTAGAGACATGGAGATGTTCTAACATCAACCTCTCACTTCCACGGGTACCAACACAGGGAAACTCACACACAATCAATCAACCAATCAATGTGTAAGGGGGATGCAGTTTATTAAACAGTAATACCAAGGACCCGTATATTATTCCAGTGAAAAATGTACAAGACGCTCACAGGGACAAGTATAACTAACTCATCATTTAAATAAAATAGACCTGAGGAAACAAAAGAATAGTCCATGTTTGCGGCTTGAAAGACAAAGGTTATAACAGTATCAGTCCTCGTAACTGATGTACAAATTCAACATGACTGTAATAAGAATTAAGAGGAGTCTTGATAGAATTTACCAAGATAATTATGAAACATATATAGAAACACATGAGCCAAGAGAGCAAATTCACCCGGTAGAGCCAAAGAGGAGAGTTTTTCCTCCAAGTATCAAACATCTTAAAAACTCACAAAAATTAAGAGGGGTATTTGCGTGAGGGAGAAAACAGTGTTCCCAGAGACTCCCACAAGCAGGAGCACTTGGCTTATGACAAAGAGTAAACTTCAGATTAGCCAGAGTGCAGAAAATTAACTCTCACCTCATATCAAACACAAAAAAATTCAACTCCAACAAAGTACAGCTTTAAGGCTGAAGCACAGAATGTTCCAGACATTGCTATAAGAACATATCATAAGTAGGAGGCAAAAACCCAGGAATCATGCAAAACATTGATGAGACACAGGACATCAAAACTCACAAATTCTGTTCCCCTAGATGAAGAGGGGACAAATACCCACACTCGATGTGGGGACAACATTGGCACTTTTAAAGTCACAAGTTGTTTAAACTCAAAACATATAAAGAACACCCACAACTCAGCAAGAAAAAGACACAGAGCCCAACAGAGTGTGCAGGCAGTTTGAACAGGTGTTTATAAAGTGCACACTAGCCTGCGTGTGTGTGTCCCCCCCCAAACTCACATGTTGGAACCTAAGACTCAGGAGGTGGGGCCTTTAGGAGGTTGATGAAGTCCTGAGAGCTCAGCCCCTAAACAGTTTGACTGCTCATACAGATGGTTCAAGAGAGCTAGCCACGCCCCTTCCTCTTCCTGTCTCTTCTACCATTTGTCTCCTCTGGAAAAGTCAACAGGGCACAGGTCAGAGCTGCAGCCATGAAGCCTGCACCAAGCACTGGGTGTGCCAGAAGGTTGCCTGGACTTCTGGACCTCCCAAACTGTGTGGAGTGACTTTCTCATCATTCATAAACTATCTAATGTGAGGTGTTTCTGTTAAAGGAGCAAGAGCTGGGTAAGACACAGGTAATTACCTAAATGGCCAACAAGCAGGAAAGAAATTGTTCAACCTCCTTACTGATTAAGGAACTGAACATACCAAACCCACAACGAGATGACTAGTATCACCTTTCATAAAAAATAATTATGGCGAGCATTTGCAGTGACAGGATTCTCTCACATGGTGCTGCCTCTTTGGAAAACAGTTAGGCATTGCACATCATCCTGTAACCCAGAGATGTGCTGAAAACACTTAGGCGTTGCACATCATCCTGTAACCCAGAGATTCATGCAGCAAGAACACATGCATGTGATCACCAAGAGACCCACAGAGCCTTCACACTGGCTTTATGTACGCAGCCAAAACTGTGGACAACCCAAACTCCCATAAACTAGAAAATCTACAAATAAGTTATGGGATGCACGTGCAATGGAACACTATGGCATCATGACAATATGTAAACTATACTTGACAATATGAGAAGGAAAACTGACAGAAAAGAAAAATTCATATGCTTGAGTTAAAGGTTAAAATCAAGAAATAAAAACTGTAGTATCAGAAGTTTTTGTTGTTGCTTTCATTTTTTTTTAAGCCTGATTTTAAGGAAGATATACTTTGAAGATAGAGGAGTGAGCATGAAAGAAGATTCTAGAGAAATTGGTCCTTTTCCTCATCCAAGTGGATGTTACACAGTTATTTCTTAGCAATAATTAATGGATGGTATTTACTTGTGATAAATCTTTTCCTATGTATAAATAACATTAGTAAAAATTTTTTAAAAATAGACTCATAAATGCCAGTGCCCGACAGGTATGAGTGCTAGGAAGGAAGGGTGTGGCCACTATCACTCACACCCCTCCCACCCAAAGCACTTGATGGAGGAGGACAAGAAACATTACAGGTTGTCATGGCGGGTGCTGGTCTCCCTCTCCCTTCCACCCTGGATGGAGGCGATAGGCAACAGAACGGACCAGAAGCAACGCCTTCCTCACAGCACCTGGGAAAGGACTCTCGCCCCTGTCTTCATTGTCTCAGAGCTGCAGAAGAATCCAGGCTCTAGCGTGTGCTAACTTGGAAAAATGGGTAAAGTTCTCCAGCTTTTAGATACACCATCTATAAAAACGAGAATAAGCAGGCTGGTCCTAAAGGTGAGGGAGGAGGGCTTGCTCCCTTGAACATTTTATCTAAAATGTTGCCTCTGTGTGATTGACGCCTTCCATGCAGATACATTGTTTTTCAAGAGGTATATGAATTAATATCAGAAAGCAAAATGCTGCATTGCTCCAGCCACTTGTCAATTATATGCATGCCCATGCAGAAGGCAAGGGGGAGAGAGCAGGCGTCCTTATGCACCTATGCTTCCTTCCTGGCGCTCTGGACACCCTCCGCCCCACCCTATCAAGAGGTTTTATGGTAGTGGCTGACCAGCTGCTGGAGTCTGGTCATTTACACCACAGACTGCCAAGCTCCTCACCATCCCGTCTACCTCCTTTGGGCATGTCTAGCACCCAGCTTCTTCTCTAGCTCCACCCGGACTCTTCTTCCACACTGAATTCACAGCCCTCGATGAGACACTGACAGTGACCTCCAGGGCACCCTAACTATTAGGATTCTGCTTCAGTCTGCCTACCTGTGACGTCATTGCTTACCTGCCATGAGGGCATGGCCTTGACCAGGGCTATATAAAAGAACAGACCCTCCATGACGTCTCTCTCTCTCTCTCTCTCTCTCTCTCTCTCTCTCTCTCTCTCTCTCTCTACTCTCTCTTCTTTTTACTCTTCCTGTCTCTGTCTCTGCATCTCTGTGTGTCTGTCTCTGTCTCTGCATCTCTCCCTCTCTCTCTCTCTCTCTCTCTCTCTCTCTCTCTCTCTCTCTCTCTCTCTCTCGCCCCTCCCCCCTTTCCTTCTCTCCTCGTGCTCATTTAATAAACTCCTCTACAACATATTATCTGCTGCCTGGGACATTATTACCTTATTATTATCTTATCGTCTTACATCGAATATCTTATTTATCAATTGTAAAATTGGTAGCCCATACAGGAAAAGCTCTTCCATGGCTAACAAGTCTGAAATCCTTTATATTGAACCCCATTCTTGCAAATTTCATTCTAAAGCTCCATTCATTCTGGTCCTAACCCATCACTGCTGGCCTCCAGACCATGATTCTAAGCCGAGACAAATTTCTGCTGCTTCGCTTTCTCCCTGGACCCAGGGCAGAAACGAAATTCACTGTGCCACATGGCACCCCCCTCCCATGACCCTGTTCACAGTAAACCCGGGTGCGGACCAGCCTCTGGCTGGAGTAACCTGCCTGCCTCCTGCACTGCCTGCTTGCCTGCTATATTCTTTGTAAACTACCTGCAGATCTCAACTCCCATTCCTCCTGTTTTTGGTAAGCTCTCCATCAGCTGTGGACCTCTCCGGGGTTACTGCTTGCTGCTTTCCTCTGATTGGCGGTACTGCCACAGATGGTTTACTTTGATTCTGAGGGAGTCCAATAACGTCCCAGCCCACTTAGGGTTAATTGCTGGGCCCCTAGTGTCTCGCCAGCCCCAAGCATTCTCCTGCACTCTCAGCCGCTGTCCCCACTCCCCCAAACCCACCCTGAGTGTGTCTCTATTTGGTTTGTTCCTGCTGTGCAGGTTACCCAAAGCTGGGATGGAACGGGCTGCCTTCCCTGTCTGCACTATGCTCAGCCACCTTAAGTTATTACGGCCTCTTGGTGGTTTTTAATCTGCCCTATGCTACGTGTAGTAGTCATCATGCTGATTTGTGATAAAGAAGGTAGAGCCTTTCCCCTCTGTGCTTACCACGTGACCACTAGCTTCCCGCCGCTGCTCTGGCCCCTCCCCCCTTTCCCATCGCAGACCCTTTGGAGGTGCTTACACGCCCTTCTGCCCTGCCTACAAGCTGGCCAGGAAAGGCCAAAGGCAGACTCAATGCCAGCTCCAATGGAACAAACAGCTTTGCTTTCTGTAAGACTATACTTTCCAACTCCTAAAATAAAAATTGTCTCTAATTTCTTTTCTGCTCTAAAAAAAAATCTTAGCATAGTTTATTGTGTATACAATTGTTTATTGGCTATGTTTTTATCCTGGTCCAAATTGGTTTTTGTTACTAGCTTATGCTTTTGCTAATTCCTAGACAAGTAAATAAATGTTGTTCCTCCTGTCATCAGCTAACATAGATTCAACTATTCCTGGCTAATGGGTTTGATATGGTTTTTATAATGTTCTACAGTATTAACATTCATTTGTTTACAATGTTAAAATTTAAATCGCTGCCTTAAATCACATTTAGCCTCAAATTCTAAATGTGATGCTATTGATCACACAAAACTGTTCTGCTCCTTTTGGACTGTACTTGTGTTTTTAACATTCCAACTTACCAGATAAAACCTAAAGTCTTAGTCTTTAAGTATTAAGATAAACTGTAATCAAAGTTTGTTTATTTAAATATTCTTAAGATAGACAAAGCCATGGTCTCACTGCCATTTTAACTGAAAGGCTAAGGATGTTTCCTGGATCCCCATATAGGAACTGATAAAAATAATTTAAAATCTTTAAAACCCTAAAGGAGCCTTCCTGACAGGCTCAGTTACAACAAACTGTTCTCCAGGCCTTAACCACTACCCCTGAGGAAAAAAATAGAGGTGTGAAAAGCCCCCTCCCACTAGGGTCCAGCCTGAACCAGCTCTGCGAGGGACCAGTTTCAGATGCAGCCGATGGAGACACCAGTCTCACAGCTACTACAGGCAGAATGGGACACCGGTCCCACAGCCTAGCCTGTTGGCAAAATTGGCCAATGGATGTCAGAATGCTCACACACAGGCTTGTCCTCTATGCCCAGCTACTGGAGGTTGGAGCAGCACAAGAGCTTTAGACATTTCCAGCCTTCAATCTCCTTGACCTGTGGAGTACAGCTGGCTCGTAGATTCAGCAGCCTCTCCAAAGCCAGGGCAATGCTACAGGTCTGTTTTGTTTTTGTTTTTTTTTTTCTCCTTTATTAATTTATTCTTGTTACATCTCAATGGTTATCCCATCCTTTGTATCCTCCCATTCTTCCCTCCCTCCCATTTTCCCCTTATTCCCCTCCCCTATGACTGTTCCTGAGGGGGATTACCTCCCCCTGTATATGTTCATAGGGTATCAAGTCTCTTCTTGGTAACCTGCTGTCCTTCCTCTGAGTGCCACCAGGTCTCCCCCTCCAGGGGACATGGTCAAAGGTAAGGCACCAGAGTATGTGAGAAAGTAATATCCCACTCTCCACTCTACTGTGGAGAGTGTTCTGTCCATTGTCTAGATCTGGGTAGGGGTTTAAGGTTTACCGCCTGTATTGTCCTTGGCTGGTGCCTTAGTTTGAGCGGGACCCCTGAGCCCAAATCTGCCTATCGTAATGTTCTACTTGTAGGCTTCTAGGACCCTCTGGATCCTTCTACTTTGCCATTCTCCCATGCTTTTCTCATCTAGAGTCCCACTAGAATGTCGCTACAGGTCTGCTTTAAACTCCTACTCGGGCTACACAGTCGCATGGCCAGCTTCTATCATGAGAAGCTTCAGGTACCTTCCCAGCACTCTTCATGTGCAGGAGACCAAACTTTTAACTGTAGAGTCTAGATACAGTCTACTCCTGGGAGATAGTCTACCTTGCTACCAGACCTCCTTTTTCCATTCTTTTAGCTAAGGACAGTGATGACTTACAACAATTTCACCTCTATCTTAAAGCTTCAAAGAAGGTATTAAGGTTGATACATACAAGTTATAAGTGTTAGAAAGTCTAAGAGCATGTTTTAAGTTGGTAAATACACGTTATAAAGGTTAAAATTTCTACAAAGGTGTTTTATGCATCCTGTTGCCATGCTATTGTTGTACTAACTGTTCAGAATGTTGACACTGATCAATGGAGCTCTGGTTTATTAATCTAACTACAGAAAACATTACACTGTATAATCCTATCATAGTTCCAAGCCCAAGATTTTAAGTTTCCTTTTGTTTGTCTTTTTCTTAAAATGTCTCTCATTGTACTAAAATTATAAATGCCCAGTCCTCTAAATAGAAAAAAAAAGTCCCTCTTAAAACTACTTCATTGCTTGTTGGAATGCAAACTAGTACAGCCACTTTGGAAATCTATCTGACACTATTTCAGAAAACTGGGAATAGGACTTCCTCAAGACCCAGTTATTCCACTCCTTGAAATATACCCAGAAGATGCTCCAGCACACAACAAGGATATATGCTCAACCATGTTCATAGCGGCCTTATTCATAATAGCCAGAACATGGAAAAAGCTTAAGTGTCCCTCAGTAGAAGGATGAATAAAGAAACTGTGGTACATTTACACTATGGAATACTACTCAGCTATTAAAAACAAGGAATTCCCAGAATTTGTGGACAAATGGATTGAACTAGAAATGATCATAATGAGTGAGTTAACCCAGAAGCAGACTCAAATGGTATATACTCACTTATAACTAGACCCTAGCCCAAGGGGCATGTCCCATGAAAGTCTTCACCTACCAGGAAAGTGGGATAGATGTGAGGACATTCTTTTGGGACTCTAGGTGAGAGAAGTATGGGAGAATGGGGAAATAGAAGAATCCAGAGGGTCCTAGAAACCTACAAGTAGAACATTATAACAGGCAGATCTGGGCCCAGGGGTTCTGCACAAACTATAGCACCAACCAAGGACAATATGTGCAGTAAAAATCGAACCCCTACCCAGAGCTAGCCAAGGAACAGGTCATTCTCTACAGATGAGTAAAAAGTGGGGTCTGACTTTCACATGAACTCTGGTGCCCCATATTTGACCACGTCCCCTTGATGGGGAGACCTGGTGGTACTCAGGGGAAGGATAGCAGACTACCAAGAAGAGACTTTGATACCCTATGATCATATAGAGGGGGAGGAGGTCCCCCTCAGTCACAGTTATAGGGGAGGGGGATAGGGTGAAAATGGGAGGGAGGGAGGAATGGGAGGATAGAAGGGATGGGATAACAATTGAGATGTAATATGAATGAATGAATGAATGAATGAATGAATAGATAGATAGATAGATAGATAGATAGATAGATAGATAGATAGATAGATAGATAGAAAACAAGCCCCTCTTTCATGCTGTGAACTGATGCTAAACTGAGCTTTGCCTTCTGCTCTACAGGAGATGTCTGTCCTCACCATGTTACTGTTCCACGGAGGCCAAAAAACGTCTGCGTTCCCTAAGCTCACTTCAGAGTATTTGTACTTTAACATAAAGTTCTTTCCCCAAGCCTCTACTATGCTATATGTTTACTGCCTTTTCCTACAATGTGTTCATGTCTAATAATGTATATTTCACTGCAGATTACAAACAGTGATGATGCTAAATTTATCTCCCTTTTATGAACTTAAAAGAATTCTTGTCAGCTACAGGAAATTCACTCCTCAGGTCAAATGGAATCCAGAGAAGTACTGTCAATCCAAAGCCTAAGTTTCTCACCTATCGCCTATCTCTGAGGGTGGGATTCCTCCCCCTTTCCACTGGTTTTGGGGCTCCCCTAACTACCTGATTGCCACCTTTCTGCACCAACACCAGACGACAACCCTGGTCTACATAATTGTCTGTTTCTTCTCATTAACCTACAACTAGGACTTTTTCACCGAGTGAAACCGCACACACAGCTCTTCCGCTGCAGCTACAGCAGCTGCTGTCACTAGCCACCACCACGAAATCCTAGTACTAGGTGGGCTGTGTCCCTGGGCCAGCTCATCCACCATCAAGCTGCGCTCTTGGTTGCTGGTCAGGGATGATGAGCCACTGACCAGTCTGTACCTGTCCCTTGGGTCACTATCCATTTGGGGGGGGATGCCCTAACATATTACTGCCTCCACTCCCCCATGAAAAACAGTCCATCTACCACTTCTCCAGGCCTCTGGAGTCATCCCATCCACATCTCTCTGGGAGGCCTTCTGAGAATTTCAAATTCCTGCGCCTACATTAAGGGCTTCTAAGCTTACATGCCTCTGCAACCAAACTTGGACAGATCCAAAAACTAAACTATTTTAATTATTGCCAGCATTCAGGTAAAATGAAAAGAAGCTCCCTATATCCAGACCTTTTCTTTGCTCTCCCAAAATTTTCACGCATTGTCAACATTGTCTCAAGCCTTTTCTCTTTGTTCTCCCAAGGGTTTCAAATGTACACCTAAAGGGAATTTTCTCCCTAACCTACTCACTTTGTCTTCTGCCCACATATATGTTCTGGTATCCGCCAGACTTCCTACGTCTGGGACATCATCACAGCAGCTACCCACAAGTGCTCCCCGTCCAACCTCACCGATTGTGACAGCTGGACCTGCATTGCCCTTCCCAGCTGCAGATGTTCTCAGACCCTGGACAACAAATGCAACAGCCTGTTCTTCCAGAACCTGGCCAACATTTCAGCCTTTTAAAGCCACTCTACTGTCAGCAGGGAGAAGTTGAAATGATTACTTTGCCCATTATCCATTTGCAAACGGCTGAAATGGTGAGCTCCAGGCCGGGGACACAGCTCCAGGTTCCCTCAGCTCTCCTTGGCAGAATTTATCCTTCCCCTTTAATATATGTAACATTTTATTGCTATTGCTTTTTCTTTCTCTCTTTTCCCCTCACATGGCAGTCAAAAGCTGCTTCCAGTGAACCTACATTTATATACTTTAATTTACTTTATATAAAAACAATCTAACTTTCCTCATTTTTTAATTATAGGAAGAGGTAGGAATGTTAGGATTCTGCTTCAGTCAGCCTACCTGTGATGCCCTCGCTTACCTGCCACAGGGGTGTGGCCCTGACCAGGGCCATATAAGAGAACAGACCCTCCATGAGGTTTCTCTCTACTCTCTCTTCTTATTCTTCCTGTCTCTGACTCTCTGAGGTACCTCTCCTGCCTTTCCTTCTCTCCCCATGCTCATTTAATAAACTCCTCTACAACATAATATCTGCTGCCTGGTACATTATTATGTTATTATTATCTTATTGTCTTATATCTTATATCTTAATTATAAAACTGACCTTCTGGGCCCCTCCCTCAGAGTCTCCAAAGCGGAGACAATTCACCAAGACCCTAGTTTCAAATTCATAATTTCTTGATCTTTCTTTTGAAAACAAATGCTCCCCTAAACTGCCACACAAACTGAAGTGTTTGTGCACACGGAGGAAATCTGTAGCACGATGTCACCGGTGGCCAGCCTCTGCTCAACTCCTCACTCCAGAACTCACACACCACACAATACCACACCACAGCCTCTCGCTTTGTTTGCTGTCAGCAGGAAGCTTCACAGTCTTCACTGCTTTCTGCAAAGACTATTTTGATCAAAAAAAGAGCCCTAAAGATGCTCATCTGTGTGATCGATCACTGCTGCCTCCTGTCCCAGGAAATGGCTGAGTTTCTCACTGCCAAACCCCTTGGCACCATCTGCCTTGTTAGCCTCTGCCTGGCAGGGAGTTAGGGCAGGCAAGTCTCTTCACCTCTTTGCATGCAGCACCCACTGGATTCAGCACAAATACAATGAGATTCCACAAGAGGAAAGGTGAACTGGAAAGTCCCTGCCTGGACAAGAAAGTGGCGCTCTCTGTCTGTGCAATCTCAGTAACACTGTCCAGGAACCCTTCCCTTCACTACACCTCCCCAGACCCTAGAGTCAACACCTTTGCGGGTCGACTCCCTTTGGGGTTGACACAAAGAGGCTTTCGGATGTGTCTGCCTTATGCAGACTTTGTAAATTGGTGCAACCTGTCTGGGGAATAAAGTAGCTCTCTTGGTAGATTTGAAGAGATCCCAGAGTTGATGGGGTGTGAATCTCAGAGGTGATGTAATCAGATCAAAGCAGAATCTGTAACAATAATGACAGAAATGGGAAGGGAAAAGGGGAAGAAAGGAGAAGAATGGAAAATGAAGGGACCTGGAGCAACCTAAATACCCATCAACACAGGCATGCATTAAAAAGGAGCAGCTGTTAGGGGCTGAAGAGCCAGCTCGGTCAGGGAAGTGCTTGCTGTCCTAGCAGGGGGCCTTGAGTCAGCTTGGGGCCTTGAATTCAGACCTCTAGCACCCAGGAGAAAAGCCCCAGCACTGGGAAAACAAGAGACACAAAGAGGCCTGGGCTCACTCGCCAGCACATCAGAGCACTCCAGGTTCTGAGGAAAAACCTTGTTTCAAAAACTAAGGTGAGGGGCTGGAGAGATGGCTCAGTGGTTAAGAGCACGGACTGCTCTTCCAAAGGACACGAGTTCAATTCCCAGCACCCACATGGCAGCTCACAACTGTCTGTAACTCCAAGATCTGGCACCCTCACAGAGACATACATGCAGGCAAAACACCAATGCACATAAAATAAAAATAAATAAATTATATTTAAAAAAACACACAAAAACTAAGGTGAATAATGAAGAAGGAAAATACCCAGTGTTGACTTCGTATCTCCACACAGCCTACCATACACACCAACATGTTATAACACACGTTCTACATGCAAAAAGAGAACACAATGCATGAACTGCATGCAACTTATTAATATGAATAAATCCCAAAAATACATAATTAAGTCCAAAGAAAGCCAATTTGCAAAAATGGGATGATTCCTGTGTTAAACACCCAAACACAAACATACACACTGTGTCTTGTTTATGAATATATGGTAAACTTATGGAAAGGCAACATACTTCAGGGAAGATCGGCTACAAGGGAGGAGGTTAGAATTAGGGGAGATGATGATAGCCGAATTGTTAACATTTTATTTCCTTAAATAAATATTTGAACTAAGTCTGGTAAACTATTAACACTTGGTTAAGCTTCTGGTGGGAACACTGAGTATCTATTACATCACAGCTGTCCCACTGAAGTATTGTCTGGTTTAAAAAAAATAATTAATAGGTGTAAACACTTCTCTAAATGTTCTCCAGGGCCTTGCCTCACTCACAAAAGATAAAATGTCCAGTCCAGCCAAATAGTCCTTCTTCATGAAGCAAGTGGAAATTTACAACAAACAAAAACTAATAGTAAGGTCACCAACTCCCAGCCAGTTCCTGACACTGCAGCCACTCTGACCTTGACAGCTGAGTCCCTCCCTCCTGTCCTGGCCAGGCCTGCTGGCTCTGGCTGGGGCTGGCCTGTGTGAGATGACAGGACAGGAAGGAAGAAAAGCTCACTCCCTGCTGGCCTTGGGGCTGGTAGAAGCTACATTTCTTTGAGTCGCATCTCCTGTGTGGCCCTCGGCTGTGTAGTGACCCTCCTTCCCCTGGCTTCCTCAGGACCTCCCTTCTCTCGCTGGTCCCACGAGCTTCACTGCTCCTCTCCGTTTCCCTTCCATCTGAACACGTCTTTATAAATGGTACCCTCATGATGCCCTCCTTAATGGCCTGGCTCAAGTGTGCCTTTTGCTTTCCCCTGGTGCCCTGACGTCGGGGAGCACACAGGAAGAGCTGGAGCACTCAGGAGAGCTAAGAGAGCCGCAGAGAACTCTCTGCCTGGGCAGAGCCTGCGAAGACAGATGGAGGTTTGACAAATGCTCAGAGGGAAGTGATAGGGCAAGAAAAGATGACAACACAGCGAGACTGAAGAAAGAGCATCTACAAAAACCAGCCATATGAAACTGGCTGAGTGGACTACTTTGACCTATAAGGTTAAGGCTCTTTGGCGCGGTCAAGCAAATAATAGGATTCAGACCCTGGTTTCATGGTCACCGGATTCATGGAGTTTTAAAGGAGCAGTAAGTCTCAAAATGAATGTGTCCCTCATGAAGGATAAATATAATATTGATCATCTGCAGCAGAGAGTATCGAACTTGTAGACAGAGATAGAAATGTGACTTCCATGTTGTTTGCTCCAGTGTGGCCAAAGGCCCTGAATCTGCAAGCCAGTTCTTACAGAGGAGAAACTCGTACGCAAATGTCCACACTTTGAGCCACCTGGAGCACAGAGCACTAGGCGGGCTCTCGATTTCTCACCCTATCATCTGAAGACAAAGCATGCACTACCACATGAAGGCGGAGGAGCCTGCTCACTATCACACGTTTCTATGAGTTTCCAGCTGGAGTTCTTATCCATGGAAAACTGGCTGAAGGAGAGGGTCTGGGGAGCCCCCAGTGACATGCTTCTGTGGACAGAGGGTGGGGCTTGCATCCTGGCAGAGGCAAATAGGTGAAGGAGAAGGCTACACAGAGACAGAAGATGCAGAGAACAAGCCCCCTTAGCTGGAGGAGCAAAACAGTCACGAAGCAAAGGACTTCCTTCTATTAATCTCCCGGGACCAGAATTAATCTTTCTTTAGAATTGTTAGTTTGGTGAAATTTATTATCCTGGATGACAATAAGTCTTCCCAGGTTTAGAAAGAATTTAAAAGTGTGTGATTTATTTGTCCTGAGATGATTCCCAGACCATAGTACTACTCCTCAAAACTAATATTTTGGCATTTAATAAACCAGAGAAATCGGGCCATGAACTTAACATTAGCGAATTTTTTAAAAACCTCTAAGTAATATTTAATGTTGCAGTTGTTTTGATCCTGTTATTTCTGCTTTGACACTTGAGTTCAGCACGCTGTGGAACCAGATTGCCAGAAGAAGCCTATGTTCAGGGTGAGATCAGCCTCCCTGCATCCCAGTGCTGTCATTTCAACTATCCTCACCCCTGCTGCTATCTGATGGGCTTTGTGAATGGATACTGTGCTCAGCCTCCTGAAGCCCTGCTCAGAATGTTATGGTGGGGGGGGGGGAAAGACTGCAGCAAGACACTGGGGACTGAGAGCAAAGAGGGCTGTGAACTCCCGCAGGAGCGTGAGGATGTGGCTAAACTTCGCCTTCTGGTGAGAGTCTTGCAGACATCACCATCCTGATGGCCAGCCACAGCCATCAGCATCACCCCAGGGAGGGCAGTGCAGAGTCTGATCCTGCAGGAAAGCATGGCTCGCTCATCGGTCTGGCTGCTCCTGTCCCCTTTGGTGTACTGTTTCAAGGGACTCGATTAAGTTGATTAAGTTGCTTATTCTCCAAATGAGATCACTCATCATCACCTCAGCCCCAAGCTTTTGGGCAGAGCTGGCAAGTGACCAAAGGCCAGCCAAATAATGAGTCAGACTGTCCCCCAGGAGGAACCCTGGCATGACCTAGTTAAGTCTTAAACTACAGAAGAAAGGATTCGGGCTCAGAGTTGGCAAATGAGTTGCCCAAGGTCCCCCTACAGCGTGTGTGTGTGTGTGTGTGTGTGTGTGTGTGTGTGTGTGTGTGTGTGTAATTGCATTTGACTACAAGTCTATCATTGGCTAGAAGTGACTCCCAGGTCCTTGAACAGCACGGGGTCTACCTCTATAGTGTAGAATAGTCTATCTTCTTTTTTTGTTTAAATTTTGTTCTTTCCTCTATTCAATTACTTTTTTATTTGTCTTCAAGACAGAAATGAAATGTGTCTCAAATGTTATTCTACTGTATGTAAATGAGGCCACTTTTACTGGGGGCCTGTAAGTGCATGTGTGTGTGTGTGTATATACACATATATGTATGTAAAATCCAGTCAACTTTTATTAAACTTGACTATATATGGGAGGTTTCCTATCATCAGACATGGAATAAAACCTAGACTAGGGAGGACACTGGGAAATGCAAATGTGGTAACAGACTGTGTATGCTGTAATTGGCCCCCAAAGAGGATTATGGTGGTGGTGACAAACATTATAAGGAGACTGTGAAATATATTTCAGGATAAAATTGGATATTAGGAGGGAAAATAAAGAAAAGGATGACGTTTTCAAATCTTTTTTTGCCCACTTCAACTCTGACCAACTAGACAAACTGGTGGAGTCAGCACTCCATACACCCATCCTCACCCCCACCTCACCCCTACCTCACCCCCACCTCACCCCTACCTCACCCCCACCTCACCCCCACCTCACCCCTACCTCACCCCTACCTCACCCCTACCTCACCCCCACCTCACCCCCACCACACCCCTACCTCACCCCCACCTCACCCCTACCTCACCCCCACCTCACCCCTACCTCACCCCCACCTCACCCCTACCTCACCCCCACCTCACCCCCACCTCACCCCTACCTCACCCCCACCTCACCCCTACCTCACCCCCACCTCACCCCTACCTCACCCCCACCTCACCCCTACCTCACCCCCACCTCACCCCCACCTCACCCCTACCTCACCCCCACCTCACCCCCACCTCACCCCCACCTCACCCCCACCTCACCCTCACCTCACCCCTACCTCACTGTCACCTCACCCCCACCTCACCCCTACCTCACCCTCACTTCACCCCTACCTCACTGTCACCTCACCCCCACCTCACCCCTACCTCACCCTCACCTCACCCCTACCTCACTGTCACCTCACCCCCACCTCACCCCTACCTCACCCCCACCTCATCCTCACCTCACCCCCACCTCACCCCTACCTCACCCCCACCTCATCCTCACCTCACCCCCACCTCACCCCTACCTCACCCCCACCTCACCCCTACCTCACCCCCACCTCACCCCTACCTCACCCCCACCTCACCCCTACCTCACCCCCACCTCACCCCCACCTCACCCCTACCTCACCCCCACCTCACCCCCACCTCACCCCCACCTCACCCCCACCTCACCCCCACCTCACCCCTACCTCACCCTCACCTCACCCCCACCTCACCCCCACCTCACCCCCACCTCACCCCCACCTCACCCCCACCTCACCCCCACCTCACCCCTACCTCACTGTCACCTCACCCCCACCTCACCCCTACCTCACCCTCACCTCACCCCCACCTCACCCCCACCTCACCCCCACCTCACCCCTACCTCACTGTCACCTCACCCCCACCTCACCCCTACCTCACCCTCACCTCATCCCCACCTCACCCCCACCTCACCCCCACCTCACCCCCACCTCACCCCCACCTCACCCCTACCTCACCCCCACCTCACCCTCACCTCACCCCTACCTCACTGTCACCTCACCCCCACCTCACCCCCACCTCACCCCTACCTCACCCTCACCTCATCCCCACCTCACCCCCACCTCACCCCCACCTCACCCCTACCTCACCCTCACCTCATCCCCACCTCACCCCCACCTCACCCCCACCTCACCCCCACCTCACCCCTACCTCACTGTCACCTCACCCCCACCTCACCCCTACCTCACCCCCACCTCACCCCCACCTCACCCCCACCTCACCCTCACCTCACCCTCACCTCACCCCCACCTCACCCCTACCTCACCCCTACCTCACCCTCACCTCACCCCTACCTCACCCCCACCTCACCCCCACCTCACCCCCACCTCACCCCCACCTCACCCTCACCTCACCCCCACCTCACCCCTACCTCACCCCCACCTCACCCCCACCTCACCCCCACCTCACCCCCACCTCACCCTCACCTCACCCCTACCTCACTGTCACCTCACCCCCACCTCACCCCTACCTCACCCTCACCTCATCCCCACCTCACCCCCACCTCACCCCCACCTCACCCCTACCTCACCCTCACCTCATCCCCACCTCACCCCCACCGCACCCCCACCTCACCCCCACCTCACCCCCACCTCACCCCCACCTCACCCCCACCTCACCCCCACCTCACCCCCACCTCACCCCTACCTCACCCGCACCTCACCCTTACCTCACCCCCACCTCACCCTTACCTCACCCCACCTCACCCCCACCTCACCCCCACCTCACCCCCACCTCACCCCCACCTCACCCTCACCTCACCCCTACCTCACTGTCACCTCACCCCCACCTCACCCCTACCTCACCCTCACCTCATCCCCACCTCACCCCCACCTCACCCCCACCTCACCCCCACCTCACCCCCACCTCACCCCTACCTCACCCTCACCTCACCCCCACCTCACCCCCACCTCACCCCCACCTCACCCCCACCTCACCCCCACCTCACCCCCACCTCACCCCTACCTCACTGTCACCTCACCCCCACCTCACCCCTACCTCACCCTCACCTCACCCCCACCTCACCCCCACCTCACCCTCACCTCATCCCCACCTCACCCCCACCTCACCCCCACCTCACCCCCACCTCACCCCCACCTCACCCCTACCTCACCCCCACCTCACCCTCACCTCACCCCTACCTCACTGTCACCTCACCCCCACCTCACCCCCACCTCACCCCTACCTCACCCTCACCTCATCCCCACCTCACCCCCACCTCACCCCCACCTCACCCCTACCTCACCCTCACCTCATCCCCACCTCACCCCCACCTCACCCCCACCTCACCCCCACCTCACCCCCACCTCACCCCTACCTCACCCGCACCTCACCCTTACCTCACCCCCACCTCACCCTTACCTCACCCCACCTCACCCCCACCTCACCCCCACCTCACCCCCACCTCACCCCCACCTCACCCTCACCTCACCCCTACCTCACTGTCACCTCACCCCCACCTCACCCCCACCTCACCCCCACCTCACCCCTACCTCACCCTCACCTCACCCCTACCTCACCCCCACCTCACCCCCACCTCACCCCCACCTCACCCCTACCTCACCCTCACCTCACCCCCACCTCACCCCTACCTCACCCCCACCTCACCCCCACCTCACCCCCACCTCACCCCCACCTCACCCTCACCTCACCCCTACCTCACTGTCACCTCACCCCCACCTCACCCCTACCTCACCCTCACCTCATCCCCACCTCACCCCCACCTCACCCCCACCTCACCCCCACCTCACCCCCACCTCACCCCTACCTCACCCTCACCTCACCCCCACCTCACCCCCACCTCACCCCCACCTCACCCCCACCTCACCCCCACCTCACCCCCACCTCACCCCCACCTCACCCCCACCTCACCCTCACCTCACCCCTACCTCACTGTCACCTCACCCCCACCTCACCCCTACCTCACCCTCACCTCACCCCCACCTCACCCCCACCTCACCCCCACCTCACCCCCACCTCACCCCTACCTCACTGTCACCTCACCCCCACCTCACCCCTACCTCACCCTCACCTCATCCCCACCTCACCCCCACCTCACCCCCACCTCACCCCCACCTCACCCCCACCTCACCCCTACCTCACCCCCACCTCACCCTCACCTCACCCCTACCTCACTGTCACCTCACCCCCACCTCACCCCCACCTCACCCCTACCTCACCCTCACCTCATCCCCACCTCACCCCCACCTCACCCCCACCTCACCCCTACCTCACCCTCACCTCATCCCCACCTCACCCTCACCTCACCCCCACCTCACCCCCACCTCACCCCCACCTCACCCCTACCTCACCCGCACCTCACCCTTACCTCACCCCCACCTCACCCTTACCTCACCCCACCTCACCCCCACCTCACCCCCACCTCACCCCCACCTCACCCCCACCTCACCCTCACCTCACCCCTACCTCACTGTCACCTCACCCCCACCTCACCCCCACCTCACCCCCACCTCACCCCTACCTCACCCTCACCTCACCCCTACCTCACCCCCACCTCACCCCCACCTCACCCCCACCTCACCCCTACCTCACCCTCACCTCACCCCCACCTCACCCCTACCTCACCCCCACCTCACCCCCACCTCACCCCCACCTCACCCCCACCTCACCCTCACCTCACCCCTACCTCACTGTCACCTCACCCCCACCTCACCCCTACCTCACCCTCACCTCATCCCCACCTCACCCCTACCTCACCCTCACCTCATCCCCACCTCACCCCCACCTCACCCCTACCTCACCCTCACCTCACCCCCACCTCACCCCTACCTCACCCTCACCTCATCCCCACCTCACCCCCACCTCACCCCCACCTCACCCCCACCTCACCCCCACCTCACCCCTACCTCACCCGCACCTCACCCTTACCTCACCCCCACCTCACCCTTACCTCACCCCCACCTCACCCTTACCTCACCCCCACCTCACCCCCACCTCACCCCCACCTCACCCCTACCTCACCCTCACCTCATCCCCACCTCACCCCCACCTCACCCCACCTCACCCCCACCTCACCCCCACCTCACCCCCACCTCACCCCCACCTCACCCCCACCTCACCCCCATCTCACCCCCACCTCACCCCCACCTCACCCCTACCTCACCCTTCCCTCACTCCCATAGAGGCAGAGGGCAGCATTCTGCATAGAGACAGTGCTTAAGCTGAGGAGGGAGAACTTGCCCAGTCATCAACAAACTCTGCTAAAATGTCCCTGCTGCTCTGTGACCTCTGAACCTGACTACAGACTAGCAAAGATATGAAAACTGGAAAAAAAAAAAAACAAGCAGGAGCAAACCCATCAACCCATATGGGGAGACTTTGCCTTTGTCGTTTTTTCTACCCAGAATTCCCTAAGTGCCCTCTCCTCCAGGAAGCACCCTGAACTCCCGTCTTACGAGATGAGAAACACCAGCCTGGAGCTTCGGGCCCTAGATCTGGCCATGTCAGTCACTACCATGTCTCTCCCAGTGGCATATATGCGCACATGACACTAGCTTCTGGAAGGCACCGGTGGCCATCCCACCATTCTTTTCAACAGCTTCCTCGAAGAGTTGTCATTTTCCCAGCTGTTGCCTTCTCTCCCAGCACCCCACCCCCATCAGTCTTCCAGAAGCTCTCCTGTCCACCCATAGTCCTAACAACTTCTGCAAAAGCTGGGCTTTATCAAACGAAACTTTAAAAGAAATCTACGTCACCGAGGAGAAGCGTGCTCAGGCTTGGGCTCTGTAAACCATCTGCGTGTTCTAGGATCCCTTAAACGTGGCAGACATCGCTATTTCATAAGCCTCTAACTCAATTTCGTTTCTTAAATATTTGTAGAATTTCCACGAGAACATCCAACAATGACCAGTGGCTATAGTGACTAAAATAGAAGGAAATTGGATAACAGCAGCAGTCTACCAAGGCCACCCAAGTGGGGAAGCCAAACCACAGGGGGAGCTGGAAACTCCAGGGACAGGGACCTCTGGGAAACTCTTCTACTTCCTCTTTTCCAGAGCAAAACCTACAGAGTCACATGTCATTTGCCGTTTTTTGTTGTTTTGTTTTTTTTAATTATCAAAAAGTGTCTGGCCAGAGCTTCATTGTTACATACACTGCAACCCAAAAGTACGACAGTTAACCACAATCAAATGCCGGTGTGTGGAACCCACTACAGGCTACCTCCTGGATTACCAAGCCTGCAGTAACTTTCCTGATTCCACAGTTCACTCCTGGCCAAAACAAAACAAAACAGTGTAGGCCTCTGGGGGAACGAACTTGAAATCTGAAATTCTCATGCCCTGTGACTTTACCAGAGCCCCTCCTGGGTACGCAACATTTCCTGTTGGCTCCATCGTACCTGCTGTATGTATGGCCGGCTGACATTCAAGCATCTCTGGTTTAGAGTGTTCGTGAAGATAAGAATATTCCCCACAGAGCCTTCCCCACCAGCACAGCTAGCAATAGCGTCTCCTCTTCTAACTACAGCGGCCCCTCCAATGAGAGCCCAAAGCAGATCCCACCACACCCAGCAGTGGGAATTTCACTGACAAGTGTTTCTCATCTGAGCCCAATCAGTTTATAGACTTTTATACAGAGCCATGAATGTATTCCTTATGCGTTCCGTCTCAGAAATCCTGAAGCCTCCTCCCCAATCCAAATCACATTACTACTATTGCTGTTGTTGTTGTTGTTTAACAGTTGTTCTTTTTCACAAGTGCAGTACAAGTGCAACACAATCATTTACAAATGCTTTATCGTCTGGAGCTCAAACCCTGCATACCCAGATACCAAAAATAGAGGTGGCTCGGGGGGAGGGGGGGCTGCATTACCATGGCTATAACTTTGGTGTCCTTCCTCCACCCAAGCTATGTACCCACCCTTACCTTCCAAAGAAAGAGAGATAACAGCAGCAGACCCATGTGGGATTTTTCTGGGAGAACAGATGTTTTGCATGACGACACCTAACAGTTAGTGCCGCTAAAGCAGAGAGATCCGAGCTCCTGAGCACTGTGAGCATGGGGGGGGGGGGGGGTGCCTGTACCTTCTAAGCCCTGCGGGGAGAAGCAGAAGAGAAGACTCTCCAGAATGCCCCTGTGCTCCCGGGGAGACATTTGCAAGTTAGAAAGAACATGGTGGTTTGAGTGGGAATGCCCCCACAGGCTCATATGTTTAAATATTTGGTTCTCAGTTGGTTGCACTACTTGGGAAGGATTCGGGGACGTGGCCTTATTGAGGGAGGTGTGCCACTGGGACGAGCTTTGTGGTCTCCAAAGGCTCACATCACTCCCCAGTGTGCAAACTTTCAGCTTTTCCAAACGTCTTGCCTACTGCTTGCCGCTACGCTACCCTTCCATGGTGGACTCTCAACCTTCAGAAACTCTAAGCCCAGTTGATAATGTTCTTTTGTAATTTTCTTTGGTTGTGATGTCTCTTTACAACAATAGAAAAGTAACTGAGACAGATGTTGGTACTGGGAGTGGGCTCTCGCTGTGACAAGCTTGACCACGCTGGGTTTGGGAGGAATGTAAAAAACTTTGAACTAGAAAAGTGGCTGGACGCTATAAGCAGAACTTACCAGGCCATCCTAGGAGGGGCCTGGAAAATAGTGCTGCGAGCCTTGTAGACCGTGGCAGCCCAGCTCAAGAGGTTTGGGCAGGAAATGATAACAGCAACTGGGCGAGAGATGTCCCTTGTAATACTTTAGTGAAGAATGTAGCTGCTTTCTGTCCTTGCCCTAAGGACTTGCTTGAGGCTAAATTAAAAAGTAATAAACAGATTTCTATGGCCCAGGAGATTTCAGGGCAGCCGAATGTTGCTTCTCTCTGTGTTTATTAGTAACCGCACTTATTCAGATCCGCAATGAAAAGGAGCAAATGGGGCAGAAAGCAATTGTTATTTAAAAAAAGAAAAATCTAAAGTTTGAAAAAGAGCACCAAGAAATTTAACATTGCAGCCAGGCTTGTGCTGGAAGAGATTAGGAGAAGAAAGAGAGGCCTGATTTAAACTGGAATAAAGGGAGATGTGACCCCCAGGGCAAGACCCAACCCACATAGGTTCCCGATTTTTTAAAAGAGAGAGCCTAAGGAATTTTCTGTTCCTAAAAAGCAACAGCAAGCAAAAGCTGCCGCCCTGTGATGGGTGGAGGGGTGGGGCAGGTTCCATTCCAAGCCAGCAGCTGAATTCAGCAATGCTCTTCACATGGTCTTGCCTCTAGAGTCATAAAGGACGCACAAGTAAAATATTGTGGAATCTCCCTCCATGGTTAAGGAGGGACTCTGGGGCAAGGCACTGGACAGTGAAGTCCCTGGGGTGTGGAGGCCCTGAGACACCATCGGGTGAAGTTGTGAAAGTGAGGCCTGGATTGCAGTGGAGCCCCCCAGAATGTTGGAGGTACCAGATCTGTGGGATCCCTGACAAGGAAAGCTGTGCACAGGGTGCACAGGGCGCACAGGGAATGGAAACCAAGCTGAGAGGGAAGTGTGCTGTAGGCAGCAAAGGCAGATGGGAAGAGCCGTTGAAGCCCTTTGACTTCAGACGTACAACTATGAGATTTGGAGTGTGCTCTGCTGGGGTTTCCACCGTGCTTTGGTCAAGTGTTTCCACACTGTTCTCTGTTTCCTCCCCTCTGGAATGGTAATGTATATTTTCTATGCCAAGGCAGGTTGGAAGTACGGAATTTGCTTTTGATTTTCACAAGGGTAGTTACTAAGAGTCTTGAGTCTCAGAAGAAACGTTGAACTTTGAAACAGTGCTAAGACTGAAAGCCTGGGGGCTTTTGAAGTTGGACTGAACGCAGTTTGTCTTGCGATATGATCACACGCCTATGGAGGCCGGAGAACGGGACATGGTGGTTTGAATGAGAGGGCTCGTGTGTTTAAAGACTTGGTCCCCCAGTTGCTGGAACTGTTGGGAGGGATTAGGCCTTGTGGAAAGAAGCATGCTACTGGGAGCAGGCTTTGAGGTTTCAAACATGTTCTTCATCCCTAATGAACGCTCTGCCTTCTGTTTGTAGATCAAGATGTGAGATTTCAGCTGTGCCAGACAGAACGCCTGCTAATCGCTCCTCTACGGCCACACATGATGGATTCTTAATCTTCTGAAGCTGTAAGCCCAGTTCAGCGCTTTCTTTATAAGTCACCTTGGCCATGGTGTCTTACCACAGCAGCAGGAAAGTAACTAAGACAGGAGGAAGACAGTGGGTGGGTCTATGCCTGTTCTAGAACTTTCCAGGAAAAGAACAGTCTACTAGGTGGTCCACTTGGGGCTTTACCTCCCCAGCCAGTTCTAAAATTCTAGGAAGTTAGTGCGTTACCACCTGTCCACACCCACCCCACCCCATGTCACTCTCAAGCCAAATCCATAGGCCAATCAGTGTACTTGAACATCTCAAATCATTTCGATGGTAGTAACCTAAGCAGAAAGGACACAGAAGATGGATCGGCTATGAGATGCAACGAAACTTCACCCAGGGCTCAGAAGCAAGATCCACACTTTGGGACAAGCCCTCCCTTGCACACACCTGCTTCCCCCATTCATGCTCAGTGTGGCTCCAAATTGAAGATTCTTGCAGGCCTTTGCTGAGGGAGCATGCCTGGGCGGGGGTGGGGCGTGAGGGGGGAGGGTGCGCTGTTTCAATCAAATAGCAGCAGCTTTCCCCGTGCACTAAAAACCTGTGAACATATAGACTTTTCTCAGCTGGAGACTCTCATGCATTTTTTTACTCCACCTTGGTGCCTGTTAGCACTTGTCTGTTGGCCAGAACTAGCCTAACACAAAATAAATGAAGGAGTAGAAATGCTTAACTAATGGGAGAGCTCCAGCAGGAGCCTGTGTCTTCCAGCAGTTGCTTTTCATGACCCAGACTGCTTATGTTTGTGGTTTCGTGTTGCATGAATAGACTGCAGTCATATGTTTGCTGGAGGAGAACTGCTCCTTGTTCGTTTGAGGAAATTCAATAGATCATATTTGATGGTGTGCTGGAAAATCGTCATGACTTTTAAGGCATTACAGCCACCCCTGCCTGTATAGCCAGAGTTCAATAGCACAAGATTTAAAACTTAGCTGGCCATCACTCCAGCAACCAAGGCCACTTCTTTAACTAATGCGACTGCTCCAAGCCTCAGTTTCCACCTCTGTAAGTGCCCCAGGGGGCACGCTTGAGGACAGGTATACCGCACATAGTCAACAGAAGAAACTCCTCAAAGCTCGACTTAGGATCACAAGGACTAAGTGAGCCATACTTTAAGCACACTTAACCCAGTTTCTCACACTTCCCAAGATCCACTGCGACTCCCAACCCTGCTGCAAGCATTCTAAACTTCAGTGTTCAGTCTCCTCCAAGCTCTAGGAAATTGTCTCTGCCCCTACCAGCGCGTGGCATCCGTGCTATGTGGAAGCTGCTGCCCCCAGCACCCCGGCTGTCAGGAGCCCCAGACAGCTCCTGGAAAACTCCAAGAAGCTGAGGCTCCAGCAGAAGTGAAGAAGAGTGGAAAAAGGGGCGTTAGCAAATCTTAAACCAAAGGGTCTCTCCTGCCCAGGCTAAACCCTGCTGTGTCTGTGAGGAAACAGTCTCTCGGGTGCCATCTGCCCAGGCCTCAGGCTGCCTCTCATAGTTTTGCCCAGATCAGACCCAACAATTTTAATCAAATGTGTGATGGAGGAAGAGGAAGAGGAGGAAAAGCAAGAGGAGGAAGAGGAGGAGGAGAGAAGAAGAAGAAGAAGAAGAAGAAGAAGAAGAAGAAGAAGAAGAAGAAGAAGAAGAAGAAGAAACAAACAAAAAGGCCCAAACAAACAGAAAAAAAAAAAAAAACACTGAACCCTCATCTGGAACAAAGAGCAAGCTATTGCCATCCTACATCAGAAGGGGCTGGCCTTTGGAGACACTGTGTCACCTGGTGCCTTCTCGCACATGATAATCAGCTGGCAGAAAAGCAAATGTGGCAAAGGCTCTGGAGAGAACAGCTGTATGTGTCAGTCCCAGCCCCCTACCCAAAGTGCTCCAACTGTGGCTTCCTTAAAGTGATTCTAATTGTTTAAACAAGATTAAACAAGCACGGAATTTGAGAAGGAGAAGGAAGAAACTTGAAAAACAAATAGCAAGAGAATTTTTCTTTCCAAAGACCCGAAACAAATCTAAACCGTAAGAACAGCTTTAACTTAGTGGCCTTTAAAAATCCCAAGATGAATGTTTCCAACAGGAAGTGTCCAGAGGAAGTGAGCATGCTGGAGTAAACATATATACAGAGGACACAGAGGAGCAGGGAACCCAGAGTCACCACTTTCACTATGCCAGCGGTACACACACACACACACACACACACACACACACACACACACACACACACACACGACACCTACCTAGTGCATTTCTGCTGAGAACACCAGCACCAGCCCCGTAAAATAAAATATTAAAACACATGCACACATGCACACACGCGCACACACGCACACACACACACACACACACACACACACACACACACACACACACACGGTTTATTAAGTAGCAAGAATGGCACAATAAATCCATCAAAGAGTGCAGAGACAGGAATCCAGCCTCTGTAGGACAAAGCTGGCGCTCCTTAGCAAGGACAAAGCTCTCCACGGCTGCCCTTTCACAGTACACAACGCTCTAACTGGACGTTCCAGCTCCTCCCTAGTCCTGGGTCTCCCACTCACCCCTTATCTGGCCTTGCACAGTTGTAAATGGCCGGTTTCTCTATGCCCACCCTTGCCCTGAATAATGACATGGAGACCTGTATATTTATTAAAAGCTTCAGGTACTATAGCTGGGCGGATGCTCAGCTACTCTAGCCCAACAATATTAGCCTGGCCTATTTCTGAGCCACGCGGCCTGTTACATGACATCTCGGTCTTGCCCTGGCACCTCTTTCTTCATCCATGTCCTGTTGGTGACTCCTCTGGTCCCCACCTGAGACCCTGTGTCTCTGGGCCCAGAAGTCCCACCTTTTCCTCTCCTGCCCAGCTATTGACTGTTGAGCTTTTTATTTGACCAATCAGAAGATGATGGGGAACAATGTTTTACAAAATATTGAGTCAGGAGATGCTTCATAATAGAGACAGTACCAAAGTTCAGACTGCAACCAAATTTCTGGATACAGAATTCAGCATTTGAATACACGGTGCACAAAAGCAAATCCTCCTTTTAGTACAATAAAAAGGCTCTTTCTCTTATATTAATAAACTATATACAATAAGAACAGTTAGAAAACTATCAGGTAAGAATTACACTTACAATGCCCAGGCCATTTGTATTTGGTAACCTTGGAGAAAGCACTCTACTCTTTATGCTATCTTAGTGAGTCCAAAATTCTGGCCTTAAATCACTTTCTATCATAACTTGCATTTAACAACCTAAAAATATCCTTTTAGACCTAAATCATTTTCTTAGATCCTAAATAACTTAAGCTCAATTGTGATATTATAACTATCTGGTCTTCAACCCATCAGAGACCTGAGAAGGATAAATATTACCTGAGTAAACAGGAAGTGCTGACGGAGCAGCTTCCAAAACTATAGACGTGAGAGACAGGTGGCTGCCTGGAGAGTTACCCAAGGCTCCTCTGCAACAGTGGGTATGAATATAAACATCTTCAGCCTTCTGGCCTAGTATATGACAGAATTTTCTGTGAAGCAGAAATTATGAAGGATTTCCTGTCTTGTTTTGGCAAAGATTGGCAATTGACTTCTTCCTCACCCTGCTTGTCCACAGCTTGGACAGCATTCTGTCAGTAGTTGAAGTAAAGGCAGTTTCTGGTCCGGTGGCTATCTTTGCCACATTAGACGCAAACTCCATTCAGAGGTTCTTTGATGCCCATCATCATCTCTGAAGTAGAATGGAGTTGCTGCCAGGAGCAGACAAGTCTCACTGACAAAAAAAAAGCCTTTTATTAATAAAACATCTTTAAATGTCACATTCTGTAGATCTCTGTGGTTTTTGGAGATCGCCTATCTATCTATAGTAGATCTCTGTGGTTTTTGGAGATCACCTGTCTATCTATAGTATATCTGAATAGGCAAATGTTACTTGTTTCTGGCTATTTACTCTCAGATTAACTTTGAAAATATCTACAGGAAGCTAAATAAAGTCTATTTCTATGATTAACTAAACTAGTACCTAGCAAGCCCACGGTTTGATTGACTGACTACTAATTTGCATTTCTTAATTATCTCAGACAGTTTGTAATAGTAGCTTTCAAAAAGACTAGAACTTCACATTGCATTTTAAATGAGTTGCATAGGTGCAATATCGTAAACAAGAATTGAATATATATATATATTCTTAAATTTCTATCAATATACAAAATCCATATCAAGCCAGGTTCAGTGGCACACTTTTGTAATCCCAGCACTTGGGAGGCAGAGGCAGGTGGATCTCTGTAAGTTTGAGGCCAGCCTGGTCTACAGAGTGAGTCCAGCACAGCCAAGGCTACACAGAGAAACCCTATCTCAAAAATCCAAAACCAAAAGCCAAAAAAAAAAAAACTATACCAATGTTTAATATTTGGCTTGTTGATGCTTTCTGTTCTAAAAGTAGATTCAATTCAATATTCTGCCCTTTTATCCTACCATTCCCCTATCCTCCCTTTTTCTTTCTATCTCTCTTCCTCCCTTTTCCTTCTAACACTAGATAGGAGAGAAAGAAGAATATAGGAAAGAAAAAGAAAGAGGAAAAGAGATCCCTGAATCTAGCCTCCTTTACTTCGTTTCCTCCCTGGCCAAGACCATTAACAACTTGTGACCAACCCCCGCTAAATGAAGACAAACATCCATCGTCCATTGGATGACCAAAAAACATCCACCCCACTTTTTGAGACTGGGGTGTTGTTCTCTTAAAACTGCTCTGGCTGTCTTGGGGGTGATGTTCTCTTTTGGGCACCCCAAGAAATTTGAGATAATGGCCAAGTCATAGGAGAGCTAGCTATATTATTTGTTGTCCAGTCTCTGTGTGATGAGAAAGTGCAGGGCTTAACGGAAGTCCTGGCTGGAGCAGTCTGTGAGGCTAGATTACCTTAGCTAGCCATTGTGAAGGTGTTATGGATGCAGATTTTTTGAGGAAACAGCTATTGAGGCAACCTGTGAGGCTGGATCATCTGAGCTACTTGTCTTGTTTCCTTTGGTGTCTGTTCCTTTTGTTCAGTAAGCACGTAATCTTTTAGACGTGATATACATTTCTGCATTGGCACATATATGATATGTGTGGTGTGCGTAAGTCAGCCAAAGATGATGGGCAGGTGAAAGGCATCAAACCTTACAAGTTTGTTTGGATTGTATAACCAAGCTGCAATGCGAGTCTCCATCCATGCCATATGAAAGGTTGGCATGACAAGTCCTGAGGACTCCGTAGCCAACAAGATTTATTGGCTATGCAGAGACGGGTCTCAGCCAGTGTCAGAGCTGTCCCCTATAGAGGGATAAGCATATACATCACCTGCTTTGATGTTCTTTTTGGCTTCTTTCTTTGTTTCTGCAGCAAAGATGTTCGGGAGGTCTCCCTCTGTCAAATATAATCTTTATTAATTTTGAAGGAATCCATAGCTTTTCTTTTCCTGTTAAAACAAAGACAAAACCTCTCCCCAAACACAACACATTTCCTGCCTTCCATTCTGAAGTTAAGAAATCCTTAAAATAAATACGTTGCCTGTAATCTGAGCACTTGGGAAGGCAGAGGCAAGCAGGTCTTTGTGAGTTCAAGGCCAGCCTGGTCTACAAAGCAAGTCCAGGACAGCTAAGACTATAGAGAGAAACCCTGTCTTGAAACCAATAGATAGATAAATAGATAGATAGATAGATAGATAGATAGATAGATAGGATGGTTTTATTCAGCAGTTTCTTCCATAATCCAATATCTCTTAGCAGCTGATTTTTTTTGTTTGTTTGTTTGCTTGCTTGCTTGCTTGGTTGGGTTGTTTGTTTGCTTGCTTGCTTATTAGCATCTGAAATTTTTAAAGTCAATAAAGCACTATTTAATCTATCTCTGAGAGGTCCCATATCCCACTTCTGTTCTGTGAGCATTTTCCTTAAAGTTCTATTACATCTCTCTACAATTACTTGTCCCATAGAATTGTAAGATATATCTGTAACATAGTAACATCTGTCATAGTATCTAAAATATCATTGCATTTTACTGGATATATATGCCAGAGCATCGTCGGCTTCATCATCTCTAATAAAGGTACAATCTCAGAACCATCCTTTTCCGAATTCAAGGCAAAAGCCCATTGGAATTCTGAATATGTGCCTATGGTATAATACACATACTTTAATTGTCCAAACTCTGCAAAATAAAACACATAAGCTATTGTATGGTATTGCTAAAAGGTGACATTATTAAACAGAATCTATGCTCTTAACTCAGTATATTGTCCTTCGTCTAGCCAGTGATCCTTGGCAATGTAAGTATAATATTTAGTCTGATTATGATGATTCATCGCTGACCCCTCTTTGTCTAGCATCTCAATGGGCTGCCATTCTGCAGTCCCTCAGCCAAAGGAGAGGCTCTATATAAATGACAATACCAAAGCCTCAACTTCAACCAGATCGCTGAATAAGAAATCGGCATCTGAATACACAGTGCATAAAAACACACAGTTGCTTCTTAGCCTGTAGAAGGCCCTTTTCCTGTCTTAGCTGGCTTGGGAAACCCTACTCAGTCCCTAGGATTTACTGAACAAGGGCCTTTTTATTGCTGTGGAGACAGTCATTTGTCCCAAGTCAACCTCCAGAACCCGTGTAAAAATTGCTGGGTGTGATGGTACACACTTGGAATCCCAGTGCTGGCAAGGCAGAGGCAGGAAGACTCCTCAGGCCCTCCGGCCAGCCTAGTCTAATGGTGAGCTCCTGGCCAATGAAAGATCCCGTCTCAAAGAAGGTGGGTAGTGTGCCTGAGGTTGACACCTGAGATTGTCCACTACGTACTGCATGCTGGGACATGCAAATACACATGCATACAAGGACGGTCACATGTGCATGTACACACACACACACACACACACATATGCATACGAAGGGGCTTTTCAGAAAAGCTTCCAGCACCTCCTGTGTTGCGGCAAATAGGACGTTCTCAGCAGATGTTCAGGGAGCTAAACTGGTTCTGATTATCTGCGCAGCAATGCAGGGTGAGCTCTCAGTGGTTCGGGGGCAGGCTGACTTAGGATCCTAGGCTTAACTATTTTTGGCAAGAGCTAAAGAAGTGAGAAGAGGTCTGCACTTGCTATAGTTAAGCACTGTGTGTGGCAAGGGCAAGCATGGCGTGAGAGAAGAGTAAATAGAGAAATAAAGGGTGCATCCCTGCCAGGCGGCCAGACCCTAAGCGCCTCTGCCAGCGCCTCTCACGGCTGTCTGATGAGAGCCAGCCTGTGAAGAGCGCGGTGAGAGTGCCCTCTAGTGGCAGGAACCAGAGCTTGACTCCCGTCTGCTCTATAGCTTAGGCCGGTTTAAATTTTCTGTTAACTTCTTCAGTCATTTGTTCTGCAAGCGTGGCTTGAATTCTCCTTATGTGCTAAATACCAGTATGAACACCAGGGAGACATGTGACTAAGGCTTGACCATCACTCTCAAGAGAGCTTCAGCCTGGTGAGAAGACTGGACAACTTGTGGTAGGGGTGCGCGCGCGCGTGTGTGCACGCGTTTGTGCGTGTGTGAGCGTAAGTGTGCGTGTGTGAGCATGTGTGCATGCATGCGTGTGTACTGTAGGGGTGTGCTAAGGCAGAGGTGGTAAATCAAGAGGGTCTGCCCAGCAGATGTGACCCCTCAAGCTGAGAGAATGTTCAGCAGAACGACATGAGCTGGCCCATCTGCGGAGAGTGGAGGTGGGAAGCCAGAAACGGCTGAGAGGATACGCCCGTGGGTTGTCTCTCCTTCATTTATCCATGTTAGGAAGCTAGAGATGCTATTTTACAGATGCATGGATGCATTACTATGATTTTAAAAAGGGAGGAACAGAAGTTGATCCTCAGGGAAAGAGGACTGAAGGCCAACAGAAAATGAGGGTCTAAATTAGAACCAGGACGTGCAGCCGGTGGAGGGAGAGATGTGGCAGGGAGCCTGTCAGCAGGACCTGGTTACAGGGTGGCTGTGGAGAGGTGGTGGGAGTGGGAAGGTTCTCAATCAATTCCCAGCTCCAGCTTGGGGGAGGGGGGAAGGGGGCAGGGGGTGGGGGGGGGCAGGGGCTAGCTTGATGGTGTGTGATTCATCAGAGCAGGGATTGTGAGGAAGTACATTTGGGAGATGTGGCGAGCTCTATCTTGACTGTGGGGAATGGGATGTGCCTAAGAGGAAGATTCTGGGAGGTAATTGGTAATTGACTGTTTAGTCTGAAGCCTGGGGATTGATCCAGGGTTGGCAGAGGTCTACGGCCTTGGAAGGGAAACAGTCTTCCAAGCGAGCAGCCACCATAAAAAAAGAATAGACGGGGCCAGGCGCTGAGGCAAAAGCTCACCGTCAGAGAAGAAGCAGATGCTATGAGACCTGAGAGGAAAGACGGAGAAAGAGCCCGCTAGGCAGTTCCTTAGAGCTTAACAACTCCTCGTGGGACCGTGAAGACTAAAAGTCGCCGTAACACCGTCAGCCTGTGCCCAGGCATTCAGAGCCACCGCCTCCCCTACCATAGGAACACGGCCAGGAAAGTAAACAGAGCAGGGTGCGTGCCTACGTTAGGTCAGCTGGTGTTGAGGCTGACTAGCAGGGCTCCTCCCACTGAGGGAAGCAGTGAGTGGTCTGGGGTCAGCACCTTCAGGCTGTGACTGCCACCAAGTGAGCACAGGTGACTAACGTGTGGAGTTCAGAAATGGATTCTGATATTTAGATCCTAGTAACCTCAATGGCCCTCTTCCCCCCTCCCCCCAACAATGCTACAAGAAGGAATGACTGATAGTTCCTATTTACAGAAAAGCACATCAGATTAAGAAATGCTATGCAATGTGCCTAATAGGACATGCTCCTCGGGAAAGGGGGTCCCTTTTGAAATCATGTCATCTTACACACACACACACACACACACACACACACACACACACACACACACACACACACCACTCTTGACCAAATCCCAGTGTGTGTTCTCAACTCTACAGGTGGCTCCCCTCACCCCTACTAAGTCTTTCACTTTGCTCAGTGCCTCAGTTTCCCACTAGGAAATGGAACTAAGGAGTTCGTACCTCCCTTCTTCCTTCCTCCTAAGGAGTAAGCCTATTGAGGTCATGTCTGAGGCTTCCAGAGCTGGAGGGGGAAGTGAAGGCCAGATGGGGCTGTTCAGTTAGAGAGAGGAGGGAAAATGCAGTCCTTGGCCTCCTCTCCAAGCGGATGGGCACCCTGTGAAGTCCCAGTGTTCGGATGCCAGACACTTCGGAAGCTGAGGACTACTGGGAACGTTGGGAGAGTGACAGCTCTCCACAGGAAACAGCGAGCAAATGAACGCTCAGTTCTAGGCAGCGGACTATCAGCTGAACAGCGCTGAGCTGCAGCTGAGCTGAATTCTGGGCTAGCTGGAGTGGAGGGCTCTGCCTGCTTTATTTGTTCTGCCCCCCCCCCCCGGGCTTTTCTCCATTTCCAAGACCCAGGGCCAAACGATAAGGCCAGGACATCTTTAGCAGATGCGGTGCACAGAAATCTCTGTTGAGGATTTCTCTAAAATGTCTCACGTTCTATGTGTACAACGTAAATGGACAGAACATAAACACCTCTAACCAATCTGTCATCGAGGGAAATGAGCCACCCTGAAGGCATCTCGACACCTCAGCCCCAGGAGCAACTGACTCTCAGGTGTCTGGAATGCTCTGTGACTGCCTTCTGGCCAAGCCTAGCCCACCTCAGACCACCTGTTCCTGGGAGCTACTTCCTCTTGAAGCTTTTAGAAAGAATTCAATAAAAGTTTCCTTTGCCCCACCCACCTCCGCCTGAATGGTGGTGAGGTGGGTCCGAGAGCTACTTTCTCTCTTACTCACTCCCTTACTCACTCCCTTACTCACTCCCTTACTCACTCACTCCCTCACTCACTCACGCATCATGTTTTCATGCCTCCACAACACCCTGAATATTGGTGAGTGGCTGAAGTTCACCATTCCCTCCTGGCAAGGCTCGGAAGCCTTCCGTGGTCACGTGCGCCCTGAGTGGCTCCTCAGCAGCACAGGAAGGCGCGTCCTCCCGAGGCCCCAGACAAGTGTTAACAAGGAGTCTGCGAGAGCGTGACCGCATTCCACAGCTATTTGTTGAACTCCCCCCTATCTGCTCTGTAATGTATTAATGTAACTTTGGCCCAGCTGGGTGTGTGTATGTGGAGATGAGGGTGGGGAGGATTGTGAAGGACAGCCCTCACAAGGAGAAAGCTATGTCAGCTCCTCACTTGACCCCACACTCCATTTATGAAGCTTTCTCAATGGCTGCCATTTGTCCCCACCTCTAAAAGAGAGGCCAACGTAGCCACTGGCCAGCCAATGGCTTCAGTTCTGTTTTCGCAGGAGGAAATGGAAGTGTGGAGCTGTCCATGACGTGGCAAAGGTCTCCAGCAGAGTGCCAGAGACCAGACCCCGCCTGTAGATCCAGGGTCCAGGAAGGTAAGACATTACCACCCAACCCCCCAGACACCAACACAGACCTCTATGGACTATCACCCAAACAGCAGACGGTGGCTGCCAGGAGAACCTGGACCACGGCCACATCTTAAATGCATCTAAAGAACCACAGTGGATTAGGGCCTGCCACGCAGGAGAGTCTTGGGCAGAGAGAAGCATCACCCAGCAACAGGCTTTGGGGCAGCAGGGGATTTGGTACCCTCTGGGCCACTGTCTTCTGCTCTTAACCACCGCTATGTTGACCCACCTCAGACCCTAAGGGCTCCAGTTATCAGATCCTCCGCACGTGAGGAGATAATTGCATCTCAAATGGCACCCACATTCTGGAGGAAAGTGAAGTGAACATTTCCACTGCTTCAGCCAAGAGTTCTGCCAAGCGGACTCCACAGGAAGACTCCCTCCCGCTCACCCTTGCATGCCCCCTCCTTTGGCTCTTTCCAGAGCCCACTGCTGGCTCCACGCTCACAAGACTCCTGTGTTGGAAGTGAGTCTTCACATGAGTTTCCACGGAAAAGCATATGTACACACGCCTGCGCTACTCCTCCTCACCCCACCCCCACCCCACATCCACCTCATCCCACCCTCCTCCCACCCCACCCCTACCCCATCCCTACCCCACCCCTACCCCACCCCTACCCCATCCCTACCCCACCCCTACCCCACCCCTACCCCACACCCACCCCACCCCTACCCCACACCCACCCCACCCCAACCCCACCCCACATCCACCCCACCCCTACCCCATCCCTACCCCACACCCACCCCTACCCCACCCCACACCCACCCCACCCCTACCCCACCCCACACCCACCCCACCCCTACCCCACCCCACACCCACCCCACCCCTACCCCACACCCACCCCACCCCTACCCCACCCCACACCCACCCCACCCCTACCCCACCCCACACCCACCCCACCCCTACCCCACACCCACCCCACCCCTACCCCACCCCACACCCACCCCTACCCCACACCCACCCCACCCCTACCCCACCCCACACCCACCCCTACCCCACCCCACACCCACCCCACCCCTACCCCACCCCACACCCACCCCACCCCTACCCCACCCCACACCCACCCCTACCCCACACCCACCCCACCCCTACCCCACCCCACACCCACCCCTACCCCACACCCACCCCACCCCTACCCCACCCCACACCCACCCCTACCCCACCCCACACCCACCCCTACCCCACCCCACACCCACCCCTACCCACACCCACCCCACCCCACACTCCACCCCCACACCCACCCCACCCCACACTCCACCCCCACACCCACCCCGTCCCACCCCCACCTTCAGGCCTCCAAGGCATCAGTTAAGCCTCTGTGCGTCCTGTGTGTATGAGGCCAACTGGGCAGTGTGTCCTCTTGTGAAGGTTTCTTGAAGGAAGCATGGACTCCAGAGAAGCATGGAAGGCAGAGAGAGCTAAGCCAGCAGGGCAGGGAGGACAGCAGAAGGCTGGCTCTGGACCTGAAGCTACCTCTGGCCTTGGGCAGTGGGAGTCTGACACAGTGTTCCCTGATGATTATGGCATGACTTCCTCAGTGCTTTATCTCCAACTTCCACAGCATGGTCCCCCAGTTGCCCAGTCTGCAGCTTCTCTCCACCCTCAGCGTGGTTGTCAACTCTGATAGGATTTAGATTCTTCCAAGAGAGAGAATGTAGGGGCTGGAGAGATGGCTCAGTGGTTAAGAGCACTGTCTGCTCTTCCAGAGGTCATGAGTTCAATTCCCAGCAACCACATGGTGGCTCACAGCCATCTATGATGTGATCTGGTGCCCTCTTCTGGCGTGCAGGTGTACATGCAGGCAGAACACTGTATCTGTAGCTAATAAATAAACCTGAGAGAGAGAGAGAGAGAGAGAGAGAGAGAGAGAGAGAGAGAGAGAGAGAGAGAGAGAGAAGAGAGAACTGAGTCCCACAGGTTGTTCTCTGACCTCATTTTTAAAATGGCAAATACTTATTTACCTTATATGTATGAATATTTCGCCTGGATATATGTATGTGCACTACATGTGTGCCTGGTGCCCACGGACGTCAGAAGAGGGCATCAGATCACCCGGAACAGGTCTTGTGGGTGGTTGTCAGCCCCCATGTGGTTACTGGGAGTCAAACACAGGAACTCCACAAGAGTAACAAGCGATTTTAACTGCTGAGCGATCTCCCCAGCTCCCTGTAATGATCTGTTTCTAACAGGAGAATAGCAAGCTGAGCAGCTCCCTCTCCCAGCTGCAGACACCACATGACCAGCTGCCCGGTGCTGTTACTCCCAGGCCTTCCCACCCGTGATATTCCCTCTTGAGTCAAAGAAACCTTCCTTCCTTCCTTCCTTCCTTCCTTAAAGGGCTCTTGTCGGGTATATTGTCATAGCCATGAGAAAATTAGCCAACATGCCCACCCACCACTACCCCGTTCTTTCTGGGTTTTCTCCTTCAGAGCCATTAGAGAGGAAACCAAGCTGGCATGGCTCATCTTTTCACACAAGCCTACATTTGAGTTGCAGTTAGGTCAAAAGCCCTAAAGGCCTTGTAGAAGAATCAAAAGGCTGCTTGCCAGAGCCTGGAGCTATGAGGGAAGTTGCTTCCTGTGTTCTCATGTGTCTTTCCCTCCATGGTGGCCTGGGGCTGTGCTCTTCCTACCTCACACCTGGAATTCCTGGGGGCTTCTCAGAGGAACCCCTGCTGCCCACACTGAGCCAGAATAACCTCCCCCCTCTTCTTTGTGTGTGTGTGTGTGTGTGTGTGTGTGTGTGTGTGTGTGTGTGTGTGTGTCTGTGTCTGTGTGTGTGTGTGTGTCTGTGTGTGTCTGTGTCTGTATGTATGTCTGTGTGTGTGTCTGTGTGTGCGTGTTATTCCCTGGAGCATTAATTTACCTACTTCCATGGTCTTGGGAACTTATCAACTAGATTACAAATTCTTCACAGCCAGGGAAGCTACCACTTTCTCTGTGTGTGATAAGTTACTGAATGCAACATGTCAGGCAGGCCAGAAGCATGAGTGAGAGAATGTAGCATGTAGAATGTAGCATGTAGCTAGCTCAGGGAAGAGTGGCTGCCTCCTCATCACTGTTCAACGTGAGACAGACCTGCGGGCACACAGATAATGCCAACAGCCACACTAGTCACGTTCTGCCCTGCTCCTTGCTCAGGGATGCAGAAATAGGGGCAGGGCCACAGCTCATGGCTCTGTCTCCCCTGAGCATCATGGCTGTGCCCTCATCTCCCCTACGTAACAGGCCTGCAGTGTCCCAGGAAGAGCCTTCTGTACATTCAGAATGCACTGTTAGGCCATGTGGAAATGCAGCCATCTAATTTGGCTACCTGCACTCAAGCCGTGCCCAGATAAAGAGGGCCCAAGAGTGTACTGTGATTAAAATATCTAGACTTGGGGAACACACACACACACACGAGGACCTGCGTTTGGGTTCCCAGAGCCCACATAATAAGCTGGGCATGGTGGTGCACACCTGTAACTCCAGTGCTGGGAGCCAAGGACCAGTCTAGTGAGATAGCAAGCTCCAGACTCAGTGACGGGAGCCTGTCTCAAACAAACTACATGAGAAGCCACCCAACATTGACATCCGGTCTTTGTGCATGCACATGCAAGCACACACATGTATACAATGACTCCACTTAAATGCACACAGGCAGGCCGTGTTCTAGGCCTGGTTCTGTCACCACAGCCAGCTGTATGTCCTTCTGCTATCTCTTGTCGACTTCCGCTTTTCCTCTCCAGGCCTTGCTACTTCCCAGGGCTGAAAGTCACAGGCTATGGTAAAAGTAAAATAGGTGCTGTTACAGTCACAGTCTTCAATAGTAGGCAGACAGCTGAGCCTAGTGCAGCTTAGAGAGCCCCTCCCTCATGCCCAGGGCCTCACCGTCTAAATCAGACAGGCCCAGACCTACATGCTGGAAACAGACAGCGGGAAGAATGAAAACTAGCCAGACTGTGCTGTGGTATACACAGTATGTATCCAACGAAACCGATGAACCAGATGTTTATTTACAAAGAGGCTTGTTTCCAGTGTAGGGGTTCCCACACTGGGAGACGTGGGGGGGGGGGTGATTCCACCTAGTGCCATCCAATTCCAGATGCACTCTGGTGAGTTTGGTTCACTCGGCAGCCTTGCCAAGTCAGTCTTACCTTCCTTTCTGTGGAGAAGGAAACTGGGCGTGTGGGAGAACTGAGGTTTGCTCACACAGGTCCATCTGAGAAATTAGTGCGTGTCCCCAGTGGCACCTCAGATCAGCAACCACAGAGACTGCCCAGGCCAGTACTTTCAGGGTGGTCGTAGAAATTCCAGCTGGGTGTCTCCAGTGACACCTACAGCTGTGTGGATGGTACCTGGACACTAGGGACTGACTGAAAGTTTCCTCAGCTCTCCGAAGGTCCATATTTACCCCCAAGGAAGTGGGGCTCTGACACTCTTCTCGACACCCTCATAGAGGGGGGCACACAACGCATGACTATCTAGGGTAACCTTAAAAACCCCAACTTCACAGTTGCCAGCCTATTCAGGTTTCTAGATGTCCCTGGGTTTTGAAGGATATGAACATCATCCATGCAAATGCTGAAACCGCGAGTACGTGGGGCAGACAAGTGACATGTACTTCAGGGGCTGAGAGGCAGGGGGGCTGGGGAGCTGAGAGTGGGGAGCTGGGGTGCAAAGCCTCCTTTTGTCATCATCACCCGCATTCCTAATCTGTGTTCCTGGACCCTTTCAAAGACCCTGAGACAATGACTAAAGAAGTCAGCCATCCTGCGGTCAGAATTCAGCCTAACGATGAGGAAAGCACAGAGAGGGAGTCCCAGAGGATGCTGGGAGAGCCAAGAAAGGAACGGCCAAGTGGCAGCCTGGAGGTAGCTATTTACTTCCATGTCCCTGATAGTCAACACATCTTTTCTTGCAGAGATGGGTTGTTTTGCTCTGCGGATCATCCCCCGATGCTTTGCATGGATGTGGAAAATAACGAAGATGTCCCTAATCATAGAAGTGACCTTTTCAACACTTTTCACTGAAGAGCCATGTCTGGCACCTAGCGGAAAGGGTCAGAGAAGGGTGGCTCAGCACCCATGAGGGCCAAGCTGCAAGATGGTCCATCTCCTCAAATGAAGCCCCCAGTTCCTCCCCTTGGGTGACCCAGGCAAAGGAAGTTTCCATCAAGACGGGGCCTGACTCAACCTCTCCCAAGCAAACCAGACACCAGCCACCAAACTGCCAGCACAAGAGTTTCCATAATGAGACACTTCCAGGAAAGCCCCATAAAACCTTTACTGTAAATTCAATAAACTGGGTTTTGAACATGGTGGGGGTGGGGGAGAGCCTGGAGCCACACCACCACCTCTACTGTGCCCTCTCCTGTCACACGCAGAAGGCAAAAAAGGCAGGCCCACCCTTCTCCCACTACCAAGGTCTCCCTGGTCCCCTGGGTCATCTCAAAACTCTCCCCACCCAACTAGCACCACCAGACCAAGTCGAGCCGGGCACACGGACAGTCCAGCTGACTCTCTGCCATTGCCAGGGGAAAAAACCAAGCCCTCACATCCTTCCATCCCACCAACCCTCAGGGATCCAGTTCCCATGCTGTTAGTTCAGAGAGCATTAGCCACCTGGTTCAGAAAAGAAGAAATGCACCCCCACACCGACTTTACCCTAAGGGAGAATCACCACAGTGCTCCCTCCGGTCAAACGCCTCCCTTCACTCGCTCCTCCTGGACCATCTACTATGATCCACACCCCAGATACCTTACCCTTGACCCTAACATTCCTCCCTCTGTCGTCCCAAAGCTGAGCCCGCAGAAATCAATAACGTTGCAAAGTATTGGACGTGAGCGCCTCAGCCTGGACTGCGTGTGTAGTCCAAATGCAGAGCTGACATTTGGCTGACTCTGCCCAGTCAAGGTGGCTCTCTGGGAAGATCATGGCAGACCTTTTGCTGGCAAAGGAGGTGAGTGGACTGTGGGAAGGGAATGGCTTTACCAGCGCAGGCTAGGAAATTGGGATTGGAGGAGGAAGTGACTCTAGCAGGTCACCCATTCTCCCTGTGGCACCGTCAGTGAGCCTGCCATGGGCCGAGCACTGCTCTGCTAAGGCTAGGTTCTAGAGGATCAAATGAATTTTGTTAAAACAAAAAACAAACGTGTATCACATTACCCAAGGGGAGGAAGAGGAAGGGATGGGGGGGGAGTGAGAGGAGGAGGGAAGGAGGAGGGGAGGGGAAGGAGGGGGAATTGGGAGGCCTAGGTAAGCACCTGGGATATTCAGCCAGGTGTCCTGACTTGCCCGCTGCGGCACCACAGCCCTGTGAAGCAGCCCCCCAGGAGGCTGAGACTCCCAGCAGGCTCCACATGCCTGACCCCATCCAGAACTGGCACACACACACACACACACACACACACACACACACACACACACACACACACACACACGCTCCTTGGGGGGTAGAGTTTCACATTCCTTCCCGGCCTCTTTGCTGAGGACCACAGAGTCCTCCGCTGCCATGAAAGCCTGTCTAGAAGACATCTCACCCCCCTTAGATTGTGGTCATTTTCCAGATATATTTTTTAAAACTCCTTTTCTGGGGGAGAAACTATTTTCCTCCAGCCCTGGCCCAAGGACAAGCCTGTCAGCGTTCACAGTCCGCAGAGTCCAGAGGGCAGCCAGGCATCTGCCTGCAGGCTGGAAGGGCACCGATCTGCCTGTACTTTTCCATGAATAGGAGGGAGGGGTCAACACGAGGCTTTCCCAGGAAGGCTGCCTGGTGGCCTGGCATTCTGGGGGTTTTTTTCCAGCCAGATCTGAGGAAGCCACTGGGACTTGACTAAGCTGTGGCTAGGGTCCCTGTTAGGTGTTCGAGATGGGCAGCCCTGCTCTCACAGTGCTCCTGAGGGCCCCCCCTCCCAAGGCCAGCATCCTTTGCTTGAGGGAGGAAGCTGCATGGCTGGTCTTTATTCTGTCTCAAGCTTTTAGCCACCAGCTCTCAAGTACCTGCCCCATCATTTGTAGACCATAAATACACTGAGCACTGGGCCTGGACAGCCTCTTCTCTAGCCGATGGTCATCCTTTGCGGTTGGGTCCAGCCCAATCACAGAGCCACATCTTTGATAGTTCTGAGGGGTGTGAGGGGTTCTGTCTCCAGTCCTTGAACACTGCCTCCCTCATCAGAGCATGACACACTCCATGCCAAGAAACACAGTGAGCCATCTCTGAGTTCAGTGTCTACTGTGCTGTGCAGGGGAGCCCCCTCTGAGAGCAGCAGGCAGCCGCAGAGCCTTCTGTCTGCTAACCCTGGTCTCCGGCTGGCTTGGTTGGTTGAGGCTGCCATCATGAAGCTACCACAGCTGGAATGGCTTCAACTACACACGTCTGTGTCTCACTCATCTGAAGGCAGGAAATCCAAGATCAAGGTGCTCATTTGCTAAGTGAAGGCCAGATTTCTTCTCGGTTTGCAGACAGATGCCTTCCTGCTGTACCTCTGCATGGCAGAGACAATGCTGCTACCTTCCTCTTCTTATACTAGAAGAGGCTCCATGCCATAGTCTCATCTAAACCTAGTCACCTCCCGAAGGCCGCACTGCCAAATACCACTGCATCACACTGGGCACTAGGGCCTCGGCATACGAATGTGAGGGGCACACATACCGAGGCTGCAGAATTTATTGTGCACTGACTCGTAAGCTCGATTCTTCAGTCAGTTTAAGCAGCAGTGTCCTTCCGTTTCGCCTATGCTGTCTGATCTGTTGGCACACAAGTATTTCCTTATAAGCCTCTTCACCGCTGTGGAGTCTATAGCGATGTCTCCTCTTTCCTTGCAGGTTTCAGAAACAGGACTCCTCCTTTCCACAGCTGAAAGATTTTTAGGATCTAATTTTTCGTTTTAATCAGGTTTTTTTCCCTATTCCTTCTCCATTTGCTGTTACATACACACACACACACACACACACACACCACACATCACACACATACACCACACACACACACATAGACACCACATACCATACACACACATACACACCACACACCCCCACACACATACACACCACACACATCACACACACACACCATGTACACACATCATACACACATACACATCACACACACACACAAACACCACACACATATATACACATACATCACACACACACCACACACACACACATACACATCACAGACACCACACACACATACACACATCACACACACCACACACACACACACACACACACACACACACACACACCACATACACACATCATACACACATACACATCACACACACATACACAAACACCACACACATATATACACACACACCACACACATACACACCACAGACACCACACACGCATACGCACATCGCACACACACCACACACGCATACACACATCGCACACACACCACACACACACACACACATATGGTTATTCTTTCCTTCCTTTTGCTTCTTTTGGATAGATTGTTCTTTTTCTACTATCCCTCGGCAAAAAAGGTCAAGTTATGGATTTGAGACGTTTATCTCTCTTAAAACTCCATATTTACAGGCATCTGTGACTTTCCCCGTATCCTATGAGGATGGCTATGTTGTGATTTTTCTCCTCATTCATTTCTAACATCCCTGTGGTCTTCTGATTCAGTCGTCATTTATGAATGTGTTGTTTAATTTCTCATTATTTCTAAGCCTCTCATATCTGCTTCTAATACTGACTTCTAATTTAATTCTGTTGTGTTCAGAAAATAAATTGTGTATAATTTTAATCTCTTTAAGCTCTTTTTTGGCCTAACAGCTCATTCTGGGGAGTCTCCTGGTGCCCTTGAGGAGAGTGTAGCTCAGCTGTGGTGGGAAGGGCCCTGTGGACGCCTGCTAGGGGAGTTGGTTTGTAACCGTCTGCAGATCTCACTTTCCTTTGTTCTTCCGTCTAGTGGTCGTGAGGGCAAATGGCCCATGGGTAAGAGCATTTGTCCTTTGCCCATCCAGCTTTTCACAACAAAGGCTTCCTCCCCTCATCCTGCCCCCCCCCTTTCAGCCCAAACAAACTCTTGTTAGTATTTTTCTTATAGGAGAAGTCTTACTTAACTTTTTTTTTATCTTAGCGTATTAAGTTCTTGTTCATTTTTTAAGTAACACTGCACTTAATATACAAAGCTCCCTCCTGACAGCCTAATTCCCTCAGCAGTTTGTCACCTCACTGTCTGCTGATGTCAAGGCCTGATGCTTTTTAGTGTTAATCTTAGAGAAGAACTCTTGCATGTGCTAAACTGGGTTTGTTGCCACTTTCAATAGTCTCTCTTTGTCTTCGACTTTTGAGCATGTGATTATAGTTGAATCCTCCTGAATCAATCCTACTTACAGTTCTTTGAGTTTCTTTTACATTCCTTTAAAAATATTTTCCTAATTCTTTTTTTTTTTTTTTTTTTTTTTTTTTTTTTTTTTTTTTGGTCTTTTCGAAACAGGGTTTCTCTGTGTAGCCTTGGCTGTCCTAGACTCACTTTGTAAACCAGGCTGGCCTCGAACTCACAGAGAGCTGCCTGCCTCTACCTCCCAAATCCTGGGATTAAATACATGCTCCTGCAAGCCTGGATCAACCCACCTGTCTTTGAGTTAACTGGCTCTTCTGTCTGCTTAAATCAAATTTGAGTCAAAGTGACCCATACCTGACAGTTTCCACATAGCTAGCTTAGAAGTTAGCTAATAATTAGACAGAATTCATTTAGAATTCACTTTTATTTAATTTAATATTTGTAATGCTATTTTGAGAATTTAACGCAAGCGTGCACTGTATTTTGATCATATCTACCCCTCTGCTCCCTAACTCCTCTCAGATCAACCCCCCTTCCCCACCCCTCCCAACTTCAAATCTTCCTGTTTTGTTTTTATTTTATTTATTTTTCTATGTATGGATGTTTTGCCTGCATGAATGTCTGTGGGCCATGTGTGTGTCTGGTGCCCATGGAGGCCAGAGAAGTCATCAGATGCCCTGGTATTGAGTTTCCAGACAGTTGTGAGCTGCCATGTGGGTGTAGGGAATTGAACCTGGGTCCTCTGGAAGAGCAGCCAGTGCTCTTAACCAACTAAGCTATCTCTCCAGCCCCTTCCTTGTTTTGTTTTGTTTGTTTGTTTGGTTTGGCTTGGTTTTTGTTTTTTAAAATAACCTAGTTTGTGCTGTTCATATACTCAGGGGCGTGGAGCCATCCACTGGTGCTGGATGCATCTACAAGGTGCCCCAAATAGCCATCAATTTAGGAGACGCCTTTAAATGCCCTGGAGCAAGACACCTCCTCTCCTTTGTCATGCATGCCCTCCGTGAGCTCTGGGACGTATCTTCAGTAAGCAGGTAGTTTACGACTCTGTCTTCACCTTTGCTCCCTGGGGCACCATCTCAGCACCAGCTGAGACCCAAGCCCACTGTGAGCAGCACTATGCCCTAGGCAAGGGAATTATAAACTATGGAAGAGCAGATCGATAGAGCTGGACATAAGCAAGCAAGCAGGTAGCAATGCACAAGTTCTTGTCTCAGTGTTCTTAACAGGGTGTGATGTGACTAGCTGTCCCAAGTTCCTGGTGCCCTGGCTTCTGCACTACTGTGGATTATAACCTAGAATTATAAACTTTAATAAAGCCTTTTTATTTTCCCCACTATTTTGGTTTTTATTAGGGCAATTTATCATAGCAATATAAATGAAACTAAAACAGGGCTACCATGGAGTTAAATCAAGAAGCACGTGAGTGGGACAAATGAACGCAGCCCAGAACTTGCCTTCTTGCCAAGATTCAGCCATTTTTCATTAGTAAACATTCTTCAGACTGCTGCAAGCCTTTAGGTAATTTACAGGATTCTGAAAACACCAGTTGTGGCCAGTTTTGCTAGAGTTCTGGTTTCTTTGAGAGAGATAGGTTTTCAGGGGTCCCCTATCATTCCTCTGTGCATCCTGCCTGTAAGGATGTGAAAAGTATGTCCCCTGTGAGTGTGAGGGTGTGTCTCTCCTGTATGGGTGTGTGTGGAGGTGTGTTTCCTTGTAAGAGTGTGACGGTGTGTCTCCTCTTTAAGTGTGAATTTGTATCTCATCTGTAAAGGGTTAAGGTAAGTCTACTTTGTAATGGGTGAAGGTGTGTCTCCCTTCTAAAGGGGTGATGGTGTGTCTCCCTTCTAAAAGGGTGAAGGTGTATCCCCCCCTGTGTCTTGCAGATCTGCTCTAGTTAAAAAATGGAGCTTTAGCTAGTGCCATGACACACGCCTGTAATCCCAGAACTCAGAGAGGCAGAGAGGCAAGAGGATCTTTGTGAGTTCAAGGCCAGCCTGGTCTACAAGGCAAGTCCAAGACAGCCAAGGCTGTCTTGAAACCCTGTCTTGAAAAGCAAAACAAAAACAAACAAACAAATAAAGCAAGCTTTTTAGCTGTTTTGGGGGTACACACCTTTTATCCCAGCACTAGGGAGGCAGAGACAGATAAATCTCTATGAGTCCCAGGCCACCTAGGGTTACATAGTGAGACACTGGCGCAGGATGGGGGTGGGGGACTCTTAAAATATTAAGGTCATTAAAATCTCACTTCAAAGATCATTGTCAAGATGGTTCTGGACTAATAGATTATAAGTTAATAATTAAAAGGACACAATGTTTTTAAAGAATCGAACCATCTTGGGTACAATTAAAGTAAGAGACAGCACAAAATAAGAAAAACCTGGAGCCAAAACTTTACCATGCAGAGAGTAGGGTTGAAAAAAGCCACTCAAGTGAAAACACAAGGCATTTTGTATATAAAAAGAGTATAGTCAAGAACCCAGGAGCTGAAAGGAGTGAATCCAAAGATCAAAAACAACTTTTTGAGAAAACTGAGCCCAACCCTTGTAATACCTAAGAAGCTAGATAAATTTCATAATAGCCACGGCCTAGCAACTCTTGCGTATGTGTTATTGCCCCCTGTGCACTGAAGGTCCTATACCTTGTGTCTCACCCCCTGGGAAATTTGCACAATTGATTCCTTCATTCCTTCATACCTTTCTCCAATGCCACCTTGGTAAGACACACTCAGCGTTCGACTTGAGTTAGCATCACCTTCCTAATAGCTTGCATCGTCCTTTCCAGCATGCCTTTAATTGAGCTAATAATCACACTGATGGCCGCCTCTCCGTCTCTCAGGAGAACGTAAGCCAGCGCTAGAGCTGGTGCTTGTGTTTTCTTGATCACTGTTACGTTCTGAGCACCTGGAAGATTATCCTGTACAAAGTCAGGCTCAATCCATTTTCACGGGATAATAAGTGACTGTGTAGATTGGGCCGTGACTGTTTGCCAAGTGAACGGTCGCCCTCTAACTGCTTTGCTTGAGTGTTTGATAATGAGGCCGACACTGCTTCCTGTTTTCCCATCACACGTGTCCCTTCTCTGAAGCCCTTCCTGTATCAGCTCTTCACGTGAATTAAGGGAGCTCTGTCTGTATAACATGAACTGATCTTTTGCAAGCAGCCCAAATACCTTCTCTCAGTGTGTCACTCATCTTTAAGATGTCTAATAAATAGAATCCTTTTTACTTTAATGTGACTAGTATTTTTTTTTTTCGTAAATTCTTCTTGCAGTCTTAGAAGTGTTCTGCTGCCAAGGCATCAGTGATGTCTGTTTTGGGGAGGGGTCCTTTATGTAAGTTACTTTCAACGAAAATATTTTAAATTCACTTTGTTGAACGCAAAAGGATTAGTATATTAAATTCAAGGTATTATAAACCTTGGGGCTCCTTCTGGAGGGACAAGCCCACCCACTCCCAGACCCAGGGCCCCCTCACTTTCATGTAGCCCCCTCCCCCTCCTGCCCTCCTGCACCTGGAAGGGAGGGTCTATCATTAATCCCTCTAAAGCTGTCAAGTGGGCAAGGGGTGGGAGGGAAGCCCAAGGGAGGGGGCCGCTGCTGAGAAATAGCAACAGGCGGGAAGACCCCCTCCATTGTCAGGAGAATGCGAGCAAGTCCCAACAGAGGACTTGGGGGGTTGAGATCACAGCAGAGAGGAAGGGACGATGGTTAACAGGGGAGGGGAGCGGCAAGGCTGAAACAGAGAAGGGGGCCACTTCTGAGGAAAAGAGCACCCTCTCAGATGGGTCCCATGGAAACAGGGGACTGAGGTGATCTTGTGCCTCTGAGAAGAGAGTATTTGCTGCCACCTCCACCTCTGTATTGTGGTGAGAGGGGACGAAAGGCGACGTGAGGGCCTGGCAGCTGGCTGGAATCAAGAAGCCTTGGCTTGGCTTGGCTCTCTGTCTCCTGTGTCTCTCTATGTGTCTCTCTCTGTCTCGGTCTCCATCTGTCTCTCTGTCTCTCTGTTTCTATGTCTCTATCTCTGCCTCTCTCTGTCTTTGTCTCTGTGTGTGTCTCTGTCTGTCTCTCTGTCTCTGTCCCCCTCCCCACTTCCCCCATCACAGGCTTCCTGAGCCCATGTCAGCTTCATGAGCCAAAGATAATATTGTTCCCCTTAATGGAAAAAAAAGGACGAATTTCAAAAGATTAAAACCTTAATAGCAGAAGGTGCCCCATCCGTCTTGCTGAGATTGGCCAGGCTGTCTGCACACAACTCACTGGGATTTCGGAGCCCGGGGTGTCCTCCTTCAACCCAACCCCTAAAGGGGTTGTTTCAGTGACTGGGGTGTTCACACTTTGCCTCCAGGGAACAGTTGCCTCTGAAACATCCTGTCATCTTCAGTGGGAACTGAAGTTGTTTTGAGAGGTGCCTTTCATGAGCTTCCTTTCAGCTCCGGTGTCCACCTCTGCTCTGGAGCTGAACACTGGACAGAAAGTCAGCAGGCCTCACACTAGTCCTGGCTCTGCCCTTAATTAGCCTTGTGGACCTGGCTGAATCCTGTACCTGTTAGCATCACCAGAAGCCGCCCCTGTTCTGGGATGAAGCACAAGCCACCAATAGGAAACACTGTGCGGAGTACAGGGCCGGGGCCAGCCTCTTCCCCTTCCACCCTGCAAACACGACAAGGGTGGCGGAGGATCACAGTCCATGTCATAGTGTAGATGGGGACAAATTAATAAGTTTGCTTAGAGTCTACAGATGCTCGGGACCTGGCGGCTGCTGAGAGATACAGGTCATCTGGGAAGCCTGAGCCTCTGACCCATCTCTGCGCATGCTCCTGGCTGAATGCCTGCCTTGCAAGCCGTATGGTGTCTTGGAAGAATGGCCCAGGAACTGGACAGCCAGCTGTTTGTACTCCAGCGAGAGCAGAGGCAATGCACTCTGGGAGGCAGAGAGTCCCAAGCAGTACCCGTGGGGGTAAGAAAGACCGCGATTCTCACAAATGCCCACGGGACAGTGAGTGCTAACAACACAGAGAAGTGGGCGGTGATCTTTATTCTCAGGAAAGAAACTCTGGGGAGCCTGTGTCTGCTAGGACTTTAAGAATGTGCGAACCTGACAGGCAGGAAAACAGGAAGCCCAGACATGAGCAGGAGCCTGAGCTGACGCTGTAGGCTCCACCTAAGGCAGTGGTCCTCATCCCTCCTAATGCTGTGCCCCTTTAATACAGTTCTTCATGTTGTAGTGTCCCCAACCATAACTTTTTTTACTTTTATTGAATGTCTGTGATTTACATGTCATGCACCAAAATCCCTCTCCATTCCCCGTCCCCTCATATTGGCCCTCTGCCCTTGCATCCTCCCCCCAGTAAAATAAAACAAAGAAACAAGCAAAACTCTTGTCACAGAAGCTGTAGTGTATCACACAGTACAGCCTTTTGTCCACATATGTTTACATTCAAATGTTCATTCACATGAGTCATGGGTCTGGTTGGAGGCCTATGCTATTGTTACCAGATCCTCACTGGGGCTGTTGTCAGATATCCCGTTGTTGCTGTGTGTCAAGGAGATTCTTAATCTTTGAATCTGCAGGTCTGGCCCCTTCATGTGTTCCAGCAGGTCATACATGGGGTAGATGTTGGCGTGAGGTTCACTCAGAGCCCTGGATTAGGGCCTGCTCTCCTGCTCCTGTGTCCTCACGGCAGGGCTGGCTCACCTGATCCCATGTCCTCGAGGTGGGGCCAGCTCTCCCACTTTGTGTTCTCAGGGCAAGACCAGCTCTTCAGCTTCTGTGTCCTCAGGGCAGAGCCAGCTCTTCAGCTCCCAAGTCCCCAGGGCTGGCTCACCTGCTCCTGCATCCTCAGGGCCAACTCTCTCCTGCTCTTGTTTCCTCAGGGCAGGGCCAGCTCTCCAGCTCCCATGTCCCCAGGGCTGGCTCACCCGCTCCCGTGTCCTAAGGGCCAGCTCTCCTGCTCTTGTGTCCTCAGGGTCAGCTCTCCTGTTTCCATGTCTTCAGGGCAAGCTATCCTGCTCCCGTTCAATTCACCAGATTGTGGCTGGCCATTAAGGCCTGGATGGCCTCCTACTCCTGTGGGTACTGGATGTTGTGGGCCATCAAGCAGGTGGCAAGTGGAGGCCCCTCAAAGGCTTCGTTGAGTTGCTAGCAGAAACCATTGATGTTGGCCCAGCTCAGCTTCTTGTGCTGAAGAACCTGTGGCTCTGTTGATTTGCACCTCCTGAGTCTCTGGTTCCATCACATGCTCTATCTGCCATGGGCCCCTGCCTCGGTGCTGGCCCTAGTATCCACCTCTGCACAATCCAGCTCTCGGCACTGAGCATGGCCCCGGGCGGCGTGAGGTGTGGGTGGTGCAGTCCTCACTAGGCTCAACTGGAACAGCACCCCCTCCTTGATGCCATCTCCTTGGCCCGCACTGCTCCAGGCCACAATCTAAAAAGCAGTGGCAGCAGCAGCTATGGCGGCCCGGGGCTCACCAGAGCATGATCCCATGGTCAAGCAGTGGGAGGGCATGGCCGAGCCACATGACAAGATTTCCTTCCTTCTAGGAAACACCAGCAGTGTGATTTGGAGCTCTCAGTATGGTCCTTTGGTGGCTGTACAGCCACTGCTGTTCCGTGGATCAGACACGGTGTGTGATCGACGCCATCTTGGATGATCTCGGCTTGGGTATTTCTAATACATTGCGCTAAGTGTTTCCTCTCTATCAGGCCGCTCTGCGTGGTGTGTGTGTATGTGCGTGTGTGTGTGCGCGCGCGCGCACGCGTGTATGCGCGTGTACATTTCTATGTAGTTCTGGAACACAATCCTCCTCCTCAGAATGCATTGAGGACCTCATATTTTGAACCCCACGCCCGTGCCGCGATCACACCCGTCGTGCATCCCCCATAAAACTATTTTTGTTCCTACTTCATAACTGTAATTCTGCAGGTATGAATCATAATGTAAATACCTGTGTTTTTCGTTGGCCTCGGGGTTGTTTGGACACCACGCCCCCCTAGAGTTCACCGCCCACAAGTTGAGAAGCCCTGTCCTAAGGGATGAGAGCCCTGTGAAGCTGGGCACCTGAGGCCCAGAACCACCGCCCAGGACCCACAGTTCAGCAATGTAAAACAAAAAGACAGCTTAACTCCTACAACCCCGAGGCTCTCTTCTTCCTCGGCTCTGAAGGGACTCCAGTCCCTGGTGCCCAGCTGTAAAAAGCCTGGGCATGTCAGTGCACCTAAGGTGGAGGCAGTTCCCACCACGGGGCCTGCTCGGAGGAGACCAAGGAGTATAGGAGGAGGCGACCCCTAACAACAGCACCCATAACCACCTATGTTCTCAGAAATCAGAAAGCAGCCTGTGCTAAACCTCACTGAGCGCTTCATAAGCCGACGCCCTTCATACACGAATGGCAGCGTGAACCGAGCATAGCTAGGGGGTCTTGCCGGGACCCACTCACATGCGCAGTCAATGTCGGATAGAGATGTGAGAAACTTGCCAAGTCCTTGCAAAGCTTCTCTCTGACAGCAGGGGGCGCCAACACCCGGTTAAAAGTCTGGACGCATTAAACACGCCGGTGCAGTGGAAACTGCCAAGGAAACAGCCAGGAAATGGCAGCTTGGAAAGAACTGAAAGCCACACTGGCTGGTGATGGAGGCAGTCAGGCCCGGAGTTAGTGGATGCTGCGCCCCGGATTACCGACTCCCTGAGTTAAGTAGACGTAACCTGGGGAAATCCAGGCTCGCATTTAGAATGACTAATTCTTAGTCTTTACACAAGCTCCAAAAGGCAAGCAGATCTATTTCCTCTTTCTTTCAGTGGTATCTGACATCACTCAGGCCAGGGCCAGGCCAAACTCAGAAGAGGCAAAGACCTCAGGAAGGAAGGGAAGCTCGTTGCTAACGTATCTCCTCGTGCATCTAGCTTTCTCCTATTAGTGCAGTAGGTGCAAGTGTTCTATCGAGAAGGGGAAAGTCCAGGCGATCTCTCTGTGTTCCCGTTTCCTTCTTTGTGAAAGGAATATAAATATAAATACATTTGATGACAAAGAAGACACCTGGGACATGAGACGCATGCCTCAGAAAGGACACGCAGGGGAAGGAGGCCGCAGGAACCCCAGGGGAGCGCTGGCTTTGAAGTTCAGCCTTTAAATTCACCTCTTAGCCCTGAAGCTTGAAAACTGCGTGGCCTGGATTATGTTGCTGAACCTTTCCTGGCCTCAGTTCTCTTTGTCAAGCGAGAAGTGGGAGGGTGGAGTGAGATGACATCACACCCGAGTGTGGCTTTTAGTAGCTCCTCAGTGGTGACAAGTACTATATCAAATCCCTTTACCACATTAAATAATAGAGCGAGGCCCTCCAGTAATTGGAGCGCCTGCAAACGGGTGCCCGCAAGTGGCCAGGCATTATAGTGAATTTCAAAAGTCCTAATATGATGATAAATATCCCTTAGGCTTAATGCTCATTTAGCAAGTTTGACTGCTTTGATGGCCACAGATCTTCACACTTTTCCCAGCACCAGGTAACACTAAGCAGGACCCGTTTGGCTGCCATTCTGAAGAGGAGGAAACTAAGATCCAAGGAGATTAAGTGAATTAGCCAAAGTCGACCCACCCAGCTACTCAGGAAAAGCCCAGAGGAAAACGGTCCTTCATAACTCTAGTTCCTACCTTCAGGAATATAATAATACTGTCACGAGATGGGTCTCAGTAGGAGACCATAGTCAAGTCATAAAGCATGAAATCAAAGGAGGGCACAACAGGCCAGAGAGGGAGAGGCACGTTTGCCAGAGCCACGATTACACGTGTGATCAAGCCGGCGGCCTTCACTGGCCGCTACAGCCCTACAGAAGACAGGTGACCCTGAGAGAAGAAGACTAGGAGCACAGGTTCAGAGCTCAGATGAGCTATGAATCTTTCAAATGCACTTATCCCAGCAGGATGCTTTGTGCATGCCAAGTGCTATGTCAAACACAGGAACACAGCCACAGAGAAAACACACAGATCCTAGCTCTGAGAAGCTTATCATCAGCCAGCAAGGCAGACAGAGAGGCAGAGAGGCAGCCTTGAGTGTCCCTGAGGCACAGGCTCCAGGATCCCTACAGGCACCGAGTCTGCAGGTACTCAAGTCTCGCATGTAAGATGGCATGGTGTTTCCGTAACTAAACACACACCTTCCCGGCCATCTCAAATCATCTTTAGATTAGTTGCATTATGTAACACACTGTGAGTGCTGCTGTGTATATGTTTATTATTCGTTTTGGGTGGTGAGAATAATGACATCATCCAAAGAATGTCTATTCTGTACAGACACAGACACAGGCTGTTGCTCAAATGTCTTTCTTTCTTTTTCTTTCTTTCTTTTTTTTTTTCTTTTGGTTTTTCGAGACAGGGTTTTTCTGTGTAACAGCCCTGGCTGTCCTGGACTCACTTTGTAGACCAGGCTGGCCTCGAACTCAGAGATCTGCCTGTTTCTGCCTCCCAAGTGCTGGGATTAAAGGCATGCGCCACCACGCCCAGCTTTTTGGTCCATTGTTGATTGAAGGCAGGGGTGTGAAATCATTGCACACAGGGGGCTGATTATGATTATATGTGGCCCCTGTGAAAGGGTCATTCAACCCCAAGGAGTCATGACCCACAGGTTAAAATGTGCTGCCCCAGAAGTGTGAGAAGTGACTGTCATTGTTTGCAGACTATCACGGTTCATGGTATTTTGTTGGCTTTCAATGCCTTTAAAAAGCCCTAGTGGGGATAAAGCCTAGAAAAAAACTGAGAAAAGAGAACTGGAGGTGGCTTGTTTGGGGCTCTTTAGTTAATAAGCAACAGCAACAGAGTCCACTTGACTTCAGTGTAAAGCTAGCCTTTTGGAAGAAGACAGTTCCCATGAGAGGGAAGGCCTTGAGAAGGGCAGGACAAAGGCTATGCCATAGGCTTGGGCAGCCGGGAAGGGCCACTCTTGACAGAAGGCATAGAACGCATGATGCCATTGCTCTCCAGCCCTCAGCCACTCCTCTCAAGACTAAGTTCTCCAGGGTGGGTCTGAAGGCACAGGGCCTGCCCATTTCACTGTGGCCAGATGACTTCTTCTTCTCCTTCTTCTTCTTCTTCTTCTTCTTCTTCTTCTTCTTCTTCTTCTTCTTCTTCTTGGTTTTTTGAGACAGGGTTTCTCTGTGTAGCCTTGGCCATCCTGGCCTGGAACTCACAACGATCCACCTGCCTCTGCCTCCCAAGTGCACCACCACACCCACCCAGATGGCATCTTTAATCGGACTGTTTCTCAATAAAAGAGCTTCCAAGGGGGAAAGTCACAGAGAAGCTGTGTGACAGTCCCAAAGAAGTTAGAGGAATTCTGGACAAAAACTGCCTAATCAGGAGTTCAAGGCATGGCTCTGTGGTAGAACGCTCGCTTGCTAGCATGCCCGTCACATTGACTTCTGCCCTCAGCACCACAAGGAAAACAATGGCCATCAAATGTCTGCTACAGGTTCTAAAGAAAAGTCTGTAAGATCACCTGGTTCAACCTAGAGGTTCCAGTTCTGTAGATCTTACTGAGGAACTCACCTCTTTCTAGCAGCAGCCTGTCAAGGGGACAAGCCATCTGGAAGTTGGGAGGAGAGAGATGGCACCTTAAATGAGGTCACGCATCATAAAAGCTCTTCCCCAGGCTTTGTTCTCTGACCCATCTGCAGCTCTCAAGGAGAGAAACCGTAATGAGATACACAACCCACCAAACTCGTTAAGAAATGGCAGGAGAAACCCAATAGGAACCCCACCGTGTCATCAAGACTACAGATACTCCCACTCATCCAGGAATGGAGGCTGGCCCAGAAGTGTCTCCTTCCTTAGCGAGACGGAAGGTGTCTCTGTAGCTGTAGATGGGGTTCTGGGTGTGCAGAGCAACATGCCAGGGACAACCAGGGGAGGGACGGGGGCCCCCATGTGAGCCAGAAACACGGCCCTCAGGAGGAGATCTACCCGTTGGGATGGAATGGCAATTTCCTTCCAGAATTGGCAAGCTTTGCCCAAAATGTGCTAATTCAAAATGTAATTCACACAGGAAGGACATTTTAATGGGGGCTGCAATAGCTTACGAAACCCACAATGCTTCAAAGAAAGCAGACATTGCAAAAGCTCTGAAGAAAAGGATTGCACAGGACTGGCCATCACAGTGAACCAGGGCACCTCCATTTCCCCCCCAGATGGTATATGCCCTCCCCCCAGAGCACAGCTCAGGGGCCTTTGAGCAGGTCTGAGACTCCAGCTTAGGAGTTTCTGAAAAAAAAATCCTTTTCATATTTTCATGGAGACTTCCTTCGCTGCATTTAAATGAAAACTCTTCTGTGCGGCAAGAGTGTCTGACTAAAGATAGATGAAACTGCGATATGTAATGCCTCAAATATTCAAGACCTCATTGCCAAAATCAAGAGATGTCTTTTTTTTTTCCAGAATGCCTGTCATTTACAAACATGTCACTCCCGTGTGAAGCTAGCTGATGGATTGACAATGAGAACCAAGGAAAGGTGGGCTGGAGAGACGGTCCCGTGAAGAAAAGTGCCTTCTGTGCACGCGTGAGGACTCAAGGTCCAGTCTCTACAACCCAGGCTAAACTCTGGGCACACTCATGCATGTCTGGAACCCTAGGACCCAGGCAAAACTCTGGGCACACTCATGCACATCTGGAACCCCAGTGTAGTTACTCAGGGTGGGCAGAGGCAGGAGGGTCACTCAGGTTTGCTGGCCGCCAACCTAACTCCAAATTCAGTGAGAGACGCTGTCTCCGGGGAATAAAGTGGAGAGTGATGAAGCAGGATCCTGACGTCTTCCTCTGTCTCCACGTGTGCATGTGCATGTGAGTGTGCATACACACACACACATGTTTAAAGGAAGAAGAACTGAGTATATGTTAAGAACAAGTGGGGGAAAGGCTGTACAGACCCTGTTAAGTGAACCCTCTCACCATGGGACAGTAACACACACACACACACACACACGTACACACACACACACACACACACACACACACACACCCCACAGCTGATGACTTATCTGAGTGCTGTCTCTAGGATTGTTTCCCGAATATTGATTATCAGTTATGTTAATGTTTTTACTTTGTCTCATCAAAATCAATATTATCATTATTGTTCAAATATTTCCTATGTATATTATCACAAACAGCTAACTAATAATCTGTAACTTGATCTCCATGTACCAGCAAATCTTGGTGCTATACTCACATCTGCAGGGTGAGGTTCCAGGGCTCCAGGGTATAGAAATCTACAAGTGTGGGTCTGAAAGATGACCCAGTGGTTAAGAGGAGCAGGCCTCCATTCCCAGCACCCCCACAGCAACTCACAGTCATCTGAAACTTTAGTTCCAGGGGCTCCAACACCCTCTTCTAGTGTCAAGGGCACCAGGCATGCATATGGTGCGCTTACATACATGTAGACAAAACACTCACTAACAGAAGATAAAAATAAATCTTAGAGCCGAGCAGTGGTGGAACAAACCTTTAATCCCAGCACTTGGGGAAGCACAGGCAGGGGGATCACTGTGAGTTTGAGGAGGCCAACCCAGTCTACAAAGAGAGTTCCAAGACAGCCAAGGCTACACAGAGAAACCCTGTCTCAGAAACAAAAACAAAAGATAACAACAACAACAACAACAACAACAACAATAATAATAAATCATAAAATCATAAAAAGAAATAGATCCTCAGGTGTTTAATAAAATGGCATTGTATTTGCATATAACCATATGCTTTGAATCCTTCTCAGATTGCATATAATACCTAATCCCATGTCAGTGCTATCTGAGTAGCTGCACTATTGTTTTGGGAATGACAAGTGGAAAAAATATTTACTTATTAAATGCAGATGTAACTTTTCCCCCAACAGTTTTTATTCCCAATTGGTTGAATTTACAGTTCAGGAGGCTGACTATTCCCGACTGTGGCCAGTGAAGTGGGACTGTGGTCAACTGCTCAGGCCTGCCACATCTATCCTGCAGGTGTGTGGAGGCGGCCGTCCCCTTAACCACATGCTGCCACACCATAAACCCAGGGGAAAGGCCCACGTATAAGCAGCCAGCACTTTCATGCTGCAGTTGAGTTCTGTGTTCTACTCAGCCTGTTACCTCCTGCAATAGTCGCTGGGCCTTACACCAGCCCAAGGATGAGGTCTTTCCTCTGAACCCCCAGAGAATACACCACCGGCCCAAGGTTCGGGAACCACCCTACAAACAGGAGACAGCTGCGGCACCACACATCTGGACACTTTAGTAACTCACGTCAGGCATCCGGTTCCTTAGGGTTCTGTGCTAGCCTTTGTTGGAGGTTGGTCTGATGTATTTTGATGCTGATTCCTGCTTGCTGTCTCTGTGCCCCACCTGTACCTTGCCTAACCTCTTTGACCAATCAAAGGCCATCACACCTGGCCAGGGCAAATGGGATAGGCGTGGCTAAGGTTCCAGGGCTTGGGGAGACAGAGAGAATCTTGGGAGGAGAGAGACTGGAGGAGAAGAGAGGAGAAGAAGGCTGTGCTGTCATGGGTTAGGTGGAGAAGCACATGGCCCATGACGTGGATGGAGAATTGGTCCAGATGAAGAACATTAACAAGTATATGGGGCCATGCCTGTAATCCCAGCACTCGGGAGGCAGAGGCAGGTGGATCACTGTGAGTTCGAGGCCAGCCTGGTCTACAAAGTGAGTCCAGGACAGCCAAGGCTAACACAGAGAGACCTTGTCTTGAAAAAACAAACAAACAAAAAAAAAAAAACAAAAAAAACAAAAAAAACCCAAATATGTGGGATTATGGATGGGAGGTAGCTTGATAGACGTTATTAGAAGCAGATGGCATATCCCATACCTGCCCCACTGTGAGAAGTAGTTTAGGGGATCAATATCTGCCCTGCCCCAGATTAACTAAGGCTATTTTAAAATATAACAGGTGTCTGTGTCTTGACTGATTGCTGGTGGGTTAGAAAATACTGCTATAATAATTATTATAGGCCTAATAGTAAACACTATTAGGCCATACTGGTAAATTAACAACAACAAGCCTCAATGTTAGAGTTCTCTCATAAGCGACACTTTATTCTTAAACCTTAAGCTGCCACCTGACAGCCAGGGTTTTTGGTGTTTTCTGAATGTGACTGTTGTCTGTTTGGCGTCCCCCTTTTGGCAAATGCTCCTTAAGTCTTTTCACTCTCGTTGATACGGAGTCACTTGCCTTTCATTTCTGTGTAGGAATTTTTAAGATATTCTGCAGATGGTTTTCCCTCGGTATCCAGGGCAGATTCCAGGATCTCCCAACCTCCTGCGACTAACCCAATCCACATGTGCCCAAATCCCCATGGGAAATGGCGCATTTGCACAGAAGGCTCACACATCCTCTCCCATGCACTTGAAATCATTTCTTTATCACTTATACTACCTAAAAAAATAGATGTTACACAGCTGTTGTCCTGCGGTGTTGTCAGAGGCTGGCACAAAACATCTGCATCTGTTCAGTAGACACTTTTTTTTTTTAAAGAATACATTTGATCTACAATTGGTCCTGTGCACAGACACAAACCCCATGGAGCCAGAGGGTCAGCTGCACTGCTTCCTGCCTTCTGTTGTGGGGACTGGGCAGTGGTTCGTTATCACTAGTTTAGTAACTATAGGTTCTCCCTCCCCTTCTGTGATTACAGGATTTACTTAGTTTGTACCTTAAGTGCATAAAGGGCCACCATCCTACCGTAGCACCTTACAGCTCTCGGGCAATTGTAACTGGCTTATGGAACCCATTTTCCTATTAGGAAGTTAGAGCCATTTCTCAGCCTTTCGGCCAAGATAAACGAAGAAGTTATGTAGACATTTTCCTGTATGACTTTCAGTAAGCTGGTTATTGTTATCAAACAACTCCACCCAAAAATCAGTGGCTGAAAACAAAATTATTCTCACTCACGCTCTCGGGTCAGCTTACGCGGGTTTGGCTCGCCTAAGGCTGGCTGGGTTCGGCAGGAGAAGAGGGCCATGTTTGGCTGGGGGAACACCACTGGGGAGCTGTGCTCCTGCCGATCTCAAACCTCTCAGCTTTCAGTCCAGAGCGCGTGCACTTGGGTCTCTGGTCCACAGGCCAGTGGCATAGGAGTAAATCTACGTCTTACCTCTCCTGGCTTGATAGGTCAATGGAGGTCTTGAATCTTTCATAACCACGGGAGTCAGTTCTCTATAGTAGATCTCCTGCACAAATACACACACACACACACACACACACACACACACACACACACACACACACATTCTTTATAATACAGAAGGACTTAGATACTAATAATTTGGGTGTTGGTCTTTGGAGCTCATTGAAACTTACAGACAAGAAGAAAATCATGCTAAAATCATGGTATATTGTTAGCTCATCTTGTTTTTACATCTACTCAATGAGCGAGGACTGTGGAGGTCAGAGGACAACTTGTGGCAGCCATTTCTCTCTTCCCATCATGTGGGCCCTGAGGGATCAAAATCAGGTCATGAAGTTTGGCAGCAAGTGCCTTTCCTTTCAGAGCCATCTCGTTGGCTCATACTCTGTATAAAGGAGCCTTTTCTAATCCACATGATCCCAGCAGGAATCACCTATAAGGCAGAATAAACATTTAATTTAGTACTCAGACCTGAGCAATTTATGTTCCTACACTCTCTGCCCCTGAAAAAGTGAAAGTAAAATGGGCCAGTTGTTTCCAAAGCCTCTGTCAGAGCCCCGCGGGTCCTGCGGGTCCTGCAGGTCCTGCGGCTTCCCCTGTGCTCTCTTCTCCGGAGTCCTTGCCTGTGAGCCACCCGTCCCCACAAGCACATAAACAACCCTTCCTTCCTCTCAACAGCAAATACCAGAAGCTTAAAAAAAAAAAGGCAGAGGAAGCTATTGCTGCCTGAATGCCGCTGGAAAAAGATCGCAAGACAAGAGCCCAGCAACCGGTGACCATGGTGACGGTGTGTAATCAGCAAACCCAGGCCTTTGCTTTCCTTCCTTCTCTGGGCATCCATAAAATGGTTGGTTTAGAAACCCTGAGCCCACAGACTGTTTTCCAGCAACATAGCAACCAGATCCATACACGGCAAACTTAACAGTCAAAAGCACCCATGCCATGATTAGCAAAACCAGAATTATGACAGCGGGCACACCAGGCGTCTTTCCTAGCAGGAGGGCACACTCTGACATCTGAGCTACCTTTTCCATTAAATCCAAAATGCTGTGTGTGAAGTACATCAGCACACACACACACACACACACACACACACACACACACACATACACACACACACACACATACACACACACACACACACACACACACACACACACACACACACACACACACTACTGAACTACCCCAAAAGGAAGAGAATCTACAAAGGCCAAAACAAAGTGAAAACAAGAGCCCTGTGGCAGGTGGCAAAGCCCTGAGTTTCTCCTGACAGTTTCCATCGCTCGGGGGTTTGTGACATGAACCCTGAAACCTAGACTAAAATAGTCTGTGAGGGTGCCCCACCCAAGCCTGCCCCCATTGCAGGAGCTATATTCTCAAGATAAGAAATAAACCCACTGTGCAAAAAAGAGCAAGGAAACACCCGTGTTGTGATTTGGTGTGGGCGTGAGGGAGTCTTCACCGAGAAGGCCACCGCAAGCCAGCCCTCTAGACTGCGCTTTCTGAATTAACAAGGTGCCACCTCCTAGAGATGATCTGCTGAAGGCCAGGGAAATCCCCTCGGGGGAACAAAACTCCGGCTGAGAACTCAGAACAGTCCCACAACTTACCAGGAAAATGGCCAACTTTACCTTGTGCAGGCACCAAGCCTGACAATCCCAGGACCCACATGACAGAGAAGAGAAGCCACTCTCTCACATGCTGTCCTCTGGCCTCCATGTGTGCCTAGCGATGTGCCCACACAGACCCAAATCCACACTAAACAGACGAACAAATGCAACAAAATGAAAAATAAACAATAAACCACACAATATAGAGAGCCCAAGGCGCTAATATTATAGTCAGAAAACTGCACAGGTCACAGAAGCAGATCACCAGGGGTTCAGGAGCTACAGTTAGGAACCTGAGGCAACACCTTTGTCTGGTTCTCCTGTTTCTATGTACAACGCAGCAGTGTCCACTTTCAGTGCCTCTCTTGCGCTCCATTGGCCATGTTCCTTTCTTTTCTCCTTTTTCCCTCAAGGACCATAAGCATATCTTTACACACAAAGATGGAAATAAATAATCAGATACATAAATCCTGCTCCACCACTCTCACAGCTAAACTTCTTGAAAGCACAATTATGGTGACATCCCGCCATCCGTTGTGCCCTACTCAACCCTTCTAAAAAGGTCCTAATCCAGGCTGTAGTGCCTCGAGGCGCCAGGTCACCAAGCCCAATGGACAGCTGCTTACCACCCATTGCTGAGGCATGATGCAATGTGAGCTCCCTCCTTCCAGAAATTCTCTGGCCTCTGTGGCACTATTCTTCTGGGCTTTTCCTTACCTCTTGATCATTTCTTCTTTCAGTGTGTATTGTGTTTTATGGATGCCCCCTGTCTTAGTTTCTTTTCCTGTAACTGAATAGAATAACCCAATGAATAAACTTGATTGCCTGAGTATGACGTAGTGCAGGTTAGTAGCTTTCCAAATGAGAAGATGACAGAGACAGTTTCCTAGCTGAATAGTCACTGAAAACTCTCTATTATGTTGGAACATCTTCTTCAGCCTTCTGGCCCAATATATCTGACAGACATATTCATGAGGCAGGAACTGTTGAGGGTCTCTGATGGAGTTGAAGACCAGGTAACTTAGTTTTACAATGAAGCTTAGTTGCTTAGGGGTTAAGATGTTTTTTAGGACTAGATAGATGTTTTAGTTTGATAATAACAAGATGTGATGGAGATTGATTTTAAATTCAGAATTTTAGAAGCACCAAGATAGGAAAGATGTTTTCTTCAAGGCTATCAAACACAAATAGCCAAAGCACTTAGAATGTAACATGTATATAATTCCTGATTGTATCATGGTTATTCTTGCTATAGGTAGTTTATTGTATATATGTGGAATAATATAAATTTATATGTAAAAAATAAAAAATTAATTAAAAAAAGAATAACCCGACAAACACAACTAAAAGGAGAGAGTGCTTGGCTCACAGTTCAAAGGACCGTCATGACTCAGAAGTAATGGGAGCAAGTGCTCGGGGGCAGCTCATCACGTCACATCCACCATCAGGAAGCAGAGTAGTAACTGCCATTGCTTGGTTCACTTTCTCCCATGTGTACAGTCCAGGACCCCTCCCTACACGGGAAATGGTCCTGCCCAAGGTTAGGTCTCCTCCATCAACTGATCTAGTCAAGACGGTCTTACAAAGGCCCATCGGTGATTCCAGATGCTGTCACATTGACAAGTAACAGTGACCATCACATCCCCCCAAGATTCACTTGGGAAGGCTTGCTCCCATGCTTGGTGCTAGTGGGAGGTAGAGTTTAGTGAGGGGTCTTCAGATCTTCCTGAAAAGGGATAATGAGATCCCAGTCTCCTCCCGCCTTCCATTCTCTCTTTTCCTTGAGGGAAGTGGGTGGGTCACCAAGACATGCTTCACCACAGGCCCAAAGCAACAGGACCAATTGATCAAGGCGCCTCCAACACTGTAAGACAAAATAAACTGTTCTCTTTGTTAGCTGGTTACGTCAGGCATTTGGTACAGTGATGTAAAACTGACTGGACGTGTCTCTTCCACCCACTTGGGGTGCTGTTCTGAAGTTCCTGATCTCAGCATCGAGCACCATTTCCACAGGCATAGCCTTCCCTCTCCTAACTTAAAATGCCCATCTGTCCATGCCACCTGGGAGTGAGGAACCTTCCCAGAGGCAACAGCAACATTAACAGTCCCAAAAGGCCATTTCCAGCTGTATTACTTCCTACACAGTTGGCACTGCCTGTGAAGACCTGCTTTAAGGATCTATCACTTGTCCATCCTGAACCTGTGTTTACATTTCCCAAGGGTGTAAAACTGCTTGTACCACCAATTTGCAAAATGCTGTAGATGTTGAAAGAGAAATAGCTACAACATGAATAATAAATATTCCTGTAAGTTAAAACGGTGACAACCCTATGCTTCTAATAATGTTGAAGAAAGACCAGCCAATTGGATTGATCATTAAAAATACTTTTCGTTGGTCGAGGTGGTACACATCTTTTATCCCTACACAGAGGCAAGTATCTGTGAGCTCAAGACCAGTTTGGGCAACACAGGGAAACTCTGTTTTAATAATAATAATAATAATAGAGGAGGAGGAGAAGGGGGAGGAGAAGAAGAAAGAAGGAGAAAAAAGAAGAGAAGAAACAAAATATTAATATCTACAAACAGTAATTAATAAATGTTTTAAATAATAGATAAATCAGTGAATGAAGCATTTAATTCAGAAAGAGTTTAAAGAAGCCCAGAGTGGTTCACATCTATAATTCTCATACTCTGTGAGATCTGGAGGTCACAAGTTCATGGCTAATCTGGGTCACATAAGAAGACCTTATCCAAGATACAAATAAACAAAAAATACTTCCAAACTATTAAGAGAATGTATACTGAATTCTGTGTTATGTGGCTAGCAATATATAACGTCTAATCATCAACTCATGAACTAATAGGAGGAAAGGCTAGCCTCCACCAGTCCCATCAAGGGAAGAATTTTCATAATTCCAATAATTGACAAATGGGATTCACAGCAACTAAAAAGATTCTGCACAGCAAAGAAAATGGCCACCAGAATTATAAAGGAGCCTTCAGAGTAGGAAAAAATATTTATCTCTATTTACCAGACTGAAGAATTATTGCTAGAATAATAGAATACAAAAAGAACTGCAAAAAAAAATTAAACAAAAGAAACCTCAAATCATTTAATTAGCAAATGAGACAATGAACTGGATAGACTATTTAAAAACAAGAAATTTAAGTGGCCAATAAATACTTAGAAAAATACAATAAATAATGGGAAAGGTGTTCAGAGTCCTTAGCCAACAGGGAAATATAAATAAAAGCTGCTTTAAGATTCATTCATACGGAGGGCACCTGCACACCCTCACAGCAGTCTGCCACCTCTGGCTGAGCAGCGGTGAACTCAGGAGCTGGCACAGTCCATTCGCCCTGGAATCCCTCCTTGGTCACGGCCTTCTCAGCAGCAGCCTGCTCCCCCTTCGAAATCTCCTCTGGGTCTCTGTAGAAATAAAGATCAGGCATAACCTCCCATGGGTGCTCACCAGAGATAGTGCCACGCATGCGGAGTACTTCGGTAAGAGGCCTCCGTGAGGGGCTGGTGGTCAGCCCCAGGGTCAGTCGCCACTAGAAGTCGTGGCTCCCTGAAGGCTGTTTGGATCTGGTTGGTGAAGGTCCCAGGTGTGAAGCGGCCAGCAATAAGAGTGGTTCCAGTGGCAGCAGCGAACTTCAGCACAGCTCGCTGGCCAGTGTTCCTGGAGGCGATGATGATGACGTCAGCAGGGCTCTCAGTGGCAAGAATAGCCCGAGCTTCTCCCAGGTTCAGGTTCAGATTTACGATGTACATACCATCCCTCCTCCTTTTGTAGATGTACTGCTCCATCTGAAAGGTTGGTGCCACCTAAGTGGGTTCCTGCCGCAAGGAATTTGGGGATATCCTCCTCCTTCATCTGCAGGACATCTAGGGCTCCGGACATTGTGTGAGCTTCCGTTTAAGTTATGACGGGAATGAAGAACAACACAGCATGGACCCGTCCCTGGGCAGCTCGGAAAAAGCTAAGATTCTATCTCAACCCCAATCAGAATGACTATCACCAAGGAAACACACGACAAACAAATGCTAGTGAGGATGTGGAGGAAGAGACTGTTTTTTGCACTGCTGTTGGCAATGGGAACCAGGCAGGTCAACGTATTCCAGAGATGCTGCTTTGCAGGCTCTTGTTCACTGGGGCACTATTCCCAACAGCCGAGAAACAGAGGCAGCCTAGATGTCTGTCGGTGCGAGCTTCGTACGCACACGAAGCTTATGAATGTTTGCAGCCATAGAGAAAAAATGAAATCACCGCATTTGCAGAAGAATAGATGTGTCTGGTAAACACTGTGCTAAGCAAAATAAGCCAGATTCAAAAAGACAAGCACCATGGGCTGGAGAGATGGCTCAAAGGTTAAGAGCACCATTTGTTCTTCCAAAGGTCCCGAGTTCAATTCCCAGCAACCACATGGTGGCTCACAACCACCTGTAATGAGATCCAGTGCCTTCTTGTGGTGAGCAGGCACATGTGTGGGCAGAATACTGTATAAATAGTAAATCTTTAAAAAAAAAAAAAAGACAAGCGCCATGTCTTCCCTCATATGTGTAGCCTAGATTTAAGAGTGTATGTATGCATGTATGCACGAGTGTGTATGGGTCATATAACTAGCAAGGGACTCATGAGCAGGGAACAAGGAATCTAGGGGAAGTGAGAAACAGGTGATAAAACACATTAATCAGAAAGCAGAAATCGAGACTCCGTGGAAGAAGAAAGGGGACCATTTGGAGGGGGGAGGGGCACAGAGAGAGGACCAAAGAGGGACAGAAGGAGAACAAAGCATAGAGACACATAATGTATGAAGACGCCATGTTGAAATGAACTACTAAATCAACAAAAATAAATCTGTGTCATAAAAGAGAGGAATTACCAGTAGCATCTCATCTTGATATTTAATGATTGTTCATTTAAAACCATATGCTATTTTAGTCAGCTGCACACTAAAAATAATTTTAAGGGTAATTCAATCACTATGAAGCTAATTAACACCTGGAGTCTTACAGACCTCAAGAGGAAAGGTAATTTATTTTGATGATCGTGCAGTCATTTTTGTCCAGACAAGTATAAAGAGCGTCAAGAAAAAAAAAATCTTTGAAGCATAAAAATTCATCATTTTAGATTTACCTGAAAATATGTGTTCAAGTAGAAAAGGGAAAGCTGTAAAATTCCAAGAAGAGCTTGCTCGTGTGTTTTCAAAAGGATGACAGTGGGTGGCAGATCACAGTGGCATGCAATTTCTACTGCAAGTATCGAAATGAGCATTGTAACCATTTGCTTTAGAACATTTAATATTTAAGATACGCCAAAAATGGTCACGTGGTGGTGGTGCACACCTTTAATCCCAGCACTCTGGAGGCAGAGGCAAGTGAATATCTGTGAGTTCAAGACCAGCCTGGTCTACAGATCGAGTTCCACACAGAGAAACCCTTGAAAAACAAAACAAAACAAAAAAGAAACACCCAAATGACATCCGATAAAAAAAAATCTCCAAACTTACAAGAAACAATTTTACATATTGATTTGAATGAGTGGGGCTAAGTACTATACAATGTCAGTTCTGTGAAATCTAGAGCAGACAATGTAAGCAAACCAGAGTGAGGCTGCCTCCTGCAGGGGCGGGGTGGGGGTGGGGTGGGGGCGGGGGCGGGGGGCCAGGGCGAGGGTGGGGTTGGGGGGGGGAGACAGATTGTTTGGGACTGCGATGATGCTCTGACCTCAACAGGGTTTGGATGTTTGCTGAACACTACCAAATGGTAGACCTAAATCTACACAATTTGTGAAGGTCGATTACGGCGAGGGGTTGGGGGGGTGTGGGGGGGGATGTAAGCAAAGCATTTGGACTCTAGTGTCACCTATGCCAAAGAGACTGGGGTGAAATACTTGGAATGCAAAATGAGTAAGAGATTAACAAGGGCACAGCTAGTGGAGCAGTGATGGTGCACGCGCCTTAACACCAGCACTTGAAAGGCAGAAGCAGGTAGATCTCTGTGAGTTCAAGGCCAGCCTGGTCTAGAGTGAGTGCCTGGACATCCAGGGTTATACAGAGAAATCCTGCCTTAAAAAACAAGGAACAAACAAGTGAAGAGCTGTACAGATAAGTGATGTTTGCTGGGGAGTGTAGGTGGTGGTGATATGATGTTTGCTGCCTGACATTTTGACTTTGTTGTATATGGGAAAATCCTCATAATAAAATGTTGCAGGGAACGGGCAAGAGAAATAGTTGCCATAATTATCTGTAGCACTGTAGCAGGATCGCACTGACAATTAGTTTAAAGGTTAATGTCTTTGTTTTGACATTTCATGTATCCTTTACTTGGATATAACAAGGTATCTTGAAATGTGTCATTAGCTAGGATGCTCTCAGCCACAGAGACACTTGATACACGCACATGCTAGAAACTGGAGTAGGGCTGTGGAAATGGCTAGTGGTTAGGAGTGCTCGATACACTTCCAGTGGACATGGATTCTGTTCCTACAGCCAGGTCAGGGGACTCCCAGGCACCTAGAACTTCAGCTTTCTGTGATCTGATGGTCTTTTCTGGCCTCTGAGGGTACCTACATACACACATACACACACCCACACACACCACACAGATAGAGATGGGGTGTAAAAAGAATAAAACTGGGCTCAAAAAATGGCTTTGGAATTGGCTGAGTTGATGATGGAGTAATGTCATGTACAGTTATTTTTTTTCTTCAGCATTCTGCTTTGTTGTCCTTGGTATTGGATCTGTCCTCAGCTTGGTACCAAGAAGGATACAGCAACTTCAAGTAAAAGATCCATCCCCAAAAACAACAAGAAGAGAGACCAACTGGCCCCCCGGAGCCACCACTCCCACCCCATTAGCTGTAACACCTGTCAGCTTATTTTCTAAGCTCTGAGGAAAATGGGATTGCCTGAAGGCAGGGGGTGCCGACTCACCCTTATCTTAAGCTAAGACCTACCTTTGTGAAGGGGGAGCTGTTATGATTAATATCAATCAAAAATTTGATGAGCTCTTGAATCCCCTAGGAGGCAAGCCTCTAGTCATGCATGTGAGGGAGCAGCTTGATCAGGTTAATTCAGCTGAGAAGACCTGCCCACTGTGGGTGGCACCCTTCCCTGCGTTGAGGTCCTGTGCTGAGCCCAAGCATCTATAATCCTGTTTCTTGACTCTGAATACAATGTGGCCAGCTTAGTTGGGCGTGGTGGTGCACACCTTTAATCTCAGCACTCGGGAGGCAGAGGCAGGTGGATCGCTGTGAGTTCAAGGCCAGCCTGGTCTACAAAGCAAGTCCAGGACAGCCAGGGCTACACAGAGAAACCCTGTCTCAAAAACAAAACAAAACAAAACAAAACCAAAAACCAATGTGGCCAGCTTGCCTCAAATTCCTGCTGCTGTGACTTCCACCATGATGGCCCTGTACACTTGAACTGTGACCCAAAGTGAAATCCATTCCTTTGTCAGGCTATCTTAACACAGCAACAGGAAAAGTCACCAAGGTATGGGGTGAGTGTATACTGCAGATCTGAAAGTGTTACGTTAGGCACGCAACGAAACAGGATGGAAGGGCGATAGATTTATTATATATCATAACAGGAGTTCCGTTTCCAGAGAACTACAGAATATATAATCTCTAAATATTATAGACATAAAAGCCAACGGTTCCCTCGGTCGGTTTACTGAGTGCCTGCTGCATAGTAGAGACTGCTCACTAATTTAGTTCCTCTTTCAAAGCAAAGCGGAGGTGATAGAGAGCTCCGAGCGTAACTGAAACTAAGGCTTCACCTCTGCATACCTAATGACTTCTATCTTTGTCTCTAGATCACCAGTACTGCCAGAACCGGCACTTTCATTTTTTCTTCTCGTTCTCATAAATAAAACTCACTAGACATTTAAAGATGGAGGTGTAAGCTGAGATGATAACATGTTAGAAACGGAACAAATGGCTGATCCTGTCCTAGCTAACTCACATCATACTTCACGGCCCTCGCTGACCTGGGCGCTTTACATACATTACGCCCTTAATCTTCCACAACACTCTGTCTTCATATTGAGATGGGAAAGAGAGGCCCCAGGGTAACGGAATGGTGAGGCAAATTAGTCGAGCGCCTGCCCTCTGTGATCTGCTCTGATACCATCCTGACTCCTCTCCCCTTGGCCACCTCCATGACTCCTCTCCTCTCTCCCCCACCTTCCTCCCCACCCCCACCCCCTCACCCATACCCTGCTCTCTCCGCTGGGACTCATTTTACAAATCAGGATCACGTCCACTCTTCCTGAAAAGCCTTCCTTAGCCAAGGCAGAGGCCAGGCTCTTGCCCAGCACCCAGCTCACCCAGCTCACCTTGTTCCAACGATTTGCTTACAGATCTGTGCCCTCAGGTAAAGATGTGATAGCAAGCCTGGCATTCTTCTGGTGTCCCTGGGGCTTGTTACTATGCCTGGCCTATAATTGGCACTTAGAGTGATGCTAAATTAATGCACAAGCTCCCTGATTTTACACTTTCCTGTCTCCCTCGTGCCGTCTGACACCACATAGTGTAGACACTTAGTCAACTGAAGTGGGTGCTGGATTCTTCACCAGTCGCCTAACTTAATAATAAAATAAAATAAAATAAATAAAAAAGCAAAACAGAACCCACCCCTCCTCCCCCCAACTCCCCCACTGCCCGTCTACACATCGGAATCTAGACCCTGAGCATTTGAATTGCTTTCAAGGGCCCCAGTCTGTCAAACTGAGCCGGATAAGGGAAGTCTGACTCCCATTCATTGGCCTAGAGGGCTGGGCTGGGCGGGTGGGGAGCAGTGTCCGGGCTCTGGGGTGGCTGCTTGGCACGCCTTCTCCCAGTTCTTGCCTATTAAGGTAAGAGTCCACTAGGAACGCAGCGGTGGGAGGAAAGATCCCCAGCAGCGGCCTCCGTGGCCTGGAAGCTTACAGGACTCTGCTTAACTGCAGCCCTGGACCCTCTGCCTGGCACCTCGCCATCCGGTCTTCCGCCTTCACCGGTCCTGCTTAGCTTTGCAACCTGAAGTCACCTTCCTAGATTTCCATAGCCACCGAGGATAAGTTCAACCATCATCGCGGGCCTCAGAGGAGTCTGGACACCTGGCGCAGATTAAATAGACCCCGTGTCTCGGGTGGGCGCTGCTCGCGCACAGATGCTGGGATAGCTACAGGAGCCCTACCCACCAACGTGGAGGAAGGTGGTGCTACCCCGAGGGTCGGAGCTGGTGCGTGGGACCCAGATCTCCAGCCCAGGGTGCTCCGGCCTCAGCCAGCTGGCCCCTCGCGTCCTGGGTCCCCGCCCGCGACCACGCCCACAGGTCACGCCCCTCCCAACCCGCCCCGCCCCTCCCGCCGGCGCCCGCCGCTCCCGGGGCTCGGCGCGGGCCTGGGGAATCGGGAGCCCGCAGCCGGGGTCGCAGCATGGGGCGTTTTCGCGGGGGACTGCGGTGCATCAAGTATCTGCTGCTCGGCTTCAACCTACTGTTCTGGGTGAGACCCGAACCGGCGGGCCGGCAAGGGGGTCCGCGTCCCCAGGGAGGTGACCGCAATAGAGTTGGGCCCTAGGGGAGGGCAGGGTGTTTCAGAGGCGCTAGGCAGACAAAGAGGGAGGGGACAGATGGAGGGGTAGAGGACACAGAGAAGCTTAAACCACCGGAGCCGGTGGGAAGGGGAGGCACGGAGCCGTGCTCCCCGAAAGGAGCCATCATCTTCCTCAGCATCGCCCGGCGGGGGCAGGTGCGGGGACCCAGCCGGCCCCCACATTCCGAGGGCTGGGGGCCTGGCGGCCTGCGCTCCCTGCAGCCTGCTGTGCACACACACCCCCTTCTCGCGCTGTCTTCTCTGGGGAGGCAGGCGGTCAGGCCAGGGAGCTGGGAGGGAAATCCCAACCCTGTAGCTGCCTGGGGTGGCGCCCCATCCCAAGAGTGTGCGGACACACCGCTTGGCTCTGGTGGTTTGTTGGGAAAATAAGAGCAGTAGCGAAAATTGAGGGAGTGGGGGGGAGGGTCGTCGTTTTCTTGGGCATTAGGGGAGGGTCCTGTTGGGTGGGCAGTGGTAGGTGCTGTTCTATCAGGGATTGAAAAATGGGGGGGGGCGCGGGGGAGCAGCAACATCCTCCAGGTTCCCTGCCTACAAACCAGTACTCCTGAAATGATCTCATTCAACTTTGCAGGGTGGCATAGACCTGGCAATGTTCCCCAGTTAGAGATGTGCAGAGACAGCCGGAGAGAGGGCCGTGGCCCCACTCTCCTGTGTTATCAGGGCATAGTTAGGGGTGGACCGTCCCTGGAATACTCTCTCCCAGGTCCTGGAAAGCTGTCAGAGGTCCTTTCCGCACAGTCCCAACTGGCCTTCCGGTAAGAGAACGCCAGCCAGGGTAGCTGCTCAGACAGCCCCTGAGGGAAGACAGAGAAGTCTTGCTTCTGGGGAGAAGTGAGTAACAGCAGGAGCAGAGATGCTTTGAGACGAGTGGGCTGGAGGCGATGCTTGACGAGGAGGTTGTATGGACAATAAGTAATTAATTATTGAACGATGTGCGCCATTTGTGTCTACCAACCCATTAACCCTGACATCTGGGTAACTCCAGCAACTCTAAGCTCTTCAGAGACTTCAGAGACTTGGTCATGACCAACATTGGTCAGCAAAGGACAGTTTGGAGGAGGTACCTGAATTTTAAAAATACACATAGATTTTTTTTTTTATTCCTTGGCACTTGCATCTATCACACTCCGGGAAGAAGTACTTCTGAGTGCCCTTGTGTTGTATTTTTTTTTTTTTTAGAAGTCTGGCTTAATTTCAAAAGCTGTTAATTATAGATGCCATGCTGCTGTGACACCCTTCACTCTCACCACTTACAAATTCGAACTTTTCTGTGAGCCTGAGAGGCAAGTCTCAGGCTGGGTTTAGCGCTTATTTCGTGCTCGCTTCTGCAGACTTACCAGACATTTGCAGTGGGGGTCGGGGACAGCGCCAGGCCCCCTACATCCCCTTCCTTACTACAGTGCTCACGAGCAAGCAGGTCACCCCATTTTCAGAGATGAAGACACAGAGGCTCAAATAGGTCACAGCTATTGAGTGGCAGACGCAGAACTCAAATGCTGTCTATCCCATCTAAGGCCCGTGGGAGAGTCAGTGAACCAGCTGTCCCCAGAATGTGGCTCCTGGATCAGCAGCATCGCGTGTTCCTTGGGAATTTTTCAGAGATGGTACCTTCTCAGCCCAGCCTAGACTGGCTGAATCGGACGCTGTGGGGGAGGGGCCCGGCCAGCTTTCTAGAAGGCCTTTCAGGTAGTCCCACCTCACAGGGATGCTTCAGAACCACTTCTAAACTACATAGACTGAGCCCACTGCGTTAAAGCCCTGTTCCCAATACAGCTACTTTAGCTGAACAAATGAGAACAGTGCATACTGAACAGCAAAACAAAGTTAGGCAGACTGACCCGAGTGACAAGCTTCACACAGGGAGGGAGGGAGGGAGGGAAGGAGGGAGGGAGGGAGGGAGGGAAGTGACACCCCAGTAAATTTGAGTGCCTGTCACTGAGACTAGAGATGGCCTTTTCCATGTGTTATAAATACAGAGTTCAGAGAAGGAAATCTCAGTATCAGTGAAGAGCCTAAAACAACTGCTCCAGAGAAACACTGTAGTCCTGCCACTGAAGAGCTGGGAGCATAAGAGTGGGCAAAGGCAAGCCACCAGCTGAGGAACAGAGCCCAGGACTGTGAGCCACCTGAGCGGCAGACAGAGCTGTGAGGCCTGAGTGCACAGAGCATCGGAAAGCACAGTGAGGGGCTGTGCCCGAGCAAGATGGTCCTACTCCCCGGATTAGTTCCCCATCTGTTCAATTGGAGGGACAGAGTTGCGGTGAGGATTCGAAGGAAACATGTGAAGTATCTGATCCCACTTGCCTAAGGCAGTTAGACATGGCAGGGGCTTGAGGTTGTTGGTTACTTGTATTATTAACTGCATGATACTCAGGGAGCATTCAATAAAGACTGACTGTCTTTCTCCTGATGCCCTTACTGTTGACAAACAGTATCTTTGTGTGCCAAGTGGCTTGCACGTGACTTCTTTGGTGGGTAACTATACAATATCCTCTCAACTCATACTTGGATGTTTTCCCCGCTAAAACTTCCTACTCTGTGAGAGCAGGAATTGTTTTTTCTGTTGTTTTCACAGCCATTTCCCGGCACCTAGAATGGTGCCCAGCACATAGGAGGTTCTGATTAATTACGGAGTGGGTTAATGGATCTCCAGGGTAGACACCAGGATGTGAACAGCCTTCCTGATGTTAGACATCAGCTTAATGGAGAGAGCTGCCATATCTCTGCCTGTTCATTGCGGAGACACCGAACATTGCTTTCATAGACTGAGTCCAGGAGAGAGCTAGAAAGACACAGTGGCTCCCGGTGAGAGGGCAGGCCATGGATGAGCAGCAGGTGCTGTCAGCTTTCTTGGTAAAGTGAAAGGGACAAACTGAAACAGATAGCTACCAACTTGGGGAAGTGAATTGTATGGGATAATTAATCATATACGTGTCTTCCTGTCACCGTGTCATTGAGGGAACCCGCTTCCACAGAAGTCCCGCCCTGGTTTCTAAAGTTGTTTTGTTTTGTTTTCAGCTGAGGAGCTTTCCCCGGAAGGAAGCCCTCGGGAGTGACTTGAGTGTCCCCACACACCCTTAGATGTCTTCCATCTGAGGTACAGGGTCCCCGGTGGTGACAGCACTTCCTGGCCTGCCAGAAGTTGGCCAGAAGGCCAGCACAGAGGCTGTGGAGTGTGCTCTGTGGTCTGGGAGTCACAGATTTGGAGCCCCGTCCTGGCAGCTGGCTTGCCATTCCCCTCAGCTACGCCTCTGGTTTTTTAAACATTCAGCCAGGCCTTTCAGAACCAGTGCAGGGAACCGGCTGGACTCACACCTAGTGGTGAACAGTTTAAAACCCAAAGAAGAGCCTAGTCCTTAGCCCTTCTAAATTAGCTTCTGATCTAATAGGTGATGGCTGCCCTGTGTCTGTTGGGTCGGACTTCAGGCACTGCAGTCAGGACACTGCAGTCACACCGCTTGCATGGTCCTGACTGCATTGAAATCACCTTTGTTGTTTTTCTTCCCCTCTGTTGCATAGCAATACAAATAAAACACTACAACCAACCCGGCCACATATGTTGGTTAGAAGAAAACCTAGCCACTGTTTACTCCTTGGCTTATTGTTGTCTGCTCAGCGTTTTCCTATCATTGTGCTGCTCTGGGCTAGTGGGGCCTGTGTCCAACAGGAAGCGAGGCGGGTCCTGGTTGAAAGCCACATGCCATATATGGCAAGCGGGGAAGCCCTGTCTTTTCTCCCTCACCAAGATTGATGCAACTTGGGGTTTTCACCTGGTGATGCCTACTAGACGCTTCTGAAAAGACTGTCTCTTTGGCTTGGGCAAAGCTTATAGTTCCTTCTCTGCCCCACACATTTCAAACAACAACTGCAGAACAGCCACTCATTAAAATGGATGGTACAAGGACGGGGGGGGGGGGAATGGGCAGAGGGGGTGGGGGGGAGGGGGGGGAGAGCCTTTGGGGCCTCCCAGACAACCTGCTGTCTGTCCGTAGCCTGCACCAGTGATTTCTATTAACGTGGAAAGACAGAAGCATTGGCCAGCCTTCCCTGCTGTGCACCAGAGGGGCCTTAGGGATGCTAGGAGGAGCAAAGAGTGCACAGCATGGCCAGTGTGGAGAGGCCTAGTGTTGTGGTAGACATTAGGCAGGAGTATGGTGATTCAAATCCAGACAACTAAAGCCCGGAAGGTAGATTCTGGTACCACACTGCTAGAGTTTACACTCCTAGACCTATAGATCTCTCTACTTGGACTGGACTCAGTTGTTTGACCTCTAGCATGCCAGTCACCTTGTGATCTTTGTGCAGGTAAAACAAGTTACTACAAGTACAGTAAAAAAAAAAATTCCAGCATGCACAGAGATGCTCAGTAACCTAAGTTCTGTTAATGATGGTGGGATTCTGTTAGGGACAGGCCGGGAGACAGGGCCTCTAGTTCAGGAGGCTGCTCAAGGTAAGAGGGAGCATATAAGTGGCCTATAGCCAGCCAATCAAAGGGGCTGGAGTCTTGACAGCTTATGAAAGGTATGGAGTCTTCCCTCTAAGGTCCGCTCACTCAGCAAACATGGCCTAGCCGCCCCCTATAGCCTGACGTCCTGAACCCCGATTCAGAGATTAAACCCCAACCTTCCAACAGGAAGCACTGCACCTTTACCTGGCCTCCATGTTGACTGGGATAATAGCTCATCCCCTTTCTGGTCTTGCACTTAGGAGGCAGGGACTGTTATGAGCTGGCATCCTCTCTTCTTGTCCCTTGGCGTTTGAGAGAGTCAACGGAGTTCCAGATAAAAGTTCATGTGCAGAGCTGCTAGGTCCCTGCCATGCTTCTGTGCTGCCAGCTAGGGGCCAGAGATGGAAATGGCGCAGACTTTGGTGGTCTGTGCGTCTCCTAGTATAACGTGAATATTGATACAGGAGGCCTAATGCAATTACATATTCTGACTTAATAGGTCCGCACCTATAACACACCCCCAGGTGATGATGCTGGCGTTGGTGCTCGGAGATCCTTGCTTCTAGATGGTGGGGCAACCATTGTTTTGGGCTTGATTTTGGTGACCTCCCTTAACCGCTTTGTCCTTATTGTTTTAAGGATTCTTCTACACTCTGTAGTCCTAGAATTGCCTTGAGTTGTGTCTCACAGCTTTACTCTAGAGCCCCTGCCTGAAGTCTCTCTGGGTCGCCTCTCTCCTCCAGCCTTAGCATTGACAGGACCTGCACAACGGGCTTGCTCTTCTTGTTAGAGCAAGTGATTTTGCCCTCACTGAAGGGTCTCTGAGAGATGAAGGGAGGTCGAATTGAGATGGGACGATCCAGCAGACTGTGGCGCTTCTTACAGATGAACGGGGGTTACCCTGGCCTGCCTTTCTCAGCATCCTCGTTCATTAAGAAAAAAAAATCCACAATTCTAATTAACCTGCATATGAAGTTGTAGTTTACAAGATGTTTCCACATACATGATCTCACCTGAGAATGAATTATTAGCAACCTCTGTCTTCACAGTCTTTATATTTTTAATTTTCACAATAATTTAATTGGGCCCGTTTTGCAAGTATGAAAGCTGAATGGCTCAGCAGACAGAATGCTCAAGGTTTCTCATTTCCCACCTTTTCACATTATTAGTGTGTTGGGATGTAGAATAGAAAGTATAAGGAGATGTCCCGGAGGACGGGGCAGTGGCTCAGTGGGTCACAGCAGCTGCTGCATAAGCAGAAGGATTCGCACTCCAATCCCCAGAGCCTGTGTAAAGCTCTGAGCATGGCCGCTTGCTCCCGTGACGCAGCACTGTCTGGGGGGGGACGGGTAGAAACAGGATGGTCACTGGGGCTTGCTACCTGCTTGACGTCCTAGCTCCAGATCCAGTGAGAGGCCCTGCCTCGGGGGAATAAGACAGACGTGTCATAGCACACCTATGAAATCCTCTGACCTTCGCATGTATAGGCACCAGGCATACACACATGCGCACACACACACTTTTACGTACACATGCACAAAGAAAGGAAAAACTACTAGAGTTAGGCATGGTGGCTCACACCTATAACCTGAGTATGCAGAAGCTGAGGCAGGAGGATTATCTAGTTCAAGGCCTATTTGGGCTGCACAGTAAGGCCCTATCTCAACCAAACCAAACCAAACAAAAGTTCTGCTGGCTTGGAAATTGTAGCCGGGGTCAGGTCCAGTCTTGAAGCATTCTAGAAATACTGGGACCGAGATGCATAAAATACCCCACCTGTGGCAGACACAGGAGAAGGGTAAGGAATGTGACCGATTGGCTGAAGACAGAAAACAAGGCAGAAATTGAGAAGAGCTACTCAGAGAGGCAAGTTTGTATTAAAGAGACCATTTAAAAAATAATAATTTTGGCATCAGAGGCTTGAAGGATGATAGCGCTCCTGCTTTTCTGAGTAGCTTCATATTAACCCCTTCAGCCCTCACCACAGCCCTCTGAAAAGCAGCATCAGCTATCCCCAAGCTCCACCCAAGAAGAGAGAGACTTGTCCGGGGGCCACGGAACTGGGTCTCCAGCTGAGGCTCCAGCATCCTTGACCTGAGTCCTCAGACTTCAGGGAGAGAAGGTGGGAGCCAGGATGAGCGTGTGAGTGACTTCCACACCTGCTCATCCAATATGGTGGCCATGCTACTGAGCACATGGGGCTGCTTAGCCTTACAGGGAAATGAAATGTAATGCTCTTGCCCTCCCTCCTACTGAAAGCATTTCAAGGACTCACTAGCCACTGGTGCCTCATGGCTACGATACAGGGCAGCACAGATGGTAAATGTGTGTGCGTGTGTGTGTGTGTGTGTGTGTGTGTGTGTGTGTGTGTGTGTATGCACGTGCGCACATGTGTGTGTTACTTGTGTATAATGCGCATGCATACATGTGGACAACCTCAGCTATTATTCCTCAGGTGCCATCCACCTTTTTAATTTCCTTTGACACATTCTCTCACTGGTCCAGAGCTCACCAAGTAAGCTTGGCTGGCCTGCCAGTGAGCTCAGGGGTCCCCCTGTCTCTGCCTCCCAGCACTGGGATGACAAGTGGGAGCCACCACCCCTGGCTACCTTTATAACACAACTAGGCCCATCTCCCCACCCCCTCGATGGAAAAAAAAATCCTATTAGACAACTCCAGACTAAGTATAGTTCTACTTTGTCTCATAACTACATTTCCATCCTTTCTCTTCCTAGGTCCTAAACTAAAATTAAAGAAATGGAGGCATCTGAGAGGACTTTCTGGCAACAGGGTGTTTCCGTTTGTTCCCATACAAACTCAGCACATAGCATTACTTTCTGCCACTGTTTCTCACTGTCGTTTAATGTCGCCGCTCTGCTTTGTGTAACGCTCAGTATAGTCAAGGTGTGACGTCAGTCACTGTGGTTCCCAAGATCAGTGTTTGTGCGTGCAAAGGATAAAACTAGAGAAGACCCAGCAGGGTGCTGCAGGGAGGAAATCTAAGACCTTCGGAAAGGCACTTCCCCCTGGGTGAACCTCCCCCTGGCTGCTGCGCGATAGAGGTGGGCTTAGTTCCGGGTCTTTGTGACCTTCACTAAGAAAGCTGTGTGTCCCCCAACAGTTGTCTAGGGACTGTAACTTTGCTTTACTGTGTAGGGAAAACTACAAAGCCATTGTCTTCCTCCAAAGTCTTGCTCTTCTCTAACCTACTTCCTAATCTGCTTCCCTAATCTACTTCCTCCCCATACTTTTAGCCCACAGGCCTCGTGCACACGCACTGAACCAACATAACACCCCCGGCCCTGTCCACTGACAGCAGTAAGTTGCCCGCACCCTCTTACCCGCCACCTTCTTTCCCTGAAACCCCAGCTCCCCCACAGCACTTGTAAACCGCCCTCCCAGCAAAGTCAGCTGACCCACTCAAGTTCACCTCATAACAACTTGAACAAACAAACACGGGGCACGCTTGTCACAAATGCACAGTCAAGTGTTCTCTCCTGAGAACAGAACACTTCTGATCCTATCAAAGTTTGAACTGCAGAGCAAAGAATAAACACTGAGTCACCATGAAGTCCACTCCTGGGGTGGCTCCGTGGGTAAAGGTGCCTGCCGCTGAGCCTCATGACCTCAGTTGCATCTCTGGGGCCCCATGGTGGAAGATGAGAGAGAGCCAACCGGTTATTTATTCTCTCTCTCCTCCATATGCAGTCCCATATGCAGTGCGCACACACACACACATGCCCATCCATGCACACACATGCATGCATAATAAATAAATAATTTGAAAATGTACTCTTACCTGAAGGACGCACAAGGTTGCCTTTATGAAGGAATAAGAGGGCAAGCACACACGCTGGAGACTCGGGAGCCACTAGCCTTTTCCAAACAGACGCGTCACCATCTGGCTATCACCGCAGTCCTTCCTCCTGGTCTCTACCCGGTCCGGTCATGATGTCAAGGGAGCCTATTTGGTAGGACTGTCATATGGTATTAAGCCCTTGTTTTGTTGTTGTTGTTGTTGTTGTTGTTGTTTGTTTTGTTTTGTTTTCCCTGGCTTAAAAAAAAAATCTTTGCTTTTGAGAAAACACCATCTGAATCCTGGCTTTGCTTTTGCTACATATACAATGAAAGTCTTGGGAGCCGGTTTTCCACTCGGAGCAAATGAGTGTCATCTTCCAAAGCAAATGTGCTGGTGACATCTGCCTGCTGCAAGGCTGAGGCAGCACTCCCTTCGTTGGAGGCGTAATGGGGCCTTCAATCAGATCAGGCTTCCTGAGTGCTCACTGTGACTCCGCCTGCAAGCATTAGCTGGAAAGCATTTAATGGAGACTCTAGGATGGAGGCTTCATTTTCAACTTTATGTGGCTTCATCCCTCCCCCCCAAAAAAGAATAGCACACAAGCTGGGTTCGTGTGCACACAGCACTCACCGTGGGGAAGGAAGGACGCAGGGCTGGTTTTGTTTGGCTTTCATTAAAGGGCAGCAAGTATGTGTGTCTGTGTTATCATAACCATATGAAGTGTGCATAACTTGGCCAGGAAGAGGGGCACATACAGGTTTATTCTTTGTGACCGTGCACGGGCTCTCGACACACTTCCCTGAAACCTGATCACCAGTGCCATGGTTGTGTTTTCTTTTACTGTGGGCGAGTGTTTTGCTGCGTGCCTCCAACACTGTGTCTGCTCTGCAGCTGCCGTCTCCCAGGGGCAGGTGGACTTGGGAGTAGTACTTTCCCGAGAACACAGTTCATTCTTCAGCTGAGTGGTACTCTGCCCTCCTCCCCCACGCTAGCCCTGCAAGGCCGAGGGGGAAATGCTTAGCATCCAGCCACTGGGTGCTGTCCCTACTTTCACAGAGCTCAGTCCTTTACAACCCAGAAATATTTAAATAGCAATAGTTATGTGGGCTATGAAACAACACACATATCTAGGCCAGGACGGACTTCCCCAAGGAAGTGACCTGAGAGCTGAGAGCCAAGCTGGAGTGAGAGTTAGCCATGAAATAGCAAAAGCAGATGTCCCCACATGAGAAAAGACAGGGAGCCAGGAAGGCAGCTGAACCCCTTGCATTGTCTCCCACTGGATATAAGCACACATGCTTGGCTAGAACTTCCCCTGGGGATGCTTTTGACCCAGAAAGGATCCTCTCTGCTTGGTTTCATCAGCAGAGAGCTGGGTGGCAGCACACATTTGCTCCTTGTCGTACAGGTGGTTTGTGTCCAGGAGGGGAAGGCTGAGCATCCAGAAAGAGGCACAGTCTTCATCCTGTGTCTCTGTACTGCCTCCCTGCAGCTGGAGGAACTGTCCTTGACTGCACGTTATTATTGTGTGTGTGTGTGTGTGTGTGTGTGTGAGAGAGAGAGAGAGAGAGAGAGAGAGAGAGAGAGAGAGAGAGAGAGAGAGAGAGAGGGAGGGAGGGAGGGAGGGAGAGATCAGCAGTCCATGGAAAGATGGGGGGGTGCAGGGGGGGACATGCAGTAAAATGCAATTTCAAGGCATGAATTGCCCTGCGTGGAGCTGGAGGGCTTGTCTTTTGCAGATAGTTCTTACCTGATAGAAACTTCAGTCCCATCTGCTTTGCTTCAGAACATTTTGAATCTGATCCTTCCATCCTTTTTGCCACTGAGTTTTAGACTGTAAACGTCTTCTCTAAAGACATCTTGGCTGATTTCTGTGTCCTGCAAACTCTGTGGAGCACTAGTATCTGTTAAAATAACTTACCCATGAAAATACCTGTGATTGTCCTGCTTCCTGGTGGGTTCGTGTGGCCCCCGTCTGTTCCTTGCTCGGTCTAGTCACCACTTTTTGCTTTTATTTTATGCATGTTCATACTGTAGTTTCTCTTGTGTTCCTTAAAACTACCTTATCTTATAACATTTTCTTTCTTCCTTCCTTTTGACTTTCTTGGTCCTATTTTAAAACAGAGTCTCACTATGCAGCTCTGGCTTGTCCAGAGCTTACTATGTAGACCAAGCTGGCCTCTAACTCACAAAGGTCCCCCTGCCTCTGCTTCAAGTGTGCTGACATTAAAGGTGTATGCCACAACTTCTGGCTCTTTTAAATTTTTGTTGTTGTTGTTGCTGTTTTGGGGACAGAGTTTTGTCATGTAGCCCAGGCTAGCTTAGTATTTGCTATGTAGCCCAGGCTGGCTAATACTAGTTACAGAACCCAGGCTAGTGCTAAACTCACAGCAATCCTCCTGCTTCAGCCTCCTAAATCCTGGGATTACAGGTACATACTACCACAGCCAGCTTTCTCATTGCATTTTTGGAATGCCATGTGTACAACTGACCTGCAGGAAAACAATGACTACCCTGCTCTCTTGTGAGCACCCAGTAATCGGTGGGGGACAGGGGCTGTGACAGGCTGGCCTTTGGTAGATTCCTACCAGTGGCTTATCCGACCAAAGTACAAATTCTTCCTCACCTCTGAATCCTTGCCTCCTGGGTTATAACGGGTGTTCCCTTGAAATGTTTTATTCATTTGCTTTTGGCTTTATTTTTAGTGGTTGGGGGGGGGGCGGTTATTTGATTTGATTTGATTTGTTTGTTTGGGGTTTGGGGGGGTTGGTTTTGAGACAGGGTTTCTCTGTGTTGCTCTGGCTGTCCTGAAACTTGCTCTGTAAGACCAGGCTGGCCTTGAACTCAGAGATCTGCCTGCCTCTGCTGAGTTTAAAGGCATGCGCCACCACCACCCGGTTATTTTTAGTGTTTTTACTCATTTGTTTTTAGTAATTACCACCAAGGTTCATCCCACTCTGTGGTATGAAAAGTCCCTTCTGGGACCAGGGAGGTGGCTGAGCAGATGAGGATGTTTGCTGCCACAGCTGACGATCTGAGTTCAATCCCCAGGACCAACAGGGTGGCAGGGGATTATGGACATCCACACGTTGTCCTTTGACCTATGTGCTGGGGCACGTGCATGTTCCACCTCCCACACAAAATAGGCGAATGAATATAAAAAGAAAAGTCCATCTCTGCAAAGGCAACAGTGTTTATTCTTATAATTCTGCTAGGGATGCTGAAAGCAATCCAGGCCTTAGAAGCAGAGTGGCCCTCAACAGTGGCCCTTCACTGCTCCAGTGACTCCCACTGGCCCTCACGGGTCTCCTTACCGTCCCCTCAGCACCCTCTCTGCCCTTTTCCTGAGCATTCCTCTGTGGCTGTTCGCCATGCTTGGCAGCCAAGCAACATTCAGGCACCTGCTGCTCACTCCCATCAAAAGCAGAGCTGAGGTCGTGTCTCCCACCCCTCGGGGCCCTGCAGTGGCCTTCCCAGGACGATGGACACTAAGCAGAAGACATGAGCCATGGCTGTCCAGCATCCTGGGATGAGGGCCCTAGTCTGTTCTCAGCATAGCTTGGAGGTCAGGGAGGCCTCCTCTCCCTCTGTGCTGTTCCTTCTGCCTCAAGCGCTCTCACCCCACCAAGTCTTCGCTGCTCCATGAAACCCAACTCATTCTTCAAGGCGTAAAGCAGAATGGGGTGGCTACCGCCTGCCAGCGCTGTGGTCTGCACCTCCCCCTTGGTAATGTGTGCTCTTCCTGCGTCTTGTTGTGTTTCTTCATGTGAAGGTCTTCCACATCTCTGACCTGGAGCACAGTACCTGGCCTGGGTACCTGACCATGGCTGACTGCTACTAACAGTACAGGAAAGGCAGAAAGAACTGGAGGAAGATAGAAGTGGGGGGGAGAAGAAAGGACTGGAGAAGGGACCTTCTCTCCTTTGTCGCTTGCTTAGGCCTTAGCTAAGTACAGATACAGTGTGTCTAAATGCAAAACGGTGGGGATTAAGCGGGTGGTGGCACAGGCCTGTAGAGTTTAAGACGAAAGAGGCCTGAAAGCTTCCCTCCAGTGTTGGGGAAAGCATCTTCTGTAGAGAATTCTCACAGAACATGGAGACTGACAGGGAGCTTGCTCCTTTGCTCTCGCTGGGATGGAGTTAGTATGACTCCCCCCACCCCACTCCCACGCCCCCGCCCTGCGCCCTTGAGCAGTTTCTAGGGTGCAGTTCATCAACCCCAGGTGCACCAAACATGGCATCTCATGAGCCTGACAGGGCCGGAGCATTCAGAAGGGCCAAAGAGCTACACGGTGGCTGCTGTGGCTGCTGTGCCTCCTGCCGAAGCAGAGGCAGTCTTGTCCCGGGCCAGCTCCTCACCCACATGTCCCTAACACAGCCCACAGCATTCTGGGAGGATTCCCTGCCGCACAGCAATGACATTCAGCTAAGCCACAGTTTCCTTGGCTCAGGGAGGAAAGCCATGTATGTGGTCAGGGGTTGGGGGGCGTGGACGAGGAAGCGCAGATTTTTCCCCCCATTGCCCAGTGGTTCTAAATTGCAACCTCTCTTTTCATTTTCCATTATGCCTGAAACACATCTGTGCCAGAACTGGGCGAATGGATTCCGTCTGGGAGGATGATCCAGACAGCTATAAATTAGAGTTTGTGTTCAGGGATTCCAAAAATGTGCCTCGTGGTAGGGTGTCCCCGCGACTAGTCACCTCCTCCGTACTCTGTGGTGGCTGCTGAGTTTGGGCTCACGGCCTCTCTCAGTACATTTTGCTTTGTGTTTAGAAACTCTGTTTTTCCATTAAGGCACCAGAGAGACTGGAAAGCAGGGAAGCCTCTGAGGGCCGCTGGGCAGGCTCACCCCAGGCAGCCCCACGAGTTTCTAGGGACAGGTTTAATGGAGATCAGTGCTCTTCCCTGCACATAACTGCCAGGGCCCCAAAGCTGGCACCTTCCTGGATTAAGCACTGCCTGAGAAGACTCTCCGTTTTCCATATTGGACATACAAGGTGGCACGCGATGCTTTTTCAGAAGCTGTGTTTTTAAGCCCAGAAGACTAAGTCATGATGAACGTAGAGCCCATAGGAAACAGAAGGGAAGCATCACCTGCAAGTCTGCCCTTCAAAGATAAACATTGTTGAGCCTTAGCATGATTTCATCTCATGTTTCCATTCTACCTTGCTCTTTAAAACAAAATGCAGAGCTGGAGAGATGGCTCAGCAGCCAAGAGCATGGCTGCTCTTCCAGAGGTCCTGAGTTCAATTCCCAGCAAACACATGGTGGTTCACAGCCACCTATAATGAGATCAGGTGCCCTCCTCTGGTGTGCAGGCATATTGCATACATACATACATACATACATACATACATACATACATACATACATAAATCTTTAATACACATACACATATATAATGCAAAAAGTCTTTCAAAAGACAAGTCTTTCAAAAGCTCAATTTTTTTTTAGCTGCCTCTTGAATTATCCAATTAGTGTCACCTCTGGGGGCTGGAAACCCTGAGTTATTGGACATGGGAGTAGCCAGCTGCTAGAACTCAGCTGCCCACTCCTCCTCACTAAAGGCAGGCCTGCATAGTTCTGAAGAGGCCAGCCACACTGGCCCTGGGGAGCAGAAGATGAAAAGGAAGCAAGCCCCATACATCCAGCCAGGTAACCTTCCAGGGGCAGAACCGAGTCTCTTACAAGCAGCCCTACAAGAAAGAAGGAGCCTGCCTAGAAACCTCTGGCCTAAGCCCGACTGGGTCTCCCCTTTTTTCGCCTCTTCTCTGCATTCCCTCCTTGGCCTCCGCTCCCAGCTTCTGTGGGTGCGCTCCCTTCTTTCAGATAAGAGCAGATCCTTGTTGTCTGCTGAGCGGCTAGGGCTGCCCAACAGTACCCGGAAGAGTTGGCAGAGGCTGGATGCTATTTTTACATCTCTGCTGATTTTCCCATAGTGCTTTGCACTCACAAGGTACCCTGTAGATAACTGTTAATTGATTGATACGGTGATGTTCGAGAGTGGTGTTTGTGGAGAGAGCATTTTGGCTGGAGCCTGCTGGCCTGTGGCTCTGTGAACAGGGCACAGTGAACAGGAAGTTGCAGACATTTTCATTTTACCAAGGAAAATTCCCTCTTCTGTGTCCTTTGGAAACACAGCTTTCCCACACACGCCTCTGTATTTTAGGACACTTCTGCACACGCAGAACAAAACACAGACCCTAGAGGTCCTAAGATGCTTTCGAAGATGGAAGGACAAGCTAAGAGTGCTTTCCTACATTAGAGCCACCTCTTAGGGTGGCGATTTCTAAGCCTGGTGGGTGTCACTGTCAACCAGACCCATTTAGGAGATCCCAGTGAGCCACTAGAGGTGGCATCTATGACAGTATGGGTCCCTGCCAGTTGAGAGGCAGGTGTCCACTGCCAGGAAGATATTCTGCCTGCAGATATCACACACAGCTTAGTGAATGCTTTTTCTAGCACAAAGGCATACGGCCCCCAAATCGAGGCTTTATGTTCATCCGGCGCTAAGCTGAAGCTTGTAACCTCTGGGTACAAGCGGCTGTCATAAGAGAGTTTCATAGGGGTGACAGACACTTGGCTTTTGTGTTTATCAGTTTTATGCTTAAGTTCATACACACAGTATGGATGGCACATGAGCTCATTGGAAGGACATCCCTCTGAAGGTTCTATCCTTCCTCCTCCTCCTTTCCACTGCTCTCTGTCACAGCCCTCTGACCATTCTAAAAGACCCCTTGCCCTGTGGGCTCTCCTCACAGCCCACTCTGGGCGCTCAGAATTGCTACTTGCATGCAGCAGGCCAGGCTGTAGCTTCTCACAACACTGTGGCCACTGTCAAGGCTGAGCCTGTAACAGCCTTCAGCCTCAGGAGAGGATGGCCAGTGATGACTCTACCAGCCGTCAGCCTGCCCAGCCACTCAGCTTCTCCATGAGCCACATAGCGCACAGACCATGCCTTTTCAGAAAAACACTTTTTCCTCTCTCACTTTCCATGGAAACTCAAAATAGCAACAACAACAACAACCCAAAAAAAAAAAATCTCCTTCCCTGCCTGCAGAACCATCCCTGGACAGAGGCAGGGTAGTGGTCACTGTGTAGGAATCAAGAAGAGGGGGCGGGGCTGCAGGAATTTCTGAACAGAGTTGGAGTTGCATCATGGATATCAGCATGCTCACAAGTGCCTACTTGGAAATTGCATCATGAAGTGTAGGTGGGCACCGAGGCTGGTGTGGGTTTGTTTGCTTTTTTCTAATTTAGAAGGTGGCTTCCCCCAGGGCTTAGAGTTCATCGTGCTCTTGGTGACTTCCCGCTGAGTGAGACAATGGCCACTCACTAAGATGCTGGTGAGGAAGTCCAGTATACCCAACAAGAGACCATAACAAGAAGGGCAGATACCTGGCAGGGAGAATGTTGTTGGAATGGTGGTTTTCACACACACACACACACACACACACACACACACACACACACACACACACACTTTCATGCCATGCATGCCAAACAACCACAGCAAAACCCAATGGCCCAGCAAACCCTGTGTCAGGAGTCAGGGCAGCCCAGAGCTGCTCATGCATCAGGGCCCTGAGGGCGCTGAGCCTATGCTTTTGCCTCTAAGCCTGGTTTCCCTCCTGGCAAGACATGAAGAATAAGCAAGATGCTTTCTGCACGGGGAACGCTTCCAAGCCTGGGCACCCTGTGCACGCAGCCTGTACACACATTCCTGCCCCATAGTAAACACTCTACTGTTTATCTTCCAGCTGGCTGGGTCTGCCGTTATTGCATTTGGACTATGGTTTCGGTTTGGAGGTGCCATAAAGGACTTATCATCAGAGGACAAGTCCCCAGAGTATTTCTATGTGGGTGAGTGACTTCAGTTTCCCTAAAGGTTGGGTCTGAGGGACAGGGGAGAGGGAGGGACCACTGCCTGGCCCTCTGTATACATGCATTTCACCTGGTACTGGAGGTGCCTCTGTGACCTTTTCCTCTTCTCTCCGGAAAAGAAGAAGGCCCCAGTAAAACTGATTTGCTTTTTGTTTTGTTTTTAAGATTTATTTATTATGTATACAGTGTTCTGCCTGCATGCGAGCCTGCACACCAGAAGAGGGCACCAGATATCATTATAAGTAGTTATGAGCCACCGTGTGGTTGCTGGGAATTGGACACAGGACCTTTGGAAGAACAGGCCGTGCTCTTTTTTTTTTTTTTTTTTTTTTTTTTTTTTTTGGTTTTTCGAGACAGGGTTTCTCTATGTAGCCTTGGCCATCCTGGACTCACTTTGTAGACCAGGCTGGCCTCGAACTCACAGCGATCCGCCTGCCTCTGCCTCCCGAGTGCTGGGATTAAAGGCATGCGCCACCACGCCCGGCCAGGCCGTGCTCTTAACCTCTCTCCAGCTCCAAACTGGTCTGTTTACTTAAAGAGGCCTCCGGGAAACATAACTACAATTCATCTTAAAGAGTCAGGAAACACCCTGGCCTCTGGAACAGATAGCCAGTCCACCCAGGATGTCATGGGGGCCCTGAGGAGTCAATATTTTACTTTGTGATTTGGTGTTTTAACATGGAAAAAAACTCGAAATGAAGAGGTAGTTCAGATTTTGGGGGTGCTAATCTCAGAGCTTCTGTCAGTGGAGACTGCTAAGAGAAGGGAAGAATCCCATAGTGGGTACCGGTACCGGAGAGACCTGTCCCTGGAGAAGGGACAACGGCCACACCTCCTGCCAGGACAGTGAGGCACAGATGAAGCTGGCACTCCCGTGGGGGCCTCAGTCTCTCTGGTATGTTAGCCCTGCTCCGCCCTCCTGTGGTGGTTCTAGCACTGTGTCCGCATACCGTACAATCGAGAAAAAGGAAGTTTCGCTTCCCATGTCCTCTTCCAGAAGTCTCCGCTTGCAGCCCATTGACCAGAATTGTATCGTAGATTTAGGCCTGAACCAACCATGGTTTGTAAGAAGATGGCGATGGCTGCCTCGAATTCTTGGTCCTTAGTTTTCTTGGTATGCCTGATGCTGTTTCTACAAAAATCCAGTCCTCCACCTTTTCAGCACTGACTGTGTGCACACTTACTGTCTGACTGTGTGCACACTTACTGTCTGACTGTGTGCACACTTACCATCACTCGCCATGGCCTAACAGCAAGGGAAAATGTGGCTGGGGACCAAGGTGGGTAAACCTATACTCATGCCCCATGGCACCACGGATGGGAAGAAGGAAGGACTCCTCTGTTTGTGGACTATTTCATTGCCTTTTCTCTACTAGATAAGTCATCTATTCTCAGTCCACTTGGCTTAAGAGTGTTTAGGCCAACAAGCAGCTGGCTGCATGAGCGGTCTGGTGACCAGCCATAGAATTAGGCTGGGAATGTAAGTTGGTCTAGGAGTGAAAGGAGCATGTTCTACTGGACTTGGAGGCCCAGAGCTTCTGGCAGCCATTTGATCATGGCAGGAAGGAGATGGAAAGAAAGCTGAGCCAAGATGGCCACAAGCTGGGTTCTGGATCCGTGACATCATCCGAGTCCCTGAGATAATTACTAGCCTGGACTTTAGATATGTGGCTCATTATCTTTCCATTACATTCAAGTCACTGGAGAAAGTGTCTATGGTTTTGTCACCATAGAAAGATTCCTGACTTAAATGTCTACACAAATATGACATGAAAATGCATCTCTTGTGTCTTAGGCCATGTACGTCCTACTTGGCTTGGTTTAGGAAGCAAAGCAGGAATGTTTGAGTAAGGCGCCTCCCCCTCCCGCTCAACACAGGAAGCTCTTGGATTGGTAAACACTCAACCCTGGCTTTTAATGCCAACGTCAGAGAGCCCACTTTAGCCTGCCTAAGTTTGTTCAACATTTTTGAGTTGAGAGATCACAAGATGCTTTCAGGTAGAACCGAGAGCCGTACCTGTGAAACTTTACTCACACCTCAGGTCTGAGGCAGCACAGATGGGCTTGCTCCTGGAACACTGTCCATCTCTAGCCCCGCAGGACCGCCCTCCCTTGGCTGGCTGGGGGGTCCCTTATCTCACGGATCTGATCTGGAGGTGGAGGCTGGTATTCCTTTGGTTTTGCTTTGAGGCTTCTTGAGGCAGGGTCCTAGCCTGGGACTTACTCTACAGCCTACGATGTCTTTGAACTCCTGATCCTCCTTCCTCTGCTCCCCAAGTACTAGGAGTCCAGGTGTGGGCCACCACGCCTAGGTGCTCTGTATGTCTTTCTTCGGAACATGTCTCAGAGTCATCAGCGCATACTCACTGCCCTTTTGTTAAAGACTGCCCTACATAGGCTTACCACATTCAAATGGTTCTCCAGGACATAAACCCACAGCTAGGTGCAGGGGTACCTGCCTGTAGCCCCAGCTTTTGGAACTATCGGGAGGGTCACAGAGAAGGAAACGAGAGTAGAAGTGCCACTCAGGCTAGAGTGAGAAAACCTCCAGGAAGACACGTTGTGCAGCTCCCTGCTTCCGAGCAGAGAACAGGCAGACTCTGTAGGGTTGGCCAATGTTTGCAGGGGTGATCTCACCTCTACATCCTGGTTCCCTCTCCGTGATAATGGGGTTTCTCTCTGTCCTAATGCTCTATCCCCAGTATCCAAGCCAGACAGAGTGGCAGGCATTTGCCCAAGCAGGGAGACACGGCTGAGGGAAATAAGGACAGTGAGAGAGGGCAGTCAAGACAGACTGCCGCCCGCTACCCCTGCATTGGTGTCTCTCTGGGCCCAGGCCAAGTCCCAGAGGCTGACCCGGGGTCTCTGTGTCCGTTGGTTGCTTAGGTGTGGAAGGAAGAGGCTGGCAAGAGTGGAGCTGGCAGCGGAGCAGCTGGTTACTGGAGGTTTCCTAGGCTTTCTCCAAGCTAATTTCTTCAGGGACATCTTGGGGGAAAGCCTTGCCTCTATCTAACTCCAACAACCTGCCCATCTGATCTCCTATGCCAGGCCCTCCCCAAGCTTTAAATAGGCAGATGCCTCAGGGTCTTCCAGGATCATAGAGTGGGGAGTGGTCCTCTCTGCCTCAGGAAGCTGGAGCCCGGGCTGGAGCGCATGAGCTCATGTCTGTGAGCAGAGGATGTGAGCAGGTTTCTCCATTGGGGGTGCCTACACAAACAGAAGCCGCTTGGCTCCCCAGAGTCCCAGCCTGGCCTCTGTGTCTGCCTCTCCCTGCTGAATTCAGAGTCCCAGAGCCTGGCTTTGGCTGTGCCTGGAGGTTGGGTGGAAGGAAAGTTTTCCCGTTGCTAAACATTCAGAGGCTGCCTTTGCCTTTATAAACACTCTGACTCACTCTGGTAATATTCTTTAACCTCATACCTGACACTGTGCTAGCCGGATACAGACTACCTCCCTTGTCTGGACAGTTTCTCCAAAGCCTTTCTACCAGAAATCAGAATAGATAATTATCTCAGAACTGCAGACCACAACCCTGAAGGAAAGGACTATCCTACACCCAGTCTCGGCAGCCCACAGTTCTGGACCCTAGCCTGTTCTTTTGGGGGAGACACCCAGGAAGCAGGAATTTTAGACATCTCAGGAACTCCCCTGCCATTTACACGTGGCAGATCTCTAGCTGAGAAGTTCTCTGTTCTGAGTCTCTACTGAAAGGGGTAGCAGGGAAGTTTGGGGTCCACATTTTGGCTCAATCCCAGTTTACCCATCATGGCTCTGCAACTTTTATTTTCTACATCTCGGATTCTTTATCTGGGAACTGTGACCTTGTGTGTAAGTGTAGTGCTGGCTGAGCAGTGAGAAAACATTGTTGTTGTTCATGTACTGAGGACACGCTGATGAAAGGCCGCCTGATGAGGGAAAACAGCACGATGGAACAGCAGTTGGGGTGCACTGAAAGGCCTTCTCATCAGGTAGGTTCTTGAGATGGTATATGTTAAGTGCATTGTCTAGGTATCACCCAGAGAGGGCTGAGCCACCAGGAAGTGATGGAGTAAGTGATGTGGAGTAAGGCACATGAAGCATTTATAATACTAAGTTGACTGGTAGCTGCTGTGGCTGTTATTTAAAAAGCACCGAATTCTTTCCCATGAACTCAGACGGGCTCATATATTACTCCAAACACATAGAGCTAACCCATAGAATTGGTGGGTTCACATCCATTGGTTTGGCATTTACAAATTCAAGCAACCCCAGATCAGAGATTTTTATGCATCTCTTCTGAACATGTACAGACCTTTTCATGCCATTAATGTCTAAATAAGTCTAAAACTATAGAGCGTTTGTGCTGTGCTAGATAGTATAAGTAACCCAGAGATGATTTAGAAGATGCAGGGGGATGTGAGTGGGTTATATGCAAATAGGCTCCCATTCCGTGAGGGGCTCATGCAACCACTGGTTGGGATGTGAGGGATCCTAATCTCTATGGTGACCGAGTGAGTGATGGCTGTAATTATGCGCATTCAAGAGAAGCTGGAAGGGAGACTTCTGCAGAGACACACACAAAAATTTAGATGAAAAAAAATAAATGATCATTAGCAAGTTTCATAAGAACATCTGCTGCCAAAATCACTGGAGTTGGTGAGGATGCCAATACATCCATTCCCAGCAAGGATTTTCAGATGTGTTTGTATCAATGGACACTTACCAGGCCCTCTTGATCCTTTGTTAACTGAAATGAAGCCTACAAGAAGGATCCGAACTCTGGGGAGGAGGAATGGAATCATCAGGGAAGGTGTCCCCAGAACGCTGTTGCTGGTAGTTGTTTCACTGGCATTACAAAGCCCAGGCATTAGTGATAAAAATGCTGCTCCAGAGGGTTTTCTTTCTTTCAAATCAAGGAAAATGGGGCTTAGAAAAAAATTGATTAAGTAGGTCACATGTCTGTCCTGTGTGCTGTTGGGGCAAGAGGACTGTATGAAGGCCATCTTGAAGTTAAATTGTAGCAACACACTAACTGGTCCATCAGCAGCTCCTTTGAAAACCACACCTTAGATAAGGTATCCTTGGAAGAAGCAGGAGACCTTCCAGTGTGAAGACTCTTACAGCCAGATTTGATGCCAAGGAACTGTTGTGTATGAACGTTTCCTGTGGTCCTCTCCAGCTCCATGGAAAGCCTCATTTGGAACCAGGAGGACAGCTGTATCTTTTCATGCAACAGAGGCTTTCTGTGGAGAGGCCTCGGGAGCCAACGCTGCCAAGACACTTAGGTTGTTTTGCCTATACTAGGGCATTGAGTACTATTCCAGTGAGCACATCTCCTGACTGTTGCCAGAGAGACCAGGTGAACTGTGCCCACTGGGGAGACGCTCTGTCTTAAGTCCTCTGGACCCACCCACCCCCATACACTGGGAACCTGCCTTTTCAGTAGCATCATTTTCTGTTTCAGACCTTCTCAGGATACGAGGCCCATCCCACTTGGCTGACATTGGAGAGCACAACCGTTTGGTGACCTGATACTTGTTCATTGCAATGGGATCTCAAAGCATGTGTCTAAGCACAGACACATGGTGGGGTGAGGTAGTGAGTCCAAAGCTTTGGATTTATTTCACTGCATCCATGAAAGAACTATCTACTGCCCAAGGAGTCTCACGTGTGCACTTGCAAGCAGCGTAAAATAAGATGTGTAGACCTGAAAATCTTCAGAAAACCGTAGGAACCTGCTAAGGTCCAATTTACACCAGAACGGGGCATGGTCACACCACAGTGCTCACCAGCTGCCTGGAGTGTGGGAATAGATGAGCACTCAGGGAGCTGTAGGCTACAACCCTAACCTTATCTTCTCGCACTGCGTCAAAACAGCAGTTGTTGTGGTAGTGATGAGAGGCAATGACATTCTTAACAAGAAGCCAGTACATTAAGCTGGCTCTGCCCTGAGGCATTATGGGGAGGAGCTGATAGGATGTTGTTGTTGTTGTTGTTGTTGTTGTTGCTGCTGCTGCTGCTGCTGCTGCTGCTGCTGCTGCTGCTGCTGCTGCCTCTGTTTCCTCCACTGCTTGTTTCAGTGAGGAGTGTAGGGTGGGGAGCAAGGGCCTTGCCTCCGACCTCTTGCAAACTCACAGGGATGCCTAGGCTGCTTTGAGGAACCAAGGAGATGATGGGAATGAAAGGGCTTCGAAAAGTGAAGACATCAGGTGGTGCAGTGGCCCATGCCTGTGATTCCAGCACGCAGGAGGCAGGGGCAGGTGGATGAGTTCGAGGCCAGCCTGGTTTACAAAGCAAATCCAGGACAGCCAAGGATACACAGAGAAACCCTGTCTGGGGTGGGGGGCGGGGGAGAAAGAAAAAAGAAAGAAAAGTGAGGGCAATAAGGTGTCCAGGCAGTGGAGCCAACAACACTGTTGTTTTAAAAATGGAATTAGTTCTCTTATGACACATCCATTCCTCATGAAATGGTCTTCTTAGAGAAAAGGGAACCGGAGGAAGTGATTGATTGGGCTGGGACAGCAGGAAATGTGTGGGTCACTGCAAAGCCAACCCTTCCCCACTTCAGAACCCTGTACCTTGAGGACCTTTTGGGCTGGGCTGGGCTGGGCTGGGCTACGCTGGCCTAGGTGGTGCAGGAAGCCCTGTAGCTAGCTTGTGGCCCCATTTAGGTCTATTCACGGGTAGGCCTGCCCACAAACCCGCTGTGAGTAAGCAACCCAGAGGAGCCCCAGGAAGTGCTAGACTCAGGGGTTGGCCACACAGGGGTGGGACCCCAACTTTACCTTCTCACTCCCAACCCCCAACCTCCGGGTGAATAAGAATGGTTTCCAGGTGACTCATCTGACTAAAATGCAAAAGGAAAAAAAAACAAACAAACAGAGACCCTTAGCCTTCACTCCCAGAGGGCCAAGTGCCAGCCCTAGCATTGTGTTCCCCCTTATCGCAGGATCAGAGGCGGAAACCAGGAGGGCTGGGCCCAGGCCTCCTAGAGCCAGCACCTTGCTGCCTGCCCTTTCTCTCTGCGAAGAGATGAGATGGTCCTGGGGATTGACTTAGGAGGTGGACTCTCCAACCACCCAAAGTAAGGCTGCTGCTGTTGCTTGGGAGGCAGGACGGCCTCTTGGGAAGAGCAGCAACCTGTGATTTCGGGGTAATAACTTGACTCTCTGAGGCCCAGTGCCTCTGTCTAATGGAGGGAATAGTGTGGCTCAGGACTTCACAACCACCATGAAAGGTACCCTAGTAAACCTACCCTGGACGGCAGCCGGCAGCAGAATCTGACAAGAACAGCCCTCCTCACACATAGTATTAAAATGATCGGAAGGGCATTTACTTCTTGGCTAGAACACGGTGCTGCTCAATAAGCTTTGGATGTCCATAACCTTATTGTCCAGCCTCACTGGTTGGTTTTGGTTTTAGTCTTTTGGGTTTGGTTTTTGTTTGTTTGTTTTTTCTTTATGTTTTGTTTTGTAACGTGCCCTCCCGTGTGTCCAATATCTGTGGCATTGTCCTCTAAAAGAGAAAATTTCACACACACAAAGAAAACCCTGATGGCCTGCCTGTGTCCTATGCCCCTGTCCTTGCCCAAATCCCTGCTTTGTTCCTTTTCCTCCCCTGTACTTACCAGCTACTCTGGCCTCCCAAGCCCTTGGCTTCAAGTCTCTCAGTGATGGAGACAGCCATCAAGTCCTGACGTCAAGGGGGCTCTGGGGCTCCAGAGAAGGCTTGTGTCCCAGCTGTGAGGCCAGCTCCTATTACCCCCCAGACTTGCTAGCACTGGGCTTATGGGGACAGTAGGGCTTCCTCCACATAAAGGTGCAGAGTCCGAGATGCAGCGTTTGGGACTTTAGGAGGTGCACAGTGGCCGACCATTGCGACAGCTCTGATCAGCGGAGAGGGGCAGCTTCCTCCCTTCCCTGGCAGTGTGCTCTCAGCCTGGTCGCTTGGCTTCCTTCAGGCTCATCTTCCTGATACGCGCACTGTTATGATAGTAGATGGGATGGCATGGCGGAGTGAGCCAGGACATACAGAATGTAGATGGTGTCACCATCACAGGCGACGACAGAATGTTCTGCAGAGACGGAGAGACCCGGCTGGTGTGTGGGGCGAAGCTCTTGTGGCCTGCAGTATGCTTGGTTGGCCTGCCCTTGATCAGACTCTGAATGGTCTCCCTCACCTCTCATCCACAGGGCTCTATGTGCTGGTTGGAGCCGGGGCCCTGATGATGGCTGTGGGTTTCTTCGGGTGCTGTGGAGCCATGCGTGAGTCACAGTGTGTGCTCGGATCAGTAAGTGGGGGTTGTGGCGTGGGCACGGGACGGGTTGGCAGACTTCCCTGGAGGGAGTCAGGAGAGTTTGTTTGAATGCTTGCTCCTCTGGGACACAGGGCCTTGGAACTGGACCCTCTCTCTCTGGTGTCTGTTTTCTCCATCTCCTACATGAGAAGAGTATTATCTTTGTTCCTGTCTGATATGGAAAATGTGAAAACAATGAGGTCATCAGTGTAAAAGATGTTTGGGGAAGAGTGTTTAGGAATTGATTGTTCTTTAAGAAATAATATTTCACCGTGGATGAGGCAGCTTAAAGATGTCCCATAGCCAGGAAAGAACTGTTATCTACAGGGAAAGCATTTCGGGGTAAGAGCAATAACTTAGTCAAACATCCCTCTGGTGCTTTATTTTAACCAGCTGCTTCATTTGAAAAAACAACAACAGCAAAAATGGTCTTTGCTACCTGGTACCCAGGCAATGCTCTGGAGCCTAAAGGCAGCGAGGGCCAGTGGGGAAGGCTCTGGACTTCTCGCAGGAAGCCCTAAGCAGGTGTAGTGAGGCCCCTCATTTCCCATCCCCACCACAGTCTTTGGGTTTTACGTGTCTGCCTGTTGCTTCTGATCTATGGCTGTATGAAATGCCGGTTTCTTCTCTCAGTAAAGCTGAGAAGCTCTGTTTGGTTTATCACAGAGCTGAGTTTTATCAGAGACCTGGCAGAACTCTATCCATAACTACACACACACACACACACACACACACACACACACTCCTACTCTTCTCTCCCTCTCCTCAGAGAAGCCTTCCAGACCACAATACTCACATCACACTCTTTGCCAAGCCCAAGCATCCCTGGCAACCATATTTCCTCTCTAAAGGGCTTATGTGGTCATCAAGCATTTACTGAGGACATCACTGCGAGGTCCTGTGCTGGGTGATTGGGCTTCTATGTGACTATCTGATACTCCGTTATTCGTTTTAAAAACCTTTACTCACTGACTGCATCTTCTCTGCCCAACATCAGCCTTGTGGTGATGGAGGTTGGGATCTTATATACCACTGTGTAACCAGCACAAAGGACAGAGCCTGGCACAGAGCACATACTCAGTAAACAGGTGCTTGGTGAAATAACAGACAAGCCACACAAATGTGCATGAAGCACACAAAGTGGGCAAACACGTCCCTATTATCAAACTCATAGCCTTACCCACTGCCTTGCCAGCGAGCTACATGCAAACAGAGTAAATGCATTGAAAAGGTATTAAATTACTGAAATTAGTGTTTTTCTCTCCACAGTTTTTTACCTGTCTGCTGGTGATATTTGCTGCTGAAGTAGCCACTGGAGTATTTGCTTTTATAGGCAAGGACGTAGTAAGTAGAATCTACACATTTTTGTGGTTGTTAAGGTATTTTTCTTATGTCAAATGTTATAGAATATCACTCCAAAATGTTACTAAGAAATTAGATAGCCCCTAGATTGTGTAAGTAGATCCTTTTCACCTGGTAGTGTACAGAGCTCAGCATATATGTCTGAGTGGTGACACGGGGTTTCTAGCTGGTGTATAAATATGGTTGGTTGGCTGGTTGTTGGTTTGGTTTGTTTGCTTGCTTATTTTGTTTGTTTATTTCTCTAGGATTACTAGTTTAAGATTGTCCCTGGTTCAAAATGAGACAGGCATTAGATGACAGCCATGAAGTTGGGGCAAGGAGGAAGGACCTACCTTCTCATTCCTCTGACTGTCACTCGTCCCAAAGGCTCGGCCTTGACAGTGACCACAGTGTTGTGAGAAGCTACAGCCTGGCCTGCTGCATGCAAGTAGCAATTCTGAGCGCCCAGAGCGGGCTGTGAGGAGAGCCCACAGGGCACGGGGCCTTTTAGAATGGTCAGAGGGCTGTGACAGAGAGCAGTGGAAAGGAGGAGGAGGAAGGATAGAACCTTCAGAGGGATGTCCTTCCAATGAGCTCATGTGCCATCCATACTGCGTGTATGAACTTAAGCATAAAACTGATAAACACAAAAGCCAAGTGTCTGTCACCCCTATGAAACTCTCTTATGACAGCCGCTTGTACCCAGAGGTTACAAGCTTCAGCTTAGCGCCGGATGAACATGAAGCCTCGATTTGGGGGCCGTATGCCTTTGTGCTAGAAAAAGCATTCACTAAGCTGTGTGTGATATCTGCAGGCAGAACATCTTCCTGGCAGTGGACACCTGCCTCTCAACTGGCAGGGACCCATACTGTCATAGATGCCACCTCTAGTGGCTCACTGGGATCTCCTAAATGGGTCTGGTTGACAGTGACACCCACCAGGCTTAGAAATCGCCACCCTAAGAGGTGGCTCTAATGTAGGAAAGCACTCTTAGCTTGTCCTTCCATCTTCGAAAGCATCTCAGGACCTCTAGGGTCTGTGTTTTGTTCTGCGTGTGCAGAAGTGTCCTAAAATACAGAGGCGTGTGTGGGAAAGCTGTGCTCCCAAAGGACACAGAAGAGGGGATTTTCCTTGGTAGACTGAAAATGTCTGCAACTTCCCGTTCACTGTGCCCTGATATTTTTCAGGCTATACGGCATGTACAGACCATATACGAGGAGGCATACAGCGATTACCTTAAAGACAGGGGAAGGGGAAATGGGACTCTCATTACCTTCCACTCGGCAGTGAGTAACTTCACTTCTTTGACATTACATTTTCTACCAGTCATGTATGAGCCAGGCTCTCTCCAATCATCTAAGTTAAAAATAAAAATAAATAAAATAAATGGGAGCAGCTGCCTCTTATTTCAGCTGTGAGGAGAGCTGTAGTTTGTGCTTTGTGTAGACCTTTGGCTAGAATAAGGCCTGCCACAGATTCACAAGAAGTCAGCATGTGTGCCCAAAAGAGACCAGAAAGCATGAGCAGGACACCAAGAAAGCCACCCAAATGCATGTCAGTTCCCGTCAGAGGTGACATTGTGGTGTGACCAGAAGCAAGCATGGTGACCAGCAAGCCAGAGAAGCTCAGCTTAAGCACACTGTCTCTTAGCAGCTTTGTGGTGCCAAATGAGCTAGTTAGACTGCTCTGAAATCCACTCAGCTCACTCCTCATTTAGAACATGAAGGTCGTGGGGAGACAACTATATTCCCTTCTAGAATGTTCCATGGGAATGTGCTAAAGTGTGGTGCTTAGAGCTACATATAAGAAAGGCTTACGGAGGAAATGAGCCAGATCAGGGTCATTCTGTTTTCTTAAACGCTGAGCTTTGGAGAAGTATCTATGAACTTCTGGGCCCCATGTTTCCAGGTACCTGGCTCTCTATGACAAGAGTGTCTTAAAAGGTTCCCCAGAGACACCAAGTAGCACACAGACCCCTTTGTCTTAAGCAGCCAGCCCCGGGGCAGCGTGCCTGATTGCCAGCCAGCATGCATGCCTGCTCTTTTGGCCTTGGCTTTTCTGTGGCTACCTTTCCTCTCTTCTCAGATAGTCCCTGGCTAATGAGCCCTTCCCAAAGCTCATAAAGCTTCGTTCCTCAGTAGGAGTTTGGATTTGGGGTCTCAAGGAAATAGCATGTGAGGTCCCACTACTGTTTCTAGAGTAGCACTTTATATGGGACATCATCAGTTAGCCTTACACCTTCTCAAGTCACCCTCATGTCATAAAATGTCTGCAGCTTTGGAGAAGCTGTGTTCTGTTTTATTGCTAGCACGGTTCTGTGACTCTTCCTTTGTCCTCCAGAAATAGCAACTTGGGCCTCAGAGCTGCTTTGCGGCCTTGGCACTGCCAGCCAGCAGTGATGCTGAGCCTTGGCACTGCCAGTCAGCAGTGATGCCGAGCCTTGGAGGCAGCACTTCTTCCTGCTGTGTCCTAAACTCTCTTATTGCTCTCTAGTTTCAATGCTGTGGAAAAGAAAGCTCTGAACAAGTCCAGCCCACATGTCCAAAGGAGCTTCCTGCCCACAAGGTAAGCTGGGTGTTCCAGGGTCCCGTTACCAGCCCCTCTTCCCTTCACCAGCCCCCACTGTGAGGAGGGATTTTTGTTGTTGTTGTTTGTTTGTTTTTGTTTTTGTTTTTTGAGACAGAGTTTCTCTTATGTAACCTTGGTTGTCCTGGACTTGCTTTGTAGACCAGGCTGGCCTCGAACTCACAGCAATCCACCTGCCCCTGCCTCCAGAGTGCTGGGATTAAAGGCATGTACCACCACTACCCAGCAAAGATTGGTTTTTTGTTTGTTTTGTTTTTAGATTTATTTATCCATTACTTATACAGTATTATGCCTGCATGTGTGCTTGCAGAACAGAAGAGGACACCAGATTCCATTATAGATGGTTGTGAGCCACCATGTGGTGGCTGGGAATTGAACTCAGGACCTTTGGAAGAACAGACAGTGTTCTTAACCAATGAGCCATCTCTCTAGCCCCCTTAGCTCAGTGTTAGAGTGCTTGCCTAGCAAGTGCAAGGCCCTGGGCTTGCTCTTCAGCTCTGAAAAAAAAGAAAGAAAAAAAGAAAGAAAGAAAGAAAGAAAGAAAGAAAAAAGAAAAGAAAAACTCTTGTGAGGAGTTTTTGGTGTCAGTAAAGGCAGAGAGGCTTGGTTCTTCCTTCCAGGGATTCTAGGAGACTGCCTCCTGATGGGTCCTGAGCCTAACTCATGCCATGTGCAATAAATAGCAACACTGAGAGCAGTTTCTCATACGGGGTGGCGCAGTCAGGGGGAGGCTTGCTTACCAGAGACTATGTCATGTGCTTAAGGTATATTAATTTGGTTCACCGGGCCCAAAGGTCTGCGTTCCCCACATCTTTCTGGGACAGTCACAGCACTGATCAATTTAGCTGCTCTTTCAGGTATTCTACAAGTATAAGGGAAGAGACAGTCCCTCTCTCAGTGGCTGCATAGGCTAGCCCATGGCTGTGGTGACATGCAAAATGTCTGTCCAGGGAGCTGGCTGCGGTGGCACATGCCTGTAAACCCAGCACTTGGGAGTCAGATAAAATCGGATCTCTGTGAGTTCAAGGCTAGCTTGGTCTACATTGCGAGTCCAGACCAGCCAAAGCTACATAGGGAAACCCTGTCTCAAACAACAATCAATGTCCAGGGAACCATGTAAAACATAGCAGAATTAGGAAAGCTTTGTATGAAAGAATCTGAGTCTTGACAAAGGGAGGTCAAGAAAGCAGGAAGAAGAGGGCCATGCTGGTAAGATGTTCCACTCCTGGAGAGAACAGGAGCTCAGAGGAAGGTTAACATTTCTGGGACAGCAAGCTCAGCTTTACACCTGGAGGTCTGAGGAAGCCATCGCTCTCAGCAGACTGTGCATCACTTTTGTCTTCAAAAGGCCCTCAAGCCATCTGTTCCTGGAAGGCAGAACAGAGGGCTGGGGACTCAGGAGAGGCATCACTTAGGGGGTACCTGTATCACACGGAAGGAGAAGATGGGATACTAAGTCAAATCCCACACAGTGGAGAAGGGAATGTTCTGGAGGCAGAATCTACAGGACAGGGCGAGGTTAGGCTAGGGCCTAGCCTGGGCTAACAGGGAGGTGCTGCTCACTGAGAGCTCAGTACAGTGAAAGGAGAAGACCCTGGAGGCCGATGAAGAACCAGACCTGACGGTGTGAAGATGACACAGGGCTGGCAATCTCAGCGCACTGAAAGCAGCTGAAGCCATAGGAGCAGCTGAGAACATCTAGGGAGAGGGTGTACAGAGCAAGGAAGAGATGTGGTTTAAAGGGTAAGGTGAGGCCAAGAAGCCAGAGCAAGAGATTATGAAGAGAAAGTCAGAGTCCAGACTGGTGCCTGGGAAGCCCAGGGCAGAAGTGCTTTATCCAAAGTCAAACAGGAAGAGGACAAATAAATGAAGATTAAAAACCCTTTGCTGGATTTGATGCTTATAGGATCCTTAGTGGCCGTGTCAGAGATTCAGTAAAGTAGTTGCGGAGAACACAGGTGCAGGCTGGTTAAGTAGACGCGTGAGACTGTGGACAGTGGTGTTGATGCACCAGGTACTTGGCAAGGAAGAGGTGAGAAGCAGGCCTCCACTTGTCACCAGTGGCCACTGAAAACATTGCTTCAGGTTGGCAAAGACACCATAAGGTGTTAAAGTTATTTTTATAGAACTGGGTTTGTTTCTTAGTTTTCCTCTTAACTCAGCTATCATATAATTATGACTCATTATTTTAACAATCTTCACAGCCCAAGAACTGAGCAATTATTAATCTATTCTTAACCCTCTAAGCTAATTTGGTTTCCTCCCAGCGCATATCCCAGAGATACTTGTACTTTGTAGCTTTCCTTGCTCCAGCTCCCTCTTCTGGTCTCTTTTGGGCCTCTCCCATGGCTGAATCCTCAAACTCCCACACACACACCCCCGGCTGTCAGGATATCAGAGAACAATTGGGGAGCAGAGTTTATACAACATTGAGATAGGAGACTCTCAGAACAAGGCTTACAACCAGGTGCGGGGGAGGGGGTACAGAAATCAGCATTTGAATTACACAATAACCATCAAGGGAGCTGTTAATAGCCCAGGTGAGCTAAGTGAAGGCTACATTGAAAGGAGCACAGCAGACTACCAGGGGCCCATGGAAGGCTGTGGTTGTCAAGATGAGTCTCAACGGATGAGTTCAATAAGAAAAAGAAAAAGAAGGCGACATTCCAGGCTGAGGGTTTGCAGATATGTCCATCTTTGAGTGGAAACAGAAAATCCAGGATGCCTGTGAGAGACCAACTCTTCAAAGAGGAGGGTCCCACTCTTCAAGGGCTTTGCTCACTTCTTCAGGGGAGTGCCCATCAGGCACTGCGGATACAAAGACGAATGAAACAAGGTGCTACCAACAAGGAAGCTAGTGTCTATTAGGAGATGTAGATGCTGGAGGTGACATAGCTCACAGTGGGCTATGGGCAGAGTTGGCATGGTCCTCAGAGAGCCCAGGGAAAACATGTAGGAGACACCAGGTGAAGTTGACTGGTAAAGGCTGAGCGCAGATGACAGCTCAACCACATCTTCTACACGGAGAGGTCATTATGCAGTTTGAATTCAAGAAAGATGAATTCACAAAAGATGAAATGCAGATGACTATTAAACACATAAAAAGCATAGGCAATAAGAAGCCATCGTAAATTAATAGCAACTTTAAATGACAAGATGCTATTGTTTAACGTGTGAAATTGGCCAAGGTTTTCCCTCCTCTTACTAATAACACAGTACGGGCAAGAGTGATGCGAAAGGAACATTTTCTTTTAAGACATTCTCTAAGGCAATGGTCTTAGAGATCAGTACTGTCATGTAGCCTGGGTGTTAAATGAGCTCATCCCCTCTGACCTGTGGATTCTACTCCTCTGAATGCTTTCATGTGTGCAGGACCTGGGGAGACAGAGCAGCTCAATAACTGCCTGCCACACAGGCATGGGGAGCTGAGTTTAATCCTTGGTACCACACAAAATTCTGGGTGTGGTAGAACTGCCTGTGAAGCCAGTGCTGGGGAGGTGGAGGCTGATGATCTCTGGGGCTCTCTGGTCAGTCAGCCCATCCTAGTTGGTGAACCCCAAGTTCCACGAGAGACCCAGTATAAGAAGACAAGCTCAGCAGCTCCTGTGGCACACCAACACATGCACAAGGGGGAAAATGGAGGAAATGCAGATAGGGATTTTTGTGCAGTGGTATTCATTACAAATAATATACATTATTACCCAAATACAGATTTCTTAACATGCAATAGTGTAGGACATTGCTTATATTATGATCCTTTCATAGGATATGTTTTATTGCCACTAGGAATCACAATTTGAAAACTATTTAATGAAAGGAGATATTTTTAAAATCTCTTCCCGTTATGCATAAAAGCACACAGATCAATATAAAAGCGAGCTGAGTGCGGGGGGGTCTTTTCTGTGCACAAGAATCACCAGTAGCATTAGTTATGATCTTAGCGGAGAACACATGTTTCTTATTTTCATTTTATTAATGTCTATTTTCCAAATTTCAATGACTATGTATTCCCTTGTGAGTAAGGAAAGCCAATACATGTTTTGTAATTTGTTTTTCACAAAAGGAGCTGCCTGTGAATGGAAAGAAAGGCTGTTGGCAGGGCCGGAGGAGGGCAGCAGCAGGAGATGGGTTGCTTTGCTTGCTTTCGATTGAAAACATTGAGCGTGGTGTCACTTGGCTGGTGGAAACGTCAATGTGGAGAAAGAGGCAGATGCATAGAAAGGAAAGAGGGCGGCTGGCAGGCTTCCTGAGAGGGAGTGAAAGCCAGCGCCAGAGCCAGAGCTAACCTTCCACAGAAAAGGGCACCTCTTGGGCTGTGAGGAAGGGAAGAAGAGTTGCAAAGGGGTACTCCTGCCTTTTGTGTGCTGGTCACCTTAAACAGTGCCTGGCACAGAAGAAAGTCTGAGTCCAGGTGAAGGAAAGAATGCTAGAAATGCTGCAGATGGACTGTGGCTTTCTCTGGCACGCCAGGAAGCTGCTGTCTCCAGCAGTGCTCCAGGCTTTAATCGGAATGCATTATCTTTTCTCCTTGGGGCTGCATCCTGCCTGCCAAGCCTCCTGAGAGCAGAGGAAGCTACACCTTACTGCACCGCATCCACCAACCCACTCCAGAGGCTGACACTGGGGCTGCAGAATCACTAATTATAAGAGGAGACGAGAGAGTGGGGTTGCTGTTTCATCTAGCTATGTGGGCATCAGAGGATGCATCTGAGCTAGAGCATTCCTCTATGTAGGAAGACTCAAAGCTGAAGCGTATGGCACTGGGAAACTAACAATGGGTACATATGGTCCCTCTCTGCCCTCTGCCCAATTTATCCACCCTCCCCCCCTTCAAACTATGCTTCACAGCTCTCTAAGGGTCAAAGGTTAAAACTCACAGCCCAGCTAACACTGGAGAGAAGGACCTTCTAACTCTCAAGACCTGGTTTTTCTAAGGATTGGCTTTCCACAATTTAATTTGACACCCATGCAGGCCTTTTAATTTCATCATAGATAATGCATGCCTTGCATAGTCAAATACATCAAGTGTATAAAATGTCTTTTAAGCTATAAGTTACAAAGGGGAGGTATTATTTAGAGAACAACTTATCTTTCTTTGCTGAAAGTAAAAAGAGGCCTAAGTTTTGCAAAGCCTGGGGTCCCCTAGAAGCAGCTTTGTAGAGCCATACTCAGAGCTCTGAAGCTGACCAATGGCCTCAGTAGAGAAGCTTTCCAAAAGGGAGACGCTTGCATTTACCCCAACATCGCATTTCTGCCTTAAGGTTTGTCAGGCTGATGTTACCCGCGAGGGATGGTTTGCACATGAGCAGGAGCTGGCGTGGATTAGCTCACAGACAATCAGTTTTTACTGCTGACTTTTTTTCCAAAACAGAATTGCTTCGACAAAATTGAAACCATAATCAGTGTTAAGCTCCAGCTCATTGGAATTGTCGGTATTGGCATTGCAGGTCTCACGGTAAGAAAGTTCCAGAATGTAGTCATTTTGCCTTCTGAGAAGTGTTAGACCCTTACCTCATATCTTTCTTCAAATTGGAGATGGCAGTATCTTAAGTGATAGTTTTCGTGATGGGTGAAGGCCTTGGTTCACAGTACATCTCCTCCGCTGATTACATCCATCAGTAGTAACCCTGTAAAAGATGATACAAATTCCAGTATCTACCTAATCTTAACCTGGGCTTTATCATTGCAACCGCTTCCCATGTAAGCCTGCCACTCACAACCTCAGTAAGTGATGCTAGTTCATAGTAACATGGCAGCAAGTTAGTCTCCTCACCTGTGCACTGATGAGGCAGCAGAAGGAAAGTACTGTGATCACAGACTGCATTCACCTCCTGGCTTCACTGCTTTCTCAGAAGGCCTGAGATTGAAGGAGAGTTTCTTAATTTCTATACCCTTCAATTTCAGCATTTGCAGAATGTGAATTTTAAACGTACCAGCCTTATGAAATTATTGTGAAGGTCAAATGGGATACTGCCTATAACCTATTGCTACAAATTAATTTATATAAAATCTGAGTGTTTTGCATTGAGTAAGTACCATCTTTCTATATATTTTTATTCAAGCAAAGAGAATGTCATAAGTAAAGGAATGAAGCATGCTCTATCCAGCATTTGTTGGTGGCTCAGTACTTTAAAAGCATAAAAGAAGAGTTTGTGAGAGGCTGGGGGTGCAGCCCTGTCATTAGAGTGCTTTCCTAGCATTTACAAAACCCTAGGTTCGATCCCCAGTACTGCATACACCTGTGGTCCTGTCACTTAGAAGATGGTGGCAAAAGAATCAGAAGGTTAAGGCCATCTTCTGCTACATAGTGAGTTTGAGACATGCCTGGGCTAGCCACATAAGACTTCATTTAAAAAAAAAAAAGCATATGGGAAGAATTGGTAGCCCTGGGCAAGTGTGGTGAGCGTGGCAAGGAGGGCCATCAAGTCCACACAGCATCAGGCACTGTCTCAGTCAGGGTTCCTGTTCCTGCGAAGAGGCATCATGACCATGACAACTCTTATAAAGGACAACATTTAATTGGGGCTGGCTTACAGTTTTCGAGGGTTAGTCCATTATCATCATGGCAGAAAGCATGGCAATGTGTAGGCAGACATGGTGCTGGAGAAAGAGCTAAGAGTCCTACATCTTGATCCGCAGGCAGCAGAAGGAGACTGGGTCACACTGGGCATAGCTTGAGCATATGAGACCTCAAAGCCCACCTACACAGTGACACACTTCCTCCAACAAGGGCACACCTACTCCAACAAGCCCACACCTCCTTATAGTGTCAATCCCTATGGGCCAAGAATTCAAACACATGAGACCATGGGGGCCACAACTATTCAACCCACCACAAGCACCTTCGAGGCTGGAAGGCCTTGTGGCACAGAATGGATGAGGAAGGGTTAGAAAGAGGTGAGACTGCAGTCCTCGCCCAGTGAAGAGGTGACTCCCATTGTCCAGAATTCGGGCAATGGTAGTTAAGGTTAAGATAGAATTTACTTTCTAGTCCATGTGTAGATTAACTTAAGGGCTACACAAAGGATGTTGAAGAAATCCATGAATTGGTTGTTCTCAGGGGATACCCAAGCACTTTCCCCCTTCTCTGTATCCAGAACAGAGGGTGGAGCAGCAGCTAGAAGTACTATGCTGAGGTCCTCCAAATCCAGGGATATTTCACGTGCCCTCTCCACATGCTCTGGGCTAACCTTGTTACAGCTCTGCAGCTCCCTAGTGATGGGTCTAAAGCAGTGTCTTAGTTCCTACAGCTATGACGAAACACTATGACGAAAGCTACTCCGAGAGGAAAGAGCTTATTTGGCTTACCCTTCCACATCATTATTCATTGATGAAGGAAGTCATGACAGCAACTCCAAAAGGGCAGGACCCTGGAGGCAGGAGCTGATTCACAGGCCATGGGGGGGGGGGGGGGGCGCTGCTGACTGTCTGGCTTACCCTGCTTTCTTATAGACCCGAGGACCAGCAGCCCAGGGATGGCACCCCCCACGGTGGGCTGGGCCCTCCCCATCAATCACTAATTAAGAAGATGACCTACAACTAGATCTTATAGAGACATTTTCTCAGTTCTTTCAGATAACTCTAGCTTGTGTCAAGTTGACATAAGACGAGCCACGCAAGCGGTTTGAAAACATTTCACAAAATGGAGGTACCAAGTAAAATGTCCTGACAATTAGGCAGTCTCAACAATTATATAGCACGGTCGCAGTCAGCCCTGACTCATGACCACAGCATGCTTAGAGTGAAGGAATCTCTCAGAGGGAGCCCCTCAGACTATACCCAGGATGAGGTGAGGACACATCCCAACTTGGAGCCATTAGAATGGGGAAATACTCTCAGTGGTCTGTCTTGAGTCAGCACCCCAGGAGTTTCTCCCTGAGTTCTTCCATAAGAAAAGACTGCACAATGTAATCACCTAAGCAATGGCCCATCAGGTGTCTGCCATGCCACACACTGGTGCTGGCTGCGGCAACTGCAGCCCTGAGATCCTTGCCGGTTAAGTCCTGACCCGTCTGCCTCTGCCCTCCCAGAGCAGCTCCTGCCTTGATACATTACACATTCCCAGACCTTAGTCTGTCTTGGCATGGAATCGAGGACAGAATCAGAAACATGGTGCCAAGCTTTAAGAACGAACAGTAGCAGTCATTACTGAGGCGCTCACACACCGGGTTCCTCTGGCTGGGGACTGGTAGGGGTAGTGACTGAGAACACCAAAAAGGACCTTCTGGTATTCTCTTCAAGCCACGGGGACAGTGGTTCCACCCAGGTATGTGGCTTCTCAGAGAACTGTCCAAGAAACAGAAGTCTGGAATATTATAGCTCCATTACTTCCGTTTATATTTTGGTAGAACTATTGAGGTAAACAGTCATGTACTATTTGCATAGATATGGACTAAGAATAAAGAGAAACCCCACTATTTAACAGGGCTCCACTGCTCTAGGAATTAAAGTTTATTGACAGTGAGACCATAAGCACATTTACCTAAGAAATTAAGAACACGTTTTTTCTGAATGAATACTAATATTCAGCTAAAACCATTTAGAACTATAAGCCAGAAACAGAAACAGCTGTTTTTTGAAACAGATGCATTTGTTAAGGAAGATAACATAGCAATATGTCTTGCTCAGCAGCCATCCTTAAGGATCATATGAAAATGTCATTTACAGTCAGTGTTGTTGGCTATAATTATTTGGTAACTTGAGCTAGACACTGCCAGCCCGTGATCATTTTTATGGAGCCCACATGTGTAAGTTGCTAATGACTGTGTCTTTCTGTTGCAGATCTTTGGCATGATATTCAGCATGGTGCTTTGCTGTGCAATACGAAACTCACGAGATGTGATTTAAAGACACTTCATCATGAAAATTGCAATCTAGAGTTCTCATACTAAATGTCACAAGAGCTCTCTCAGCTCATTTTTAATATTCAGGATATTAGAAGCTAAAATAATTTTCGGTCAACTGTATATTTGCACATGTATGTATGTCTGACTCATTACTGACTTGACCCTTGAGTGAATGTCACATATGTGCTCTGTGTGTTTCTGGTATATGCATTGCACATACTTGTATCTGTTTCCTGGGGATCCCGAGTCTTTGTATGCAAGGAGAATAACTGATTTAAGTTAAAAAAAAAAAAGTAATGAGAGACTTCTAACACCTGGCTATTCAGGAAATGTAATAATGGGTCCATTTCTCAGATTTTAGCCATGAAAGTTAGCTACATAAAAGAATCCAGGATTTCTAGTTAATGGAAGCTATAAGCTATAAGACTTGAGGGGTCATGAAGAAATATCAAGACTGATTATGTCTAAGTTGAGTGTAAAAGTTTCTTGGAATATATATATATATATTCTCCCCAAATACAGTAAACCACAGTTTCAGAGCTAAACACATCTGTAAAAGTAAATATAGCATGGAAAAATCTAATTTGAAAAAGTCATGCGTTCTTAGTATTTAAAAACAGAGAACTTCTCTCTGGAAAAAGAAGTTGCATAGACAAGCATGTGCCCCATAAAAGTGAGTGCTTTTAGGACTAAAAACAACTTTTAAGGGAAAAAATGTTGTTATACAAAGTCATGCAAATGTTGCTTTATCCCTCTTCTTTCCTGACTCAGCTTTGAACTGCTGGAGGCCTCACTTTCCCCAAAGGGCTTTTATCTCACACCCTTAGTGCTTCTCCAGATGTGGTGACAGGCAAAAGCAAGAGCCCTGCAGTGCATGCTGGGAGAACTCTCACTGGCACCTTATCTTCAGAATACCTCATGACTTGAGTTTACATATTTTCCTAATTTTTTGCATTTTCCTATTTATCTGTGTAGAGAATTCTTCTAGATTAAGAATACAGTTTTATCCTTTAAAATAAATAATCCCCCAATAACTCAGATATGTTATGAGTACCTTGGTCAAACCTAGATAAGCCCTTTCTCCAAGATATATACACACAACAAAGGCAAATTAGGGGATGGAAACTATTTTTATACATTCAGCTGTGGCACAACTATATTCTTTCTCAGCAAATCCCTGTGGAAATAAACGCTCAGGGCTTTGGGGAGACTGGGTGGTTGCTTTTAAGTGGGAAAACCCAGCCACTCCTTGGCCTTTTGACCACCAGGTGGAAAAAACCCATAGTAAGGATCTAAATTGGCGTATTTGTCATAATGTAACAACTTTTTTAAGGATATAAATTACAGATTCTTAAGACTGTATTTGGCCACACAAAAGTGAGGGTGTGAGGGATCTGGGAAACCCTCAGAGTAGCCAATGTGCCCGCTAAGAATGTAAGCCTTTGATATATGCTAAAAACAAAGAGCTATGCTTCAAGAAACTTTTACAACACACAACCGCTGGGCTGGTCTCAGGCACAGAGCACTGCCCACTTTTCTCTTTCAGCTATTCTTGTTACTGCTACCAACTTCGGGTGGGAAATGTGAGGGAGTGAAAAGTGTAACTGTAGCCTAAGCAAAGGATTATTTAAAGAAAAACTCACCTCTTGATTTATATACTCTAGTAGTTGACAAATGCGATCCTTGAAGCAAAGAGTGATCAGTCTGTCTTACAGCGTTAGTGTGTCTGTCTACTGAAGAGAGCAAACAGGCTCAAGTGTGTACTCAGGCCCCTCCAGCTCAGAGTTATTTCCCATTCCACAGAAGTGAGTTTCTGAATGAATGCGTTTAAAGAAAACCAGAGTAGCTATCAGCAGAAGAATAGAAATAATTTTTTTAATGCAGAGGAAGAAGTCTAGAAATCTGTGTCATATGTGACTAGTGTACCTCCTTGTGGGTTAAGCTTTCCAAAGAATGTGCTAAGAAAAGTAGAGAATTCCATCTCCAAGTAAAGATGGATATATATCTTTATGTGAATAGATAAAGCTATATCTATAGAGATATATAATCCCTATGTCTTGAATCTATACATATCTTAAATACAGATCTCCTGAGGATATCTACATATGTAATTTTAATACATGTGTACCTGTATGAAAATATGGATATAAATGTTTGTATACATACACACATGCACTTGTGTATTTCTGTTTACCTGAACTAATTTGAGATCAGACGCAAACATTTTAGGTTATTTTAAATTAAAATTTTTTATGTACTTACACTTCTTGACTTAAGATCCTACTGTATCTTCTTATGCACCTTCACATGGATTATTTAAATGAGTTAACTACCAGTTTACCCAAACAATATAGTAGAATCAGATTGCCAGCCCTTCTGCTGTTATTGTGAGGTGGGCTCAAAAGTAACACCCCAAGGATTCTAACTACCTATAGTCGTATTTCAACTAGCACCGCTTCACCCAAATTGTTCTCCTTCCTCCGGAAACACTTGGTTATCTGTGGGTTGGCCTGTCAAATTACTCCTGGGTCCAGTGTGGTCCTCCTGTAGCAACAGCCATCATTTTCCTGAGAAAATCTAATAGATGTGGCTGGTAAAAATGAGACTAATAGGGAGATGATAATAGCCTCAATAATAATCAATAAAGAAGGTAGCATTTTCTCCCTTTTGAAATAAGATCAGCAAATATTCAGAGAGTTCAGTCTCTTGTCACTGGTAAAGATGGTTTCTGTGGCCCAGAGGACAGCTACCAGCATTCCCCACTGCCCAGATTTTAAGGGCCCGATGGCATGCTCTTGAACACTAAGCCATTTCCCCACCCCCAGGAAAGAGCAATTTATGTCTCTCATATGGTAGCACTGGCTTAAGCTTATCTGAAGCAAACTGGTATTTGTGTGTATTTTAAGAGTGAAGATTTTCTATTTTCTTTAAAGATCCTCCATTTTTTTCTACTATAAGAGGAATTTTATATATAGATGATTTTAAAAGTGAAAATACTACAGCAATACAAAACATTACTGTTTGGTGTCCTTACAACAACCAAGGCATTCACAGTTCAGATGCTGCCCCTGAAAACAGGGAAAACATGACGAATACAAGTAGCACACACAGCCTGTGCTTTACAAAGCCTGGTTTGTGCTGGCTTCACAAAGCGTTGAGTTAATATGACAGAACCCTTTTTTCTGTTTCGGTTTTTTTTTTTCTGTATATTTTATGGTTTTTAAATTTTTTCTATTAAACAGCAAACAATTCAGTTAAAAATTTTTAAACTGTATGTTAATTATTAAATAATTCAATAACTAACATAAATAATTATCATACCTAGGAACTATAACATAAATACTTATACCTAGGAACTACTAAATATTAGCTATTATAATTATGTTGATACTCTGGCAAAGAAGTCTCTGTGGTAAATCATTTTCTAAAGATCATGAAAAACTGAAGATCCCAATGAGCTGTATAAACATTTGTTAATCACAATAATAACTTTTGATACATTCTCCAGCTATTTTAATTCAAAAGCTATATAGTGATCACAGCAGGCATCAGTATATTTTTCTCTGGACCTGTTCCTTCTTATAATATATGTTTTACACTAATGTGAGAGGTGGAGGGGTTTGGTTTGGGTTTTGGTTTACTGTTTGAGGCTGCTGCCTTATGAATTTGATGACCCTCTAGGAGAACAGGACCATGACAAGCTGCACCCAGGAAAGCAGGCCCGCACTGCTGTGAGTGCTGTGACAGTCAATAACCAAGAGCGGGCCGGAGACAGACTTCCTTTATTATGTTGGATCTCTGACCTGACTCCTGAAAAACACTTACATGCCACCCAAGGTCGAAATGGAAGAAAAAGCATGCTTTTGTTTTCTGAGAAAAGCACATAAGAAGACTCTGAAATGGCACATGAAAACCTTCGGGCGGGGGAGGGGGCTTGTCCTAAACTAAAAAAATGAAGAACCCTGGTAATTGGGAATCTGTTTTATACAAATTTTACTTTGCTCTAAGGTAATGAGGAAAAAATTTTAAACTGTGAGTTATGGATAAAACTCTTAACAAACCAAGCTTTCAAGTATCAAGACTTTTAAAGATGCCTATGGCAAAGACCAGTCGTAAAGATCTCTAACTGGTGTGTTAGATGCCCACCCTAGCACGAAATACACACAAGAACTTCGCTGGGAGGGATAAAAGAGAGGAGCCTGGGCTAGCACGGGGGCTTCTGGCTTGGCATCTGGAAGAGTGACACACAGATGGTGGCAGTGTGAGAGGAGACGACCTCAGGACACGCAAGAGAAAGAATAAGGCTGGACACTCAGTAGGTAAAAGCACTTCCACCACGCCTGATGGCCTGAGCTCAGTCCCTACATCCCACATGATGGAAGGAGAGAGTAGACCCCGAAGGCCGTCCTCTGACCTCCACCAATACAGCATGGGACACCAGCGTGTGCACATACACAATTTGTTTTAAAGAGGGAAAAATGAACTGGCTTTGGATATATGACTCTGAAGCTCAGAAAAGAACTCTAAGCTGCCTGTCATGACTGAATGACTAGTGAGGGGCTAGAAGTGCTTACTGCTCTTGCAGAAGGCCTGGGTCTCAGCGCCCATCAGGTGGTTCGCAACTGCCTCTACCTCAGAGAGCATCTCTGTGTACATGGGGCACATAAACTCATGCAGGCACAAACCCAGAGAGAGAAATAATAATCTTTTTTTTAAATTCCTCAATGATAAAGTAAAGTTTAAGAAATTGGAGCACTTGTTGCTCGCACAGAGGACCTGGGTTTGGTCTCTGGAATCAACATGGTGGCTCACAACCATCACAACCAGGGAACCTAATGCCTTCTTCTGACCTCTGTGGGTACCAGGCATATGGAGCACATACGTACATGGAGGAAAATATTTATTGACATAAAAGAAATAAATCTAAAAATGCTTTAATTACAGAGCTCTATGGTAAAAGTCAAAATCTTGCAATAGCTATTTATTGCCCACATATTTCTTAACATAAGATTAATAAGTTGTCTTTGGGCTGCCTGTTTTCCTTCAGCAGCTGGCATCTAACATCTGCCTTGCCTCTAGTTAAATAGAAAAGGAAAGCTATGCTTCTTTAAGGGGGAATCCAGCTTCATCTAATTGACATGGGTACATCCTTTGGTCATCCAAGGACAAATTAATATAGACACAAGGCTTTTTAAAATATGCTCTTTCTTTAGCAGTGTCCAAATGACCAACAGGACATATAAGATTACTATGGAGCTAGTCTTCAAAATTTAGAATTGTCATACCTATAGCAGCATCAAGCAAAACTGCCCCTCAAATTTGGTCCAGACCTACATTGCTATTATCAGCTAATGACTGTAACATAGAATTTTGAGTCATCTTTGAGAGAGAAGGTTAAAAAGAAGATGCATTTAAAAAATAGGTGAGGCATTGTGGTACACACCTGCCATCTCAACACTTGGGAGGCAGACAAGAGGATCAGCTTGGCTACAGAGCAAGTTCAAAACCTGCCTAGGCTGAGACTTTATCTCAAAGAAAAATAAGGTTGGTGTCATCCTCATTAGGACTAATTCTGAAAGCTTTGGCTCTATAGCACTGTGAACGCAGGTATGTTTCCTTTGCCAGGGCCCTTTGGAAGCCCAGAGGTCACGACAAGAGCTGTCTGTGTATTGACAACTAGCTAGGCACTGTCACCCTTACTGAAACAGCTTCAAGGGAGAATAGGAGGAGAAACCAAGTTGTAGTTGACAAGAGGAGAAAGAGAAGCAAGGAAGCATGTGGCTACTGTAGTGAACTTTTTTAAAGGCCCAGAATAAGAACTCAGGGGGAAGTAACTAGAACACTGCAAGGGGTTGTGGACTTTGTGTGTGTGTGTGTGTGTGTGTGTGTGTGTGTGTGTGTGTGTGTGTATGTATGTATGTGTGTATGTGTGTGTGTGTGTGTGTGTGTGTGTGTGTGTGTGTGTGTGTGCGCATGTGCGCACACGCACGCAAGCGCGCAGGGCTATGAGTGACCCATGTAAGAGAAGGATCAAGAAAGATGAGGAGAAACAAGAGAAACAACAGGAGTAGACGCACACCTAAGGGATGGTATCAGGAACATCCGAGAGCTGCTGTACCAGCCAAAGCTTTTCATGGCCAAGTGTGAAAAGAGGAAAGGAGTGCTTTCTTTAAAGGTGACACTCAACTGTAATCAGCAGGGCTGTTTCTCATCCGTGGGCTTTCTGAGTTCCCTCTGGCTTGACTCTTTTGTCTCAGTCTGTGTTTCTAAGAGACACCAAAGATGGCCATCAGTGGCTCCAAGCTTCCATTTTAACAACCTCAAAACCAAGCACTCCTTTTTCAACAGGTGAAATCAAGGTCTGGGGATGCCTCTTACTGGGCGGGACTGCAGACACCTCTATGGCCAGCTCATAACCTGAGTACCATGCCCAACCCCACCAACCACTTGGCTGAAAATGTGAGTGTGAGAGCACCCAGGGAGAATGAGCATACAGCCTCCAGAAGGAGGGGCATGAACAGTAAGCAGCATGACAGTGGATAAAGAAGAGCTGAGGAAAATAAAATGACACCAGACTGTCTTAAAAGATAGAAAAGGAGAAACCATCTACAGCGGACAAGAAAGAAACACCATTGGGAGTAGGCTAGAGAGGAAGTCCCTCAGTAAGAATTTTTGTGTTTAGCTCAACTTGCTACCCTTAAATTTTAAAGACATTTTTGTTATATAACAAAGGCTTTCTATTATTAGAATTTCCTGTTATCAGGAAGTACCATGCTATTCTGTTATATGCATCTATTCTGGTATTCCATTTATTCTCAACAAATTTGACCATAAAGACTGCTGTAGCAGTGGCCCCAAAAGCTTGAGTTATGGCAGAGCTCAAGAAATGGTCTCTCTCTCTCTCTCTCTCTCTCTCTCTCTCTCTCTCTCTCTCTCTCTCTCTCCTCTCTCTGCCTTTCTCACACACTGTAAGCAATGATTCTTTATTTCCCCTTTTTGGAGCCTCTCTATCCACTCTCCTCGTGTTAAATCAGAAGAACACCAAGTTCTCTTAAAACAGAGCTCCCATATCTCCAAGCACATGGATGCAGTAAGTTGTTGGGCACCCCAATCTCTGAGCTCCATCCTAAGGCTTTTTGTGTTTTAGAAAGCTCTACTTTCAAGGATAAAATTCACATGTGCATTTTCCAAACAGACTTCCTTCAGTGAGTTCTCTTATGCAGCCACTCCAGGCTGGTGATAGTGCAGGCTGGCTGTATCCATGTTCTGAGCTGGTCCCGCCTCAGGTAAATGAACTGTAGTTCTTGACTCTTATATGGAAGTGCACAGTTATTCTTTATCCTTGACAGAGTGTGGATTTAATGCCCCTCTATGTGCACCATGCTGTGGATCTGTCAGTGCAGGCACTCACAAGATGCCCGGCTGAGTTTAACTAGTGGCTGTGCAGCACAGACACTCTAAATGACCCTACCTACAAATAGTTTTCAGCTTCAGGGTGACAATTAATGGCTGAAAAAAACATAGTCCTTTAAAGACTGAGTCCACCGAACATCACTTAAAGTTCAACCCCTAAGAAGGAGCATCTAGGGGCTGGAGAGATAGCTCAGTGGTTAAGAGCACTGACTGCTCTTTCAGAGGTCCTGGGTTCAATTCCTAGCACACACATGGCAACTGTCTATAACTCCAAGATCAGACACCCTCACACAGACATACATTCAGGCAAAACACCAATGCACATAAAATAAAAATAAATAAGTTATTTTTTAAAGGGAACAGCTAAGGAAGGAAAAGAAAAATAACCCCCTACTAAGCCTATTCACCCAAAGCAATGCTTCACTATGAATAGAGACCTACCACACAAACTACTCCATTGAATCTCTCAGGCCTCTCTCTCTCTCTCTCTCTCTCTCTCTCTCTCTCTCTCTCTCTCTCTCTCTCTCTCTCTCTCTCTCTCCCCTAAGACCTGTAGTGATTGTGCTAGTGTTTCATGACAGCCAAAGCCCCAAAGCACAAGTTGCCTTTGGTATAAATGCTGGAAAGTATCTCTTATTACTTGAGGGACTATGAAGGATTTAGGCTTCCACATGTAAAATGATAGTGGCCTCTTTTCTAGGCTTTATAAGCTGACCTTCCGAGGTATACTTTTCACAGGTCAGTTGGCCCACCAGAGCAATTAAATTAAAGAGAATGGTGGCCATGCTCTTGGCTGGGTTCTGGTGGGGTTTTATGCAGAGCACTCTTATATGGAAGTACACATAGAGGATAGAATTTTCTGTGCCAGATGTCCTATGTCCCTGTGTCACCACTTGCACTCCAGCCCTGATGCTAGCCTTTAAAGGGACAATGTTTCTAATACCTTAGTGACATACATTCCTCCAGCTTCTGACGACAGTCCTTTCTTCCTGGAACTCTGCAGTAGCCTCACATTTCTTCCTAGGTCACGATAGCCGTGCTGTTGTGTGTAAGGCAATCTCCTCAGGGACAGCTTGCAGCAGCAGCTCATGTGCCTGCTCTACTCTGTGTGGAATCATGACAGCCTCCTCCATGCACCTCTGCTTCTAAAGTTTCTTAAGCTCTCCAATGCCTATGTGGATGCACCTATAGATTAAATGGCAGGCAAGGTGTGTCAATGGTATTTTATTAGTTCTATTCCAGGTAAACACATTTAACCTGATTGCACTGCTGTTAAAGTTAGACAGAAAATCGCCCCAGATAGAATGTCTGTGGCTTGGTGCAATAGTTGGTCCTGACAGCCTCGTGTGTACAGTCACTATAGTCTGTATTGCACTTGCCGCACTTGCAGCTTACGGCAACAGGGTAGGAGAAGTACGGAGCAATGTGGAGTGGACATCCTGGTATTTCCACAGTTCTGTAGATGAAGTCTCTGTATGTACAGACATCTTGGGAGAGTGCATATTTGGGAAGAAACAGTTTGCCATTGATATCCTGTGGGAAGAAACGGGATCATAACTTAAGATACTTCACACAACTTTAGATAGTGCAATAGAAAGACCATAATTTACTGATATCCCTTTGGTTCAGTGATACGCTACAAAGGACTCCTGAGTTTTGTTACTGGGTACTAGCTTAACACATCCATACTTAACCCTTCAGAGACAAAGAAAGAGACACTTCCTTCTCATTCATCTTTGACCAGGAGAACAAAATCTTGAGGGTAGACTGTATCTGTACCTTTCTCTCTGAGTAAAGTCACATAATTATAAATCTAAAAACAGTGTGCTTGGCTTTCCAAAATGACAGTACCATCGGATTTGGAAACGATGCTACGATTTATCTCACTTCCTTTCTAAATATTAACAGACCACTTTAGGCCAATATAATTTACAACTAAATGAAACGCAACAAACAACATACCCGTGTCATACAATACCCAGCGCAGATGGTGGTGTTGATGGTCAGGCAGTAGGCACACTCTCTCCTATCCACGTACATTGTGTAGTCAGTTGGAATACAAAAAGATGCTGCTTGCCCACACGCAAGAGCAAAAAGCACGGAGAGCAGGACAAGGGCACTCATGCTGAACCAAAGATAAAACCACAGAACTCATTAATGCATCCTTTCTGTGCATCCAGAGGCACACCTGCAGAAGCCTGATGCATATATGTGAACACACAGCCAATAATAAGAACAGCTAAAATATACTGACTGGATGCTTATCTCTGGGCTCTACATAAGGTGGTTTTGCATATTCAAGCCTTCCCATATACACTCAGATGCAGCTATGACCATATACACCCATAGTAGAGAAGTGCACATCTTAGAGGTCTGCCTACAAGTACCACTGAGCTCCCCTGGGAAGTGACGTCCAAGCTTGCAATATCACAACAGAAAACTGGCAGCTTTCTGTGAACCACGAGTGAAATAATTCATTCAATGGAGCTGTAATAGAATACCTGTCATTGTAAGAAGTAAATTAATACTCTTTAGAAAGGGATTTCCCAGAATTACAAGTTTCTAAAACTGTTGGATCAATAGCTTAAAAGGTTTGTATAATTAGAGATAAAAAAAACCCACTAAAAATCATAACCAAACTTTGACACCACCCAGTATATGTAATCTTGCCAAAAAGAAGATTGACACATTTAGAATAGTCCAGCCAAGAACGCAGATCCATCATGCATGGTTTGGCTGTATGAGAGGCAGCAGAGGGGACACTGAGCAGAACTTGTCTCAGCAAGCCTTTCTAATGGAGAAGCCAGTCAGTATCAGTTGAGCATTGTGATGATTGGCAGAGTGTTATGATATAATTATTTTGGTTCTGCTACTGATAGAGGGTAATCAAATTTCAGACTTTTAGATGTAGGTTGATCACCTCTAAGATTAAAAAGACTTTTGATTTCCTTTTACTAAATATTGTTCAACTAACTGGGTATGTTTCAATATTTTTCTTCTCAATTATCATTTTCAGTAATATATATATTATACTGTGTATATATACATATATAATAACACATCTATAAACAGCCCTCACTGAAGCAATATTTTATCTGTAAACACAGGATTTTTGTTTATTCTATTAAATTATTACTCTTCACTGGCTGGCAAGCAAGCTTGAAAGCAAGAGCCCCTGTAGCTCTTAGCCTGATAACCTCAGTGCAAGTCCCAGAACACACACAGCGGACAAAGAGAACACACTTCTTCCTAGAAGTTGTTCTCTGACCTCTACATGCATTCTGCAGTGCTCCCCCAATACCCTCCCCCAAATAAATGTAAAGCCATTTAGAGAAAACTATTCACTAAACATTGTATTCAATCATCAAAAGAGTATCAAGAGCTTCTCAGATCTGTCATTCATGTCAACAAAAGTTTAAGCCACATACTTTAAATTTTCTGTTTACTGAAATCTTGTACAATCCATCTAGGGTAACCAGAATTTTGTTTTCAATAAATGTATAACACAAAAATTTAAGTAATTACATAAGGTACTAGGGATGAATTCTAAATGCCAACTCTACAATCACTGCAACCCATCTCTTACTCCTAGCATGGAATTGCTGGAATTGGATAGACATGCATGTGTTGAGAGCTGTATTAATATAGTCCTCGACCCAAAAGACTATCAGTTCAGGAGAAGCCAAGTATGAGCACAAGTGTAAAAATACTGATTGTCCCATGTTCTCTGAGGAAGTCCAAGTTATGACTCTGATATCCCCCAGTTATCAAAGATTTCCTTATATTTGCTACAATAGATATAGACAAGGAAGTGAAATAACTGTTTTCAGAAAATGTGTTTGGTGGTAAACTAGTATTACATTACTAGCATCACATATGTGAACATCCTTCGCAGTATGTTTTTAATATTTGCATTAGGAAGTAAAAACATAAGGATTCCTGGCTCTGTTGTTTTATGCACTCCCATGACTTGGCCCTGAGCCTCACACATCCGAGCCCCACATCCAGCTCTGTGTTACAACTCTATCCCTGCTGAAATCATCTGGATTCCTTTCTTAGGGAATGGGATTTGTGCCGAGTGTCTCATCGGTTAGTTCTGCTACTTTAGTGGCACATATCTAGAGGACTGACGAAGGATCTTAAATAGCAAGCAGGTAAGCGGGGGAGGATGCTTGCCCTTGCTGGCCATATACTCCCTCAACCACTTCACAGTGCTCCAATGGGCTTTACCACAGAAACATTTTCTAGCTCCACAATTCTATCTGAAATAGTATGTGTGGTAACCCATAATCAGAATATTGGCTCAGAACTTAAGAACTAGGACTCTGCCATGGGATATAAGAAACTGATAAAAAGCTATTTTATTTATACATATACAAAATGAAAACAGATGAGCACACCTGGCCCTTTGAAATATTGTAAGATTGGGATGCAAACGTGCCTCAGTGCCAAAGACCAAGTACTGTTCTTGCAGAGGACTTGAGTGCAATTTCCAACACCCACATCAGGCAGCTCACAATCCATTGTAACCACAGCTCCAGGGGATCAATCCCTCTGGCCTCAAACGCAGCACATACATGCACATATAATTTAAAAAATAATAAAATCACCTTTAAAATTTTTAAGGTAAACATTGTATTACAACTTTCCCCATTGTTGTCCTATTCAAGAGTGACAGTGTTTTAAGGCTTCCTTTTATAGATGTGGATGTTTAAGCTAACAGAAGCATTAAGATGAACTGGATCACCAGTCACAGTGCTATGAAGATAAAAAATGTTAATGGTTCTTTTACTTCCTTAGTATAAACAGTAAAACCTTGTCCATATAACCTTCCTGCACCTCAGTTTCCTCCTCTATAAAAGGGAAGTTTAGCACCAAAAGGCCATAGTCTTCACAGTACAAACAGCCGTGATTCTGTGTGCAATTAGCATTAGAGCCCTGGTATAAGATTTCATAACCTACAATACCGCTCTCAGATTTAATTGTGATCATGTTTAACTAAGCAGTTCAAGATCTTTGGGTCTTTGTTTTAAGTTTACTTTTTCCTAAAGTCATAAAAAAATGAAATAATTCATGTGAATTCTAGATAAGAAGATTTCCTTGGCAATATGGCACTACATAAGCCAGTGTTAATACCATCGGTTTTTTGGGTTTTTTTTTTTTGCAACATTTTCCTGCTGTGTTCTTTCCTTTAACCCTTTCTCCATAGTTTCTTACCACTTTCTTTACTTTCTGCTCTTACTACTTTCATTATTGAACATATTTCTCTCTACTCTGCTAATATCTATTACCTCTCTTTTCTACTTGAATTTATTGCTATACAATGTAAAGAATCAGTTTCTCCACTTCTGAACAACTCCACTATGTCACTAAACCAGAATAATTTTTCTAGAGAAAAAAAATGTTTTACATTAATAAGGTATGTAAATTAAATACTATCCAATGGAATTTCACTATTAAATGACTAACAATGTCTTGTAACATGGAATGTCCCTGAAGGTACTTAAAATGCTGGTAATCCTGTACGAACTCAAAGCTGAATTTACTCTAAAACTCCCCCAAAATATATTTTCATCAAAGATGGCCACTAATAACTGCAAGGATTACTAAACGATAAAGCATTCAAGCTGAGTGTAAGTGGGAGAGCGTCATGCACGCTGTTCACCCTTCATCAGGGAGTGGCAGTTCTTTCCATCCTTCAAAGTCAATGGAATCCCACCGCATCTGCCCATGCATGGTGGTCCTCTCTCCTTCACCGACTATGGCATGATTTGGAGCAATAATTAAAAACTTCAAAGCTATCAAATAAAATTCTGCCTGAGCATTTACAATTTTAAAATAAACGCTACAACTGTTCAAAATAAAATAAAATGGTAATAAAAGCATTTCATTTTGCAGGTCCTACTCAGGGTAGACACCTACCTTACTTTGCATTGGCGAGTTAGTGCTGTGATGACCCAGACTCTGTTCATTTTATACCCTTCAGGATAATTCCCCTCTGATCTTCTTGTTTATATAATTGCGTTTGAATTGCTGCTTTCTTATCTGAAAAGCATCTATTGAAAATTCATACTGAACCCCAAATAAAACTTGTTTAGACAAATGGATTCATGACATCCTCTCCCTGGAAACGCTAACACTGGTATAACATGCGTCTTCTTCCCTCCTACTTGAAATAGACCCTTTATTAATATCTGTTAATGTTAATGACAAATATTAACATCTGCTCATATTAACAAAGGATAGACCATAGAATTGGGAGAAGTGATGAAAAGAGTGCTGGCATTGCAAATTTATTTGGGTCTTAAGGGCTCCAAATTCTACATGTTTATGTAATTATTCATCTGTAAAACAAAGGTAATTTCTTTCTGGAAATCTAGGCCAGTTGGTCCATGTATGATGATAAAAACATTTTAGTTCAGATTTTTTATTGCTTTTTCTTGGATTTTACAGGATATTAATATAACTTACAGTGTGAAATGTTTTGGGTTTTGAGTAGGTTTTTGTTGTTGTTGTTTGTTTTTGTTTGCAACATGGCTAAATATGGCATCATGTCAAACTGAACTGAGTTCTGCTTATTTTAGTTTTCTCACCTATCAAAAGGTACACTGGTGTGTGTCTGTAATCCTGGAACTCAGGACGCCAAGGAATGGAGAGTTCGAGGCCTGACTGGGCTACATAGCATGATCCTGTCTCAGAATAAAATTAATTATCACTGTTTATGTAAGGTATCTGACACAGAACATGGATGCCATAAGAAATAGTTCATTTACAATAACACAAAAATGTTTTATAAATATTTAGCTAATATATTCATTGAATGTGTAATGGCTGGGAAAGTCTGTAGATAATAACTGAATGTTTAGAACTAATCTACACTTTTTCTCAATATCTATACCTCTGTATTAAATTTACTCATTTAATCCACTTTTACCCCACTATAACTAAAAAAGAAGTTTGCACCGGATACTTCTAAATTGCCCTCAGAAAAAGTTCAAAGTTGTTATCATTTTAAAGCCCCTCCTGGCATACTCTAGCTCTCTGGTTTTACCCTACCCAGCGCCACTCCCCTCCCTGTCTCCAAGCCACACCCTTTCTCTGTTTCCTGTGGTTTTAGACACTTAGCTGAGTTTCTCAAGTTAGTACTATCTTTTTCTTCTCATTTGGGAATATCTGTTCCCTATACTGGAACACCTGCCCAGGGCTTCATCCCGTGTCTCACCTCGGGTAACTCCTATTCATCTTTCACAACTTATCCAAGAAAACACCACTTTTGCAAAAACCTTATCTGCTTCTCCAAGGCTTTCCCAATGATTAGGGGTTTTTAGGACAATTAAATATATAAAACCCCTGGCATATGGTCGATACTGAGTAAAATCCTAGATATTCTTGAGAGTTACTGAAAACCCCGTTTGTCTTCCCTTACTTTACCTTTATTATTAATGTAGGTTAGAGACAAAATATGACTTCTGGCATAGGTGAGTCTCCCTGAAGGGTGATAGCAAAGTAAAGTCAGGGTTAGGGGAAAATACAATTAACAGCGGTCAACTGAACAAAGAAAGATCCACAAATCAGACAGCCCTCTGACTTGAAAAGACTAAGAAGAGCTCAGCAAAACCACAAGCCAGGCAGCACCTGTGGAGAGAAAGCTGAGTGAGGCACAGAAGCAGTCTGACGGTATGCTGCCCAGAAGTGAGGCACAGAGGCAGTCTGACTGTGTGCTGCCCAGAGTGAGGCACAGAGGCAGTCTGACTGTGTGCTGCCCAGAGTGAGGCACAGAGGCAGTCTGACTGTGTGCTGCCCAGAGTGAGGCACAGAGGCAGTCTGACTGTGTGCTGCCCAGAGTGAGGCACAGAGGCAGTCTGACTGGGTGCTCTTCAGAGTATGGCTCACATAAATATGCTCTGATCAGCTGGCTGTTCTGCTCATGACTGTTAAGGGCTGACAGCTATAGCTGACTGAGACAGCTATTTGCCACAAAGTGTACTAAGTTGGGTTTTCAGCTAGTTTGCAAAGTAAATTTGGTTGCAGCTCATTGAGTCTAGATGTATTCATAGACAAAATATAGTTTAACAGATATAAAACAAGAACAGCTAGTCTAGGGACTGTCCATCTTAGAAATACAAACCACTATGATCATAGTCTCTAAAGCACACCTTATACTAGAAACCTAACTACTCAGTGCTAGTAAGTTCATGGTTACTGGAGGAGACTCTATAACCATTAAGTCACTAAACCAGCACAATCTAACAGCAATCTAAACATCTGCCCTTACACCCACAGATAAGTACTCTTCATCCCTCATCAAGGAAACTTCTCTTTGCAACAGACGGAAACCACAACAGAAAACCACAACCAATGAAAACGCAGAGTTGTGAAGCCCAGTCTGGAGAGATACATCTACCAAACACTCTCTTAACCTAAGGCTCAGGGAACACTGTGGAAGAGGTGGCAGAAAAACTGTGAGATCCAGAAGGCTGGGGAGTTTGCCACGAGACCGTGTCTCCTAGTAACATCAGAGGCTACGTCATAAAGTCTCAGCAACATGACTGCCCAAATGTGCGCAAGGACACCACCAATGACCATGACAAAGTGGATGAGGTTAAGTCCACAAGGCCTCAGAGCCCACACAAAGAACTACAGGCACCTGAGCTGGGAGTGGGAGAAGTGGTCCTTCCCAGGGAAGGACATACCAACTGGGTTGTTCAGTATCAGATGGCCAGCCCTGAAAACATACAGACGAGAAACATTATACAGACTGAACAGGCTATATTTAGGAATATGTATGTATATACGCATTGCATGCAGTAACAGTTAGCGAGAAAGAGTCATGACTTTGAAGAAGAGTAGGGAGAGGTATCTGGGAGGGTGTGGAGGGAGGAAAGGGAAAGGAGAAATGTTATAATTATAATCTCAAATATTAACAAGTAAAAAGGAAACATGAGTTACTATGCAGGAACACAACTCTGAAAGTAGGAAAAGTAGAAATCAAATGCCAGCAATCTTGCTTGAGCTTTTCCAGGCAATCCACTAACACAGAGTATGGTAACAGAGAAGTATTAGGTGTTTCTTATGGAATGTGTGCCTCTGTTGCATAAAGCATTAATTCAGAAACTCAGTTTCTAGTAGAATTATATGCATAGCTAGATAGACATGCATAGCCATAGATAGACAGACAGACAGACGGACAAATAGGTAGATAGACAGAAACTTCATGATTAAACTGAGAACACAACTTTTGAGAGGCTTTCCCTGATTTCCCAAAGCTTTCCTCGTGGTTAACAGTCTTTTTATCTCTCTGTCTCTCTGTGTGTGTCTGTCTCTGTCCCTCTCTCTGTCTCTCTCTCTCTCTGTCTCTCTCTCTCTCTCTCTCTCTCACACACACACACACACACACACACACACACACAATCTCTGAAACATGCACACATATACACTCACACAGTAAATGTATATGAGTGAATCCATACAAATTGAACTTTCAATTCTGACATTAGTTTTCTCACCTAAAATAACTACAAAGGAGGACAAAATATATGAGATCATCAAATCATGCACTAAACTGGGCATTAGGGAAAAAATAAAGACTGATGCCAAAAAGAAGGAAACAAAAGATCTCCATGAAGATGGTGTCTTGGTCACGGTACAGGGGAAGACAATAAGGCACAAAGAAAAGCACTTCTAGATTGATCAGGGAGTCCTGCCAGTCTGTGGGAGCCAGTGCACCCTGAGTTCACACAGAGGAGCACTAGAAAGAACAGATCCACACAGACAATTCTGGAGAGTGTCAGACGATCTCTTTTTGTATTCAGATGAAACTGACTGCTGTATACACTTGGGGAAACTAGCTGAAAGGCAGGGGAGAGTCCTGAAATGAAAGAGAACCATGCAGCTACTCCTACCAACCTGCAACAGTGGCAATGTCCTCATTTGTGGAGAATGAGGTAGGACACTCAGAAAGTATTGCTTCAATTATGAGACTAAATGTTCTTCTGGCCTTATCTAACAAAGCTCAAAAAGATCAACGTTTCCAAATAGCACACCTTAGAGAACAAAGCTGAAGAATATTGATAGGAACGCAGAAATATCCAGCACCTGACTAGATATAATCTATAATTTCTGGTATTCATTTAAAAAATAAACCCTAGGCATGCAAAAAAAAAAAACAGAAAAGTACAATTCATGATGAAGAGAAAATTGATTAATTAAAATTAAGCCAGAACTGGTATACATAACAGAATGAATATATAATAACAACAAGCTAGGCATTATATTACAAGCAATTTCCATAAATCCAAGTAACAAGAGGAAAACTTAAGTAGAGGCATAAAAAACAAAACTTAACTTCGAAAGATAAAAGCAACAATGTTTTCATAAAAATATATGCTGTAATGGATAGATTGAATGTAACAGATTGGATACTGCAAAGAAAAAGATTAATGAAACTGAAAAAGAAAAAGATTAATGAAACTAAAAAAGAAAAAGATTAATGAAAATTCTAAATGAGATACACAGTGAAAACAATTTGAAAAGAAGACTAAGGTTTGATAAATTTAGAAAACTGTCATGATTCTAAACATATAAGAAATTAAAGTCCTCCATTCTCCACAGTTAAGTGGAGAGTGGGGACTGACTTTCACACGAACTCTGGTGCCCCATATTTGACCATGTCCCCTGGATGAGGAGGCCCAATGGCACTCAGAGGAAGGATAGCAGACTACCAAGAAGAGACTTGATACCCTTTCATAGAAGCTTTGTCATGCCCCCTCTATTATACTGTTAGTAGCATTTGTTGTTGTTGTTTGAAGATATATTGGTTTATTCCTCTTTCTATGTTTATCTCATTTTTGTTTGAATTTTCTATAATTTGGAATCACTTCTTGTTTTTTCCCATTTTTCTAATATCTTGTTATTTTATTTCTATAACAATCTTCTCAAATCCCATCTTCTTTCCATTTATTCAGCCTTGCTTCTTTTGTATTTTCTCAATTCCTAGCCTCCTGCCTGTTATTCATGCATCATTTTTAACATGATAGCTCATATACATATATCACATAACTCAGCTATTCCACTCCCAAGCATTTATTCAAGAGAAACATGAGCATGTGTTTCCATACACAGACTTGTGTGCAAATATTCACAAACCCTTTGTTTGTAATGAACTAAAATTAGAAACAACCCAATGGTTATTCACAGTGACAAATAACTCATGGCACATGTAATAGAATAGTCATCAATAATAAATAGAATAAACCATCATTGACACAGCAATGATGTCAATGAATTTCCAAAGTAATTATTGTGTGTGAGAAAATCCAGATCCAAAAGACAAGTACATGCTCTCTGATTCTGATAATAATAATTATAAACAGGAGGAAAATTAATGATTGCCTAGGGTTAGAGGAAAGTTGATAAGAAAAAGAGGGATTACCAACAGGGCAGAGGACTGTTAGAAAAGAAAAATGTAAAATTGCAATTTAAGATGACTCACAGGACATAGCTATCTCATCAAACTGTGCACCTTAAATATATGCAGTGTTATGGGCTGCATAACTCCACAATTCTTCTATGACATTCTAACTTCTGGAATATCAGATTGCAATTCAGACTAAGTCATAGTAGAACACAACAGGTCCCTATTGATATGTTTGGGAGAAACGTAGACACAAAGGTGTAAACGGGAGACTGTCATGTGAAGATTGGAGTAAAAGTCTACCAGACATGCACAAGGAGGAGAGAGGAAACCAATGCAGGAAGTTTACTGCTCAATAATACCCACCAAAGCTGGTTTAAAGTCCAGTGGCACAAATGACCTACTTGCTTCTCTCTTCCCCCAAGCACACACCTGAGCACCCTGTTCGACTTACCATATTCCATTGCACATCCCACACTTGATCTTGCAGCAGGGCTTTCAGTCTTCCTGTTTGTCTCTTATGAAGATCCCTTTCATCATATTTTATTTAGAGTGGCTTCCTCTTTATCATCTCAGCTTGATGAAAGCTTTCCTTAGCCACCACATCTAACAGGGCTTTCTGTCTTTTTATCCCCCCATTTCATAGCATGTATCATTTCCTGATAGCAATTTGTTTACTATTTGTTAGTGTGTATTCTTTGTCTCCACCTGCAATATTGGATGTAAGCACCATAGAAGGTGAAGGACTTTGTCTCATTTACTTGCCACCGTATTCTCTGAATTCAAATCAGCAAGACCCACACATTAGGTGTTCAATAGATACTTGTAGGTTGTATACATAAATGGAAACACTACAGTACATAATTAAATTTATCCCCAAATCACGAAAGACTCAGATGCTCTACAGATATCTGCAGGCAAAGCCAAACTTAAAAACAAGGTTTTGACATCTGTTATATCACATTAAAAGTTTAATTACTTTCCAAAGAAAAGAAAAGACCTACCCACACATCCTAAGTAGCTCAAAGGAGGAGTATCCTTATAATATGAAATGGATTATTAACATCCTCCCATCCCCAGAGGACAGGTGCTTTTCTTGTTTCTAATATTCTCTGTTTCCATGAAATTCTAATTTGGGGGCAGCAGATTTTCTTGCAAATCAGTAGTTCCCTGTGGGAGTCACATTAGAATGACCTGCCATTTAAAACACCGCCGCTTGCTTACCTAATTTCTAATATTTGCTCTATAGCCAACACATAGAACGCAAGGAGAACTGGCCCTAATGTGATTGAGTGTTTTCTCCTCTAAAGCTCCTAAGTGGATGACAAATTTGATTTAAATATGGAACAAGTGAATTTGCGTCTCTCTTTTGGTAACAGATGAAAGCCCCTAATACACCAAATTTATATGCATTTACACAGCCTCTCTAAAGTCTAATCAAAAACATTTTTAAAATAAGGTCATATATAAATGTTAATAAGAATTGCTGGCATCTCCTGTAATAAAAGTCATAGTGTTACAAAGTCAGATCGACAGCAGGGTTTCCTGTGTACACCAGCTCCTCTGTTCCTGTATAACGTTTTCGTTGCTACTTATATTACTTTATGTAACCTCTTAGTAATTAGATATTCCTCTGGGTGAATATTATGAGCAGAATTAATTATACTCATAGTAACAGGTGTAACTACCTCTCAGCAGCTAGCCAGCAATATGTTTCTGATCTTACTAAAAATTAACTTTTTCTCATCTTCGCTCTGAACACTTTAACTTTTAAAAGACAATAACAACATTTTGATTTTGTAAAAAATCAATAAAAGATTCTGCTGGGAAATTAGTAATCAGTAGTGACCTAGAAATAATCAATTCATAATGCAATCAACTTTTCTCATTCTGTGTGTGTGAATTTGTCCCCATGTTTAAAATTACCTATGGTTGAAGGTGATGGATATCCAGGCATCCACTAACTCATTTGCTCAATAGGTCCCACATCATGGCAGAAGCTGCTCTTAAAGCATTCCTTCTTTGCAGTCATCCACCAGACCCATGGTGGTGGTTCATGCTAATGGCCAGTCTGGCGGGCTCTAAGATCACCTAGGGGAAGAACAAGCTCTGAGTGTATCTGTGAGGCAGTTCCTAGACTGAGTTCATGGAGGTGTGAAGACTCATGTAAATATGGGCAGCACCCATGAAACCCACTGGGGTCCCCAACTGAAATCAAAGGCAGAAGTGAGCTGAGCACTGCCGCTCACCACTCTCCACTTCCTGACTGTGTACAATGGGACCAGATGGCTCGTGTCCTGCCATCATGCCTTCTCACACCATGATGGGCTTTACCCTCAAATGTAAGCCACAAGAAATATTTCCTTCCTTCCTCAAGTTGCTTTTGTCCAGTATTTTGTTGCAGCAATGAGAAAAGTAAACAGTTCACCCAGTCTCCTCACATGTCTCACAGAACACGTGTGAGCCCCAACCCACTCCCCAACTGTCTATGTGAAGACATCTCCAACTAGACACTCAACAGGAACTTTGAATGTAAAGTGCTCATCAAATCCCCCAGCTGGGCTCAATGTCTCTCCTTCTTGGGCCAGCATATTACTTTCTTCTGGGCTTCTAGAAAAAGGCAGAACAAAGCAAAGCCAGCTGTTACTACCCCAAATCAACCAGGTTTACTGAGCTTCCCCAAATATGAGTAAAAGAAGCAGCACAAACATACTCAAGGGCAACTACTCCTCAGCGAAACCAAAGCCAACATTCCCCCTGCCTTGCACAGAGGCCTCTCAGACGCTAGCTCGTTACATCATTCTTATTGTTCACCGCTCACACTGTTCAGCTCTCCCTCAAAGCCCCACAGACCCTTTTCCCATCTATCGTATATTAAAACCAAAAATTTACGTCCTACTTGAAGGAATTAGAAAAAAAAGAGTAAAGAAATTTGAACCAACTATTGACAGACATTGGACAACAGACACAAGGATGATATGAAAAGAAAAAGAAAAGTAACTTAAGCCCTGTGATTTTGCTAGCTTGCTGCCTAGAGGCAGTTTCTAGGCCACAGCACAGAGAGCAGAAACTGAACAGAGATGGACAGCCTTGTTTAGTTGAGAAGTTGAATAACTAGAATTTTCATAGAGTAATAACAGCTATAGTTCAGGCTATTTTGAAAGCAACTTTACTCAAAGAAAGAATAAGCAGGCTACCAAGAAGAGACTTGATAGCCTATGACCATATAGTGGGAGAGGAGGTCCCCCTCGGTCCTACACCTAGGGGAAGGGAATAGGGTGAAAGTGGGAGGGAGGCAGGAATGGGAAGATACAAGTGATGGGATGACAATTGAGTTGTAATCTGAATAAATTAATTAAATTAATTTCAAACTTTCAAAAAGATTTAAGTTACCCAGGAGTGATATAAATGTATGCAAGAGTCAACTCCAGCATTTTGTAAGAAAATGCAACAAAATCTAGCACACAAATTTGAACATACTAAAATTTGAAATCTACAATATCTGTCATACAATAAAAATTACTACACATGTAAAACAATATTATTATATGACATATAAAAATCAATATATAAAAACAGACACAGAAATAGTGCAGTGCACAGACAAAAAATGTTTTTGTTTATTTTTTACTTGTTTCCTCTCCCCTAATTCCTCCCAGATTCCCCCCCCCCTTCCCACCCAACTCCACACCTTTTCTTTCTTTGGAAAACAAGCAAAAAATAAAGAACATAAACACAGAGACATAAACCACACACACACATACAAATAAAACACAAACTCATAAACCATAATATACATATGTATCATTATAATGTACATGTGAAAGACAAAAAAATGCACCGACAAAGCAAATAAGAACAAAAAGTTTATAAGAATACCATTGAGTTTGTTTTGTGTTGGCCATCTACTGCTGGGTGCCGTTGATATACCCAAATGAGACTCCAATGGAGAAAATTCTAATTTTTTTCTTTGCAAGCAAGTACCAGTTGCAGATAGCTTTTTGGTTAGGGACAGGAGCTTGTGTCCACTTCTTCCCACTCTCAGCACAAGGATCTTGTCTGGCTAGATCCTGTGCAGCCCCTATGAATGCTACCACAGTCTGTGAGCTCATGTGTGCATCACTGTGGTCTGGAACACACTGCTGCCTTGTCTTCCATCTTCTCTGGCTCTTACAATCCTTCTGCCTTCTCATCCACATCCCTCCCTGAGCCTGAAGGGAGAAGTATGATGAAGACATCCCATTTAGGACTGAGTATTCCAAAATTTCTCAATCTCTGCACTTTGTTCAGTTATGGGTGTACTCCCAGAGAACGTTTTTCTGATGGCTGAATGAGGTGCTAACGTATGGGTATAGCAGAGTGTCATTAAGGGTCATTTTATCACTATGGTCCTTTAGTAGACCAATAGTATTTGGTTTCTTTTAGGCCCATGGCCTATCTAACCTCAAGTTCTTGGCCATTCAGGCAGTGTTAGGCGTGAGTTCCATCTTGTGGAATGGGCCTTAAATGGGAATCAGAGTGTTTTGTTACTCCCACAGCATTTGAGGAAGGGCCCTTGAGGAAGTCATGTAGCCTAGACCAAGTTACAGGTTAAACTTCTTTTCTCCTTAAAAGGTCATGTTTAGCAAGCACCTGGAATTCCTCTTTATGCAAATAAGGCATTCCCAGCACCTTAGCCCAGGCCAAGGATGTACACTCACTCCCCAAAAGCTTAAATAGCATTTTCCCCCTCAATTAAATGAGCTACTCAATGAAGCCTGCCTCCTGAGAGTCTGCTCTCGGCACACTCACCCACGGCTGCAGGTCTCCCACACCTCCAGCCAGTCCTGCCTTACTCACCCTCTCAGGCCACAGGTCATGACCACAGGCAATCATGCCAATAAGAGAGGAGGAGCAGACAGGGAACAAGTCATCATTGTCGATCACAAGGTTTGGAGGCAGGTTGGTGGTTACCTTTCTCCTCTGGTAATATGCAGAAAACCTTTAATTACAGGTGAAGGCTCTAGTTAGGAGCTGTGTCAACTTTTCCATATTCAATAAGGTATGTAAGTGCCATCATTAGCAATAGGCCTGCTCCCAGTGACATATTTCTAGCAAGGCTTTACCGCCTTAAAAAAACAAAACAAAACAAAACAAAACAAAGAAACACATAACCTTCCCAAACAGGGCCACTAACCAGGAACCAAGTGTTCAATACACAAGCCTATAGAAACATTTCTAATTCAAATAACCATAGGAAAGCTGGAGAGATGACTTGGCCATTAAAGGCTAGGCTCAAATAACCACAGGGGAAATCGAGAAAAAGTTGGAGGGAGAAAGTGTGGGAATGTGATAAAAGTACACCATATGAATATATGAAATTCTCTATAAATAATTTTTTAAATGAAAAAAGGGGGTATTGGAGTCTTCAACCAGGTAATATGACGACTGCTGATATTGAGAGTACTTCCAAGATGGAAAAGAGGTTTCTGAAGATAGAAAGGTACATAAAATGAATTTGGAACTAAGGGACACATAAACACCAATCCTCCTCTCAAGTCTTGCCTTGAATAGTGAATCAGATTTGTTAAAACTCACTACAGGTCCATGTTTCTCAGAGGCATTCACAACATTTGAGAAGGAGACAGACAAATGAGAAAATAGAAAAATACCATGTTTATTTCATATGTAGAATCTAGGTTTAAATATATATTACATGAAAGTAGAAGAGAGTATTTGGGAGAAAGAAGGATAAAAACAACAAGAAATGACAACAGGTAGATAAATATTGGCAAACTACAATTATATACATACATATGTAAAATGTCACAGTCAAGCTATTTTGTATGCTAACTAAAAAATTAATGTATTTTAAATTTTAGAGATAACATTTGTTAACAGTTGTTTTGTACCAAGCATCCTTCAAAATGTATACTAAAATCCAGGTGTTGTGATGAATAACACCAACATTTAGAAAGCTGAGAGACAGAACCTCTACAAATTTGAGGCCAGCCTGGTTTACAAAGCAAGACCTTATAGACAACCCCCATTAAAGTATATAATGTTTCATCTTCTCTAGTAATTATACTATCATTCCATTCAGTTTATTTGGAATTGATAGGCAGAGTTATGGGCAGCTAAACAAATCACATGCTATAAATACATTCTTGTCACCTGTAACTTGAAATAAATAGTTCCACTAATTAAGCACAATCCAGTAAAGTGTATTGGGTTTTAGTGAGTAATTGATAGATAAAAATATCAGATACCATTATGACAGAGAGCATTTTAATGTAATAGTTATTAACTTAGCAAAGAGTGGGAGAATTCAGCAATGTAAACACTTTTGGTGAAAAGAAACTCTATTTATTTAGGCTGCATATCATTTAAATACTATTGATTTTATAAAAAGTCACTAGGGACAGCGATTCTTTTTCTTTTTTCAAAACATAGCTCAAACAGAGGCTTCTTTCAATTATATAAAAAGCTGTATGAAGCACATATTATTTTTAAATTAAAAAGTAATTGAAAATTGATAGAACAGACAACTTGCTGTATGGATTTTACTAATTTGTTAGAAGTTTTATGAAACATGATTGTTTATAAAATATATTTTTTCAAAGAATATATTTTCAACTTCTATTTATAAAATTATTAACTACATGGTAATATTTCTGTATTTATGCAAGTTATGCATATGCCCATATAGGTTAAAGGTAATGTTTTACAACTATCTCCTAGCTTTAATTGCTTTTATAGTCTTCAAAATTCATATCTGTTGAAATTAAATGACCTGTTTTATTTCTTTTGGAAACTCTGATTTCATAACTGAAATGTTGTTAAGCCTTACCTTTCTCCTTTGCCATTTTCTGTTTGTAACCCACAGCTCACCTGCCACTGATGTTCTTAATATACTACTAATTTGAATTCAGGTTTCCTGAATTATGAATAATATATTTCTAACCTTTGTATCAACCAAAGCAACATGCTTTTTGACATCATTAAACTATATTTATATGAAGTAGAAGACATTTTATTACCAGCTAGAGTGATGAAGTTATGGATATTTGTCTTAGGACAGGCATTAGGCCTAATCCAAAAGAATCTAAGAAATTTTCAACTTTTATTGAACTATTCGGATGACTACAATAGCCTTATCCTGCCTGTTACTCTTTGTGATCTTCCTAAAACAAGTTCTTTACTCAACTGAGAAGATGGTAGGATTAAAGACCTTATACTCCATAATGTTTGAAAATTTAAATTTCAAAAGATGGTATCTTAGACAAGAAAGTCTGATTCATCTTGCTTAAATGCTGTTCCATTTTCCAAACCAAGACTGCAACACCACAGTTGACACCAGTCATACGTAACAAATGAAGATTGGGTCTCCAAACTATTCTTCATCTTACTCTATTCTTTACATTGCTTTGTTCCTATGTTGGTTTTCTTGCTCCTGTTCAACTGAAGCCCCTGTTTATGTCCAAAAGTCAATCTCTTAAGTGGTCTGAATGAGTTATATAAAATTTTCATCCACCTTTTTGTAGCCTTTGGACTACAGAATGACTACTGTTAAATTACTTAATTATAAGTGATTTGTTTATTTATACATAAAGCATTTCTACCTGGCTATAAGTAATTGAGATCAGAGATAATATTATTTCAGACAACCTTCAATCCAATTATTTCTTTTCTGCCTTCAGATATGGCCACCCAGGAGGGTTTGATTAAAGGGAATACTTCCTTCTTGAATTACTTTGTTCCTAGGTTTCCATCATTTCTTACTCTCTTTAGGATTTTCCCTCATTTACCAGCCCTTCTTTCTTAGATAACTCCTTCTTTCAGATGTTCTTGCTTCAAGCTCCAGTAGTAACTTCTTCCTATTCTATAATTCCATATTTATTATCTGCAAAAAATATGCTTCCAGTCTAAGACTTGTTCTTTTAAGATTTGTTTTTGTTTCACTCTCTCTCTCTCTGTGTGTGTCTGTCTCTGTCTGTCTCTCTCTCTCTCTCTCGCACGCATGCCTGAGTGTGCGTGTGTTATATATCATGTATTCAAGAGCCCGCAGAGATCAGAAGAGGACAGCAGAAGCCCTCGAACTAGAGTCACAGGAAATTTTAAGCCTCTAGATGTTGATGCCAAGAACAAAACTAGGGTCTTCTAGAAGCGCATCAGACACTGCTGACCTCTGAGCCATCTTGCAAACCCTAGCCCAAGACCTTAAATGGCACCTATATGCAAATAATTACTAAACACCGACCCTTCTGGAATACCTAAGGTTTGTCTAACATCTCCACATGGACAGCTATGATGCTTCTGACCTTATACATGACCGATAGTACCTCAACTCCAGTTTTCTCAGGCTGGAGATGTAACTCAGTGGTAGCCTATCTATTAGCATGTGTGAAGTCCTTGGTTCTTTGACTGTTTTAGTTATTTTCTACTGCTATGATAAAACACCAAAGCCAAGGCAACCTATAGAAGGAAGTTTTTATTTGGGATTACAGTTCCAGGGAGATAAGAATACAACATGGACTAAGAGGAGACTTGATACCCTATGAGCATATACAGGGGGAGGAGGTCCCCGTCAGTCACAGTCATAAGGGAGGAGAGTAAGGGGAAAATGGGAGAGAGGGAGGAATGGGAGGATACAAGGGAGGGGATAACCATTGAGATGTATTATGAATAAATTAATAAAATAAAATTTAAAAAAAATACAACATGGCCAGGAAGTAGAAGGCATGATGGCTAGGCAGCAAACTGACAGCTTATATCTTAAAGAGAAAGTCAACTGGAAATACTGTAAGCCTTTAAACTTTCAAAAACTGTCTCCAAAAACAATTTCTTCCAATAAAGCCACATCTTTTAAGCCTCCCCAACTGGGAACCAAGCATTCAAATGCTCCATAGCATGGGGGATATTCCTCATTCAAACCATCATAATCCCCAATACAGGGGAAGCAACCGAACCTTACATTCTACTCTCATTCTTACCTCTAGCAAGTCCTTTTTCAGAGTCTGTGACTCTTCTGAAGTCTGTAGCCTATAAGCAGTGTTAAGATACTCTTATTTGCTTCAAAGCTGATATAATAGCCACTAAAATTAGTAATCTATAAAAGCAATAAATTCTAGGCGAGCAAAATGACCCAGTGAGGAAAAGCACTTGCCACCAAGCCTGACAACCTAAGTTCAATCTTTGTGTCCCAAATAGTAGAAGAACCAACTTCCATACATGTGTAGTGGCACACATACACATACAGACACTAAATAAATGTAATAAAATTACAAGAAAAAACAGTAGCTCCTATAAATATAAGGCTACTCTAGGCTTCAATAACCCAACAAGGCTCTTTTAAGGCTGACATCAGACACTGTCACCAAAGCCACATCAGGGACGCAATATTAGTATCAGCCACTGTACTTATCAAAATACTTGGATTTCCTAATAGTCTCCTAAATTAATTTATCCCTTCACAATGGAATCACTTTTCTAGCTGCCTTGTAAAAGTCACAGCATGGGACAGAACATGAAGATACTACAAGAGAGACATAGAAGAACATGTATACACTAAGCTCAATTCATCCTAACCCCTTAATCAAATGAAGTCAATCCTTCAATAGTAGCTCAAGACAAAAGGAGTTTCCAACAAGCCAAAAATAGAAGCTTCTTCCTAAGATACTCTTTAATATGATCTTAATTTCTAAAAGGTCATGAAATAGTAATAGTATAGTTCTTATAACAAATAGTATAGTTCTTAATCAAATTTAAAATTGTCTTTTTTTTAATATTTCCACCCAGCCCTTCTTCACTGCAACTATCCTTTATCTTCTCTATGATCCCATTATCTTCTATCTCTAGACAACTCTCCTCCCCCACAGCTTTTTAATTTCTACTGTAGTTTAGGAGGGCTCTGTAGCAGGCCAACACTATCCCCTACTGTTCATACCTTTTACTAATTGCTGTTCTCCCTACACACACACTCTCTCTGTCCCTCTCTGTATGCCTCTGTCTCTGTCTCATCTCTTTGTCTGTTTCTGTCTCTTCTTTCTTTTTCTTCTTTTTCTTCCCTTCTCTTTTCTCACACCTACCCTACTACAGTTACAGTTTCCAGAAATCAAGAGGAAAATCTAGTTTATGATTTATGGATACATTTCTTTACCTTCTCTTTGTAATCTACCACTAACCAAAACTCCCATATATCCACCTCACTTTATTTTTCCTGAATTATTCTCACCCTTATGTTTGACCCTCTCCTCTACTTCACATCTGAATGAAAGGGAAAAAGTAAATAAAGAAGGGCATGGCTGCTTCTAGGTATGGTAAAGGTTTATTGTACATAAAAGGGAAAGCATAGCCAGAGGCATCTGGAACATGATCCTGAGGTGGGCCATGTGAGGAAAGGGGGTAAGAGAGAGGAGAGAGCCAGGAGAGAAAAAGGTAGACAAAAAGGGAAAGGACCAGTAACAAAAATGGCTGGGTTATATAGGGAAGGGTAGCCGAGGAAGGGTACCCTAGCCCTGGGGCTGGATAAATTTAGGGAAGGTGGTAGGGTATGCCATCCAGAAAGACCCTGTAACAGGCAGAGACCCAGGGATGCTGGCTGGCAGCCAGGTCTGCTTTGATATGTTAAATAGGGACATCAGTTAGCCATTTGTCCCAGGTTTGAGACCCAATAACATCTACCAATCTAATATTTATCACTGGTCTCACATGATTGCTTACCTCTCCTTTGCATTCATGCTAAAGTGTGTGTGTGTGTGTGTGTGTGTGTGTGTACACACACACACACGTCAGGGTCCCTCTATTATCCTGACTAGTTAGTATTTAAGTGTCTCTTTTATAGTCACCTGCTATTCTATTATCAGAGTGGGTTAACTACTACATAGCTGTTGCTCCAGAGCCTACAGGGGCAGACTGAAGACAGAACCTGGAGACAGACTACCAGGCAAAAAACACACCAAAACTTGACTAAAACCTATTCCCTCCTAAAAAGTGCAAGCACATACACTGAAAGAAGGCCAACTTGAACTTAAAAACAAAAACAAACAAACAAACAAAAAACACGTAACAAGTTATCTAACCATAGATAGGCAGATCCAAGTACAAAAACACAAGTTACACACATACACACAAAACCAAGTTAACTTGTCTCCTCCAAAAATTACCAACTCTATCCTAATCAAAATACTTGATAAAATATCACATGCATAGGTTTTTTTAAAGTAATTATAAATATAGCAACAACCCAAAGAGGACTTCGGTATTTTCTAAAAGCACATAAACAACTGAATAAAGGGCTGGAGTGATGGCTCAGTAGTTAAGAGAACTGTTCCTGTAGAGGACATAGGTTTAATTCCCAGAACCCACATGGTAGTTCCAGAGGATATATGACACCAGGAATGCATGAGGTGCACATATATGTGTATACAGGCAAAATATACATATACATGAAGAGAAAAATGACTGAACCAATAAGAAGTCAGCTAAAACATGAAAATATAATTTAATAAAGAGAAATACAGATGAAAACCCAAACTAAAAAAATCCATTTTTGATGATAGAAATGAATAGGTTAAATAAAAACTTGAGTGTAAAGCACCACTCACAGAATAGATCATGTACAAGATAGAATATATGGCTATAAAAACAAAAAAAGTAATAGGATCATTTAATCAAGGTCAATGATAACTTCTTTTAATATATCAATAGAATATGCAAGAAATCTGGGACTCGATGAAAGAACAATATCTACATATCATAGGCATACAGGAAGGAAAAGAATTTCATGCAAAAAGCATAGAAAATGTAGTAAAATTATAGAAGAAAATGTCCCAAATCTAGAGAAAGAGAAACTCATACAGATACAAGATATATATACATACAGACCCCAGAGAGGACCAGAGTGAAGTTCTCCACACCACATTACAGTCAAAACATTAAATAAATAAACATAGAAAGCTTCAAAACAAATGTGCAACTTGGACTTCATGTGGGTCCCCTAACAACTAGAGCAGGGGCTGTCTCAGATCCTGTTGCCTGCCTTTGGATCCTTTCTCCTAACTGGGCTGCTGTGTCTAGTCTCAATAAGAGATGTGCCTAGTCCCACTGCATCTTGATATGCCAAAGAGGGTTCACATATATTTGAGGCCTCTCCTTCTATAAGAAAGAAGGGGAAATGGGGGAATGGAAAGGAGAAGGAAGGACTGGAAGGAGAGGAGGAAGGGGAAGCTGTGATCTGGATGTAAAGTAAACAAATTAATGAATGAATGAAAAGAGAGAGAGAAAGCTTCAGAAGAAGGGTTAAGTGACACAGGAAGGCAGACCTGTTAGAATGACTGCTGACTTCTATCTAAAACATTAAAGCAAAAAGGGAGTGGACTGGTTTTTTTTCAAATTCTGAAAGGCCACAATTGCCTACCCAGTGTAATATAACAAGCAAAACTATCTGTCATACTGCTGGTAAAAGAAAAACTTTCCAAGATAAAAGCAAGCTAAAAAAATTCATGACCATGGTGGGGGAGGAGGTTCCCTTCTGTCAGAGGTCTAGGAGAGGGGAATAAGGTACAAGAGGGAGGGAAGGTGGGAAAGGGAAGTGAGGGGCTAACAGTGTGTAATCTGAGTAAATTATATTTTTAAAAAAAGAAATTTATGACCAACAACCCAATCCTCTACAAAGATACTACAAGGAAGAAATACTTCAGTCTAAAGAGAGACATAAGCACATCCAAGGTACTATAGAAGGAAAACTAAATAAATAATGCTGTGACATTCACTAAGCACAAAAACCCTAAGTTTTAAACACTACAAAATGGGCAAAATGACAGGAAGCAAATTTAACCTTTGAATAATAATTCTGAGTACTAATAGTCTCGTTGACCCATCAAAATACACAGAATAGCATTTCAGAATAGGGGGAAAAACTTACTTTTGTTGCCAAAGATAAATACTATCTTAGAGTGAATGAACAGAAAAAGTATTCTAAACAAATGGAACCAGAAAACAAACAGGAATTTCTATTCTAATATCCGGCAAAATAAACTTCAAACCAATTCTTGTCAGATGAGATAAAGAAGGTTATTTCATATTGATCAAGAAGATGAATTCATCAAGAGAAAATTACAATTCACCAAACCAAAAAACATCCAATTTTATAAAGCAAATACTACTAGATTTAAAATCACAGATTAACTCCAACACATAATAGTGGATGACTTCAAAACAATTTGATAGATCAATTGTACAAAAAAAAAAGAAAAAGAAAAAGAAAAAGAAAGAAAAAAGAAGAAGAAAAAAAAAACCCAGACCCACTGGAATTAAATAACATCCTAGACAAAATGGACCTAACAGACATCTATCTATAGAACATTTCACCAAAATACCAAAATACCAAAAAGTACACTGTTTATTTTTAACAAAATCTCAATCATTCAATCTTACCAAAATTCAGAACAGTACACATTCTCAATACCCTGTATATCCTGTCTAAATAGAGCATATATTAGACCACAAAGCAAGTCTATTTAAAAAAAAAAACAAACAGGTAAATTGAGATTACATCCTGTATTCTATTTGACCACAAGGAGATAAAGTTAGAAATCAACAACAAAAGAAACTACAGAGCCAATGGTGGTGGTGCACGCTGCTGGCAGGATTTGCTGAAGGAGGTGGAGGCAAAAGGATCATGAGTTTGAGGCCAGCCTGGGAAACACATTCCTGGGCGTGGTGGTGCATGCCTGTAATCCCAGCACTCTGTGAGGCAGAGGCAGGCAGATATCTATAAATTAGAGACTAGCCTGGTCTACAAAGACAGCCAAGGCTACACAGAGAAACTCTGTCTTGGAAAAAAAAAAAAAGAAACTACAGAAAACACACAAACTCATGAAGAGTAAATACTAGACTATTGCCTGATAAATGGGTCATTGCAGAAATTAAGAAAAACTTAAAAGTTCCTAGAATTGATAATGAAAGAACACATATTCAAATTTATAGGATATACTGAAGACAGTCCTAAGAAGGTGGTTTATTGCTCTGTGGTAGTTTAATGAGAAAGGCCCCCATAAGCTCATGTACTTAAATGTTTCGCCCACAGATGCTAAGAAGATGTGACTTTGCTGGAGGAGGTATGTCAACGGGGGTGAACTTTAAGATTTCAAAAGCAGGGATTCCAAGCTGGTGTCAGCAAACACCACACTGTATCTGATCTACAGGAAGGTGACTAGGGACCTGACTGGGAGCCACAGACCGCAAGACCTGGAGAACACTAGGAGAGAGGGGTCCACAGAGTACAGACCACAGGCAGGTCTGGCCTTGGGTCATCCAACAGCCCACAGAGTCTGGACTGGAACCCGCCTGTGAACTGCAGATGTGCTCTATAGCAGGACCTCAGTATATGGGACTGAACTCTGGGCAGTGAAGCACCAGAGCTCCTGGCCTGGGGAAATCTCAGGAAAAGGGGTGGATCTGTCCTCAGACTCCCGCCACAGGCCCTGCTCCAGCCCACAAAAAGCCCCAGGTGCCACACAGAGGCCCAGGCAGCTGTGGACACGCTTTCCAGCCACAGCTGCATGGTCTAAACAGGACCAAGCAGAAACCTAGCGATCTGCCCCAGCAGACTGGTCCTAGACAATTGGGCAGAATTGACCCAGCGTAGCCAGGCTCCACAGCCCAGCAGGGCCTCCCACAATCACAGGAGAGGCTGTGCAGGCCTGAAGGGTCAAGACAGAAAACTAAACAGCCACCCCAACCCAGCAGGAGTTCCCAAGCAATCAGACAGGACTGAGCCACCACAGCGGTGCAGTCTTAATGGGACTGGGCAGGAACCTAGCTACCAACCCCAGTGGACTGTCCCTGCACAACTGGGCAGAACTGACCCAACCTAACCAGGCTCCACAGCCCAGCAGGGCCTCTCATGCTCTCGGGAAAGACTGGGCAGGCCTGAGGGGATAGGGCAGAAATCTACCCAACCAACAACAATCAAGACAATAGCTGCTCTCTCCCTGGCAGGCAGAAACTAGGCCCCACTACCTGGAGGGATCAGACCGTACCCTTAAAAAACTACAAGAAGCCAGCAGGGGTTCAGGCACTCTAGAGTGATCTGAGCCTAGAACCCAAAGCCCCAAGGCCCAAGGGCAGGGTATTCAAAGTCCAGCCAAAGTCAGGACAATTGGCTCTACTTATACTACCTCGAACTGATCCTGGGTCTGCAGAGCACCAGCACCTACCTCTGCTGACCCAGTGTGAAGCCCAGGGTGTGGAGCAGTCTCCTGGAGCTGAAACCAGGAAGAGTTCCCTGATCCCCACAGGCAAGGGCTCTCAAGCTATAATCGCTCACCAACAATCCTCTCTCAACGACCAGTGAAGGACACCAGAAGCTAAATCCTAACATCAGAGACAGCAAGATGGCTAAAGGCCAGCATAAACAAAAACACACAAACAACAAAAAACCAAAACAATATGGCATCTCCAGATCCCAGCTAGCTCAAAGAAAGCAACCCTGAGAACTCAAAAACAATTGAAATACAAGAAAATGACCTCACATCTTTAGTAACGAAGACAATAATGGAGGAAATGAATAAAATCCATAAACAAATGCAGGAAGATGCAGCCAAACAGGTGGAAGACATAAAAGTGGCCTATAGAGAGGCACTGGAAGAAATTCAGGAAAATACAGTCAGATGAAGGAAATCAATAAAACAGTTCAAGGTCTGAAGATGAAAACGGAAACAATGATAAAGGCACAGACAGAAGAAAAATGGGGACGAGAGAACTTAGACAAGAAAACAAGCAATGCAGAGGTGAGCTTCTCTAACAGAATTCAAGAGATGGAGGAATGGATCTCGGAACTAGAAGATACAATCATAGAACTTGAAGCAACCATCAAAGAAAATGCTAACTCTGAAAAATTCCTGACACAAACATCCAAGAAATAAGGACACCATGAAAAGACGAAACCTGAGGATAATAGGCATTGAGGAAAGAGAAGACACCCAACTCCAAGGTCTAGAAAATATTTTCAACAAAATTATAGAAGAAAATTTCCCCAATTTAAAGGAGATGCATATAAGCATACACGAGGCCTACAGAACACCAAATAGAATAGCCAGAAAAAAAAATCTTACCGCCACATAATAATCAAAATACAAAATAGACGGAACAAAGAAAAAATATTAAAAAGTGGCAAGGGGAAAAGCCAAGTAACATATAATGGCAAACCTATCAGAATTACACATGACTTCTCAGCAGAGACCATAAAAGACAGAAGGGCCTGAACAGAGGTCCTGCAAACCCTAAGAGACTACAGATGCCAGGCCAGACTACTATACCCAGTGAAACTATCAACAACCATTGATGGAAAAAAGAAAATATCCTATGACAAAAGCCAATTCAAACAGTATCTATCCACAAATCTGGCTTTACACCTTCAGCAAAGTGGCTGGATACAAAATTAACTCAAAAAAAAATAGAAGCCCTTCTTTATACAAAAGACAAACAAGCTGAGAAATTAGGGAAACAACACCCTTCACAATAGCCACAAAACACAAAGTATCTTGGTGTAACTCTAACCAAGCAAGTCAAAGACTTACGTGAAAAAACTTCAAGTCTCTGAAGAAAGAAATTGAACAAGATATCAGAAAATAGATTCTCACATGCTCATGGATTAGTAGAATTAATACAGTAAATGGCCATCTTATCAAAAGCAATCTACAGATTCAATGCAATTCCCATCGAATTATCAACACAATTCTTTATAGACCTTGAAAGAACAATTCTCAACTTCATATGGTAAAACAAAAAAACTCAGAATAGCTAAAACAAGCCTGTACAATAAAAGATCTTCTGGAAGTATCTCTATCACTGACCCCAAGCTTTACTATAGAGCAACGGTAAAATAAACTGCGAGATACTGGCATAGAAACAGACTGGTGGATCAACATAATCAAATCGAAGACCCAGAAATAAACCCCCACACCTATGGACACTTGATTTTTGATAAAGAATCCAGAACCATACAATGGAAAAAAGGTAGCATTTCAACAAATGGTGCTGGTCTAACTGGATGTCTACATGTAGAAAATGCAAACATATCCCTATTTATCACCCTGCACAAAACTCAAGTACAAGTGAATCAAATACCTCAATATAAAACCAGACACACTATAACTCTTAGAAGAAAAAGGGAGGAAGAGCCTTGAACTCATTGGCACAGAAGACAAATTCCTGAACAGTACACTTAACAGCTCAGGCTCTAATACCAATTAATAAATGGGACCTCTTGAAACTGAAAAACATCTGTAAAGCAAAGGATACTGTCAACAGAATAAAACAATAGCCTATAGCCTGGCAAAAGATCTTCACCAGCCCTACATCTGACAAAGGGCTAATACATACACACACACACACACACACACACACACACACACACACACACACACACACACAAATGATAGATACATATTAAACACCACCAAACCAAATATTCCAATTTAGAAATGGGATACAGAGCTAAAGAGAGAATTCTCAACAGAGAACTATCAAATGGCTGAGAAGCATTTAAATGCTCAATGTCTTTAGTCATTAAGTAAATGCAAATCAAAACGACTCTGAGATTCCATCTTACACCTATCAGAATGGCTAAGATTAAAAAACTCAAGTGACAGCACATGCTGGTGTTTTCTCAGAAAATTGGGAATAGCTCTACCTCAAATCCCAGCTACACCACTCCGGGGCATATACCTAAAAGATGGGCCACCATATAACAAGGACATTTGCTCAACTATGTTCATAGCAGCATTATTCATAATAGCCAGAAACTGCAAACAACCTAGATGTCCTTCAAAGAATGTATAAAGAAACTGTGGTACATCTACGTAATAGTACACTATTCTGCTATTAAAAAACAAGGACATCATGCAATTTGCAGGCAAATGGATAGTTCTGGAAAAGATCATCCCAAGTGAGGTAACCTATACCCAGAAAGACACACATGGTATATACTCAGTTATAAGCAGATATTAGCCATATAATAAAGAATAACCATACTACAATCCACAGAGCTAAAGAAGCTAAGTAACAAGGAGGACCCTAGGGAGGATGCTTAATTCTCATTCAGAAAGGCAAATAGAATAGACGCTGGAAGCAGTTAAAGAGAGGGAACAAAATGGGAGCCTACCACAGATGTCCTCTGAAAGACTCCACTCAGCCAGGGATTGAAGCAGATGTTGAGAATCACAGCCAAATGTTGGTCAGAGTGCGAGAATTTTATGAAAGAGTGAGGGGAATAGGAATACTCATAGGGGACAGGAACTCCATTAGAATACTAAGAGAACCAACAAATCTAGGCCTGGGGAGGGGGAGGTGCCTATGGAGACTGATGCACCAAGGACCATGCATGGAGAAGACTTATGCCCCCTGCTCAGATGTAGCTAATAGGCAGCTCAATCTCCATGTAGGTCCCCTTGTAAGGGAAGCAGGGACTGTCTCTGCTTTGGACTCTCTTGCCTACTCTTCAATCACTTCTCCTTGCCAGGCCACAGAGGAAGAGGATGGAGGAAGTCCTGATAAGACTTGATAGGATGGGAGGGTCAGTTGGTAGGGGAGGAGGGCTCCCCCTTTCTGAGTACTAGTGGAGGGGGATAGGAGAAAAGAGGAAGGAGGTGGGACCAGAAAGAGATGATATTTGGGGCTATGATTGGGAGGAAAAGTGAATAATTTTTTAAAATCAATTTTAATTAAAAACAAAAAGAAAACCCAGAGTTCTTTAAAAAAAAAAAAAAATCAGAGAGAACACAGATGTTGACAAACATCTGCAACTCCAGTTCTAGGGAATCTGATACCCTCTTCTGGCCTCCTTGAGTAGTGTACACATAAAACACCCATAAACATTTTTAAAATGCAATAATGTTTAATTAGAGAGGTGTCAAATAACTTGGTGATGAACCTTAAGGCATCAGAAAAACAGACACAAACAAAAAAGCAATAAAGAGAAATAATGGAGATTAGGAGATAAAGTAATGACATAGAATTTTAAAAAAAGAATCAATACAACAAACAAAAATAATCAATGAAACAAAGAGCTGGTCCTTTGAAGATAGAATTGAGCCACTCACCCCGTGGGCCCTACTATAATGAGCAAGTATGTGGTAGAGAGATGGAGAGAAAAAGAAAGTGGATAGTTAGTGCACTGAAGAGAAGGAGAACTGGAAACTAGGGTGATTCTCTGTCCATGCTGCCTCCAAGGGCCACATCTGAGTCCATGGCCCTTCAGCAGCAGGGGTCTGTGTCAATGCCCATGGCCCATGTTACCCCCAAAGTCCATGCAGATGTTCCTTCGCTGGCTTCAGCACACTGGAGAACAGGCCCATACCTCACCTAGGCAGTATGGTAAAAGTGGCTCTGGTAAGAGAGCTGGGGGGCTGACCAACTCAGCTACCAGCCACACCCAGATCCAGGGCTTTGAGTTGGCCCATCCCAACATCTACCCATCTATGAATTGCTGGAGTGTATAATGGGGCTGGTCCTGCAGAACCAAACCTGCAGGATCTCCATGACACAGGACAACAACAGGATATCCAAGGATTCAGTATTGACAGTGTAGCAGAAGCAAGAGAGGCCTTGAACCAGACCAATGGCTCATTGCAGTGAACATTTTGAAGTAAAGCGGTTTGGGTAAAGGAGTATAATGTGTCACACAACTATAGCTTCCATGGCGAGATTTTTTTAAATTGTTTTTTGAGGGGGGAAGTTGCAAGGGCTGAGGGTAAATATGGAAGGACAGGGAGATAAGTGATATTGGGGTGCATTATGTGATATTCACAGAACCAATAAAAGATTATATGTATGATAAAATTGTAAACTGTTAGCCAAATTAAGCAAAAGAGATACACATTAATAAAATTAGAGATAAAAAAAGATGTTACAACAAAGATTCAGAAAATCATGAGGGCATCCTTTAAATTTTTATATTCCACTAAATTGGAAAAATCTAAAAGAAATGAATCAATTTGTAGATGCATATGGCCTACCAAACTTAACTCCAAAATGAAATAAATTAAACATCTATAGTAAATGAGGTTATAACAGTAATTATAAATCTAACAACAAAAGCCCAAGGCCTGATGGAGTCAGCACAGACTTCTACCAAACCTTCAAAGAACTAACACCAACACAACTCAAAGTATTCTGTAAAATAGAAGTGAAAACTTATTTACAAAGCTATTATCCTGGGATCAGATAAAGACCCAACAACAACAGAGAGAAAAGTATACCATAATCTCCCTGATGAACACAGACACAAAAATTATCAATCAAATACTTGCAAACCACATTCAAGAAGAAATCCAAAAAAATCATTCTACAGTCAAGTTGGCTTCATTCTAGGGATGCAGAGATGGTCCAGGATACTTAAATCAATAAGCACAATCCATTCAAGAACAGAAAATACATTATCATTTCAGTTGATGCCAAAAATGCCTTTGACAAAAAAACTAACATTTATCCATTATTAAATACCCTGGAAAGTCTAGGAAATGAAGGTATATACCTCAGCATAATAAAGGCTACCTGTAACAAACAATAATCATGTTAAAAGGAGAAAAACTAAAAACATTTCCACAAAGATCTGCAACAAGAGTGTCTTTTGTTTAACTACCATTTTTACTACTACTACTCAGTACAGTACTTAGCTAGAACAGTAAGACAGTAAGAACAGTAAGCTAGAACAGAAATAAAAGGAGTACAAATAGCAAAGAGAAAGTATCCCTACTTGTAGATTACATGATTCCATATAAGAGACCCCAAAGATTATCCCTAGGAAATGCCTAGAGCTCTGGGAGTTAAGAGTCCTCTAAAGGAACAGTACTGATTGAATAAATACACATTAAAATGTTATTAAACTGGCTTATAGGATGTAATCCAACAACAATGGAAATGCAGAGAATTTGGTAGTTAATTCAATCCATAAGGATGATGTCTTTAGTTTAAGTTGAAATCCTAAAGAAGTTGGGAGCAACAGAATAAATGAAACTTCCAGTGAGAGTGAGGGCATGTCTTTCCATGTCTACGCCAGATTTAGGGTGAGCTTCCTATTTCAAGTAACCTGATTTAAAAAAAAGAAAAGAAAACCACAAGAGTGCTCAGCATCTTGGGTCTCAGTTAATCACAGATATAGTCAATATGACAACCAAGTTTAGCCATCACAAACACTTAGGGATTAGGGAAAATAATGGGAGAAAGGGCAGAAACACTGTAAGGGCCAGCAGAAACATTATTAAGAGCCACAGAACCAGGATGCCTACATGTGATGTCATGTCTTCTAGACATGACAAGGAACTCACGCCAATAGAATTTCAACAATATGGTTACCCAAACAAGGTCAACATGATTCCAGTTGACATTACAATGTAGATGGAGAAGATATCACAGGGTTCCACACCTAAATGCAGAGCTACAGGCAATCAGTGGCTGCTGAGAGGAAGAATCAGTCTTCTCCAGATATACACCACTGATACATTATCCAATCCAAAGTGGTCAGCCCTAAACACATGTATATATGAACAACATTAAAATGTGTGTGTGTGTAAACAGTAATAATTAAAGAAGAGGTTATGAATTTAAGAGGGAGGAAAGGAGACATGGGATGAGTTGGAGGGGGAAGAGAGGAGCAGCAATAATGTTGACACTCATAAAATGCTCCAAACAATAAAAACTTTAAATTAAAAACTTTGAAGTATCATATTTTAAAGACTTATTTTTAAATAGGTTAGAAACCCTATCATAGCTAAATTATCTAAGTATATACCGAGTTACAAAAGTTGAAGGAACATAACTAATATAAAATTACAGAACTTCTGACTTTTTCTCTTTTCTGGCCTTTCCTTCAAAAATCCCTCCCATAAGAGGACTGTGTATTCCATTATACCATAATTACCTGCACACAGCTCCAAAACTATTTTATGTTCATTTTTTAAAAGTCCATTTATTTTTCTCTTTTAAGCCCTTCATACCTATTCTTTTCTCAATCTTCAACATTTTCACCCTCATACTCTCTTAATAAATGATTTTAACTCCTCTATCATTGCCTCAGTTTGGTTTGTATTGCTTTGATAAAGACCATGACCAAAAGCAACTTTGGAAGGAGAACTATTTCACCTTACAGCTTATAGTCCATTATGAAGAGAAATACAGGGGTAGGAATCTGGAGGTAAGAAGTGAAGCAGGGACCATGGAAAAATGCTGCTTAGTGGCTTGCTCTCTATTGCTTGCTCAGCTTCCTTTGTTTTTTTGTTTGTTGGTTTGGTTTTTCAAGACAGGGTTTGTTGTGATTAGTTTATCAGTATTCCTAATTATGTTTATTATCAGGCCTATAATTATTATTATGGATGTATTTTCTAACCGGCTAGCAATCAGTAAAGACACAAATACTTGTTACATTTTAAAATGGCCTTAGTTAATCTGGGACAGAACAGATTAATCCCCTAAACTACATCCCATATTGGGGCGCATATCCCATAGTCTGTCGTCCCAATCTCACGCCATCTGTTTCTAATAATTGTCTATCGAGTTACCTCTCATCCATAATCCCAAATACTTGCTAATTATCATCATCTGAACGAAATCTCCATCCTGCCTAACCCATGGCACCAGCCTTCTCCTTCCTCTCTTCCCTCCAGTCCCTTCTTTTTCCCAAGATTCCCCTGCCCCCTAAAGCCCGGGAACCTTGGCCACACCTATTCTACTTGCCCTGCCTAGGTGTGATGGCTTTTTACAGGTCAAACAGGAATAAGCTTTTAGGTAAGGTACAAACAATCTTCATCAAAGTATATTAGACCAACCTCCAAGAGTTTCTCTGTGTAGCCTTGGCCCCCCTGGGCTTGCTTTGTAGACCAAGCTAGCCTTGAACTCATCAAGATTCACCTGGCTCTGTTTCCTCCAGTGCTGGGGTTAAAAGCTGAGTGCAACCAGTCCTCCTCTCCCCCCTGCTGGCTTCGACTTGCCTTCTTACACCACCTGAGACCACATGCCAAGTGGTAGCACTGAGCCCTCTGTGAGCTGGGCCCTCCCAAATCAATCATTAATCAAGAAAATGCTCTATAGACTTGCCTACAAGGAATCTGATGGTGACACTTTCTCAAATGAAGTTCCTTTTTCCAGAAGCCTCCAGCTTGTGACAGGTTGATGGGGGAGAAAACACACACACACACACACACAACAACAACTAACCAGGACAACCATTAAGGAAACTTAAGGCGTAAAATCAAAATTTATACCATCTTCCATTCATTTATCATCACTTTGTGGTATATATTACTTCAACTTATCTGTTACTATTATTAAAATGTCTATCCTTCGTAATGGCTTACACTTTATTTACCCAATGAATTCTATCCTTCATGCCTATTGTAAAGCATTCTATAAAATAGTTTGCCTCTGCTAACCTATTTTCCCTCTCCAGTAACTACCTCATTTATCTTCTTCATTCAAAGTAGGAATTCTTGAGCTTTTTACACTTAACAGCAAAAGTTACCTCCATTTCTTCTCCCTCATTCTCTCCTTAAATTTCTCCAATCACCAAAACTACTAAAAAATTACCAATGATCACCCAGCAATTTAATTTTATCTCTGAGAAACATTATTTAATAAAACTTTTCCAACCTCTCAAATTTTTAATAATTAGCTATTTAGACACCTCACAAAAATCAATGAGAAATATTTATTTGTATCCAAAATATTTTAATAGAAAAGAATAAATTATAAGTCTCAACAAAGCATTTCTAATAGACAAAAGCTCAAGTTAAAAAACTTCAAAGCTTTAAGCTGGGTACAGTGGTGCATGCCTGTAATCCCAGCACTCAGGGAGGCAGAGGCAGCATCTCTCTGAGTTCAAGGCCAGCCTGGTCTACAAGGTGAGTGCAGGATAGCCAAGGCTATACAGAAAAACACTGTCTTGAAAAACTAAAAAAATCAAGACAAAAAAAAAAATCTTTAAACTTTACTATCCATTGCAAGTAAAAGCAACAAAATGTAGTTACCTGAATATAATTTAAATTTTTCAGGTAACATATAGTTATGTTATATTAAGGCCAAAAATATAGTAACATATACGCAAATTATTTATGAAAGTAATTTTAAAATCTGAACTCCGGGTAAAGTTTGGCTCTCTAAAAAAATTATAAAAAGCTAACTACATAATGTTATTAGTTTCTATAACCAACACTGATTTTCTGAAATTAAACAAATAACTTTTCTGCTTCCTTTAGTCTTCTTTTCCTATCAATTTTAGCAATTGCCGCCCAGCGGTCCTCTCTCATATTTTTCAGACTTCCAATCTTCATAAAAGATGCAGGAGTTGATAGAGATGAAGGTTTCTAAATACAAAATAAAGTAAAACATCTTAATCCTTTTAGAAAAGGAAATTAGCTCTTAAATTTTGCTTTCTGAAATAAAATTTAACAGCTACCTGTTTGGGGGTTTTGAGCAACAGATGAGAATTCGGTGGATTATTATTGTAAAGCCTGTTTGATGACTCTTCCTCTGAAACTAGGCTCTTGAAGAAAAATACAAAAATACAATGTTATAGTTATTACCAGTATTATATTATTAAATTTTTGTCAATGTATCACCTATGAGGAGAATTGAAGGTAGAACACGTATAAGCATAGGAACAGGGAGGTTGCAAAAACAAAAACAAAAACAAAAGGAAAATAGGGATTATGACATTTGCACCCTGAGATTTGGAAGCAAAGTACTTATTGTGCATGCAACTCTAGAAAGCTATACCAGAAATACAAGTGTGGCTGTCTGCTACAAGTCTGTGGTTGACTAGATTCACAAGTAAGATTAGCCACTACCGGCGCTGGAAAGATGGCTCAGTGGTTAAAAGCACTGTCTGCTTTTCCAAAGGATCTGGGTTCAGTTCCAAGCACCCACATGGCAGCTCGCAAATGTCTGTAACTCCAGTCCCAAGGCACCTGACACCTACATACCAATGCACATAAAGTAAAACTAAATAAAAATAAAAATAAGAAAAGATTAGCCACTACCATTTAAGGTTGAACCTGACTGAAAACACAATTGCCAGCCAATATTTCCCTTGGAAAACAAAGGAACCAAAATAAGATTCCAGAGTTCTGAAACAGCTCATTTCATTTCTGCCAGCATAATTGTTGCCTAGGAGAGAGAAAGATTCCTGCTATATCCCACTTTACAGTGTGCCCAAGGTCATGCACAATAATTTTATTTTAATTTTGTAGAGTTTTGAAGTGCTGGGAAGTAAAGCTAGACAATACTACCATTGGGCTATAACCTTAACTCATACAATGTTCCTTTTTAAAAATGAAAACAACCAGCCTTGTCTACAAAGCAAGTCCAGGACAGGCAAGGCTACTATACAGAGAAACCCTGTCTCAGAAAATAATAATAGTAATAGTAGTATCTTCCTTAAACATACTATCCTTACTACATTACTCCTTAGAAGAGACAGAATGTTACAGTTTGTCACTCAACAGCGGTGTAAAACCAAGCAACAAATATACCAAAAAGATGAGACCCTTAATAACAAATTTTGCTATGTAAACACTAAAAATATTAATCCTACTTTTATGTTTTAAGTGTAGTGAAACTCCTTCATAATAATTTTATAAAAAACAAGACAATGATTAGTCATCACATATGCCAAGTATATGATATTGTGTGTTTTAAGTGTCATGTTTTCTGAAATTTAGAGGGAAATTGTTTGAACCTTAATTTCTGTCACAGGACATGAAAACATATGATTCTGTGTTGTGACAGAGATTTGTTATATTTCATTATAACAATGGTAGATACTATGTACATATGCTATATACCCTCCTTATATCAAGAAATAACAAAAATAATGACATGACCAAGTAAAAATGTTGTTTTCATATTTTTACCTACCAAAAGATCAGTATTTTCTGAACTATCTGAATTAACATCAAATTCAAAGACTGTTTTTCTCTTTTTATTACTTCCTCCAGTGGGTATATACTTTCTTTCTCTTTGGCATACGTTCATTTTAGTTGGTGTCTTCACTGTATATTCCTGTGCAAAAATTTAAAAACACATACATAAGTGCTTAATGTGGTAGAATACACCTATAATCTCCCCAGGAGGAGGAAGAAGGATTATGTCCAATCTGGACAATATTGCCAGTTCAAGTTCATGCACTTCAAGGTAATTTGAATCTGTAGCACTAAGTTTCCATTATTAACAAACATAAGAAGCAGACATTTTGAACAGATAAATGCAGGCGGTTGTTGTAAATTATTTTCTGTCTTCAAAGTATTTATAATATTGGATTTTTTTGACAGACTACAGAAAACAGTAGAAAAAGGGGGACAAATTTCTATTCCAGCTTCAGCAATCAATACTCTTTACAGGAAGCTTAATTTTTCTGATCATAATTGAGAACAAAAATTTAATGAACTTTTGCTTTCTTCATAAAAGTCACTTCTCTATGAGAAAATATGCTTAATTTTAAAAGAGTAAAAACAAAATTTCCACAATAGAGAGCTCTAAAAATTCACTCCTTTGTAACAGATTAAACACACTGGTAAAAAAATGATCAGAATCTATTCCTCAGTATTCTGGAAATTAATAAAAGTCTTATAGCAATCTGGGGAACTTCATGATATTTTTTATTTACCCTGGGCCCCATCATTGCTGAACTTTAGCTATACATTATCCATAAGAGAAAAAAGCATACAAATAAATAAAAGTTGATAAATAACCAACCAGCCTGTCCACAGAGTTCTAAAGTCTAAATGTCTAAACGGACTGACATTTTCAAAATGGTTAAAGAATGTCTAAACTATTGAGGCAAGCAAGTATAGGGAAGCACTTACTTGAGAACTTCACTTGTTTTACAGTCGTGTACATGTACAGGTCCTGTCTTATAATAATGCTCTTAGCAGCCTAGTTCCTTCACCTGCACATACTATGCACATGCATCCCTCTTCAAACAAAACACTTAACACAGAACATCTCCAACCCCTAGTACCTATACTGCACTAAGTGCCTATTCTAGTCTCTGATTAACAGTGTAAGTTTCCCCACTCCTGGCAATAATTAAAGTTGGGTTTCTATTCATATAAGCATTCCCAACTTATCTGGTTATGATAAATACAAAGACTGATCTGATCTGAACTAGTTTTTGATACATGTAGAATAGGACAAAACTCAGTCCTAGTAACCTTAAGTGAGATTTCCTCTAGTTATCATCTTATACCTAAGTATAATTGGGTATACATATGCTTAAAATTAGAAGCATTAAGGGAAGAGAAATGAGCAGTAGGAAAAATGGCTATATGACCAAATCTATCAGTAAAATACGTAAACTGTGCCTCTTAGCAACTATCTACTTCTCTTGAACCTCAAAAAATAAAACTCTGAACAATTCCCAGAACACACATGGCAACTGACAACTATTTTTTAATCTCAAATTCAAGGAACCCAATGCTCTCTTCTGGTCTTCATAGGTACTGTACCATGTAGTATACAGATATATAATGCAGGCCATACACACGTTTTAAAAAATTAAACTAAATAGACTTATTCCCAATTTCCTGAGATAGTCCCAGACTGATCTCCAAAGTAACTGTACAATTTTGTACTCCCACCAGCAATGGAGGGGTGTTCCCCTTTCTCTGCGTCCTTGCCAGCATGTGCTGTCACTTGAATTTTTTATCTTAGCCATTCATTCAGATAGGTGTAAAATGGAATCTCAGAGCTGTTTTGATGTGCACTTCCCTGATGACTAGGGATGTTGAACATTTCTGTGTTTCTCAGCCATTCAATATTCCTCTGTTGAGAATTCTGTTTAGCTCTGTACTCCATTTTTTAATTGGGATATTTGGCTTGGTGGTGTTTATAATTTCTTGAGTTCTTTATATATTTTGGATATTAACCCTTTGTCAGATATAGGGTTGGTAAAGATCTTTTCCCAGACTGCAGGATGTCGTTTTGTTCTGTTGACAGTGTCTTTGCCTTACAGAAGCGTTTTAGTTTCATGAGGTCCCATTTATTAATTGTTGATCTTAGAATCAACTGTTGGTGTTCTGTTCAGGAAGTTGTCTCCTATGCCAATGAGTTCAAGGTTCTTCCCCACCTTTTCTTCTAACAGATTTAGGGTGTCTGGTTTTAAGTTGAGGTCTTTAATTAATTAGGACTTTAGTTCTGTGCACGGTGATAAATATGGGTCTATTTGCATTTTTCTACATGAAGCCATCCAGTTAGACCAGTACCATTTGTTGAAGATGCCAGGCCACAGAGGAAGAGGTTACTAGTAGTACAGAGGCCACTGGATAAGCTGAGGTCAGACGTTAGTAGAGGAGGGCTCCCCTTTCTAAGGACTAGGAGAGGAAGGGAAAGGGTTAGGAAGGGATGGGATCAGGAGGTGATGAGGTGGAGGTGGGACTTGGAGGCAATGAGGGAGGGGCTGAAATTAGGATGTAAAATTTCAAACTGCAGAACAATCAGGTAACTTATATTAGTAATCCTACTACACGGGAATAGCTCTGAGACTGGCTGAGATATGAAAGTATATACATAGACAAGGTTTCATGTTGCTCACAGATTCTGTGACTTATTACTAGAGACCATTCTTAGTATGGCATGAAGATTTGCAGACGTCTTACTTCTGCTCATACAATGAGCAGAGAATCAGCTTTAATTGTTCTGTGCATCCTGCATACCTCATACAATTATAATGTTAGACCTGTATAATGTTTATGAGAAATTATGTTTTCAGAACAAAAGAACCAGACAATGATGCTGATCAGACCCAACAGGATTCATTCCTCTCAGCATGCTGGATGCTGACATCCTGAATCCTCCATGTTCCAGCCCCAAATGCCTCAGTTGCTGTTACCCATCAGAACAGGACAACTTCCAGGACAGCATTGTAGCAGTCCCACACAGGATTCCTACTAAACCTGGAATTTTTCAACATTTAGAAACTGGAACACAAATGCTATCACTGGTTTTCCCCAATTTGGGGGGAGGAGTGGCTTCAAAAGTATAATTGGCCCTAAATCAGTCTGAAGAATCCTTAAGAGAACAAAGTCCTATTTCCTCTAAGGGGGGGGGGGGTTGGGTAGGTTTCTGTTTACTCTCTTGGTCTACAGATTCTTATTTTCATCAGGAGTTGGTTACTAAGTTATTATTGGTCTTATACACAGAGAAAACTAGGCTGGACTCAAGGATGTCTCTCTTTTCCTTTGAGATAGGAGCTGAAAAGAAAGAAAGGGGGATATAGAAATATAGAGGAAGGATAGAACAAAAGGTAGGTTATTGCCGGGCATGGTGGCGCACGCCTTTAATCCCCGCACTCGGGAGGCAGAGGCAGGCAGATCGCTGTTGAGTTCAAGGCCAGCCTGGTCTACAAAGCGAGTCCAGGAAAGCCAAGGCTACACAGAGAAATCCTATCTCGAAAAGCCAAAAAAATAAAAAGAAAAAATTTAAAAAGGTTATTCCATCTACTCCTTAACTCAAGGCCTTGTTACTCAGAAATAAGGTTATTTTTAATTCACTGGTATAGAATTTTATATATTGATGCAAATCATGGTCATGTCAAATACTAGTCTATTTCTGTCACAAGAATATATATCCTAGGTCTAACAGATAGATATGATTCTATAGATATATAAGGCAAAATAGTTAAATAAGGTCTTCAAAAGCCTCAGAGACCTCCAGAATATGGCATTGAAATGTATTTTTATTATTCTAAAGATTCTTTGGCAACACCCAGCCTGCCTCAAAGAAGATGATGAGCATCAAATAACCTCCTTATGGAGGTGGCTTCAAATGTGACAAACCAGACACTGGGCAAAATGTAGTTTTTTTGCCATAGACAGAATTTTGCCTAAAAATAGGCAAGCTTAGATACAGGCAGAGTCGATAGCCAAACACTGCGAAGACAGGGTAAGCAAGTCCTCAGTAATTCTTGCCTTGCAAATCTGTCAGGGATATTGAGCTAGAAGGCCAAAGATGATGCTCCAACATTATAAAGAGTGTTGGGTGACTGTTCAGGCAGTAAACTGTCTCAGTCATTTTTTTTTTTTTCATTTTGGAAGCTGCTAACTTGCACTTCCAGTTCACTCAGGTAGTTAGGCTTTATTCCTTCTCAAATTTCTGATGGAGTTGAAGACCAGATAGTTTAGTCTTACAATTAAGCTTAGTTGATTAGTGGCTAAGATTCTTAGATCAAGATAGATGTTTTAAGTTAATAGGTAGGAGGTATGATAGATATTGAATTTCATTCAGAAATTTAGACCCAACAAGATAGGAAAGATGTTTACATCAAGTTTGCCATATACAAATAGCCAAATCACTATGAATGTAACATATCTATAATTCCTGATTGTCTCATGGTTCTTCCTGCTGTTTGTATTTTATTTTATTCATGGGTAATAATATAAATGTATATGTTAAAAAATAAACATAATAAAAAAATGAGAAAAAATAAAATAAAATAATTTAAACTAAATATGACAATAATCATTTTGAAAGCATAAAAAGATTTGAGAAAGGTGGTATTGTACTTCTTATTTTCCAAAAAAATTAATGTCTGACTTATGAAGTTAGATTCTCACTTCTTTCTATATTCACTACGCTGCAATATCACCTATTGTATGGCCTCTAGAAGATTGCACTTTTCTTTTGTGAGTCTAAAAAAGAAGCATGATAACACTATTTTTATTAGGAAAGACATTTTGACAAATAATCATTTAAGAACACTTTCCAGAAGGCCAATATCTGACTGAACATAGTGGCTCACATTTGAGATCACAGCACTTGAGAGACTAAGGCAGGAGGACCACCATGAGGTCATTCCAAGCTACAGAATGAGAGTCTGTCTTGAAAGAACAAGGCCTCTCTGTGTCACTTACTTTGGAAACAGGGTTCAAAAAAAAACCCGTTGTTTTATTAATTGGCATCTTACAATGCCACCATTAAAAACTGAGATAAAAAAGCCAGGCATGATGGCTCACATCTATAGTCCCAGGAATTTAAGACCAGCACAGGTTACATATCAAGTGTCAGGCTAGTCTTGGCTATAGTTCAATACTCTGTCTCAAGAAAACAAGGCAAATAATAAAGAGATAAGACAATTTAATGTAATTGGAACATTAATAGTATCTTAAATAGAAAAAGATGAAAAAACTTGTAAAATCCATGTAAAAGCTCAAGTTTAGTTAGTAATTACCAATGTAAGCAACTTGGTGTTCTTTTTTTTTTTTTTCAGAATTGCTGTTATACAGACATCGTTTAAAAAAACACACATGTACTGGATATGTTCTATGACATAAGAGTTGGAAATTAAGGCTAAGGGCAATTAGGAGAACTGAAATTGTCTCACAGATGGCTCCTCCTTAAATGTTTTTGATCATCTCCTCCAGTTCTTCCTTTGTGAACATGTGGAAATTCTGACCAGGCTGCACTGTGGCTAGCTCTATGTTAGTTGCATTCAGCTTCTCCTTCACGCCTTGCTTGAGGATGATGAGTGAAGACTTAATAGCTTCTTTCAGTGTCATAGACTTGTGGTAAACTTCTTGCAAGGAGCTTTGGACACCCTCTGAAGCAGAGCCAATTGCTCAAGCATCACACTGCACAAAGGTCCCAGATGGGTCCATGTGAAACAGCTCTTATCAACTCCTCCGAGTAACAATGCTACTCCAAAGGAACGAGACATGGTACCTGGATCTGCATCTTCCTCTCCAAACTGCAAAGCCAGATTGGACACAGCCTGGGTCACATTTTCCACCGTCATTGTCTCATTATAGGTGAACCAGTGGTTCTGTGTCTCCACCCTGGCTTTATCAATTAAAGTTTTAGCATAAGCAATCAGCCCACTCAGGGTACAACCTGTATGAGCATCAATCTCTACAATTTTCTCAATGCTGCTAGGCTCCATTAGTGGGGAGGTAATTCTCTTCTCCACAGCTAGACATACCACCCTCTGATGTCTGGATGCAAATGGCCATAGAACCAAGCTTGAGAGCCTCAATGGCATATTCTACTTTAAAGAATGTTCCTTCAGAAGAAAAAGTATTCACACCCCTGTCGTACTCAGACCGAGTACTCAGAACATGGCAAAGACAGGAGACGGCAGTGGGTACGGGGGGTTTCCAAGGGCCACAAGACTCCAAGCACCACCCTAATCAATCACACCACCACAGCACCAAGGACCCTGCTCCCTAGCCATTTGGTTTTAACAAATGTGTCCAAGTATGGGAAAATCTAGATAAAAGGTACAACTTCTAGTATATATAGCTTCCAAAAATACAAAGTCAGCTGCAATTAGTTTATTTAAAAAAAAAAAAGTAAGGTAACCCTGTCCACTAGGAATGACTAAAATGAAAAAGCTAAGAATACAAAGCCATTAGACTCTAGGTATAATTGCTAGACTGTAATGAAAAATATATTTTAATATATACTGCCACCCATAATTTAGTAAATTTTTAGTAAATTAATTTAGTAATTAAATCAATGTAAATTCTTTAAATTGATTAAATTACTAAAAAATGAGTGCCAGGCAGTATATAGTAAAATACATGTATCTCCACAATCTAGCAATTTCATTCCTTTGTACCTACATAACTAAAATGTGTCTGCCAGGTACTAGAATTTTTATAACAATACCTTTAACAAAAGTCTAACCTGAAAACTATCTAAATACTCATTTATAACACAACTGATCAAAAAACAAACACAATCACATATTAGAATGTTATGTATTAGTAAAAATGGTATATAACTTTAAGCTACAACATAGATGAACCTCATAAACATAATATTCAATAAAAAATACAGATTGAAAAAAGAGTATGTGCTACATGAAGAATTGAGATTAAAAACTGATCCTGGAAGAAGGACTAGTAATTGGAGCTTTTCCAAAATAACAGTAAAGCTCTATTTATAAAGTTGTGTTTGGTTTAATTTAAAGTTAATAATTAAGATCTGTATTTTCTTAAAATTATCTCAACTAAGTTTTTAAAGTGAAATTATCCTTTAATATTGTTCACATTTTAAACAATGTGGTTATGAATAAAAGGCTTTTCTAAACTATATAATCACATTGACTGGTTAGTTATCCACTTTACACAAACTAGAACCACTGAACCCTCAATTGAGAAAGAGTAGGCTGCAGACAAATCTGTAGAGCAATTTGATTAATGACTGATACGAGAGGCCTCAGTCCACTGGGGTTGGTGCCACCCTGAGCAGGTATTCCTAGGTTGTATAAGAAAGCAGGATGAACAAGCAATGTGAAGCAAACCAGTAAGCAGCACTCCTCCATGGTCTCTGCTTTAGTCCTGCCTCCAAGTTCCTGCCTTGAGTTCCTGCCCTGACTTTCCTCAATGATGGACTGAATCCCAACAATAGAAAGAAAGCAAGAACTAAAGTTGACTAATTTTCAAAAGTTGAATAATATTTATGTGTATATATTAGGACTGAAAACTTTTTCTTTCATGCTAGAATAGTCTACCACAACACAAAGCTGATGTAACTGTTAGTGACCCATATCATAAAGAATACGAAATATATTTGAAGATAAATCCATCTTTGAGTCTTATTTAAAAGTAAAATAACTGGCCCTATGATTAAGAAACACTTCTACCCATTTATTTCAGGGTGTAAGAAAAGACGCGGTTTCAGCTTAGAAGAGTAGAAACAGGTTCAAATGCTTTTCATTTCAATTTGCAAAAGAAACTTACTTGTAAAGACTAGTCTTCAACAGTGGGAGAGGGAAGTCTCATTCTCCAGCAAGTTATGGACCTGGGTAACAAATCTATTTAGCTATCCCTGTATCTGGCTTAGTAGAGGAAAGGAAACTTAAAGAGCAGAACAGTATATAAAAAAGAGGGGTTATCAGAATAAAATTCTGCATTTATATTTAGTGTGGCAAGTTTGGTATGAGTTCCCTGCAGATTAAGTAAATATGTGAGCTGGGTATCATAGCACATATATTTAATCCCAGCACTTCAGAGGCAGAGGCAGAAGGACCTTGGTGAGTTAAGTCCAGACCAGTCTACATAGTAAACTCTAGACCAAAGACCACAATAGAGAAACCCTATCTCAAAAAAAAAAATCAAAATAAAAAAGCATGTGAAAGGCAGCTAAAATTGAGTCATCTTGCTAATGACAACTGCTTCAAGATGACTGCTAAATAAAAGGCAGAAAATGATGTAGAACAAATAGCAATGGGGGTGGTAACTCTTTTAGTGCTATAAAGCATCAAATCAGAACTAGACTTCCCACATCCAAGACTTCACGTTGGTAAGTGACCAGCAAGTTACGGAATCTTCCCAAGATGCTATTAAGTTTGGACATAATGAGAAAAAAATTATTTTAAAAAAGAAATCATTTAAAGCTGATGCCACAAAAAAAAAATGGTCTTTGCAAAACTAGTTTTACATGTATATGAACCTGTGTGGTATATAATACCAATCTTTTTTATTAAAAAATTACTATTATCTTAGAAATGTATCAACCAACCTTTGTAACTCTGGTAGATAAAATGTTTTGGGCAGATGTCCGCGGACAATCTCTGTTATCTTTGGATTTGCTGCTATCCATTGATAAAGAAATCTGAGGTTTATTTTGTGAAGGAGTTGTTTTAGAATCCAATTTCTGACAAGTGGTTTTAGGTGATTCCAGTAAAGATGTTTGTATTTTCTATATTGAACAAAAGTAAATAAAACCATGTTAATTTTTGGTTTAAAAAATATCTTCTTATGAACCCCATATTAATGTCAAACTCAACAACACTTTAGCTTTGCAGTCTCATTTATCTTCTAAAGTGAGGAAAAATGCAATAGGAAATTTTTCAGGAAAAAAACTGAAAAATATCCATTTGATCCAATTGAGAGTAAATATGTTACAAATTTATTCCAAATATTTTCCCATTATTTCAACCCAATGATTTTTCTCAATTATATCTTTGTATATACCTTCCTTAGCAATTCACATGGTAAATTGCTAGTAACTTCTTTTCATACACGTTATGTACAGCCTAGTAAAAAATAAAAACCTTCCTAGTAAAACTACACACACACACACATACACACAGAGGCACAGAGGGAAAGAATTGCTAGGAAGTCCCCTGTGACTGAGTAACATCCTAACCTCTCAAAAGGTAGTTAATAATTACTTTAGTAGAATATTATATGAATGCCAAGTACATCATGTTCTATTTTACCTCTATCTTTGCCACTGTTATCTCCACAAATTCAACTGACAGAATTAAGTATGAACAGATACACGTATGTGACACACACACACACACACACACACACACACATTAAAGTACAATATTTCTTTCAAAAGTTTGGTATTTGAAGTTGGAGAATGAGTTTAAACGAGGGGATATAAGATGAATGATTAAAAAGTGGTAATAAAAAAAGCTGGAGAATTTGCTCATTAATTAAGAGCACTGAATATTCTTCCAGAGAACCCCAGTTCCATTCCCAGCACCCATATGGTAGCTTATAACCAATTCTAACTCCAGTCACAGGGGAGCCCTCTTGATGCAGGCATGAATGCAGGCAAAATACCCAAACACATAAAAAATAAGAGTTAATTTTTTTAAGTGACTGTAGTTAGTATTAAAAACCATTAAAGTAGAAGCATACAATATTCTCTTCTCTAGGTATATTACTGTCTTGACAGACTCAAATTTGCCTATCTAGAAAATGGACGTACTAAACGAAAATGATTTGGTCTTTGCCTTATTCTAATGATATGTCATTATAACCATTATAGCATATAAGAAATTTTCATTTTTCTGGAAGTTTTTTTGAGAATTAGTCTGGGACTCCCTGTATAGATCAGGTTGTCTTTCAACTTATAGCAATCTTAGCCTCCTAAATTCAGAAGTAAAGGATTGGCACCTTTTTTTTCAATTGCATTTCTGTTTCCTTTTCATACATCTTTCTGTACTATAACTATAACTGAATGTATAATTTTGATTAAAGTTTATGGTTTTCTGCTCACTGGCTTCATCGGAAGACATATTCAGACCCTGTAGCTTTTCCAGGACAAATTTTCCCCAAGAAGATCTCAGACTGGCAATTTAAAGTCATTGTTCCACCACCTTGTGGCCATATCAGGGAAAGGCCATTTATCTGGTAGCCTAAAAGAAAAGACAACTTTGCCTTTCACACACATATCCCTTGGAGAATACCTATTTCTTCATAATAACAGAAATAATCATAGAAATATGTATTTCTGTAAACTCCCCTTTTCTGAGTGCTAAACTTCAAATGATCCAGAACACACACTAATTCTGTTTTGTTTACCTTATATGGCATTTACTCTATGCCAAGGATTATTTTAAATGGGTTACAAATACCATTACACTTAATCCTCCTCAAAAATAGAAGATACAGTTTTTAAAAATCCCTTTAGAGATGAGAAACTTGAGCATGAAGAATTTAAGTAACTTAGACAAAATAAGAAAGATTTGATTAATTTACTGATTATATTAGGTCTATAATATTCTAGATGGTTAGAAAAAGTAAAATTCTCAAAGGCCTAGTTGAATTTCTTCAATTCTTCAGTATTTTTTATTTACAGCACATAGAACATGAAGGTTTCCCAGATAAAAGGCATAGCACTTACAAATCTATCTGATAAACAGATATAAGTATATAGTATAGAATTAAACATCAATCAGCCTAGCTCTATGAAAATATAATATATAATTTACTTATATGAATGTTCTATATAAAAATATCAGTGGTTAAATATTTTTCATCTTATTAGATATTTCACTAACTATAATCTTGCTGGTTACTTTTATTTATTTAATTTAAAATTTTTACATATACACTTCTATTATTACAAATATATACAATAAACTACCCACAGCAAGAAGAACCACAAAACAATCAGGAATTATATAAATGTTACATTCATAGTGTTTTGGCTATTTGTATTTTTCAGCCTTGAAGAGAACATCTTTCCTATCTTGGCACATCTAAAATTCTGAATGTAAATCAGTTATCTATCATATCTCATCTTTATCAATTTAAAACATCTATCTAGACCTAAAAACATCTTAACCCCAGAACAACTAAGCTTAATTGTAAAACTAAGATATCTGGTCTTGAACCCCATCAGAGACTTGAAAAGGAATAAAATTAACAGAGTAGATGGGAAGTGAAAGTAAGCAACTTCCACAATGAGAAAATGACAGAGACAGTCTGATGCCTGAACAATCATCCAAATCTCTCCACAATGTTAATTTTATTATGATGGTAATTTCTTCAATGATAATCTTTTCAAGTGTCTAGTGCAGTTTCTGGAAAATTAAAGTAGAAACAGGTTCAATACTTGCCTCTTCTCTTTCTAATGTCACAAGGCTGTGGCACTAGCTATGCCTAACAACTGAGTTAGTCCCAGAATACTCTATTTCTCACTTCAACGTAACTATAATCACTGCAAGAGGCCACATCATTATGAGAAAAATGACCATTTAACCCAAAACCTGGTAAATTAAGAGGCTCTGGATTAACTTTTCTTCCCCACAATCAAACTTCCACTGCAGGGAGCTCTACAAAATTGAACATTTTATTATTTTTTAATTATTATTTTATTATTTTTTGTGTGTAAAGTGAGATGGCTCAGCAAATAGCCTGCTGGTCCTCATCCAATCCCCAGGACCTACATGATGGTAGTTCTACAATTCCACAAATTGTCCTGACTTCTTCATAGGCACTGTGACATATGTGCGTGCACGCGCGCACGCGCGCACACGCGCACACGCGCACACACACACACACACACACACACACACAAAGAATAAATGTTTAAAGAATATATTGAAGCCCTCTTTAAATCTCCAAAACAAAATAACAAATGTTTAAAAAATTTTAGCTAATGCCTTTAAATAAATACAGCAAGAGATAACTTTAAAAACAAAATGGTATATTTTAAAGTTGTTTTCTGCTTATAAGCAACAAGAATCGTTTCTAAATAAATATTTGAAAAATTTGTTGCGGCTGGAGACATATTCCAGTGGCAAAATATTTGCCTAACAAACACAAAGACCTAGGTTGACTGAAAATAAATCCATTATAATAAACATAGAATGGCATAAAAGTCTTACCTTGTCTTTTTTATCGTTGAGAATAACTGTGTTTTCTTTTGCCATTTTTAGTTTCTCCTATTAAAAATAAATTGCAAATTATACAACATAATCATTACTATTAACACAAATTTAAAGCAAACTGTTGTCAAAATAATTTCTGAAAACTATTACCAAAGAAAAACTCTTTTCTACAGGGTCATTATTTGGCTATGATTATCTTTTGGCTCTATTCCCTCTCACGTGCATCTGTGGAATCATTACTGACTTTCTTTAAGCTCCAAACCTCACCTTTCTTACCTTTAAAATGAAATGAATGAAAAAAATAAGAATAATGGAAACAGACAAGTAATTAAACAACTAAGAGCTGCAAAAAATTCCAAATCATGGTCTATGTTAAGAGATTCAATTAGCTTTTCATCTAGATGTTAAGAAAGTACATTTCAGAAGTGCTTTAAATAATGAACTTTTAACACAAAATAAAGATGAGTGTAAAGTAGTATGCTGAGAAGCAAAAATAATCATATAAATTCCAAAAGTACATAAACTTAATAAACAGCATCAAACTGGATGAAGAAAAGAGTATGTGCATAGAAAAAGTCAAGAAAAAATGAAAAGACTATGTTAAAAGTGTAACACACTGGACTATAGGGTTTACTCAGTAGTCAAAAAGAAAACCTAAGTCTTGCTTACAGAAATAAATATGTATTGTGCTAAACAAAATGACTAGTTTTATGTCAACATGACACAGCTAGAGTCCTTTTAGAAGTGGGAAGCTCAAGTGGGAAAAAAATGCCCCTATTACGCTGGCCTGTAGGCCTGGAGGTACATTTTGATTGATGATATAGAAAGGCTCAGCCCATTGTGGGTAGTGCCATCACTGGGCACTTCGTTCTGGAGGTACATTGAAAAAAAAAAAAAGACTGACCAGGCCACGAGGAGTGCTCCCCCACAGCCTCTACACCTCTGCATCTGTTCCTCTCTCTAGGTTCCTGCCCTGCTTGAGATCCTGCCCTGACATCCTTTGGTAACCAGCTGTGATATGGAAGTATGAGATGAAATAAACCCTTGCTTATGATCATGGTCTTTATCACAGCAATTAACTAAGACATGTAGAACATTTTTAATACAGTCATATATAAAACAGACTGGTAATAGCCTCCAGGAAGCATGAAAGTCTCAGAGAATCTAAATTTTCCTAGTGCACAATCAAACTTTAGACAACCAAACTTTCTTTGCCTACTCATGATATGTATGCCAGTATCTATGCACACTGAATTATTCACCTTGTATACACCATGCTATCTCTCCCACAATACTGCTCCTAATCAAAGAACTCGTTTCACTATGAAAGAATCTGGCAGTAAACATTCCTATTATGTATCATCTACAAGTGGTTGTCTTCATTTGTACCGACAACTGTAATCTACTCTAGGACAAAGCATATTTGTTAAACTAGCAATACTGTACATACTCTAAGGGTACCTTTGCTCCTAGAGTAAAGAGAAAGCACTCTTACAGCTTACACAGCCATTACAACTATGGGTTTTTTCTGGTATGGAGCCTCAGTCAGCTGTGTTTCAAAGGTATGGACCAGCTCATATACAAACATGTATCTCTGGTGGTAACTAATTGATCACGTCTCCTTAATATCAAAATACCTAGTAAGGTCCTTATCTAATATGAATAAGTAAAATATACCTAAAATATGACTTGAGAAATAAAACTATCTTGAGATACCAAAGTACAAAAAAATAGTCCTGTGTCTAAATTTTAAACATCAACTTACAAAGAAGAATGGTAATCTTTTGTTTTGGATTGATTTGTTTTTTTCGGGACAGGGTTTCTCTGTGTAGCCTTGGCTGTCCTGGACTCACTTTGTAGACCAGGCTGGCCTCGAACTCAGAGATCACCTGCCTTTGCCTCCCAAGTGCTGGAATTAAAGGCGTGCACCACCACCGCCCAGCAGAAGAATGGCAGTCTTAAGGAAGCATTCTGGAATATCTGTAATAATACTACAAATAAATACTGTATCTGTCCTACTATTTGTGCACTGAAAATAAAACTTTCAGACCTATGGGTAACCAACCACTTGCTCTCTGCTGACGCTAGTTCTAAGAGCATTTAGTACTGAAACTGTCTTACCAGGGTAGAGTGGAAGCTCAGCTAAGCCCCACCATCCTATACACAGCTTGCAGCCTCCAATTTTCAAGAACGCATGAGGAAGCTTTTCTAACACTGCATCCTTTCCCATCCTTGCAGTTCACCCTCTGTTCTTTTTTAAACTGTGTGCTTAGAGTGAGTTTTCTTTTTCTTTTTTTTTAAATATAATCTTTTCTTTCTTTTATTAAAGATTTATTTATTTATTATGTATACAGTGCTCTGCCTGCATGAATGACAGAAGAGGGCATTAGATCTCATTATATATGGTTATAGCCACCATGTGGTTGCTGGGATTGAACTCAGGACCTCTGGAAGAACAGTCAGTGCTCTTAACCTCTGAGCCATCTCTCCAGCCCTAGAGTGAGTTTTCTTACTTTACTGTATTTCAAATTTTATTTTATATATAGTTTTATATACTTTAGCAATTTGGAACAATGTTTTTATTCCTTAGTTTCTTTTTTCTTTTTTCCTGCCTCTATCTCCTTAACTTCCATATCTACATTTAGTAATATTTTTACACTCATATATTTTTTATCTAATTTTACCTTTGAACTTTCTCAAAATTGTATCTTTTTATCTGTTTTTTCTTTTTCCTTTTTCTATTCCCTTAGCAAAATGCCTAAGAAAATCAGCAATATAGATGAAAAGGTCAGAAATATGAAAGAAAAATCAGCAGGGAAATTCAGAAAAAAATATTAGAAATTTAAATTTCAATGAACAATATTTTAAAATGCAATGCAAAGACTTAGTCAAGCAGAAGAAAGAATATCAGGGATAAAGACCAAGGTTGATGAAATATATTTAAACATCAATTAGGAAAAACCATAAGCATGACCACAATGTCTAAGAACTTAAGGGTATGAACAAGGCACTAAACTTAAGAATTCACAGGATAGAAGAACTTGAAATAAACACTAATGAAATTATAGCAGAAGTTTCTCAGGTCTAGAGAAAGAATGTTCATACACAAGAAACATTTAGAACCTCAAATAAACAAGACCAGACAAGAACATCTCCATGGCACTATACTCAAGATGTCAAAAACAAAAAGGAAGAAAGAAATATATTAAAAAGCTGTAAGGGCTCTCTTTTTCCAGCTGGAACCATGGAGGCTGTACCAGAGAAGAAGAAGAAGGTCCCTGCGGTGCCAGAAACCCTTAAGAAAAAGCGAAGGAATTTCGCAGAGTTGAAGATGAAGCGCCTGCGGAAGAAGTTTGCCCTGAAGACACTGCAAAAGGCGAAGAGGAAGCTCATCTACGAGAAAGCCAAGTACTATCACAAGGAGTACAGGCAGATGTACCGGACTGAGATTAGGATGGCTAGGATGGCGAGGAAAGCCGGGAACTTCTACGTGCCTGCAGAACCCAAATTGGCGTTTGTCATCAGAATCCGCGGTATCAATGGTGTAAGCCCAAAGGTCCACAAAGTACTGCAGCTTCTTCGCCTTCGACAGATCTTCAATGGCACCTCTGTTAAGCTCAACAAGGCTTCCATTAACATGCTAAGGATTGTGGAACCGTACACTGCATGGGGGTACCCCAACCTGAAGTCTGTAAATAAGCTCATCTACAAGTGCAGCTATGGGAAAATCAATAAGAAGCGAATTGCCTTGACAGATAATTCCTTGATTGCTCGGTCTCTTGGTAAATTTGGCATCATCTGCATGGAGGATCTAATTCATGAGATCTTCACAGTTGGAAAACACTTCAAGGAAGCAAATAACTTCCTGTGGCCCTTCAAACTGTCTTCTCCACGAGGTGGAATGAAGAAAAAGACAACTCACTTTGTGGAAGGTGGAGATGCTGGCAACAGGGAAGACCAGATAAACAGGCTTATCAGACGGATGAACTAAGGTGTTGCCCATGGTATTTTTGTAATCTGGTCAGTTAATAAACAGTCACAGCTTGGCAAATTAAAAAAAAAAGCTGTAAGGGGAAAATGCCAACTCATATACAAAGATGGACACATCAGAAAACATCAAGTCTGTCTCTTAGCAACTCTAACAGCCAAAAAACATTTGGAAAGATATTTAAGCAACAAAAGTGCTAACCAAGATCAGCAAACAAATATGTGTGTGTGTGTGTGTGTGTGTGTGTGTGTGTGTGTGTAGACAAGCACAAGCTAATGTAATTCATAGCCACCAAGTCAGCACCACAGTAGATAAAGGAACACTATACACATGGAGGAAAAGCTGTCTTCAATCAAGGAAGAACAGGAAAGAATAAATTACATGAGAGGAAAAGATGAACAAAGGAAAGCGAGGAATGAATTCATCATGCCCATCACAGTAAACCAGTAGGAAGTACTAATACTAATAGGAGAAAAAAAATACTAATACTAATAGGAAAGGAAATAACAAACAAAAAAACCAACCCAACAGAAAAAGAGCAAGTAAATTGCTGGAATTATTAAAAGAAAAAAACCCTCAATATTTACTTTAAATGTGAATGGCCTCAATATACCAATAAATGAATATTTTCTAATTGGATCTAAAACACTACATAAAAGTATATAGAGTCTCCAAGACACACATATAATAAAAACACCTTCTGAGAGTCAAGGTTTATAAAACAACATACCAAATAAACAGAAGCTAGAAACTAACTGGTATATCTATTTTGATGCCTGGTAAACTATAAGTCAAACAAAAATTAGTAAAAAAAAAATAAAAGATAAAGAATGGTCCCATTATATATTAATAAAAGGAACAAATCATCAAAACTATGTCACACTATAATTACATATGCACCAGACACTAGGGTATCCAATTTCAAAAGACAAACAAACATAACCATAAAAAGTCAACAGATCTTGACACAACAAAAGTGATTTCAATATCCAACTTTCTCCAATACATGGGTCATCCAAAATGGAATCACAAAAAAAATTTTCAGACTTAAACTATATTCTAGATCCAAGAGACTTAGGTTATATAAAGTATTTCAACATACAGAGAACTCATGCATTCCTTCAGGAGCTTACTGAACCTTCTTAAAGAGGATCACAATATAGGCCACAAGTCAACTCTTCCAAAAACAACAACAACAAAATACAATAAAACTGAAATTACTTTTGTTTGTTTGTTCTTAAGATTTACTTATTATGTATACAGTGCTCTGCCTGCATGTACACCTGCAGGCCAGAAGAGGGCACCAGATCACATTATAGATGGTTGTGAGCCACCATGTGGTTGCTGGGAATTGAACTCAGGTCCTCTGGAAGACCACACAGAATGGTCTTGCGGCTGAGCCAATTTTCCAGCCTCTGAAATGACTTTTGCATGCCATCATTACAAAAAACCAACAAAACCAAAAATTTTAATAGCAAAAAAAACCTACATAAATACATAAGGACTGAACTCTATACTTTAGAAGAAAGAGCAGGACAGAAAAAATTTAAAGGAAATTATTAGACCAAATATATAAATCTAACAGGTTTGGAGATAATAGATAGTACTAAGTGTTACTCATAAACATTTGATTCTTAAGATTTAAAAAGGTTTCAAGACTTTTTAATATGGCAAAGTTCTATTTGTGTTTTTTAAAGAGGAAAAACTGACTGACTCCTAAGATTATCAAAACAAAATAAGCATAAAATTTTAAGAAAGCTCAGGGTTTAATCGAGAAAATGAAAAGTAAAGACACAGGATTTTTCTATTGAAACTATAGTATAAATGTTGTTATTATAAGTAAAATGGTATCAGAACTTCACATTTCAGCTGGGCACACTGGTGCACACCTATAATCTCAGCACTCGAGAAGGCAGAGGCAAGTGGATCTCTGTGAGTTTGTGGCCAGCCTGGTCTACAGAGTGAATCTAGGACAGCCAAGGCTACACAGGGAACCCTGTCTCGAAAAAATCAAATCAAAACATAAAAGAAATACACAAATTTCAAAAAACCAGATACAACATAATCCTATCTTTAAAATGTGTGATATATTAGAAAGTAAATTTGTGGGTGTATATGAAGGTATTTAAATATAATAAAGTGATATTTCAACATATAAGTTGTGTGATATTTTCCACATAAAGAAAAGGATAAAGGACTTAAGTAGAGAACAAAGTTAACAAAGTCAATGAGGCTTCACGTTGAAACGACTTTACCAAACTATTGCAGATTGAAATGAAACAAATTTTGAAATCATGGAAACTATAACTAGATTTGAATCCTAGTTATTCTACTTGGATATGTAGATGTAATCTTGAATAACCTAACCATTTTTAATGTTTATTTTATTTTTAATTATGTGTACCTACCCAAACTGGGTATGTGCATTGAATGCAGGTGTCCACCGAGGCTCAGGGTGTTGGATTTCCCTCTGTAGCTGCAATGATACGCAGCTGTGTGATGCCTAAAGTGGGTGCTGGGAGCTGAACTTGAGCCCTTTGCAAGCAAGTACATGCTCTTAATCTGAAAGTCGTCTCTCCAGCCCTTGAGATAGTATTTCTCAAACAATACAATATTTTTAAAGCATTTCTATTCCTGCATGAAATGTGCTAAATATTTGTAGAAAAAAGAGAAAAGCTGTATTTCTTGCTACAAATTACCCAAATTTGTCAAATTATTTTATAGTATGACATTTATAAAACATAAAGTTGTACCCAATCCTGCAATTATGTTATATGTAATGCCACAAAACTTACTTTTTCTTCCCTTTCTATTTCAAGTTGCTTCTTAAGGGACACAAGTTCATTTCTGATATTAGATAGTTCAGTCTCCTAAAGAAAAAAAAAGAAGATGCTTCTACATATATTTCAAATCAATCTAGTGCTTCAAATAAATTCAACTTTAGAAAGAATTGACTCAGAAAAATGTCCCTTAATGATAGATATATGAAGGCTGATAATGGACCATAACTAGACTCAGTGTAAGTTTCAAGTTCTTCATGGTTTTCTCTAACATAAAGTACTAAAATGGCATGTGCGCACAGATAACAAATGCACACACATATACTAATTCTCTTACTCCTTATCCCACCCCACTACTCATCTCCTTTCCTAAACATCAAAGCTGTAAACATAGTTTAACTGACTTTTTAATAATTCTGTTGAAAAGACACTTTACGCTACAGTGTAAAATAAATTGGAAAAGCACTCAAATAGGTAAAATACTTTTAGATTCTACAGATCAAGTATCATGGCTCTACTTAGTGTTATATTTTCTTCAATGTTGGTATTTTAAGAATTGACTTTTATTGGTATTTGTTCTGTATCTTACCAAAGCAGCCTTCGCTGATGACTGTTCTTGTTCTCTGCTTTTATAAAGTCCTAATTCTGAGTCTCTTTCTTCAACAATCTTATCATATTGATGCTGTATTAAACAAAGAAGACATTTTAGGCATATTAAAATGCAAGAGATTGTATTTTATAAGATTGGTAGGCTACACCAGAAGAAAAGTACCATGGTAAGTTTGAGTATATATGTATTTTCATTTTCATATATAGTCTAACAATATCTAAACAGTGAAACATAGACAAGTTCAGGACATAGTCTAATCTTAAAACAATAAATAGTTATTTTAATTAGAAATATAAAATTTCATCATTTAAGAAGTACAGCTGAGTTGGTTAAGTTCACAATGTCCATAAACCAAATACTCAAGAGGTTGGGACTTGAATATCACAAATTCAAGGCCAACCTAGGCTACATAGTGAGAGTCTTGTTCAATATGAATATAACACCAAAATGTTTTAGAAAAGTGACTGACTCCAAATCTAAGACAGGAACCACAATAACACAATATAAACTTTAATTTTTTTTTCATGACAAAAAGAAAGTGATCACAGACTATTCAAGTCAGGTCAAAATGACTTGTCTATCAGTTTAAAGAGGTTCTCCCTGGACAAAAGCAAAACAACTTTTCAATATAGATTATATAAACTGCACTAGATCCAAACATTGCAAATTTAAATCTACTAACCTATAATATTATTTAAATTTGGTGCTCAAATTTCTATTGATAAAATTACTTTATAGTAATGTCAGATTCTGGTATCAGTTTTTTAAAAATTAATAGTTGAGGACAACCTACTTCCTTTCCAAATCTGAAGAAAAAATGAAGCTTACTTAAAAGAAAAATTATTCAAACAGTACAAAAAATAAAAGGTACTCAGAACAAATATTAAGTCTTTCCCTGGGCTAGGCAGTGGTGGCGCACATCTTTAATCCCAGCACTCAGGAGGCAGAGGCAGGCAGATCATTGTGAGTTCGAGGCCAGCCTGGTCTACAAAGTGAGTCCAGCCCAGCCAAGGCTACACAGAGAAACCCTGTCTCAGAAAAAAAAAAAAAGGAAAGTCTTTCCCCAAGCTGAGGAGATGGATCTTTTGTTAAGATTTTGTTCAGCTGGTAAGTGTTAGATACATGTAGAGAATACAAACATTAACAAGAAATATCTTAGGTATGTAGTTAATAAATGTGTTATAAGACTACTAGAAGAATTCAGAAAATATGACTATAATTTACTATACATGATAACAAGATGTTTGATAGAGGAAGTGGCACTTCAACTCAGTTTTAAAAGGTTAAGATCTGAACTTACAGAAATAGGGAATCAGTAATATTCCAGCTATAATTAAGTTACTGTTGCACAGAAAATACTTCTCTGATAAATCAGAAGACTACCTTGAGTTCGTTATCTTAAACAAAGTATGCTCTAAGTAATAGTTTTATTACTTTAAGTTACCTTATGTTTTTCCATAAGTGCTACCATTTCAGCTATTTTATGTTGGCATCGTATATCAGTTTCTTTCTGTAACTTTACCGCTTCATCAACTGTTGCTTTGGCTTTCTCAACCTATAAAATTAAAAAAAAAAAAAAGTGTTTCAAAATGTCCACAAACCTAACACTCAGGAGGCTAGGGCCTGAATATCACAAGTTCAAGGCCAACTTGGGCTACAAAGTAAGAGTCTTGTTCAATATGAATATTGAATAAATAAATATTGGTGCTGGACTTTATACCACATTAAAAAGAATTTAACTTTCCTTTAAGAAACATATATTTTACTTATATAAATTATAAAACTCAAGCAGTAGAAAATCAGAAACAAAACAAAGATATAATTTGTTTGGTTTATTTTGTGATGTTTCAAAAAGCAAAATTACTATAAATAACTTAATACTTAAATATTTAGTATTTTTAAAAATTTAATTACGTTACTCAATATTTAAATATTTAGAATAATACTTTCTATATTTAATAACTGTCCTCATCATAAATATATTAAAACTTGTTAAAAAACACTTTGAAAGTTAACAGTACCTTTTTTATTTTGGGGGGGTTTTGTTTGTTTATTCATTTGAGACAGGCTTTGTCTGGGTAACAGCCTGGATATCCTGGAACTAGCTTTGTAGACCATGCTGGCCTTGAAATCGGAGATCTACATGCCTGTGCCTCCTTACTGTTGGCATTAAAGCATGTACCACCAGCACCCAGCAAAAATACTTATTTTTAAAGCTAAACAACAAACGCTTTTAGCACACAGTAAGTTCTTAACATATTTAGTCTTTTCTACCTCTCCTAGAAGTTTTTCTTCTGATATCTTTTTTTCTTCAATTTCTTTCTGGTAGTTGTCAGTTGTTTCTTGAAATTTTTGCTTGGCATTTCCTAGTTCCAACTCTAATTTATTGACCTGTAAGTAATGAAAGTAATATTAATTTTAGTAAACTCCATAGATTACTTGAAAATATTCCATATTCATGTGTATTTTTTAAACCCTAAAAGATTCATGGAAATTAAGATTGAATCATTTTCTTACATTCTTCATATAATGAAATGTGGTTTTTATCTTTCAAAATCTATCTTGACTCTTAAAATATGTATTTAGTCTTGCCAAGCAATATAAGCAGTCACATATTTTTTGTTTCAAAACATTTTACTTAAAAATTACAAGTAATGCTCCATAAAAAATACGTACAAGCTTCTACTGATAAGCTCTATAAAAATCTATCAGCTTGAATTAAAGTTTAAATCCAACTTTGAGTAGCTTTCAGATTTGTCTTCAAAGTGAAACATGTAAACATACTATATATGTGAACTTACTAAGGCACATGAAAATTAAAATGGTCCACCATGTCCCTTGAGATGGTAGGACAGAGCAGCAATAGTGGCTACAAGACACAAGGCTAGTAGAGAAAAACTCACTGTGGTTAATTAACCCACCCAGAAAAGAGCACAGAAGCAAGATCATCCTGAGATAACCCAGACCCAGAAAGACATGCATGGTATATACTCACTTGTAAGTGGGTATTACCAAAATGTATAGGATACCCCTGTTACAATCCACAGACCCAAAGAAGCCAAGGAGGGCCCAAGGGAAGATGCCTGACTCTCACTCAGAAGAGAAAATAAAATAGACATCTGAAGCAGATGGAGGGAAGAAGCTGTGTAGGAGATGGGCTGAGGAGGGTAACATGCATGAGGATTAGGTGTGGAGAGCAGGGGCTAGGGAAAGGGGAGGACCTGGAGAGAATGGAAATCAATGGGGGAAGGGGACATCTCTGGGACAGGGGAGGCCCCCAGGACTCTATGGGGGTAACCCTAGCTGAGATTCCTAATAGCAAAGGGCAGGGGAAGGGGATATGGAGCCTGAAGTTACAACATCCTATAGTCAGGTGGGACTTCCAATGGAGGGAGATAAGGACACCAACACACACACAAAACCTCCAACCCAAAATTTGTCTTGCCTACAATAAGTATAGGGATAAAGACAAAGCAGAGCTTGAGGGAATGGCAAATCAATGACTGGACCAACTTGAGACCCACCCAACGGGAGAGAACCAGCCCCTGACACTATTAATGACATTCTGCTATGCTTGCAAAACGTTTGCAGACAGGAACCTAGCATATCTGTCTTCTGAGAGGCTTCATCCAGCAGCTGATGCAAACAGATGCAGAGTCCCACAGCCAAACAACAGGCTAGATTGGGGAGTTTTAGGGAAGAGTGGGAGAAGTACTGAAGCAGCCAGAGGGGTCAAGGACACCACAAAAAGACCTGCAGAGTAGACTAAGCTGGGCCCAAGGGGGCTCAGAGAGAGTGAACCAACAACCAAACATCATGCACTGGCTGGACCTAGGGCCCCTACATATTTATAGTAGTTGTACAGCTTAGTCATTATATGGGCTCCCTAACAATTGGGGGCTTCTCATTCTCTAGGGGAAGGGAAGAATTGGGGGAGGGGAAATTAGGGCAAGACTAGAAGGAGAGGCGGGAGGGGACTAGGATCTGGCTGTAAAATGATTAAATATTTTAAAAAGTCTTGGAGTTTGCAGAGTAAACCTGGCAGTACCCACAGGTTTCTTATACATGGATCTAAATCAAGACATTCCATTTGGTTAATATCAGCTAATACAAATTCTTTTCATGAAACCAAAGCAGAAAAACACCTAGAAAAATCAGATCTTTCACCAGTGGCAGAACTCAAGTGATTTTTAAGACCGTTCTTTGGCATCTGTTTTGAGTCTATACCCAAAGATTCCTGCCTACCACCATCCACAAACACATGTGGTTTATCCACAAGCACGTGTAGTTTATCATAATAAAAAAGGTGGGGGCCTCTCTCACAGGTATAAGTTCTTGCCCTGCTGTCTTTGGTTCTTGATTAGATATTTATTTTTATGAATTTCTTTTTCTTTTTTCATTGCTTAGATAAGGTCTATGAATGTCCTGGAAACCTGCTATATAGATCAGTCTGGCCTTTAACTCACAGAAATACACCTGCGCCTCTGCCTCTGTCTACTAAGTGTTGGGAAAAAAGGCATGTGCCACCATGCCTAGCCCTTAATGAATTTCTTAATATTTAGGTTGGCAAATTTTAATTCATTTTTATAATAAAGTAACTCTTCCAACTGAAACCTCATGCATTAAAAGAAAAACATATTCTATATTTTCTAAAAATAATGTTTTTAATTTTTTGCTTTATCATATTTCATATATTATATAGCTATGCCCTCAAATATAGTAATTAGCAAGAGAGACAAAGAACCTGAATTAGCACCTATGGTCCAGATTCACTTTACCTGAGAGATAAAGTGTAACTGAAGAAATATGTCACAGCAGTGGACAAGAATTCCATCAGTAAGGCATAGATAATGTTAACAGTGAACCAGAATACATTGTGTCTATAAATCAACTATCAATTTTTTTTAAATTTAGAAATAAAGCAGACTTCTGCCTGTTTCACATACTCAAGAGTTCATAGTATCAAATGTATGAAAAGATGACTAGAAAATTGTGTTCTAAAGAAAGATGTGTTATTAGAGATAAAGGAAATAACCTTAAATTAATTTCATACATCAAATATACATAACAAATGCCATCTTATATAATAAAAAGTTTCACATTATTAATAACCACAAAAAGACCAAAAATAAAAACATAATAACCACACAATAATCTGGCCTTACAATAAAATTGAATTATCAAAAAGAAAAGAACTCTGTATCATGTGGGGTTTTATTTGTTTGTTTGGTCCCAAAATAGCCTTTCATCTGAGCAGGAAGCAACAACACCAAGCACATAAAATATTTCACACTACATTTTTTTTTTGAGACAGGGTTTCTCTGTGTTGCCTTAGATGTCCTGGAACTCACTCTATAGACCAGGCTAGACTCAAACTGAGAACTCAGAAATCTGCCTGTCTCTGCCTCTGAGTGCTTGGATTAAAGGCATGCACTACCACCACCCAGTCCATACTACAAATTTTTGTTTCCTAATGTATTCCACTTTTCAACTCAAAGTCCAACTTTTAGGTTGTTTTAGGATCATTTCTTAAATAATTTTTATGCTACTAGTAGATGTCTGTATACTTTTCAATTTGGAGCTATTATAAATAATACTGCTATAAATATTTTTGGTAATTTCTATCTCTAGGAATTCAGGTGTATAATTATAGAATGTATCTTTTGACTAGTTTCTATATAATTTTAAGAAGTTTTATAATAATTCTTATTTGCCTTTTTATGACAATCTTTACATTTCTTGTTTCAAGTACTACCTAAGATTCTATAAAATACTTTTTTATCAAAGTATTCATTTAATATTTTGACAACCACTGCTTTCCACTAAAGATTAAAAAATATTTATTGAATACTTATTAATTATCAATCATTGCCTAAGGAGAAAGATTACAAAATTTGGCCCTGGCTTCATAGGCTTATATTCTAGGGATTTATTTTATACAAAGTTGATGGGTCTCAACCTACTGTGCAACAGGATAATTGTATTTTATAGTAACCTGCCTGCAAGATACACTGGTGCCAACAGTGGCACAAACGTTATGGAAGTGCCCAACCAATTTCTAATTGGATGCGAGGCCTACTCCAGGAGCTAGAATCCATACCTGACTCTGCTAAAGGAGCCAAGAACCTGAGACATAGGCCTAGGAGAAAATCTAATATATACTATTACTCTGCTAAAGAAAAAAAAAGTGACATTCTGCTACACCCACAGATCAGTGCCTCCATCAACCCTCATCAGAGAAGCTTCTTCTTGCAGTAAGTAAGAATTAACTTGGAGACCCACAACTGTGAATATGCAGACATTAAGAGACTTTGAAGCACTCAGTCTTAAATGTCTTCATCAAAGCCCTCCTCCCCCACAAGGCTCACAGATCTATGAGGAGACAGAAAGATTGTAAGAGTCAGAAGTAACTGATGACTCCAAAGAAACAGTGTCTTCCAGGAACAACAGGAATGATGAAAATATGAACTCACAGAGACTGTGAAAGCACACATAACACCTACGCAGGCTCAAACCAGACAGGGTCCTAGGACTCAGAGGGAGAAGTGGACACAGGTTTCCACCCCTAACCAAGAAGTTATCTGCAACTGATACTCACTGACATACAAAAAATAAAAATTTTCTGCAATGGAGTCTCACTGGGTACATTAATACACTCCAGGGCAGGCCCCACGCCAAGGAGTAGTTGGCCAATAAAAAAACTATCTCAATCATATTTTTATATGCTTTTTATCACATTTGGCGTTGTTGGGGCATTCTCTGTTTTATTTCTCTTTTGCATACATATTTTGATTTCAGTTTTTATAGGGTTTGTGTGTGCTTCTTTTTCTGTTTTTTTCAAAGGGAGAGAAAAAAGAACATAAGGTTGGGTGAGTAGGGGAATAGGTATGATGGAGAAGTAACTGGAGGAGGGAATAAACATGATCAGAATGTATTATATGAAAAACATTTAAAGAAAAAAATATAGGTAATACATATACACAGAGCATACATACAAATATTTCTTAAGTTGTTTACACATTTCTGACCCAGCTAAATCACAACAAACATTATATCAGATTTACAAGAATTAATCTCTCCAATCCAAAATAGTATCTGAGTCTAACCATTAAATTTTAAATAAATAGTCTATGTTATCACATATCTATTAGCATTTAAGAAAACAAAAATAAAAATGTAACATACCTTTATTTCATATGCATTCAGTTGTTTGTTTTCTGCTGAACTCTTCTTTTTCAAGGTCTTATTCTATGGAAAGTTAATTATAGTTAGTATTAAGACTTACAACGCCAAGGCCACTAATATCACTAGAAATGAAATTATTGCTCTCTAAAACTATAGTGAAAATATTGAGATAATTTTGAGAACATTTATATTATTAAGAGAACCTACCTCCTGGTGAAGCTCTTCAATACACTTGCTTTTATTTTCAACTTGTTTCCTTAAATTGTTACACTGTAAGATTATTTTTTAATTAATTATTCTGATCAAAACAAGCAATCTCAAACTAATAATATATTATATAAAGTAACATAAGGCTTATTTGAGATTTTAAATCATTCTGTTGATATAAAAATATATATTTTGTAAACAAAAGTATATAACATGTTATTAATCTATTTAATAAATGTAAATTAAACTAAGTAAAATATGCCTCTTGATCATCTTTATACAGAAGGCTAAATCATATTACTAGAAGGACTGAGAAAAGCATCAGTAAAGGTAAGAAAAAAAATATTCTGTCTTCTTCATTACTCATTATTCTCTCATTCTCATGTTTAAGAGTCTAAATTTGGAAGAGAAGCATAATATATCCTACCTCTTCAGAATTTCAATTCCACTTCCTAAAATACCAACTAAGCCAATTTTAATACATTACTTGGTGGAGTTATTTCTTCTGACTACATGCAGAACTAAATGGAAATGTATTAGTCCAAAGAACATCTTAAGTACCATAAAAGCTACCATAAAAGCAGGACAGATTTTTAAGATGGCTTAAAATATCAAATATATAAATTGCTCTAATAGCCATTAGAGTAAAAGAACTCTCACACACACACAAAATTCAGTCTCCTTCATTAGTACCAAATATTGTTAAATATTTTTCTTATAATACTCACATATGCCATAGTCATTAATATTCTGAATATAAATTAATTTTATATAGCATTGTTCTTATGTTTACAAGTGACTTCCTTTTTAATTACTGTCTCACTAAATATCCAAGCTTCCTTCAAACCATAGTCTTCCTATCTTCACCTCCTATAAACTGGGCTTACATGAATGTACCACTGTGCCTGGCTATAAGTGGTTTATGTTAAATTTTACATGTCCAAAGTCCAAGATCAAGAACAATTTCAAAAGAAAGTTAAGAAAAAAAAGCTATAGAAAAAATAAAAACTATTTCTCTGATTTTCACACTGATATGATGCATTGGCACCTGCCTTGATAACACAGAAACCTTTAATATTAGCACAAAGAAGGCAGAGTAAGGCCCATTTCTATACGTTTGAGACCAGCCTGGTCCACATAGTAAATTCCAGGATACTCACAGTAAAACTGTCTCAATAAATGAAAATAAACAACAAAACCACTAACAGTAACATGAAATTCTTATTTATTAAGAAAAACTTAAGCATTTTTATTTTGGCAGAAAGCTACTTAGATTCTCATTATAAGCTTCCTTATAAATCTACAACTATTTTATTTACCAATTGAAATAATTTTTTCTTCCTCTACTTAAAAAAAGTAACTTCAGACAGTGAACTATATTTTCTAGAGGATCATTCATTATATGAAAGATTAAGTATAGAGCAAGTTATATAGTAAGATTAGAAAAAGAGAAACCCAGATAAATAAAAATCACTTCAAATAAAGAAGACAAATTTTCTGTAGTTCAATTTTAGAAATGAGCAAAACAGCTGAATGTCTAAAGCATCTTGTCATGTTAAGACTATTCACAATGAATGTAGCTACTTGTAAGTGTAAATTTTACAGACGAAAAGAAAAACTAAATTTAATAAATTTCCCTCTTTAAAGGTCTATTCAAAATTGGTGAATCCCGTCTCTTCAAAAAAAAAATGTCAATAAAAACACTGTATTATTCCTCAAAGCCTTCTAAAGGAGAATAATAGAAAAGCTGGTCCTCTAAAATCCAGTCAAATATTTTCACGAAGTTCTTATTCCCAAAATTTTTTTCATAATTTTGTAATACCTTATTTTCTAATATCTTCATTTGTTTTTCTTTCTTTAAAACTTCACATTCAATGCTTCGAGCCTAAGAAAAATTTATTTGAAATCATATTTAAAATGCTAACAGAATTGTATTTTCTTATGTATTTTAGAAATAAAATTACATAGTTTTAGATATTTATAAAAATACTTATCAGCTCATCCAGTTTGTTTCATTGTCCTTTTAAAAAAGACTATACCTTTATGTGATATGTTAAACACTTTGATTTAATATTTCACAATATTATGCATAAATTATACACACACACACACACACACACACACACACACACACACACACAGGTTTTTCAAGATAGGGTTTCTCTGTGTAACAGCCCTGGCTATCCTGGAACTCACTTTGTAGACCAGGTTGGCCCCTTATCACTAATAATTTCTACACAAACAAAACAGATTATACTTGAAAGTCTTTGTTTCTCTGTCTGTCTGTCTGTCTGTCTGTCTGTGTCTCTCTCTCTGTGTGTGTGTCTTTCTCTCTCATGTGTCATACATCCCTGTGTGTTGTACATGAGAGATACACTCTCTCACTGAGCTTAAAGCTGACTAGCCAATCAGCACCAGAAATATGCCTGTCTCTATCTTGTCAGTTCTGGGATTTCAGACTTTGTGCCTGCCATTGTGCTCAGCTTTTATGTGGGTGCTAGAAATCTGAACTCATATTTGCATTATAAGCACTTCTCCAACTGAACTTGTTTAGCTCCCCAGTCTCTGTACTTGTTGAGTTTTTGTTTTTCAAGACAGGGTTTTTCTGTGTACCCTTGGCCATCCTGGGCTCCCTTTGTAGACCAGGTTGCCTCGAACTCAAGAGATTTCTCTGCGAGTGCTGCCTCCCGAGTGCTAGGATTAAAAGCATGCATTATCACGCCCAACTTTTTAAAAAGATTTCATTCATTTATTGTATATGATGCTCTATTTGCATGTACACCTGTATGCCAGAAGAGGGCATTAGATCATATTACAGATGGTTATAAGCCACCATATGGTAAATATAACAATTCTCACGTCAAAAATCTTCATTATCCTTATCCTTAAATTCCTAAATACAAGCTATGGGGGCTTCACATTTCCTATGTCTTACTCCATCTCTCCACTTTTCTCTCTACTCGTCTTCATCCATTCTCGCTATTACTACCACGCTAGCCTCCATCTTTCAGCCACAATAAATTTTAAGTATTTAAAACTGTCATAGTCTTTCATACTTTCAGGTGTTTCCCAAATAATTTGTGGCTTTTTAAAAATTTGGAATATTCTTCTGCATATTAAACTCTACTTCTACTAATTTCTGTTAATGTAAACCAATTAAGTGTTTCTTCTTCTAGAAAGTATGCCCGGACTTACTAAGTGTTGATTAAATTCCTTTTCTCTGTACTCCAGTAGTAGAATCTAAGTAGAGGACCAACTATAGTTTTGCCAGCGCCCTTCCCTCAAGGGATTCCTTTACTGTAAATCCCATGGTAATTTTATTCAAATTATTTACCAGCTACAATGACTGTTTTAGAAATAAGTAAATAAGCTGAACAAGGCCAGAATCTTCAATTTTTTAATGCTTTTAAGGCAAATTTTAGTTGTTTTCCAAAAGATTATAGTGTCTTTCATCTCTCCTCATTCCATCCTCAAGTTTTAAAAGGTTTTACTTCCCTCATAAAAACTTCAGACCATTTCTGCCCACCAAAATAAATATCTAAACTCAGCACCTAGAACAATATTTGGGACATAGTTGGTGTTAGATAATACTTGCTGAATGATTGAAGGAGCCTTTATAATCAAGCATGGCATCAACTTTGGCACAATTTTTCCCACTCACTCTATATACACTATACTGAATAATCATGTAGCATACTTTATACTCTCATAGTTTTGAGATATTTTATCCCAACTTATTGAAACCATATTTAAGGCACAACACAAACTTTTTAATATATTAAATATTATCACAGCATGAGTCTTTAAGTTGAGTCTTTAAGTTAACCTAGAAACGTAAGTCAAAATTAAGTACTGAACATTTGGGGCTAGAGAGATGGCTTAGTAGTTAAGAGCCCTAGCTGCTCTTCCAAAGAACCTGGTTCATTTCCCAGCCCCTCTTGGCATCTCATAACTATCTATAACTTCAGTTCCAGGGACTCTCTGCACCCCATGGGCACCAAGCATGTACAAGGTGTATAGACATTCACTCAGGCAAAAACCCATAAACATAAAATAATAAAAACTCATAAACATAAAATAATAAAAACTCATAAACAAAAATTATAAAAATTGACCATTTTTCAAATAGTCTAGAATTATGCTTAGTTCTTACAAATATATATGATAAACAAAACAATCCAACTTAGCCTCTATCATTAAGGATTTTATGTGGATTGCTTGTACGCATATTTATCACAGGTGTACAGTTTCCACAGAATCCAGAAGATAGAATTAGATCTCACAGAACTAGAGTTTCAGCTAGGTGTAAGTCACGTGGGTGCTGAGAACTACACCTGGAGGTCTCTGACAAGAGCAGCAAGTGCTTTTAATGAGTGAGCCATCTCTGTATCCTTCCTTAAACTGTATTTTAAATGTTAATGACTTAGTACCTGGATTACTAGTTAATTTATACAATAGTACATGTCACTTTATTATCTGTATAGTTTTATTATTTAAATTTTTAATCTATTACTAAATATAACATACATTTTCTTCACTCTTGTCCAATTTACATTTAACTTCATCTTCTTGCTGTATGAACTGTTTTCTTACTGATTCCAGTTCATCCCTAAAAGAAAATGCAAGAATAGCATCACAACCAAAACCATATTTTCATTTTATCTCCTAAGATTTTTTTAAATTACTTATTAATTTTCTAGGTTTGAGTTCTCATTTTGATTGGTAACTTTTTCCACATAGGCACATTTCCATTCCCACATTTAAGTTCCTTTACATATTTGTCTTTAAATTATGTGCATATCTGCCATCATTTTCCTACTTTTAAAAAATAGAAACATTTCATTTTTTTCTTTTCTTAGTCATCATTCTAACATATATAAAATTCTACAAAAATCAATTAAAAAATAAGTATAATTTATTTTAATGATATTTATATATACATGTATCATTGCACATGCTTTAAAAATCTCCAGAAACATAAGAACAGTGATGCTTTGGGTGAGGGAAACAAGATAGCAGAAAAGCAAAAGGCAAAAGAAAGATACTGTTCTTGATCCTTTGTCCCTTCTAATTTTGTATTATACTCATGCATTATTTTTAAAATATTTTCATTAAAGTCTTACATACAACAGATAAAAATATTGATGATTTTCTCAGTGGACACTTAAAGGTATTTTTCCTTTCTTTTTTTAAAGATGAATGAATGTATGTATATAAGCACTCTATTTGCATGTATGCCTACCTGACAGAAGAGAGTTTCAGACAGAAGAGGGCATCAGATCTCATTGTAGGTGGTTGTGAGCCACCATGTGGTTCCAAGAAATTGAACTCAGAACCTCTGGATGAGCTGCCAGTGCTCTTAACCACTGAGCCATTTCTCCAGCCTGAAGGTATTTTTCTAAGTTGTAGTTTTCCTTTGTGTCATTACTACATTGATAATGTAATCAGTGACTTAACCTTTCAAAAACTGAATCCAGGATATGATTTATCTTAACTTTTTCCTAAAATCTTTCATGTATATTTATTTATTTGCTTATTTATTGAGAGAGACAGAGAAAAAAGAATGTATAATTTCAATAGCACATGTATGGAAGTCAGAGGACAACTTCTAAAGGTCAGTTCTTTTCTTCCATAATATGGATTCCAGGGATCAAATGCAAAACATCTGGCTTGGCAGTGAGCACCTTTACCACTGAGATATCTTGCCAGCATTATTCTTTAAATAGAATAAAAATTTATAATCAGTATGTTCACTGCCATAAAAAAATGTATACTTAAAGGTCTCTAAGTCCATACTAAAAGTAAACATTCAGAATATATTACTCAGATACTTTGAATATTGTTTTAAAAGCAACTCTCTTGAACTAAGGAGATAGCTCAGTGGATAAGGTGCTTCCCTTGCAAACATAAGGACCTGAGTTTTATCCCCATAGACTACATAAAAAAAATAGGGATTGTTAAAGCATACTTGTACAGTGCTGGAGGGGGAGAAACGGGCAGACACTGAGGGTTGTTTATTGGCCAGCCTAACATACTTGGAGAGTTTTAAACTGGTGAATTATCACTAGAGTCTGGAAAGGGTATATAGTACCTGAAGAATGACATGTGTAGAATGGCTTCCACCTGCTCACATAGTGTATGTTCATGTGCACACACATCTAGAGACTCTTGATACAGGTGTGGTATAACACCCAGAAATGCCAGCACTTGGGAGTCTGAACCAGGAAGATCATCCTTGGCTATACAGTTAAGATCTTGTCTCAAAAAGTAAGTGAATAAATTTATTTTTTTTAAAAAATCATAGAAAAAAATGAACAGCTTCTCTTTAAAGTTTGTGGTTTAGCCGGGCGGTGGTGGCTCATGCCTTTAATCCCAGCACTCGGGAGGCAGAGGCAGGTGGATTGCTGTGAGTTTGAGGCCAGCCTGGTCTACAAAGCAAGTCCAGGACAGCCAAGGCTAACACAGAGAGACCCTGTCTCGAAGAAACAAAAATAAATAAATAAATAATAAAGTTTGTGGTTTAATCATAGATATGTGAATATGTAAATAATAGATGTTTCTGAAGAAGAAAGTTGAGCAAAAAGGGCAAAAATCAATCATTATGGGTATGGCAAAAAATGACTTTCTCAATCTGGAAAATACTTAGCAGTTAATAATTTATTAAGCACTGACTCTATCAAACACTGTATCCAACTCTACTCACAATACCTCATAATCTCTAAACAATTCTATGAAGGGCTGTAGTAGGTCTAAAGATTTCAAATAATTTAAAATATAAGTTTTCAAGAGCACATTCTTTAACCAAACATAAGAAACCCAAATTTCAATATGAATATAAACAAGAACACACACACAAAATATTTGGAAATCATCCAAGTTACCAATGGATTAAAAAAGAAACTTAAAATACAGAGGTAGGAAGGGAGGGAGGAAGGGAGAGGCTTAGAGATTTAGATAACCAATAGTAAAACTGCTTATCAAGCCAGGCATCATGTTCATGCCTACAACCCCAGAAATCAGGAGGCAGAGACAAAGATGATCACTACAAGTTCAAGTCCAGTCTGGTCTACATAGGCCCTTCCCATAGGTTCTATAAAATCTAGCTATGGACTCTTGGCCTTGGCAGTGGTGCCAGATATGAGTTCTGTCTTGTGGATATGTCCTTAAATCCATCAAAATGTGATTGGTTACTCCCATATCTCATGTCACTACTATACCATTGGGTATATAATGCCAAGCCAGTCATTACTGTAGCTCAGAGTTCACAGATGTGTATCATTGATGACACATTTTCTCTTCCTGGATGTGCATGACACCTTCCAGCACTATGAAATCTAACCAATAGGGATAAAGCTTCTGAGTCTACCAGCCTGATTTCTCCATGTTCTGTTTCTCAAGTATGTGGTGTCCTCAGCAAATAAGGTCTTACCATCAAGTTATAGACAGTAACTAAAATGTATGTATAATGTATGGGGATCTATCTATAGAGTCATACTGACCAACATTCATAAAGAAGTACCTATTCCTGTCTGCGACCTTTTAATTTGCTAGCCTGTGTGTCGAGTATGACATCATCCCCCCATTATAAGGTACTTCCATTTAAACTTTTTTATGCGTTATGTATTTTACAAAGCTTCTAGTAGGTTTCCATATGACTTTATGAAAAGTCTTTCTTCCTCTACCCTGCCCTCCTATCCTCATCCTACTTAACACTTCCTGACACATTATTCCTCTTTTTCTCTTTTATCACTTTATTCTATCTGCCTGCCCCTGGAAATTCCCCCAACACATGGCTCCTTACTAGTTCCCTGACTACCATGGATACTCCAAATGAAATACACATATATAAGTATTTAAAGCTAACAGCCACATATGAAAGAAACCATGTTACATTTGTCTTTCTGGTATGATTTATGTTACTCAGGATGTTGTTTCCAAATCAATTAATTTATCTATGAATTTCATAGTTTCCTTTTTCTTAAAAGTTGATTAATATTCCATTGTGAAAATGTGTCGTATTTTCGTTATGTATTCCTCAGTTGATAGGCACCCAGATTATGTTCCTATCACTATTATTCTGCTAATAGACTATTAAACTGATTCCTACTGACTGAACCACACCCATAGTTAAGCAAAGCTCTCAACCCCATTAGAAAAGCTTCTCTTTGAAGTAGACTGTGTTAACACACATACCCCTACAACTGGTCAATGTGTACAGTATAAGAGACTGCAGAGTGCTCAGGCCTAAATGGAGCATCTGTATCACACACCCTCTCCCAAGGCTCAGGGGTCATTGTAGAAGAAGTAGAAAGACAGTAAAAACCAGAGATGGTGGGTGACTACAGGGAAACAGACATAACAGGGTAGTTGCATATATGAACTCAGAGTGGTTGATAGCATACTTAAGACCTATGAAAGCTCAAGCTGCTTTCCCAGCACGGACAAATTTCCATTCCTAGTTTAGATGCTTTTGCTAACTGACAGATGCTGTGAGAGGGACAGTAAATTTTTCTTTAAGGGTGTCACCTTTGGTAGGTTGGCCACACTCCATGGATTAGCCCCACATGAATATCTGGCACCACAAATTAGACTTGATGGATTTAAAGAAAAGCAAAAGAGGACATGAAGTTCAGTAGGTACGGAGATGGGGGTGGATCTAGGAATAGTTGAGGGAGGAAGGTGAATATGGTCAAAATATACAAAAATTTAAAAGAATTAGTAAAAATATTTTAAAAGACATATCAAAATAAAATAATAACATCATAAATTCACAGATGTGGTTGTAAGTAAGCTGATATATTGAAATGTGTATATATTCTTTTAAAAGAAATGGAAAATCTAAATATCAGTACACAAATTTTGAAAACACAATAAAAAACAGGAACATGAATTCAAGGAGGCAAAATATTTAAGTATAAAAGCAATGGTATAAATTCACAAAAAGAAAAACAAATAGAAAAAATTTAAATTTCTATTTTTAAAATGCCCCAAATTAAAGGAAAACAAATTACAGAAATTCTATAAATAAAATGGATAAAATATTGTTACTTTAGCCAGGCACAGTGGTGCATTCCTGTAAACCCAGCACTCAGGGAGGCAGAGACAGGCAGATCTCTGTAAGTTCCAGGCCACCCTGGTCTACAAAGTGAGTCCAGGATAGCCAAGGCTACACAGAGAAACCCTATCTCAAACACACACACACACACACACACACACACACACACACACACACACACAGAATTGCTATTTTAATGCTTAAGTCAACAGTAAATAATAAGGCCCTTAAAAGATTAAAGAGTGCAAGAGTGCAGACATTTGCAGATAATTTTATAAAAAAATATCTTATAGGCAGATTTTGAAATTTTTCAAAGCTTATGCACAAGGTAGTAACTTCAAATCATGAGAATTGTGAGTTATGGGGCTGGACAGATGGCTCAGAAGTTAAGAGCAGTGGCTGTTCTTCCAAAAGTGCTGAGTTTAATTTCCAACAACCACATGGTGGCTCATAATCATCGATAATGAGATCTGGGGCCCTCTTCTGGCAGGCAGGCACACATGCAGGTAGAACATTGTATACATAATAAATAAATAAATGTTTTTTAAAATGTGAGTTATTTATGTTTTACCTTATCAATAAATTAGTGATGATACCAGATAAGAATTGAAACATTTTGAAACCAGAGTTTTCACATGATTTTGATTGTATTTCACAATTTACAGTTAATAAGCATTACCAGAAACTAGTTAATTACCAAGTCACTGGAATCATTATTTCTATGATCTTAAAAAATTAAAACTAAAAGGTATTCTCTCAAATTTAAAATAAGGAAAATACATGTGAGCTTTGTTTACTTCAGAATTATTTATAATAGTGAAAAACTAGAAAGTGCAAATATCCAAAATAAAAAGTATTATTATATATATAAATATTGTGAAAATCATCAAGAAACATGATTAAAATTAATTAAATACGGCAAAATTCTATGATAATGAATAAGAATATGTTCTCTGAAATAGTAAACAACTATTTTAACATTATATAAGAATTGATGCTCTTAAAAGTAATTTTCAATTTTTTAATCTAAGTTTTCTAGATATGGTAGCATAATTTTTAAAATTATTTAATAATTTTGGTTTTAATTACTTAACTATACGATTATTATAATTTCAGTTTCAGGCAGGATTTAAAAACATAAACCTATATTCAATATTTTCACTTTACACAATATTCAACAATAGAAAAATTCTAAAACCCTTTTGAGACAGAGACAAATTCATTATTCTTGCCTTAAATTCATTTCTTTTTCTTCCAAATTTTCTATTTGTTTCAACATTCTTTCTTCTTCCTTTTTGCTATTCTAGAAAGATAATCAGCAATGTTTATGTTAATCATTTTGCTCCAACAAAAATATGACTGAAATTAATTTTTAAAACTTTGACCTATTAGCATGAATTTTATTTTACTATACAAAAAATCAGGAACATGAGTGTGTTGATTATTTTTGGTCAGCAAGTTATAATATCTGTCAAGAAGGAACCTCAAAAAACTGTTTCCATAAGATTGACCTGTACACAAGTCTATGAGAAATTTTCTTCACTGATGATTCATGTGGGAGGCTCAACCCACTGATGTCAGTGTCACCCCTGTGACATTGGGTGTCTAGGACAGCTGTCCTAGATTCTATTTTTAAAAAGAGGCTGAACAAGCTCCAAGGAGAAAGCTCCTCCATGGCCTCTGCTTTGGATTCCTACCTCAAAGTTCCTGTCGTGAATTCCTGCCCTGACTTCCCTTTAAAATGGACTGTGCTTGTTGATATGTAAGCCAAATAAACCTCCTTTCCCATCTCAAGCTGCTTTTTTAAAATAGTGTTTTATCACAGCAATACAATGTAAATTAAATAGTGTACTATTTAATTTGTAAAATTCTGCTTTATAGACTTGTATTAATAACAATCCTAATAATATGTAGCAGCTAATAAATTATATTCAATTTCCCAGTAGCACTTTGAGGCTTGTACACTTTACTCATAATGTTTCATTATTCAGTAGTTAATACGAAACTCATAATTCAACTTTCAAGGACAAAAATCAATGTTATTCTCTGATATCTCCTCTTCCATAAATGCAGAAGTAAGCTCATAAACACCAATAATACTTTATTCCATTATGAACATATGTCATATCCTATTTTGCTTAACATATTTGAACACTTACTATTTTTATATTAATTCATATGTTCTTCAAGAAAATGACAAAATTATTCATTATTATATATTCCACAGAAATCTATGACTGGTAATGTTTATAACTGTATTAGCTTCATATATTGATAGCCTGTATTTTCTGTTGTCCATTATCGCCATATCAAAGAACAGCATGCAGCTTTTTCTCCAAAAAAAAAAAAAAAATGAGCTCTAAAATAATGAAACTTTTTAAAATTAAAGGGTACTCAGATATTATATATTTAAAAGTCCCTCTAATTGAAAGGTAAGAAAGCAAATTCACTGATAACTTTGTAAACTTACAATGATCTCTTCTTGATGTTTCTTGAGTTCTAGGGCCATATCACTTGCTTCTTGTGCCAGTTTTTTGTTCTCAAGAGAAAGCATGTTGCAGCTTGCAGTTAATTCAGTTTTCTCAACTCTATATTTTTAAAAAACATGTCAAATAGGAATAGTTACATATGAAATATGATATATAAAATTAATTCAAAGTAATTTAAGGGAAAAGAAAAGGCAAAATATAGATGAGACAATACTGGGTATTAATTCTTGAAGCAAAGTTATAGTTTCACACTGCATCATTACATTATCTGTTCATATATGTATAAGTTGTTTCCATATTAACATTCACTATGTAGTGCATTATATTTCTTTGTATACTCCCTACACTGTCTTTCTTCTGCAAAGTATGAAGGGCACATTATTTTCTTCACATAATTGTTTTACCTCTAATATTCTATGTCAAATTTCTGAAATTTTAATTAGAATAATCCTTAAAGCATGAACTGTTTGTAATTAAAATGCAATCACTCTTGAAAGGTCTCAAATGTTTCATACTCAAAGAGAAAGTATTGTTACTATCAGCTGAAGCTGGTATCAATTTTAAATAAAAGCAGAGTGTGGTATCACCAAATTATTTCAAGAGCATCTACCGCTTCCTCCTGCTTAACAATATTAGAAATTCAGCGAAGGAAACAAACGGTTTTTTCCTAAATAATGAGAGATTAAAGAGCAAATATACAAAAGATAATACAAATTAACACTAAACTATAACTACTCCATTGTTAAGGGAATTTTTAATAAATGAATGTTTCTAAGGTCTCCTGAAAAAAAAAAACTGTTGAAAGAGTATCAGAATGAGGGAATGGAGCTACAAAAAAAAAAAGGATGAGGCTGCAGGTCAGCCTGGGACTAATGCTGTAGCCCTGCCTGGACTCAAAATTACAGCAGTCCTTCTTCCTCAGCTTCCCAAATGTTAGCATTCCAGGCATGAGGCATCACACCTAACACTTTATCATTTTTATCTAGAGCTGAGAAGCGATCAAAGGGGAAAAATAGTGTTTACTACTGACCGACATGCACTTAAACTTACTCCTTTCTCTATGATAAATCATTCTCAATTTAAACCTGATTAAGTGAAATCATTCCACTGGATACTTTATTTGGATAATTTTAGAAATAAATTTATACATTGAAATTTTGTTAAAACAAACATATGAAATAATTTATTCAAATTAGAAAAAAGAACAATAAAAATTATCTTTATGGGAAACTAAATGCCTTCCCCAAATTAATATTAGACGTTCTATATGTAGAAATTCCACAATCATGGACTTGCCCATGTAGAGATTGAAACCTCTCAAGAAAATATATCTGGAGAGAACATATAAACTTCTTCCTTGCCATTATTTTCTGAATATAATAAAACAAATTTTTGCATAGCATTTACATTATATCCAATCCTCTAAGTAGTACAGAAGTGAGTTAAGCCAGGCGGTAGTGGCACAGGCCTTTAATCCCAGCACTTGGGAGGCAGAGGCAGGTGAATCACTATGAGTTTGAGACCAGCCTGGTCTACAGTGCTAGTCCAGGACAGCCAAGGCTACACAGGGAAACCCTGTCTCAGGATATGCATAGCTTATATACAAATACTATGCTGATAGCACTTGAACTTGAGTATCTACAGATTTGTGTGTATTCAGGGTTTCTGGAACCAAGACTCACAAACACCAAGAGATAACTATATACTAATATGAAGTGACTTAACATTCTTATTCTTTTATATAAAGTAAACAAACTTCCTTTACCAATGAAATAGGCAAATCATTTCTTTTCTGACACAGTATCTCACTACCAATAGATTTAACTTTATTTATTCTTTATATAAATGATACAAGCTTCCTTTAGCAATGAAATAGTTATAAAACATTTCTTTTTGACACAACATCTCACTGCAAAGCCAAACCCTTCAATTCATAATTCTCTTGATTCAGCTTCCAGGGTGTTGAGAATATATTTGTGCACCACCATGCCTGCTTTAGTTAAGAATAAAACTCAATTTCAAATCCATTGATAGAAATTGTAAATATAATTTACTTTTATGATAAAGCTTAGTAATTAAACCATAGCTAGACAGACAGACAGACGGACATGAAAAACATACTTCTCTTTTTCACGCTCTATTTTCAATTCTTCAATCTGTTTTAAATAATGCTGTTCACTTGTTTTAGTGACAGTCAACTGTACTTCCAAATCATGGACCTCTTTCTGTAAAGTAAATGTATACATTATGACAGATGTTCTAACAGGATCTTTTTCTATAAAAAGATATAGGCTGGGCATGGTGACATAATCCAAGCACTCAAGAGGCAGAGGCAGGCAGATCTCTGTAAATTCAAGCCTGGTATATATTAAGTTCCAGGAAAGCCAGAGCTACATAGTAAGCCCCCGTCACAAAAAAAAAAAAAAAAAAAAGTGTATATATGTGTGTGTGTGTGTGTGTGTGTGTGTGTACATATATATATAAATGTATATATATATATACACTTATATTTACACTTCGGAAAAATTTGGCAGGATATTAAAAAATATTTTTGAGACAAAGTCTCTTTCAGTCAAGGCTGGTCTCAAACTATATATATATATATATATATATATATATATATATATATATAATGTATATATAATATATATGTGTGCGCACACACAATGACTTTGAACTCTTGATTTTCCTGCTTCTTCCTCCAAAGTACTAGAGTTATAGATAAATACAAATACCATGTCCAGCTAAATATTTAAGTAGAAAATATAATAATTGTTTTAATTTTTTAAATTAGCAATGACAATAAGTAAATTCTATTTTAATATCCCGAAGCTCAGACAAAAATTTAAATTTACATGTAATTTTTAGCCATTTTATTCTAACAAGTAATTAAGTTCAACTATAATTTTATTTAGTTTAGCTTATTGTTAGTTTACCTTTTGTTTGTTTTCCTGAGGCAGACTCTCATCATACAGCCCTGGCTAGCCTGGAACTCTCTATGCAGACCAGGTTAGCCTCAAACTCATAGATATCTGCCTGCCTCTGCCTATGGAGTATTAGGAGTATGCTGCCACCAAACCTGGCCTAAAATTTTGTATTAGTAAGGAAAATATATTAGTTAGATCAGGAAGTGCCTAACAGACTAAAATCTTCTTACTATTTTAAAAATCAGTTCTAGCCAGATGTGGTGGTGCACGCCTTTAATCCCAACACTCAGGAGGCAGAGGCCAGCAGATCACTGTGAATTCAAGTCTAGCCTGGTCTACAAAGTGAGTCCAGGACAGCCAAGGTTAACACAGAGAAACCCTGTCTCGAAAAAGCAAATAAACAGTTCCAATTCTTTTACAGATCTACAAATAATATACTTTAAATTTAAAAGTAAGTTTAACCTTTCACACAAACTCTGGTGCCCCATATTTGAACATGTCCCTTGGATGGAGATGCCTGATGGCACTCAGAGGAAAGATAATAGGTCACCAAGGAGAGACTTGATACCGTATGAGCATATTCAGGGGGAGGAAGTCCCCCTCAGTCACAGACTTAGGGGAGGGGAAGGGAGTAGGGAGGAAGTGGGAGGAAGGGAGGAATGGGAGGATACATGGGGTGGGCTAACAACTGAGATGTAATATGAATAAATTAATAAAAAAATAAAAATAAAAATAAAAAAAATAAAAGTAAGTTTAACATAAGCACTATAAAGAATATCATAAGAATTAAGCTTAATAAGGGCTAAAATTTAAATGTATCAAAATATACTAAAGACATCAAGAATTATTTTAAACCATAACATTATTCATAAGCTGGATTCTTAATATTGACCTTTCTTTCCCACATTACAATATGAAAGTTCCCTGGTTATATTTTAAATCAATAATTAACATACTAAATATAACAAGAACACATACTTTTAAAAAGAGTTTTATAAAGAAATCCTTCATAAAACAAATATCTACACCATAATTGATTTTATAAATCTATAGTCTCTTAACAAAACATTATAAACAAGTATATCCTTAACAAACCTCTCTGTTTTGCAAAAGGAAAATTAGTTCTTGTTCTTTCCCTTGTAATTCTTCAGCAAGTTTCTCAACTTGTTTCTTTTCATCTACTAAAAGTTTTTGGTCTTCTGCCTAAAAACAGTAGGAAAAAAGCATGACTGTCAAACTACATACATACTGAAAATAATTAAGCTACCCAAAGAGTAATATAAAGAACTACAAAGCCGGGCGTGGTGGCGCACGCCTTTAATCCCAGCACTCGGGAGGCAGAGGCGGGCGGATCGCTGTGAGTTCGAGGCCAGCCTGGTCTATAAAGTGAGTCCAGGACAGTCAAGGCTACACAGAAAAACCCTGTCTCAAAAAAAAAAAAAAAGAAAGAAAGAAAGAAAGAAAGAGAAAAAGAAGAAGAAATGGATTCTACTACTTCAGGATGGCTGTGGAGACTGATGGTGTGTGTCTGAAGTCAGTGGATGGCTGAACTGCTTGGGGCTACCTATCTACTAAGCGGTTCACTATTTGGACTAAAATCTCCAAAGCTCAGTCAAGGTAATCCGGCTTACCTTTTGGATGATGTTATTCTTTTCTCTAACCTTACAATTTCCACAGCTACCTACCTCCTTCCTACATCACATTTGATATTGTGTGGGATTGCACTGAGACTGATCCTATAGTACAGATCCATATTTTTGGTTGTGAGCCTAGTCTTTAATGACTAAGCCATATCTCCAGCCCAATATAATACATACCTCAATGTTCTGTTTACTTCCTATACTCTCCAATGCACTCAGGGAATACCCCATTTATCAGGTATTAGTAACTGCACTGTATACAAACTGAAAAGCCTCTAGAAAACTTAGAAATTGCCCTACCCACAGCTGCAAAGCTAAGTCTGGTCAGCAGAGATTTTTTTGATACATAAAGAAGGAACAATCCTAAAATGAAGGCAATTCTAATGTACATCTGACCCTAAGCAGGTCTAGGTTCTAACTTAAACATTAGAAAAGACAAGACTCCAACATCAACTGACAAACTATTCTACACAGAAGACTCCAGCATTAGAAGACCCAGAGTAAACCGAATTAAACATCTTGTCTTAGTTTTCGGTTTTATTTTTGAGTTGAAGATCTTGGAAATTCATCCCTCTCCAAGAGGCTTTAGGTGAGTGTTTTGGGGGAGGGTGGCTGTATTTATTGTTTTGTCCATTGTGCTTCTTTTTTCCTTTCTATTATGCTGTATTTTTAAAGCATACATATGGTTTTTGAACTTTTGTTTTTACTTTTTATTCCTCCTACATTAATCAACTTTTTTCCTTTATTGTGCCATTAGATTTTTAGTATTTTTCTCCACCAATCCCTAACATTTTTCTCATTTCTGTTCTTTTATATAATCCTGCCCCCTTTTCACTTTTCCTTTGTTTTCCTTTATTCCATGTATTTATTATTTTTATTGCTACCCTATTTATCTTTAACTTTACAGCTAACTCTATATTATTTTTGTTATTTTATATTTTATGGCCACTAGTGGTACTATATAGCTTTAATAACTTTTTGTTGCTGGTTTTTGGGGAGGAGGTTGTTTTGTTTTGTTTTTGTTTTTGTTTGAGAGAAGGTTTCTCTGTGTAACAGCTACTCTGCCTCCAGAGTGTTGGGATTAAAGGTGTGTGCCACAATTGCCTGGCCTGGTTTTAATAAACTTTAAGTGTGCTTCCTCATTTGGTTTGGTTTGGTACGACAGCTGTTACAGCAGTTTGTTTTTCCACTCTCCCAGAAGCACTGAGCCTCAAAAGAAGACTGGTCACTAAGAAGATTCCCCAAATAAAGTCAGAATATCCATGTCAACAAATGTACAAATCATAATACACAAACATAATTAAGAAAAATTAAGGCAATATGACACCTACAGAAATTGTAACTAATTTGTTACTAAATACAAATAGATGAATTTGACCAGGCTGATATGATGGTTCAATAAAAAGGCATTTGCCTGGGCTGGAGAAATGACTCAGCAGTTAAGAGCATCGTCTTCCCCCACCTGTATTGGGATCTGATACCTTCTTCTGTCATGCAGGTGGTGTACAAGGTATACATGCAGATAGAGCACTCACTACATAAAATAAATAAATCTTCTTAAAATAAGTTATTTGCCATCAAGCCTGATGACCTGAGTTTAATACCTAGAACCCACATGGTGACACTTTAATCCTGTCCTCTAATTTCCACACGTCATTACAATGTACACACACACACGCACACACAAATCAATCAACCAACCAATTGTCCAATTTAAAAATGGTTAAAATGCCAGAAAAAGAATTCAAAAGTCTACTTGTAAGAGTAACCAAAAAGTCAAAGAGGATACAAACAGACTGGAAATAATATGGAATAATATAGAGGCTCACAAGTATCTGTAACTCCAGTTCCAGAGAATCAGATGCCTTCTCCTGGCCTCTGTAGGCACTAAGCATGCCTGTGGTACAGATAAATATTGCATGCAAATATTCACACTTACATATAAAATAAAATAAATATTTTTAAAAACTGAAGGAAAAATAAAATGTATCATTATAAAAATGAATTAACTTATTACCTCTAAGCCATCTCATCAGAGAATACTGGAAGGAATATTTCAGACTAAAGAGATGATATATCAATCATGAATGGAGAGCGGGGATGGAGAAAGGAAAGGTAGCAGAAGGTTTAACCAAAATGAAAAAGCTATATGGAAGCCTACACTCTTCCAACCTAAGGAACCAATTCTAATTATAAAAGATAGAAAAATACAGGTTCACAGTGAACCTTTATCTAGCACTGAACCCTTGCATACTAAAATACTGATTTGCCTACTAAGAAGTGTCTACAGGTGCAATGTAGCACAACTGTTATATAAATAACCAACTTTCTGACTGGGTATGACGTCTCCTCCAAGGAGGGATTTCATGCCTAGCGTGGTAAACCTGGTGAAAAGCTCGTGTCTAAAGACACCACAGGCCCTAGTAGAGAACTTACTATTGTTTTGCTAAATGTTCACATTATTAAAATGCCTTCTACATATTTCTGTTTATACCCATTTTGTTGAACAGACATGGACTAGATAATTGTATTTTAAAAAATAATTTCCAACTGTTTGCTCTCTGCAAGAAGCATAGTTAACTGGCAAGGATAGATTATTGGGAAAAAAATAAACTGGCATATTAAGCAAGTAGAAACTGAAAACAAACAGAAAGAAGTATACTAGTATCTGAAAAAGCAGACTTCAAGCCAAAATGTAGTTCACTACAAATTAATAAAGGTGATGATGATCAAACAAGAAGTAATGATGATTGAAAATAATTATGCACCAAACATTGGTGTGCCCAATTTCATAAACAAAATCTACTGGACACAAATGGATAGACAAGCCAAGATACAATAATAATAAGTGACTTCTATACCCAATTCTATGAGTAGATATTATCATCTATACCAAAAAAAAAACCACAATAAAACCATAGATCAAATGTTAGCACACATTTATAGAATACCCCTTCCAACAACTATTGAATATACATTCTTCTCAGCAGTCCAAAGAATTTCCTCTAAAATAGATTTTACAAATCCAGTATTACCCTACTACCAAATTTGATAAGGAGACATCAAAAATGATACTATAAACAAAAATATTTATTAAGCATAAGTTCAAAACTTCAATAAAATAACTGGCAAATTAAATTCATACCACATTAGAGAAATCATGCACCATGATCAAGTTGCTTCACCCCGGGAATGCCACAATAGTTCAACATATACCAATCAATAGATATAATACAGCACATTAAAAAAAATCAAGGATAAAAGTCATATAATCATTCCAATAGATACATAAAAGGCCTTTGATAAAATAAAACATCTATTCATAGTAATATCCTTGAATAAATTAGGCATAGATGGATAATACCTCAAAGTAGTAAAACTATATTTGACAAACCCATAGCCAGTATGACACTAAAAAGAAAAACTAAAAACAGTTTCAGGAAGATCTAGGACAATTATGGCCACTGCTCACTGAATCTTTGTGGTATAGCATAATATGCATATTCACTCTCATTTTAAGTATGCTATCAACATGAGTTTTGTTTTGGTGGTTTGGGTTTTTTATTGTTTTGGTTTTTTGTTTTGTTTTGATTTGATTTGGTTTGGTTTTTCAGGATAGGGTTTCTCTGTGTAGTCTTAGGTGACCAGACTGGATTTGTAGAACAGACTGGCCCCAAACTCACAGCAGCCTGCCCACCTCTGTCTCTCTGAGTGCTGGGATTAAAAGCATGTGCCACCATGTCCAGCTATGTTTAAATATTATAAATATCCTGGCCAAGATCATGAATAATAATCCTATGAACTGTTATCCCTGGCCTAGTTAACCATTTTCCCCAATTTTGGGGGAATTGCCCTTCAAAGGTATTATACACCTTAAATCAGCCTGAAAAACCTTAAGAGAACGAAGTACCATTTCCTCTAAGGGGGGTTGGGTAGGTTTCTGTTTACTCTCTTGGTCTACAGATGCTTATTTTCATCAGGAGTTGGTCATTAAGTTATTATTAGTCTTATACAGAGAGGAAAATAGGTTTTTCTTTTCCTCTTTTTTTTCCTTTCTTTTGTAGGTAAGGAGATAGGAACTGAAAAGAAAGAAAAGGTGATATAGAAATATAAAGAGAGGATAGAACAAAAGGTAGATTATTGAATCTACTCCTCAACTCAAGGCCTTGTTACTCACAAATAAGGTTATTTTTAATTCACTGGTATAGAATTTTGTATATTGATGCAAATCATGGTAATGTCAAATACTAGTCTAATTTTTTCACAAGAATATATATCCTAAGTCTAACAGATAGATATGATTCTATAGATATATAAGGCAAAATAGTTAAATAAGGTCTGCAAAGCCGCAGAGACCTCCAGAATATGGCATTTAAACGTGTTTTTATTATTCTAAAAATTCTTTGACAATAAGACAGGTTAACTCCTGGCAATACTCAGCCTGTCTCAAAAAAGATAATGAGCATCAAAGAACCTCTGTATGGAGATGGCTTCAAATGTTGCAAACCATCCACTGGGCAAAATGTCCTTGTTTTTGCCACAGACAGAATTCTGCCTAAAAATAGGCAAGCTTAGATACAGGCAGAGTCAACAGCCAAACACTGCCAAGACAGGGTAAACAAGTCCTCAATAATTCCTGCCTCGCAAATGTATTTGTCAGATCTATTGGGCCAGAAGGCTGAAGATGATGCTCCAATGCTATAGAGAGCGTTGGGCGACTGGTTCAGGCAGTAAACTGTCTCAGTCATTTTTTTCATTTTGGAAACTGCTAACTTGATTTCCAGTTCACTCAGGTAGTTAGGCTTTATTCCTTCTCAAATTTCTGATGGAGTTGAAGACCAGATAGTTTAGTCTTACAATTAAGCTTAGTAGGTTAGGAGTTAAGATGTTTTTAAATCAAGACAGATGTTTTAAGTAAAAGAGATAAGATATGATAGATACTGAATTTCATTCAGAAATTTAGACCCAACAAGGTAGGAAAGATGTTTACTTCAAGTTTGACAAATACAAATAGCCAAATCACTATGAATGTAGCGTGTGTGTGTGTGTGTGTGTGTGTGTGTGTGTGTGTGTGTGTATATATATACATATATATAATTCCTGATTGTCTTGTGGTTCTTCCTGCTGTATGTAGTGTATTTTATTCATGTGTAATAATAGTTAATAATTAAAATACATAATAAAATAAAAATAAAACATACCAAAAAACTATAAAAATAGATGCAAAACTACAGCTTTACTCAAAAGCAAATGTAAAATTTTTATATTTAGTAGAAAAATTAGTGTGAAATATGTATAGTTTGCAAATACAGGCCAGTAATATAATTAAGAAAGAATATATGTGTATATACACACACTTACCAATATTTTTTTCAATTCTTCAAGTTCCACTTCTTTGTTATTTTTTAATTTAGTCATATCTTCTAAAATAAACAAAATAAAATGTGTTAACAGCTGGATTAAAAGGTAGAAAAAAGAAGAAATAAGAATAATGCCATGTGAAACTGGCACGTCTTTAATCCCAGCACTCAGAGAGGCAGAGGCAGGCGGATCTCTGTGAGTTCAGGGCCAGCCTCATCTACAAAGTGAGTCCAGGACAGCCAAGGCTATACAGAGAAACCTTGTCTTGGAAAACAAAAAAAAAGCACAATCCTATTTGAAAAGAAGAATCAACTGATATCTGACACCATTATCAAGCCAAAAACCTTTAACTAGAAAGGATATAAAGACTAGGGAGAAATTACTATCATTATACTCCTAAATAAGATGTACACCCCTAAAAAAAAGTAACACACAAAGGAAGCTTATAAGAGTCCTAGTCAACTGTGTAACAGTAATAATGGATAAACACTAGCAGTCATATATTTCTAGGGTAATTCAAGGCAAATGAATCCCAAATTCATGAAGCAAAATAAGCTACACAGAGAAACTCTGACTTGAAAAATGAAGAAAAAAAGAACAAAAAGCAAAAAAGGTTTTAATTGAAACTGAAAAACTTTTTTCATTTAAATTTGTCCACACTTGCAGATATGCAAGGTAATAAACATGAAGCACAGACTTCCAGCAGCCACATAGTGGTTCACAACTATCTCCAGTGGGATCGGATGCCCTCTTCTGTCATGCAGGCATACTTCTAAATACAGTACTCATATACGTAAATAAATAAGTCTTTAAAAATATAAAAAATAAAAAAGTGGGAAGGTTGTGCTGAAAAGATATTTTAAATTAATATTGAACTCACAGAAGCAAAGATAAGCACTATAAAGCCTTTCTTTTTCAGGTAGCAAGAAAAAAGAATATGAAAGTAATAAAATAGAAATAGGAATTAGAGAGGAAATATGAATAATGCAAGGTCTTGGTAATTGAAGGGGTAAAAATCAGGTTGTGTTTCATAGTATCAAATATGACCCAGCTATACAATGAATAAGACTGAGAATGGTAATAAATTCATAAAACTATATAATTGCTTTGTCTGTGTTAGTTCTTAAATATTAACAATACTATATGATAATATAGAATCATTTTTTCCTAAAGATATTTTATGATGAACATCACTAAACAATGAGTCTACAAAATCCTGGTATGAGCCAAGAATGATGGTGCATACTTATAATACCAGCACTTGGGTGGCCAAGGCAGGCAGATTACTGCAGTTCAAGACTAGCCCAGTCTAGTCAAAGAGTGCTAAGACAGTTGGAGCTACATAACAAGACCCCCCCCCAAAAAAAACCCCAACAAATCCAGGAAGTGGTGCATTCCCAAAATACCATGGAGCTGGGGCAAAAAGATCAAGAATTCAACACCAGTCTGAACTATAAAGAAGTATGATCCTGTCTCAAAAATTGTTTCTTCGGTTGAAATGTAAAAGGCATTTCCCTAAGGATTATTCAGGCCTTTGAATCCAAAAATAAGGAGAATACAAACATCTCAGGTTTCTAGACACCTATAAACCACACAAGGAAACTTAACAGTTTTCTTAAGATTTAAATATTCTATATTCAAACAGAATTTTTCCCTCATTTTAGTATTTTTTTTATTTTATATGCATGAGTATTTTGTCTCCACGTATGTATAAACACCATGTGCATGCATATTGTCCACAGAAGCCAGAATTAGAAACCAGATCCTCTAAATCTAGAATTATAAACAGTTGTGACCATCATATGGTGAAACCAAATCTAGGTCCTCTGTGTGAGCAATAAGTGCTCTTAACTGCTTAATAGTTTAACAAACTTAACAATAACAAACACCCAATTTTGTTTTTATAGTTATCAAGATGTTATCAAAGAATACTGTTCTCTAAATCTTACCTAATTCACATGATTTCTTCTGGAGCTCCACAGTAAGTAGTTTCAGTTGATCTTCATTTTTTCCCAATCTTATGAAATATATTATTTTAAAATTCAAATTATAATTTTAGTCAGAATTCATCTAATAATTAAAACTGGCACAATCTAACAACTGATATATCTAAAAGAGATTTATTCAGTAATTAAACATTATTGAATATTAATCTGTATGAAAGTTTAAAATAACTATAACAAATGTATAATTATATAATAATTATATCTACCTAAAACATCAAGGCTTATAATTTATATCCTAACTGCTTTGAGGTGGTAGCATACTCCCCTAATCCTAGCACTCCGGAGGCAGAGGCAGACAGATCTTTGCAGCCAGCCTGGTCTACGAAGTGAGTTCCTGGACAGCCAGGGCTACATAGAGAAACCCTGCCTTAAAAAACAAGAGTAAAATTAGAAAACTGTACCTTAACTATTGATGAAAATCAAATGTATACATTAGTGAATATGTAATTATATTAAATGCATATTTACTATATTCTTTCTTTTAAAATTACAAATAAAAGAATATGTACTGTTTTATTGGCTTTTTGGTTTTCCATTTCCTTAAATCATAAAACTAAGGTGAGGGAGCTTAACAGATAAGCAGGCTTGTTTTCAAGCCTAACAACCTGAATTCAATCCCCAGGAGAGCAATTTGTCCTCTGATCTCCACACACAAGCACATATATTACAGACACATGAATAATATATATAGTAAATAAGGGGCTGGAGAGATGGCTCAGTGTTTAAGAACACTGACTGCTCTTCCAGAGGACCTAAGTTTGACTCCCTCCAACTATCACAACTATCTCTTTAACTCTAGCTCAGGGGAATTCAATGCCCTCTTATGGCTCATGTAAGCACTGTATGCATGTGATACACAGACATACATGCAGTCAAAACACTCAAATGTATAACTTTTTACGATTTAATTTAGTAAATAAAAAATTACCTAAGGTAATTGGAATAGATGATTCTATACAATTTTACTATTTGAAAATTGCTTTCACAGATTAATCAGAAATATATAATACAAGTTTTTGTTGTTGTTTGTTTGTTGTTGGGTTTTTTTGTTTGTTTTTTGTTTGGTTTGGTTTGGCTTGGTTTTCTGAGACAGGGTTTCTCTGTGATAGCCTTGGCTGTCCTAGACTCACTTTGTAGACCAGGCTGGCCTCAAACTCACAGCAATCCGCCTGCCTCTGCCTCCCGAGTGCTGGGAATAAAGGTGTGTGCCACCACGCCTGGCTCGTAATACAAGTTTTTTAAAAGCTACATTTTTTTCTCCACACTATGTACTAAGTAAAGAAAAATTAAGTAGACCAAGGAGATAATTTGGGAGAGAAATTCGTTCCTCTCCTTTACTTGGCCAAATGTAATTAAGCGTCATGCTAACAGGACAAAAATAATTACCTAGGCCTCAACATACTTTTATATAAAAAACACATAAAATGAAAAATAGGGGGCTGGAGAGATGGCTCAGCGATTAAGAGGACTGACTGTTCTTCCTGAGGTCCTCAGTTCAAGTTGCAGCAACCACATGGTGGCTCACAACCATCTATACCCTCTAAAGCCCTCTTCTAGCAGGTGTACTCATATACATAAAATAAATAAAATCTTTTTTAATATTTATTTATTTATTATGTATACAGATTTTGTTATAGACGGTTGTGAGCCAACATGGGGTTGCTGGGAATTGAACTCATGACCTTTGGAAGAGCAGTCAGGGCTCTTACCCTCTGAGCCATCTCTCCAACCCCATAAAATCTTTTTAAAAACTTAAAAAAGTACAGCTAGTTGTTAACATTTTATTTTTAAATAAAATACTATTTAGGTTAAAAGCAAATGAGTAATTTATCTCATATGGATTAATATTTACTCTATCCCAAGACAGTTACTATATTTATACATTGTAAGTAAGGTTAAAGATCCCAGTAAAAGATACTCTTTAACCTGGACATTATTCCTATGAAGCTAATAATCCATACGCAGTGTTTCTCAAACTGTGGGTCACAACCCCACTGGCAAACTTCTTCCTCCAAAACTATTTACATTATTATTCATAACAGTAGCAAACTTAGTTATGAAGTAGCAATGAAAATAATTTTATGGTTGGGAGTCACTACAGCATGAGGAACTGTATTAAGGATACAGTTACTATCACCCCATATGAGGTTGTAGCATTAGAAAGGTTGAGAAACACTTATCCACACTATTAATAAACATGTTCTATCACTGCACCAACACTTAAGGACTTGTCTATATAGCTTGACTGCATGGCAAAGCATGCATGGAAACTATTCCAGAGAATGCCTGATTTTTAATGGCACTGGATATCAAAAATAAATCACTTTATGTATTTACTTGTTTAAAAACTATTTCACCTTTGTTGTTCTGTTCTTAATAATTCCTCCAAGGTGCATGTGGTAGCTTTAAGTTCAGTAACCACAATTGAGTGAGTAGTTTTATCTTTGTTGAATTCTTCCATTTGAGCTTCTTTTTCTTCAGTGAGCTGATAAATCTTTTTTGTTGCTATCTGTAAATCTTCTTCTAAAGCTTTCTGAGTGCTCTAAGTAAAATAAAGCACAAAACAGACAGAATAATGCAAAGGCTTAAAATGTTTTAAAGGCTTGTGTCATCTGCCTCCATCAACTTGCTTGCCCTCTTACACTCCCTATTTCCTCCTTCCCACTGTCCGTCCTTCAGCACACTGGAATAACCTACCCATTATCAAATTTCACGTCAGCATTCTCTATAGTTCTGATCCCTTCACACAGTGTTCCCAGGTAGTTCGCCACCTACACAGTTCTCTCCATTATTAGAACTGTTATGACATTTTATTAGCCTCGGTCATTCTATTGGTACTTAAGTATTTTTAACCAATGCCTCTTATTAGAAGCAATTTTAAAGCAGAGTTGAATCTCTGAGTCTTTATATACATTTTAGTCATATCCAATAAATATTTGTTAGCTGATTATGTGATACACACTATATAGTAATCAGTTTTTAAGTCATACCATACTCCTTTCCAAGGACATTTTAGTGTCTTCAAGTTCTGATGTTAAATGATCCTTCTTTTCATTTAATTCTTTTAAGTTTTCATCTTGTAATTCTAAAAAATAAAATTATAACACCTGAGCTTTAATCTGTCTACTATGACAGATACTTAAGCAAAACAAAGAATAATTGAGATGAACTCTACTCCTACAAGCACTGTCACCAATAAGCAAAGAACTAACTTGTTTTGCACACAAAAACACAAATATTTTCACCTAGTATTTAAGATACTTCCTGATGGAACCACAAAGTATCATACCATTGAAAATTGCAAAAATTTGCTAGTACAATAACAGTTCTTTATATTAATATCCTTGAATCAAGTCCTATAATTTAGCTTGTCCATTTGTTGTAAGTCATTTTTTTCTCCATTTGTTTTGGTGATGTTGTTTAAAATATTCTTTTATGCCTATAAGTTTAATAATAAAGACTGTGATCTATAATTAATATAAAAAATAAATTTTTAAAAATAAAAATATAGATAGGCATTGTTTGGTAGAAGTGTATATTAAGAAAACTAATTGCTATAGCAATCACCCCTTTTCCTCTACTAGAAAATAAGAAGAATGAGTCAGGCGGATCGCTGTGAGTTCGAGGCCAGCCTGGACTACAAAGCGAGTCTAGGACCCTGTCTTGGAAAAAAAAAGAAAAAGAAATTCAACAAATTCCTAGAAGTGAATGAGCACAACAGTACAACTACCAGAACCTTTAGGGTAAAGCCAAGGCAGTCTTAGAAAGAAAGTTACATCTTTAAGTGTACACACACACACACTCACACACACTCAAACTCAAATATAACCTAATGATCACTTCATAGTTCTAGAAAAGGAAGAGGAAGCCAAACTCAAATGGAGAAGATGGGAAGAAATAATAAAGACTGGGGCAAAAAGTAATGAAATAGAGACGTAAAAAATGAAATACAAAATCAAAGTATGAATAATGCTTAACAAGATCAATAAACCCCTAGCCACACTAACCAAAAGAAAAAAAAGACTCAAATTAATAAAATTAGAGGTAAAAAGAGTTGTTACAAAAGATTCAAATGAAATCTAAGTCATCATTACACAATACTTTGAAAATTTATAAACAAAAAGCTGGAAAGGCTATAAGAAATGAATGAATTTATAAACTCATATGACCTACGAAAATTAAATCCTGAACTCTTAAGATCAGGTACTTTTAATAAATTGCAGAAAACAAAATTCGTATTAAAAATTTGGTAGTTTTTATTACACTAATAACAAACTAAGTGAAAGAAATACAAAAAAATATTATTTTTACAAAAGCTTCAAAAAAGAATATTCCAAAAAATAAATCTAATAAAGTAAAAGACCTCTAAAGTGAAAACATTAAGATACTCAAAACAGAAATTAAATAAGAAACTAGATTTTGAAAAAAATTCCATGCTCAACTGACAGAATATTGTGAAAGTGGCTATATAACCAACAGGAAACTACAGACTGAGTACAGTCAGCATCAAAATCCAAATGACTTTCATCAAAGAACTTTTTAAAAAGCCAGGCATGGTGGCACACACCTTTAATCCCAGAACTCGGGAGGCAGAGGCAGGTGGATCACTGTGAGTTCGAGGCCAGCCTGGTCTACAAAGTGAGTCCAGGACAGTCAAGGTTACACAGAGAAACCCTGTCTCGAAAAACAAAAACAAAAACAAACAAACAAAAAAAAAAAGAACTTAAAAAAACCATAACCCTAAAATCCATGTGGAAACGCAAAAGACTAAGTTTAGAAAGCAAGTAGAACAATGCTGGACATCGTAATATATGTCTGAAAATTATACTGCTGGGCCATAGTGAAAAAGACAGTACAATACTGACCCAAAACAGACATATAGAACAATGGGACAAAATATAGAACATAGAAATAAATATGCAACTATATCTACTTAATTTTTTGTTACAAAAGTATTAAAAACATACATTGGGAGAAAAAGACAACCTATATGTATTTGAAAAACTTTAAATCCCACCACACATATACTTGCTCATCAATGTTTATTGTTGCTCTATTCACAATAGCAAAGAAATTAAATCAGCATAGATGTTCACTGTAAAATTTCCAAAAGAAAAATGGATGCATCTGGAAAGTTAACCAAAACTCAGAAAGACAAACATGTCATGTATATGTTCATATATGGACACCAGCTTTTAATTCTTATGTATGTACATATGTGAGTGGGTGTGAATGTGGGTCACAAAACTAGGAAATGGACCGCAGGAGGAGAAGGAAAATGTTTTTAATAAGAAAATGAAAACAGCATACATGGGACATGGAAATGAAAGGAGAGCCACTGTAGGTGGAAGGATGCAAGATAGGAGTAAAGACGGTAGGGGGATGATCAATCCAAAGTCTACACAAAATGCCACTATAAACTCTTTATTCTGCCTATCAATTAAAAACAAAAAAGTAAAGACAATTTCTAACAATGAAAAATGTTAAACAACAGAATGAGCATTCAGATTTTTTAAAGCTCCACTAAAATGCTATACAAAATAACAGTCTCTTCCTACTGTGAAGGAAAAACAGATTTGAAGAAAAAGTACAGGCAGAGACACAACAAACTGGGAATGCCTTGGGCTTTTGAGACCTCAAAGCCTCCTCCAACAAGGCCACGCCCCTAATCTTTCCCAAAGAGTTCCACACACTAGAAACCAAGTATTAAAACATATGACCTATGAGGGCCACTCTCAAGCAAGCCAACACAGGAAGCTGGGAAGATGACTCAATCAGTGATGCACTTGCTGTGCAAACATGAGGACCTGTATTTGATCCCCCAGAGCCCACATTAAAAAGCTACGTGTAATCTTAGAGTGGGAGGCAGAAGCACGAGAATCCCTGGGGTTTGCTAGCCATTCTATCCAGGGCTATCAGCAAGTTCCAGGTTAGGTCAAAGATCCTATCTCAAAATCTGTCTTAATCAGAGAATCCACTCTTTTCTTTTTTTTTTTTTCTTTTTTTATTAATGTATTCATATTATATCTCAATTGTTAGCCCTTCTCCTGTTTCCTCCCATTCTTCCCTCCCTCCCACTTCCCCTCTTCTCCCCTCCCTTATGTCTGTGATTGAGGGAGACCTCCTCCCCATATATATGCTCTAAGAATACCGAGTCTCTCCTTGGTAACTTGCTATCCTTCCTCTGAGTGCCGCCAGACCTCCCCATCCAGGGGACGTGGTCAGAAAAGGGGCACCAGAGTTCGTGTGAGAGTCAGATCTCACTCTCCACTCAACAGTGGAGAATATCATGTTCGTCGGCTAGGTCTTGGTAGGGGTTCGAAGTTTACTGCCTATATTCTCCTTGGCTGGTGCAAGAACTCAAGAAATTAAACACCACAAAACCAAACAACCCAATTGCGAAATGGGGCTTGGAACTTAACAGAGAATTCTCAACAGAGGAATATCAAATGGCCAAGAAACACTTAAAGAAATGCTCGTCCTCGTTAGTCATCAGAGAAATGCAAATCATAACGACACTGAGATTCCATCTTACACCCATCAGAATGGCTAAGATCAAAAACTTAAATGACACCACATGTTGGCGAGGATGTGGAGAGAGAGGAACACTCCGTCAATGCTGGTGGGAATGCAAACTAGTACAACCACTTTGGAAAGCTATCTGGCGCTTTCTCAGAAAAATGGGAATAGGGCTTCCTCAAGACCCAGCTATCCCACTCCTTGGAATATACCCAGAAAATGCCCTAACACACAACAGGGACATATGCTCAACCATGTTCATAGCTGCTTTATACATACTAGCCAGAACATTGAAACAGCCTAAGTGTCCCTCAGTAGAAGAATGGACTAAGAAACTGTGGTACATTTACACTATGGAATACTACTCAGCTATTAAAAACAACGAATTCCCGAAATTTGTGGACAAATGGATTGATCTAGAAATTATCATAATGAGTGAGTTCACCCAGAAGCAAAAAGAGACAAACGGTATATACTCACTTATATCAAAACACTAGTCCAAGGGATATGTCCCATGAAAAACTTTACCTACCAGGAAAGTGGGTCAGAGGAGAGGACATCCTATTGAGACTTTAGGTGAGAGTAGCATGGAAGAATGGGGAAATAGTAGGACCCACAGGGTCCTGGAAACCTACAAGAAGAACTTTATGACAGGCAGATCTGGGTCCTGGGGTCCTCCTCAAACTAAAGAATCCACTCTTTTCAAAGAATTAAAATGAAGGTCTTTACTAAGAGTAAGGAGCCAGGTGGCACGGTGACATACACCTTTATCCCAGCAGAGGCAGCCTGGTCTACAGAGTGAGTTCTAGAACAGCCAGGGCTGTTACACACAAAACAAAAAACTTGCCTTGACACTCAGAAGAAGGGTAACAGGCTACCAAGAAGAGACTTGATACCCTATGAGCATATACAGGGGGAGGAAGTCCCCCTTAGTCACAGTCATAGGTAAGGGGAGTAAGGGGAAAATGGGAGGAAGGAAGGAATGGGAGGATACAAGGGATGGGATAACCATTGAGATGTAACAAGAATAAATTAATAAAATAAATTTTTTTTAAAACTTGCCTTGAAAAAAATTAAAATAAAAAAAAGAAAGGGTATATAAGAATTTATTTAACCAACAAATTTAAAATAGAAGACACGTTTTGAGTAGAAGAAACAGGCAAAGAACAGGGTAAAATAATATAAAATGTAGTAGCTGGTGATATGACTCAGTGGATTAAAAAGCACATCAACATCCTGATTCCCAGTGGGGCACTAGGAATGTGCACACACGGTAATCCCAGCACTAGGGAGGCAGAGGCAGGTGGATCACTGTGAGTGGGTCTACAAAGCGAGACCAGGACAGCTAATGCTATACAGAGAAACCCTGTCTCAAAAAAAAAAAGTGGGGCAAACACAAGGCATCCCTAAAACAAACTGACTACAGACTAGCTGAATTAGTTCAAGTGAGAGATTGTGCCACAATTTATTATAGGGTAATATATATTATTATAGATTATTAAGTATGTTTTATAATAAGAACAGTCTACGACAGTTGTTTTCAATCTTAATGCATAACTGCTTAATACAGCTCCTCATGTTGTGACCACCAACCATTAAAGTTATTTTCATTGCTCTCTCATAACTGTACTTTGCTACTGTTATCAATTACAATGTAGATATTTGTGTTTTCTGATGGTCTTGGATGACTCCTGTCAACAGATCGTTCAAGAACCACAAGGGGGTCACAACCCATAGGTTGAGAACCACTGATCTAGGAAGACAAAGTCAATCTCACTCTGTTTCCCATTCATACACACATACATACACACACACACACACACACACACACACACACACACACGCATTAATCATACATACCACAAACATAAAATGTGGCAAAAGTTAATTTCATTAAGTTTTACTATAAAGTTATACCAGGTATAAAGTAATATATAAATATATACATACATAATATATAATACTAGTCAGGCGTGGTGGCGCACGCCTTTAGTCCCAGCACTCAGGAGGCAGAGGCAGGTGGATCACTGTAAGTTCGAAGCAAGCCTGGTCTACAAAATGAGTCTAGGACAGGCAAGGCTAGCACAGAGAAACCCTGTCTCAAACAAAACAAAACAAAACAAAAATAATATATAATACTTACACAAAATAAGGTAAAATTAAGAAACACAAGTTAGAAGAAAACAGGGATATTAGCCACTGGAAAAAATGTTCTCAAAAATAGAAAAACAAAAAATCCTTACTATGTTCTGAAAGATACATGGAGTTTCACACAGTATGTTATGCCTCCCAAATACTCTGCCACTTGAATAAAATTAAAAAGTATCAATATATCCAATTCAATATAAACTACTGATATTGTTCCTCATCAACAGATACAAAGATTTTAAAAAGTCCCATCTGCCTGAGTTCTCTAAGGTACTTACTTGCTCCTCAGTTGAACATACATATTTTTACCTTCACATTTCTATGACTAGCACAAGGCATGTCTTCTTATTCATTGTCTCTAAGAATTCTGGTAAACTATTAATCATCTAAGGGGCAGTTCAACAATTTCCCAATAAGTTGTTCTGAATATAACTATTTCTTCCATTCTGCTCCCACAGGATTCACTCAACTATAAAATGTCTGAGTGCCTAACATGTTTCAGGCACTATTCTAAGCACTTGAGATGATCAAAGGAACAAAAAAGAATGTGAAAGGACTCAGTGTCTTCGTTAGGTTTTTTCGTTTGTTTGCTTGGTTTTTTTGGCTTGTTTTTGTTTTTCATTTCTTGATATATCTGGTAAAAGGAACCTCAATTGAAAAACTGTCCTCATGCATAGTATATACTCACTTATATGTGGATTTTAGCCCAACATAAATATCCTCTGAGAAGGCCGGGCGTGGTGGCGCACGCCTTTAATCCCAGCACTCGGGAGGCAGAGGCAAGTGGATCATTGTAAGTTCGAGGCCAGCCTGGTCTACAAAGCGAGTCCAGGACAACCATGGCTAACACAGAGAGACCCTGTCTCGAAAAACAACAACAACAACAAAAAAAAAATCCTCTGAGAGACTCCACCCAGCTGGGGATAGGGACAGTTACCGAGATTTGAAGCTGGACACTGGGCAGAGTGCTAAGAGCGTAGGGTGGCCTTGCCAGGCCACAGGTTATATGTAGTACAGGAGACACTGGATAAACTGAGGAAGGCTGTCCTTTCTAAGGACTAGGAGAGGGAGGGAAAGGTTATGAGGGAGGGGAAGGGATCGGGAGGTGATAAGGGAGGGGTTGGGACCAGGAGGGGTTGAGGGAGTGGGCTTGCAGAACAAGCAGGTAACTTATATGGCCAATCCCACTACATGGGAATAGCTCTGAGACTAGCAGAGATGTGAATGTACATGCACAGAGAGGCTTCATGTTGGCCACAGATTCTCTGTGACTTATTACTTGTGGCCATTCTTAGTATGGCATGAAGGAAGATTTGCAAATGTCTTACTTCTGCTCATACAATGAAGAGAGAATCAGCCTTAATTGCCCTGTACATCCCGCACACCTCATACAATTATGTTAGAACTGTATGATGCTTGTGAGAAATTATGTTTTCAGAACAAAAGAACCGGACACTGACGCTGGATCAGACCTGACAGGATTCCTCCAGCACGCTGAACACTGACATCCTGCTTCCACCTTGCTCCAGCCCCAGACGCCTCTGCTGCTGTTACCCATCAGAATTGGACAGCTTCCAAGACAGTGCTCTAGAAAGCTTCTGATTCCATTTGGTCCAGCATTTCAGTCTGTCCCACACAGGACTCCTAGTAAGCCTGGAATCTCTCAACATTTAGAAACTGGACCACAAATGCAATCCCTGGCTTAATTATTTTCCCCAATTTTTTGTGGCCCCTTCTAAGATACTATTTGCCCCAAATCAGCCTGAAGAAACGTTAAGGGGTATGGGGGTGTTCTGGTAGGTTTCTGTTTGCTCGCCTGGTCTACAAATGCTTATTTTCATTGGGAAGTGGTTAAAAGTTATTATTGGTCTTATACGGAGAGGAAACTAGGCTGAACTCAGGGAGCTCTTTTCCTTTATCTTTCATCCATAGGTAAGGTGATAGGAGCTGAAAAGAAAGAAAGGGGGACATACAACTATAGAAGGAGAATAGAACAAAAGGTAGATGACTGAACCTACTCCTTAACTCAAGGCCTTAATCATTACTCACAAAAAGGTTATTTCTAATTCATTGGTATAGAATTTTATATATTGATGCAAATCATGGTCATGTCAAATATTAGTCTAATTTTATCACAAGAATATATATCCTAAGTCTAACATATGATTCTATAGATATGTAAGACAAAATAGTTAAATAAGATCTTCAAAGGCCTCAGAGACCCACAGAATACGGCACTTAAAGATGTTTTTATTATTCTAAAGATTCTTTGACAACAAAACAAGTTAACTCCTGGCAACACCCAGATGACCTCAAAGAAGATGATGAGCATCAAAGAACCTCCTTATGGAGGTGGCTACAAATGTGGCAAACAAGCCACTGGGCAAAATGTCCACATTTCTGCCACAGACAGAATTCTGCCTGAAAATGGGCAAGTTTAGATGCAGGCAAATTCGACAGCCAAACTCTGCCAAGACAGAGTAAACAAGTCCTCAATAGTTCCTGCCTTACAAATAAGTCTGGCAGAGATATTGGACTAGAAGGCCGAAGATGTTGTTCCAACATTATAGAGAGTGTTGGGTGACTGAGACTGTCTCAGTCATTTTTTCACTTTGGAATCTGCTAACCTGCACTATCAATTCACTCAGGCATTTTACGTTTTATTTTTTCTCAAGTCTATGAGGGAGGTTGAAGACCAGATAGTTTATTTTACAATCAAGTTTAGTTGGTTAGGAGATAAGATCTTTTTAGATCAAGATAAATGATTTAAGTTAATAGTATCTATCATAATAGATACTAAATTTAGACCCAACAAGATAGGAAAGATGTTTACTTCAAGTTTAACACATACAAATACCCAAATCACTATGAATATAACATTTATATAACTCAGGATTGTCTCATGGTTCTTTCTGCTGTATGTAGTTTGGTTTGCTCATGTGTAATAAAATAAATGTATGTTAGAAAAAAAGAAAAACTGTCTTCAATAGACTGGCCTGTAGGCATGCATGTCTGTGGTACATTTTCTTGATTACTAACTAACATATGTGGGCCTAACCCACTGTGGATGGGGCAATTGCTGGCATATCAGGTGCTGTTTTAAAAAAAAAAGCTAGCTGAACATGAGCTAGGAGCAAGTCAAGAGACAACTTCTTTTCAGGGTTCAGCTTTTTTTTTTTCATTTAAGTATTGTTTTTTTTTTATATTTTATTAATGTATTCTTATTACATCTCAATGGTTATCCCATCCCTTGTATCCTCCCATTCCTCCCTCCCTCCCATTTTCCCGTTACTCCCCCTCCCCTATGACTGTGACTGATGGGGACTTCCTCCCCCTGTATATGCTCATAGGGTATCAAGTCTCTTCTTGGTAGCCTGCTATCCTTCCTCTGAGTGCCACCAGGTCTCCCCATCCAGGGGACATGGTCAAATATGGGACACCAGAGTTCATATGAAAGTCAGACCCCACTCTCCACTCAACTGTGGAGAATGTCCTGTCTATTGGCTAGATCTGGGTAGGGGTTTGAAGTTTACTGCACGTATTGTCCTCAGCTTTTTTTTTTATTTTAAGATTTATTTATATGCCGGGCGTGGTGGTACATGCCCTTAATCCCAGCACTGGGGAGGCAGAGGCAGGCGGACTGCTGTGAGTTTGAGGCAAGCCTGGTCTACAAAACGAGTCCAGGACAGCTAGGATACACAGAGAGACCCTGTCTCAAAAAAAATAAATAAAAATAAAAATATAAAAATAAGTAAATAATTAATTTTTTAAAACCTCAAACAACCTTTAAAGAAGGATTTATTTATTATGTACACAATGTTCTGTCTGCATGTGTGCCTGCCCACAAGAAAAGGGCACCAGATCTCAGTACAAATGGTTATGAACCACCATGTGGTTGCTGGGAATTGAATTAAGGACCTCTGGAAAAGCAGACAAGTGCTCTTAACCTCTGAGCCATCTCTCCAGCCACAGTGTCCAGCTTTTGCTCTTTTGTTCTGTTCTGACTTCCCTCAGTGATGAACTGCGACCTAAAAATGTACATCAAATAAACTCTTTACAGCAGGGTATGGTGGTACATGCCTTTAATCCCAGTGCTCAAGGGACAGAGGTAGGTGGATCTCTGTGAGTTTGAGACCAGCCTGGTCTACAAAGCAAGTCCAGGACAGCCAGGACTGTAAGATAAACCCTATCTCAAGAAACCAAAAAATTAAAAATTGAAAAAAAAAGCCTTTCCTTCTCAACTTTCTTTTGGTCATGTTGTTTATCAAAGCAATAGAGAAGCAAACTAGAATACCCACGATAAAGTAATGATGACAGAAATGCTAATTACTAATGATCAATACACAATATGTACATTAATAAAAACTGCACATTGTACATCATAAATACTGAAAATAAAATGCACTGTCCAAAACAACTAAAAATGTCTTTTAGAGCATGTTGTGGAAACTGAAGGCTAAAAGTACAAAAAAGAAAAAAAGAGGGGCATATGTGTTTTGATAAAGATTCACTTATGCCTTCCTCCTTTAACTGATCCAAACAAAGTTGAAGATAACAGCACTAGAAAATATTAAAAATTGTGTCAAAACTCAAAACTTTAGAAGGAAAGGAATATATAGAGCACATTCATATTTTTTATATAAAATCTTACTTGTTTTTTCCTCTAATTGATTAACTTTAGCTCTGGATTCCTCTAGCAGAAAAGTTAAATCTTTCATTTTATTTTCTTTCTCAGTACTTTGCATCAATAGTAGTGATACCTAAAATAAAAAAAAATTTTAAAATGCTGTAGATATAAAAAGTTAAAATTAGCACCCTAGCATTTATTATCTCCTATAGCTATTTTTATATACTTATTTTATATGCTTTTTAGATAGTTGTACATGTCATTTAATACATGCTTATAAATATTATTTGAATGAATGAGTAAATTAGTTTAATATACTCAATGTTAAACTACTTATTTCAAACTTTTATAGAAAAAGCTACATAATGAAGTCTGATTCATTCACTCAATAAATATTATTGAGCACCAGAAACTTTAAGTATTGAGTATAGAGAAAAGAGAGAACTCACCTTTAATAAGAAACTCAGCCTTCACACAAAGAACTACACCTGAGTATTATCAGTAATAGAATAAAAATGTTACCAAAAATCAGAAAAGAAAAATCTATCGTTTTATCAGATTTATACTATGGGTTTTTGTTTTGTTTTTATTTATTTTGTTGTGTTTGTTTTTCTAAGACAGAGTTATCACGTTGTACCCTTTACTGGCCTGGAGCTCTCTTTAGACCAGGCTGGCCTCAAACGCATAGAGATCAATCTGCGTTTGCCTCCCAAGGGACTGGGACTAAAGGCACGGCACGTGCTACCAAGCCTGGCCAGGAAAGGAACATCATGAAGTTTCATGGAAAAGAGCAAAACTTTCAAAGGGTTAAAGTGAATCTTCACATATAGAAATTAATTAGGCAAACCAGCCATATTAACATAGAAGGCAGAAGCAGGAGGATCTCTGTAAATTCAAGGCTAGCCTGGTCTACATAGCAAGATCCAGACAAATAGAAAGACATGGAAAAACAGCTGCTCTGGGTTGATTTAAGAAGACAAACTAGCTGAGTGGTGGTGGCACACCCCTTTAATCCCAGCACTCAGGAGGCAGGGAGATCACTGTGAGTGCGAGGCCAGCCTAGTCTACAAAGTTAGTCCAGGATAGCCTGTCTCAAAAAAAAAAAAAAGACATTTAGATAGCCAAAGTATTCAGACAGTTACAGTTGATGGGGAAAAAAATAGCAGATAATAAAGATTCAAAATTTTTTTAAAAAATTAACTCCCTATTTTTATCTCCAAGCCATGGAAACAACAAAGATAAACTTTATCTCTAAAAAGCCACAAGACAACTATAATCCAAATCATAATATGTAAAGAAGGAAAGCAACTGGAAGAAACATACAGAGGGAGATACTAATGAGAAGCTAGATAACACTAAAAGTCTTGGGAATTTTTAAGAATAGAAGTCATGGAAATTTCATCAGATGGACTTAAGTACAAAAAAAGAAAATAGAAAATCAACTTTTTCCGCTCTGGACTATACCATTTACTAGTCAATGCCATCAGAAAACTAACCCTGCTCTACCTTTGCAAGTGACACAGGCATACAAACAGATCAGGGATAGATTAAGTGGTTAGATCATTTACCCAGCATTCCTGAGACCCTGGGTTCAAGCTCAAGCATCTTAATAAAAAAAAGTTTGTCTCTAAAATGGATATTGCAGGTAAGGAAAGAGATATAAAAGAATGGAAAAGTCAGCATAAAATAGTGACACTCAGCAGCTAACTTTTCCTACCCTGCCAAGCTCTATTCCACAATGTCATCTGTCACATTTCTATCCCCAGGCAGAAATTTGTAATGTCTAGACAATTCTTATAGACAATGGTATTTACATATCCAGAAGAAAAAAAAAACAGTAGCAAGCCAAACAGTGACTTAGCAAGAAGGTCCAACAGTCTCAAACACCATAACAAAAATTCCAAAATAATTTTTCTTAGCATTTTAATCTATCTTTACATTTTGTGAAATAAGCACAATTTTCATTTTTAAGACTTCCTTCTTCTAGAAATCTGGTTTAAAATAAAGTTAAAATACAAAAAGACTGTTTAAAGACTCTTTCACACAACTTAAACATAGATTACAAATTGAAATATCTTTCAACCACAATTTAAAACTCTAAGCATCCTTTCTGAACTTTGACTTAATTTTTATTATTACTTAAATATATACCCTCCTTAACTATGATTACAAAATATCTTCTGGAAAGCCAGAGAAGATGGAAATAAATAAAAGAGGATCCTTCCCACTTTTTGAGAAAAGGTCTCTCTAGGAAGCCCTGGTTGTCCTGTAACTCACTGTGTAGACCAGGCTGGCCTTGAACTCAGTGATCAGGCTGCCTTTGTTTCCTAAATACTGGGATTAAAGAGGTACACCTTCACACCCAGCCAGGATCCTTTATTATATATCACTTTCTACTTGGAAAGCACAAGGCATGAAAAAGAAATAGCATAATACAAACCTAAATTTGATATTCTTGCAAATATCAGAAAATAATATAGACTTAGTATTTACAAGTCTTCCACTATGTGATACTAATAAGCAATATAAAATGTTTTCATTTACTTTCATTGGTGTTATAAAGAGTAAATTTTAACAAAGTGTAAAATGTAAAGTGAGTTGTCAATGATCATCTTTACATTATTGCTTTTTTTTTTGTTTAAACAAAATTTCTCATATTTTTGCAGCAATGTAAACTGATATAAACATTGTAGACTCACTGATTCAAAATCATTGAAGACTAACCTTCCAATAAGTGTATAATCGAATCATGGAAATGTGACTAAGCAAAAGGTTAAAGATTTAGATATATATTAAAATTTTATATAAATTATCTCATTTCAGCCAACACAATGGTTTTGATAGATTAGGTTTTTTATGAATTAACAAATATAAAGAATATAGCATTACCCTCAGAATAGTAACTAACCTAATTTGATCACTACTCAATATGGACAGGACATAAATGAAAACATCACACTGTACCTCATTATCAGACCTTAGGAAAAGCAGCAGAGGTGCATATTTAACATACCAAAGTGGACCTAACCTCCAGGTTCTCCCAGTATCCCTCAGTCTCTACCTGTTAGAGGGCATGTTTGGAACGCCTGGCCCTCTACCCTGAAATTTCAAGCTCAGGAGCTGGGCTTCCCTATATAATCCAGACATTTTGATATTCATTCATATTCTCTCTCACATTCGTTCATTCATATATTCATATCTCTTTCCCTCCCCACCTCCCTGAACGGGCACATCTTTCTCTCTCTCTCTCTCCCTCCCTCCCTCCCTCCCTCCCTCTTTCTTCTCTGTTTCCCTCTCCATGGCAACTTCTCTGGCCTAGTTCCTTGGGACCAGTGAACCAGCACAAAAGCTGCATCCAATAAACCTGCCTTTATGCTTTAATCTGACTTGAATTGGCTCATTTCATCAGCGGAGAAAACCTATTAATAAATCTGTATAAACATTATGTACTGATCAAAAGTTAATTTTTAAATTTTTAAAAGAATACGAATAGTTGGGTTTTTATTTTAAACCTGATTTTCCTTGTCGTTTACTTCCTTCTTAAATTCTTCTTCAAGGTCTTGGATTTTTTCATGATCTTCCTTCACTTTAAAAATAGAATAAATAAACCTTGTCTTAACATACTTACACAAGTTTCCAATGCCAACTAAATTTAAATACTTAATTTCCTTATTTATCTCAAAATACTACTACATCTCACGTTTCTAGTACACAAAAACTGATATTTTCTTACTGCCAATTCTCTTTAGTAAAATATTAACTGTATACAGTATCAGTTATAGTTTAAAATCCTGTATCTTTTATAACAGCATTTCCATAAAAACTTTTTTCTTCATAGAATACTTACCTAATATAGCAAATCTTAGATATGTATAGCTTAATAAATTAATGAGAAATATGTAAGGCAAAACTATGCATCTAAAATACTAAACATAAGCCATAATAAATTTTTTTCATTGAGAAAGTAATTTAAAAACCAAAAGAATTTAACAAATACTAATCCTCTGCCACCAAGATCTTACAAAGGTAAAGACAGTATGAAGTATAAAATAGTTGAGGACATCAAATTAAAGGGATACAAGTATTAATGAAATTTAGTCAAACATATATAGAAGAAAAGCAACATAAAAATTTAAAAAGAAATCTTACACTTAAAATGCATTTCCAGTCTGGCATTCTCAGCTTGCACACGAAGTTCCTCAAAAGCTAGTATCATTTTCTAGAACACAAAGTTTAACTTTAAAAATCAGACTTTTTAAAATATTTTTAAAACTGTGAAAATATTAATATATTTTACCAAATAACCATTAGATATGAATTCATACAACTTCTAAGAATGAAAACACTATAAAATAATTATTTACTAAAAAGATATAAGCCAGGCCTATACTGACGCAATTACAATACCTTAACTGATAAAGATACCTGTCAACAAACCTTTTAGCCTGAGTTTGATCCCTGGAATTCATATGACAGAAAGATAAAATCAACTCCAACCTCTATGTGCACATTGTGGCACACACACTCATAAATATATACATACAAATTATATGTTCTTTAATATTTTACACATAATTACATATAAATGCATGTAAAAGCCGGGTGTGGTAGCACACATCTTTAGTCCCAGCACTCAGGAAGCAGAGGCAGGTGGACTGCTGTGAGTTTGAGGCCAGCCTGGTCTACAAATTGAGTCTAGGACAGCCAGGGTTACTCAGAGAGACCCTGTCTCGAAAAGCCAAAAAAAAAAAAAAAAAAAAGCATGTAAAATTATAGAATGCCTAAGGTCTTATAACACTGAGCAGCAAAGTGAATACTGTCACTCTATTCTCTTAATAACACATTTTAACATGCAATAATTCCTTGCCATAATCCGTAAGATTTTTGTTGTTGTTGTTGTTATTGTTTTCGTTTTTTGTTTTATCGAGACAGGGTTTCTTTGTGTAGCTTTGGCTGTCCTGAACTTGCTTTGTAGACCAGGCTGGCCTCAAACTCACAGTGGATCACAGTGAACCAAAAAATAAAAATTAAATATTAAATATTAAAAGGCCAGGCGTGGTGGCGCACTCCTGTAACTCCAGCACTCGGTAGGCAGAGGCAGGCCAATCTCTGTAAGTTCGAGGCCAGCCTGGTCTAAGCGAGTCCAGGACAGCCAAGGCTACACAGAGAAACCCTGTCTCAAAGAAAAAAAGAAAAGAAAAGAAAAACCCTGTCTTGAAAAACCAAAACAAAAAACAATTTGTGCTTTTTACATTTCTTTCTTCCCCACTAACATAAGGCAGCCCCATAAAAATTCAGATTTGTATTTGCATCACCTGATAGTATGCATTTACTTGCATTTAATATATCTTGCTTTGCAAATTCAAATTATTTTATTCACTGATTCATCTATCAAATATTTACTGAGTAGCTATTATGTGTCTGGAACTATTTTAGGCACTTGGGATATAACACAAAGCCCACAGTACTAGAAATTTTATACTGAGTAGAAGAATGTGCATACATATAAAATAAACATGTGTATATCAAACAACTGTCATATCATTTTAAATATTCTTCAATAAAGTTAAATGAAATAGAGAATAACTGAATAAAGATTTTGAGTACAGTTACAGAGAAAAGTAATCAAATGCATCATAAGAGCTTGAATACAAAAGTTCTCGGGGGGGGGGGGGAGCTGGGGAAGAATTAGAATCAGAAAGCATTTGATGAAGCTAAGAAACAGAAAAAGAGAAAGGACCTGGCGTGGTGGTGCATGCCTTTACCCAACACTCAGGCATCTCTGTGAGTTCAAAGCCACCCTAATCTACAGAGCAAGGACAGCCAGGGCCATACAGAGAAACTCTGTCTCCAAAACAAACAAACAAGCAAACAAACAAACAAAATTATAGCAGAAACAAAGCAATGAGTGATTAGAAGATAAGACAACAATGGTAAGGAGGAAATACAGATTAGTAACAGCCACCTTTTTTTTTTTCAAATTAATGGTTATATGTCACAATGTGCTGATCTCCGACACAGTCAATAAATATTTAATAAACTGTGTTACTAACATGTTAATTGAGAGGTATTACAGAGTTGGAGAGATGGGTCTGTAGCGAAATCACTTGCCATGTAGCAAGAGAACCAGAGTTTGAGTCCCTAGAATGTATATACATTTGGAGCAGGAGTCATGGCCTCCCTTGTAATTCCAGCCTTGCAATATAGAACGGGAGATCCTGGAAGCAAGCTGGCTAGGGATATTAGCCATATCAGCAAGATCTGGGTTTGACTGAGATACCCGTGCTTTAAAAGGTAAGGTGGTAGAGCAGCTGGAGGAAAATCCATCAACCTTGAGCCTCCATATATGTACGTGCATAGACATGCACCCATACTCATATGAATACACATACACACAAATTTAAGAAAAGAGGTGGAGAAAGCTCCTACAATCCCACAGGGGGCACACACATATAATAATCCCAGTCCTCAGAATGCTCAGGATTGAAGATGGTGCCATCTCACTATATATGATTTTTTTATGTCTCATATCCCTCCTTCAAAAAAGGCTAGTATATACAAAATGTAAGTATTCATAGTTTAGAACCTTAAGAATTTTACCAGTGATTCAATCATGCATCAGTAAATAATGATCTTTTAGTAATTACAGTTGACAAAAGTCTTTGTAGCTATCACTCTGCTTAGAAATTTTTTACTTAAAATAATCATATTTTCACTAACACTTACCTCAATGTTATTATTTAGATCCACATAAACTTGTCTGGTTTCTTCTCGTTCATATTCATCTGTAATTATCATTTAAAAACTTCAAAATTAAAATTTTAAACATAACATCAAAAAGACAATACTTGTATCTCATAAAATTAAAACATTTAAAATTCTACAGGTATATAATTCAGTGCTGAGTTGTTCAAAATAGCATCAAAAATAGTCCAGGTTTTGATCTGTTATAATGCAAAAAACTCTTAAATTTCTATTCCATAAACAAGACAGCAAACTGAAAATTATTTGACCACAAAAAGAAGCAAGGTCACAGAGCAAGCCACTGCCTTCAAAGTTAGAGACATGGATAGACAAAATCATCTTACAACTTATCTGAGCAGAAAGGCAAGAACAGAAAACACTAGGAAGTAGAGCCAGCATTCAAGGAAAGCAAAAACAGCTGACCAGTAACTGGCATTGCTACCAGACACTCAAGTGTGGATAAATCTAAGATGAAAACTTAAAAGAAATAGTCGGAATAAGCACAAAATCCTTACAAATTTAACTTCTTAAAATTTTCCTTGGTTCAAAGAATCATTGTCCTACATTCCAAAAAGAAGCAGCAAAGAAAGACTATTAAAAATGCACTAAGACATCCTGTTCTTTTAATAGAGTGTTCCTTTGGGACAACTATTTAATTAGGGCAAAATTATAGGCTGATTGACCTGTGGAAAGAGAGAGACCCTATTCCAACCTTCCATACAGAGGAAGAAAACAATATACTGATGAACCAATCTCTAGACTACCACATAGGAAGAAAAGGAAAGACAAGAAAGTGGGGAAAGGAAAGGAATAGAAACGGGGGGGGGGGGGGGGGGGGAAGGGAAGGAAAAAATAAAAGGGAGAAAAAATGCCAAACTCCAGCACACACTGTCCATTTTGTATCTTGACCCACCTAAAGACAAGAAAAAGTACTTCCAGAGTTCATAATTCATAGGCAAAGATTTGCAAAAAGGATTAGGCCTAACGGTAGGTCTACAGAGTATTTCCTACACGTCTCCCTATCCTCTATTCAACATCACTGTTACTGAAGACCAATTTACACCAATCCCATTTCCAGCTATAAAGCAGTAACACACACATCCCCCACAGGGCAAACATCAGATGAAGGACTAGACAAGACAGAGATGACAAGAATTGCCTATACACATAAAAATAATAAACTTAATAAAATTTTAATGGAAAATAAAAAGACATTTTCAGGGAAAAAACAGAATAAAACCAAGAAAACTATAAAGGATAAAATATATGCATAAGAAAACACTAAAAAGAAAAAAGGAACAAACAACAACTAATAATTTCCCAAATACAGACATTGAACCACATAACCGGGAAATTCAGAGAACAGAAGCAGGGAAAACACCAAAAGAAAAAAAAAAGGAAAAAATTACATCAAATTCTATCATGCTCAATTTATATGAAACCAAAGATAAAGAAACTAAGGGGAAAAATATCAATGGAGAAACAAAATAAGAATTTTAAGCAAAGGTAAATAAAAAATAAAAAAAATTTTTATTGCAAGGCTTCGGTCAGAAGACTGAAGTCCAATGATGGTCAGCCTGTTCTACAGGGTCAGCTTGTATTACATGATGAATCAGAGCATTTACTCACATGCATGCGCTCACACATGCATACACACATGATAAATAACTTTAATTTAAATTTTTTTACTTTAAAAATGAATATGTCAGTAGATGAGCTTCAAAAATTATACAGGTTCTTTAGAGAGAAGAAATAATATAGGTAAGAAATTCAGATCTGCATAAAGACAAGCATCAAAGAAGGATTACATGAAGGTAAAAAATTTTAAATTGATCACTACTAGGATCAAACCCAGGGCCTTAAGCAGTAAGTGGTACACGGGAATGAACCACTAAGCTACATTCACAGTCCTTCGCTTTTTTAAGACAAGCTCAGGCCAGCCTTAAGCTCAAAACCTGCCTCTCCCTCCCAAATCCCGCAATAAGAAGCATGTTCCACCCTTCCCGTCATTAACCTTCTTCTTAACTGGTCTAACATGCAATCCACATTAGTTTTACTGAGTGAGTCATGAATGAAGGATAAGTGAATGTGAAGGACTAAAACATTACTGCATACCACTGTGGACTTCATAAACATTGTCCATTTACACTACACTAAATTTGGAGTTTTTTCTTTGATAATAAATTACCATAAGCTTGCTTCAGCTATTTTACTTTATAAGCTTTAATTTTTTTACAAGAGTTAGAACAAAATGTACAACCACACAATTTTTTTGTTTTTTTGTTGTTGTTGTTGTTTTGTTTTTTTGTTTTTCAAGACAGGGTTTCTCCATGTAAGCCTAACTATCCTAGACTTTCTTTGTAGACCAGGCTGGCCTCTGCCTCCTGAGCACTGGAATTAAAGCCGTGTGCTACCGTGGCCAGCTTTTTATGTTCTTATTATATAAGTACTCTTTTTTTCTTGGAACTCTGAAACAGAATCTCACTATATAGCCCACAACAGCCTCAAACTTGAAATCTTTTGGCCTCTGCCTCCCAAATGCTAGGATTAAAAGCATGTACCACCATGCCTAGTATGTTCTATTCTTTTTTTTCTTTTACCTTTTAAACTTTCTGCTTAAAAATGAAGATATGTACACACAATTTACCTGAGGCATGCACAGTATCAAGATAATTTACATCACTGTAATCTACTTCCACATCCTGTTCCACTGGAAGGTTTTCTGATGCAGGAACACACATGGAGCTTTAACAGTGCTTTCTTCTAGAATACCTCTGAAGGAGGTTGAGGCTTGAGGTTATTTTAAAATTAACTTTTTTAACTGGCCATGGTGGTGCACACCTTTAATCCCAGCACTCAGGGAGGCAGAAGCAGGCAGATTTCTGTATGAGGCCAGCCTGGTCTACAGAGAGAGTCCAGGACAGCCAAGGCTACAAAAAGAAACCCTGTCTCAAAAAAAAAAGTTAACTTTTTTAAAATATAAAAGTAATTTTTTTTTTTTTTTGGTTTTTCGAGACAGGGTTTCTCGGTGTAGCCTTGATTGTCCTGGACTCACTTTTATAGACCAGGCTGGCCTCGAACTCACAGTGATCTGCCTGCCTCTACCTCCCAAGTGCTGGGATTAAAGGCAGTCGCCACCACCACCCGGCCAAAAGTACATTTTTAAATAGAAACTTAACTAGTCTAGAAAATTTTTAAAGCAGTAATATGCTTATTTATCATCAGGTGTTATATAATTAATATATGTGAAATAATTTTATACAACTAGCAATGCAGACCTGTTTACAGCAGCATTACTACAATTATTGTACACTACAGTGTTACAAAGGGTCCATTACTAGATGAAATTTTTCAATTCTTCTATATTTTTATGGTACCAATGTCCTATGTGCACTTTACTATTGGACTTAATGTAGTTGGTATCACTATACCATGCCTACCCCACAGCATTATTATTTCCTATTATAAACATGGCTATGTATCTTATTCTTAATTCAATGTCATGGTAGTTCTAGACAGAAAATGCTAGATTTAAAATCACTTTAAGCCAGGCAATGGTGGCAAACACCTTTAATCCCAATATTCAGGAGGTAGAGGCAGGTGGATCTCTCTGAGATTGAGGCCAGCTTGATCTACAGAGTAAGTTTCAGGACATCCAGGGCTTTAGAGAAAAACTGTCTCAAAAAAAAATCACACTTTAATGACTGACATTTATAATATAACACTTTTTGATATTTATTATCTTTCAAAAAGAGAAAACTTAGCTACTACTTACATAAAAAAGGCCTGAGACATGTAAGATTCATTTAAATCAAAATTTCATATATTAAAAAAGCAATTTCTCCTCCTGTCTCCATCATTAAATGAATAATAAATAAAAAACACATAAAATACCTACATTTATTTGTCTTTTCTGCAGATCTAGCACAGGTTTCCTTGAGTAGATTACACAAATGTCTTGTAGCATTATTCCTGAAAAAAAAAAGTTTCCCTAAGTGTAAACTAATCTCAAAACAAGACCATACATGAAAGTTATGAGACACAGTTACAATTTTAGAGAAATTTTTAAAACACTAATTTTGTATATACAGTATATTTTTCAGTAACAATTATATCAAAAAAGAGACTATATTATTAGCAAATCATTTAATAACTGCTTCCCTTTAACAAAAAGTGACAACTCTTTCCCATTATCTAGCAAGTTGCAATTACTATGAATACCCTCTCAGAAAAAAGTTCCAGATTTGACTCAGAGAAATTATAAGAAGACAGGATTAAGTACTTCATTTACTACTTACCCCTAAACTGTTCTCGATGCCTGTTCTAGTTTGAGTTCTAGTGCTAAGATATACCATGACTAAAAGCAACTAGAAAAAGTGTCTGACTTACAAGTCCCTACCACAGTCAATCACTGAGGGAAATCACAGCAAAAACCTAAGCAAGAGAAAAGACAAGAACCATGGAGTAATACTGATTACTAGCTTGCTCCTCATGGCTTGCTCAGCCTGCTTTCTTATACAGCCCAGACCACCTGAACAGCATAGCACTGCCCACTGTGGCTAGGCCTCCCACATCAATAACCAATCAAGAAATGCATCACAGACTTGCCCACAATCCAATCTGAAGGAGACAATTGTTCAACTGAGGATCTCCCATCCAAAATGACTCAAGCTTGTATCAAGTTGACAAAAAACAAAAAACAAAAAACAAAAACAAAAAAACCACAATGCCTAACCTTCAAAACCAAAAGTAAGAGCTCAGTGAGAGCAAGGCATGGTGGCGCATGTCTGTAATCCAAGCACTCTGGAAGGCAGAAAAAAGTGATCTCTGTGAGTTCAAGGCCAGCCTGATCTACAAAAGGCGTCCAGGACAGCCAGGGCTACTCAAACCCCGTCTCAAAAAAAAAAAAAAAACCTCATTGTGAGAATAAGATCTCTATCCATATTAAGTTACTAATATAAAGAGAACAATTCATGGGCTGGAGAGATGGCTCAGAAGTTAAAGGCCTGTCTGCTCTTCCATAGGTCCTGAGTTCAGTTCCCAGCAACCACATTGTGGCTCACAAATATCTATACTGGGATCTAATGCCCTCTTCTGGCACACAGGCATACATGCAGATAGAGCACTCATGTACATAAAATAAATAAATCTTGCGCTGGGCGTGGGCGCACACTTTTAATCCCAGCACTTGGGAGGCAGAAGCAGGTGGACTGCTGTGAGTTCCCGGCCAGCCTGGTCTATCTACAAAGCAAGTCCAGGACAGCCAAGGCTACACAGAGAAACCCTGTTTCAAAAAAACCAAAAAAGAAAAAAAGAAAAAGAAAAAAATTAATCATTCACTTTAATTTTCCAATATACAATTTTTCAGTACAAATGAATTATTACACTGACAAAAAAGGGGGGAGGCATTTGAGAGGAAAAAGCAGCTCCAAGGTAGTGGTGGCACACGTTTTTAATCCCAGCACTCAGGAGGGACAGACAGGAAGATCTCTGTGAATTTCAGGCCAGCCTGGTCTACAGAGCAAGGTCAAGGACAGTCAAGGCTACACAGAGAAACCCTATCTAAAAAAAAAAAAAAAAAAAAGACCAAAAAAAAAAAAAGCAGTTTGAAATTGAGCTGACAAGTGTTGCTTCCCGGGCAACAGTGACACGGGAAGACGGACAAGATGTCAAGGTAGTTCTAGATATTGAATTTTCAGGCATCTTTTTTGATTCCAGAAAATATTCTTCCTGACACCTGACATTTTAGAAAATGAGAAGTTACTCATCATTAACCAGCTTTCTAAAGCTAGAAAGGTAAAATGGTTATATTTTCTTTTTTTTTATAAAACTCATGCCATGACCTGATGGCTTGGTCCTGAAAACCTGAGGTGACAAAAGAATGAAGAAAGGACACATAGACATATATAAAGAAAATCTAGAATCAGGTGGGCTGCATTCACTCTGATGGGGCACCACCAACTATACAACAGCTGTGCTGAACAAAATAAACATTAACTTATTTAATTATAATATAAACATACATAAATTAATACTATATATTTTATATACAATGTATTGTGGTAATATGTTTATATGTATAAATACAATATTGCATATTATATTTATATAATTATTGTACAGTTATATAGGTATAAATATATTTTGTTATGTACTAATATATTACATAATATAATAATAGATATTAAGTTATTTATATAATAAACATAATAAGTGTTATGTACAACACAGGAGGAAGAGATGGTCTTGGTAAAAGGATTCTGGAAGAGCAGTCTCAGGCTTTGATCATCCAGGAAAAAGAAGCTACAGTTACTATTGTTTGAATACTGGACAATCATTCATAAACATTCTTACTTGCATGCAGTCAACACTCTCTCAGACCAGAGGAAGATTCCCCAGGGTGTGAAGCTGTGCCCACGTCAAACAATACATGTTCACTCAGGATGCTATCCACTCCCCTCACAACCACTCTGGGCTTTCTTGGCTCCCGACACCCACTCAGGGGAAAATTATTATTGTTATGCTACATAGCACAAAAAAGTACTCAATAAAAATTAATTTGGAAATTACTTACTCCTTTATTAAATCTTTATTTTCTTGGATTTCTTCTTCTAATTTCAAGCTTACTTTTTCATTTTCAAACTAATTTTCAAAATAGAAAAGTTAATCACATTTCACTTAAAATCACTGACCGTAATTATTAAGCAAGTTTTCTTAATATGTAATTATAAGAAATTCTTTTCTTTCTACATAAAGGAAATTTTTGTTACAGCTTATCAATTTTCCATAAAAATGAGTCTCCTTGAGAGGTGCAGACATGAGGATAAGGAGTTTGGGATCAAATTCATATAAACAGTGAGTCTGAAGCCAGCTGAACTACACAAGACTAAATTTTATCTGAAGAAAGCATACAAGATGACTCAGCCAGTAAAGACATATGCCATCATGCCTGGCAGTATGAGTTCACTCCTCAGAGCCTACATGATACAAAAAGAAGACTGAATCCTACAAGTTGCCCTCTGACCTACAAACATACACTCATACATTAAATTAGTGTAAAAGGGAGTAACCTTTCACTTTCATCAGCTTAAAAGTTTTCTGAATGACCAGTAAAAACATTCAGTAATATATAGCACAATATTCTCTCTAATAATGTTGAAGTGTATTATCTGCTTGTACTTTGGCTTTTTTCTCATTCTGTAATATCAAAATTAAACAGTTCAAGGTTTTATATATAAATACATTCTGATATATCCACTTACATCAAATTAAACATCAATAATGGGACTTAATAAAGTTAACTCTTTTGTAGAAGTTGTCCTGTATTCATTCCCAAATAACTTTTATTAAGGAAATTTCTTTTTTTCTTTTTTCCTTTTTTTTTTTTTTTTTTTTTTTTTTGGTTTTTCAATATAGTTTCCAAGACAGAGTTTTTCTGTGTAGCCTTAGCTGTCCTGGATTCACTCTGTAGACCAGGCTGGCCTTGAACTCACAGAGATTTGCCTGTCTTTGACTCCCAAGCACTGGGATTAAAGGCATGCGCCACCACACCTGGCTTATTAACGAAATTTCAAAAACCTTGTTCTCAGATATCTGCCACATAATTAACCCAATTCACTTTAAATTAATATTCTATTTCCAACAGTATTGTGCTAATATTTACTATGTGCCATATCTTTATCTTTTTTCTTTAATTTTTGATTCATATAATATTTATTCGCCATATTTATAATTAAAAACTTCATTATACCTGCAGTTCCTGAATGGCTTTTCGCTGGGCTTCAATTATCTTTCTGTTTTCTTGCAACTTATTTTCTTTCTGCTTCAATTCAATTTCTATGCTCACTTTCCATTTTTTTAGCTTTTCAGCCTCTTTATACAGCTTTGAGTACAGTCTGCTCATTGGCTCTGAATTCTATTTAAATGGATTTCCAAAAGTTAATTGTCTAAGATTTTAATATAACTATAGTTACCTACCACAAATACATATATACTAATGATGACAAATTTGTCTACCCAATTTGTATTCTAGCAGCATTAACCCAGAGTATCAAAATACCATATGCTACTTGACTAAAACTACTGAATAAAACTGCTAAAGTTAGAAACAATTTAATTCAATAAGAGAATCTGACAGAATAAAAGCTAAAATACATCACTCCACAGGAAATATGTTAATCTCTTAAAATGCTAATTTCTTAAAGCATTAGAGATTAGAGTAATAATCTGGGATTATGAGTATTATGTTTAAAATATGACAAGGAAAATAGCAAATATATAATTTTTAATAAGCTTGAAGTTTTACTTAAATTTCTTGCCCTCTTTATCCACATCATATTATAAATGCCAGAAGAATTTGGGTTTGCTTTTCTTTTTCTTTTTTTGGTTTTTGGTTTTCCATGGCAGGGTTTCTCTATGTAGCCTTAGCTGTCCTGGACTTGCTTTGTAGACCAGGCTGGCCTCCAACTCACAGAGATCCGCCTGCCTCTGCCTTCCTGGGTTTGCTTTTCATTTTGGAGCTGGAAATCTAACTCTGGGCATCTCACATGCTAAGCAAACAACATAAACTCTAGCATGAAGCTATACTCCAAGCCTTACTTAAAAAATAAACTGATATTTGTTTGCAGGTAGCCTGTTATCAAAATATAAACTGGTACCAATTTTATTTTATTCTGTGGCAATATTAAGCTTAGCACTTATAGACATACAGCACTTATCAGGCCATGAAGTGAACCTTAATTTAGAAGATATGCTATAAGAATGATTCTTATAATCTGTAAGCTATGCCATGTTCTACAAATTTCTTACACAATAAAGCAGCCTGATGACAATTTCATCTATTAAAAGAATACCTTTGTAAAATACTAGCATTTTCACATTTGTATCTATCTTTATTCTGCTTGTCTTAATTTTTTATTGCAATTTCCCCAGAAGAATTAGTTGCTCTTACCTAAGAAACTACAAAAGCTTAGCACTTCAAATACTTTAAGGGGAAAAACTATCTGCAATCAGGATGCAACCTTGCTGAAGAGCAATTGCCACTTTAAAGTGCATGAGGCTCTGGCTTAGTCCCCAGAACCACCAAAAGAAAGACTTCAAAGAATATATTTTAAGACATTAACCAAACATTAATACGTTGGGAACTTAAATATATTGAAATAATAAATGAAATTTCAATAATAAGAAGGAAATATCTGACCTCAAAATCAGAGTCATTTACTCCTTCCTGATAGCGGCAACTGCCAGAATTTGCAACCTAAAAAAAAATCAAAATCAATGTTTTCTATAAGATTATAATTTTAGAGCTAATGACAGTTAAATGCACTCTCTTACTAACCTGTTCGAGCAAGGGCAAAATGCAAAGTTTTTGCAAAGCAGGATCTACAAAATAAGAAACTGGTATTAAATATGAGATCATCACTTTATGTGTTGAATGTCAAGAATATCAATGCAATACTTACGTTGTACTTTCAATAACTAGCAATGTATATACCAAAATGTTTCTATGAAAGTTGACCTATTGTTTCTCCAAACCTACCTGTATCAATGTTTTCCCGATTTTTTGAGAGACTAGACATTGTAAATGGAACAGCAACATCAACTTCTGTACATTTGTTGACAGTCTAGAAATACAAAGAGGTTCTTTAAATATTCTATTCAATACCACCTTGATACTTGTACAACACACACATATATTGCACATAACAGTGCAATACACATATATAGCATCCAAAAGTCAGTAATTATAAATCTTTTAATGTATATTGTCTAAAATATCAAATGCTTCTGCTATGCAAACAAAGCAAAATTCTTAACTATGTCTTTCCCCTAGTAAAAGAAACCTAAGCTAAAAATTACATAACAGAAGCTTTGTAGTTATTCCAGAATAGTAATTTCAATGGAATATAGTTTCCTTCAATTTCCTTCAAATTCATCTTCACTGAACCTAATTTCAATGACTTGTCTACAGCAGAAATTTTCTGCAGCATGTAAAATTAAAATATGAATTTATCATTTCCATATAAAGTATCACTTGATAAATTTAAATAATATAAAAAGCTGTTTCACCTGAGAAATCTGGTGCAATTCTTTTCAATTATAATTTTACTAAATAAATGAATTTCCCTTTTGCCCTATCAGGAGGCTCAGTCACAATATTAATTACTACCCACATATAGCCATTTGTACAAAGTCTTAATTTTCCTAATTTTCTAATATTTTTCCTTAAAAATTGCCTCAAATCCTGAGAGATTTTTTTCCTCAGTGGTACAGCCACTGGTTAAACGCTCCTGCTGCAGTAAGAAGCTCTAATACCACACACGGGGTCAGTCAGGCACAAAAAAGAAACCAGAAAACAGAAGCTGGGAAGAAGACAGGAATTAGAGGGAGGGGAATGAGAGGGTAAGGGGAGGTTCTTAAATACCATTTTGTTCACTATCACTTTGATACTCAACAAATATATACAAATATTTATATACAAATAACATATGTATATGCTTAAAGAAGCCACTTTAGGCCGGGCATGGTGGCGCACGCCTTTAATCCCAGCACTTGGGAGGCAGAGGCAGGCTGACGGCTGTGAGTTCGAGGCCAGCCTGGTCTACAAAGTTAGTCTAGGACAGCCAAGGCTACACAGAGAAAACCTGGAAGAAGAAGGAGAAGGGGAAGGGGAAGGGGAAGAAGAGGAAGAAGAAGAAGAAAGGAAGAGGAGGAGGAAGAGGAGGAGGAGAAAGAAGAAGAAGAAGAAGAAGAAGAAGAAGAAGAAGAAGAAGAAGAAGAAGAAGAAGAAGAAGAAGCAGCAGCAGCCACCTTAACTATAAATCCTTAGCTGTATACACAGTGTTTGCAGTACAAAATGCATACATGAAAATACTGGACACGTTTAATCTCAGCACTCAGGAGGCAGAGACAGGCGGATCTTTCTAAGTTCGAGACCAGCCTGGTCTACACAGTGAGTCTAGGACCGCCAAGGCCACATTAAAAAAAAACAAAAACAAAAAAAAACAAAAAAAACCTGTCTTGAAAAAAACAAAAAAGAAAATATCATACTAAAACCCACTATTACCTACTATTAATGTTAATAAAAACACTAAAAAGTTTCAAATCATTTACCCAGAGAGATTATTTAAATAAACAAAAGATTTTAAGGTAGGGTGTGTGTGTGTGTGTGTCTGTGTGTGTGTGTGTGTGTGAGTGTGTATACTGCCAGCAGAGGTCTTTCTTGTCAAGCTGGAAATGCCGGGAACTGCACGTGCTCTTGGTGGCTGAGCCATCTCTCCAGCCCAGCAGTGCATCTTTACAAGAATCACTTTTAAAGACATCTTTTCGAGTTTAAAGGCCGCCAACACACAGTAGGGAGGGGCTGTTACTCCATGGAAGCAAAGCGATTCAAAACCGCTTGCGCGCGCCAGCTATTACTGTAACAAACAAAGCTTTCAAAGTATGCTTCTTCTTATTGGCGTTTATTTATTGTGATCTCCGTGGACTCGCGTACGTGTGCCCGTGGCGTGGTGCTCAGAAAACAACTTTGCGACGCTGCTTCCCCGCCCTTCGCCCACGAAGGGTCTAGGGATGGAACCCGGCCCTAAGGCTCGGTGGCAAGCGCCCTCCCCTCCCCTCCCCTCCCCTCCCCACCCTCCCCGCCCCTCCCCCAGGCCAGCTCACCCCTCCCCCCAGGCCGGCTCACCCCTCCCCCCAGGCCGGCTCACCCCGCCCCCCAGGCCGGCTCACCCCGCCCCCCAGGCCGGCTCACCCCTCCCCCCAGGCCGGCTCTCCGAGAGTAAATAAAGCATGCATGCCGCACGTGCAAACCGTGCAAACCCACCTTGAAGTAGGTGTTGTCTCCCGCCGCGGTCTGCGGCTTCACGGCAGACACTTGACTGCTCAGCCTCGGCGGGACGAACAGCGTGAAGGGCTTTTGCTTCTCCATGGCGTCTACTAGGCCTGGGGAGGGGGGCGGCGGGGGGAGGTCGTGAGGCTCGGAGAGTAAAGCTGATGCAAAGGGAGCTGGGTTCCTCGGTGGGGTCCAGCCCGCAGGGACCCCACAAGCCTGTCCTCCGCACCCCGACTCCGGCCGCCACAGGCCCGGCTGGAAGCGCCAAAGCCTAGGCCCGCGCCTCCGAGGCCTCGACACCACGTGCCCAGACACATGTCACGGAGCCGCGCCATATTGAAACGCCCCCAGCCACCCACCCACCCATCCCCAAGCCCTCCACTCGCTCACCGTCGGCGGGCTCCGCTCCCCCGCGAGCGCTTCTCTATGAAAACATGGAACGGAACCGCGAGCTTCGGCCTCAGAACCTCCTGGAAGCCCGAGAACGCCCGCCACACGGGCAGGGCAGGACTGGGCAGCCCAGTGGCTAACGGCTAAATATAACCGTTGGTGGGCACCGCAGCTGGCCAGGATCTCGCGCGTGCGCACGCGGCAAGTCTCGCGGGACCTCAGTTCCCGCGAGGGCCTGGGTTCTGGTTCTCCCTCCACCAAGGCTTCATTCTCTGAGAACCCTGGCGAAGCTCTCCTAGCGCTCAGATGAATGAGCTGATTGTGCCAACAATCACACTGCCGTATTGCTACTTAAAGGAGTCGTTTCTTCTTTAAAAAAAAAAAAAAAGGATTTATTGTTTTTTGTTTTGTGCGTAAGAGTATTTTGTGGGGCACTGAAGAGATGCTCAGAGAGTTCAATTCCCAGCAAGCACATGGTGGCTCACAACCATCTACAATGAGATCTGGTGCCCTCTTCTGGCGTGCAGGCCACATATGCAGGTAGAACACTGTATAAATAAACAAACAAACAAATCATTTGTGTTTTGTGTGCGTGAGTGTACCTATACGTGCAACCACGTGCATGCCGTGTCTTGGGCAGCCATAAGAGGGTGTACGGAGTTACAGATGGTTGTTACTGCCGTGAGGTGCTGGGACCCAAAGATGGGTCCCGTGCTACAGCAATCAGCCCCATGAAAAGGAGTCATTTCTAAGGAGCCCCGTGGACGCCAGGGAGTGATGCTGAGGTTGGCGTAGGGAGTTGGTGGAGCTTCCCAGGTCCCGAATGTGTTTGTCATGGCTTCTGCTCTAGCTGTACCATCCATACTGAGCACAAGCTGGGCAAGCAATGGCTGCGGAGTCTTACGAGACCAAGAAGTGGCGCGCGGGTGTGTGAGAACTGGAGATAAAAAAGATGAATGAAGGCTGAAACCGGCATGTGGGGGGAGTGTTTTGGACTTTAGAGATGAGAATCATGAGGAAATTTGAGCAGCGGGATTGGAGTGATCGTCTTTGGGAGAAAAATTCATGGTATGAAGAATGCTTCCGGTTTATGGAATGAGATCATTTTAATAGCTTCGCCAGATGTAAGGATCTGAATGATCACAGTAGAGATGAGCTATCACCTGGAAAATACAATTAGCAGGCCAAAGCAGTGTGTTTTAACTTAAGTAGAAGGGAGGGAAATCAAAGGCACAGGCTTGGCTAACTAGATATATCCTTACTACAGTGCTAAGACAGGTGCCATGACCCAACTCTGCCTAAGGCACAGCAGTCTTTCTCGTGGGCTGGGTCCACTTCATGCCTGCAGCTTTCCTCAGCCAATGCCTCACAGTCCTGGCGTCTCCAGCGTGCTGGAGCCTCTGTTAGAACTTGACCTTCACGGCTTCGTAAGCGATCTCCAGAGCCTGCTTGCAGGAAATCAGACCTGCCCACACATTGCCTGACTCAGCGGTCAGTACACGTTTCCATGACCCCCTCGCTCTTGCATCTAGCCTGCCTGCAAAATCAACTCAGATCGCCAAAGTTCGGTCACAGCTGGAGACGTAGGTTGGGCCCTGGGACCACAACTACAGTGGCTTCTATGTGCCTTCAAGGCCAAGTCTAGGGAAACACTCTTTAGGGGGCTGTTTACAGGCAGGGAAGGCCATCCAGTGCCTTCTCAATTCACTCTCTCCTCCCAAATGAGTTTGGGTTTTTTGCAAGCTAGAGCCTTCAATGGGCGAGTCATTGCTCCCAAGGCATCTCTCCCTTTGTCCCAATTAAAAATGCCTAAATTTTGCAGTAATATTTTTAACAATTATACCTGCCTGTCTACAACCTTAAGTTTGAACAAGATCCTTTTCTGCCCATACAAAAAACTGCACATCTTTTATATCTTTCTGCCCAATTGCTGTAAATAGGGCATAAAAACAGTAAGTAGTAACTATGCCACAGCCCAATACATGCTATCTTGAAATAATTTCTACCAAACAAGCTAGTCTATTATTTCTTTATTATTATTTCAATCTCAGTTTCTCGGGATGTGGGAATAATGTGGCCAGGTTCTTTATCAGAATATAAGGAAGTGGTCTCTGATCCAGTTTCTGATAGGGACTTTGTTTCCCTCTGAAACCTCCCACGCCAGGACTTCACCGTCCACACTGGTAGCACTCTGGTCCCTCACACTGAAGCTATCATTAGAGCAACACCTAGCCAGTGACACCACACTTTTCCAAATTCCTCTCACAAACCCCCTTGCAAAGGCCTACCAAGCACAAGGTCACATTTCTTGTAGCCATTGTCCCACTTCTCAGAACCAACTTTCAGCTCTTGTGACCAAATAACCATAGCAAGTTTGGCTCACAGTCCAAAATGGTGAGAAAGCCTGGAAGCAGGGACAGGAGCCAGCGGCTGGTCACTCTGTATCCACAATCAAAACTTGGGGGGGGGGGCGGGCGGGTACCTTGATGGCTTTTTTTTTTTTTTTTTGAGACAGGGTTTCTCTGTGTAGCCTTGGCTGTCATGGACTCCCTTTGTAAACCAGGCTGGCCTTGAACTCCTAACGATCCGCCTGCCTCTGCCTCTCGAGTGCTGGAATTAAAGGTGTGCGCCACCACTGCCTGGCTTGGTAAGTCTATTTTTTAGACCCAAAAGAGACCATGTACTGATTTTCAAAGAGACTACACTACCTCCTTCTCCACAGTGTTAAAGATTCCTTTCCCTTCATAGCTCCTGCCAACATTCTCTCCCCGCCTACCCCCCCCCCCGCCCGTCTCTCTTTCTCTCTGTATTTTCCTAGACAGGGTCTCTCTGTGTAGCCTTTACTGTCCTAGACTTGCTTTGTAGACCAGGCTGACCTCGAAACTCACAGAGATCCACCTGCCTCTGCCTCCAGGTGTGTGTCACTGTGCACAGCCTCTTTTTTCTTTAAAACAAAACAAAACAACTCTTTCTGCTTACACTGTCACTATGCACATATGGAGCACAGGACAGCTTTGCTATTCTCATGGGTCTGAGGCACTGGTCCTCGACATGGCTGTACTCCTCTTAGTAATCCATGCTCACTCAGGATTTCCTCTGATTTATACTGCTAAATTTATCCCACCAAAGGAAGTAGCAGCACAAGATAAAGGAACACGTTTTAATACTCTGTAATGTCAAACATACAAATAACCTGAGTCAAACTTTTCTCTTGAGAGTACCTAGTGCAGTTTGATTTCTATAGCTGAATTTTTAAAGGGAGATCTGAAAAAATATGCTAATGACAGATCTAGCTCTTTGATGAAACTATCAGGCTTGGCAAACATGTCAAAATTAATGTAAAACTGAGGAGGTGATGCTGAAATGCTTTGGTGAGCAGTGTATTTTTAAACAGCTTCGTTTTCCTTCCTCTTTAGGACAGATGCAGATTAAAGGGTCTCTATGTGGATATCATCCTCTTCAAATGTTTTAAATGCATTACTGTACACTAAACAGTATGCTCACACTTATAACACACATGGTAGTGTACAATGTAAAAAGAAGCACTTAGCTTTATGAACAGTATTGTGAAATGAACATTATTTGTAGTGCTACTACAACAGCACTATCTGAGAAGAAGGGGAGAAGGAAAGAAGGGAGAAAGAAAAGAAACAGAACAAAAGATCAGTTTTAAAAGCCATCAAGCGTGGGGGCGCATGCCTTTAATCCCAGCACTCAGGAGGCAGAGGCAGGCAGATCGTTGTGAGTTCAAGGCCAGCCAAGGGAGTCCAGGCCAGCCAAGGCTACACAGAGAGACCCTGTCTAGGAAAAATACAAAGAGAAAGAGAGACGGGCGGGGGGAGGGGGGGTAGGCGGGGAGAGAATGTTGGCAGGGGCTATGAAGGGAAAGGAATCTTTAACACTGTGGAGAAGGAGGTAGTGTAGTCTCTTTGAAAATCAGTACATGGTCTCTTTCGGGTCTAAAAAATAGACTTACCAAGCCAGGCAGTGGTGGCGCACACCTTTAATTCCAGCACTCGAGAGGCAGAGGCAGGCGGATCGTTAGGAGTTCAAGGCCAGCCTGGTCTACAAAGGGAGTCCATGACAGCCAAGGCTACACAGAGAAACCCTGTCCCGGAAAAAAAAAATAGACTTACCATATAATCCATGCCACTTCTGGGAATCCACCCTCAGGAATCAAGAGCCACATAGAACCTCAAAGCCTACATAATCGTGTTTCCTACAGCACAACCAACAGTAGCCAAGATATGAAATCGCACTGGTTACCATCAACAGATGGATGGGTAAATAAAATGTGATATGGACAGATATATACACACAATTCAGTCTTTAAGAGGTATGAAATTATGTCATTTCCATAAAAACAGATGGAGGTTTTATTAACAGGAAATAAACCAGACTCAGACTACAATCCAGTGTTTTCTTGCATATGTGGATCTGTATATTTAGGGTGTGTATGCAGAAGGGACCTATTGGGGGCATGAAGGGCGTCAGCTGTATGTGGAGATTACAGGTGGGCGGTGGATAGAACAGAAATACCTAACATACATGTACGACGTTTTCGTAATGAAACTCACTATTTTGTACAATTAGCATATACTTATTAAAAATACGAAGCAGATACAGTTTGAATAGATTTTGTTCCTCTTTAATCATTCATGAAATGCTGTGACCAAAAAAAAAAAAAAAAGATTCTAAGTACTAGCTTCTAGTCCATCGATGTGCTCTTCTTAATCAGTGAGGCGTGCAAACTACCTTATCCGAATTATAACCTCTGCTCACATTTATATGTTATATAGCTTCAGCTAAATTTTTTAAAAATTCATTTCTTTAGGTGATGACTTGTGAGGAAACAATGGCCATCGGTTCTTCTCTTTTTTCTTCTTCTGAGGTGAGGTCCATATAGCCCAGGAATGCCTTAACCTTGAGATCCTCTTGCCTTCGTCTCCCAAGTACTATACGGCCCCATCGTTTCTTTTCCACATAATCTTAGAAAGAATCCTAAGGTCTTCATCTTCTGAGTCCAAACTTCCACAAAATCTGATGGGCCCTTCAGATTTCCATTTTATGGGGTGAATGATAACACGATGATTTTGTTCGTATTTTTCTAATCAGTCATCCGATTTTGGTTTTGAAATTTTAAGACACACCTCAACACTCTAAGTCTTCGGTAAAGTCAGTGCAAATTCCATTTCTCAGAGAAGAACATAACCAACCTGGGGTCCTTTGTTTTCCAAGCGCTAAGGATTTCCGAGTAGCTGTGACCCAGAGTTCTCAGCTCAGTAAGCCTCCCTATGAGGCGAGCAAAATGTTGCGGGTCTTCTGGATGGTACAATTTTGAACACTTAAACAAAAGCTGTAGAACTGGTTCTTGTAGGCTTTCTACACGCTGCTTATTTTTAAGGCAGGGACGATCTGAAAAACATATTTATCTTAATGTTGATTTAAAGTAGTGGGAATGGGGGAGGCTTGGTGTCACTCAGAGGAAGGATAGCAGCCTACCAAGAAGAGACTTGATACCCTATGAGCATATACAGGGGGAGGAGGCCCCCTCAGTCACAGACATAGGGGAGGGGAGTAGGGGGAAAGCGGGAGGGAGGGGGGAATGGGAGGATACAAGTGATGAGCTAGCAATTGAGATGTAATATGAATAAATTAATGAAATATTTTTTAAAAAGAAAAATTAATAAAGTAGTGGGAATGATGATTGTACTTAAAATAATGCAGTTATTAAACAATACTAACCACAAGTACTTACAGAGCCCTAATACACATTAGATTTGCTAATTAAATTGTCTTTGTTCACTAATTTAATCGTCACGATATTCTGTTGAGCCACATTCTATTTTTATCACATATTTCAGATTAGCTCCCTGAAATGTAGGGAGTTAAGCAATTTCCTTAATGTCACATGGGAAGGACATATTGGGAATGTAACAGCCATGAGGGCTTGCCTGAAACTTTATTTTTTATTTTTTTGCCTGAAACTGAAACAGGAATAAGTAACCTCTCTACAGTCAACAGGAAGTAAAGCACAAGACTTTGTGGGTTCCTACTGTGAGATACAAGCTGACCAGGGGTTTCTGAAGGCTTAATCAGCCTTCATTCATCCAGTCATTTTGCTAGCCAAACTGCACTGAAACTCACAGGCAAAATATTCTCCCTTTATCGTACTTATATTTTTAGTGTGGAAGGAGTCGGGAAGGAGAGAGACATACACAGCTTAAGAGTAAAAACAGAGGAGCCAGGCAGTGGTAGCACATGCCTTTAATCCCAGAACTTGGGAGGCAGAGGCAGGTGGATTTCTGTGCGTTCGAGGCCAGCCTGGTCTACAAAGTAAGTTCCCCGTCTCGAAATTTTAAAAAACTGAAAATGGAAGGCTGGACCAGCAGTTGAGAGCACTGGCTGTTCTTCCCAGACCCTGGGCTTTGGTTCCCATACCCGCGTGGTGGCTCACAGCTCTCTGTAACTCCAGTCCAGAGGATATGTATGAGGCCTTCCTCTGGACGCACAGACACTGCACAAACAGGCTACACATCGATAAAAGTAAATAGAATTTTTAAAAGCAAAAATAATGATGTGCTATGGAGAAAAGTAAACGGGGAACTAGATAAGACTCTGGGATGGTAGCTAGTCTGCAAAGACTAATCAGGCATATAATAACATTAACAGAGACCCAAACTAGTGAAAGGAAAAAAAACTAAATAAATAAAATAATGAAACGGTGAAAGATGGCATCATATGGGCATCTGAACGAAAGGGAGAAAAAGATGCATCAAGAAGAGTAGAACGCGGCGCAAGAGCGTGCAAGGCTCCAGGGACTTCTGTGCCAAAAGCCGTGCGGCCAGGTAGAGAACTAAAAGGGGGCGGCAGAGAATTATAGAAGGGGCTTTGCTCTTAATCTATGCAAAATAGGAAAAGCCATCGGCAGCCACAGAGAGAGGGATGCCATGGTCTGGCTTACATTCCAGAGGCTCCTGCCGCGTACTAATGGAGAAAGTGTCCATATTCCAATCAAATCAAGAGAATCAAAAAAATCCAGTTAGAAATGTGCATTTAATTATGCTACTCGGGCTAGCTACAGTAGGAGGCGGTTAGGTCTTAGGACTGAGCCAACAGATCTGGTTCCTGTGTGATACAAGTACAGGTGAAAGAAAAGAAATTAAGGATTTAAAAACAAACAAACCTGTACATGCAGTTTGGAAGACGGCGATTCCGTTTGGTAAGGGTGGAGGAGAAATATGAAAGGTGAGGCAGAGAGGTCTCAGAAGTTCAGTTTTGGGTATTTTAAATTTGACGTGCCTGCTGGACAGTCCCATGGAAATCTTGAGGAGGCTATTTATTTAATTAACTCTAGAGGAGCATACCAAACTCATAGATAAGTTTGTGAGCACCAAATACACACAGGCCTTCAATGCCAAGAGATAGGATGGGATCAGGAAGGAAGTGAGTGGGGAAGGAAACGAGGCCTTGTCACAATTATCTGTAACCCCCAGTCCCAAGGGAGCTGACACCTTCCGAACTCTGCAGCGCAAGGCACACTTGGTACGTAGATGTAGGCAAAACATATGCATAAAATAATGAAATACTTTAAAGAGAAAACTGAGTCCCGTGAGAGACGAAGTGGACAGAACACAGAAGACTCGGGAAGAATAGCAATGAACAGAGAAATATGGAGAGGGTAATGTCGCAGAAATTCAGTGAAATAATAAAGCTGCCAAGGCCAGTGGGATGGCTCAGTAAGAAAAGATGCTGTCACCAAACCTGACTACCTGAGTTCAAGCCCCAGGGGCCCATGTGGTGAGAAAAGAGAACCAACCCCCATAGGTGTCCTCTGACCTCCACATCCATGACATGTACACACACACTGAATAAATATGTAAATAATAAGATTTTTTAAATGTCTAACCCCCCCCCAAAAAAAACACCCAAAAACACCTCTATGTGTTGGTGGGCGGGCGGTGTGGTTAGGAGTGGAAACTTCTTGAGACAAGGGCTAGCCGGACTGGGGTCTACCAGGAGAGCCTAGCACTTTCCACCTAACCGTGAGTAGAAATGACAAGATTATGAGTGAGTAAGTCGTTGGGAATAAAATATTAGCTCTGAAAAAAAAAAGGACATTAAATAAAGATCAACTGAAGGGAAGTGATGAAAGCATTTTTTAACCATAAAACTTTAATTAAAAGTATGTTCATGACAAATTTATAATCCAGCTGAGCCCTTGGCCCCACTGAAACGTTGTTAAATGTAGCCAGCACGACATGTTCCTTGTTTAAAAGATCCCACAGGAAAAAAACAAAGGATGATGCCACAGGCAGTATTAGTCCCACTCCTCAGAGGCAGAGAACTCCTCCCACAGCCAGCACACCGGGCTCTAAGGGACTGCATGTCTAGAATTTGTAGCTTAATTCCCACACTGAACTGCAAGTAAGACTTTCATGGCCCAACTGGGGTGAACTGTCCCTAGGTAACACTCTGACCTGGTTTTCCAAATACTCAAGTTCGCATGACAATCAACACTGTATCGCTCCAGCCTTCTAAATGCATGTTTATTTTTGTCTATCTTTTTCTTTTCTTTCTTTTTTTTTTTTTTTTTTTTTGGTTTTTTTGTTTGTTTGTTTGTTCTTGTTTTTTTTGAGACAGGGTTTCTCTGTGTAGCCTTGGCTGTCCTGGACTCACTTTGTAGACCAGGCTGGCCTCGAACTCACAGTGACCCACCTGCCTCTGCCTCCTGAGTGCTGGGATTAGAGGCGTGCGCCACCACGCCCGGCTTCGTCTATCCTTTTCATCACACAGTTGCTTACAAAGCTTCTTGGGATGAAGCATAATACTGGAAAGCGGACAATAAAATATAGCTGCACTGCAGCGTTCATGAGCCCCAATATCACAGAAAGTTAGAGTCTAAAAGAATGCAGGCATGTCCTGGTCAATGTAGGAGACAGGCCAGGGGTATCCTAGGAGAGTTCCATTGGCTCCAGCAGTGAGTTACCCATGCTAAGCAGCTGTCTCGCTTCAACCTAGAGCCAGTATGTAACACGGGCCACAGGCATGTCAAGAAGACCATACACACACACACACACACACACACACACACACACACACTCTGAGGCATCCTTCTAATATGCCAGTGGCTTCAAAACTTCACCCAAGGGCTCACAGGAAACAGGGTGCCCTCTTCCTTCTCTACCACACACAGCTGATGGGTCAAGAAAGACAAAGACCAAGAATTGACCAGTAGAATCAGCAACGCCAAGATCCTGAAGATACTGGCAGGTTGTAGTGGCCTGGAGAGGATGGTGTGAGATACGACTATGGAGGATTCAGGAGTGAGTGTAGGAGTAAAATGGGGACTAGAATACAGCTAATTCCCTAAAGAAACTTCCTCTATGAGGGACTTGGGAAAGTATATCCAAGGGTCCACGAGGGCAAGAAAGCATTTTTTTTTTTAAGATGCAAGAAACTAGCCGGGTGTGGTGGCGCACGCCTTTAATCCCAGCACTTGGGAGGCAGAGGTAGGTGGATCTCTGTGAGTTCGAGGCCAGCCTGGTTTACAGAGTGAGTCCAGGACAGGCAAGGCTACACAGAGAAACCCTGCCTCAAATTAAAAAAAAAAAAAAGATGCAAGAAACTAAAACACGGTGGTGAGCGTAAGGATTGCTCATAGAAAGCAGACTGTGATGGAATGACATTGGCACACTTGCCTGCAGTTAATAGTTCACTAAGCAAGAACTTTATGACTTCCACCAGCTGTCACCCAGAGCCTTTACTACTCACGGTTTTTACCTGAGAAAAGCACTGTTGTTGCCGTAAGCAGAGCGTATTCAGCATCCGTTATATTAAGTTCACTCATTCTTCTGCAGAAGTGAGACAGTGAGGCAATAAAGTCTTTAGTAATACCTGAAAAAGATTAATATAAAGTGAATTTTCATCAGAATGTAGCCGAGAAGCGAACACATCATGATTATCTTTTCTTTTCTCTCAAACTAGTATAAGAAAAATGAAATGAGGGCGGGGTTCTAGGTAGCTGTCTGGGGATGGCCAGCAAGGACAATTGTCTTCGTTGTGCCCTTGAAGCTCATGCCTGAACCTCAATGATGGGCACATTAGGTGTGCTATTGAGAAAGACCAGAACAATGGCAGCGTGCGTGTCTCCACATGGACCACCCAGGAGGCTGTGGCGCTGAGAGCCTTCAGCCTACGGAAGGCCCTCTCTGGGTAGCTGTATTATCCACAGTAACGCGCTCCCTACTACCCACAGTCTATGGGTAATACCGGATGTTGGCTGTATATTACAACGCCATCATCCTGGGAACCTTTGAAAAGCACCCCACAGAATGAATGATTCAGAGGCCCCACATAGCTTCCCACCTAAATAGGGAAAGAACTGCCACACTGTAGCCAAAATAAGAAAATGGTTAAGAATGGAACGCTAGCTGATGATCTGCCTACATTAACAAATGCACTGACTGTGTCTACAAATGCTTTCGCCACCACAGGAACAGTCTTAGCAGAGAAACCTGTCGAGTGTGAGAAAAGCCCATGGTATTCTCCTTGCAATAAAGTGAGAGGAAGAAACGGAAGCATGTCCGCCCAAGATGCTGTTCTGTGTCGCGCGATGTACCAGTTAGAGTGGCGGAAGGCGGGGGGGCTTCCTTGAAAAAGTTTTCCAAAGAACAAAGGTTTCCATCACCCCTTGGATCATGCGCCTCCAGTGTGCGAGCTGGGGGCTCTGGTGGTCTCACGGGACCTAGCAAAAGAGAAAAATACCAAGTCTGATATTTTTTTCCTAATCATTATACAGATAGTGAATTCAATATCTTTTCAGAATTGAGCAAAACTATTACGTGAAAAGCAATCCTCTAAGACGGTATCGTTATCACTTTTGTTACTGTAACATAAAACCATATTAATAGTTCGTGTTTTGTAGAAAGATTGTACAGAAGACCCTCCAAAATGACTTTTCCACAACGCTATAAAGAATGACTTTCTTAAACACACACACCCTCCCGCACCACACAGTTCATCGGAGGCTCGGGAGGACTCCCAAACAAACACCGTTCAAGCACTCACGGCCTAAATCATCAAGGGACTCCCATCAGCCACCTTATGGTCTAGTGTGTGCGGGAAGAACAAGCAATAAATCAGTACATTTTAGAAGGTTATGCACTGTAGCAAGCGCAGTTAGTGAAGGCAGCAGGCATCACTGGCAAATGCTTTGTTGGCTTGGTTTTGGCTTTGTCATTTTGCTTCTTCCCACAGCCTCAACCAACACACAACTTTATGGATTGAATTATTGCATTCACACACTTAGAACAGTGATGGTTTTCCTGCTCTATTCACAGGGTTTATTGGCCTAAAAAAAATGCTTCTGTATTTTATGGAACTGAGATACTAGATACTTGCCTCAACACTAGCCTAAATAGCATGTCACCCCACTGCAGAGGTGTCCCACAAATAAGTAGTCTACGGCTGTGAGTTTCTTTTCTTTCAGTTTTTCGAGACAGGGTTTCTCTTTGTATGTTAGTATGATCCAAATACTTATATACATGTATGAAATCCTCACAGGAATTTAAAAGTACAATTTTTTTAAAGTACAATTTTTACAATCAGGCGTGGTGGCTCATGACTTTAATCCCAGCACTTGGGAGGCAGAGGCAGGAGGATCACTGTGAGTTCAAGGCCAGCCTGATCTATAAAGTGAGTCTAGGACAGCCAAGGCTACACAGAGAGCCCCTGTCTCAAAAAAAAAAAGTACAATTTTTAAAAGAATGACTTTGGGGGCTGGAGAGATGGCTCAGAGGTTAAGAGCGCCGTCTGCTCTTCTAGAGGTCCTGAGTTCAATTCCCAGCAACCACATGGTGGCTCATGACCATCTGTAATGAGATCCAGTGCTTTCTTGTGGTGGGAAGGTACACATGCGAGCAGAACACCGTATAAATAATAAATAAATCTTTAAATAAAAATTTTTAAAAAAGAATGACTTTGTTGAGAGAAAATGCTAGATGACTATATTAGAAAACTGTAAGCAGCTATTATGAGACATTTGTTCCTGCACTAACTGGAAAAATAAAATGAAAAATTAAATAAGAGACTGATGATGCCACTGAATTAGCAGAGTTCTCACTTAATATGCACAAGACCTTGGGTCCATCCCCAGTACCACATGGACCAGGCATGGAGGCATCTTCATCTGGGGACCTATCAGTTGGCAGTGAGGGCAGAAGCATCACAGCTTCAAGCTCCTCCTCAGCTACACGGTGAGTTCTAGGCAGCCTGAGCTACATGAGAGTCTATTTCCAAAAACAAAAAACAGTATGTGTGTGTAGCTGAGTGGTAGTGGCGCACGCCTTTAATCCAAGCGCTTGGGAGACATAGGAGGCAGATCTCTGAGTTCGAGGTCTACAGAAAGAGTATCAGGACAGGCAGGGCTACACAGAGAAACCCTGTCTCAAAAAAAATCTCTTTTTTTTTCTTTTTACTTCTGGATGTTGAGTCCTTTGCACTGCAGAGCTGGGCTCGGTGGAGGAACAGCACTTCAGCTTCTGACTCCTTCTGCAGTGCAGTCTGATCCTCATTGGGTAGACTTTCAAAGCCTTAAAAAAAAAAGCACGAAGAAACAGATTATCAAAGCATAGTGTTCACAAGTTACATGCTTACAAGTATTTATGTATTTATCAACCATAGCATATAAATTCAAATCTGAATATGATTCTACATGGTAGGGCAGAACTAGGTGGTGATACTTTTCTTTCTTTCTTTCTTTCTTTCTTTTTTTTTTGTATTTCAAGACAGGGTTTCTCTGTGTAGCCTTGTCTACCTAAACGTGCTTTGTAGATCAGACTGCTTCCCTGAATGCTGGGATTTCAAGCGTGCACCACTGTGCCTGGCTGGTGACACTCAAACAGAGTTGCTTTAGCCTCTAAGGATGTAATTTTACAAAGCGTTTCTGTACCTGTAAATATACAATGAAACTGAGTTATATATAACGCTGTTTTGGCCAACTGTGTTTTGTTCTGGTACTGTACAGGGAACCGACTTTGTTTCCTGATTCATCTAAAAAAGAACTACATCATTATAATAATTCTTGCGAATATTTAGATTGTCACCCACATGATTAATTGAAGTAAATAAAATAAGCATTTTTTTTTTTTGGTTAGAAGTAACATTATTGGAAAAATAAGGGTTTTCTATTGAAGCCAGGGCTTTGCACACATTAGACAGGCATTCTGCCACTGCGCTGTATATTCCTTTATACTATCCCTTTACCTTAAGGACAGAGAATTTGGGGCTGGAGAGGCAGCAGTTAAGAGCATTTGTTGCTCTTGCACAGAATCTGGGTTCGCGTCCCAGCACCCACATGGTGGCTCACGACCACTAGTAACTCCAATTCCAGAGGATGCGACAGTCTCTTCCGGCCTCCGTGATATGGTATGAACACAGTGTGAACATGTACTTGCAGGCAAAACACACATAACACATAAGCATTAAAAATAAATCAACCTTAAAAAATAATGAAACAGACTTTTACCTGGGAGTCCCTTGGTAAAATTCACCAGCCCGTGTATGTGGAGGAGTGCTGCCTCTGAGAGCCTCAAAAAGCTTAGGCCAGGGTTGGAGTGCTCCTGCAGCTGGTCCGCAAAAGGAGTAAAAAGGATAAGGAGGACTTTCTTTCCGAAGACTACTGAAGTTTTTAAACTGTTTTTGCTGTCCTTTCCTAATAACACTCATTACAAGTTATGTCTTGCCAGTAATGGATACATACAAGCAGGCATGTTTCCCCTGGGGGGATCATGGATTTTTGATGAGCAGTCACTACGGCATTCAGAAGATGGCGTTCCTCTTGAGTGAGTGCCACGCTCTCCTGAGCCTGTAAGGGAACAGAGGGGCGCCTGTAATGTGTGCCCATTACACACATCGTCCATAAGTTACACACAAGAGACTGTATGGGAGGAAAGCCTTGCCCCTTTGCCAGATGTGGTGGTGGGTGACACACGGTTGCTGTCTGCTGCTTCGTCTTCCATTTGGATGTCAGGGCGAAGAGCGGGCCGGTGCTTGACGTTCTTGCGAAGTCTCTTCGACTTACACTGGATCTCTGTGAGCAAACCTGTGACATCACAAAATTCACACAAAGCAGTTTGGGCTCAGAAAACAACACTGTAGAGTTTGATGAAAACGGCCTGAAATGAGGAAATAGTCATAGACGTCTCTTATGCATGTGTGGATCAACTAAATTTCCTATGTCCCTTCTCCCATCATAGTTACTTGTCTGCTTGAAAACACAGTTAAAGCAGACAGAGATTAAAATTATTTTTTCATTTCCAAATTATGTTTATATTTTTACATAATAAATTTACATATTAACTGCATCTTGGAAGTGAGATGGAATTGTCATTTTAAATAGTAGTAGAGTTACCTTATCTATAACTATTACCACTGATTTTATGTAAGAAGGCTAAGAAAGACTACCTTAGGATTTTCGAAATAAACTAAGCCAATATTCCTGTAAACCAGAAAAAGCATTTAATTCTTCAAACGTGAGGAACATTTATTTGAGGATTGTCATTGGGGGTTTGCGATTGTCGCTGCTGTCTTAAAGATTTATTTTTAATTATTTATGTGAGTCTGTGTGTGGGAATGTCCATGTGAGTGCAGGTGCTGAGGGATGCTCCAGGTGTCCTATCCTCTTGAGCTGGGACTAGAGCTGGTTGTGAGCCACCCAGAGGCCTGAACTCAGTTCTTCTGCAAGGGCAGTGTGTGCTCTTCATTGCCTGAGGATGGGTATGTTTATAGAGTAGTTAATCTTCAAGTTGTGGCTTTACTGGACCAGCAGCAGCTACCACAGATCATTACTCAAACTATGCAAGTATTATTATACCTGCCACTTTCGTAACAATTTAAAGCATACCTATTAAAATTAAACTGAGTGGGGCAGTGGTGGCGTACATCTTTAATCTCAGCACTTGGGAGGCAGAGGCAGGCGGATCGCTGTGAGTTCGAAGCCAGCCTGGTCTACAAAGTGAGTCCAGGACAGCCAGGGGTACACAGAGAAACCCAGTCTCAAAAAAGCAAAAAGGAAAAGAAAGAAAGTGAATACAGAGCTGAAGTATAGGACAGAACAAAACCTTAAAAGCCTTCTATATTATTTTATTACTTGTTAGAGAAAAGTAACACACAAAGATATGAAGCCGATTTACAACATATCAAGTATTAGACATGGTAGTCCACACCTGTAACGCCAGCTACACAAGAGGCGATAACAAGGGGACCCCACGCTGAATACCAGCCTCGGCAGTTCAGACAGAGCCTGGCTTCGATAGCTTCGAGTAGAAAAGGAGTCTCAGTGTATAGCTTAGTGGTAGATTGTCTAGCACGTGAGAAATCTGAGCTCAACCCTCAATACCACAAGAAGGAAAAATAAGGGTGAGGAAGAAGAAGAATAAAAAGAGGAAGGGGATGGGGGGGGGGAGAATGAGGAAAAGCACGAGGAGAAGAGGAGGAGGAAGAAAAAGAGAACAGTAGGAAGAGGGAAATGGATGCTCAAAGCACTAACACATGACAGCATTAGGACAGTTGAGGGGTAAGTGAGGAGCCACAGCAATGGTGGAGGACACGGACGTATGAACGACGTGTGGGTGAGTCCTACGCCACCAATCACGATAAGTGTGCTCGTCAATTCCCCTTTGACGTGAAAGATGATTTATTTACAGAGTCCTTGGGAGACTCTGAGTTCCCTTTTGCATACATTTCTTAATGCTAAAAGGCAACTTTTGTACTGGGCATAATGGCACTTTTTTTTTTTCTTTTGGTTTTTCTTTTGGTTTCTCTGTGTATCCTTGGCTGTCCTGGATTCGCTTTGTAGACCAGGCTTTGTAGATCCATCTGCCTCTGCCTCCCGAGTGCTGGGATTAAAGGCGTGCACCACCGTGCCCAGCTGACACATGTTTTTAATCCCAGAAACTAGAGAGTAGAGGCAGGGGACAATCTCTGAGTTTGAGACCAGCCTGGCATACATAGCAAGTTCCAGGCCAGGTACATAATAAAATCCTGCCTCTAAATTAAATTAGTAAAATAAAAGACAACTTCAAGGGTTTCTTTGAACTGAACTGTGTCTCCCAAAGCTCATGTGTTAAAGCAACTAACCTCTACTGTGATGGCATTTGAAGGCAGGTCCTGACACCCATACCTGGATATCAGGTAGGCGTTTAGGAACTACTAACTAAATTTCACATTTAAATTCAGTATATAATTTTTCAGTTCAGTATATAATCTTAGGCTAAGTAACATAAAAATACAGGATCTTTTTAAAATTATTATTCAGATTTATTCTATTTTATGCATGCAAGTGTTCTGCTTGCATGTATGTATGCACGCTACATGCATGCCTGGTACCCACAGAGTCAGAAGAGGGCACTGGATCCTCTGAAACTGGAGTTATAAATGATTGTGAGCTGCCACGTGGCTGCTGGGAACTGGGCCCAGGTCCTCTGCAGGTGCTCTTAACTGCTGAGCTAACTCTGCAGCCACCAAAGAACTTCTAATTAAGATGAAACTATGACTGATTCCAAAAATAGAGCAAAATAGTACAGTGCAACATTATGGAAATCACTATGTAAATTGATAATGGGCCATCCATATTGAGCAACTGCCGATCATATGTGGGTGCTGTGCATATATGGCCATGTTCAAAAGCTCTCTTGAAGAATGCTTTACGTTCTCAGTAAGGTTGGAAATATTTTAATCTTACTGTTGTTGTTGTTTTGTTTGTTTGTTTGTTTGTTTGTTTTGAGACAGGGTTTCTCTGCGTAGCCCTGGCTGCCCTGGACTCATTTGTACACCAGGTTAGCCTTGAACTCACAGCGATCTACCTGCCTCCCGAGTGTTGGGATTAATGGCGTGTGCCACCACACCCGGCTAATTTTACTATTTTTTAATTCAATTTTATTGGACAGAGGAGAGTGTGAGTGCGGCCCCCAGTAACACAAATTATGCACCCAAGTTCCCCACGTTTGTGGAAATCATAGCGGTCAGCACATGCCCAGTACAATGGATGAGCCTTGGGAAAAGCATCATCATGACCGCGATGTCTCCCCTGCCAGGTAAGTAAGGTTGGAAAAATGTTAAGTCCCGCTCAGAGAAACAAAGCCAAGGCACAAACACAACGGCACTTACATTCTGCCAACATCCCCACCGCCTTACACTTTTTCAGTCTGCACTCTTGGCATTTTCTACGCATATACATGTCCATTTCACAGCCACCACCGTTCTTGCAACTGTACACCGCGTTTTTGGTAACGCTACGTCTGAAAAAACCTAGCAACAGAAATTGTCAAAGTTTAACAGGGATCATCTTAGTTACTTCTCATTTTTATTAACATTTTACCTTTATAGTAAAGTCAACAAATTAGCTAGACTATTTCAATAAAATGAAGGGGAGTTCTCTCAGTAATTTTTAAATGTACATTTATCTGGAAAGTTATCTAATTCTTTGTAGTTGGTATGCTCACTCCGTCCTGAGGTGCTCTCTTTCATTGTAACATCTAAAATTTAAGGTGAGTACCCTTACCGCACTAAGACAACTCTCTACCCTATTATTGGTAAATTACCTATAAAATTTATTTTGTTTTCTTTTGTTTTTTCCAGACAGGGTTTCTTCGTGTAGCCTTGGCTGTCCTGGACTCAAATTTTTAGACCAGGCTGGCCTGAAACTCATAGAGATCCACCTGCCTCCGTCTCCCCGAATGCAGGGATTAAAGGCGTGCGCCACTACGCCCGATTAAGAGTGTTTAAAGCTACATTTTTTTTGTTTTAGAATATCAAGATGCCAGAAAGCATCTCTTAGGGTTCCTTTGAGGGAATACGTGGTCACCTAAAACAAAACTGTCAGGAAAAGCCTCTCTTTTCTAGGCTCTCCCAGGTTGATTTCAGCCCACAGAAGCAGGCATGCCCCTGCAGACCGTTCTTCTCCGGTTTGCAATGCTTGGCTATGCAAAAGCTCCGCTCTTCCCTTTAAGCCCTGCCCCTCCCTGCTCTCGCTCCTGTGAGATTGGCTGAGTTTAGGCAGAGTCCCATTTCAAGCCCCGCCTTCATTCTCTCCCTGTAGACACTTGAGAGATGGAGTTTCACCATTTCAGTTCAGCAAAGGAAGGAAAAGTTCTACTTGGGGTTTCAAAACTGTGCGGGCTTCCTCAGCTCAGCTGTAACAGTGAGCTACTGATGTCAAAAGCATCGCTGCCCTACTGCTCCACTTAGGACACTGTTACCTCACTTCCTGTAGCCGTCATTTGGCTAGTCCTTGCAAGTGTTGAGTTGTACGATTTAGAGGTAAACTTTTACCCTGAACAACCATGATTATTGACGTCGGTGAACTGTTTTCTGTTGTTTGGATTGTTTTGTTTTGTTTCTGAGGGTGCTTGCCTGCATTCTCATCCTAGCGTTCGTTGGTTAACGGGGTACTGAAGTGCTTCAGAACTCTTAGAGCCTCAGATGCCTCCACTCTGTGCCAACACTACATGCAAACACTGGCCCTCACTTCCAGACTTTCAGTTTGTTCTTTCTTTACAAACCACTTTTTAAAAGTCTTTTGACTTAGAATCATGGAATTCATTTATTTCTAATTTTCTCCCAAGTATGTAAATTATATCAACTACATTTTTAAAAGAGATGTCATGGTTAACATTCGGATTTTTATAAAATGCCATGTTTTGTTCCAGCATCAAATTCTTCTAGAAATAGGAAAGTTTTTGCTTGTATGTATTGAATGTAAACTGAAATGTGACAGTCTTCATCAAAAATGAAAAGAGACAGACGTGGTAGTGAACTCCCTTAACACCAAAACTTGAGAGACAAAGGCAGATGGATTTCTGAGAATTTAAAGACAGCCTGTTCTATACAGTGAGTTCCGGGACAGTCGGGCTGCATAGAGGGATCTTTTCTCAAAAAAGACGGAGAAGGAGGAGGACGAGGACGAGGAGGACGAGGAGGAGAGGAGAGGAAAAGAAAAGAACCAGGGCCAGGAATGGTGGCTCATACCTTAAATCCCAGCACCTAGAAGACAGAGGCAGACATATCTCTGTGAGTTCAAGGCCAACTTCATCTCCATAGTGAGTTCTAGGTCAGCCAGGGCTACACACTGAGGCCTTGTTTCAAGAAAAAGAAGGGAAAAGAGGAGGAGGAAGAAGAGGAAGAAGAAGAAAAAGAAGAAGAAGAAGAAGAAGAAGAAGAAGAAGAAGAAGAAGAAGAAGAAGAAGAAGAAAGAAGAAGAAGAAGAGTTTATTCTCCAGCCTTTGATCACACAGACTGACCTCTTTAAGCATACTTCTCCCTGGCTTTGTTTCTCATGTTTTATAAAGCAGTGTGTGTGTGTGTGCGGGCCTGTGTGTGTGCATGTCTGTGTGTGTGTGTGTGTGTGTGTGTGTGTGTGCATGTATGTGTGTGTGCATGTGTGTATGCATATGTGTGTGCATATGCCTGTGTGTGTGTGTGCATGTATGTGTGTGTGCATGTGTGTATGCATATGTGTGTGCATATGCCTGTGTGTGTGTGTGCATGTGCCTCTGTGTGTGTATGTGCTTGTGTGTGTGTGTGTGTGTGTGTGTGTGTGTGTGTGTGTGTGTGGGTGTGTGTGTGCAGCGCTGTCCTTTTCACTGTGCCTTAGCCCTTACCTTTGCAGCCCTCACAGGTAAGTGCATTGTAGTGATAGCCTGACGCCTTGTCTCCACAGACCATGCACAGCTCATCTTGTCCCTTCCAGCGTAAAGAACACGTTGGTCTGGACCTTGGTATCCCAGGGAATCCGTCTTCACCATCATGAACAACCATGTAAGTGGGCTGACTTGACTCACGAGCATCGAGTCCGTGCCAGCTCCCGCCGCTGTACTGTGGATCCAAGCCGCATGCGTTGAGATGGCTTTGTAAAGATGGGGGCTGTAAGGTTGGGGGGAACTGAGCAGCAGAGTACTGGCAGTAGGGTGGTTCTTGGAAATCCATGTCACACAGCGGATAATGGATTTGTTCTGGCAAAATATCTAGTTTTATTAACATAAAAAAGAATAAGTCATAAAAAGTCAAACGTTCGTAATTGTTTTCAAACTTCAAAATGTTTTATGTTCAGCAGAAAGTTAGTTGCACACCCTCACCACATCTCAGGGCCTGCTGTCCAGTGTAATGGGAACACAGGAAACGGAACTACAGTGCCTAATAAATGCTACAGCCCCAGAGGTACACAGAAGTGGATCGGGAGCCAGAAGAAAGGGCATTCGTTGCTAGTGCTTCATGCACCAATCTGGTCTCTCCCCTTAAGGAAAAGTGACTACATCCCAGATGTCTAACTATGTTTCCCCCTTACACTTGTGGTTATTGTCACATTAGCAGGGAAAGCTTCCGGCACCATAAGACCGCTTTCAGCATCGCACACATGGGCCCAAAGGCAGGCTGACCACTAGCAGTGCTTTAAGTAGGCCCATTGTCCTGGGCTTCTTCTCCAGAAGGGTCTTGGGACTTTCCAAACACCTGCCCAGCCCAAGGGACCTTAAAGAATACCCTTATATAATAAGACTTTTTTTGGGGGGGCAGGGGGGGGGAGGCTTTGAGACAGCTTTTCTCTGCGTAGCCCTGGCTGTCCTGGACTCCCTTTGTAGACCAGGCTGGCCTGGAACTCACAAAGATCCACCTGCCTCTGCCTCCCGAGTGCTGGGATTACAGGTGTGCAGCACCAAAAAAAAAAAAAAAGTGAATGAATGTCCATTGTGCTCCTTAAGCCTGCTCAGTTTATTTCAGACCCCACCGTGCAGTCAGCTAACCCTTTTAACTGAAGAACAACCCAACTCCATGTCTCTGTTGAGCCACAGCTGTCTCTAACCCTGACAGTTACATCTGTAGTTAGCACAATCAGGCCACAGACAATATACATTAACAAATTAACTCACCCCAAAAGAAAAAAAAAACACCGATTTCATATAAAACAAAACAGCAGCAAACAGCCTTTTGTTTGAACAGCTCATTCAGTGCATTAAATGAGCTGGAGGGTGGTGACATGTCTCTGGCTCTTTCACCTGCTTGTGGGACCCTTGTCCTTCTACTGCGTTGCTCAGCCCAGCCTTGACATGATGGTGTGTCTGGTCTTTGGTTTGTTTGTTTGTTTGTTTGTTTGTTTGTTTGTTTGTTTTGGGAGGTGTTTGATTGGTTGGTTTTTGGTTTTTTGAGACAGGGTCTCTCTGTGTAGCCTTGGCTGTCCTGGACTCACTTTGTAGACCAGGCTGGCCTCAAACTCACGGCAATCCACCTGCCTCTGCCTCCCAAGTGCTAGGATTAAAGGCGTGCGCCACCATGCCTGGCGGTGTGTCTAGTCTTATTGTAGCTTGTTGTGCCATGTTTGGTTGATGTCTCTAGAAGGCCTGTTCTTTTCTGAGAGGAGGCAGGAAGCATTGGGGCGAATATGAGGTAGGATGGAGGTAGAGGGGGAGGCTGGGGGAGGGGAGGGAGAAGAAACTGTGGTCAGGATGTAATATATGAGGGGGGGATGGGGAAAGAATGAGTTCTGCCCTTGCACAGAACTGGTATTCGGGTCCCAGCACCCAATCTGTGGCTCACAAAGGCCGGTAACTCCAGCTCTAAGCAGATCCAATGCCTCTGGCTTCCATGGGAACCTGTGCTACAAATAACCACACACACATTAAAAATAATGCAAGTAAATCTTTTAAAAAATAAAATGTATCAAGCATGACAACTATAAGGTTTGTGTACAAACCATTGCTCCTTAAAACCAACTTCAACTTTTGCAAGTTGATTCTTTTTCTAATTGAAACATTTTTTTCAGATTTATTTATTTTGTGTGTGTGTGTAAATTTGCACTAATATTTGTCTGTACACTTCTTATATGCCTGGTGCCCAAGGAGACCAGAGATGGTATTGGATTCTCTGGACTTGGTATTATAGATGGTTGTAAGCCAACATGTGGGTGCTGGGAATCGAACTCTGGTCTTCTCGAAAAGCAGCCAATGCTCTTAACTGCTGAGCCATCTCTCTAGCCACACAAAGAAATGCTCTATTAACAGCTGTACTGAAGTTTTTTAAAATTACATACCATAATACTGTGTGGGCTCAGCCAGATAGTACCCATCAGATGTAGTGACATAGGTATTTGCCATTCTCTGGCGCGTTTCTATTGTTTTGTTTACTTCAGCGATGCTAGCCACCTTCAGAATGAAACCTGAGGGGAGGAAATTGTAACCGACTACTTATGATTTTATTACATGACAAGGTAAAGCCAGGCGTGATGACACATGCAAACAAAATTATCATGAGACAAGAACTGATCATAACCACCCCTCACGAAATAGAGGAAATTTTGAAAAACCGGCCAGACTGTTGTCTATCCAACGCCCACTCAGCCCGTCATCAGTGCCTGCTTCTGAACGCACTTCGCATCCATTACAATCCATCATTGGCCCTGAACCCCACCACCCTGCTACCAAACCCGGATATGACTGTTGAGCATGAATGCTCCATCATACTGCAGTATGTCCAGAACCTCCAGCCTGGCCTGAGTGATATTCCTTGGCCGGACACAGAAGATGCTCTACACAGAAGAGAGCAGCTTCATATGAGATGGTACCCGGACTTTGCAGAAGTTGGAGCCCGGCTCCAACCCGTCTTGAGCCAAAAACAATGACTTAGTAACTACCCTGGGAAGTCCCTAAGCACTGGTGCCTCCTTGTCCCTAGACCATTGCCAACCAATGACTGTAAAGATTGCCTAACCACCCTTGGAAACTCCCTAACTGTCTCTAAATTAAGCCTGCAAGCTCACTTCAGGGTCATAATTTTGTGAAGTTGGTGACTCCTGCATGCTGGAAATCTGCAGAATAAATGCTGTTTGCTTTTGCATATTGCCTGAGTCTGGGGTCTTTCTTCAGCAGCTCACCCGGACCCTAACAATGTGAGCCCCATAACCAAAATTTCTCCCTGCATGAAGATGATTCCAATAGCAGTATGTTTGAAAGTTGTGTACTGTTTTGCCTAGTGGATCTAGGCTCCTTTAAAAGCACATGCGCTCCCCCCAGGCCACTGCTGGTACAACAACAGTCGTTTATGACATGTACTGTATGATGAAACAGGAGCGATGCCTCTGGGTAACTGTGCTTTCAATATGAAGTTTCCTTTAAAGTGTAATAACTCCAATAATACCACCATGTATGTCTATTTCTCCGTGTCTATAAGTCTATAAGACTCTCCACTACTATAACTCTCCATATTAAAAAACAACAATTCTGAGTTGAATGTGGTGACAGAGTCCTGTAACCTTAGCACTTGGGAGTGAAGGAAGGGGGATCAGGCATTCAAAGCCTCAGCTACAGAGTGAGTTCAAGGCCAGCCTAGGCTACATGAGGCCCTATGTTTCAAAAACAAGAATGGGGGCCTGGAGAGATGGCTCAGAGGTTAAGGGCATTGACTGCTCCTCTAAAGGTCCTGAGTTCAATTCCCAGCAACCACATGATGGCTCACAACCATCTCTGAGATCTGATGCCCTCTTCTGGCCTGCGGGTGTACATGCAGACAGAGCACTGTATTCATAATAATTAATAAATAAATCTTTTTTAAAAAAAAAACAAGAATATGTTGGTGGGGCTGGAGAGATGGCGCAGAGGTTAAGAGCACTGTCTGTTCTTCTAGAGGTCCTAAGTTCAATTCCCAGCAATCACATGATGACTCACAACCATCTATAATGGGATCTGGCGCCCTCTTCTGTTGTGCAACTATATATGCAGGGAAGACACTGTATATATAATAAATAAATCATTTTTTTTAAAGAATGCTGTTGGTCTAATTTGTGTACTAATTTTAGCAAAACCGTCTTGTTCTTTCTAACTGTCTATTTTGAGTCTCACTTAGACACTAGAATGATCCAGATGAATATGGAATATTGAGGTTATTGTTCATCTTTAAAATTGATTCCGAGTGAGGCATGGTGGCTTGCCACTCCTTTGATGCTAGCACTCTGGAGGCAGAGGGAGGGAAATCTCTGTGAGTTTGAGGTCAGCCTGGTCTACAAAGTGAGTCCAGGACAGTCAAGGCTACACAAAGGAACCCTGCCTCAAAAACCAAAACAAACTAACAAACAAACAAAAGATTCTGTTTATCATTAAGCTTTATATAGCACAGCATAAAATAACTGAACAGACTGAATACTAAAATCAGTCAACTCTATTTACATAAGATTTTTCTGGCTTGAAAAGCCATATTGAATGAAAGTGGTGGCATTTTGACCGCTGGTAAGTACCTTATAATAATGCCAGTGTCTGTCGGGATTCATGTCATAAATAAAAATGTTCGAAAACCACATTCTGCTAACACTGGGGAAAAAAACAGTGAAATACTGGCTACATCAGATCTGTTCCCATCCGATCTGGCCTGGCTATAATCCTACACAAGATGTATACATAAAGCCAACAGAGGCTTTTCAAACTATGAACGCATGTCTATTTTATGTGCACCATTTTCTTTCTTTCTCTTTTGTTTTGGTTTTGTGTGTGTGTGTGTGTGTGTTTTTTGTTTGTTTGTTTTGTTTTGTTTTGTTTTTTAGATTTTTTGAAACAGGGTTTCTCTGTGTAACAGCCCTGACTGTACTTAAACTAGCTTTGTAGACCATGCCAGCCTTACATTCTCAGAGATCTGCCTGCCTCTGCCTCCCAAGTCCTGGAATTAAAGGCATTCACCACAATACCTGGCACTTTTCTATCCTCAAATTTTTCACAAAATTTCAGACTTTTAACATTTAATTTTACTGTAATATTTTCTATTTGCAAGTTTTTAAATAAAGTTCTTAAAGTATTTAATGGGGGTATTGTATATAGATAAACAGCAAAATAAAACTTTCAAAAATAAAATATTATTAAAGTTAGTTTAAAAACATTCTATAGGGTCAACCAGATGGACCTTTGTGTAAAGGTACTTGCCACCAAGCATGATGACTTGATGACTTGATGGAAAAAGAGAACAACTTCTCAGCAGTTAATTTCCGCCCTGCACACGCCCTCTACAGTACATGCATCTGCATATGAACACACACGCACAAGAAACACAAATAAGTAAATATAACATAACATAACTAAAAAACTCTCAAGGAGATTATTAGTAAACTAGAGGCATGAGAAAATTTCTGTCCTGCTAGGAACATCTCCAGAGATCTGGAAGGGCTCCGTTTTGTTATCTTTTTCCTGTTGTTTTATTATTTTTCTTTTATATTTATTTATTTATTCATTTATATTATTACATATATATATACAATAAACTACCTACAGCAAGAAGAACCATGAAACAATCAGAAATTGTATAAATGTTACATTCATAGTGTTTTGGCTATTTGTATTTGACAACCTTGAAGAAAATACCTTTCCTATCTTGGGGAGTCTAAAATTCTGAATGTAAATCAATATCTATCATATCTCATCATTATCAATTTAAAACAGCTATCTAGACCTAAAAAAATCTTAACCCCTAAACAACTAAGCTTAATTGTAAAACAAAACTATCTGGTCTTCAACCCCATCAGAGACTTGAGAAGGAATAAAATTAATTATCTAAGTAGACAGGAAATGCAAGTTAGAAGCTTCCAAAAGGAGAAAATGACAGAGTCAGTTTGCTGCCTGAACAGTCACCCAAAACTCTCTATAACACTGGAGCATCATCTTCAGCCTTCTGGCCCAGTATATCTGACAGACATGTTTGTGAGGCAGGAACTATTAAGGACTTGCTTATCCTGTCTTGGCAGAGTTTGGCCATCAACTCTGTCTGCATCCAATCCAAGCGTGCCCATTTTTAGGCAGAAATCTGTCTGTGGCAGAAACGAGGACATTTTGCCCAGAGACTTGTTTGCCACATTTGAAGACATCTCTAGAAGGAGGTTCATTGATGCTCATCATCTTCTTTGAAGTTGGCTGAGTTTGCTATGAGCTAACCTGTCTTATTGTCAAAGAATCTCTAAAATAATAAAGGCATCTTTAAATGCCATATTCTGTAGGTCTCTGAGGTTTTTGAAGACATTATCTAACTATTTCACCTTATCTATCTATAGAATCATATCTATCTGTTAATCCTAGGATGTATATTCTTGTGTTAAAAATAGACTAGTAATTTACATGACCATCATTTCATTATCTTTAATAGTAAATATTTATTTTAAAACAAAATAGCTTAGCTAGAAGAGGAGTTTTTATCAAGATAATCAACTCAGCATGGACAAAATTTGTTTTGCCTTTAATAAATATAACTTCTTCAAACATTTATTTTTCAAAAATTGTGACTGGTATTCTGCTAAAATGATGCTTAATTCTATAAGTGCGTTTCCTCCTCCTTAATCAAAAATTGGTCTCAAAGAATTTCATCTATCTGAAGTTTTAACAGAAAAGAGAAGCCTTGGCTCTTGAGAACTAGAGGTACATAGTGGGAATTTCAGAGTTTTTATTTACTCATATAATGTGTACCACCTGAATGACATGAATTAATGTAGCCTTGTAGATTACTGTAGAAGAAAAAATGTTTTCATTGTTACAATACTTCTAAAAGAATACACATCATTACAAAAAAATGCTTGGCAGGGCAGAGCTATTCTTTGATGCAAAATCATCAAAAAAGATTTTGCATGATCGTGCATCTTTGAGGCAATGTTCCCCAGTGAGAATTTACCCTAGTCAGAGAAAATGAGAAGACTGTCTTTGAACAACAACAGAAATTAAAGTGTATTAATTCCTTTATGGGAGTGTATAGTATGGAATATAGAAGGCACTTTCCAGTGTGTACTGTTAACCTAGAGTTTTGATAGTAATTTATTGACATATTATTAACTCAAAAAATTCAACCTTAACTATGGATTCAGAATATCCATATCCTCTGAAACTGTCATTATCACATAACTCCAGAGCACATCAATGCCTTCCTCAGACCCCAAATCCAACAGGTGCCACCCTCACCTTCTTTCCTGAACACTTGCCATCATGCCTCCTCCCTTTATTCACCTAGTCTAGATATTTCATGCAAAAAGAGCCACACAATTGTGCATATAGTTTTTAAAATAAAGTTATTTAATTCATATTACTGCCAATAATTTAATAGATTAAAGTTATAGCAGAATTAAAACATACTAATATTTAGAAAGTCAGTGAAACCATGAAATGAATACATTCTATGTTTCAGAAATATAGAACCATTGTTTGAGTCAATTTCCCTAATCTAGGCTTTGTATTTATATCATCGTAACAGTTTCAACAGAGATATCGTATACAAAGTATTTCCGCACTGCTTTGAACCTATTTATAATCTAGTCTTGAAGACTCAAAACATTGTCAGTGAGTTCTTGCTTTAAAAACAGGTTTCACTTAGCAAGAGGAGCATCGAGCATCATTCCTGAACAGCTCACATTATTACATCAAATGGCAACTAAAGCCAACTACAGTCCAAAAATGCTTTGAGCTTCTATAGGTAAGAATGATATTACTGTGTAATTTCAAAATCTACTGCCTGCCACAAACTTGCATATAGTAGGGATCTTTGGGGATTAGCTTTAATAACAATAACAGTCAGCTTACTAAATTTTGCAAAAAAAAAAAAAAAGAAAAGAAAGGAACTTGTGATGGCAGAGAGTAAGGTTCTCAAAAATGCCTCTTTGTTAACATTATAAAGTCTAGTAAACACTTAAAGTGACAACAGAATTAGCATCCATATTTAATTCAGACAGAAGATTAAAATTTTGTCTTATTTTAGAGAAAACAAAATACTCACAATTGGGTGGTGTCCCTACGGTCTGCCCTCTTCCTCACAGAAGGAGAATATAGATTTAGCAACTGCGTTGACTTCCCAGCTGAGCAGAGTGGGCACTTTTCCTGGTAATCAGGGACTGGACAGGGGACAGTTTGCAGAGCACTGCCTCAGCTCTATCTCACAGACAAACATCCCACACAATCCTCTCTTGGGTCAAAACAGGGGCAATTACAGGCTGACATAAATCAAAATATAACGTGACTGCCAGGGGCGGAGGCCTTTGGGTCCCACTCTCCAGAGCTCCGTAGTGTTTACTTAACAGATGCTTTGTTTTCTTGGTTGAATCTGATATTCTTCCACCTTAGCTATGAAACATTGGGTCTCTGCAAGCCAGTAAGTAATGTACGCAGAAGTGGGGAGAGTTGTGCAGGAAGAGGTGGGGTCCACACTGATTGGAAATTCCTTAGCACAGATGCTGGGACAGTTCAAATTGCTTGTCTTGTGTCTTCTTTTCTCTACAGAAAAAGAAGCTACTAAACCAATGAAATGTATAAATGACTGTTTATAAATTAGTACAATGTTCAGGGTATGTATTATCCCCTGTGTTTCTCTTCTCTTCCATAACAAAATGTAATATAAATAAATAGACACCAGACACCAGTGCTTGCTCAGGTCCTTATAGCTAATTAGTAAGAGATAAGTAAGAGTCCATCAAGTCCAAGCAAGATATGTAAATAATTTCACTATCATTTCATAAGATGTCACTTATATAAACAAAGTGTGTTAGACACCAGGCTCACGATCTTGTCCCTTTAACCCGACCGTCCTAACGCTTCTTTTCGTTGCTACTTCATAACTGTAATTTTGCTACTGTTATGAATCGTAATGTAAATATTTGTGGATTTTGATAGTCTTGGGCAACTCCTCTGAAAGGACCATTGGACACCTAAAGGGTGGCACCCACAGGTTGAGAACAGCTGCTCTAAGGCACTGTTAAGGACCAAGGTTATGCTGGGCATGGTGGCGCATGCCTTTAATCCCAGCACATGGGAGGCAGAGGCAGGGGGATCTCTGTGAGTTCGAGGCCAGCCTGGTCTAGGACAGCCAAGGCTACACAGAGAAACCCTGTCTTGAAAAAACAAAACAAAACAAAACAAAAGGAGCAAGGTTACTTGCAATCCCACTGTTAAATTCAGATTTTATTGGTCACATCTTCCCCGATCTAATGACTCACCTGTTCTGTCTAACTTGCTGATTTTTTTTTTTTAAGATTTATGTATTATTTATACAGTATTCAGCCTGCATCTGAGCAAACAGGCCAGAAGAGGGCACCAGATCTCACTATAGATGTTTATGAGCCACCATGTGGTTGCTGGGAATTGAACTCAGGACCTCTGGAACAGCCTCTGAGCCATCTCTCCAGCCCGCTGCTTTATTCTTAGTCCAGCGTCTGACTCTGCAGTAGTTACACTCTTGCTGAATTCATCTATTCCTTGTTTCTGCAGGGAAGAACTTGTGATGAAATCTCCAAGTCATGACACACAAAACTGCTGCTTTTGTCTTTGTTTTAAATCGAGACACAGTCTCCCACAGCCCAGGCTGGCCACAATCTCGCAATGTAACTCAGGACGACCTTGACCCTCCAGTCTTCCTGCCTCCAGCTCCCAGTGTCTGGAATTATAGGCTTGTCACAACATTCCCTGCTGTGCCAAATTTTTTCTTTGATTGGTTTTTGTTCTTTGGTTTTTGAGACAAGGTCTCACTGTGTATCCCTGGCTGTCCTGGAACTCACTCTGTAGACAAGGCTGGCCTTGAACTCAGAGATCCGCCTGCCTCTGCCTTCCAAGTGCTGGGATGCATCAGTATGCTCAGCTATGCTTTTGCATTAATAATTAAAGTTCTGTTTAAAAAATAATTTTGTGGGCTAGAGAGATGGCTCAGAGGTTAAAAGCGCTGACTGCTCTTCCAAAGGTCATGAGTTCAATTCCCAGCAACCACATGGTGGCTCACAACCATCTATAATGAAATCTGTATACATAATACAAATAAATAAATAAATAAATTTAAAAAAAATAATTTTGTAAAAAAATAAAAAATAAAAAAATAATTTTGTGGCTGGGCATGGTGGCACATGCCTTTAATCCCAGCACTCAGGAGGCTGAGGCAGGCGGATTGCTGTAATTTTGAGGCCAGCCTGGTCTACAAAGTGAGTCCAGGACAGCCAAGGCTACACAGAAAACCTTGTCTTGAAAAACGAATAAGAATAAAAATAAAAATAAAACAATGGTTCTGTTCAACAAGAAATATTCCTGTTGCGTGTAATGAGGCTTACATATAATCCCAGCACTAGGGAGGCTGAGGCAGGCAGGTATCCAGTTCAAGGACAGCCTAGATTACATACAGACTTTGTTCAAAGCAAACAACAAACAACAAATAGAATGAGAACAAATAAATATACACAAATATTCCTGATGCATATTTAGGAAATCAAACATTGCTTTAAAAACAAATCAAGTACTATGTGTGTCTTTGCATCCTTTTTTTTTTTTTTTTTGGTTTTTTGAGATAGGGTCTCTCTGTGTAGCCTTGGCTGTCCTGCACTTGCTTTGTAGACCAGGCTGGCCTTGAACTCACAGCGATCCGCCTGCCTCTGCCTCCCAAGTGCTATGATTATAGGCGAGCGCCACCACCTTCTGGTTTGTTATCCTTTTTCAATGTGAGGTTACTAGTGTTTAAGTTTTGTCCATTGAGGCATTTTATTTATATGTATATTTTATATCTCCAGGAAAAGAAGCCAGCATCTTCCCCCTTTGGCATTATCCTTTTGCTTCTTCATGGTCCATCACGCCACTGAGGTCGTTACTATGATGAAACCAAACTAACATGGTGGCCGCAGATCATGCAGCCATTTGTCTAGGTCTCTTGACTACACATCAAATCTGGGGCTGGTCATTCCATACCTGTTTGACCTGCCTGTGAGGTTCACAATGATTTTCCCACCTCTGTGTTCGTCAGTGACTTCAGTTTGCCAGTATAACCACGGTTCCTCCCCTCTGAGAAGAGGAAGATCAGTTGTGCGCACCCAGCACAGAGAGCTGAGATGGAGACATTAGGCCTTAGGGCAAGCAGACCACTCAATGCCCGGGCCTCGCCTCGCCCCTGTGCCAGCACTGCTCCAGGGACACCTGATGGAATAAAGCTGCTGCTCAGGCATTTCCCACGCCCACACATGCCCAATGATAGCACACCTCTGCTGCCAGCGGGTGCCCAACCCGCTAGTCCACAGGCTTAGCTCGCAGGACCAGTTTGAGAACAGCTGCCACATTGTAGATCCTACAAAGTCAACACTGGCAGGACCCCAGGCGAGGAGCAGTCACAGGAGTGCAAGGGCTCTGGCAGAAAAGTAGGATAGGCTCAGTATTACCAACAGTCCTTTCTGGTCTAACCTGTTTATATCGCAGAGAGAAAATGACTCTGACTCTCCACCACACCTTACCCCACACACACATCACATAAACTGTGAAACTATAAGCCTGTGCTGGGGGGCGAAAAAAGGGATCATCTCCAGCCTCTGTCTCCCCAGCAACCACACAATCTCCTGCACTCCACTGTGGAGAAGGAACTCGATTTCCCGTGGTAATCTGGATCAATCTGTTATGTTCCTTCTTAGCCTGTGGGCTTGAGAGCCTGAGCTGCCAGGGCAATGGAATGTTGGTTGTGGCTCCTAGCAGGAGTGCCCCCCACTCTGAAACTGAAACTTCTAAGCCAACAGAACTTCAAATCTTAGGAACAGGAAGCAGAAAGTTTCTTACTGGGTCACTAAGAGTGATAGTGAGCGAAACTATTCCCTTCTCCACCCTTTGGTTCCTGGACCCGCGGATCTTGGCTATGTGAGATAACAGTACCATATGTTGGACACTGTTCGAAGCATCTACTGTCTTCTGCAGAATCCTGCCCCAGCCCTCCAGGCTGCTGCCACCTAATTGGCTCTGTAACTGTATCTTCAAAGGGCCGTTCTAACCTTCTATCTGGCCAGGATGGTGGGGACCATGGTAAGAGCAGTGGATTCCATGATTGTAGGCCCACTGTCATGCTCCTCTGGCTGTGAAGTGAGTTCCTTGCTCAGAAGCAAATCTGTGCAGAATACCATGTCAGTGGGTGAGGTGTTCTGTAAGCCCCTGGATGGTGATTTGGGCAGAAGCATTCCGGGCAGGAAGGGCAAATCCATAACCAGAATAGGTATCTACTAGGGTAAGTTCAAAGTGCTGTCCTTTCCACAGAGGAAGTAGTACAATGTAGTCAACCTACCACGGGGTCGCTGGCTGGTCACCCCGGGGAACGATGCCATGTCTGGGGTTCAGTGTTGGTCTCTGCTGTTGGCAGATCTGTCGTTCAGCAACAGCTGTAGCCAGGACAGCTTTGGTGAGTGGAAGTCTGTGGTGTTGAGTCCATGCATAACCCCCATTTCTGCCACCATGGCCACTTTGCTCATGGACCCACTGGGCGATGGCAGGAATTGCAGGGGACAGAGGCTGACTGTCCACAGAATGGGTCGTCCTATCTACTTGATTGCTGAGCTCCTCCTCAGCTGAAGTCACCTTTTGGCAAGCATTTACATGGGACACAAGCACTTTCACATCCTTTGCCCATCTGGAGAGATCCATCCACATACTTTTCCCCCCAATATGTCTTTCTCCCCAATTTTCCAATCATGCTCTGTCCAAATCCCTGACTCTCCAGCCAATCCATTGACAACAGCCCATCAGTCAGTGAATAATTGCATATCTGACCATTTCTCCTTCCAAACAAATTGTATGACCACGTGTACTGCCCGAAGTTCTGCCCACTGTGAAGATTTCCCTTTGCTGGTGTCTCTAAGGGCTGTCGAAGAAAGGGAGGGGGCGGGTAATGCTGCAGCTGCCCACTTCTGGGTGATGCCTGCATAACATGCAGAATCACAAGTAAACCAGGCCGAGGCTCAGTCAATTGGCCACAGGGAACACCCCAAAAGGGTAGAGGTGCGTGCTTGGCAGCAGACAGCCTTACAACAGGAGTAGAAACTATAGGCATTTGGACAACTTCCTCATGTGACTTGCTCATGCCATCAGGGCCTGCTCAAGCCCATACACACACAACACTGCCATTTCATAATAGATTGCTGGGTTGGAGAGATGGCTCAGAGGTTAAAAGCACTGACTGCTCTTCCAGAGGTCCTGAGTTCAATTCCCAGCAACCACATGGTGGCTCACAACCATCTGTAATGTAACCTGATGCCCTCTTCTGGCCTGCAGATGTACACGTAGGCTACTGTATAAATAATAAATAAATAAATCTTTTTTAAAAAATAGATTGCTGCTGTGCATGTCCTATCTTATGACTTGGTGGGTCCAATAACACCCTGTTCATGCTGGGCATCTCAGGTCGCTTGGTAAGTCGGTGGCCCATTGTCAAACATTCAGTTTCCACTAAGGCCCAATAACAGGCCAAGAGCTGTCTTTCAAAAGGAGAACAGTTGCCTGAAGATGATGGTAGAGCCTTGTTCCAAAATCCCAAAGTCTCTTCTGTGACTCACCTCTAGGGACCTGCCAAATACCTCAGATACCATCAGGTGTGCTGGGTCATATGGCTCACGTGGTAGAGCAGCCTGCACCACAGCCTGGACCTGTTGAAGAGCCTTCTCCTGTTCCAGACCCCACAAAGCCAGCAGCTTTCCGAGTCTCTTGGTACATGGAGTAACACACCCAAAGGAGGAATGTGGTGTCTCCAGAATCCAAAGGTGCCCACTAAATGTTGTGTTTCTTTCTTGGTGGTGGGAGGCCAGGTGCAATAACTTACTTACCCTTCATCTTAGAAGGAGTGTCTCTGCATGCCCCACACCACTGGGTTCCTTAGAATTTCACCGAGGTAAAAGGCCATTGAATTTTGGTTGGATTTATTTCCTGTCCTCTGACTAGTCCAAAGTGGTTGCTACCTCCTGCTCACTTTGTCCAGTCAGGTTAATGTCATCAATAGAGTGCACTAGTGTGATATTTTGTGGAAGAGACAGATGGTCAAGATCCCTTCTAAAGGGCACTGGAGAGATGGCTCAGAGGTTAAGAGCACTGGCTGCTCTCCCAGAGGTCCTGAGTTCAATTCCCCGCAGCCACATGGTGGCTCACAACCATCTGTAATGAGATCTGATGCCCTCTTCTGGCCTGCAGGTGTGCATGCAGGCAGAGCATTATATACAAAATAATAAATAAATCTTTAAAAATCCCTTCTAAGTGAGTTATGACACAAGGCAGAAGAGTTAGTGTATCTTTGAGGTAAAACTGTAAAAGTGTACTGTGGGCTTTGCCAACTGGAAGGAAATTGCTTCTAGTGGCCCCTATGGACAAGCATGAGGAAAACACATTTGTTAGACCAATAGCTGCACACTAGGTGCCAGGAGATTGCTCAAGTCGGGATACCACACAGCTGCAGTCAGAGATACTACCTGATTGAGTTTTCCTTATTTTCAAGTGTAAACATTTTTTTTTAATTTTTAAAAACTGTGTTTATTTATTCATTTACAGCCCCATCGCAGCCCCCTCACGCCTCTCCTCCTAACCCCACCTTCCTACCCTCTTTCCCCTTTCTTCCCTCCCCTTTCCTCAGAAAGGGGGAGTCCTCCCCCCACAACACCCACCCCAGCACATCAAGTCACAGCAGGACTAAGCACATCCCTTCCACTGGAGGCAGACAAGACAGACCAACTAGAGGAAAGGGATCCAAAAGCAGGCAACAGGGTCCATGTCACAGACAGCCCCCTCTCCACTCACTAGGGGGCCCACATGAAAACCAAGCTACCTACCAATTACTTATGTGTAGAGGGCTTAGGTCCAGCCCATGCCTGCTCTTTGGTTGGTGGTTCAGTCTCTGTAAGCCCCCATTGGCCTAGGTTAGTTGACTTTTTTGGTCTTCTTGTGGAGTTCTTGTCCCCTCCAGGTCCCTCTATCGTTCCTCACACTCTACCACGAGGCTCCCCAAGCTCCACCTAATGTTTAACTGTGGGTCTCGGCATCTGTTTCGATCCACTAATGGGTGGAGCATTTCAGAGAAAAGTTATGCTAGGCTCCTGTCTGCAAGCATAGCAGAGTATCATTAATACTGTCCAGGGTTGGCTCTCTCCAATGTTGTGAGTCTCAAGTTGGGCCAGTTATTGGTGACCATTCCTTCAATCTCTGCTCCATCTTTATCCCTACACATCTTGTCCCTCTACTGAAGAATGGATAAAGAAAATGTGGTACATTTACACAATGGAGTATTACTCAGCCATTAAAAATGATGACATCATGAAATTTTCAGGCAAATAGATGGAACTAGAAAGGATCATCTTGGGTAAGGTAATGCAGACCCAGAAAGATACACATGATATGAACTCACTTATAAATGGATAGTAGCCTAACCCAGACCCAAAGAAGCTAAATAACAAGGAGGGCCCCAGAGAGGACCCTTGGATCTCACTCAGAAGCGAAAAGTGGAAGTGGATGAAGAGAGAGATCTGAGTGGAAGAGAGTGTGGGAGAGGAACGCAGATGGGGACCAGGTATAGGGACAGTGGAAGGTGTCCTACCAGCACTGGGAGAGAGAAGGGAAACCAATGGAGGTGGCATATTTGGGGCAAGCTGAAACCCTGCAAGAGGGTAGGCTCCTGGGAGAATGTGAGGAGGACTCCATCTGATTTCTACAGTGGCCAGTTAAAGGGAGATGTGGGAACCACCACCCCCGCATCTTTGACAGTGGCACTAACTGATGCAGTTCCTCCAGGCATGCAATACTGCTCTAGATTCATTATTTTCTTTGTCAGAGGCAACTCTAAAGGCTTCTATTTAGCCTTTCCAACCATAACAGCCCTCACTCCACAGGTCAGTTCACCTTTTGTCCAGAACAAGTGAATTCCATTTTGTTTTGAAGCTGTTTCAATTAATTTGAAAACAAAACTAGACGCAGCTTCCATTCCTAAACAAAACAGTGTGAGCCAGAGTTTAAAGATAAGTGATTTAGTTAGCTTTTTTTCCTCAAGTGTCTTAAAACATATCTGAGGCTTTTAATAGCAAAAGGAAATCATATTAAATACAGCTGGATCATTTCTATATAATTAGCTTTTCAGTCCTAATCTGGCTCAGAACTGTTTACCCGACTTTGGTAATTAACCATTATCAACCCCATTAATGAAACAGAAACCACCAGTCATTAATAAAAACTTGTCACACAGAATTTAAACAAAGAACAAGATTTGGGCCTGTTAGAAGCGGCTTCTACTAATGACATGAGTATCTTAGTTACTTTGTTGTTGTTTTCTGGAGAGCCACAATGTTTCCTTTGGCATAACTGATCTTCAGTCTGTCTGGTTTTTTTTTTTTTTTTTTTTTTTTTTTTTTTGGTTTTTTGAGACAGGGTTTCTCTGTGTATCCCTGGCTGTCCTGGACTCACTTTGTAGACCAGGCTGGCCTTGAACTCACAGTGATCCGCCTGCCTCTGCCTCCCGAGTGCTAGGATTAAAGGCGTGCGCCACCACGCCCGGCTCAGTCTGTCTGAATTGATTTATGTTAAGTGAAATGTTGCTGTTGTGATGGGGGAGGGGGAGGGGCTTTGGTAGTCCTAGAGATCTAATCCAAGGGCTCAAACATACTAAGCAAGCATTCTGTCATCAAGCTATGTTCCCACCCTCTGCAACTGACTTTTCAAAATTACTCAAAAAATTATGCCTTCTAATTAAAACTAGATTACATTGTAATGAAATGGCTCTAGCGGCATTTTACATATATATTCCAAACATGTCAATTGAATCAGCCTGAAAGCTGAGGCTATGACCTAAACTCAGATCTCCAGCACGGTGGTACCCATAAGGGATACAGGCAGATGGCCAGAGCTCTTGGGCCAATAAGAGAAATCTCAGGACACTGCACCAAATAATAGAGTGGAGGTGGGAGCAGGCGGAAGGCTCAGTGGGTGGAACACTGTCTTGCAAGCCTCACAGCCTGGTTTGTGTCTCCTGAGTCTAGATGAAGATGGAAGGAACTCCACAGAGCTGTCCTCCGACCTCACACGCATGATGGCTTCCTTCCCACAACACATATCATGCACACACAGTAATAGCCAAAATAAATAAATAAATAAAAGTAGAGAGTGTTACAAGACATTGTAACATCCACCTCTGGTCTACACACACACATAGGATCTGGGGCTTTTGTTATCTGTATGAGTTATGAGTGTCTTGCCTGTGTAGATGCTAGGTACCACGTACATTCCTACTGACTGTAGAAGTTAGGAGAAGACACCCAAGCCCCGGGAACTGTCGTCATGGATGGTTAGTCCACGGTAGTCTGGGGAGCTTAACCAGGATTCCCTGAGTGAGCAATGTGTGCTCTCGATCTTGAAGCCGTTGCTATAGCCTCTACCAAAAAAAAAAAAAGTTTTTAAAAGTCACTATGTGAAAATTAAATCTCATGACCTCAGTTTCAAGGACAGTAAATTTTCTAAAGTAGCCTCAGTACAGTTTTTCTATCTAGAGAATTAGGAAAATAAATATGTCTGATACCCTTTTCATAACAGCAATCAAAAGTACATGAGGGCTCATCGGGGCTGAAGCAATGGCTTAGCTGTGAAGGACACTGGCTGCTCTTGCGGAACACTGGGGTTCAATCCCTCATAGCCACATGGCAGCTTACACCCATCTATGACTGCAGTTCTAGGGGATCCAATACCCCCTTCTGACCTCCACAGGTACCAGGCATGCACACGGTGCACACACATGCATGCAAGAAAAACATACACACAAAAAGCAAAAAGTCTAAGAGCACATATTAAGAGAAGTCACCTTAAAAAAAAAAGCTGGCCATGGTGGCACTCGCCTTTAATTCCAGCACTTGGGAGGCAAAGAACTGTGAGTTCAAGGCCAGCCTGGTCTACAAAGTGATTCTATGACAGCCAAGGCTACACAGGAAAACCCTGTCTAAACTAAAAAATAAAAATAAAAAGGTACTGGATGAAATGGCCAAATGAACTGCATTTGTAAGAACTAAAGAACTGAACAGCATCAATGAGAATCTGAGCCCCTGATATTTTACTTAGAAATCTCACTTTTAGCCGGGCATGGTGGCGCACACCTTTAATCCTAGCACTTGGGAGGCAGAGGCAGGTGGATCGCTGTGAGTTGGAGGCCAGCCTGGTCTACAAAGTAAGTCTAGGACAGCTAAGGCTACACAGAGAAGCCTTGTCTCGAAAAACTAAAAAAAAAAAAAGAAATCTCACTTTTGTTTTTTGAGACTGTCATATATTTTGTATATTTTATAGGAAGCTGATTAAATACTGTGATTTCACTCCCTAGTCAGCCGAGTGCTTGGCATACTGGTGCAGAAACCCACCTGCTCCTGGCAGCTGGCAGCATTCCCTTTCCTTTTGTGTCTCTGCAGAGCTGGGTGCTCTCCTTTGGGAACACTGACAGTTTGCTCCATGTCCTGGGCACGATGGGTCAGCGTCAGCATGGGCTCTCAATGAAGGGGGAAGGTGTTCAACATTTTAAATGTAGGCTTTATAACCACCAGGCACTTCCATTTATATTAGTGCCAGAGTCTAGTGGGCATTTCACAATTATCTACGGAGGAGGATGTTGGCCTTTACTGTTCCTTTTTTTTTTTTTTAACTAAATTAACAGATCCTCTCTTAGGAGCTCTTCTGGTTCCTGCCACAGTGAGGGTACATCGCTCTGACAAGATGCAGGCACGCTGCTAATAGTTATTAAAAGCATTAAGACATTAACCTTTAGCAACCTCATTTTTCACTTGGTACACACATTTAAGTATTTTTATCAAGCTGAAGCTAAACACAAAAAATTCAAGTTAAAAAAAATGATCTGCTTGCTTCTAATAGGAAAACATACGATAAAAAGTGAAGGCAGTGGAAGAATGAGGCAGCGTAAATAGTTGTTTTGGTATCAGTTAACATAAATCTAGTCCCTTGTGACTGTGGAAACAAAAACACCAGTGGGGAACTGATTTAGAAAAGCCATGACAAGTATTTAATCTTCAGAATTCAAGATTAAAGAATTGTGGGTATCACGAATGTCTTTGGTATATACTGAATATGAGCACTAAGTTAAACAATTTTCAGATCAAAATATATAGAATAAAAAGCCCCTATGAGCAGGGCATGGTGCATCCCGGCACTCAGGAGGCAGAGGCAGGTGGATCGCTGTGAGTTCGAGGCCAGCCTGGTCTACAAAGTGAGTCCAGGACAGCCAAGGCTACACAGAAAAACCATGTCTTGAAAACCAAAAAACAAACAAACAAGCAAACAAAAATAACAAGCCTCTATGAAAAATGTAATTCAGGCTGGGCATGGTGGTGCAGGCCTGTAATCCCAGCAGAGGCAGGTGGATCGCTATGAGTTCAAGGCTAGCCTGGTCTACAAAGGGAGTCCAGGGCAGGCAAAGCTACACAGAGAGACCCTGTCTCAAAAAATCCAAAAGAAATATAATTCAGTAGAACATGCAGCTACTCATAGCATTTCTGGACAGCAGGTTCCCAAAATCCAATATTAATGTCTATCTCAAACTCCTTCCCACTTAACAATAATAAGGAAGCTTATTGGTTACTTAAGAAATTCAAAGATAAAGAAAACACAGCTCCTTTCAGAGTGAGAAGTAAGACATGTATACATATAATACTACACAGGGCAGAGTGTGATAACCACTGTATAAACAAAGAATCATAGGGACAGAGCAGAAGAAGAAATTATTTGCATTTCCCACAATAAACATTTATAGTTGACATTATCCTTTTTAGCTACTTAGTATCTGAGTTCTTGACTGTTTACATAAAATTTCCCCACATATTATTCTTCTAGGGTATGGCTCTAATTTCACTATGGAATTTTTTTAAAACAGTTTATTCACCTATTTAGTATACAATGTTCTGCCTGCATGTGTGCCTGCCTGCCGGAAGAGGACACCAGATCTCATTATAGATGGTTGTGAACCACCATGTGGTTGCTGGGAATTGAACTCAGGACCTCTGGAAGAGCAGACAGTGCTCTTAACCTCTGAGCCATCTCTCCAGCCCTTCACTATGGAATTTGAACTATCCTCCCTTCCAGCTAAAATACAGGCCTATGATATAAGTTCAACTGATCAGGTATCACCACCACCCGCACTGTCCAGTGACAACGACTACACAAACAGTCTGTTGTAACTGCAAATAAAACCTGGGAGTGAATACTACGGGCTTGAACACTGTCCCAGCACAAGAATTGTGAGAGGCCGCGCTCACATTCGCCATTACAAGATGGCGCTGACATCCTGTGTCCCATGCTGACAAACAACTAATCTGCGCATGTGCGAAGGGATTTTCCACTTGTTGTGCTCTGCCTCTCCCGTGGCGTCATCTCGCCCGATGAGCAACAGCCAATCAGGGACTGACACATCCTAAGCGGAGGACAGTTTCCTATATAAGGGATGGGTTTCTGCTGTTTGGGGTCTCCATTTTACTTGCTGTAAGCTTATGCTCTCCCTCTCAAGATGCATTAAAGCTTTACTGCAGAAGGATCCTGTGTGTGTGAGTGCAGCGTCGTTCTTGCTGGCAAGACGGTAACGCAAGCCACAAAGAATGGTGGCTTCAAAGTCCTCACTGGAGCAAATCTACAACATGATTTCGAACGTCACTTTGGTCTCACTCTGTACACCTGGCTGACCTCGAACTCAGAGATCTGCCAGCCTCTGTCTCCTGAACTGGGATTACAGGTGTGCACCACCACCAACCCGGCTACCATCCATTCTTTAACTATATTAATTGAGCATATACTACTTTTCAGACATTCTGTAGATCGTAAGGAGCAACTGTTTTCACTTTTGTGGAGATTGCTGTCTTACATGAAAAATTAATCTCATAACCATCCCAGTAAAAATATAAGTACAAATGAAATAAGCATACTAAAAGCACAACCAATGACCATATGGAATAAAGGAACTGGCCAAAACTGATGGTGTCCTAGCTTTGTTTCCTGTTCCTGTGATAGGAGGAAGGGTTTATTTTCGCTCACAGCTGTGGACCACAGTCCATAGCGGAGAAGTCAAAACAGCAGGAACCTGGAAGCAGCTGGTCGTATCCACAGTCATGGGCAGAGAGACAATAAACACACATGTGCTGGTGCTCAGTTCACTATTTCCTCCACATTCCTCCTATGTGTATTTTGTCTGAATGCATATCTGCATGTGTGTATACCACCTGTGTGCATGGTGCCCACAGAGGCCAGAAGAGAGTACTAGGTCCCGTAGGGCTGGAGTTACAGATGCTTGTGAGCCATTAATTTTTCATAGAGGGGTTACAGGAGTTTTCTTTGATGAAAGATACTTAAGTTGATGTTCAAAAAAGAAAAATATTTGAGTTGGGCCTTAAAGGATCACATTCAATTCTCATCATTAAAATGTTTGTTATTCAGAAATGTAGACGCACCAAGATAGGAAAGATGTCTTCTTCAAGGCTGTCAAATACTAATATCCCAAACACTAAGAATGTAAAATTTATATAACTCCTGATTGTGTCATGGTTCTTCTTGCTATAGGTAATCTAATTGTATATATGTGTAATAATATAAATGTATATGTAAAAGATTTAATTAATTAATTAAAATGTCTGTTATTTCTCTTCTTCCAAAAATGACACTGTGGGGGTCAACGTAAGATTAGAGTCTAAATCTAAAGTAAATATAAATTCTAATTCTCTTATCTACTGGAACATGCAACTGTTCACCAGGGAGAAAGGTCAGAAATAAACAAAAGGAGTGAACAAAGGTGGAGGAAGTCCACAGATATAATGCCAAAACTGATGAAAATATTTAAGGCAACTGAATGGTTGGAGAGATCAAAACCTAAAATGAATTAATGTTTTCTGACACAATGGAATAGCAAAGGTGACTTAGCTATCCAAGATATACTGAAAACAAAAAACCTTTTTTTGAGATTATTTTTATTTTTATATGTATGGGTGTCTTGTCTGCATGTGTGTCTGTGCGCCAGATGCATGCAGTGTCCACAGAGGCCAGCAGAGGGCATCACATAACCCTGGAACTAGAGTTTACGAATGGTTGTGAGCAACCACGTGGGTTGGGTGCCAGGAATCAAACACTGGTCCTCTAGGAAGCAATCAGTGCTCTTAGTGCTGAGCCAGCTCTCCAGCCCCGAAGAAAACATTTTAGTGACAAAAACATAAGAAAAACAAAAGATTATAAAGATATTACCACTAACAGGAAGAGACTAGGCTGAGGTCAAGAACACTAACACAAATATCTAAAGGGTGATCTCAACCATGTTATCTAGAACTTAAGTTCATATTGTATTTTTTTTTCTTTCAGACAATTCAGAATAGTTGTTAAATAACTGAATTCAACTTCCAGTGTGCTGATGGGTATATATCATTACTCAAGACAATTTTTTTAGGGGGGCGGGGTTGAGACAGGGTTTTTCTGTATAGTCCTGACTGTCCTGGAACTCACTCTGTAGACCAGGCTTGACCTTGAACTCACAGAAACTCACCTCTCTCTGCCTCCCAAGTGCTGGGATCAAAGATGTGCACAACCACCATCCAGTTTCCCTAAGCCAATTTTTATTTATTATTTATTTATTTATAGACAGGGTCTCTCTGTGTTCACTTTGGCTATCCTGGACTCACTTTGTAGACCAGGCTGGCCTTGAACTCACAGCGATCTGCCTGCCTCTGCCTCCCGAATGCTGGGACTAAAGGCATGCACCACCACGCCCAGCTCCTAAGCCAGTTTTTAAAAGCTAAAAAGGCTGGAGCTCAGAGCACTTGCTGCTCTTCTAGAGGATGAAGATTCTATTCCCAGCACCCACACAGCAGCTTGCAACTGTAGGTAACTTTAGTTCTGGGGACATCTAGTGTGCCCTCTTCTGGTGTCTGCAGGTACTGCATGCATGTGAGGTACTTAGGCAAACACACAAATGTTATATATGGCAAAATTAATGCCACATTCTATATTCTGCAACTGATGCCGTGGTCTGTGAATGTGCTGTGAGAACTTGTCCTCCAGGTGACTTCACTTCTTCCTGCGTTCTGGGAATGACCACGCACTGCCGTAAACTAGACCTGCCAGCACTTTCCAGAAACTCCTCCAGAGTGATTAGATATAATTAACTCCCAATGATCCTCTGAGATAAAACAACTTCCCTGGAGACTCAGTCTCCACCCAACCTGCCAAAAGATTGACAGTCCTGTGACCCACAACTTCCCTGAAGAGCCAGCCTCCCCTCCTCCAATCTGGCTAAAAGTCAACATTCCTGGGACTCCGCTCCACCCCCCCACTTACCCCCACCCCCACCCCCTGCCCACCCTGCTTCCCTTTATGAACCCATTGCCCTTGAAGGTCAGGGTCACTCTTCTATCTTGCTACATCA